>NC_087526.1:7997500-9247500 GCF_963921805.1 Phalacrocorax carbo | reverse complement strand
ACGCCAAGGGACTTACTTACAAGAAGCATGCACTCAAAGGCAGCTCCACGTTACGGTACTCCACCCTCTCCCCAGCTTACAGGGGAAAGCGTAGTCAGCCCAGTGAGCCTGCCAGGAAGATAGCTCTGAGCTAGTGCTACATTTCCTGTGGGCAGTGGGAGATGTGAGAAAATGGCCATACGCCACCCCACAGTTTAAAGTCTTAGTATGGTCACTGGTTGGAAATGCCAGGGGTAAGATGGAGGCAAGAGAGAGGAAGAAAGCTGTGGAGCTGGCACTGGTTTGCAGATGTATTCTTTGACAAGGTGGTTCCTGTTGGTAGGGGTAAGGTCTGTAGGAGGTCAGTTTAGAGCAGCTCTTACTTATGCCTGTAAACAAGGAAAGGACTTCAGTTTCTATTGCTTCCTTTCTAGAGAGCGCAAAGTTGCTTTCAAGACTCTTTTTTTTTGTCCTACAGCCCTAAAGGGAGGCACTGCTATCTGGTGGTGAGTACACACTGACTGCTGCCATCCTGCCTGTTCAGACCCACTTCTTAACCCCAAATGATGATGCCAGTCTTTCAAGCAGGAAGAGGAAAAAGCTATGCACCTAGTCAAGTTTGAACAGATCCTCTGCTTTTTAACCTCATTTCCTTCTCACTATGGAGCTCTGGAGCGGTGGTTCTGTTGAGATGACTTTCAACTCTGTCTTCTTATTGCCCAACAGCAAAAAAACCCAGTGCAGCAAAAGGGCTAGTGCAGAAGGAGAGACGGTGATGCTGTGAGGTGATCCCCATGCTTCCCATTGCTTCTAATACACTTTAACATACCTCATGCATTTCTGCTTTCCTAACTAAAATCTGTTTCCCACAGAGGCCAAATGCTGAATTGCAAGCAGGTATCTTCCTGTGGCTCAGTGCACCTGGACTGGCACAAGTCAGTTAAACAGCAAAGAGGCCATCTCCAGGGGAAAGGGGCTGGAGCCTGGCTGGGAGTTCTCTCTGCAGGTTTTTACTTGTCTCTGCTCTCAGAAGGCAAAGGCTGTTCGCGCCCTGGACAGGAACGGCTGGTTTTACTTTGGAACCAGCCCTCGGGACTGTGGGTAGAGCTGAGAACTATGGGTGCCTGCTGAAGAGGATCCCCCTGATTTCCTTCCAGTTTTAGGCCTGAAGAAGTAAAAATGAAAACATAAACAAAAAGCCCCAACAATGTCACCTGTTACTCACAAAAATTAATCTTCCAAAATCTGAATTTTTTTTACTGGATTTATTCTCTAATCAGTCTCAGCTTTCATTTCTGTCTTATGTCCTTTCTTTCTCTCTCTCCCCCTCTCTGATTTACAGGTAAGCTCACCTTAATTTCACTGACAAGAAGCACTGACAAACAGCAACTGTACTTGTACCTCTACTGTTGCCTAGTCTGCTCACTAAAAGTTCAACTCACCTGGGTTTTGATTTTTTGTTTGAAGTGCTCTCAAAGGTTGAAGCGTCCACCTGTATCTCATCTTCATCCTGCAGAGCTGCTTCCAGAGCTGCCTGAACTTTGGGAGCAATGGCTGGACCTTCATAGTCTCTCGTTGTTCGGCTGGGCATGTCAAGTTCCAGTAATACAATGTTCTCTGCCTGAGACAGTAAAAGCAGTATCAAAGACTGCACTTTTTCATACAAATAGCTTCTTTTCCCTTCAGAAGCTTATTCTGAAGTACTTTATAAATGCATGCAGGACACTGTAAAAATTTACATCTCATAGAGGAACTAACCATCCTCTGAAATTCACAATTGCCTGATCAGGAGGGTGAACATGTGAAGATTGTAAACACATCTGGGCTTACCCTGTACCGAGCCTCTGGACGAATCATCATGGACGTCCTGGCATGTTGGCTCAGTGGTCTTTTATATCCTACAGCAGATACCGGTCTTTTCATCATCTGCTGGTTACTAGAGAAAAATGGATATTCAGTCTATTATACACCAAAACCAAAGGCTCCTTTTGGAGTTTATGAGCCAAAATATCTGCAAATTTCACACAGAAATATGTTTTAAGAGAACAGAAACTACCTAGGCTGCATTTGCAGCAACAGTTCTCTACAGTCAAGAGACAAGAAGATAAGATGGTTATCCTGCATCATCTGTTCCCAAAGGGGAGGATCTCTACATATTTTTACTATACAGACTGCAAATACATGCAGCTGCACCCAACTTTCTAAATTTGCTGTAGAGAGCTTTCTGTGTAGAGAGTCAGGATCTAGCCACAGCTCTCATAATAATAATTATGATAGCTTTCCTGTCTAAAATAGGAGATAAATATGATAGGAATTTACTGCTATTTTATATGGTGAATGCACTATTACTTGTATTTTACATATAATTATTGGGCTCATCTAGAAGAAAAATTGTAATTTTCCAAGAATTTTCCTACTGTACATTCCTATTTTATTCAGCCTACTAAGAGGAATAAAATTTTTTATTTTATTGTGCAGCAAGAAGCTATGAACTCTGGAGGACCAGTTTAAATCCCCAATTCAACCCCTCTTTTGGGGTACCTTGTTCTTGACAACTAGAGGGTTTTCTGTGACCTATAATTCCATCGCAAGAAAAGATCAGAAGTACACTCACTCCAGACGGGTTATGGGATGGAGTTTCCACTGGTCTTCCTCTTCATCAAAGAATGATCTGTTCATGATCTTATTCTTTTCTTCCAAGGGAATAAAATTTTCAATGATCAGGTGCCTACATGCAACCACAAAAATGGGAAATACACAAGAAACATAGTTAGCAGATGACTTTCTCCACTGCTTCTTACCCGCTGACCTAATACAGCCCCGGAAAAGGAGGAAAGTTTTCATTTTCTTATGTTTAAGCCTTGTTCCACAAGCATGTGCAATGCAGTCCCTTCACTCCCCACCAAAAGAAACCATCTCTGTTACAGTTAGTAGAGGTCAATGAAGCGATGTGACTTACTTTAGCTTTAGTTCCCTGGTAAGTTCATTCTGGGTCTGTTCCAGTTCCTGGCGCTCCTTGATGTGCTCTTCTTGGAGATCATGGATCTCCGCCTTCACAGCTTGCAGCTTGGAAAATAACTGGAACAGATAACAAGAGCCAAAGCCATAACCTGCCGATGTTCTTTTCACTTTCACACACAAGTTGATTTTATTCCTAACCTGCTAGACATGGAATAATTTTCCCTTTACCTTTTTGAGTTTTTTGGTCTTTATGTCCACCTCTTGCTGAAGAGAACTATAGGTCTCCTTCAGCTCTAGTGTTTCCTCGTCCCGACTTTCCATCTGTTGCTGGATCTCTCGCTCCCGACGTTTCTGAAGAAGGTGACATACAATATAAAAGACCACAATTACGTTGCCACCTCCAGGCTGACATACATGAAACCAATGCTCAGGATGTTTTTACTTCCCTGGGTTCCAGGGCTTTTGATTTAGCTTCTACTTCTTCCTATCTTTTGCCTTAAAAATACCAGAAGCATTAACTCTTCTTTGTCTTTATTTTGCTATTAAAATCAGATACTGTGAATAAGTGCTCAGGCTTCAATTAAATGAATCAAATGTCATGTTTAGATTATTCCATTTTTTCTTTTTATCAATTCATACTAGCCATTGCACTTAAAGAATCACCAAAGAAAAAGCATAACAGAAAACAAAATTTAGCATGTAGTAAACATCCCTCCCTTGAGCTAACGGCTGAACTGTCACTCTCTGAAGTCTTCCAATTATTTTTCATCTACAGACAGCTCCAATCAAGACAGGACATAAATCTTTAACATGAAAAGCTGGAAGAAAACTATTATAAACTTTCTTTACATGTTTCATACAATGACAGATAGGACACAAGCCCTTCCCCCTTCTTTTGAGAGTAATGATTGCCATTGAACCAATTTCAGGGTTAACCCTGGGCAAATAGAAAATATAGTTTCTGCTGATACAATGTTTTATAAAAGCTCTGCAGCTAGGCTTTTTATACAAAATAGCAAATATTCTTCCTTGTCCTACCTGTTCTGCAATTTCCTGTCGTTTCTGTTCCAGGATTTTCTGCTGTTCATTTGTGTGATCCACAATATTTTTCCCTCCCACCAGAAGCTTGCTTTCCATTGCCTGAAAGGAAAAAAAACAAGCTCAGAAGTTTCTCTCAGTAACCAGAGAATGTAACTTTCTCTCATATGGATACAACTTCTCCAGGGCAGCTCCCTTATTTAACATTCGCTTTCAAGTCTGCTGCTACAAGAATTGCTATTTCTTAAAATTCCTATAAAACTGTGGGATTAATGAAACAATAACTTTTTTACATTGCTGCAATGTGTGTCAAAGCTGGAGAACCGAGATACATGCTCTCCTGTTAACAATCGCTTGTTAAGGATGTGTGACAGAACGAAGCATTTTCTGTGCTACAGCTTGTGAAAAGATGTATCATCACATTGTATTGTGCTGATTGGTTAAGATCCTTCGAGATCAGCACATAAGAACAATGAAACAACTAATGAATATTGAAATATGTAATTAATGGTGGAAATGTCAACTTCTGTCTATAAACAGTTTATTTTAAAATCTCCCTATCTAAACACAAATCACTCTCCTGGAAACTTCTCATGAAATATCTTTCCAAATGGGGGAACTCTTTATTCTCCCCACAGCCTAAATAAATTTATTTCAAAAAGTACAAGAAGGAAGAATTCTACCTTGATTTTAGCACTCAACATTTCTGTTGCTTCCTTCTCTCGCCTCAGGTCCTCCATCTTCTTCTCCTTCTCTTTCAGCAGTCTCATCTTTTCTTCTGCTACCAAGCTGTGATCCTCAACTATAGCTTTCTTCTCAATCTCCAGCTTTTCTTGTTGCTCCCTCCAATAGTCATCTTTGTCATCTCCTTCATCCTCACCCTCTTCAGTGTCCTCCTCCTCCTCCCCACCATCTCTCCTCCTTTCCCTCCTCTTTCTTTTGCCAATAGACCGTTTTTCCAACTGTGCCTTGAGTCGAGCAATCTCTTCCTGGAACTCTCGTAGCAGAGCATCCTTAGGATCCTCATTCACTCGCGGCTTGTTCTTGATGTTTTTGGCACGATTGGCATACCTCAGTGTTGTCAGAGTCTCCTCCACGTTGTAAGAGGCAGGGCCTATATTGGCCACCATCACAGTTTTGGCATTGCCACCTAATGAGTCTTGAAGTAACCTGGTCAGCTTTGAGTCCCGGTATGGAATGTGTGTGCTCTTGCCATCTACTAGGGCAGAGATAACATTGCCCAAAGCTGAAAGAGAGAGATTGATTTTAGTAGCTTCTTTTAACCTTTCCCCCTGTGCTCCAGTCTTAGCTTGCCGCTCGCTGCCTGCAAGGTCTACCAGGTTGAGTTTTCCAACACGGATGTGATTCTCTCCATCAAGTCCTAACTCGCTGCATTCGATAGTGATCACAAAAATAGCATGAGATCGAGAGCTGTGTTCATTCATGTTGGTGGCACCAACTGAGCGATTTTGGTTTCCCACGTTCATGACGTGCTCTATCTCTTTGACGCTTTTTGTAACAAAGGAGGACAAATCCTTAACATATACGCCTGTGTCCGGTCTCTCCTTTAACTCCAGCCGCTTGGACTGATCCTTTGATAACAAGTCTCTGATTTCTTCTTGGTATATTTCCAAATAAGAAGCTCTAACTAGGTATTGCTGATTTTGAGATCTAGAGATGTGGGTGAAGATGTGATCGAATGAATTGGGGATGACCCCTCTTTTTTCAGGATCACCACGCACCCCTTCCATCGTATATGTTTTCCCTGTCCCAGTCTGTCCATACGCAAAGATTGTCCCATTAAACCCTTGCAGAACAGAGTCCACAAGAGGTCTGAAGGTCTCATCGTAGAGTTCAACCTGTTTGGAATTCCAGTCATACACAGCATCAAAGGTGAAAGTTTTAGGCAGTTCATGAGATGTTCCCCGCAGATTCTTCACTGAGACCTGCCCTAACTTGACGTCCACGTTAACAACTTTTTCATATGAAGCCGTCTTCTCTTTGCTATTCATTGGCCGGCATCGTACCACCACCCTAACAGACTCAGAGCTCTTTAACTTAGACATGACAGCAGGTCTGAGGCTGGTGTGATTTGATCAATGGATGATCCCGTGCTAGAAACCTAAAACAGAAACAAAGGAGGAATATGTGAAGGCAGTTTTCTACAGGTGACAATTTTTCACAAAGCCGAAGATTTGACTCATCTATTCGAGCAGCATTTTGCATTCATTAAGTTGCAAGGGATTTTGAAGAATAAAAATAATGTACAACATAAAAACTTTAAAAAGGCCTGAACTGAGACAGTGTTATTTTACCAAACCCTGTCCATCAAACGGTACCATTTCTACAAGCTCTGCTGTGAAAAACCTTCATCAAATCACATTTTACAGATGGAAGAGACCCTTTCCTTCACTCTTAAAAATAATCATATGGCTTTTTAAACTATTTATGAAAACAATATAGTACTTTGTCATTCTCTTTGCAGTCAGGCTTTTTGTTTTAAATCTCATACTTTGAAAATCCAGTACTGTCTTGCTCTCTCCACATTGTTCAGGCTCTTGAAAGGTAATCAGTCAGGTGCTTTGATTAAGTTCTTTATCTACCCACAAAAATTCAAGAGAGATTATAAATTATAAATACATCCTTTTCAGAGTTGACTCTTCTTACGCCTCCTACATATTGACTAAACCTTCTTATCTTTTTGAGACATTTATATTACAATCCCCTCACATGTGATGTGATGTGTCATCAGGACCATCCTGCCACTGAAAGTTTAAAACTTATGCCTGGGTTTTCTTAAATGACAGCAGTTCTTTGGAACACTGCCCAAATGGTTTTTTTGCTCCTGTGCATTACACTTCTAATGTCACTTTCTAAAAGCCTGCTTACAGAATAACAAATCTCTAACTGGAGTGCTGCAGCTGCAAGGATTCAAGATAAAAATCATTAAATCATTTGTCCATTTCCAGGCATCACATCCCCTGAATATTCTACATTTCCACACAGGGGAGAACTGATGTTACCTTTCCTTTCTATCAATAATCAAGTGAAAATAATTGTTGCATGAAAGTTTTCACACAGCCTTGCGATCTAGCTCACTACAAAGGACATCATTAAATCAAACCTAGCACAGTCTTCCAACACTTGCAAATATGGTAAAACAAACCAGTAAGGGGACTGAATTACCACAGTGAGGTAAGCTCTGGAATCACTGGGTAAAGAGGAGGAATATTTCCATCACCTAACTGCAGCGAGGCGAGGGTGCATACTGCTGTAGGATGCCTGTGTTGTGCCCCCTCTGAGGGCACAGCTGCAGCCCTGTAAATTCAGGCCCTTCACACCACAACATTCAAAGTCACTTCTGGTCCTGCGCTTGGCCCAGGGGGCACCCAGGCGCAGCGCAGCCGCCTCCCTGTCGCTGGACAGCCGCTCTCGGCACACCCATGGCCCCAGAACTCCTTGTCCTTCTGTTCCACTTCCAAACGTCCCGGCCAATGTTGATCTTGATTTGTATTTTTTGCACAAGTATCGTCAGCACACTTGAAACAGAGAGCAGCATTCCCTGCTCACATTCAGCAGCAAGTAGAAGGGAAAGCTATAAAGCTGGAGTAATCCACATCATGGCTCGTATAATGCTCAAGCAACCAGAGAACATCAGGCTGTGAAGTGGACACCTAACAGGATTCGCACTTCTCAGGGTTCTGAAGATAAGTTTAAGCTCCTTTTGTATCAATTCTTATAAAAATTTCATAAAGCACTCAATCCTTCAAGCCCACCCTCCTCTTCCTGTAATGTGACTGCCCTCTGTGAAAGGATCCTGCAAACCAACATTACTGTCCTCCTCAGCTAGAACTTGCACATCTGTTTTTATGAGGAAACTGAAGACAACCGTACTTACTTTAGGTATTTCAAGCACAACTGTTCACACAGAGCTATGCTATTTTTAAATTTTTTTTGGTAGGATTTCCCATAAAAGCCAGCCCAAGCACACTAATGTACTGAAACACACTTCTTGCTCCTGCTTTGGTGTTCCAACTGAATCAGATTTACAAGATTCAGCATTGATCTAAACTCACGATGCATAAGCCCACTTCATGGATCAGAGTCCTTGATGACTCTGGGTGGAGAGGAAGAAATGCTGTTGCACCCCCCAGTCATTAGCACAATGAGCTGCCATTTAAAACAGAACAAAAAGACTGTGTTACTACTAAAGCAACAGCCTTACATGGAAGATCTAAACGGCACAGCTTGTGGAATGCCATGTGATTTCTAATACGCTTTTTTTTCCCCAAAAAAATATCTTTCAGGAAGAGCTCTGAGATCCTTCTGCCAACTGGAACAAAACATAAAGCTAATATCCACTGGAAACCACAGGTGGTGCTGGCACGTGCTCAGTACATTCTCACTGTTCTGCTACCAGCTGCATCTGCAGCAACCCAAGGATTTTGTCAAATTGGTTTTTATTCAGTAATTGCATGTCTCAGGAGAGCTTCTCAAACAAGGTGACAGAGAACTTCAGGAGCAGAGCTAGAGGGCTGAGAAAGGACGCAGAACATTTCTAGCCCAAACCCCAGACTGTCGATCTGCACTACCAAGAGTAACACAGAGTAATAAACCAACAAGTTTAAGAATTGTACAGAACCTCGATATGGCCTTTGGAATGTTTGTGATGGGAAACACCTTGCTATTCCTGTGGAAGCCTGTGGTAGCTACCAGGAGGAAGATGAGGAACATGCACCGAATTGACCAAACTGGACAATCATCCAGAAGCAGCACTTTACAACCTTCACAGTGAATTCAAACTACTACAGGAATTTTTGATTGCTTCTGAATAAAAACACTTCCCTCATAATTGACAACTCCAGATAAAGATGACCCTATCATCTGACCCACAAGGAACATGTACTCTAGAACACCAACACAGGAAGAATATGTGAAATGGGACAAGTCTTGCAGAAGCATAAAAAGCAACTCTCCCTCTAATCATCATGAGTAGCTGTATACACAAGTACATGCTTCTCCTTCCATACGCTCCTGAGATATTCCCATAGTTCAAGTTCACAAGAGACTATCTTTTTGGACAAGTTCATATAACAACCGATGCTTCTTATATCTGCATTATTACGGTGAATGTTCACATCAGCAAATACTCCAATTAGGCATGAATTCTGAAAAGCAGAGCCTTCATTTATTTTATATAATTAACATCCAAAACACTATTTTGATGAGAAGTGCTGCTTTGTAAGTGATGCTGACTAACATTAAATGATCAGAATTAAGTTAATCTTCACATAGACTGCTTTTTCACAGGAGCTTGCGTCGCCATCCACATGCTCACCTGGAAGTTAGAGGTGAAATATCCAGCACATCCCCTCTGCGACAGCTTTGGCAGAGATATACATTGAACAAAAATTATGCTGCATATATGCTGTTCCTCTGGGTATATCTCATCAACACAAGCTTGATAATCTTTTGACACCTTTCCCCATTTCACTGGTAAGTCTCTTTTTGTAGTCACAGATAAATTATTTCATCCCTGATTTGGGCTATTTTCACAACAAGCTATCACAAATCATCTCCAGTTATTTTAGCTACCGCTGTGAAGTTTACTGGAAGCATAACAAATTATGTTTCTTCTCAGATTTACCCAAGTGTGTAACTGAAAAATAAAACCAATTAGTTGGCAGTGTTTGTATTCCCCAGAAACTCCATGGCAACATCTGAGCTGCCCAGAGCAGCCAGGCAGGGATGGCCAGAAGAGCTGGGAGGGCCACAGTGCCACTCACTCCTCTGCTATGAGAAGGGGCCTTTGTTCATTAAATTAGTTCAGCCTAAAGTGACCTGGGCCAGGTCCCTAAGAGCCAAGGTCAAGGTGGAGATTAATGTACTTAAAGCTGTGTTCCAGGTGACCAAGAGCGGAAAGAGGACAAAAATCAAAGAATTTTTGTTTATTTCAGTTAAGGTAAGGTTGTGCCTGAAAAAAAAAAAAGTGACACCACAGCGTGAGCATAAGCTAAGGTAACCACTTCTCATCAGAAACTTTCAGGAGTCGGGACGTGAGAGCTCAGCCAGCCATGCCCAAGGAACACTGTGCTTTCACTGGGCACCTATTGCTTACTCTGCCTCTGGCAGGCTGAAATCCTGAGGTCTCTCTGCTTCCTGGCCTAAGTTTAAAGATCTCAGGAAGAATTTCTTGGTATGCTGCCTAAATCTTTACCTCACATCTCTCTGCACATTGCCAGAAAACACTTTAAAAATTATACTACTTTCTTGCAGTTTAAATCTTTCAAATATTTGTGGGTTCATAATACCTTGGCTTAATTGCTACTGTCTTTTACTCTGTCCTAAGCAAAACAGGCCTATTCTGTGGCTGTTCTCCTCTCACCTCCCTGCCAAACAGGACATCCCCGGTGCCGCTGCCGGAGCCGGGCCACAGCGTGCCTCCTGCTGCCAGGGCCACCACGCGCCCTGATTTCACCTTGTGCCTGCGATCACCTCCGTCTGCTTCAGCACAGCACCCCACGGGGGTGCCCCTGCCCCGGGGGCCGGCGGGTCCGGGACCCCGAGTTCGTTTCTAGTTACGGGTTCACCCGAGCATCGCCGGCTACCCTCAAAGCTGCGACACTGGGGTCGCTGGGAAGGGGTCCCGGAGGCGCCTGGACACCCGGCTCGGGGGACAGGGACAGCGGGCCGTGACCGGGAGAGGAGCGGCGACATGGGGGGACCCCGGCCCGGCCCAAGGCCTCGCCCGGGGCAGGGCCCGCCGCCTCCCTCCCTCGCCCCGCAGCCGAGGCCGCGCCCGCGCGTGTAACCGGGGGCGGCCGCGGGGTGCCCCGGGCTGTCACATCGCGAGGAGCAGCGGGTGGCGGCGGGACCGTCCCTCGGGTGAGCGGCCCGGGCCGCGGCGGCTCCTCGGGGCGGTGGCGGCGGCGGGGCCCCCGCACCGGCGGGCCGGACCAGGCCGGACTCACCTGCGCCGTCACCATGGAGCCGTGCGGCCGCCTCCTCCCGCGGCACCGGAAGCGGCGGGGCGGCCCCGCCTCCTCCCCGCCACCGCCTCTGACGCACTTCCTTAGCAACCCGCGCGCCCGCCCCCACGCCGGTACTTCCGTAACGATCCGTCCCGGCGGCGCCACCGCCTCCCGCTTCCCCCGGATGGAGCCAGGACAAAGGGGCCGCCGCTCCCCCCCATCACCCCCTGCACCTCCCGCTCCCAGAACCCCCAAAATCCCGGTTTTTTGCCCCAACCGGAGCCTGGGAGGGGCCGGGAGCACCGTGCCCAGCCCTGCTGCAGGGCCGGGGAAGGTGCCGGCGCTTCGCGGGATGCTGAGCCGGGAACATGGCGACGGAGGAAGGAATTTCCATGCACTACGAGTGAATACAAAAATCAAGTGTTTATTAATTACAAAAAATACCTTTTTTAAAAAAAAAAATTCTCTTCATACACCGTCTTCCCAATACCCTGCCCTCCCTCTGTAGTGAGGCGAGGCCGCCCTGACGGCATCATCCAAGATCACCAAGCTAAGTGAAATACAAAGACGCATGCAGATGTCTGGCCGCCCAGCTCCGCGCCCAGCGACCCCAAAATCACCAAATCCCACAAATTTCTGGAAGCCAGCAGTGAGGAAACAAGAGACAAGTCTTTGCCACCCTGACACTTGGGGTACCTTCTCACTTATCCCTCTCTTCTGCTCACTCCCTTGAGCCTTCAAAGTCCTTCAAAGATCAGGAACATTTCCAAGGAGGGAAAAACCCACTACCAAAAAGACATTTAGAGTTAAACCCCAGTAAATGCTCTGAGGCAGTATTGTTTAGACCATAGCAGAGCACTAGAGGCAGCCAGCCCTGGTACCACCGACTCACCTCAGTGTCACTTATTAAAAAAGGAGCAGTAAGTTCTGTACTCGGTCTTTGGATAAAACAAAATACAATTAAAGTCACATGAGTACCAAAAGACATTGGTCAAGTTGAGTCTCACCACATGGGGATTATCAGTGTTCCCAGCACTAAACTGTACTGGGCCAAACGGAGGGGTCTGGGCTGCTGTTTCCCCCCTCAGCCAACAGTTTCCACAGTTCTCTCCACCGGAAGCTACCCCCACAGACAAGGGTTCTGTTGTCAGAGAGGTTATCTCATGAAGTACAAAAACAAACAAAAAACCCAAACCCACTAACACAGACCTAAGTACGACGTACACCAACCCCACTATGGCTACTCTAAAAGTCTTAGCTCAAAACCATTTCCATTTCTACCTCCGCCTGACATCAACAGCTACAACGCTACAAGCCCTAAATCTCCAGCTCTCAACAGGCTATAAAAGATCTATCAACTGTGTCCCTGCAAATGCCTTCTCCCCAGCAGTTCACACAAAGACAGGCTGAAGAGGCAGCTGCCATGTTAAAACATGCCCCCACTGTGCTGCTCTAGCACCAAAGAGATCCAGGTGCCCTCAGCACTGCTGTGAAGCAGGTATGAAATCTCTTTCAACAGGGGAATGGAAACAGGCACTGAGGTGACACGGGTCTAGTAAGGCAACAGCAGTACTCGATAAAACCCAGAGCTCATTTCCAGTCCTGAGCTTTACCTTGCACTCCCTTTTCAGGGACCGTGACATCCCTGACAATACTTTGCACTTAAAAAGAGCTTATGGTCAGTTTTGGACAAGAAGTTTCACAAGGTAAAATTTAAATTTAACAGAAAAAAAAAAAAAAAGAAGAGGAAATCTGAGCAGCTGCTTCATCACAATTGCTGGTGAACCCCAAATAGTGAGAACGGAGGGCTATATAAACTACATCTTAAAAACTATATATAGTTTATAGTTTCCTGTAAACTACTTGATTTAAAATTTCTTTTCTGTCTGACCTCATGCTGGAAACACAGGAGAAGTCAGGCAGAGAAGTCTGGAAGTGACTGCGAAGAGTGTCATAGGGCCGAAGCAGGTGTGCGGCCACCTGGCAGTGTGCTCTGCAGGCAGGAGAACACTGTTAGCACCGAGTGGTCCCTCGGCACAGCACCAAGCTCAGATCCCTGAGAACTATGGAACCCATTCCTCTTTTGGTCAGAATTCATCCCGTAATCTTGGTGGGTGGTCCATGCCAAAAAACGAAGAGGGCTTTCCATGCACGTCACGCTCTCGTTTCACAAAGGCAGTAAACGAAGAGACACAGTTCCCGATAAAATGATCAGACTGGCCAAGAATGTACAAATCAATCTGCGGCACTTCTGGCTGCAAGCTAACAACCTTGATCTGCAGGGAAAGAAGGAAAGCACATGAATCCAGTCATCTATTATTACAATCCAAATACCTTGGCACAATACTATAAATTGGACTATGCAACAAAAAGAGTGGATTCTGTCTTAAGTTGCCTTATGAACTCATTTATAAATAAATGTCAAAACATAGGTTTATCTACTTGAAGTCTTTTTCAAGGAGAAATTTACTACTGTGCAGGATAATGCTCTTCAACCTCTAGGAAAGGAAGAGTTTTTCAGTATCATTCTTATTGCTATGAGCAAAATTTACTTTGAGATGCCAATATTTGTCTGTGAATAACGTATTACACAACTGCCTGCCTGCTGTCCGTGGCAGCAACGGGCCAGAATCCAAGGAAGTTTTTTATTAAAGCACCCCTGCCAGACAGGTTCCTGACAGACTTACCTTTCCTTGGAAGAATTGCTGTATTTCCGTTGTGTAGGGCTCAGAATCAGTAGCGATATAAACAGATTTAGCTTCTGTCTTTTTCACCCAGAGCTTGAGAGCACGCTTGATCTCTTTGAGGTCTGGCAGGCACATGTCCATGGTAAGGGGGACCGCAGCACTGCGGTCGTAGCCCACGCACTGAGGTGAAGCCATGAAGTGTGGCCCGGCCGTCCCGTCCTTTAACATATTGCAAGCATTTTTCTATTGAAAGCAGAAAAGAGAAAATAGCAAGTTTAAACGGCAAGTGTGAGAAAACACCACCACATCCCCCACCTCTGCCAGCAGCGTTACAGCCTGTTCAGAAGGGGAATCCCAACAGCATGGCTAACGCACAGCGAGTTACTGAATGCCAACAGGGTTTGGGCTGCCACCCCAGAAGCACAGCTCCTCTTCAGGCAGCTTCTTCCACAGAGCGTCAGCCACCAGTCTGTAGCAATGGCACAGGCTACTGTAACCAGCCTCACACTGGAACCGTACCCAGTCTGAGCCGATCCTCAGATGAATTCCTACGTAGGGCCTGACCAGCAGAGAATTAATGTAGGCTTCTCCTTTCTTCACCATTTCCTCAGACCACACGATATACTTATGGAGGGGGCGGTGCTCCTCCAAGACTGGGAACTGGGCCGGAGCTCCAGGTAAAGCGAGTACAGGATGCTCAGATGGTGGAAACCTACAGAAAAAAACCCAGCAGACTGAAACATGACATAACCTCGCATACATCGTCTTGCACAAAGACCTCGGTTCAAGGTTAGAACGGAAACTACGAACACCCTGAAATACACAGCATCTATTGCTCCAAATTTACCCAGGATGAATTTTAACTATTTTGCCACATGAACAGAACACTGAAGCAAAACTCAGGTATTGTGTTTTACCCTCAGACCAGGTAATAAATGGATTAGTATTATTTGGCAGACAAAAGAGAATAATCTCACACGTGTAGCAATGAGAGCTTAGGTAGGTTTTCACCCCAGACTAGAGCAATTCTGTCACCCAAATGCACTGATACAACTAAAGTGGCTCTGAAAACATACGGTAAGCAGCAAAACACAGTTCACAATCAGCAAGTGAGAACCAAATTATTTTTGAAGAATAATTACATATGTAATCAATAAATACCGTAACTCAACATTACTGGCTCAGAAATCAATCAGCCTAACAGAGCTCACACGAAGATATTGTGCAGTGAATATTTAATGAAAAAGCATTAAGATTTTTTGCTAACTAACCACTTCAATCTCTCCCGCAAAATGCAAAGGCTTTATATAGCGACTAGCACAACTGTTTTTGTGAGTTATTCTACAGTATCATACCAGCACTTTTCCATCTCGCTACCTTTGGATCCAATGGTCCTTGTACGCAGAACTAAAGGAGATTCCCTTGAAGAGCTCAGACTTATCAAAATTCACTTGGAACTGATCCCAGAAGGGACCAAATGGATTTCCATCCTGTAAAGGAACAACGAGTGTTCATTCAGTGCACATGCAGAGCCTGAAAGGCAGGCCTAGCGAGATCCCGGGGCGCCAAGTTGAAGAGTTTTTCTGTTACAGGAAGAAAGTAGACCAAATACAACAGCCTGTTTGTCAAATATCAGCTCCACAGACAGGAGAGAGTGAAACACATCAAGGAAAGTTAACTGAGAACTAATGCAAAGGCTGTCTTAAAAGAATGGCACAGCTCTCGAAACTTGTGTTTAAAATAGGCTGCCTTAAAACCAGCTGGACAATTGTACCACAGACACGAAATGGGCAGAAACCAGTAGGAGATCAGCTTTGTTGTTACAGATCCCTTCTCCATACAGTCACAATCAACTCTGAAGTGATAAAACCTACTTTCGTAGACCATCTTCCTGAAACGCAAGCATTTGCTGACAAAGAAAGGCAGGAAGGCGCAGCAGGCCACACAGATAAGCGGTGAAAGGAACACCATGAGGATTGGGGTGGATAACTCTTAAATTTGCAAATAAACGGTGACCAGACCAGGTCAGTCATTCCTTTTGGAACAGCAGCAGAATTACACAGCACCCGCGGGGACGGGAGGAACTCACCTTCATGGGACAGGTGCTTTTGTCAGCACTTCTCTGAGCTGCCGCTTCGAAGCAGTAAGCCACCCGCTTGCCGGGAGGCCAGTGAACGGGCGCCAGCTTCTCCATGAAGTCCTCCAGGCTGAGGACGCGGTGGTAGCGCAGGAGCGGCTCCAGCCTGAAGTACTCCGTGTAGGGGACGTGGAGCTGGGGACAACAGGAACCACCTCAACCCCGGGTCGCGGAGCCTCCCCCCGCGGCCCGCACCCCCGCGGGGAGAGGCCGGACCCCGGCCCGCCGCCCCCTCCCCGCCCGCCGCCGGGGGCTCACGTTGGTGTAGGGCGGGCGGTGGTGGCGATACTCGATCCACGGCGGCACGGCCAGGGTCCGGTTGAGGGCTCGGGCGAAGGCCAGGGCGCCGAGGAAGTGTTCGGCCTGGTTCCCGAACCGGCCTGCGAGAGGGGCGAGAGTGGGGCTCAGCTGGGGGCTCCGCTGGGGGCTCCGCTGGGGGCTCCGCGCCGGGGGCTCCGCGGCGGGAAGGTCTCACCCATGCAGGGACAGTAGAGCAGGTAACCGGCCGCGTCCCACACAGGCGCTGCGCCGCCTGCCGCCGCCATCACCGAGAAGAGAAGGACAACGAACGGCGGCGGAGCCGCCATGATGGCCTGGCGGAGGTCAAGGAAAGGCGGCCCCATCCCGGCATGCCCCGGGTCCCGCCGGAACGGCTTCTCTAGCGAGAAGCGGCCACCATCGAGGCGGAAGCGGGAGAGTGACGTCATTCCCACAATGCCCCGCACAATGGGGCCGCCGCGGCCTGGGCCGGAGCCGCGCCCGGCGGGGCCCGGGGGAACGGGGTGAGTTCGGGGGGAGGCGGGGGCGAGGGCGAGGGGCGGCGTCACGGCGGCGACACCCTCCCCTCGGCGGCGGGGTCCCCTCAGGGGAGGGGGGGCGTGGGGGGAGGAGGAGGAAGAGGAAGGGGAGACATAGGCCGGGCCCGCCTCTCCCCCTCCCTCCCCTCAGGGCTGCGCCATGGTAACGGGAGGGGGGGGGGCGGCACATGTGCTCCCCGGCACCGGCCGCCGACCCTTCCCCGGGGATGGGGGGGCTCCCGTTTCCCTGCCGGTGAAAACGGCACGGCTGCGCTCTGCCCTGGGGGCTTTGCAACCGCTTTGGGGCTGGGTGAGTGAGAAAAAGCGGGTTCTTCGTAGCATAGGTAAATCATCCAGGAGTTACGTTGGCTTTTGGGGCTTTCCCGGTGGTGCAGGGAAGGGGTTTGGGCTTTTAAAAGTTGGCTGGTGTCGTGTCAGGGAAGCAGAGGGTGAAAAGGATGTGGGAAAATCATCCTTAGGGAATGGCGTGTCCGGTTACATCCTATGGGAAAGGTGGAGCAGCTTTTCCCTGGGCTTTAAAAGTAAATGCAAACTTTACACGAAGTTTTACCAAAATCTGTAGGTGATCAAGTGGTGGAAACTGATACTGAGGCTTGAGCTGCTCAACTAGAAAAATGAACCTGTTTGGATGTAAAAACCTACATATCTAGAAACGGCCAAAGTCACTTCAAGAAAGTAATGGTTTTCCTAGGGGAAATCAGGGAATCTAATGACACGTGAGTTGGTGTTCGTGACTGTCGGTCAATGTGTGGGAGAGTGATTTTTACATCCAGGTGTGTCATTGGTAAGGCTGGTACTGTGCATCTAGGTCTGGTATCCGCTCTTCCTCCCTGAAAATGAAAAAAACTCGATATTGGAAAATGGTAGAGTTTGTAGAAAAGTCACAAAAGTGATCCAAGGACTGGAAGCAGAGCCTTGTAGTCAGCAGTTGGAGCTGGGCTTGATCAGAACACTGTAAGGAAAGTAGGGGGTGATTTTGTTATGCTGCATGGGGGCTTTGAAAGACTTGCTCTGAGGGACATTGCTGCAGTGGTTTAAGGAGTTATGGTCATTGGTCATCATGTAGGAAAGAAAATAAATGCGTGAGCGCACCCACGCCCCAGGCGGGCTGGTGCCAGGCCTGATGCTGCAGCTGGGATCGCTGCAGAAGCTGGGTCTGAGGCACGACACCGTGCTGAGGCTGAGTGCCTGTCGTGGATCCTGGCCTCTGCCTTCTGCCACGTAGCTGGTACCTTCTGTTGGGCAAGTTTAAGCTTTAATAACTTAAAATAGCTTAGCAAACCTGAGTGGGGGACTGATCTGGCTGGGGGAGGGAAAAATTAAAAAGAAATTACTTTTCATCTGAGTGGGGTACTTCAGCCACACCAGTGTCCAGCTGTGAAACATCCAGGCCATTGCAGTGTAGCAGCTGGTGGTGAGGACTGAGGGGACATGCAGGAGTCCTGAGGCCAGCTTTTCTGTCCCTGCAGGAAGAAAAGCAACAGTACTAGAGCAGCTCCTTAGCAGAGGCACAGCAAGACTCAGCAGGTAGAAGCCAAGGACAGACAGATACAAATCAGTCACAAGAAATGTCCTCTAGAAAAGAGAAACCGCAGCTCCACAATGCAGGGGCTGGTCAGGCAGCCTGTCAGGCCCCGTGTCCCTGCCACTGCATGACAGTTTTGCTGTTTGTCCTGTCAGAGAATTCATTCAGGCTCCTTTTTTATTTTTTCATGATTATTTTTAACCCAGGCAGCTCCCTGATCTGGTTCCCAGCCTTGGTCACAAGGTTTTCCCGCACAGCCAAGGAATGATGTTGTGTGTCACAGGAGTGACTTTGAGGGGCAGAAACTCTGCAGAAATGCTGTATCATTGAATGATACTTTGAGAAGTATTAAACAGTGGAACAAAGTGTCAAAGCAGGTGGCGGACTCTATCCCAGGGACTTTCTGTGAAGCCGAGAACTTTTTTTACTATGTACCAACTCAGAACTACCTCATTGATTTCTGTGCAATGACAAGTGGCTGGAATCTCATGGGTAGCATACGATCCATCTGCTTAGATGAGCTCTTATAGCTTGAATTTGCACAAACCTTATGACTGTAGTAATGAAATAGTTCATATAAGTTGGCAGCCAGTGGGAATCCAGCTCTTGGGTGGATCGTGGTTTTTTTCCAGCTCTGTGTTCACACTGCCAACCTCTCAACCTTTGTAGAACTGAAGTAGGGGAGGATTTATCTGGTGATGGGATTTATCTGCTTTCTGTAACCGACTTATCCGACCTTTCTGGAGCTGCATAGGCTAGACACATTTTTTCAGCACTAGTACAAAACTTTCCAAGATAACCAGGTCTCCCAGTGCCGGTACCAAGGCTGTGATGTACAAGATGTTCTCTGAACAGGTGTGGGTGAAGTGTTTCCAGACAGTTCCTCTCTGGTGGCTACAGAGTTACAGTGAATAGGGAGCACTTTGGAAACATTCTTTGGGGAAATGCTACTAAGAAAATGAATGAGTTTTTAAAAATGTAAATGTGTAGATCATGCAGACAGTTTTGTAGCCAAGCATGAACTATGTTGTTCACCTTCCACTGCTACTGTGTTTCCCTGATACTATGCAAAACCCTCATCTTGTTTTTTCTTCCTTACTGTCAGTGTCCTACCACATGCATTTAGACTTAGAAACAGACCCAAATAGGTAGAGTCCTTTTTTCTTGCTAGAACCTTAAAATTTTACAGGAAAGCTGATGAACTTTTACAATAATCAATTACAGAAATTATCATGTCTTAACTAATTTGGATTTGGATTTCTGCTCTGGAGGTGACGGATAGTTTATGTGCCTTACTATTAAAGACAGTGAAATTCAAACTCTGTCTTCTTTCAGGTAGCTTTGAAACTGGCACAGATGGCTGAGCTTGTTCAGAGGGAAAGAAGCAACTACGTGGCAAAACTGGCAGAGGCTCCCAGAATGTGTGCACAGCTCTGAAGCAGGAGGTAGAGAACACTTATCTTTTCTGCCACACATCTCATACAGAGGTGAAATATTCACAGTCTTAGACACCTACAGAGGAAGACTGCTCTGAACCGCAGGACTCCTGCACCTTGAGGGGTAGGAGCCGCTGTCACATCACACTGGGTTGTACCAAAGTGTCACCTCAGCAGTTCTAGTCCTTTATTGTTCTGCTCTGCCTGAGTAGATTCAGCCTGTACAAAACCAAATTCTGTTCTTAATGGACGTTTCCAAACCTCATAGTGACACTTTTTCTTGGAGTTGTCCCGTTCCCTGGCATTTTCCATCCTGAGGGAACCATTCATGGCATTGTGAGCGATGGTGTAGTTACAGTTATTGTTATTTCAGCTATTCATAACGTTTCGCGGTGCACCTTCTTAATGGGGGTTGGTTAGTTCCCTCGTAGTTGCACATCCTGCCCACAACTGGCACTCGTGTTGATGTGCAGGCAGGAAGTTCCTCCCTCTGAAGCAATCATGGAGTGAGAAAGAGCTTGAGGGTTTGATGCTATTTTAAGAAGAGTTTCTTAGGCAGCTAAATTCAGTGAGAGATATTTTTCTGAGGTTTTTATTTCAGCTAACTGTTTACCAGTTTAGATGTTAGTAAAACCATGTAAAAATGCTGTACTTTACTAACAAGGTAAAGACAACTGAAGAAAAACATGCTAAGAGAGATTAACGTACATTTTCATCAACGTGAAAGCCAGCAGAGGATACAGGAGGTATGTTTTGTTGAACAGGAAACAGTTTGAGCTTCCATTATCAATGGATGAAAGTATAAAAAGAAAAAAATGCTCATTGCTTTAGAAAACTTGCTAATCCAGAGAGGCAGAATCTGCCCCACATTAGAAAAGTGAAAATATGAGTAACCACACCCTGAAGAGAAGCTGCATCTGTTGCCTTCCTGAAAAAGGTGTGATGTTGCTGATAAGGGCAAGTTTTCTTCCCAGCCCTCTTGACCCATGTGTGGTAATCCACATTGGTTTGCTAGGAGATGGTCTTACCAGTGCACCAGGTTGGTAGCAAAGTGGATTAAAGAAAATACAAGAGAACCTTAGTTTCTCTGAGAAGCTCTAGAAGGGAATTCCATGTATGCAAAGGTCAAGAGCAGGTGAGAATAGACTATGAAGAACATGAAAAAAGGGGATGAGAAGAGATCCGCAAAACACACAGGGAAAGGTGAGGTAGGTAGAGCTACAAAGAGACACCTATCTACAATATTACGGGAGAAAACGCATGTAACAGGTAACATTGGCTCTTAAGAGTTGCAGAAATGCAATTCAGAATAAGTTTAACATAATTTTATTCAGGTATCAGGTGTTAAGGGAGAAAAGAACAAAACATTCTGGAGATGGGAGTTTCCCATGTCTGTGAACACACATCTTCACATGTTTATAATGCTTGTTGAACGCTCACACATTTGTGTGCACAGGTGAAGGATGCGGTGTCTTAACACCAACCCTTCTGTGATTTCAGATGAAGATGTTTTGCTATTAAAGCAGGTTGGTCACAGAGGGTTCCAACAGAAAACTGCACCAGGACGACATCACGACAAGACACCTGCAGGCTCGAGTTCTGCTTGACATGGCCATGTTCTACTAGACCTGCCATGACGGCATTTTTTCCTAGTGTTCCCAACTGGATTCAAGATGCAAAGCAGGAGGAGGAAGAGGCAGGCTGGAAATTAGCCCCCAGACCAAGAGGTGAAGAGACTGAAAGTCAGGGAAAATGCCAATGTGAAATATCAGAGACCTCCTTCACTAATGTGGACAAGCTGAGAACTCACACGCTTTCTCACACTGAGCAGAGACCATACAACTGCCCTCAGCTGCACTGTGGCAAAGCCTTTGCTTCTAAGTACAAGCTATATAGGTAGGTAACTGCCAAGTGCCCCTGCTGAACAGTGCTCCCCTACCAGAACAGCGGGGAAAACCCCTCTGTCGTGTTTTTTTGCTAGAATTTCTGAGAAGGTGGAGGAGGGGGAATGCCCTTGTTTCCTTCGCAAAGCAGTTGAGTCCCAGACGTTGCCATACTTTGCATCTCTTTAAGTGCCTTCCAGAGAACCTCAGATAATACTTTATCCTGAGCTCAAGCTGTTTTCTATTTTACTAAGGAGGAAATTGAAGGAGAAAGTGAAGTTCACATATTAAAAAACAAAATGAGAAGCAAGAATAGCATTCACATTTCATAAGCCCTACCTCTAACTTTAATCATAGGAATATTTCTAAAGCAGCTATTGTTCTAGCATGAGGAAGTAGAGTTCCTATTTACGTCCTGAAGTGTAGCAGAGAATAATTAAATTATATGATCACTAGGAACTTGAAACTAGATGAACCGCAGTGTCAGAGAGTATAAGATACCAAGGTGAAATCAGTCCATGGTGGCTGTCAACAGACCTTGCCACAGTCTGATGCCTTCTAATGAAATGAAGCTGTCTCACCAGCAGATAAGCATTTCTTGTCATAAACTACTATGGTTTTCTTTGTCATTTCCCCCTTTGCTAGCCTCAACAGAGACAACAGGAGCTAAGTAGACGACTGAAGTGTACCTGTGCGGAGGTGATGCATTTTAGGGTGGATGGGCACTGCTGAGACAGACTCTGTTGCTTGAAATGTTGTGCTTTTGTACCCGGAGAGTCCCTGCTGCCCAGGCTGTCAGGGCAGCATCCTTTAGTGGTGATAAAACGCAATCTGGGGTTTTTGTGGCATAAAGTGTAGAACATAAGGAAAATTTTAAAGTAGTGGGTTGGACACTAGTCTAAACTTTCCCCTTTTTCTCCCAAAAGGCATATGGCCACACACTCTGCTCAGAAGCCTCATCAGTGTATGTACTGCGAGAAGATGTTTCACCGGAAAGATCACCTTCGCAACCACCTCCAGACCCACGATCCCAACAAGGAGGCCCTCCACTGTCCTGAATGTGGCAAGAACTACAACACGAAACTCGGCTTCAGGCGACATCTGGCCATGCACGCAGCTGCCAGTGGTGATCTCAGCTGCAAGGTATGCCTCCAGACATTTGAAAATACCCAAGTCCTGCTGGAGCACCTCAAAGCTCATTCTAGGCGGGCTTCTGGTGGAGCGAAGGAAAAGAAGCATCCATGTGACCACTGTGATAGGCGCTTCTACACCCGAAAAGATGTGCGGAGACACTTGGTAGTGCACACGGGTCGGAAGGACTTCTTGTGCCAGTACTGTGCTCAGAGGTTTGGGCGGAAAGATCATCTGACTAGGCACATGAAGAAAAGCCACTCCCAGGAACTGCTGAAGATTAAGACTGAGCCAGTTGACATGCTGGGTCTCCTAAGCTGCAGCTCATCTGTCGCAGTGAAAGAAGAGCTGAGTCCTGTCCTGTGTATGGCATCCAGAGACATGATAGGTGGTAAGAGCTTCCCTGGCATGCTGCCTGTGGGCATGTACAGCACACATCTCCAAACCATGCCAAGCTCAGGGATGCCCCATTCTTTGGTTCCTAATTCTCTTCCAATGGGAATGAGCTATCCTCTGGAGTCTTCTTCTCCCATCTCCTCCCCACCGCAACCTCCTCCAAAGTATCAGCTTGGATCTACCTCATATTTGCCTGAGAAACTACCCAAAGTAGAGGTGGACAGCTTTTTGTCAGACTTCCCTGGCAGCCTGTCTCTCTCATCTGGTGAGCCTCAGTCCTCTTCGCCTCAGCCGCCCCCCCTGGATGAGGCTTTGCTTTCCAAGAGCCCTGCTAACCTTTCAGAGGCTCTCTGTGCTGCTAACATGGACTTTTCTCATCTTCTTGGCTTCCTCCCCCTAAATCTTCCTCCTTGCAATCCACCTGTATCATCAGGGGGATTGGTCATGGGCTACTCACAGGGGGAGACACAGCCACTGCTTACCACTTTGCAACACCAACCTCAAGAATCTCCTGGAGCTGGGGCCTCACTGAACTTTGGGCCTCTTCATTCATTGCCCCCTGTCTTCACCTCCAGCTTGAGCACAACCACGCTGCCACGTTTCCACCAGGCATTCCAATAAGCTGAAAATAGCACTGGAGAACAGATCTTTCAGTCACCCTTTTGTGAAGAGCCTTAAAAACGCACAACTCTTACTTCCCTTTTGGGTGTGAAAGCTTTGCAAAGCTGTTTCAGACAGGAGGGGTCTGATCTCTGGAGGGAGCACTTGTAGACTGGAACAGCAGATATACCCATGCAAGTCCCAGTCCTGTACAGCAAAAAGATTTCGGCTAATAGACTGGATATATTTTATCTAATTTTTAATCTGTGAATCAGGAGCTGCGCTTAGCACTGACCTTCCCTGAGATCCTGGAGCTATGTTCCTCTTTGGGAAGGGACTGTCCCTGAGAAGGAGTTGAGACTCTTTCACCTTGGGCTAAACTTTTGAAGAGTCCAGCTTCCATTTCATGTTATCACACTGCAATTCTGGCAAAACAGCCAACACCTCCACATGGAGAAGGAGGAGAAGTCAGGATACCTGCTCTGTATGAAGCCAACGGGGAAGAGGCTGTCCTTCCTCACTACCTCTCATCCCATCACCTAATACAGCTTACTCCACCGAATACAGGTTACTCCACATCAGTGTTAAGCAACAAGACCGTTTACATAGTGAATTCAGAGACATCGCCTCATTCTTCTTTGCGGAGCCGTTAGGTTAAACTTGTTACAGTGAACATTGTTTACACAACACAAATCTTGTTTCCACCATCACAGAAAGAGGAGGCACCAGAATACACTGGATTTATATCTGGTGTAGCTACAACACTGTTTACACAACGAAGTCAGGTTGCACTGATTTCTCTTCACTTATCATGTTCTTCCCCCATGGGGAAATACACTGCTTTTTGGACCACTTTAGCCTCTGCCACTGTAGGCAGCAGCTTCCTGCGTTTTTCTCTCTGGCTATCCACGTGTCAAGGGGATGGAGCAGCTCTAACAACTTAGCTTGGCTTTGTGGTATACGCAGAGCCCTTCTAAATATCTTCCACAGGCAAACAGATCGTGCATCTGTTCTGTAAACCAAAGCGTGTGAAAAAGCTAAGTTAGGAGCCCAGGGCCGGCAGTGCTGAGTACTGTTGTTCAAGGCATGGATGAGATCAGGCTGCAGGGCCCTGTTCCGTAGGTTCCCTTGAGATGAGGAACAGAGTATGTGTTTCTAGGCTTTTGGTTTGGGGTTTGTTGGTTTTTTGCCTTTTTTTTTTTTTTTTTTTTTTTACAACAGTTCAGTGAGGTCAGTACCCTTTTGGCTTATCCATGAAGCAGTCTCAAGAGATATATTTTTACCTCTGTCCTAGGGTGATAACATCCAGGAATCAGGAGGAAAAATTGGTCCCAGCTTCATGTACACTCTATCAGTGTATTTGAAGCATTTTCCCCAACACTAAGAGTTCTAACAAAACGCTGAGGGTTTGGGCCTGCAGTCACCCTTTCACTTAGGATTTGGTTCCACTGGCCTTTTTGTTCTCTCCTTCTCGAGCTTTGTCTCCTGAAGTTAAAGTCCTGCTTCCCCTGCTCCCTGCCTCACCTCTTAAATTCTTCCATGGACTGTCTACCTGCTGAGGGCAGAAGAGTTACACTGTGAAGCAGCAGCCAGCTGCTGATGTCATTTAGCATCTGTGTCATCTCCTGCTCTCATTTTCCTGGGCACTTGTACTGCAGATGGTAACATACAGAGGTCGATCTCACTGTATGTTGATGCATGTTCATGAATATAGACATGCAGATCTTCATACTTCAGCATGGAGGAACCATTGTAGGCCAATATAAACCAGGAAATCTGTCGATATTGTTCTCCATAAATCTAGAAAATGCAAAATCTACCTCTACTCTGTTATCTCAGCTCCTTCAGTGAAGCCAGATGCTGTCCTCCCTCACCTCCCCAGAGTACATCCATTTCAGTCGATGCATATTACTTTTTGCTGAGCCATTCGTCCCACAGCGTGACATTAGCCGTGCCTTGTTTGTTCATAGGCTTGTCCCCCTTCCATTTTACTCAAGAATTTTATTTTTAATTTAGTTTAGTACTTCTTCCCAGAATGACTGTTTAGTGATCCATTGATTCAACAAAACATAGATCAGTTATTTTAGGTTAGCCAGCAATGCTGCAAATAATACTTTTGTATCAAAATGTAATATAAGATTTATTTACCTCGGCAATATCCTGTGGCCATGATCTCCCTGAGTTAAATGCAGTACTTCCTTTTCTCCACTGTAAAATGTTGCCTTTCAAAGTTCAACGAGTGCCTTCTTGTTCTCTAACATAGAAAAGGTAAATAGGGCATTTCAGCTAGTCTTCTGTTTACCGTCACTGAATACCTCAGGCCTGTCTTCTATTGCTTTTCTCTTTGCAAATTAAAGATTTTCACACTGTTATCAATTATATGCAAGCCTTATCCCTGTCTCAAGTTGAGAGGATTTTTTTAAAGAAATAGTCAGAACTGATCACCTACTGCAAGTGAGGATTATCAGATTTATGCAATGCCATCGTACACCTTCTTCTGTTTCAGAACATTCAGCTTTCTTGCTTTTTGCCTGCATTGTACTCTGAACAGATGTCATCACTGGAATTCCTTTAGCAGTGGTAGCTAAACTTAGAGCCAGGCATCTTTTTCCTACCAGTAGTCTGTCAAAGAATAAATGGAATTCATTTTGCTATTATTTGCATGTGTGATTTGCTTTCCACAGCTATTCTAACAAGCAGAATCGCAATAACATTTGTCAATGAAAGGAAGTTTAAACCAGCAAAGGGAGCATGTCCAGAGACCACACGCTGGAGCCAATACCAGGTATTTGCACTGGAAAATGGAGTCAAAGTTCCCATTCCACAACAGAACTTATAACCTGCAAGGATTTTGTCAGCCAGTCTAAAACTAATGAGGCTACTTCCATTTGAAATACTAAGTATGCAATTCATTAGAAAAATTATTTCCTGAAGCTGGTTAGCAAACAACTTTTACCTGTTCATCAGAACAAACTTTGAGCATCTAAACTATACCAGTTGGGAGTCTAAATTCATTAGGAAGTAGGTACTGAGCTGTTTTGAAAATCAGTAGAAGTCAGCTTAGACAAGCTCCAGCTAATGCAGCTCTAGGTAAAATACAGTTGCCACACTGCGAGGATGAGAGCTGCAGCACAGCCTGGACACCTGTTCTGTTGTTCACGTGCAGGAGATTTGTGCATGAGGGAATGGCAGACGTTAGGTGATATCAAAAAAAAAGGTTTCAGCCACATCAAGGTTTAGGGATGTTTAAGTCAACATGCTACTTTCTCTCCTAAGATCATTATTAATGTAGGGAATGGGAGACTGCAGGGGAGGATGGTGAATATCAAACAGACCCATAGCTTCAGTGTCCCTGAACACAGGACCAAGCATTACTGTTACATACAGGCATTCTTTGGCCGATCAGCAAGGACCATGAGTTAGGGGCTCCAGCTACAGGAGAGTGCTGTGAGTCAGCCAGGACAGATACAAAGTAAACCATCTTGGGTGGCACAAAATGCTTTTGATGGAAGAGAGGAGATTTTAGAGCAGTATTTTCAAAGAGGCTGAGTAAATACAGGAGACAGCAAGCTAGGCTGGACTTGCACTGACACAGGGGTGCAGGGAAGCACTGAGGTTTGAGACAGTAAGAATCAGCCGTATCAGAGCAAGATAACTTGGAGGATGAACCAGTCAGAACTGATGAAACTCACCTGTGATAAACATTATGCTAGTAGAAGTCTTACAGTCTTATCTCACGAACAGAGTACAAGGCAGCCACTAAAGATGTAGAGCATTTTAAGTGCTAAATGAAGGACTTCTTCAGTGGGAGAGCCCTGTGAACCACCCCATTATGATATTTTTATTCCAGGCACATCTGCATTAGACTGAGCCCAAGAGGAGCAACTACTGCAAATAATAGGTCAGAAGGGTTTAGTTAAGTGAAGAAATGTTTTAAAGTGTGGCTGACTTGGGGGAAGTGTTCAAGACCAATAGGAACAGCACAGACAACTGATATAAAATCGTACAGCACAAGCCTGTGAAAGGACAGGAACATGCCAGTGATGATAAATCAGACCCTAGAGTCTCAAAAGGGCAAGGACATAATGTCCCACTAGAAACAAGAATGATTCCAGCTCACTCGTTAGAAAATACATAAGCCATTTCCACGGCAGCAGAGG
Source organism: Phalacrocorax carbo (assembly GCF_963921805.1). Classification (NCBI taxonomy): domain Eukaryota; kingdom Metazoa; phylum Chordata; class Aves; order Suliformes; family Phalacrocoracidae; genus Phalacrocorax; species Phalacrocorax carbo. The sequence continues at coordinate 9,219,778 of NC_087526.1, read as the reverse complement.
GTTAACTCACGTAGCCAGGCCTTCCCAGGCTTGGGTTTCTAGAGCTGTGTGAAAGTCTGAAGATCTTTTTCCCCATGGGTTTACAGCTCGCTCAAAATCCATTTGTATGAGGGAACAACATGTTAACTTGCATTTGCTTCTACTGAATTTCACTTGACAGAATATCCACGTACAGCATTTTGACAGACCCTGTTCAGCTGTCTCACAATAGTGCCTGCTCTTTAGCCTCCATGCTGAAAAATGTTGTCACTTCAATGGGAATCCCTTTTTTCCCTCTGGTAGATTGATGATTTCAGTACTTTTGTTGGGAGCTCAGCTCTTTGTTCCTTAATTTCTTCCTTGCTGACAGGTGAATAGCAGCTGCTTGGAAGATTTCCTGCAGTTCACTGAAAAATCCCCATTTCCTTTCTTTACCATTGCATCACCTTTGCTATCTGGGAAGAATAACCCTGCAGAGGTATTTTCTACCGCCTAGAATTAAAATTTTTACAAAGAAATCTTCAAAGATGCTCTCCCCATCACCCTACCTTCTTGCTTATCCTCTCTAATCCTGAATACTCAGGCTCTCGGAATTCTCCCTCGGGTGCCTATTTTTAGTTAATTGCCTGCCCAAGCCCTGTAGATATTCTGCCACCAAAGAGTGAAGTGGATGACTGCCTTGAACAGAACCATTTCATTAAAACCTCACAGGTTTCCATCTTTATCCAAAATTTGCTTCTTTTTTCATAACTTATTTCTTGTATTTTTCCCAATTCTCAGAGAAGGGAGTCGCCATCTGAAGCTCCAAATACAATCCTGCCTGACACCTGCCTAGTAGGAGAAGGCAGTTTGGTTTAGCCTAGTCAGCTGGACCAGGACTCAGGAAACCCAAACGGTGTTTTCACTTGCATCACCAACGCTGGCACCTCTCAACCTTTCTGTGCCCAACAGGCCACAGCAATATTGAGCCTCCCTTACCAAGCAGCTGAAAGCTGCCCAGGGAAACACGCCATTACTACTGATGCAGCTTCCTTACAGGACTGCCATTTCCCGTTTCTCACCTGTCCCCCTACCACCAGTGTGTCTCCGGTGTCAGCAGACTTCTCTTGGGTTCCGCTGTCCCTGCCACACAGTGCACACTTGCATCGGGCTCACGTCCATGCTATTTTCCCCACCCTGGGATGTGCTCGCTTCATTCTGGTGAATAACTGGGATCCTTTAAGAATCCTTCTGCATGTTTCAGGCATTCTGTAGCTCCAGGTATGGAGTTTTCTCCCAGGGCACTTCCTCAGCAGGTGCCTCTGTGATCCGCACCCAGAGCCATCTCCACACGGTTACACAGACCATTCGCTGCTAAATGCTTTGGACTGCCACAGAAACAGGTCAAGCTAAAATTGAACTGGTGATCACAAAACAACACCCTGAAAACAGATTGTATTCTGCTTCTCACAAATCTACACCATGTGATTCGCTTTGCTTTCCTATCTAAAGCACATTTTATTATGTGCACAGGTAGCCTTGCAGGAATAGACTGAAGCATCTTCCTCAGTGTGTGCTCATAGTTGAAGGTAGGTCTGCAGTAATCCTTCCCACCAGTGCCTAAATATCATTACGCACAAAGAATGTACATGACATGGAGGTAGCTCACCTCTGTTGTGAGATCACAGTGACAAGGGAAGTTACAGGCATTATGGAAGATAAAGAATAGGAAATCTGGAATCAATGTTATTTGATTACTATTAAATAGGTCAGCTTTTCATTTTCAGTTGGGGGAACAATCAACATGAAAGTGTCTTGTTAAAAAACAACCATCTCATTTTAACAGCTATCTTCACCTTCATTCTCACCATCTACTTCACATACCATGCCTTTATTTGAAACTAACTATGCAAGCAGTCATCCAGCTCTAACACACAATGTACTGAGACAATAGGGGACAGCTCTGTGTGAAGCCTGCAGGACAGGAACAGCTACAACATCTGTCACTCAGCACGCAGGTCCTGGCTGGTTTAGCATCCAGGTGAACAGATCACATACTGGCACTTGCCCCGACAGCCTGTTTTCCTCTGCAGTTCAGTGTCTTGCACTTGAAGGTAACACATAAGCTTCTGCTTACGGAACTCACCAGCATACCCTGCTTCAAGACGCAACTGAAAACGGTGCACGAGCCTGCGCGTCGGAGCTGGCACTGGGACCGGGCAGATTCCATAACTTTTTCTAGAAGCCTGTCTTGAGTTTATGACTTTTCCTTGCCCTACTGAGTGCCTCAGCCTTGACTCTTGTCAGGTTTCCCCCCCTCTACTGATCCTTAATATCTAGAAACTATTTTTAGAAAGGTTGGTTTGTAACATTTGTACCAGTATTTTCCTTAAATGAGGATATCGAACAAAAAAACTAGAGATGCCTGCCTTCGAGGTGGCCTGACAACTGGGTGGTTGTGAGAGAGACAGCTCTAAAGGCTTACCCCTGGGAGCAGTCAGGCTCTGAAACTGCTGCTGGAGGAAAAGCTACTGAGTGGCCTTTGCAGCCAAGAGTCACGCTGAGAGCCCTCTCCCAGGCAGGGCTGCCCTGGCACAAGCTCTGCCATCATCAAAAGCTGCAGGAGCAGCTGACCGGAGGGCAGTATTTGATCCCGAGCCGGCAAATATCCCCTTGTAATGGAAAGGGTTTGAGTTTTCTCAGCCCTGGGAGCTGATGAGAAAGATGCTGCATCTCTCACTGGGGCTGCAATTCACACTGTCCCTTCTTGTGCTGGATCTCAACAGGCCTCAACAGGACCTGACCTCCCTTCTTGCAGCTACAGCTGCCTAAGCCAGAAGCTTCCCATTGTTAAAGCTCAACTGTTTTTCTAAAAACAAACTTTCTAGCACTTTTACACAGTGAATAACCTCTTTTAATGGAGTATTTTGGGGGCTGTAAACAAGGGTTTAAATTGTAAAAATATTAAGTGCCATTAGGAAATGTACAGTTCATCACTAAGATTAGCTCTTTCATTGTCTTGCAAAATGAAGTTCAAACTGAAAGCATTTTTTATAATGAAGTTGTTTATTAAAAACATTTGAATTATCTGCCCTGGGTGTCTTCTTGGAGGGGAATGGGGGTTTTGGTTTGTTTGGTTTTAAGTAAAGACAGACTCACAAGGCAAGTCAAAGACTCAGTTCCCTACATGAATCCACACAGACGTCTGAGTTTCTTTCAAGAATTAGACCCCAAAAAGGACACCCTCCTGGGGATGTAGTGACAGCTGATACCATTAGCTCTTCTCAAGGAGAATAACGTCAATTAGACAGAAAGTTCCGTTCACTTGGTTTCACTAAAATTACCGGCTCGTATGGGAGCATTTCAGATGAGTACAGCCTGCTCCCCCTTCCAAATAACCCTGACATGTTCAGGTCCCCAGGACAGTGCCTCGCACAAATACGGCAGTACCAGAACCAAACCTTAATGCTTAAGCAACAACCATCTGCTGACAGCAGCCAAAGAGCATCTTGACAGAGATGAAAAAGGGCAAAGAACATCCTGCCCTCTCGGGGAATCTGTCCTCAGAACACAGTTTAAAAGCTGAGAACCGCTTTCAGTATTCAGGTACTTTTCTAGGTATGGTCTAGTTTTCATTCTTCATGCAGCCACTGGTAACACACGCTGTTTCCTGAGCAGTGCTTTTCCCCCAGAGCAGAGGGCTATGACAGGATATGACTATGGCAGCATTGCTTCTCTAGGCTGCCTAGAAAAATGAAAAACAAGTTCAGCACAGATTGTCCCATTGGTGGAGCCAAAGCCTTCCTTTGCCTTTTTTTTTTTAAGGGGAGAAGAGACTATTCCAATGATTTCTGAGTTTTAAGGTATTTGCTCTGGTCTTGGCAGCTGATGGGGGTCACATTCAGCAGCCACTAACACAGGCATGCCCATAATCCATTACCAGCCCCGGCTGCACACATCCATTGCTCTGCTGGACAAAACATCACAAGAAAAGTGAATTCACTCTCCCTCAGTCAACACCTTTAACTGATGCTTTCCGCTTTCCTGCCATGTGTGCCCCCAGCAAAACCACACAAGCACTGGGAAAGGCATCAAGCTGGAAGCTAATGATGAAGGTCCAGCTTCCACAGCACCAACCGACCTCCAAAATACTACTCAGAGGAAGGAAATGGCAGCTCCCTTCTTAATTGTACTCCCACCTCTGTCGTTCTAAAGCACCATGTATTTGCCCTGCAGTCCCAGCCTGTCAGCCAACCAACAGTCCTGCTGCTCTATCCATTAGCACTATGCAAGTCAAATAATGTCTTTCACACATGAAAGCCAAACTTAAGTAGTCTTACTGTGTAGCACACGAGAGCAGTACAGTGAGAAACAGATCCAAATGCCTTGACGGGTGGGTTTTTAATTACAACATCCGGCAGTACACAGGACATGCCTCACTGGGAGAAACTTACTGCTCAGTCAAGTTTACCAGGAGAAAAATAATACAAAGAAAACTGCAATGTATTCCAAGCTCTGCTTCTGATTGAAGCCAGATGTCAAAGACCACATGGGTGTCAAACAGGCTAAGTGTTATGAAAAGAAAATCCCAAGAGGTGGCTTAGGAGAACCCAGGAGAGCAGGACAACAGGACAATGGCAGATTTATTTACAATAGGACACAAAGAATACATACATTAATTAAAAATTACAAAGAATACAGAGGAAACACTTTGGGGAAGGGAGAGAAATCAATGCTGGCTGAGCCTCTCCAACGGGGGGAGTGGAAGGGGCAGAAAATAAAAATAAAAAAAAAAATCAACCACAATCTCAGAGAGGGATCTCAGATCAGAACTGACGCAGGACTCCACAGCACAGTTGGCTCACACATCCCCTGCTCCCTTTTTCCATCCTTGATTCCTGGCTGATTAGACTTTGGCATGATGGGCAGCTAAAGGAGCTATTAGGCAAGGCTGGAAAGACTCCATGTGAGGAGTCAAGCCGCCTGGGAAGCCAGCTCCCTGCAGGGAGCAAGGCTGCCGGTAAGAGAACAGGTCCTTCCATGGACCTGGTGGAAACTTATGGCAATTGGGGCTCAAAAAAGCCCAAAACCCCTCAAGGGTGCACATCAGTGCTGGTAACAGGGAAGAATTTGGACATTTCTAGGTTGGAACGGTGTTACTTGTAGCAGCTGGTCATTGGAGACCTTACTGCTTACTACAGCAGGAAGCAAAAGCAAAATTTTCATACATCTCATTAAAAAACCTATCCCATGTAGCCCTGACTGAATCCAGCTAGTCTGGGGATGAAGGCAGCCTTCACTGTAACATGGAACCTTTTTACTGGTAAACAACATTGAAGTGAGAAAAATAAAAAAACCCTTAACCTCTTTTAAAAAGAGTTTCCCATGGGCTGATTCAGACATCAAGCCACAGAAAAAGAGGAGCCTGCTGCAGAAGTGCCCACATCAGCTATCCTGGGGGACTTGGACTGTTTTGTGGAGAAGAACATAATACAGCTTAGGGGCATACACTTCTGTTCCCTGGAGGTAGAGAATCTAAGAGGAGGAGAAGAGAGCAGCAAGAGCAGCTGGAGCACAGGGCAGATAGTGGGACAGCCCGCTCCTGGCAATGGGAGAACTCCTTGGGGTCACTCCCCCTGCCCCCAGCCCCTTCTGCACAGCCTGCACACACCTGGCAGCAGCTCAGGCCCAATACTGCATCAGATTGCTTGGCACTAAAGCGGCAGCGGCGCAGCCTTCTCTCCGCAGGGCTCTGCGCAATCCCGGTGGGGTTCCCAGGAAGCCTGCCCCGTTTCCTCACGCAGCTACAGCAAAGCTATCAACAGAACAAACCCTTGTAGTTACCTCATGCATCCTTCCAGTTCTCTGTTCTAGCACCAGCACAATCGCTTCCACCAGAACATTACATCCTGCTGCAGCTGGCTGCACCTTCCGAAAGAGAGGAAATCCCACCCTCCCTCAGCCCTTCCAGTGGAGGCATCCGAAGCGGCTCATGCTGTCCAGGCTGGAGGAAAGGAGAAGCGACGCTGAAGGTTGCAGTTCTCAAGCTCTCTCAGGGTGAAATTGCACTTCCCAGGCTCTGAATGGCACCTCCATCAAATTGTAAACAAGCCAAAGCCAGGAATTCTGCAGTCAGAGCACGCCAGACTCACGCTGGATAAGCCTTTAGGCTCCTTTTGTTTTGCCATAGTCAAGCTCCCTCTTCTGTGCAGACACGAAGGCAGGAAAGAAACCCAGTCTGATATTTGTCGGAAGAGTCTCCCTGAATCGTAGAGCACCCTAGGGGCTGGAAGAAAACATTTTCACAAGTGTTTCCACAGCTGTCTCAAATCCATGTGTCATCAACATAAAAAAACAGGATGAATTAGCAAAAAGGGGGTTTACTTATACAGAGGGGTATTTCTCTGCTAAAAAACTCCCTCAAATATGGAACAGGATAATAAAGTTAAAAGGTAAGGTATCTACAGACCCCTTTTCCCCCCCAGAAGTTGCCCAGAATCCATGTACACTGTGCCAAAGTTACATTCCAAAATGAGGAGTTATTTATTTCTCGTCACTCTCCCATTGGATTTTGTTTCCTTAAAAGATTTGGGAGAAGATGTCCCCTTCACTCCCAGGAGGACACGCATTCAGAGGTGTCTACTTTCTGCTGGGTCCGTGCATCTTCAGTCTATTTTCACTGCGGCATAGATCTTCCTGACAAACATGTAGGCTGCATAGAAGCCAATGGTGCCAGTGAGGAGCCAGAAGGACAAAACCATAAGGGCGGTGTAGCCAAAGTATAGTAAGGAGGGAATGAACTCAACAATATCCAGCTAAAACACAGAAGAGGAGGGAAAAAAAAGCAAAATCAAGTACAGAGGTAACAAGAATTAGCTCCCCAAACCAGCCAGTGCCTTCTAACAAGGGGGCAGGGCATTTGACAAAGGGAGGAAACCCTCCATCCAATTCATTTTTGTCCAACTGAAGAGAGATCCCCTCCAAGGTGGGGTTAGGGAACACAGCTCCACACAGGTAATGCAGGCAGGGATCTCAGGCAGTTACAACCTTCCCTCCCCTCTGGAAGGACTGTTAGCACCGTTGGCTGGTGAGCTGCTTTGGGCTGGCATGGGGACAGACTGGGACTAAGCAGTCCCACCATTTTCCTTCCCAAATCCAACAATCTCATCCAGAAAGGTGACACTTTCATACAAGAACAACAACAATACCTTGTTCACAAAGTAGAAGATGGCATAGATCAGCACATAGAAGGCAGATCCTCCAGATACCAAGAAGGTCCTCCACCACCAGCGGTAATCCTGACAGGGTAAAAAGCCTCATTATCTCTCAGGCTTCCTTCTTCTGTGTCACTGTCCCAGGGGAGCTGTGACCTTCCTGGGACAGGGAGAACATCACCCATTTTCCTTCAAAGGAGAACCACAGTTTGGGGCTGGGGAACTGTTTTGTCACAGAAGTGCTTCCAAACAAAGAGGATGAAAAGCTGACAGTGAAGCAAACCCAGGTCAGTATCACAGCACCTGCTACTAAAGAACACAGCTCACCTCTGGCCCTGCATTTCATTTTGTATGTGGATGGAATGAAATAATTTCTTTGGCAAGAGATGTCAGCTTAGAATACCCTGCTTCCAGCATAATTTCTGCAGTGAAACCCAGCCTAGCAGACAATCAAGTAGCTTCAATTCTCCTTGAAGTCAAGAGGTGTTAAGAGCAATCACACTCGTGAAGCTGGGCAACACTAGATTTCTGCTGAGCAGAAGCAACAACATGACCTGTAATCATCCAAGAGCAAGTACCCTGAGCTACCGAAACGACAAATGCAGAAATCTCACCTCAGCACAAAGCTGGAAGTACACCATGACAATGCTGATTTGGGAGCACGATACCACCAGGATTATAAACACCAGGAAGAGAAAGCCAAAAAGGTAATAGAACTGGTTCTCCCAGATTGCCTGCAACAAAGACACATCACAAATTTGTTTCCATGCTACTGTGGTCAATCAGCGAACATGAGACTAACTTCTAGCAGCTAACCCAAGGGAAAACAAGGAGACCCTCAGCATCATGTAGATGAAACCACAAATCTAATGCATGTCACAATGTTACTTCAGAGGAATCAGGTTGCAAAAAGGTGCCCAAAGACAGCTCTGAGGTAGCTTCTTTGTTCCTCTCTCTTTCCCTAGCAATGGAACAGCAAATTCCTCCCCATCCATAGAAGGTGAAAAACAGGCAGCAGCTGGAATGGCTCAGTGAATGTTTTAAGACCAGGACCCCTCCTTGATGTAACATTACAGTAAGCTTTCATCTTTACCACCATCCTTCAAGTCACCAAGGAGTGTCCCATAGACATCTCCAGGTGTCTTCAGCAAGAGGACAGTGTGAAGAGACCCATAGCCCAGCTCTCTCTGGAAACAATACCGAATGGCACGGAGGGAACCTGCTAGCCCCTTCAGTAAGTACAGGAATAGGAGACTGCTCCAGTGGAAGCCCCCTCCCTTTCAAAAGCTTTGGCACAAGAGGAATCCTGTTCAGGATCAAAGTGGGTTAAATGCTTACACTGAAAATGAAGAACAGTTCAATGAACATAGCTCCAAAAGGCAGAATACCAGCCATGAGAATCCTATAGAGCAAGAAAGAAAAATCATAAGCAGCACAATATAACTGTCTGGCTACTAAAAGTCCCCTGTAACCACACAGAGCACTCCTAGGAAAAGCTCCACAGCTTTATTCTACTAGAATAAATTTCACACAGTAAATGGCACAGCTGCTCCCACTGTTGAGTACATACCACTTTTACAAGCACCAGTCATACCACATTAAAATTGTCAAGACTGTCTCTGATATTGCATTACTCAAGGAAACACATCCACCATCTGTGTCCAGAGACCAGCAGAAGGTGATGTTCAGCAACCCAAGGAGACTGAGGGGAGGGGGCTTAACTCACCATATTTCTTCGACACTCATCACTCACCCAACAAATTTATTCATATACCACCTCTGCTCTGGGATCTGCCTGGGAATCTGATTGGTCCGTACAGGATTATCATATGGCTGTTTACGAAATCCAAAGTAGTATCCCAGGTAGACCAAGGGCAAGGAGATTCCAAACCACATGCAGAGCAAGGCCACCATGGTAGGGAAAGGCACCTGGAATCACATCAAGAGTCACAAAGTGAGGCTGACAGCTCACCTGCCCTGGAGACTGAAGCCACCGGCCAGACCCACACTCAGTCAACCACTGCATTGACACTCACATTTCGAAAGATACCATGAAACTAAGCCAGTCCCTGATATCCCAGTCACCCTCCTCCCACTCCAGCAGGCTCCAGGATGAAGGTGATACCTACCGCTCCAGAGGAGTGTTTCCCCCAGATGAAACAGTTCAGGACAAAGCAGATACCAAAGACGACACCTGGATACAGGGTAGCTGTCTGCAAGAGCAACCACAGGTTAAGATAAAACATGTGACTAATCAGCCAGATGTTTCTCTTGAATGAGTCCATTGCTGGGACAAAGCACATGTGGAGAAAGCACCCCTTTTGTTACAGCTCTAATATTCAGCAGATAAGCTGTGGGGAGGATCTCAGACAATCCTCTTCCTTTACTATAGTACATGCTCTGGTGTTGGCCCTTTCATGTAAAGCCATGAGGATTCAATCCACACCAAATCTCTGTAGTACAGCCAGGCTGTGCCCAGCTTCCCACAAATATGCGTGGAGCTTATCCACATTATCTTGCCATCAGCAAACCTGGATAAACAGTACAGAACACCACAAGACTCACACAAAAGGCTCCCTTCTTCCATCGATGGCCTTTCAGGGTCCGGTATAAGCGGCCAGCGAAGAATCCACCAAAAACCCTGGACAGAAACAAGTGAAGACAAAGAAAATTAGCTTTCATTGTTGGGGAGAGGGAGAGGAGGGGCAGGCACAACAGCACTGCTGAGGGGAGCAGTGGAGACACCTACCCCATGAACATGAAGAGGAAGCAGGCAGTAGTCATCAACGCACCCCGGCTGGAAGGCGACAGCATCCCCAGCATAGCAACAACTGCAGAGGGAAAAAAGGACAAAGAACAGCAGCTCTGACGTACATGTGCTAGCCAGCATCTGGAGGCCAGGGGTCCATCCCACATACAGACCAAAGCTGCCCGGAATCTCTGCCTTCTGCACAGACCTCATTTCCTTCAAAGCATAACGCATCCACAGCCTCCAGCACTAGCCAGAGGGGGAAAGCCGCAGCTTTGATCTCAAGCTACAGACTATGCATTACCCTCAGTTTTCCCAGAGATTTGAGCAGGTGCAGCTCAGAAGGCAAGGGACACATGTGCAAATGTCTTTCAGCCCACTATCAGACAGGACTTACATCTCTACAGCAGACAATATAAACACAAAAAGATGCCTTCAGCTGGGAAATGCTATCTAGAAACTCAGAAACGCTGAGCACAGGTCTATAGCCTTGATCAGCTCTGCAATAAGAAGTAGCCCCATGTGACCTCACTCAAGCTAAGGTGAGCACAGGTTGAAGTCAATGGAAGCTACAAATGCCCTTGAGCATCGTTCCTCTTCTAATTACAGGCACCCTATGCAACATGTGCCACTTACAGATGACTATCAGAATCATACAGAAGAGCTGAATTCCAGAACCCAGAAGAGAGCTGAGGATCATAGGATACTGCGGAGGCCTGAAGACATCTCCATGCACAAGTTTCCAACCAGATTCCTCCATAGTATCTTCCTGTAGCAAAAACAGGAAAATAATGTATTTAGATATGGTCTAACAGTAGAAATGAATGTCCTTCCACAGCCTAAGAGGTTAATTTCCCTGCATCCAGTTCTTCTACAGAATTTTGTCACTCTGGTTAAACTTCCTTCCTCTTGGGCTTAAAACAGTTCAGACCCGAATTGCCAGTGCCAGGGTACCCATTTATGGAACTGTCTACAGTCATTACTTAGGTCTGAAGACATCTAAACAGGTAATCTGCCATTGTGCACAGAGGGCCACAGGTGTCATGACAGCACATGACAGAACTTCCCCTCCCATCTTCAGGGCTTGAAGCAAAACAGGGGCAAGGAAAGAGACAATATATCCAAGTCTTCAGACTAGATCCCCCCTCATCTGTGCTTCCCTCCCTCTCTGATCCCGTCCCCAAGAACAAACGCATACAATGTCATCCTCCTTGTTGTAGTTAGCAATGTCTTTCCGGAGAGTCCGGATGATGATCATGCTGAGAATACCTGAAAAGAAGCACAAACTGAGTTTAGCTCAGAGGCTCCTACATGGCTGTGCTGCTCTCATGCTGTGCAACTACATGGCTCCCACCAACACACAGTTCTAGCTAGGAGAGGAGGCCTTGAGTCATTAGCCATCTCCCTCAGCCTTTGGCAAAGACAGAAGCAAAACCCCACGGAGTAGGGAAGGCAGTATTCCAGCAGGAATGGGGCACTGTGGCTTTCCTGTGAGTCTTTTTTCCTTAAATACAGACATGCAAGATGCACATTAACTATTTTCTGCTCCCTCGACTACACCAGTCAGAAAGCAGAAGTGGGTAACCATCTGACCCCACAGGCACTGCCTGAACTGGGCGGGTTTATGTGCTAGTGTTCATTTCCTGCCCCTTCTGACATGGCCACATCCTCCTTGAGCCACCTGCAGCTGAGGCTTAGAGAAAGTTCCCTGCAGATTAATGGTACAGCCTTCTTAATCCCACACATCTCACTCACCTGAAAGGAAAAAGACAACCACAACCGAGTTAATGATAGAAAACCAGTGAATCTGCACGTCACTCATGGTCAGGTAGGTGTCCCAGCGGGAAGCCCATTTAATGTCACTTTCCTGAAAGAACAGCGAAGTTGTTCTCATACCAGCACATTCCCAATATCTTCCCCAATACCTGCGACAGGCACTTGGAGCACTAACTGCCAGCCAGCACCAGTCCGGGTGAGCTGCCAGCCAGCTTCCCATTACTCCCTCACCTCCCAGTGGACAGAATAGGTGAAGAGCAACTGGTTCTCTTTAGAAGGATCTATTTCCTGAGGGGCAGAGCCCGTAGCTTCAGGGAGGGTGCACATACTCTTCTCATCAGCCTTCAAGTCTGCAAGGGAAAATATGGCACACACTAAGCCAGCCCTTCCCTTGAAGTACTGCCTCTCCCACTGATCATCCTGGCCCCAGGTACCCTTAAGGTGCTGGGCTGCAATTACTCCCAACACTGCAGGGGAAGCACTCATTCTTTTCTCCCCTGCTTTGCAGTTTGCAAAACTATTCTTCCAGTCAGAAGTGGAGCACCATTAACAAACTTTAAGGAAAACTATGCATAGGGCTTTCCTTAACCCGAAGGATAAAAGCCAGAGGCTCTGAAGCCAAGGGTCTAAATCATTAACAAATCCTCTATTCCATACGATAACGCTGAGAAACAAGTCCTCTCCAACAGAGCCTGCTGCTGCCAGAGGACAGCTGCATGGGATGATACACATAATGAGCAAGTTCCTTTCAAGGCACCTGTTTCATGTTGGGCTCACTGAGGTAGGAGTGTTTTTCCCCCTAACGATTATTTTTAACATGCGCTCCCCTAGAACAGTTCCAATCATTCTGTGGGTCTCTGGACTAGCACATGTCCCAGTGGGGGAGATCTGGGCCATGATAAGAGCTAGATGCCATGCATACTTCATGATAGATTACACAGTGCAAAAAAAACCAATCCCCAAACTCCAATTTTTTAATATGAGTTAATTTTATGTGAATTAATTTTCCATGGATTGCATTTCAAGGATCTCTCTCTATTTTTGGTAATTCATTAATAACAAAGGGGATTATTGTTCTTATAATTCAGACTCCCTCATTTCTGTGTCCTGAGACCATAACAGAAGCAACAACCAGCACCCTGATATATCAGTGGCATTCAGCTCTTGAGCCTACAAGAGATTCTCCTCCTTTGCTCCCCTCCTTAAGAGTCTCTCACCTTCCAGTTTAATACTTTGGGGAATCACTTCAAAGCGCACAACCCTGTAGGTGGGCTCCTGGTTCTCTTCTACATCCTCTCTGTGGTAGTAAAGGATGAAGGAGAGGTGGTTGTGCAGGTAGAACTAAAACAGATTGACATTAAATAAAATGTTAGCACCCCAAGGGAGGAATAGGCAAAGTTTAGAAGCAGCAACTGCAGAAAGCAGCTTCAGTATAGAAAACTAAAGACTCCAGCTGTTCCCAGCTGCATTGTGCTACAGAGCAAGGTCAGGCTAACACTTTCCAAGGCTAAAAGAACAGGAAGAGAGAACAGAGATGTTGAAAAGGTAACACCTCGACTACTCCAGGCATCAGGGACAATGTTTCAGTGTATTTCTGGCCTGGAAAATATCATTTATCTCAACTCAACCATGTGTTCGGTGGCAATAGAATCACAAAATTTAGGTTGGAAAGACCTCGGTAGCTACAACCCCAAGTTTTCTGCCTGCTTTTTCTACCAGGCAGACATACATTACCCAGACTCCATGGGCCCCACAACTGTCCTAAGCTTGCACTCTCAAGAGGCTTTTACATCACCTGTTACATGAACAAAGTACGGCTACCCCAAGCTGGCACAGCAGGTTCGTTCACTCATAAGAACTTAGGCTCAAGCAGAGCGGTGCGTGCAACTGAACACAAGTATGATAAACAGATGTATCTGATAAGTCAAACAGCTAATCTGAGGGCACGCAATCATGGAAAATATCTGCAGGAATACACACACTAAGTTTCCATTTGCAAATTTAAGCAGCTTTTCCTCCAATAAACACTTGACTTGTGGTTTGTTGGGTTTTTTTGTTGGTGTGTTGTTTTGGTTTTTTTAAATACAAGATGTTCCAAGACTACCAAAGATCAGCCAGCCTTCGGGGTATGTTGCCTTTATTCTACTGAGGGGAATCCACTGCACGCAGGTGTCCAACGTTACACAGCAAGTCAAAGCTAGGACTTGTGGCTATCGTACTAGTAGTCCAGCATCCAACACCTTTGTCCAATAAGGGACCTCTCTCTCATATTTCTGCTCTTTATAAAACCTTTTGGTTGCATTCCCAATCCTGATGCTCTCTGGTAGACTTCTAATGCCCTCTGACAGACAACCAGAGCTCCTCTGGGCAACCCTCAGACAGCATCTGGATTCTCTACCTTGTTACCGTCCATAAACCCAAGCCTGTATCCATGCTCGAACTGCACATCCTTCTCCTTCTTCTTCTCCTCTTCCTCACGATTGGAATAAAACTCCAGCCGTGTTGCCACAGGGAGGTTATCAGCAATGCTGAAAACACAGATTTCAGATCAAATTTGTCCACAACACAGAATCCCCAGTGAGACAAACCCACACTCGAGATGACTCACAGATGGACATAGTAATCTTCCCTGATCCGCTCAGCAATCAGCTTGCTCTGCTCCACTGTCAGAGTGACTGGCTTATTGGGCAAGTTGCACAGAACTTCACATTTTTTCTCCACGTTCATGGAAACCTGAAAAGGTGTATTTACAATTCGGTCCCCCCGAAGAACCTCACCTGGAAAACAGGAAAATAAGGGCAGGGTGAAAGACTGACAGGCTCTTGCCACTGATCCTGCCACTGGGCTGGCAGCACACTGTACAGCTGGAATGATGACAGAAGTCTCCTTTGTTACCACAGATGTCAGGATAAGATTGAAGGATAGTTTAGTTATTTTGTTGGAAGTATCAAGCTCTGCTTATGCAGCAGGTTACACACCCTCCTTCAGGAAAGGTGTTTCCTCTTTCAAATAAATGGACATCCCAGTCTGCAAACAGCCAGCATATAACAAATTAGAGGAAGCAGGCTCTCCACAAACAGTTTATTAGAGATGACATTGGCATTTGCTTTTACTCCTGTAAACATACCCTCACACAGCTCATAAATGGCAGCCCACTTATGGCTGGGGAACATGCTGTTCTACAGATACGTACCAAGATTCTCAGCCTTGTATGTTATCTTGGTGGGCTGGCAGAAGGGCAATGAGTAGTACTCATATGGTAGCTGGGTTCGCGAGCTGGTGAGCTTCACAGCCTGGAGGAAGAAAGGCAGGATTATCACCTTGAGAGAACTCAAGTTTCCCACCCTCTCAGAATGAGCCAGAAGCTGAAGGTTACTTCAAGACACCTCCCATAAAGCTAACTTTTGGAACTGTGAAAAAAAGGAGACAGATATTCCTGGAAGAGTTCCATCTTTCCTTTCTTTTGCACAATTCCTAGTTGTACGCTATGATTTAGTAGCAATTCATTCACAGAGAAACACTTGAAGAAAGAAGCGTGATGGTTTGGTTTCACAAATTTATGACTCAGTGAAGTTCTAAGAAATAAAGAGCTCAAAAGAGATTCAAGAGTCACATTTCATACAAAACTGCAGTTGTTTCCTCAAAAAAAGAAAAATTCATGTCACAATGGACCTAGAGGTCTGGCCTCTAGTGGTATAAAGAGTTCAGGAATTTTGATCTCTGTAAGGAAAGCCACAGAGCCATCAGACTGGGAAGACAACAGGCAGTGACAAAACCCAAACATTTCTGGAGAGTTCCCACAAATCACACGGCACGAGGGAAGTGCAGAGACACACCACGATAGCCAAGGCCTCAGTTACTCCAAAAAACCAGTGTTTTATAATGCAGCCAAGCTCATTTATTGGAAGAGCACTGGCAAACACGCTGACTTGCCTTATCACTTGAGGAAGCATTTGGCTCATGAAATCCCTTTGAGAACAGCCATTCCAATACCCCCTTCTTCTGGGAAGATTACTGTAGCCACAGGCAAGTCTCATTTGTTTAAAAATAGCCTATGTCTGGCAGCCTGTGGCCAGCGAGCAAATTGCGTTGTGCTTCACATGGGAGCAGCAAGCCTCAGCATCCCCAAGGGTGCTGGATTTTGCTGAGACAGAGGCCACAGCTTTAGAAAAATAAATTAAATGGGCTATACATTGCTGATGTCTGGAAACAAAGCCTGGCTTTCTCCTGTATCAGTGAAGCAGTTCCATCATTTGCTACCAGCAATACTGCACAGGGACCTCAGCAAACCTGGGCTGTAAGATCTGCAATGCTCAAGAACAAACGCCTGCACTTGGAAAGGGCTTATCATGGATTTCACTTGACTTGAAGACACAACATGAGCAAACTGGGTTGAAGAAAAAACTGAAAAAGCCTGATTCAAACCACTTCTTTATTCTACCATTCACCTACCACCTCAGGGCCCACCCTCTATAAGCACTTTGAGAGCCAGTATAATGCTGGAGAAAAATCTCTGATTAAATTCACTTCAAAGCTAGCAAGAGAGGGGGCTCTTTTCCCAAACAGAGCAACATCTTGAGGATTTTGGTGCAACTACTGAAGGAATTTGGTAGAATATATCAGAAGCACGAAAGAGAATCGTGTTGGGAACTGCAGGGTAAGATGACAACAGTAACCATTTGAGGGCTGCTTATCCCCAAACACCCTACACAAATGTTGTGAAAAAAAGAGATAATATCTGCCCCCAAAATTTTAGAAACAGGATCCCCAAAATTGACTTTCTAGTCCCACTTAGATGGTATGACATAAAGAAGGAAAAAACCCACAAAACACAAGAAAACCCAAAGCAGACTAACAGCTCCATCTGAGTTCATCTTACTTTTATTTCTACAGGATCATTGCGGTGGAAGTTGATAGGAGCCACACCAGGCACATAGAAAGAGCCTGCACCATGCAGCAACAACAGCAAGACCAGCATATATCTTAGCCTTTCCTGCAAAAAGGAGGAGAAACATTAAAATACAACAGAAACATGGGAACAACGTTAGAGATAGGCAACAACACTGTGTTCATCCCAGACATTAAAAAGGCCGTACATTCAGGCAATTAAACACAAATTAAATTCAGAAAAACTGTTCTGAACTTTGTTTTGTGACTCTCATCAAGTCACTTTCCACTCTCTGTATCTCCGTTTCTTCATCTGCAATTAAGAACCCATTGGCTTTGCCAAACCACAAGAAAAAGGCACTTATCTGTAACACATTTCATCTAGCAGGCTGTCACCTGACTCTTCTGCTCCCACCCATCTAACACCCCTGTGTTAGAAAACTCCATGGATTACTACAGAAGAGGGCCATAGCCCTGGCACTGGATTTCTGCAGCTCTGCACATCAGGAGTTACCCTGTAGCCACTTACAGAGTGATGCTCATGCGCTGCTACCTGCAGTGGGGTAGTTAGTGTAGGGTACAGTTTGACACCAAACTACCCACTCACTGCAGCCAAAGGGATGGTCACATCACCGCTCCCTCCTATTCCACTCTTCTTTCCTCACCCATCCAGGCCACAACACAGCTTAACAACACAGTAAAAAAGTTTTGGCCCCTTTTTCAGGGAGTGGGAGACAGGTCTAGACTGGAAGGTTCAATCAGGTCCACTGGGGATCCAACACAATCCAGACCCTATACAAGAGCAGTGGCAGCAAACCCTTTAACGGACTTGGCTGCTTCCTCAGTCCCTACCATTACCTCATGCAACCCAGCCCAGCTCGAGGATGAGCAGGAAGGCTGCAAAGTAAAAACCGAGCTTTAAGGAGTATTAGACAGCAGCACCTTGGCTGGATTAGAATATCAACTCTGGTATAATCCCACTGTATTACTAGCTTCATCCCATTCTCCTAAACTTCCTGTGTGTACAGCACCATTAGAAAACCACACAAAACACAGAGTCTGGTTTGGGACAGCTCTTGAGCTAATGCTGCAGCACTAATAAACCCAGTCGCTGCCTTCCCCTGCACATCACCGGCAGGGCAGGTAGAGTCAGTCTCCATGACCCACTGTCCTTCTACCTACAAGCAGGAGCTCTGCAATCAGGTGGGAAGACAAATATAGAAGGGAAAAGGGAGAGGAAACAGACCGACCAAGTGAGACAGACTTGGACTGAAATGAGCCACCACCAGCCTGGTGCCTGCTCTGGCTCAGCAGGGCCCAAGGTTCAGCACTACCCTCCCACCAATTAACACTGTCTGGGCAGGCCATGAGGGAATTAAACATGAAGGCGGCTTGCGGATACAAGCCAGGTACCACAGGCAGCAGAGCAGAAAGCATGCCAAGCTCCAGGCTCCCAGCAGCCACCCACAAAGCCTGTCCCAAACAGCCAGTCCCAGCACAGCTGCTCACTAGCGGCAGCAATCCAAGGGGAAGGCAAAGGGGAGCTGGGATCTGGGACCCAGACAGTGGCTGGCAGGAGCTCTGGGTGCAGACACAGAGCCCGGGGTACTGGCACTGCCAACAGCAACGCTCCTCCTGGCTGTAAGGGGCAGGCTGCTGCTCTGCTACAGCCACAGCATCTTTCTCAGCAGTCGGCACATACACAACGCCAAAGGAAACATTCAACAGCTTGACATTCACAAGCCAGGTGTGGACAAAAAGCAGCTGTATCACAGGGATCCTTCACCAGGCCAGGATGGGTCAGGGGAGGGAGGTAATCTATTTATTGCCCCCACACCCTCTTCCTCTTCATCACCTTCCTTTTGCCTTATTTTGAGGCTAGTAAGGTATGTTTGGCCCAGAGACCAGCAAGGGTCCATAGAGCATCCGGAACTACTGGCACTGAGCAGGCTGAAAAAAAAAGGTCATAAATATTGGGGCTTTTTAAATCTAAAAATGCATTTAAGGTGCAAATGCTAGGAACCTACATAAAATGCGTTAATACTGAACTACCTTTTTTGCTTACAAGGAAAATTTTCAGATCTGTTCTAAGTACAGCTTAATGCAGTTAGAGCAGGCAAAAAGCCTCACCCAGAAAGCATCTGGGAAGCACTCTCTTTAAAATTGCTTGGACTTCAATACTGATCTATCTTGAAGCAGTGTGGGGCTTGTTTTCTGTGCTTTACTAAATTTTGCCTTCTCCAATCTTGTAAGAGCGCCTGTGACTCTGACCGAATAGGAAAAGGTCTCCTGGGCAGGTGAAACACACTGGAAGGAAACAGCACTCCTGTCCTACATCGTGCTCTACAGCGGCCAGCGACCTGTAGCAATTACCTCACTTTGTCTGGCACTTCAGTGACAAACACACAGCACAGTATTACTTTATAAAAACCAAGAACATACCACAGTGCCATCCTTGCCCTGAAGAGCTTGCAAGATGACAAGATAAGGATAGAACTTTGGAAGGTGCCCAGGAGACATGCAAGCATGCGGAAGATGAAATTTTTGATGACACCTTTGACAGAAATCAGGCTCTTTGCATATAGATGATGATGACTCAGGCAGCACCAGGCAACAGAAGAGACAAGAGGGGGACTATGGAAAGCCTTGCCAGGAAAAAAAACCCCAAACATTTGGTATCAAGAAATGGGAACGCTGCTATGCAACAGGTAGGGCAAGCTTTGGGAGAGAAATCTGAAGGAAATGCCCAGTGCGGGCTCCAGACCCAGCAGCTTATGCCCAGCAGAGCAAGTGTAGGCTGAAGCCAGGGGCCTTTCTTATCAGGTTCTTTGCTTTTGTATTGACAGATGTGCTTCACCTTCTCCAAATGAAGGCATCGGCTTAGCAATGACAACATGGACACATGCCAAAACATCTGCATAACTCGTAGGCCTGGCCAGGCAATCATCTCATTCAGGAGACGCCTGCAAGCTAAGTTATCTACTAAGCGAGGTCAAAACTTGCACTTGCACGATGAAGCTCTCCTTTAGTTCAGTCACAGAGCCCTGACGAGGCACAGATTTTCAGCAGGCAGGAGACACCGTCTTTGTGGCCTTTACCAACTATTTACATTTCAAAACACATGCACAAAAACCCAAAACCTCTCAGATGACAGTCTTGCATCTCAGGTACCAGGAAATCATACAATAAAGCAACAAGTAGCACCACAAATATGCACAACTCCAGATCAAGGAAAATGCAGCTGCACGTAGACAAACATAATTTGAACTGACTAAGCCTTATTATTTTAATATATGCATACATGCAGACACACACTTGCAAGAGACCCTTTCTTAGGAGAATATGACCTATATGAGGGAAGTAACTGCAGAAGCACAATCAGCCCCTCCTGCCACCCATATGACAACGCCTGGTGAGAAGTACTGCTCACACTGAAGTGATCTACCACATGCAAAAAGCCTGCTGAAGGAAAGAAAACATTTTTTCTCTCAAAAAGGGAGTGTGGGGGGTGGAAATACATTTCAAATGTCACTATATTTCTTTTGCACACAGACAGAAGTCACACTCAGATTTCTCTCTCTCACCATTGGAAAGTGGCCTGGGAAGCCACAGCATGAGATCAGGCAGAGAGCGTCACCCTGGGAACACCTGGCATGGTACAGGCAGGACACCGCCAGCACTGCTACAACACAGCGACACTAACCACCCCTCCGAGCACCAGTATAAGCCTCTCTCCCCACCCTCATGTAACTTGGCACACCCGTCCTCTCAGGACAACAGCATCTACCCTGAAGTCTGTGGGATCTCTCTTGAAAGCTTTTGGAAAGCTGTTCCTGTCATTAACTTTGGAATGAAGCACTTAGCCGTAAGAATAAATGAACTCAAACCTTCCTCGGAGCCATTCTAACAGTGTTTCTTGTCCTGCGTGCAGCAACAAGAACAGAAGTTCACACACAAACTCTCTTCGACAAGGTCTTCTGGATGATTATCACTAGACTTGGCATTTAGAAACAATTGCAGGATAGTTTCTCTGATTTACCTCATTTAGAAAAACAAACATTTTCTGCGAATTCACAAAAGGTTTACAAAACATGCTGCCAAAACAGAGGAATTGTTTAGCTAAATCCCAGCCTGACCAAGTGTGAAGAGACCCTACAATGTACATTTACACCATTACCACACACACACAGGCGTGTGCTTCCCTCTGGCTTGCAGTCTCTGGAGCTACTACTACCAGAGTCAGAATTCCAACATTTATTTAAAGGAAGCCAACAAGAAGCTTTTCCCTGTAACACTCTTTTGACATGCTCAAATGCAACGCAGGGGGCCCATGGTCAGGCCATTCACGTCCAGGACATCCCTGCCCAGGTTACTGGCAAGTGTTTTCTACTGACTGACAACTAGAAGAAACCTTTGAGCAGCAGCAATTTCGAGCATTCTGCAAGCATTTTAATAGGGCTGGTTTAGGGGCCAGTTTAGGTCTTACAGTTTAATAATCCACGTATGAACTTAAGAACACAATATAGTCTTTGCTCAAAGGGAGGAAAAGGAAGTAGAAAGCGATGACGATGGATATCATATGAATGAGACAATGGACATCATCCCATTTCTTTACTGCTTTTAATTTTCAAAGACAGTTTTGAAGAAAACAGGGAAAGCACAACCTAGGCAGAGCCATTTGTCCAGCTGAATTCACAAAGCTCTGATATCCTGTTCCACTTACTAACACTTTTTAATATGATGACAGAAGGGGAAGAAAGACATAACCTGCTACTTTGTGGGAGGAAAAAAAAACACATCACAGAGCAAACTGAAGCACTTGCCCACATGTAACACTCATTCTACCCTCACACATATCAACAGGACATGCACAGTGCTAACAGCACCTGCTCTTCACCCCCTCTGAGATGCCAGCCTGACACTCACCCCCCCTTTTTCGAGGGCTGCCTCGTTAGATGTTCTTGACAACTGTTTGGACAAGCTCATCTTTATTGTATCTCTGCCCAGCTCACCCTTGCACTTGGAGAAGTCACTGAAAGCCTTTCGAAAGGAGACAAGTGCTGCATTCACATTGATTTCAGAGAGCTCCTTTGACACCCGGAGAGCTGTTAGCAGTCTTCTCTGCCTTTCATAAAAGAGAAGGCTACAAGGAAATTCCCAGTAGGACCATCTTCAGCTCTCAAAGCCAGCTGAGACACTCCCTCCTCCCTGCCTGGGAGAAAGCCAGCAGAGTATGAAGATGCTTAAAGCAAAATAAAAGAAAACCTCCGCTCTTCTAATCTCCCTGCCAGTTCCTGCCAACCCTTACGCTATATGAGTCACCTCACATCCGCCACCTTGGCCAACAGCGACCTTTGTATCAGCACACATCATTTATTCATACAGCTGTTCTTACAACACATTATGAAGGAAATATCCTTCTACGAAAGCAAGGAGGAAAATCCATTCTTCTACTACAAGGCTTCAGGCAGATAACTAACGTCTCAGCAGCTCATTTTCTTCTCGGTGAGGTGGTACCGATGCTTGCCTACCTTAGGTAGTTCCCACCAGAAACATCTTCAGCTGTCCAAGGGTTCAGGGAATAACTCGATAATGATATTAGAGACACCGAGACACGGGGAGGTAAAGTGGCTGCTCATGCCCCAAGTCAATAATCACTGCCAAACACCTGTGAAAGCTGCAAGAGCCTCTTTCCTTGGTTCAGGCCAACGCTTCTCTTCGAGGGAGCTGACGGGGAGGGAGGGGGTGGCCGGCGCTCCCTACGGCCGGGAGGGCCTGAAGCCTCCGCTCACGCCGCGTCCTGGCCCCGCGTCCCTCCTGCCCGCACACCGCCGTGAATCGTGGAAACGGAGCCGAGCGGGAGGAGGTGGGCGTCGCCTCCCCCGGTGGCACGGCCCGGGCCGCGGGGACACCCCCAGGGAGAGGCGGGACAGCTGCCAGGCCCCGGGTGGGAGCGAGGAGCCTCCCCCCGCCGGGGAGCAGCGCAGCCCGCGGGGACGGGGCGAGGGGAGGCGCGGGGGCGTGCGGGGGGCGCAGGCCGGGCGCTGCGTCCCGTCTGACGCGGGGCACGCCCGGCCCGGAGTCCCCTCACAGCGCCCCGGGCCCCGCTGCACTCACCATCACCGCCGATGCCGCCATCTTGGATCCACGTGTCGGGACGCGCGTCAGCGGAAGCGCCGCGCGGTTGGCTGCAGGGTTTATCGCCATGGCGACGGCGGCCTCGGCGGGCCGGGCCAGGGCCGGATGGCGGAGCTCCACGCTGCCAGCTGCGGCCGGGCAGAGCTCAGCGCGGCCCTGCTGCCGGGCGGGGCGCACCGGGCCGGGGAATGTCGCTCCGGTCGCCAAAGGGTCTCCGTCTCCGCGGAGCCGGGGGGGGGGGAGGGTCGGCCCGCGCCGCCATCTTTGCTGAGGGCAGCCCCCTTCGCGCAGAGGGTGGGCACGACGCCGCAGGCACCATGTTTGGTGCGGGCACGGACGCGGCGGGGCGGGGAAGCCCGGAACGGCCTGGCCCGGTCCTTTCGGCCGGACCCTCCCGGTGCGTGGGCCCGCCCGGGCCTGCTCCGAGGGGCGCTGCGGAACCCCAGCCTCGCCCCATCCGCGTCCCCTCCCGCCCGGGCTGGGGAACGTGAGGGAAGGCTAAAGGACGAGAGGTTTATAAATACTTTACTGATTACAAAAAGAAGCTTCCAAAGCTGATAAAAAAGCATAGAAGCAACGGTGTTTGCCTCATTCTATGAGGGAAATATAACCACAGGTCAAGAAGCTCCCTTCTGTAAGACGTACAGGGCAATCTTAAAAAAAATATTCCTTCCTCCTTTTCCTCACATAACCCACCATTAAATACTAAAAATAAAGAACAGCATAAAATGAGCGTGCAAGGAACGCTGGGCTCGTTGCCGGTACCGCACATGCCCCAGCAGATGTTAAATCCTGCCTGCGAGGGGAGCGGAGGCGCTTTGCTGTGGAGAGAGGGGGCTCCTTGGGCCGCGGCAGCAGGCTTAGTGATGCCCTTGGCTGGAGGAGCCCCTCCTAAGGCAAGCTGGGGGAATCTGTCCAGGGACTCCCTCCATCTATGTCTGTCCATGCCCTGCAGCACATGTTGCCTGCCTCACTGGCACAGCCTCACCCAAACTCTGCCGAGGGAGTACCACAAAAATACTTCGGAAGGAAACCCAGGATGGCAAGGAGAGAGACATGCTTTTGCGATACTTGATATTCAAAACCCAGGATCCTGTGTCCAGGACAAGCTGATGCGCTGTATCGCAGCATGCCCAGATCTGAATCCACTGGGATTTCCCCAACACGCAGGGACCAGGGGCGTGGGTGCTGCGCAGCACGCCCAGAGTGTAACAGCGTTTTACCGAGGCCATTGCAGCTAAAGCACCTACTTTTGCAAAACAGCATGATAAGATCTCAGAAGGATTACAAAATAACAATAATCTGTTTGGGTTTTTTTTCTTTGTAGCTGAAACAGGCCCAGCCCCATCCTTCCATCCAGTGCTTCCCAGAGCAGCAGCCTCGCAGGCACTCAGGCACATGTGAAAGGCACAAGGTACGGCCCTGCATCACTTCTCCATCCATCCGGCAGCCCCACAGGGCTGGCCTGAGCATGGCTTCCTCCCACCCCCACCAGAAAGCTCTGGTTCCTGGGCCAGGCTGGCAGAGGAAGGCATGCACAGGCAGATCACAAGTGGGACAGGGTGCATGTGCTCGCTGCTGCTAACGCAGCGGGCATTGTGTGGGATATCTGCTGTCTTCACCAAGCTTCCTGCATTTATGGCTGCTGCTGATACTGGCTCTCTGTTGCAGTAAAGAAATCCTCCAAAACACTCTGTGTGTACTCAAAGGTGGGACGATCCTCTGGTTTGGTCTTCCAGCATCTCATCATAATGTCGTACAGATCCTCAGGGCAGTTCTCTGTGCGGGGCATCCGGTACCCATGCTCCAGGGCCCTGATCACCTCCACACTCGACATCCCTGGAGAAACAGGGCAGGACAGGTGACCATTTCATGGTGTGTCACTGATTTCTTTAAAAGGCAAAAAACGCGCAAACCCAAAATTGCCCATCCTTTGGACAATGTCCCTAGGAAGAAAAAGGACAGGTTAGAGGGGTTGGGAAGGGAGAAGTCCTACTCCCAGTCAGGGAAACATGCGAAGAACCGAGACGCTGAGTTAGTTGTAGCGTGCAGTTTTGTACCCAACTTGAGCAGATCATATGGTAATTGTAATTGTTTTGTATAATTTTCCACAAAATAAAGGCTATACTTCTCTACCTGCCGAGTCTTTAATGAGCC
Source organism: Phalacrocorax carbo (assembly GCF_963921805.1). NCBI lineage: Eukaryota > Metazoa > Chordata > Aves > Suliformes > Phalacrocoracidae > Phalacrocorax > Phalacrocorax carbo. The sequence continues at coordinate 9,194,899 of NC_087526.1, read as the reverse complement.
ATTCCTTCCAGTGTCACTGATAAAAATAAGTTAGCGTGGTGGCACTTCCACCCAAACAGTGTTGGGCACTTCCTTTCCCAACAACCCTTTAAGCCACCCCACATCCTTCATGGTTGGTTTGTGGCAACTTTTACTTTTCTTGTACAGAATAATTTTCCATGGAAAAAAGGTACCAAAGAAACAATTAGTATAAAAACAGGGTGGTTCCTAATGATGACCATTTACAGATTGTTCGAGCCTTCCCAGAAACACCTGGCCCAGCTATCAGCCCTGAACTGATCTGCTACTTCCAAACACACTTAATCTGCAGGAGGCAAAAAAACATGTGTTAGTGCTGTGACACAAGCCTGTGAGTCTGGAACCTGTGGTCTGTGATACCTGCTCTCCCAGGGCCAGGCAGTACAGCCTGGGTCAAGTCAATTATCCTCTCACATTAAAAACATGATCTTCTATTTTAGAAACACAAGAGATCCTGACTACCATTGCTTTCCCGTGGAGCTGGAGGAGGTCAGGACCTCCTTGCAGGATCAGCCCCCAAGCAGTATATAGAGTAGCTGCCCTTCCCCCCGAAGCAGTGGGCACCCCAAAGTCATCACTACCTGGACTCATTTCGTGGGCTCCCCAGAGGAGATGTCCCAGCTCTGCTTTGTGGAAACTGAGAAGAAAGGGCCCATGTCATATCACCATGGCTTTCAGGTCAATGAAAACAGCTGGTGTCCACTGAGGACTCCCAGGGAGAAAATCTTCCTAATTATCCATCCTAGGTGAGCTCCTGTCCAAACAGTAGATGTAGCTAAACGAGTGGTGCAGACTGCTTGGAGACTGTCTCACGCTCTGGGCTCCTCTCCATGGCTCACAGACAGAACTACCATCTTGACATCTTGTGCTACTGTCTTTGAGCTCTGCTCCCACTACGAGATTCAGATTTCTCACCATTCCCTCTGTGTTCAGCCATCTAACTTCAAGGAGAAATGGATCCCATGGATGGGGCCCAGAAGGTGGAGCATGTTGTTTGGAACCAGATCAGAGGAGGGATTTCACCTCCTTACCTGGGTATGGGATGCGCCCATAGGTAATGATCTCAGTCAGGAGGATCCCAAAGGACCAGACATCTGATTTTATAGTGAAAGATCCGTAGTTGATGGCTTCTGGTGCAGTCCATTTGATGGGAAACTTGGCACCTGCACAAATAGATCCAATGTAAACATGAGCTCTAACCCAATGCTGAGAAACTGGTGGTGAGATATGGGGAACAAGAAACAAACAGAAGAGGAAGGTATGAAGCGATGCAAATGAGAGGAGCTTCTCTCATCTGCCCATTTACACATCATGTCCCTCCCAGGGTCCTTGCCACCAATCTTACACATTGGTAGGTGGCTCTAAGTGAAAGCTACAGCCCTTCACCATCTCAGAAAGCAGCCAGACACCCCCAGCAGCACCTTCCCGGGCCATGTATTCATTGTCTTCAATGACTCTGGCCAGTCCAAAGTCTGCAATCTTGCACACCAGTGTTGCCGACACAAGAATATTGGCAGCTCTCAGGTCTCTGTGGATGTAGTTCCTCTTCTCAATAAAAGCCATTCCTTCTGCAATCTGTAAAAAGGGGAAAGAGAAAAATGCAAAGACACTGTCTAAAATAACACAAACCCCCTCAGTGCAACTGTTACCAGGAACGGAAAGAGGTTAACTGCTTCTGGCCAGCGCTTGGAATGGGGGTGAAAGGAGGCTGAGACACATCAGGAGATGTGACTGTGTCTTCTGCATGTGGAACACTCCCCATGAAGGGAGTCCCTTGCAGAAGAGGTCAGGGTTTGGGTGACCAGGCCAACATGACCCTTTTAAGGCCCCTGTGTGAGAAAAGCAGTAAGAACTGGCATCCAAGGAGCTGACATGCTCACGAGCAAGTGTCTGTGGATGTCCACAGGGCAAGATGTAACTGCTCCATCCATAGCCATGCAGACATGAAGAGGAATGAATCGTTCTGTGTTCAGAGGAGTCATGAGACCAGCCTCCAAATACATCAAAACTGCCTGAGAGAAGCAGGGAGTAAACTATCCTCTCTCTACACTAAGGGAACAACAAATGGACTTGAACTGCTGCAGTGTTGGCCAGCATTGCAGAGCTTCTTTGGTGAGGACAGAAAAGCACAGTAGTGGGTCTCCCAAGGAGAGTGCAGAGATGCCTGAGGTCTTCAAGAATAGTTTGTGAACAGTCAGTCCTGCCTGGGGGCAGAATGGCTGTGATTACTCCTGAAGATTCCCCCCCCAGCTCCATCTTCTGAAACCTCCGCACTCAGTGGCTGTGGCTGCATGTGCAGCCCCGATCAATGCAGAGTTAACCTGGTGTATGCACAACCAACCCTCAAATTTGTGCTGAATTATCCCATGACAGGATGCTACCAGTGTCCAGGAGGGAAAGGGGCCAGAGCAGGCAGAGGGGACACTCCCCCCAATCCCCATCACCCCCGCAGAAGGCAGACCAGGGTAAAGTGCAGTTGTCCACACAAAATACAGAAGTAGACAAGCACTGCAAGAGCGGAAGGATTATTTCCATGACCACAGGCACAGTTTTACTCGCAGTGACTCAGCCCCAGCACAAGCCCAGGCGCCAGACTCACTAGCTGCCTGCCTACATGCCTGCTGCCTGCACATGAAAGCGCTTCAGCCTTTGCTTCTCAGTGCTGCAGAAAGCAGCCCCTCTGAGATACAGAGCTGAGCCAGGCGGTTTGCAAGAGCCAGCTTGCTGGGAACAGATGGGGTGCACGGGTGCACATCTGATGAGCAGACCCTGGCACAGCCATCTTGAATAGCCAGTGACCTGATCTAAGCCCTCAGGGTCTGCGCTCCCACCCTGGCTTTCCTGTTGTACAGGTACCTCTATGAATCAGTTCATAGAGGTATAAAGCAGCTCAAAGGGTCCTTGGGTTCAGCCAGCTTCTGGGGACACTGCAGAAGCAGCAGGGTCAAGGCAGTGGTTGCACAAATGGTTGCACACACAAAGCTAGGTGTATAACAGGATGCTCAGCTGTAACCAAATCAGCTCCTGAAAATATCCCCATACGATTTTTACTGAGTCCTCCTGCCTCTCCGGCTGCCTTCCCCCAGCCTGTGACAGTCCTTTGGCAGGTAGGTGATTTTAATGAACCACAAACCTCCCGTAGGCGTAGCTGTGGGGTAACATAACATGCTACGTTCCCTTCTAGAAACTGTGCCCAGCTCAATCTCCCTGACACTGTGAATGCAGGAGAATTGTCAGGGTGTAGAGTGCATATTAAGCATATGAAGCTTAATGCTGCCACAACTGTAGGTGGGTCCTGCCCGGGGTCACAGCCCAACCAGGTGTAAGACGCTGACCTGGAGCACTGCAGCTGGTGCCAGGGTGGCACGGGGTGGGCGTGTGGCTGTGTGGGGCTTTGTGGGGCTTTTGCAAAGTTTGCAGAAGAGGATCTATCACACAGAGTGTGTTGTTTGAAGGTAACTACCACATCAGCAGCAATCGATAGCTTTGCCGTGGATGCTCCTCCAGGAGCCCCAGGCTCAGACAGGCCACATAGACCAGCATCTGCACGTCATGGAGAAGGGATCAAGCAAACATGAGGAGTGAAAACAAACTCCAACCCTCACTTGCCACAACTTCCACAAAACACAACGGCACCATGGGCTGTGAGGGCTGAAGAAACCACAGTGGCCTTAGAAGACACAGATTTCACAGCCTGACCAAAACACCCCAGGCTCTGTGTAGCTCCGGCGAGGCACTGTGCTGAAATTAACAGGCTAGCAGGAAGAAGGCTGCCACTTCTCCTTTCACACACACCTGCTGCTGTGCAGGCAGCTGGACCCATGGGGCAAGCAGGCAGCTGGCTGCCTGCAGGGTACAAGGGCAGGACCACAGGGAAACCACACTGGCTCCTTTCCTATATCCCTACCACCCCCAATGTCTGCCTGTTCAAACAAGGCACTGCCCAAGCCCCAGGTAAGCTCTTGGGCTCCTTGATCCTCTTCGCTCACCTTTCTCAGGGGCAAGGGGGAACAGGAGCGGGGAGCTGGGGAAGGTCTGCTCCCTCCTCACCTGGGCAGAGAAGTCAATCAGCTTTGGGAGCGGCTGCTTGTTCCCCTCATCACTCTTCAGGAAATCCAGCAAGCTCCCTGCGGACAGGGAAGTATACCGGGGCTGACAGTTCAGCCAGAGCTTGCGCCCACCGTCAGGGTGGTATGGGTCCTGTGGGCCGCACAGGGTCCCAGGGAGCCAAGCATGATGTGGGGACTTGGTCAGGAAACACACCTGACCCCCCAGCCCGCTCCCATAGATTGGGTGGAGGAGCAAGCTGCAGGCTCTCTCCTGCCTTGTCGAGTACTCCGCCTCACCTGTCCCCATCCCTCCCTCTCCCAGGGCTGTCACTGCATCCCCCTACCCAGTACCCTGCCCCAGCATGCTTGGACATGCAATGGCAGGAGCTGGCCCTGCTCCCAGCGCCCCAGCAGCCAGTGCAGAGCCCACAACCAGCCCCAGGGATGCAGGAGGGGCCAATCCTGCACCATCCCTGGGGCATCTGGGTACCACCACCTGGCCCGGCCTGCAGCAACCATGCAGGGGCATAGGCAGCACCTTTCTCCATGAATTCAGTGATGATGTAGATGGGCTCCTCCTTGGTGACAACTGCATGCAGCTTCACCAGCTTGTCATGCTGCAGCGTCTTCATCAGGTTCGCCTCTTCCAGGAAGGCATCCACGGACATGCTGCCCGGCTTCATCGTCTTCACTGCCACCTTGGTGTGCTTGTTATAGGTAGCTGTGGGGTGGCAAGACAGACCATTCCTCGTCTTCCCACTGGGAGCACTGGATTTTGGAGCCAAAGCACCCACTCCTGCAGACAGAGCTACTGTACGAGGGCTGGAGACCGTGCATGGCCCAGGGCTGTCCCTACGCACTGAGCCCTGAGCAGTCCCTGCATTAAAGCCAAGGCCACCTCCACTTCCCTGTGCTCCTCTCCTACAGGTCACTCCCTCCCTGCCTCTTCCACCTTGTCATCTCTCCACCTCTCCCATCCCTCACCCTTCCTCCTCCACCACGACCTCCATTTTCATCCCAGCTGCATCACCCCCACTCTCACCCATCCACACTTCTCCAAACTGCCCAGCTCCCAGCTTCTTCTCCAGCCTCAGTGACTCCCGAGGGATCTCCCAGGCATCTTTCTCCCAGGGCTTCTGTGGTTTGGGCACGCAGCAGGGGTAGGTGAGCTTCTGGCACAGCCCATCGCTCTTCCCTGCCAGGGAACGTTGAGAGCCATCAGCCAGCCTGTCTCACCGGCCGCTTTGTACTTTGAAGCAGAGCCCATGACAGCTTCTGTGGCCGTGGGTCATGTCCTGGCACCACGCGCCCCACTGCAAACACTGGAGACACGTCAAACACCAGCCATCGCAGCCCGGCCCCTGCCAGGCATTACTGCACCACACCAACACAGCCAGCATGCTGGCCCGTCTGGGGAGGGGGAGTCCTGGGCACTGCAGGCATTTGGAGACACCGACACCCCTGGCTGTGATGGCCAGCAAGCCATACACCACACCAGGAGAAGGTCTGGGAGTTGCTGCATGTCACAGCCGGATCCACAGCGGGAGCCCAGCAGTGACGGGCAGGAACCCCTTGGCCTCTGCACAGCCCTGGCTGCCCAGCAGCTGCCCAGCTTGGGCACAAAGCCCCGTCCAGGGCTGGGGGGCCAGACACCCCGGGGCTCACCCTTGTAGTACTGGACCAGCTCCTGTAGCGTATCAAAGCTGCTGCGTGGGGAGATGTAGAAGCCACCACTATCCAGCATCCGGATCTTGTAATGCTTCACACTGCTGCCCTGCAGGTCGTCCCTGTCCCGCACTGATAGTGAGTAGCAGCCTGTTCGGAGAGGGGTGAGCTGCCAGCTCCTGCACGGAGGGCATGTCCCCGCTATGCCCAGCCATTCTGTGCTTACAGCATGCGTGATGCCATCACCCAGCAAAGTCACCACTGTGGCACCCATCCCCACCATGCTGCCACCACCCCCTCAGCCCCAGGCACACGGCGAGCTACAGCCACACCCCAGACAACAAAAGCAGCCTCAGTGGGGCACATCCCCCCTGTCTCCACCACGGGGCTTGGACATGTGTCAGCACCACGGGCTCTTACAGGGACACTTGCAGCAGGAGCACAGGATCCCCAGTCTCTGCCCCGCAGCAAAGCAGAGTCCCCAGGCTGGGGAGGCATCTCCCGAGCTCCTCTGCCAGGCAATTGTAAATGAGGAAGTCCCCTCTGGGGCAGCTGCTCCCCACCACCGTGCTGCGGGCACCCCTCCGGACCTTTCGTCGTCTCGCTGTCCCGTATCATGAAGGACCCAATCACATTCCCGGGGCCAAGGAGCTGCCGCTCAGCATCCTTCCGGCTGATGCCCTTGAAAAACCACCTGCAGCAGAAACAAATGAACCAATGAACACTTCCCAGGCTGGGAGACCTAAGGCTGCCGTGGGTCTGGGCTGGGGCAGGACATGGGGCAGAAGCAGGAACAGCTGTGGTGGGGGAGCACAGGACTGTGTGGGGCTGGGATGTGCCACTAAGAGACAGACTCACTCCTCTGTCTCCAGTGAGTTGGCTCGGGCAACATAGTTGCTGGGGATGAAGCCTTCGCACCCAGTTGCCAGTGACCGTGCTTGCCACCACTCCCCTGACCTGCAACAGAAACAACCTCAGGTCGGCCCACAGAACCTGGCATTGCCACCTCCTCCAGGGGCAAATTCCAGAAAAAATACCCAGCAGGGCCACACAAGCCTTCAGGAGACCCCGGGGCAGGGGGACACTGGCAGCACTTACTCCTCCAGCACCCTCAGCCGCTCCCCTTTCTGGAAGCTCAAGTCCCCAGTGTGCAACGCCTCGTAGTCGTAGAGCGCCAGCACCACGTCATCTCCTGAGCCTGCAGGGAAAGAGCTCCCTGGGCACCCCTTCCCATGCTGGAATGGGTCACTTGCCTGCCCTTGCCATATGCAGCCAGGACACTGGCCAAGACCCCCGCAGCACCCAGAGTCTCCATCTTCATTGTGCCATGGCCATGTCTGGCCTTTGAGGAAGCCCAGAGCTCCCATCCCACCAGCAGCATTTGACTCAGGCTGGAGATGACCTGGACATGCTTCCCCTGCATACTCCCACCCTGTGCACCCAGTTGCAACCCAACCTGTACCTACCATCCTCGGGCAGGGGCACGGCCACATCAGGGACATTATCGTTCTGGAAAGCAGGACGGAAACCAGAGAGTGACATTGCAGGTGGCAGAGACCCATACAATACAGGTGTCAGGTGCCACCATGGCCCTGCCCCCCAGCGGTGAGCCCCAGGGGCAGGACAGCACCCCTGCCCAAGTCACCAACCTGCCCAGCACCAGCACGTCTGCCCTCTCCCAAACACCTTCAGTTTTTTCCCCTCTTTTTCCATAATCCCTTGATTCCCATCAGGTTTGCTCTGTGCCTGCCCCAGCACAAGCTGGGCCAGACTCAGCGCTCCCATCCTATGGCCAAGCCCCCTGTCCTGGGGCACAGGCACTGCCAGCGCTGGCAGTTGGCCCTGCTCTCAGTGCTGGCAGCTGTGGCGAGGAAAGGGGCTGAGCCCCCCATGATGGCTCAGCCCTGTGCCCCTGGCTTGGCCAGCAGCTCCCACTCACCCTCCTGTTGGTGGTCGTGGGGTCCCTCACGTAATGGCCCTGCTGGAGGCTGGGGCTGGGGTTGGTGTCAGTTTTTATTACCTCCTCTTGGACACCAGCTTCCTTCGACTTCACGCAACCCATCCTGCAGCCAAGGGAGAGGAAGTGAAGTTGTTGCAACAGAGGTGAAAGCCCCGCTCCAGCCCCACTCCCAGCAGCTCCCATCCAGCTCAGCATGGCGCAAGCACATGGCATGGGGACACGATGCCCACCCGTCTACACTGCCATGGGCAGAGAGGGCTTCGCTCCCCCTGCAGAGCCGAGGTCGGTGACAGCTGCAGGACAACGGGGTCCCTGGCAAGGGGCACAGTGGTGTGCCATGGAGCAGCTTTGCAGCCTTTCCCTGGCTGGGGGTGCGGGCACTCAGCACCACGGAGAGAAAGAGCCTCTTTGCAACGCAGGACCTCCATCATTGAGGGGCTCCCCCAGAGCTCAGGGCTCCCTGCCCAGCACCGCCGGTGCTTGTGGCCCCCCAGTCTCTTGGCACGGCCATGGGCCCCGTGCTGCTTCAGGTCACCACTCTCCACCATGCTCCTCAGCTGCTCTGTGTTGGCATGGAGCTGCCTCAAACAGCCACCAGCCCAGGCAAATGCAAATGCTCAACTTTCTCCAGCTCTCCAAGAAACACCATCAGGAGTACGTGCTGCAAGAAGCAGCAAGTCTCAGGGGAAAATCCCTGCAAATGCACTTCCCTTGTCCGGGAGAGACCTCAGCACAAAGGAGAAGGTGCCGATGGTAATGGTGAAGGAGGAAGCTCAGGGCTGAGTGAGGCCCTACAATGTGTACAGCACCACTGGCCTCACTGGGAGAGCAGCCAGGAACCAGCAGCACTGCTTCACTCCCATGGCCCTCAAGGGATATCACTGTCACCTCCTGGCCACCCCACAGTCACTCCTCAGCCTTCCCAGTGTGCTGAAGCCTGGGCTGGCCCTGCTCCCCAGGGCAGAGCAGGAGCAGCAGTGGTGGCCCCAGACATCCTCCTCACCAGCGATACCCCAGGCTCAGGCTTGGGATAGGCTGCTGGCAAGGCCCCGTGACGGATCCATCCTGGCAAACCCACACAGTGCCTGGCTGAAATCTGGCCGTGGCCCATGCCAGCACTGCAGCAGGTATTTGCTGTGCCTGTCCCACACTGGCTCACAGCATTTGGCCCTACAAAGCACAAACACCTCTGGGGGGGGTCCCAGAGTCCCGCAGCCACCCAGCCCCCTGGCATCCTGGCTCACCACTATATGCACTGACCGTGTGGCCATGGCTTTCCTGCCAGCTCCTGCGGCATGTTGCCAAGGCCTGCCAGCACAGGGAACACCGGTGGGAACACCCATTCCTGGTGCATCCCACCCTGGAGAGCCGTCCCGCAGCCCATGTGGCTGTCCCCAGCCATGGGGACCAGGTGGGATGGGGGCAGCCCATCACTGCGAGAGTGCAGCTGCCCGCGGACCTGTGTCCTCACTTCCCTGTGCCCTCGCTTCCCTGTGCCCTCGCTTCCCTGTGCCCTCGCTGGCGGGGCGGGCAGTGGCGGGTCCCCGACAGACTCTACAAGGCCACCGGCAGGGATCAGCTCCCCGGGACCTCACCGTGCCCCCCAGGGACCCCCCGCCTTCACCTCCTCCCCGGGCACCCAGAGGCCATTGCACCGAACGGGGCCGACATGGAGCAGGACCGGCACGGAGCACGACCGAGGCACCGACGCTGGCCCGGGGCAGGGACCGACCGACAGGGCTGCGCGGGACTGGCACCGGGGCTCTCCCCGCCCGGCCCTGCCGCCCTTGGGGATCCGCTCCGCTCTCACCTCCGCCGCCGTCCAGTCAGCGGGACACGTCCCGGTCCCGGTCCCCGTCCCGGAGCCGGGTCTGATGCCGCCGCTACGCTCCGCCCGGCTGCGCGCCGGCCGGTAAGCCCCCGCCCCTCCCCGGTAAGGCTCCGCCCCCGGTACTATCCCGTGGCCGCGGGACCTCCCGACTCCGCCGGTGCTGCCCGACGGGGCGGGCGCGGCCGGTACCTCCCTGTACGGGCCCCGGGGGAGGGGCCCAAACCGGGATGGGAGCGGGGACCCCCATCACACACCGAACGGGTCCCCCCCGGTGCAAGCGGGACCCCCGCGGACCGAAGACAGCAGAACCGGCTTTCAAGGGCTCCCGTGCTGCCCGCAGGGACATCCCGGCCCGGCCCAGCCCCGCGGGCACCCAGCTGCCGTCGGGGTCGCTTTTACGTTCTCCCGATGGGTGCCAGAGCCCTTCTGTCCACCCACAGCCCCGCTGACCCCGGGAGCCCTGGGGATCTGGGTCCCGGCACCCCAGAGCAGACCCTGGCCAGTTTCCTCACCCAGCGCAGGCCCGTGAGCGGCAGCAGGGGCGTGGGGTGAGTGCAGGCTGGCCACGGTGTGAGCCTGGTTCTGTGTCCCCAGGGAGGAGAAAAGAGGAAACCCCTGAGCACTGCCCCGTGACAGGGTGCAGGGCACGGGGGGGTGCAGGGCACAGCGGGTTGCAGGGCATGGGGCTCATGCTGTGCAGCCCTGCTCAGAGGGGCTGGGGGGACCATGGGCTTTGCTGTTCCTCTCCTGGCACTGGTGTTCCCCGGACCCCCTCTCCAGCCCCACAGGGCCCCAGCCTTTGTTCTGGTTCTCCCAGACCACCCCTGAATTTGGGACAGGGATGGCAGCAGGAAAGGGACCTGCGGCTCTGCCATGACACTGACCATTGCCGGCAGGCACGGCTGGGCCCAGCCCTGCTCCAGCTCATGAGTGTCAGAGGAAGCAGCCAGGGTGGCGAGTGCCTCGCCTGCATGAAGATTTGCATATATAAGTGTTTTAAGATTAAAAATAAGTTGCTGCTGGTAGACCCAGCGTCTGCCTGCCCACACACCAGCCTGGGGCTGCAGCACTGTCATGCAGCCCCCACCGAGGGGCAGTGCCTGGGGAACACTGGCCCGGGGCCATCAGCTCAGGGACACTGGCCAGGGGTCATGGGCCATAGGACACCGGCCAGGGGCCATCAGCCGGGGGCCAGCTAGCCAGTAGGGAGAGCAGCCCCATCTCTTGGCGGCAAGAGAGCTGCAGGGTGGCGCTGCAGGAAGCTGGGTCCTGGGGCAGGAACTTCCTTCTGTGAAACACCCATGGCCCCACAGCTGGCTGGGAGTTGCAGGGACACTCACGGGAATGGGAGATGCATGGCCTGCATCTAAGGGTCCCCCAGCCCTGCCCTCGCACCAGGGTGCTCAGCAGCAGGACAGGAGAGGCTGCTCTGGCAGCCCCTGCTCAGAGCATCCCCGGAGCTGCAGGTGCTCTTGGGTGCTTCCCTGGCAGGAACAGCCTTCCCTGCTGATCCACACCATGTTGGAAGGTGAATGCTTTACTGGGGTGCCCCAGGCCAGCAGTGCAGGCAACAGCAGGTCAGCTGTGGCAACCAACCCCACCATCCCAGCACACCTTTGCTGGCTCCTCACATTGCCCTGAGCTCCACAGGGTCCCGCCCTGCCAGGAGTGCCCCCCGGGGCCAGCCTGGCACAGCCCGGAGCTCCCTGACTCCAGGAGAAACCTGCATGTGGCACTGGTGTGGACAGGGCACCCACCCCAGCGGTGGCACAGTGCCTGGCAGGGCTGTGAGCAGCCCTACTGCCCCAGCTTGCCCCCCACCCCAGCAGCCCCCCACCCCAGCTTTTCCCCAGGGAAGAACCTGCTCCACTCCCAGCCCCAGCATTTAATTGCTTTCTGCAGAAATTACAGCACACAGTGTTGCCAGCTGGGGACTCCCCTACCACCACAGCTGCCCTTCAATGCCATCAGCCCTGCTGAGAGTTGCAAGGGCCCCTGTCCCCTCCCACGGTGATAAAGGAGGGGGAAACATCCCCCATCCCAGGCACTGGTGCCGAGCTGGGCACCTGGCAAGTCTGGGATGAGATGCAGCACCGCATTGGCAAGCAGGGAGGGGACCACTGGGTTTTGGCACTCTCTCACAGGTAGTTGTCCTCTTCCTCCTCCTCCTCCTCTTCCTCATCCCGTGCCAGCGCCTCAATGTCATGGGTGATGTCTGTGATCATGCGGTTGAAGGACTCAGACTCAGAGCGCAGGGACCAGCTGTCATAGCTGCGGACAGCCGAGGCTGATGTGTTGCTCATGCTGCGCTTGATGCGACCGAAGCTATCGGTGAGGATCCCGCCCTCCCGGATGCCGATGCTCTCCAGGAAGGTCTCAAAGTACCCGATGTCTTGGTCGGGGATGAAGGGCCTCATTCCTGCCATGGGCACTGTGAGCCTCGGGGTGACCCTGCCCAGGTGGGCAGCACTGGGGCACAACACCAGCCAGCCCCACTGGCTGCTTGCAGGGGGTCTCCCATCCCATCCCCTGCAAGAAGCGAGGTCCCAACACACCCCCCGCAGAGCACACCCAGCACTAGCACCCCATCCCCAAGGGATGCACAGACATGACTAAGGTGACACAGTGACACAGGGTGGCTGCAGCAGGAGCCCAGACACTCACCCAGGAGGAGGAATTTCCTGCGATCCCCATAGAGGCGCAGGAGCTCGGCGCAGTACTCCCGCACCGGCGTGCCCAGGCGGTACTCACGGAGCAGGACCGCAAACTGCTGGATCTCCTGTGGCGACAGCTTGTTGCGCAGCTGTGGGGACATGGGGACACGTTGGGGCTGGGGACACTAGCAGTGCACAGCCCCAGTCCTCCCACTTTACACTCCTCCGCTTGCTCTCTGGTGCAGGGGACTCAGACCTACCCCTTGCTCCCCCTCCCTGGCCACTGGCACAGAGCAGGGCCCTTTGCCCATCCCCACGCCCGCACCGTCACCATGTAGTCCTGCAGCTGCTCCAGCCCTGCACTGCTCTGGTCGCTGCCGCTGCAGGCGGTGGCCAGGCTGTGGTGGGACCGGTGGAAGGAGGGCGAGGAGGCACCACTGTAGTAGGCTTCGAAGGTCTCGTGGGAGCTGTTGCTGGGGGAGGATGGGGATTAGCATGTCCCAGCACCCCTCGTGTGCCCACCTGCACCCTCCCACTGCACAGCATCCACTGTCAGGCAGGGCTGGGGCATCTCTGCAGCTGGGACAGGCACCCACCCTAGGGCAGGGGCACCCACCCCAGTGCAGGGGCACCCTGGGGGGAAGCCAGACTCACAAGGAGCTGCAGCAGCTGTAGTCGGCATCGTAGCCGTACGTCCCATCCGTGCGGCAGCTCTCACCTGGAGAGGGAGAGCCGAGATCTGAGCATGGGGCCAAGCCTCTGCCATTGCACCTGCTGCCAGCACTGTGCCCATGCACCCCTGCCCATCAGCCCTGTGCTGCCCTGCTTGGCGTCCCTGTGCCCATCCCCAGCCACTCACTCCTGCTGGAGAGCCAGGGCCGCGTGGGTGTAGAGGTGTAGTGGTACCCGGCACGGTCCACGCACTCGATGCTCTGGTCCCCATAGATGATCTGGAATACCTGGCAGATGAGCGCGCAGGACTCCTCAGCGGCATCCTGGAGTGGAAGGGAGGGACGGAGGAAGGGAGGGAGCATGGGTGGGTAGGTGAGTGCTTTTGGGTGGCTGGGTGCTGACAGGTGGCCATGTGCCAGGGCCACTCACCCTGTTGGGGACAGCGAGGATGATAAGGTTGGAGTAGGCATCAGGGCAAGTCTCCTGGGGATCCAGGGGGTTGCTGCCAGTGTGACGCCGCTCCCAGCTGCCGAAGCCGGTGCCACGTTCCCAGCTGCCGCCGGCGGTACCGGCCCGCCGCCGCTCCCAGCTGCCACTGCAGGGCTGCCGCCGCTCCCAGCTGCCCGAGGGACGACCGCGCTGCCGCCGCTCCCAGCTGCCGCCCCGCCGCCGTTCCAGGCTGCCGCCCTGCCGGCCCTCCTGCCCACCCCGCGCTGCTCGCCAGTCCAGGCTGCAGATGGTGTGCCGCCGCTCCATCGGGCCCCCCAGTCGCCCTCCCTCAGGCCACGAGCCCCCTGGCCTCTTCTCGGCCGGGAATGCCTCTGGCACGCTGGCTGGGGCCACCTCAGGGTGCGTGCCAGCGGGGACTGGGTCCACTCCCAGACCTGGGGCAGTGAGGAGAGACTGGGCATCAGGATGGGGGGCTGTGCTGCACACCCTGCCTGGTCCCCAGACTCAGACCCTGCCCTGGCTGCCCCATCCCACCAGTCAGGTGGGATGCAGAGGGATGGGGGTGGTGGGGTGAGGACCGGGGAGCCCCAGTGGATTGGGGGCAGTGGGGCTGGGCAGGGAGATTAGGGGCAGCGGGGCAGGGGATTAGGGGACGGCTCCGTGTGCAGGCTGGAGCTCAGCCTGGCACAGCCCCCTCCCAGGGACCCTGCCTGCAGCTGAGCCTGGATTTGCTGATCAAAGCACTGGAGACCCTGAGCCCCTCTGGGGCTCCATGTGTAGCGGGGTACAAAGGTTGCTTCCAGCCTCCTCTCCTCCTGCAATTAAAGGCAACTGGGGCTGGGAGCGCAGCTGGGACCTGCCTGCCAGGGCAGTGGGGAGCCCAAGGGTGGGAAGCCCTACAGAGCAGGGACAGTGGGGACCTCCAACAGAGAGCCCAAGCCCTGGAGAAGCAGACCCCTGCCGAGCCCCTTGAAGAGCCAGGGGTGCAGTGCGGGCTTTTGTGCTTGGCCAATGCTGCTGCCCCAGCCAGACCCAGCACCACCCCATCACTCCCCAGGCTCTGTCCCCCTGTGCCCTGGGGACACCAGGTGCTTGGGGCTGGCTGTGCCACAGTGGTGGCCCCAGACAGACACCCGCACCAGTTTTGAGGATGAGGAGGTGCAGGGCATCGTCACGCAGGTAGGATGCTGCAGCAATCTCATGGGTCGGGATGCGCAGGATCAGCTCCTCATTGTCGCGCCAGGTGAGCAGAAGGCAGCGGGCGGAGAGGCTGAGGATGCTGTCCTGCTCCGGTGTTGTCTGCAGCGGCAGCTCCTTCAGCTGCTGCAGAGGCAGAGCGTGTGCCAGTGGCATGGGGCACCCAGGAGTGTGGGGCAGCCAGCGGCATGGGGCACCTGGTGCCTACCCTCTGGGCAGTGCTGTGGGGCACTCTGAGGGGGTGCCTCTTACCCTAGCTGTGTCCAGCAGCTGCAGCACCTCATCGCGGCTTGAGGGGTTCAGGGAGGCTGACACCCATGTCAGGTGGCCTAAAAACTGGGCCGGGGAGGGTGTGGACGGACTAAACCCAGGCCAGCTTTTGGAGGCTGGGGCCAGGGGGCTGGGGCATGTATCCTCCACACCCAATGGCCCAGAGCCTCCCCCAGAGCACCCAAGTCCACACAGGCAGGATGCACCAAACTGAGGTGCAGGGAGATCCTGCAATGTGGGGTCCTCCCTGCACCCCCAGCCCACCTTCCCCCTCGTTGTGTGTTTCCCAGGCAGGGAGGGGACCAGGACCCTCCTGACCACCATTCGTGGTGGCTTTCAGCATGGTGTGGTAGCCTTGTTCCCCCCGCCATGCACAGGCAGGGACCCTGGGCATCCCTGGTGATCCCCCACCCCCTTACCTTCACCTCCTTCTCCACATAGTCATGCAACAGGATCTGGGGGTCGATCAGGTAGTCAGGGGGGTAGAGGGGCACCGAGTGCAGTGGCCGACGGTAGACGCTGCTGCGGAGCGCTGGCCTCCGAGCCGCCTTGGGGAAAACCAGCCGCTTGATGGGCGACACGAAGCCCTGGCAGGGAGAGCGGGCACCAGGACTCATCAGCACTGGGCACCTAACCCCAGCACCCATGTGCAGGGTCCACGGGCACCCAGTGGTCAAGGAGGGGGTGGGCACCTCTCTGTTCTCTGATCCCAAATTTGCACCATTTGGGTTGTTTGGGGGGGCAGAAAGCAGTGATCCCACCTCCCCCTGCTGTGCCATGGGAGGGGGTGTGGGGGCCCTCATCCCAGTGTCCCTGTGTGTCTCACCCACTCCCACCCTCCCACCAGCCCCCTGGGACACCAGACCCAGGCCCACGCACCTTCTTCCCCTTCTTGGCCTCGCAGTCCATGGCGGGGCTGCAGCGCTGCCTCCCGGCACTGCCACCCCCACCGCCCCGCTTGGCGCCGCTGCGTTTTCCTGTGTCGGAAACTCCACCAGGACGACTGGGATGTAAGTTCCTGCCCCTCCTGGGGGGTGCTGGGACTGTGCTGGGCTGGGCTGGGAATGGGACTGGGACTGGGACTGCGACTGCAACTGCAACTGTGACACGGACTGGGACTGGGATTAGGACTGCAGCTGGGTCTAGGACTGGGTTTGGGCTGGTGCTTGGAGAGAAGCAGGGGCTGAAGTAGGCTGTGACGGGACTGGAGCAGGGGCTTGGACTGATACTGGAGCAGGGGCTTGGACTGATACTGAGGCTGGGGCTGGGGTTGGCACTTGGGCTGGGACTGGGCTGGGATTTGGGCAGAGGCAGGGGCCAAAGCAGGCTGGGATGGGACCAGAGCAGGCACTGGGGCTGGGGCTGGGACTGGGGGTGCCTGTCGGACCCAGCTGTAGAGCAACCCCTTCCCCTCACTGCAGCAGGGCTCCCCCCAGGCTTGGGGCCGGTTATGCTGCCCTGTGATCCCACATCAGTCCCATTCTTGTGGGCCAGCACTGGGGGTTCCCAGCTGTTGCTGCCCTGATCCTGCCCTGCCCAGATAGGGCCCTGGCATGGGGAATGGCACGAGCAGGAGCCTGTGCAGCTGCACCCCAGCACCCCATCTCCATGGCCACCCATGGGGCTTGAGCCCCCTGTGGGTCTGCGGGTCAGCAGGGGACCAGGGCCTCCGGCAGGGAGGATGTTGGCCCGGCAGTGGCTATGTATGGCGGCTTCCTCCCCAGCATGCTGCATCCTGCCCGTGCACCCCTTCCCTGCCGGCTGCCACACCAGGGCCATCACCAGCCAGGGCCACCAACACTGGACAGGCAGCACGACTGCAGCCATCCTGCTCTGTCCCCCAGCATCCCAAGCACCCCAGGAGAGAGGGGCAGCATCCTGCCCCATTGCGGAGCCCAGGGTGTGAAGCCAGAGGTGCTGGCAAGGACAGGTTCCCACAGGCAGGGCTTATTGAAATGAATTTAATATCTCATGTTGCAGCAAAATTAAAAATATACAAAAAGTTTGTGGTATACAAAAAAGTCTCAGTACGGACCCCGGCCTCCCGCTCACCACCCTGCCTGCGCCGAGGGTCCCAGAGAAGAAGGTGGCACACAGAGTATTTACAGTACGTGACAGCGGCCGCCAGGTCCTGGCTCTGGGAGGAGGCCACGGACGTGGCTGAGACCCCCGGCAGCCCCCACCAGCAATGAACGGCCCTGGCCAAGGGCAAACGGGGCTGGGCCCGGCCCAAACTTCTCTCTGCTCCCTGAAGCTGGGGTGGCACTGTTGCCACCCCCAGGGGCAACACCCCCAAGAACCAGGGCCCCTGTCCCCAGTGGGAGCTCAGGCAACCCCAGAGCTGCCCCGTCCCCCAGTGCCTGGCTCGGCCCCAGGTTGCGCCCCCTTGCCACTGTCATAGTGGGCAGATGCCACCATCCCAGTGCTGCCACCAGCACTGGGGCGCTGGGTTTGGCTTCCCCTGCAGCATAGGCTGGGCAGGTGGCAGGGGGGCAGCCAAGCCCCGGGGCTGGGAGTGGGTCCCACGGCTGCCCTGTGCCCCTTGCGCAGCTGGGCTCCCCGTTCTGAGCAGGGCAGCACCATATGGGCAGAGGCTCAGTGCCACCTGCCATTGCCGAGATCCCTGCCTGGAGCAGCCCAGGGCTGAGGGTACCGTGGCTTGAGTGCATAGAAAAGTGTCCCTCAGTCCCACTGGTGCAGCCCCGGGTCCCCCACACATACCACGGGGGAGAAGGGCATGGAGTGGGGTGCAGATTGCCCCAACTAGCAGCTCCTCCATGCCCTTGGGGGAATGGGCAGAGGGGATGGGGCTGGGGGGAGCCAGAGGAGCCACCCCACACTGGTCCCCAGTCCCCATGCAGCCCATCCCTGGTGACTTCCAGGCTCTGGAACCTGGTGAGGAGCCACCATTGCCTGGGCACCATGTGGAGGCTGCAGTGCTGCCACTCAGCGCCTGCAGGGGTGAGCCCCAGCCCCAGCCCAGCTCCTCTGGCTGCTGCCCCTGACCTTCCCTGAGGAAAAGAGACCCCCCCCGCAGAGCCACCCCATGCCCAGTGCTGTCCTTGGCACAGCTCAACACCCACTGCCGGGGTCTGTCCATTGCCAGTGGTGAAGGAGGGGTGCAGGTCGTGGGGTGCCCAGCCCGCTGCCCAGCCCCAGCCATGCTCTGCATCCTCCTCCAAAAGGGTTTCCGAGGCTTTCAGTTAGCACCAGTTAGCACCAGTGACCCCAGTGACAGCCTGCCCCAGCGTGCTGTCACCCCCGCCTTCCAGCTACAGAGAAATGGGAAACAAAAGCAACGTGATGCCACCAACACTGTGCACCTGCCTGCCCTGGCCATGCACCCACACCATCCCTTGGAGACCCAGCACCCCGGCCTGGTGGGTGGCATCCAGAGCCATTCCCGGGGCAGCTCCCCCACACCAGCTCTCCCCATGGCCTGTGTGGCGCCTCATGCGGTGCCTTGGTGCCTCATAGCATGGTGGGGCCAGTGTGGGGCTGCCCGTGCTCCCCTGCCCAGGGCAGCACTTGGCACCACAGCTCCAGGCAGCCGGGGCTGGGACCCTGCGGGGCCAGCGTGGGCGGTGTGGGGGTTGTGGGGAAGGCACAGGGGCTGTGGGTGCAGGGGGACGAGGGGTCAAGGTGGTGCACAACCACAGGGTCTGGCAGCTCCCCTGCCCTGCAAACCCCTTCCAGCCCCCCTGCACACGCACACACACACACATACACATGCTCACACACCCCTCACTTGGGACACACCTGGCCCCGGCGGGCACAGGGTACATTCAGCACAGCCCTTTGGGCAGGGGCACACCAAGGGACCTGGGCAGGACCAGGGAACACATTCAAACCTGGAGCCCAGGGTAGTCCCACTCCTCTGAGGAGGCAGGGACTGGCAGGGACAGTCAGGGGGAGGCAGGGGCAGGCAGGATCATGGCTCATGTTTATACTGGGAAGCTGGAGGGGACTGATGCCAATGGAGGGATGGATGGAAACACTCCCAGGTGGGAAGCAATGACAAACCCGGGAGGGAAGAATGACTGGGGTGTGAATCCCACTTTGGGGAGCCCCAGGAATACTGGCAGCCCCACATGCCCCTCCAGCAGTACCAGCCAGGCCCTGCCTCCCCCAGCCTCAGCGGAGGTAGAAAATGTCACACAAAATATCACCATTCAGGTGAAAACAAATCCAATGAGATGAAGTGGTTCCCATGGGGATGGGGGGACAATGGGGCACAGCCATCCCCTGTTGCCCCAGCTGGAGCCGGGGACCCAGCTCAGTGCTGGGGGAAGCAGGGTCAGTGCCTGCCCATGAAGGGCTCCCTGGGCCAGGGTCTGCACCCCACAGGGCAGTGGGCACTCTGTGGAGTAAGGGCATGGCTCAACCCTGAGCTGGGACAACCAAGGATGGAGATGAAGGGGCTCCCCCATGGCTGGCATTGCAGGGCAGAGGGGAGGCAGGAGACATGGGGGGGCTGGCAGGACCCCGGCTGTCCCCTGCCCTGTCTCCCTGGGAGTGACAGGAGCCCCATGCACACCCCGGTGCAGCTGCGCTCCAGCCCCACAGCCCTGCCACAGCACAGGCACGGGGCAGCCCTGGCACCTGTGTCCCCATGTGCTGCCCACCCAGGCTGTGCCATGCCCCGCTGTGCCCCAAGCCCCTCACAGCTGCCAGCCCCCAGCCCGAGGGTGCCCCCATTCCCCATCCTGCACCACTGACCCAGTCAAGCGCTGTGAGGCCACAGCAGCCACCACCTTGGGATGAGGCACCGGTGAGGTATTTTGGCAAGGACAATCCCCAGGGGGAGCTGGGGTGGCTGCCAGCAGGTGGGATGGGGGTCTTGGCTGTGGGAGGGTGGCGCAGTGGGTGATAGCACCAAGAGACCTCCCCGGCCCCCACCCATGGGGTGCTCAGCACAGCAGCAGTGCCAGCAAACCCAACAGAAAGGCAAACGGCTGCGAAGACGTGGGGTGGCACCAGGAGGCCCCTGCTGGGACCCCGCGTCCCTTGCCCTACACGGTGGTCTCGTACTCCAGCACCTCCTGGGGGGCGCCGGCAGTGCGGTACTGCAGGCGTGGGGTGGTGGGCGACGCATACTCCAGTGCCAGGATGGTCTTTCGCAGGCGCCGGTCGATGAAGTGAGCATCCCAGGCTGGGTACTTCTTCCTGGGCAGGTCAATGCGGATGACGGGTCCCTCTGTCCGCGGGGCGCGGGCAGCAGGCGCCGGTGGGGCGCAGGGTCTCACCTGAAAGACGGGCACACAGCTGTCCCGCTCCCCCGGTGCCCCATCCCGCTCCCCCCCTGTAGTCCGTGGCAGTGAGCGGGGGGGGCTGGTGACAGCGTCTGCAGGCGACCCTGGTACTGGGGCCGGCCGCTGCCGGAAAATGCAGCCCCCGCCACGGGGGCTGAACATGGGGCCGTTGGGGTGCAAGAGGCAGTAGTAGATGAACATGAAGAAGATGCCGAGGGCGAAGCTGGAGCTGACCACGCAGACGAGGATTAAGGCGTCGAAGTCGGAGGTGGTCTTGCGGTCGTAGTAAAGGAACCAGAGGATAGTCAGGGCAGCGTTCTCCGACAATGTGATAACATAGTAGATGCACATGCGGTAGCGGCTCCGTCCCTCCTTGACATTGAACCAGCAGAAGATGTAGATGATGCCCACCACCATGTTGTAGATGATCTCCTCCCACTTGGACATGCAGAAGTCTGTCTCACCCTGGATGATCCAGAAGGTCATGATGCACCAGTGGGTGACAATGAAGATGCCGAAGTAGAGCTGGAACACAGAGGCAAAGAGGGCGAAGGCGATGGCGCGGGCAGCGATGGTGAAGAGGTGCCACAGGATCTGCACCACAGCCCCCTTGTAGGACATGGGCATCTTGTCCTCCCGCGAGTCCCGCAGCACCTTCTGGTAGGAGGCAATCATCCATGCCAGGGAGACCAGCGAGGCCGAGGCTGAGAGCCCTGTGGGCACAAAACAGGGATGGGTGGTGAGAGCCTGCAGCAGCCTGGGATCCCCCCTCCAGCCACCCACTGCGGGAGCTGTGTCCCTTACCCTGCAGCGGTTCGATGCTGTTCTGCTGCACCATGATGCTGAGCTGCAGCACAAGCTGGGGCGCGCTCTTCAGGAAAGTCTCCAGCAGCCGGAGCATGTTGATGTCTGCACTCTCGAACATCATCCGCCAGTAGAAGTGGCGGCGGCGATGCTCAGCCTGCCACCGGCTCTGCAGCCCCAGGTACAGTGTGCGGAGGTACCTGTAGGGGGGGGTGGGAGGGTGAGAAGAACCCCCCACCACCCAGGCAGCCGAGCTCACCTCCCCCTGCCCATGCCAGGTATGCCCTGTGACTGCTGCCAACCCACTCCAGTGAGCACTCCCCCCCTGATCTGGGGCCATGGAAAGCCCCTCACACCAAGTATATGGGTATACTCCTCTGCCCCCCAGGGCTGCCCCTGTCCCTCTCCCCCCCTACAGGGCCTGGCTCCCCCCCAGCTGGGGATCCCACCCACAGCCTAGCTCTCTGGCCACCCATGGATTTGAGGTCCCCTGGCCCCAGCCCAGCACCACGTCTGGCTGCTTCTCAAAGGGATTATTTTGGTCCTGGCTGGAGCAGAGACCATCCTGCCTCCCCCTGCCCCGGCCAGGACAGAGGCACCAGCTGGTCATGCCGTGCTGCCTGCAGGAAGCTCCCGGGCACTCGTGCTGGCACTGCCTCGGCTTTTGGCAGGGCTGCAGGCATGGACACACGCCAGCCCTCGCCATCTGGTCGTCGGCCGGAGGTCAGCGGAGGTGTGCGTGGCATGGACGCATGCACTGGCTGAGTCACCTCCACCAGGGACCCCTCCGCACAGCATGGGGCCAGATCTGGGCACCACAGGAGGGGACATGGAGCCTGATGGGCAGGGCATCCCCAGGCAGCCCTGCCTGCACCACGGGCCAGCTGCTCTGCTGCCTTGGTGGAGGATGGAGCTGGGCAAGGAGGAAAACAGAAAGATGAAGCAGGAGGACGTCAGGCCATAAAGCTTCCTCCCAGTCAAGTAAAACCGTCACGCAGAGCGACAGCCTCTCCATCAGCTCCAGAAAGCTCTGCCAGCCATCTCCATTAGCCCAGAGCACAGGAGAAACCCTGATCCCAGCACTTTCATCTCATCCATCAGTGGGAGGAGGCAGTAGCTGGCCCTGCTACTGCTTCAGGGACAGCCAGGTGCTCCCAGCCCTGGGCTGCACAGTCCTGAGACCACAGTGGGGACCATCAGCTGGGGCCACCGAGGCCCCTGTGCCACCCCTCTGCCATCTGCTCGGGCTCCAGCAGCCCCACTGGCTCCCTTGGTGTGCAGGAGGGCAGGGTGGGCATGCTGCTCCCACAGGTCTCCCGTAGTCCTCCCCAGCGAGGCTGAAGACGCCCTGGCAGCCCTGTCACTGCCTGCCCCATCCCCTCCCATTGCCCTGCCAGGAGCCCCAAAAAGCCCCCTCAGGAGCTGGTGGCCAGGCAAGACATTGCTGTCAGGAAATAATGTGATTTTAGTAGTTCTGCCCCAGTTTCAGCGGGTGCTGATGGCTGCAGGGGCCAGCCCAGCTCCCATCCCCCACTGGCTCCTTTGCGTTGGTGTCAGAATGATGCTTTAATGTCCATCTCAGGGGGAGCAGCTAATTTTAGCCTTTGTTGCAGCCCGCTCCTCGATGCTCAAGGGGAGAGGCTGCGGCTGCCTGGCTCCCAGCTCCCAGCACAGATTTGCAACCTGGTGCCACCTGCTCACAGCCAGCCAGGACAGCGCTGCAGTCGCGGCACCACTGTGGCTGCTGCCCCCCAGCCCCTCTCCCTGCCAACCACCTCTCCTGGCAGGGCCCAGGGATGGAGCCCCTTCACTGGCAGGGTGCAAAGCAGGGAACAGCCTGGGGATGGAGGGCACAGCCTAGTGGGAAAGCAACAAGAGAAACAATGCAGAGCCTGGGATGCCACAGGGCATCGCTGCTGGCCCCAGTGCATCCACACACAAATGAGGCCCGGACACCGGTGACGTCTTCCTCTCCCTGTAATCAGCCTTGTTAATTGGGCTCATCAGCTCCATGATCCTGCTGTCTGGAGTGCACAGCAGTGCACACACGGACCCCAGAGCCGCACCATCCCCGGCTCCTCAGCTGCTCAACAAGTGACCCTCAGCCTCCCCCAGCTTTCAGCAGGGGCACAATTATCCTGCCGTCTTCCCGTCAGCTCCATAGATCTCATTAAAACAAGGTTTCATCTCCCATCAACTTGCCAGAATGAAATGTTCATTCTTATTTGTTATGCATTTGATCATTCCATGGTGTTTCAGCCCAGAGAAACATCCCCACGTGCTGACAGCGCACGGCGAGCGCTTACCAACCCAGCTCCACAGCAGCTGCATAGGAAATACAGAATCAATCACTTGAAAAAAAAAATCATTTAATTTTAAAAAAACTGATGATGAGGCAGAAACCGACCGCTAGAGCTCTCAGGGCTAATTGCTCCCTCCTTTGTATTACAAAGAGTAATCCAAAGAAACCCCTGCAGCAGGAAGATGGTGGGCTTGGGCAGGTGCCAGGTTTGCCGGAGCCCTGCCACAGCACCATTTGCCCCCAGCTCCCAGCTACTGACCCCAGTTTTCAAGTGCTGGAAGAAAAGAACTGCAAGGAGAAAAGCCCAGGCCTGGTCATAACCAAGTCCACTGTCATCCTCAGATGGAAGAAGATGAGGGACCCCCGCAGCTAAAAGTGAGTGATAGGGAGTACGATTTTCCTAGAAGATAATTTGGGATATCATCCCTTAATCCTTTATTTAAACAAGGACAAAATTGCTTCCCTGTTGCAGCCATTTTAATCCCTCACACTTCCCACCAAATCAGGTCATCAGGGAGAGATGCACGTGCGTCCTGCTGGCTCATCACTGCGCTGATGAAAGCCCCCACATCCCACCATCCCCCCGGGTAACTGGGGTGTTCAGGGAAAGGCTCAGTCCAGCCCTAAAAAGACCTTTGTCCTGGGCACTGGGGCTGGGCAGGGCCCCCCAGCAAGTGACTGACCCCAGCACTGAGTCCTGCAGTGGCACAAGCTGACACCCCAAAGCCCAGTGCTGCCAGGGCTGAGAGGGCTCCTGAGCGGGCAGAGCAAAGCCCCAGGGAGCAGAGGGGCTGGGGAGGGACACCTGCATGTCCCAGTTCTGCCATCCTTCATGAGCCCACCCAGGGAGCTGCTGAGGATGTCCATGCCCTGCAGGGCTGCCACCAGACTGGCATCAGGACTGAGAGATGGCACTGGGTCTCCAAGCCAGCAGAAGATGGGGGGACATGGGCTGAAGGGGAGCTTTTGGAGAGGAACTGTGGGTGGAGAGGGGACCCCAGGTCTGGCCCCGGTGACCCCCAGGCAGCCAAACCAGGTGTGACCCTGGGCTAAAGCAGACACAGGGGCACAACGGGCACAGACAGGGCTGTCCTCAGTACAGCAGGACCTGCAGAGACACACTAGCCAGCTGCCAGTCTACAGAGGTGGCAGGGGACACCTAGCATACTGCTGGGTGGGAGGCACGCATGGCGTGCACAGCATCCCTTCCCTTTGGTGTTTCTTTGGTGAAAAAGCTGATGACTTTTTGTGGGCAGTGTGGATAAAAATTCCTGAGCTGCAAAACTATGCAAGAAGCAGCACCCAAGTGGAGGAAGGGCAGCACCCCATCACCCATCCCCCAGCTGGGTCCATGCCGCTGCTGTTTCCATGAGCACATGGTCATGCAACCGGCACCATCTCTGGAGAACATCCGTGGCGGAGTATTTTCATTTGCGTCATGAATGCACTGATGACAACTAACTTCAGCAGCTTCTCACAGCAACTTTAATTTGGGATAATGTCAGAGTTAGTGCTCAGAGCCGGCGTGCCTTTGAGCCCTGTATTTTTGTGCCCTGGAGTCTTTCTCACAGCTGGGCCTCAGGGCTGCACAGTAATGGATTTGGTAGGGGTGAGACCTGCCAAGGCAATCACAAGGCAGGGAGGAGGCAGGTAAATCAGGGAAGGGGGAGATGTTTGGCAAGGGACACGGTGCCCTGGCCAGGGAAAAGCCCTCCCTTCACATGCAGCATTTACTCGACACTTCCTAAACTGCCACATCCACCTGCATCAGATCCAGCCTCACTAATGGGTTTAGCAAACTGCATTTAACTGGTCACCAGAGCTAATCCCAAATCCCAAGATTAGAAAAAACCTCAACTGCAGCTTGAGACCAGCATGTCCTGGAGGGTCAGTGCTGAGGCTTACAGCTTTAATTGGCTTAAGAGTCTCCATGGTTCAGCAGATCAGGAGAACGTGGCTGACACCACCAGGAGCAAAGCTCCTGACTGTAGCCCAGCCCCAGATGAAGCCAGGATGAGGCAATTGCCCGCAGGGCAATCGGTGGGCCAGAGAGCTCCTGTTCTCTCCCTCACCAGCTCCTCCAGCACATTAGGCAGGGCTGACACCCATCCAGCAGCCAGCATACCCCCAGAGCTGCCACGGGGACAGGGTGGGATCGGGGAGGGGCAGGGGGTGGCTGTGTTGATGAGGGAAGGGGCAGGAGCCCCTCTAGCATAGTGCACACTGTACTGTGAAACAAAGTTAGACATCCTGGGAGCATCTCAGGAAAAGCAGCAGATAAACAAATGCATGCAAACAACAGGGAGTGGAGGAGCCTATGTACTACAGTATCTCAGGATGGGAAACAGCACAGAAACCTGAGCTGGGAGCACTGTCTGCTCAGTGCACTGTTCCAGGAATTTGCTATTGTCTCCACTCCCCTCCCAGCACCAGCCTCCCCGGCAAGCAGCTCTGTGGCAGAGCCATGGCTCTTCCCCAGCACCCTGAGCATGGAGCTCAGCAGAGCTGGGAGGGAGCGGTGCCGGCTCCATGGCACAGTGGAGGAAGGTGCCAATAAACCGTCAGCTCAAGCTTCTGGAGGGTCGGCAGAGACGTAGGCAAAGGGCCTTGAGCCCGCTCCAGCCTGCCAAGCTGTCGCTCGCCCTGCCTGCGCAGCATGCCTTTCCCAGGCCCGGGAAGGGGCAGGCAGCAGAAATGCAGCCCTGATGGGGAAGCCTGGACAGGCCGGGGAGAAACCAGCACCTCCTCACCCACAACCCCACAGACTACAGTGAGCTCTGAGCAGGAGCACGGGAAGGCGCTTGGGAGGAGGATCTGAGCCTGAGGTGTTTGGGGCCTGGCAGAAGCACTCCACACTCCCCGGGACCCAGCTGCCGTGGCCAGGCAGGACCCCAGCAGGCCCAGCACCGCCAGCCATGGGGACAGCAGGTCTGTGACACCCAGCTGGGCTGTGTGCTCCTCACACCAGCTCCTGCCCACACCCAAGTGCACCCACAGCTGGGCCCTGCTGAGGGGTCTCCCCCATCACCATCTTGCTGTGGCTGCAGAGAGATTGATCCCCATGCCCCTCCCAGCCACCTGCGCCCCTGCTGCACCCAACACATTTCTCCCCCATGCCCTGCCATCCCCACTTGTGTCCTCTGTGCTGCACACTGTTATCCCCACCCATGTCCCTGCTGCACCCTGCCACTCCCTCCAGCCCCAGCCCAGCTCCCTGTCCCCCATACCTCCAGACCTGCTCCAGCTGCAGCAGGTGGATGAAGTCCTGCAGCATTCCCCTCAGCCCCTTCCTGGCTCTTTGTCCACCTCATCCTCATACTGTCTCTATGTCCCCCGTCACCCCCCTGTACCTCCAGACCAGTCCCAGCTGCAGCAGGGGGATGAGGCCCTGCAGCAGCCCCCTCCTGGCCTCCTGGCCAGCCCTGTACCCCCATACCCTCATGCCCCCATACCTCCAGACCTGCCCCAGCTGCAGCAGGTGGATGAGGCCCTGCAGCAGCCCCATCCCAGGCTCCCGATACCCCCGTCCCCCCGTACCTCCAGACCTGCCCCAGCTGCAGCAGGTGGATGAGGCCCTGCAGCAGCCAGACGCAGAGGCGGCAGCAGCCGCGGGGGCCGCGGGCGCTGTCCTTGGTGCTGCCGGCGCTGTCCTTGGTGCCGGCGGCGAAGTCGTAGACGAACCACCTGAAGCTGAGCAGCTGCACCACCAGCGAGGGCAGCAGCACGAACAGCAGCGTCAGCCCGAACCACCACCGCTGCCCCCGCACGTAGTAGTGGGCCGCCAGCCACAGGTCCGAGGCACCGTCCGCGAAGCAAACCAGGAGGGCGCAGAGCACCCAGCAACCGTCCCGCAGCCGGTACCGCCGCGCCGGGGGTGCCGCGCCGCCCGCCCGCCTCCCGCCGCCGCCCTCCGGGCTCTCCAGCCGCACGGCCGGGCCGCCGCCACCGCCGCCGCCGTCCGACTTCGCGGCCATGTTGTCGGGGGAGAGGAGGAGAAAGGAGGGAGCGGGAGAGACTTCCGGAGGGAGGACGGCGCCGACGAGCCCGCCCCGGCAGCGCCCGCCCCCGCCGGCCTCGCCCCGCGCCCGCCACCGGGCCCGGCCCCGCCGAGAACCCCCCCGACCCGCCCCGGCAGCCCCCCGCCCCGCCCCCGCCCCTCCCCTGCTGGGAAGGGCAGCCGTCCCGCGGCCGCCGCCTCGGGGTCCCGGGGGAGCACCCGGGAAGGACAACCGGCTTCCCCCCGTTGTCGGTCCCGACATTCCGGGCCGCCTGGCCACCGCCAAGCTCCCTCCGTTGCCAGAGGCTGCCTCCCCACACCCCGCCCCCGTCCCGGCAGAACACCCTCAGGACAGCGGCTGCACTGTCCGGCCACCCCCAACCCAATTTGTCAAGGACTGGAGCTCCCCGGGCAGCTCCTGGGAGCCCTTGGGCTCCCCCGGCCCCAAGTCTCAGCTCAGGCAAGACCATGCTTATGAGTCAGGCCCTGGAGCCAGCCAGGACAGTGTGAGCCCCCCACGGGCCTGGGTGGATGGAGATGCTGCGAGTGCTTCTGCTCCCCCAGGGCCGAGGCAGGGCCACAGGCCACCAGGCTCCTGCCCGAGACAGCTGGAGGGAGTCCCAGCAGGAGACTGGACTGCTGGGCTGGACCTAAGCCCTGGTTTGGAGAGAAAGTCCCAGCCTTGGGGAAGTCCCTGAGGAGCTGCACAACCTGGTGAAGTGCCAAGGTCTCCGGGTGGACCTGGGGCACTGGGCTTTGGGTGCATGTGTGTCCAGATGCCGCCAAGCTCCTCGGCTCTGCTCCACCATCTCTCTTCCTTTTGTTGCCCATCAGGGTTTGGATGCAGCATGTCTGGCTGCCCTGGGCTGGCTGGCAGTGCGAGGGGCTGGTACCACCATGGGACACATGCTCGCACGAGAAACAGTACTGTGCTGGCATCCTCAGGACAGCTGGGAGGGAAAGGGCTTTTTGCTCTTTTGCGTCCTCTCTCCAGGGAGGGTGATCGCATGGAGGCACCTGCCTCATGAAGGCAGCTTCAGCTTCTAGCCCAGAGGGACAAACTTTTGCTTGCTTGCTGCATTTCAGCCCCCAAGGCTCAGCCATGTGTGTCTGCCTGTGGAGGAGCCACGCGCATGGTTGGAGCCTGGCCCAAGGTGAGCATGCCACAGCATGCAGTGAGGGGGACCATGTTTTGTCCCAGTAAACACGGCCAACTTCCAAACTCCACCTTGGAGAGCAGCAAGGGGGCTCACACAAACATGGGGTGAGTCTGGGTTCCTGGTGCACAAAACTGAGGGAGCAAGCTACGAGGGGAAGGCGTTAGTCAGCATAAGGGAGCAGAGTCAGGCCCTCAGCAAGGCTCTCTTGCTGCATGTATTAGCATGGGTAATGCGACTTAAATACCTAACCTTGAGATGCTCCTCACAGATCCCCTCGACAAATGCCTGTCTGGGGGAGGGGACACTCCCAGCATCCCAGAGCCCAAAGAAAGGAGCTTTTCATCCACCACCAGTCAGCGCCAGGGCCCCTTCGGAGGACAGGCTCTGCTGGCTAGACCCCCGCCAACACCTGACCAGCCCCAGCCCTATTTGGGCTCCGTCCCTGGGGAGTCTCCATCCTGGCTGGGCAGTGGAGCAGACCCAGTGCCGCTGCTATGGTGGGCATGGCACCAGGGAGAGGGGACCTGGAAACCAGGGAGAGATGGACCCAACCTCCTTCACAGACCCTGAAACATGCCCTCTGAAACAGCAGTTAAACGTCCACAGCCTGAGAACATGGGGACTGTGGTTTGAAGTCTCATTTATTTTAACAACAGGCCCCAGCAGCCACATGAAAAAAAGGAGACAGAAAAAAAAACCCTATAAACATCCCTGAAGCCTTCCCGTGCAGCTGTCAGCAGGCAGGAAGGGAGGGTTTCTAGGTGCATACATAAAAGTGCTGCAAGAAAGAAAAAAGAACATGCTGAAACCAAACCCTTCTTTTTCTACTGCAAAACACACAGCAAAGCAAAGCAGCCCTCGGCAGCAGACGGGCAGCCGGTCCCTCTGACTGCCTGGTTCCCAGGGGGGCACATAAATGTGCAATTGGCTCAAAGAGGCCTCCAGTCCCCGGGCTGACTCCAGCTTCCAAGCAAACAGCCTGCCCCCGGCGCCAGCTCCAGGGGGACAATTCCATGATGATTTACAGCTGGCTCAGAGCTTGGCTGGGGAAAGGCCCATGGAGCACAGCACCAGCCACTGCTCCCTGCCCTACAAATGTTTTCCAGGTGCCCATGGCTTTGTAATCCCTCCTTCTGTAGCAGACTCAGCTGCAGCTTCCTCCACATTTGTGCTGAGTTGGGCCCCCCCTTCCCAGGAAGAGTGGCCCCATCCCTCCATGCAGCCCAACTTCCCTGGCAAAACCCTGCCTTCATTGCAATGTGTGTCGTTGGCAACTCCAGATGGTCACTGTGCCTCCCTCTGTTGCAGCCAGCACACAGTCAGCCCATCCCTATGCTGTCCCCATCCCCATTCCTATCCCTGTCACCATCACCATCTCTGTCCCCATCCACATCTCCATCCCCAGCCCATCCCCAGACCCATTCCCATTCCCATTCCCATCCCCATCCCTCCTGCCTAGGCTTTGAAAGCACTGGGCAGTGTGGGGGCCGCTGGTGGAGGTGATAGGAGGTTTCCAGCCCAGTGAAGGGGACAGTCACCACCCAGCCAGGCTGTGCTTCCCAAGCACCACCTCCAGCTTCGCAGCCAAATCCCCATCTCAAGACACTGTGTCCATGCATTTCAGGCAGGACAGACGGATGGGGCTGTCACTGCCCACAGAGTTTGTTGTCACTGGTCTGAAAAAATGTGTCCCCCAGGGAGGTAAACGTAGCTCCAGCTCTCATTAGGGTCATAGCACACATCATGAGAATTGGGCACTCTTCTCTTCCAATCCCATCAAAGCAACAAGGATCAAATGCTGCCTTTGTGGCCGGCAGAAAGCAGAGGCCAATCACTCTGCAGTAAATGCTGCGGTATGAGGCTGCAGAAGAGCAGACCTATGTCCTGCATCCTGCATCCCATGTCCTGCATCACACTCTGAAGCTGTGGATAGCTTATCCTATGGTGGATAGGAAGCAGCTGGCCCCCCATCCAGTCTGTAGTTCTCCAGCCAGCTGCCTCCACCAAAACCAGGAGTATTTTCTAGCATTGGCATCCAGCCCCAATCCTGCTGCCTCTTTTGGTTGATGTCAGGAAAAAATCCAACCTGAGTGTGAATCACTCCCAGCCTAGCCAGGATGCTACGTACAAGTGCTCGCTTCCACCGCTCCCTGGGAAGCCACCTTATTTTAGCACACACTGCTGCAGATGGAGGGGCTCTCCCCAGTTAAGTGTAACAAATGACCTTATGGGACTTGGGCTAGTAATCTTCTGATCTGGGTAATCTCCCTTAAGGGATTCTTTGCCTATGGAAGCTTGGTGACCTCCAGCCAGCTGCTGCCTTGCTCCTTCCACCCCTTTCCCCCGTGGTCCCCATGCAGCCACCCCCGTCCCTGGCAGCCAGGAGGTGCCACAGTGCTGGGGTCACAGCCCATTTCTGGGAGCTTCTCAGGAAGATGCGTCCCATGAAGGACACAAGCCAAGAGGTCAGGTCCCCCCCTGCTGCTGCTGGTTCTCCTCTCCCCCACCCCACACTCTGTGCCTCAGGGATGTCACCGGGGCTCCCTCCCATCAAAGCACCGATCCAAGACAGACTGGAGGTCCCTCCACCATCACTGGGGAAGTAATGGTGTCACCATCATCATGCCACACTGAGCAGCATTGCCAGGGAGGCAGTAACGGTGTGGCCAGTTCTGGTGCTGGCAGGGACCCAGCAGCATCAGCCAGAGGTTACAAGCAGAGAGCAGCCCTGGCTGGGCACTAATGTGCCGTCAGCAGCACTTTCTGGGTAGTTTGAGAGCGCAGAACCCCAGGCAAGCATGCAGCACATCGTTACCAGTAAGCAACAGGAGCGGGACCAGCTCCTGTGTGGTACCTGGGCTGGAGGGGAAGCAGGCAGCAGCTTTGTGCCAGGAACCAGGCAGTTTCACCAGGGAGGAGCAGCGCTGCTTTGGGGGTCTGCCCAGAGCAGGGACAAGGAGCATGAGAACCCATGTTCCCTGTTGCCCGGAGCCCCAGGTGGACTCCCAGGGCCCCTCTCCTCACATGGCAAGGATCTGCCACTCCTTGCCATCAGTACTGGGTCTCCCTGCATCTCCGACACCCCATTTCTCTGTCTTCTCTTGCCTACGGCCTGGATGGGGTGGAAAGAAGAGTATGAAAGCCATTTTGAGGCACGATATTTCCTCCTTCCCACAGGCAGGGTCACTGAGGGCACAAAACCAGCGTGGTGCCCTAGCAGAGCTTTATGGTTGCTCCAGGGTCAGACTCTTTTCAGTGGTGCCCATTGACAGGACAAGGGGCAACGGGCACAAGTTGGAACACAGGAAGTTCCACCTAAACATGAGAAAAAACTTTATTGTGAGGGTGACAGAGCAGTGGCACAGGCTGCCCAGGGAGGCTGTGAAGTCTCCTTCCTTGGAAACATTCAAACCCTGCCTGGACATGGTCCTGTGCACCCTGCTGTAGGTGTACTGGCTCAAGCAGGGGGGCTGGACGAGATGATCTCCAGAGGTCCCTTCCAACCCCTACCATCCTGTGATTCTGTGACTCTGTGATCCCGAGCTTTCCCAGGGCTGGTCCCTGCCCGGTGCAAACTGGAGGGCACTGGGGTGGCTGAGGGTGAGCCAAGCTGCCTGGACCGCAGCCGGCTCCCCTCCCAGGGGACTGCAGGCTTTTGCTGGCAGAGCTCTGGACGATCCAACCAGCTGCGCAAAATGCAATCTGAGCTCATCGCCCCGCGCTTTTAGTGCTTTTTTATTGTGTTCTGGGGAGAAAAAGGGACAGAAAGGCAACCTGATGCTCTAAGGGCCCCAGCTGCCCGACACCGGCACAGTACTAGAAAGCAGTGAGGAAGAGCAGACGGTGCTGGTGGGGGAGAGGGGACGGGTTGTGACAAGGCATAAATAATTCACGCGCGTGGGGAGCGGTGGCGAGGCGGGGGGCTACCAGCCGAGACCCACCCCCCGGCTGCAGAGAGCAGGGCTGGGGGTCGGGACTGGCTGCTGGACCGGCATCCCCCGCCGCCGCGACTCGGCGCCCCTCGGCGGCCCCGAAGGCTCCGCCCTTCTGCCGGGCGGCGAATCCCGCGGGACCGGGACCATCCCGGGGCACGGAGCCAGTCCCGGGGTCCCCAGTGATGGCTAGTCCACATCTGCGGAAGAGATCCCGCGCTCGCGCTGTGCAGCCGCTTCTGTGGGCGGGCGTCTCCCTCCCTGCCCACATCCACTCACGCCCCTTTCCTGCGAGCCCGGCCACTCGTGTTTTCAGATACGCGTCCCGCCATAGCAAGCTCAGCTCAGTCCCGCACTAACTCGGTCCGCAGCGGGGTGACCGCGCTCCTGTGGGCGCGGGGTCGGCTTTTCGGATCCCTCGCGTGGGCCCGCGGCCCGTGGGCGGCCGCCAGGGGGCGCGCTTCCACCCGGCTCCTCCCAGCGCGGAACCTTCCTGCGCGGCTGCGGCTGCCGCCCGGTGGGGGACGGCGAGGCACCCGGAGCGGATCCGGACCGGAGTTGGCGGCACCATGGCGCGGGACCCGGCCTTTGTGCTGCGCTACTTGGCCGAGGTGGAGGAGCTGGCTGAGGACGTGCTGGCGGCGCGGCAGCAGGTACGGCCCGGCCCCGCCGCCGGCCACCTCTCCGCCGCCGGTAGCCCCGGCGGGCCTCCCCCGGTAGCCTCCGCTCCCTTCTCTCCCGTTGCAGATCGTGGACCTGGACGTGAAGCGGAACCGGAACCGTGAGGCCCTACGGGCGCTGCAGAAGGACCCGGAGCCTGAGGGTGAGGCCCGGGCCCGGGCCCAGGCCCGGCCGGCGTGAGCCCCGCGGCCGAGGAACGGCTCCGTGTCGGGGCAGACCAGCTTCTCTGACAAAGCCTTGTCCTCCTCTCCCCCCAGGCAAGGCCATGGTCTGCTTCGGGAGCATGTTCATCGAGCTCCCAAAAGCCCGGACCAAGGAGATGCTGCAGAAGGGTAAGGCAGGCAGTCCAAAAGACTTCTGTAATAAGATTTTAGAAAAATAAACAGGGTTCTGTCCACCATTGGGCTTTGAAGTGCCCCAAAACCTCCCGCCGGCAGTCACAGGCAGATTTCTGGCTGTCATCACCACTCGGCTATCCCGGGCAGTGTCGTGGGAAGCACTTTTATGGGCACAAACCAACCTGGGGCTCAGACCTGTGGGTAGGGTGGGACCCCAAGGTGGCTGGGGAATAGCCTTCTTCTGCACCCCGTGCCTGCGCTTCCACACTGAGCATCCTGCAGGAGGTTCAGCCTTCACCCCAGAGCCCACAGTCCTCCTCACTCCTGTCCCATTTGTCTCAGACCAGGAACATCTGGATGAGGAGATAAACAACCTTCGGAAAGAGCTGCGCGTGAAGGTCAACCGCCTCTTCGAAGCTCAAGGTAAACCATGCTCCTGTTCTGGAACCTTCTCAATATCTGGGAGCAGATGTTGCGTGTCAGGAGGGTCCAGAAACTCCTGAGCTCTGTGTGTTCCTGCAGCTGCTTTCCCACTGGCTTTGCAGTTCCTTCCCTGCTCCAGCAGTACTGTACGGTTCCTGATGTGGAGCTGTCACCCACCAGCATGCTAAACTGGCTCCCGCATCATGCCAGGGTGATCCTGCATCAGCTCCCAGGGCTGTCCCTGCCCTCCCCGCAGCCCTTCTAGAGTTTCACATGGTCTGCTTCACTCGTTTTGTAGCAAAATCCTGATTTTTCTATGTGTTCTCTCAGGTAAAGCTGAGCTGAAGGGATTTAACCTGAACCCTATGACCGCTGAGGAAATGAAGCTAATCAATCGCATCCTGGAGGGATGAGGTGGCCATGCCATCATCATGGTGCATATTCGGGCTGTCACCTGTGGAGTTCACTCTGTAATAGCTGCAGCCCTCAGCGTTTGCAGGAGGACATCGGTGTGCCCAGAGCCTGCCTCAGGTGAGGTCCCTGGCAGGCGCTGGGAAGCATTTGGCTCCTCAGCTACGACACTGCAGTTTCCTTGGATCACAAACCCTTCCTGCTCCTTGCTGCAGCCCGGGTGGCGGAGCTGCGCAGGGGCATGGGCTGAAACATGGTGCTGGGCAAACACCCATGGTCGGGATGGAAGCGGGATTATTAAAATCAGAGCAGCTCTGTGTGTCTGTGTTCCTTGTTGGGTTTTTCTGCAAGCGCTTCTGGACTTCGGCTTCAGAGCTGGTTCATTGTTGTGAAAGAACAGGAGTAGGAGGAATTGGGAATCCAGAGCGTGCCTGAAGCACAGAAGAGGAGTTGTGTGTGCCTGTGGTATTAAAACAAAGCCAAACTGTACATCTGAAGCACGTCAGGAATCTCTTTAAGATGTGTAGGGAGGGACAGGAGGAGGCAGCATCCTTTTAGTCTTGCTGGGAAAGCATGTTCTACTCTTAAGTTGGAAGGGAAGAGACCACAGAAACAAGGCTTTCAAAACTAGGCAAAGGGATAAAATATACATGTATTTTTAAAAAGTATCCTGCAGGGCTGAACAGGAATAATCACTGAGCCTGTCTTGTAAAGGACGCTTGATTTTACCAGTACTCATTTCTTCAAAGGTTTTAACATTTATTGTCTTGTATGCTACCCTCCTCAGTCTGAACTTGCTACCCCAGCACAACTTGGTTAAAACTGTAAGAAGATTTTTTAAAAATTAATCATAATTAGCAATGGACTACAGTCTGCATTGTTTGGGTTTTTTTTCCTGTGTACAGGAAAGTGTCAGGGTTCTGCCAAGCCCCTTCTTTTTTGAACTTCTGTAAAGATATTTCTGGATGGAATTTAAGAACTTTGAGTGTGGTCGTCATCCTTGTTTCTCTGGCTCTTGAAGTAGCTCATCCATTCTGTCAAACCTTGCATGCCTAACACAGAGCTGGGCCTAAGCCCCCACTCCCTTCCCTTCTGAACAGACATGTGGAACTTTAACTACAGCACTACCATTTTCCTGGCTCCCTGACCGCCTTCCAGCCTAACAGGTCAGTGATGCCTCCAGGCAGCCTGGCACTGCCTTGTCTGGTTTCACACGCTTTTAAAATTATGCAGAGATCTGAAAATATCCTGTTTCAGTCTCCTTAAAACTGAGGTGTGATTTCTTTAAACCTAAAAAGCGAACTGCTATTGCTTGATCTAAGTTTTAAAATTCTGTAGCTAATGACATGCACCCTAAACGTACAACTGCAAGAAGTGAGGCTGTCCACTTCAGGCTGAAGTTTCAGATACACAGATTAAAAATAACATCGAGTCATTACCTGAACTGTCTTGCCTGTAGCTTTTTCAGAAAAACTGCATCTCTTCTGGAAGCGAGCAGCAGTGCACCGTGCCAGGTCCCTGGGTAAGAACCGCACTCTTACATAACCTGCGTAGTACAGCCAGTCACTGTCTCCGTAACGTGATGGCAAGGTTATTTTTACAGTATCATGGCAACAGGTTTTCTGCTCTGACATGTTTCCGTAGTAGTAGTAGGTGGATCAGGTGCCTGCCTTCCCTAAAAGCTTTATTTTGCTGTGCAGAATGTGTTTAGTCCCTTTATTTTACACAGTACGGAACTAAGCTCTGCGAGCACAGATGGACAGCCGAGAAGCCAGCATCCCTTGTGTCTTGTGTCAACCATTATGAAATATCTCATTCAAGCCCGCTGCAGCTTCCAAGCTGAACCAGCAGTGTCCAGAGAGAAGTGGGAACTGCTGCTGCCCAATATGAGGGAGAAAGAGTGAACTTGATCCGTGGTGATATCTCCCATCCCAAGCTTGGGATCAGCATTACAATTTCTGCTGTGCAGGAAGATTCCTGAAAAGCTGCTTCAGTTGTGTTTTCCTGCCATGGTAGCAGCATGCAATGAAAACCTTAACAGGGGAGTTACACATCACCTTACTCTTCCTTCCTGTAGAGGTGACATAATGTCCCACTTTCAGGTGAAGCTGTACTTGTGTTTTGTTCGTTGGAAACTACAGCCAGAGATGATTGTAGGCACACTGAGGTGCGTACTGCAAAATAAAGTTACAATACACGTCAGGCTCTCGGAAATAACATTTCAGAATCTGCATAGTACTTCCCAACAGTACAATACATCCCCAGCTTCAGGAAAGCGCCCAGTTAATAGTCACCGCGGTGACTGTAGAGCAGTTTTTGCACTAGCTGGCATATGAAGAACTCTGCTGTGTTTATAGCAGGACTATAAACAAAACTGCTCGCACTACGTTTACATGTTTCTTTTCAATGGTACTCCTGCAGCCTGGTTGCTTACATCCACTTTTGGAAAGCATTTGCTTCTTTTGGTCTCTTAATCCTATAAAAGCCCACAAGCCCATTCTTGTTCTTTTAGTCTCGAGTGAAAGGTGTGTGCTCTCCTCTTGCTGATGGGCAGATAGCTCAGAGACGTGAGCAGGGCACCCTGCCAGCACTGGCTGAGTACACACCTAAATCTGTGTTTGCCATGACGTTCTCATTCACCAGAGCACCCAGGTCTCCCCCTCTGCTTACAGGCCCATCGTTCCGAATCAGGTCAAAGCCTCCAACACATTTCTTCCCCGCCAGCCTACAACATCAAATACATGTACTGAAGTACCTGAGCAATGACAGTTATCTGTCTGCACACAGGAATAAACTCCCAGACAATCAGAGACAAAGCCGAACAGCTGAAAGCAGTGGACATCCTTCTACTATTAATATCTGAGGTTTAGCACAGTTGTAAAATCAATCACAAAATGCTGCAAGACAAGCTGCTTGGAACAGAGTGCTCCAGAAGCAGTAAGTGTGGGAGGCACAATGCAGAAGGACCCCTGAAAGAGAGCTCTTGTGCAAGGCCCACCTCTGACACAGACTCTGTTCCCTTTGTAGCCTCGCGCTGCTTTGTTTTCCCACTCTGAAGTGGCAGTATGAGTGCTTACTTTGCTCTGTTTCTGGAAATTCATCATTTAATCACTATAAAGGCTAGAGTATTATGATCAGTTGCCAAGAAAGACATGGAACCAGACCACCCATTCCAAACATTTTAATAAAAACCCTTAGAAGGTAATAAACATCTTTGCCTGCCTGCCTTCCCTGTCCACAACATGGAGTGTGTCTTTGAGTAGATGACACTGGAGTTCACAGTCTTCCAGGCTACTGGCAGTGAGGGAAGGTGAACCATTCACCTCCAGAAGCCAGCTGAGGAGATCCGACAACAGTAAATTAGGGAGAAACAGGCAGTTTTGCCAATGGTTCATCTAAGAGAAACGCCTGTCTGCAAAATCATTATCCTGCTAGCAGGCAGGAGTAAGTGTGAAGCAATAGGAAATCCAACCCTAAATCTCTTTCCCATGCACCGAGCCAAAGAACATTCTGAGCTTATTGCAAAGTTTCTATTCCTGTTCTCGATGGCACTAAAGAAAAAAATCCCTCTGGCTTCCAGAAAGCCACACATGTGAAAACCAAAGTCTAGCTGAAGCAGTAAATGCTGAGGACAATTCACAGAATGAGCATTAACCCTTTTTTAGTGGCAGAATGTGAATGTCTCCTGGGAACAGTTTCCTAGCACAACACAGCATTCAAATAGCTCTCTTACGAGAGCCCAGCAGAGCTATCCGAGCACTGTGATGACATCGAGGACTTTCACTCCAATTCATTTGTTTCCTGACTAACTGAAGTTGCTCCAGCTCTTTACGTGCAGGCTGCCTAAGCAGTAATTTGGTTTGAGGCTATGAACAGAGTAGATTGTGCAAATTAGAGCTATCCAGGACCACAGCTGAGCTGCATTTATTTGCTCTTGAAATAAAGCTGTCCCCAGTGGCACCATGTGAAATATTGGACTGATGCTGACAGGACACAGGGCTGTAACAGGTATACCAGATACCATGTCTTGTTAAAGGGAAAAGTTAAAAAAAAATTAGGGAAGACATTTCATAGGAGAGCACTGTCAACATAAATCATACCTAAGGGAAGTTTCCTTACCTATGGTACTGCTTGCACCTTACATGATTAAGGCTGAAAGAACAATAATCCTATTTATATGTCATTTCTGAAGTACTATTTGCTGTTTCTGTTTTTCTCAACTCTTGTAATGACAAGTCAGTTGCACTCTCGGGTTCCTGCTGTTGCAATACTTAGGTTGCATACGTAGCAGATAAAGTCTGAGAATTTCAGCTGAACTTTAATAATATATATTTTTCACTTAGCCAGTGAGAAAAGATGTATTTAAAAAAAAAACAACTTCAGTCAAATTATGTTTTAAAGGTTTTTTTTGTTTTGTTTTGTTTTAAATAATCCCAGCTCCTGCTGAGGTTTTTTCACCACAATTAGCAAGAAGGGATGTCTTTCACTTGGGGTCTGCCTTTTAGCCAGCATACCACAGACATGGGTTACATTTAGTGCTGGCAGCAGCTAAACAGCACTGGTTGGAGGTTTATCAATGCTGATGGGGCACTGCTGTAATATACATGAGCAGGAGAAGAGATGATGGTAACCCTCCATCTCCGGCAAGTGCTGTGATATTTGAGATACCCTCATAACATATTAGAGGAACATATTTCAGAAATAGCCAAATTGGCAGGGTTTCACAACACAGTGCTAGAGATCCTACGAAGTTACAGGGTGCTGCATCCAGCTCATAAACCCTGATACTCCAAGAAAAAGCAGCTGTGTCCTTCCAGATGGCAGCTCCCTTCATGTAAAACAGTTTAAACCTCTCTACACTTCACTTGCAGTTCCACACTGGCTCGCTCTCAGCCAGCCTGCAAGCACCTACCTACAAGATGCAGAAGCATCATGAGACACCCCTGTCCCAGGGAAAGCAGGTGGCCTGATGCTATAACCCCTTCCATGTTTATTAACACCTTTGCGGTTTCAGATCCTGATGGATCAGGATGTCATAAGCGTAGAGTTCAAAGCAGTGTTTGTCACTGATAATCACCTTCTGAACACTCTGGATGCTGGGGATGAAAGCATTGTCTGTATCTGCAAAGAGAACTTCCACCGACCCTGCCCCACGCTTGGCAGTTGAGTGCTGTCCGAGCTGCTGAATCAGCCACTTGCAGCCGCGAGACATCCAAACACAACCACATGAAGCTGTTCCCAACAGATGACCACACATTGAGTCCATGTGATTTTTTTCAAACATCACCCTATAGTCTCCACAGCCTAGCAAGAATTCTTAGTAAAAAGCCAGAGGCCAGAAGGTAGAGGCCACCAGCCCCACAATGCAGTTAAAATCCCCAGGCTTGACTACCATAAAGCTATAGAAAAAAAAGTCCCCAGGTCCCCATCAGAAGTTCCTTAACAGCAGTCAACATCTCTTCTATCAGGGTACCGCAACGACCCTCCTTTCCATACAGACAAATGATTTATAGAAGGGAGCAGCCCATAAAATAGGAAGTTCAACACCCTCCTCCATTACTCTCAAATATTGACCCTCATCTCAAATTCACAAAGAATCTCTCATCCAATTTAATTTTTTCCCCCACCCCTCTCTCTCTCTTTCAGCTGCCACCTCTTAAGAGGGGAAGCTTAACAGTGACAGCTGTGTGTGGCAATGTCAACTTTGTTGTACTGCTGAGGTCTTAGAAGTGAAGGGCTGAGCTATAAGATACCTACATCTCAGAAGAGCGCTGATCAGAAAGTTATTAGGTTTAAAGTAAAAAAGATCAGCCTTATAGATGCACAGACAGCTGCAAAGCAACGTTAAAGCAGAATGCTCACCCAGCCTCTCTCCTAAAGCTGCTATCAATGAAATCACATTTATGGGTATCAGGAGACAAGGCAGCACAGTTAAGTGGCTGCAGCACACGTCTGCGGCGTGGCAGCTGGCAGGATGAGGTCAGCTTACTTGCATCTGCCAAAGAGCCCCAATGGCAGGCATCAGGGACCAGTCTGCAGACAGCGCACATCCCTCACCTTCCCAGGATCATAACTCAGGTGCAGTCTTTTGCACTGCCATGTTTGTGAGATGAACATGAAGTAGAGATAAGGATCAAAGACAGACACAGAACAAGCTAATATGGAATTCTCATTCTAAGCATTCCTCTTCTGCCCCAGTGCCATTATCTTCTCTGTCTGGAATCACAGGCTTCAGACAAATGAGCTTAAATCCAACACTGCATGATGTTATCTTACTAAAAATTGCATGGGGAAAAAAAAATCAGAAGTAATCAAGAGGGGTACCTGGAAAATTAAAGAGTGACTGCCCTGAGCTGGTACTGTACCTCATGGCTGGCACGAAGCTCTTCATGTCACCACATCTCCAAACCTCAGTGCGCCTTCACCCAAGGCAGCTTGCTGTACCCTCACCCTGGAAAGGCTTTTAATCATTCAGAGCAAGCATGAACTCTGCTGAACTTTCATGCAGAGAAGTGATGGATTTTCCTGTCTCCTAATGCATCAAATTGAGGTGGGATACCGTTTGGGAAGATGTGCTAATCAAATGAAAGCTATCAAACTCAGTCCAGTAGCAAATGTGACACACAGGAAATCAGATAGTTCTCTCCCATGAATTACCCTGTCCTTACAATCTGTGAAGCTGAGGAAGAAGAAAGGCTGCCAACATTCAAGCACTAACAATAAAACCAGGGCTGACATTTCAGCTTCGGTCCTAGCTGATTTGTCAAACTGGCATTTCCAGTGATCTGGTGACACCAGTTTTCCAATGAAAAAAGACAGGACAGAGACAGGGTGACAGCCGCAGTGGCAGGACAGCTGAATCCTGTAGGACTTTGCAGGAGTCAGAAGTGACAAGGTTCATCTGATGCATCTAATACCAAGAAGTAGAATTGTATATTCCTTTTCTTACCCTTCTTTATGGCACACGCAGACAGGTGGGGTGCAGTGAACATCTCTGCTATTCAGAGTAAATCATGTATTAGAAAAGAAAGCAAATCCACCTCTCTATAACCAGGCCTTCAGTGGGATTTACTGGGAGAAGAGGAAAGGAGCAACTGGGCATTAAGGAAAGGAAATCAATTTCTGGCATAATAATGGTGGTTTGCATTTACAGATGTCACTAGAACATAAACTCTCAAGTCAAACATTCAACCTATGAAGTGCAGAGATATGTAAAATATAATCCAGCTGCTGATGTTGCTGCCTAGTGTTAGACCTCCCTAAGAACAGAAGTTTATATATAAACATGCACACAAAGTGTAAGAAGTCAGACCCCAGATAAAGTATCTGACCATTTGAGAAAAGCCATGGTAAGAAACTTCGTTGTTGCTCTGGGGAATGGTGAAGCAGTATTACACGAGACAGGCACAGGAGAACAGAACAAGTGCAGAGGGAGAGGATGAAAAAAGAGCAAAAAACCAAAATGCCTGTTGGGTATTCCCCAAGGAGAAGACAGGGAGTCATTCTCACCTTCTTCAATCAATTATATCCTTCAGTTTTCAGAACAGGAAAATTCCTTCACCTTGTGACCTGCCAAAATACAGCTGGAAAAGCAGAGTTACTGGCTATAACATTAGCATTTCCTGATCTTTCCCAGAATTTCAGTGTAGAAGCCCTGCATAACCCAATTCATCATCTCTTTGTATGCAAGCACATTTATTTAAGGTTATGGGGGAATGGGGATCCAACAACAGCCCTCCAGTGCAAACAACTCAGGTTTGTAAGTGTCAGGAGGATTTCTGGAGGCAACAGCAGAGCAGGCAGCCAGCCTATGGGGAAGTTCCACAGTACAGAATAAACAAATTCTGTCACGTGCTTCCAGAAATATAAGTACCACAACATATGTTGTCGGGAATTTTGTTAAGTCACATTTTAAATTTGTGTACGTTATAGAAGAACTTAATTAAGCAAGAGAGTCATGAAAGATGTCAGGGAACTATGGCAAGCAAAAGCAGAACAATCCTGAAGACTGCCTAGGCTGCACAATGTATTAACAGTGGGTGATAAGTGGCCCAGATAAGCCATCCAAGAAGCAAGGCTCCCCAGAGCACCTTCCAAAGGAGGCCCAGACTCCTGCAGCCCCAGGATGTGGCACTGTGCACATCCTGACCTACTATAGCATCTGAGTGTGGGAGTAGGCAACCTGAGACTTTGTAACATGGGGCTGCTCAACAGCACAGACCCACAGAAGGAGTAACACAGAGTTTATTTTTACTTGTCTGTGAGTTTTGAGGTCAGCCACAAACTATTTAAGTTGTTGGTATAATCTCAGTAATCACAGGCTTTTCATATATCCTTGTTTACTGTGTTCTGGTTATTTGCCATGTTAATTGAGGTTGTGAGCATAAAATCAGCTTAATATAAGGTTTTTTGTTGCCAATTAACACATTCTCATTTGTAGAGTTAGATAACCACTAGCTGCTATCCTCCTGGCTGTAATTCACATGTTAGTCTGCATAATTACCTCCCGTTCACTTCTCACAAGTGTGCCCTTACCAATGGGCCCAACTCACAGGGTAAGGCGAATCCTCTTGTCCCAGCCTCCTCGCCAGACCTGCTGTGCAAAGCAAACTGCTCACTCGCAGGTCTCACAGATGGGTGTATTTTTAATTATGCACCACAGCACGATACTCATGATGTTAAATGGCTTGAATCATCTGGCAGAAAGAAGGTGTTTCTCAGTGTCACATTGTATTGTCTTACTTTCTAAAGGAAACACAATTTTTGCTTGGTCCCCGGGACACTGACTGAAGTGGAAGTTGCTGTGTTCAGCATGGCTCCAGGTAGCTATAGGTTTGGGGGGACAAATGGGATTCAGGA
The DNA here is from genome assembly GCF_963921805.1 of Phalacrocorax carbo. Lineage (NCBI taxonomy): Eukaryota > Metazoa > Chordata > Aves > Suliformes > Phalacrocoracidae > Phalacrocorax > Phalacrocorax carbo. The sequence continues at coordinate 9,151,974 of NC_087526.1, read as the reverse complement.
TATGAGGCTACACTTTAGGTCTCTAACTGCAGAGCAGAGATAAGCTAATGCCAACCAAATCCATGCCAGCTTGACCTCCAAGCTACTCATGGAGTCTCCCGTAATCTCTTCACATTCCCAGGATGGAAGCCCACTCAGTAAATTGGCTGCACTTACACAGGCTGACGTCTAACATAGTGGGATTTCCCTAAAACTGAACAGATGTTTTCATAGCTTCAGCTTTAGGGGCTGCCCTAGAAGCTGCTTAACCAGAAGCCCAACTGGACAGCAGCCCTGCACACACACCTTCTTCTACACCTGCAGCTGAACTGAAAGATTTCAGAGCATGAACTTGGCCTTAACCCCACATTAAGAACCCTAGGAGCACAATCTATTCCTCCACACAAGAACTCTGCACTTTATACCTTCAATTCAATTTTAGTTAGAGTTAATTTTGGCTCTACAAATAAACTGAGCTGTCTTTTGACTGCTGAAATAAACTGTTGCACAAGAAGTGTTTTGGTAGTACCTGTTGACCAGGGAACTGGCTAGGAGCATTGCTGTTCCTAGCCACCTTGCTATTACTAGCTCTTCCTGTGGATTTCCTGCACATTTTCTTCTTTCTCTGCAGATCGAAGGCATCCATTCACCTCTGTCTCACTTTCCTTGGGAGAGCACATACTTACTGGTTTCAGAATCCAAATGATGCCAGGATTCTTGCAAAATTATTCTACAAACAGATAGTACTCTGAAGGCATTTTGAAGGTCTTCAGAATAAAGGCACGTTTTGTTGCCTCAAGCTTTCCTGCTTCTAACTGCTTCTGAAACTTCTTCAGATTCTTCACTAAGCAGTTCTGACTCAACTGGGTAGAAAAAGAACTATAAGGTTCAGCTCAACAAATGCATGCACAGTCTGACTCACTTTAATTGCCCTTGAGAAGTTTCAGGTGACATCTGAGGATCAACTGCACCACATACTCTGAGGAGAAAAATAAATAAACAGGGATAGCATTGAGTGCTGCTTTTTCTTTGTGGAGGAGAAGGTTTTATTTTGATTTTCTGTACCTCTGCATAAACAGGGAAAGCTAGAACTGAGCAGGTCTCACAATCCATGTTCTATCACCCCTGATGTAACTCTCCTGTGCAGTCAGCATGCTCCTCTCCAGGACAGGCAGCACTGATCAGCACTGCCACACCAACAGCTGTCCCCCAGGGCCACAGCAGCCCAGCTGCTGAACTGCTGCAGGTTACAGCCCAGTGTTACAAACCACCCTCAGCCTCCATTCATGCCAATGGAGGCGGTGTGAAGGCTCAGAGCAGGGATGCATCCTGCTCAGCCACCATGCCGCAGTGGAAGCAACACCCCGGAGAGAACAGGGCAGGTCTCCCAGGCTGTAGCAGTTTTACCTGTTGCAACTAAACCTGCCCACAGATATAAACAAAACTCCCAGAAATTCAGCCATTTCAGAGGCCCCATTGCAGTGCACCATCCTCAGCCGGTTTTAAGGTAAAAGCTCCTTCCACTGTGCTTGGCCTCACCTGCACACAGGGAGCATCAGGGGTTTGACATACTGCCTTGGGGCTGTGCAAGAGCCGGGGATGCAGCGCCGTGAGCCCATCGGATGGGCCGCTGCACCCCGCCTGCCTTTTGCTGTGACCGCCGGCTCCGCGCTCCCCTGCGGGCAGCCGGCCTGGGCCTGAGCCGCGACCTGGGCCTGGGCCTGGGCCTGGGCCTGGGCCTGAGCCTGGGCCGGCGCCCGCCAGGCCGCGCCCGTCCCCATGGCAACCGCGCCGCTGCGCAGCAGGGGGCGCTGGCGGGACCGGAACGCCCAGCCGCGCCCCCCACGCTGTGCCCCCTCACCCGGGCCTGGCCCTCCCCGGTGTGCCACCGGTGTGTCCCGGGCCTGCGCCCCCCAGTGTGCCCTCCCACCCCGCCCGGCGCCCCGGACCTCAGACCGGTCACCGCAGCACCCCCAGCCCCCTCGATCCTAGCCTGTGGGCTCCAACCCACACACACCCAATGTCCCTCTGTCCCTTCTCATCCCACCCTGTGCCCCCAGGTCCCCTACCCTGTGCCTCCCCACTCTGTGCTCCCAACTCCCCACCTCGTGCCTCCCTGCTCTGCACCCCCAGTCCCCAGCCCCATGTGGGGCTGTGCCATGGGACCCCGCAGGGCACAGGGGTAGGGCCGGCTCTGTCCCTGTGTTTTGGGGCTGTCCCCTACACCTGTCACCCCTCAGCCACCTGCTACCTGCTCCCTGCCCCGGGCAGGTAGAGGCCATGCAGTGGGGCTGGGGGACAAGGATGGGGGCTGCAGCCAGGGCTGGGTCCCTGCAAGCAGCCTACAAGCCCTGCCTTTCTAGATCAGGGGGCTCCAGGGGGTCCCCACACCCCAGTCTCTGCCTCTGCTGCCATCACACTGCCAGGCAGGGTCGGGAAGCAGCACTTTCCCAGTCCCAGTAACCCCAGCAAGGTGCACGCAGCTGCTGGGGGCAGTGGGGGAGAGACAGCAAACTGGTCTAAAACCTTCTAAAATCTGGCCCAGGACATTGTTCTGGGGGGGAGCGGGGGCCCGGGGTGGCAGGTGACAGGCAGCAGGTGAGCCCTCACCTACCAGACCCTGTGCTCAGCTGACAGGACCCACCAGCACTAAACCACCTGCCATGTAAAGCCCCCCGGGAGACGCACACAGACCTCCCCAGGGGAGGGCAGGGACGGGGCGGTGTCACCTGCCTGCAGGTGGGCACTGCTGCCTGCCCACGGGCAGCCCTGAGGTGTGCGGGGCCGGGGTCTCACACTCCCTGTGGCAGGCGCAGGCAGGGGAGGGCATGGCACAGGCAGGGGCAGGCATGGTGCAGGCAGGGACAGGCATGGTGCAGGCAGGGGTGGGCATGCTGCCGGGCACTTCACCACGTGGCCGCACAGACCTTCCTTGATGGAGCGGGACAAAGGTTTTGTTCTTCTCCCAACACTGCAGCCTTGTGTGGCCGCGGCGGGCAGCGGCGACAGGCAGCAGCCAGCGCTCCCACGCCACGGCGCAGAGGGGGAGTTTCTCCTCCTTTGTCTGCTCCCGGCGAGAGCAGCAGTCGGTGTGCGGCAGCGCCAGAGCAGCCGGAGAAGGGCCTTGGTGGCAGCCGGGGAGGACAGCAGCCAAGGTCCCCTCTGCCCCGGCACAGGCACCACCAGCTCAGCTTCACCGTGCTGGGAACAAGCCTGCCCGCCACGGGCAGTGATCCCAGGAGAGGCAAGCTCTTCATGACGGAAACCCGACCGGGGAGCGTCCAGAGTGGGGACAGCAGCTGCGCCTGGGGACGAGGAGGACGGCAGCATTCGGGACAAGGACACCCGCACCCTGTCCCCCCCGCGGCGCCCACTGCCGGCCATGGGAAACGGCATGAGCCAGGTAATAGGGAGCACTGGGGCGGCTGCTCTACAGGGCCAGCCATGCCAGGGCAGCTTGTCCCGGTGCTGGAGGTGGGAGACGCTTGCTTGGCAGCTCACTCTGCTGTGCCAAGCGGCATTTCACCTGCCGGCACCAGATCTGGCACAGGGCTCGCTGTCAGGCAGCTTGTTTACCTGCCCGCAGAGTGAAATTGGAGGAGAAGCAGGCAGGGATGCTGCGCCAGCCGGCAGACAGGGCTCATCTCAACAGCCGCCTGGGGGGTGTGGAGGATGAGGGGGTGACAGTAAGCCCCCCCAAGGGAGGGGGGACCTTTCCCAACACCTTTAAAACCAAGGCACCAGCACCCAAGCACAGACTGGGAGCCTTGTGTGACCCCGAGCCCAGTGGTCCCACACCCCATGTTCAACAGGGATGGGTTGTGTGTGGGGCTCAGCATCACTGGGTGGAGGGGATGGGTGCTATTTTATGGTTGTTTGAGCTTTCCCTTGTCACAGGTGAACAGAGACACCATTTTCCTGCAAGAATCTCCAGCTCCTAAGCTTTAAACACCCCTCCCCAGCCCCATAACTGCTCATTATCTGGGGAAGTGCCCAGTGGGAGCTGCACTGCCCCATTTTCTCCAGCGAGGAGTGGGTCAGAAGGGTGCTGGGGACGGGAATGTGCTGTTATTCATGGCTCAGCATCCTGCCCTTGGGAGCTGCCCTTGCTAACTGACGCTGTCCTACAAGCTCATTTCAGTGCTGCAGCTGCAAGATAAAGGCACCCTATTGATAGAAAATTGATCTAAAGTCTTAGGAATAATAAAAAAAACCACCTTTAATCTGATTGACCAAGAGAAACACTTCCAAACGCAGGCAGTGAGATTAGTGTGAGTCCAGCTGTGCTGGTAAAAATCACCTCTGCTTGCCCAGGTCCTGGGTGCCAGACATCACAGCAGGGAGAAGCCAGAGGGGAACTGGCTGGACAGAGGAGTGAACAGCCTGGGGAGCCTCGCTGCGCAGGCTGGGAGAAAGGGAAAATATAAAATGGTTCCAGGTAAGAGGGGATGCAGGGTATCCCACTTCTGCATCCCCAGTGCAATTAATAGAGGCATTGTCAAGTAATTATCTTGAAAAGTGGAATTTCACAAGGAAAGTAAGATGACACACAGTGTCCAGAGTGATCTGTTCCTGGGCTGTTAGAAACAGGCTCCCTGCAGTGCAGAGTGAGGGGAGCAGAGACTGGGGCCGGAGGGGACCACCACATCCCCCCAGGCTTCTCTATGCCTGGTGCTTCCCTGTCCCTTGGGCAGCAGGACTTCCGCAGGCCATGGGTATAGTCCAAGGCTGTATGGAGGCATATGCAGCTTGCTAAGCTCAGATAAAAAGCCCCAACAAAGAATTTATTGATAATAAGCAAGAGGAGCAATAAAAGAGCTGTGGCCAACTCCCAGCTCCCATGAGGGTGCAGTGCCGCGCAGCTGCACAGGTTGGGGTGCCAGGGCTGCATCCAGCCCCGCGTGCTGGATGCCAGAGCAGCGACAGCCCCAGGAGCGCCCACGGTTAGCTGCACCAGCACCGCTCCTGCCCCGGGGCTGGTGCCGGTCACATTAATGGCAGAACTTTTGCCTTTACAACTGAGGCTGCGTCTTCCTGTGGGGGGTCCTGGCACAGTGGGTACCATGGCATGAGGTCACTGCTCACACTGCCACTTCTCCTTTTGTCCCACAGATCCTCCCTGGCCTCTACCTTGGGAACTTCATCGGTAAGCAGAGCCCTGCCACTACAGAGATGTCCTCCAGCAGGGGAGCTCCCATGGTTTGGTGCCACGAGGGAGCTCCCTGTCCACGTGCCCTCATGGTGTCTTCGGGTGACACAGCCCTCGGGTGGGCTGTGTCAGGGGGCCAGCAATAGGCACTCGGCTTCTCCAGAGCTTGTCCAGCCACAGCGGGAGGGCTTGGGGGCTCTCCTGGCATGTGAGCACATGATGCCTCATCCTCTAGCTGGTAGATGAGAGCTGCTGTCCACCTCGTCCTGCTCCCCATCATCCCAGTTTGCTTCAGCCCAGGTCAGGATGTCCCTTGGCTGGCAGAGCCCCTTCCCCTACTTCCCCTGCCTGTCCCCAGCTGCCCCTAGGGAGGGGGAAGTGTGGGGAGCTCAGGCCCAAGCAGACACAGGTGCTGAGCCTTCCAGCTGGGCAGCGTGGACAGAGACAGCGAAGAGCGGGGCTAAGTCAGGTTGCATCCCCTATGCCAAGGTTTCCTCAGATGCAGTGAGCCATTTTCCTGCACAAACCCCACACACCATAGTGCAAACACCGCAGCATGCTTGCTTGCACAGCGTTCATGCCTCCTTGCCTGCAAACGCTGCCCGATGCCCTGCCAGCACCACTCTGCCACTTGGTTTGTGTTGGCAGCAGCAAAAGTGGAGGCACCAGGGGAAATACAAGGCAGAAACCCTCTGCCTTAATTTTGGCTTCCATATTCAACAGCTGCCCTGAGTTCTTAGGACACACGGTGGGGAAGGGGTTGAGCAGGGCCATGGCCTGCTCAGGAAACCAGGAAGGTTTCCGGCAGCCTGTCCTTCAGGTGACGCTGTTGGCTGGGACTGGGAAGCCCTCACAGCCGTCCCACATCCCACTTCATGATGCAGTGAGCTGGGCCGGCTGGGAGGGGACAGGGGCATGTGTGGGTGGGGTGCACCAGGGCAAACCAAGTTTTGCTTTAAGAGAGTCCTGTGGGAGTTCACCTGCTGCAGTGAGCTGTGCCATGCACCAGAGCCGGCATGGACCTGGTGTGAGGGTCAGAGGAGCTAGTGGTGCCACACCAGCGTGAGGGAGCAGGATCAGGGTGGCTCAGGGTGATGCACCCCATTTACACAGCTTTAGCAGATACAGGAGGGTGCTGCCCACCCTCAGGAGGAGGTTTGTCCTCATGGAGCCACACCAATTCACTATTTTAAGGGGTGTTCATTGTCAGGAGACAATTCATGACCAAGTACTGGCACCTGCCATGAAGAAACAGCATTTATTAGTGCTCCTGCCTCCCTAGTGGCTCTTTTGGCAGCTTGATTCCTTCTTTAAGTGTTAAGAAGGTTTAAAAACACTGGTGTGAACTGCTAAGAAAATGTCTTTGGAACCAGAGCAGCAGCCCTGGCCAGGACAGCCCTGTGCCCCGGGGAGCACCTTGGGGTGGGCTGGGGGGCCTGCTGCTGTCTGGGCTCCTGTGGGTTTATCATGGGGTTTCCTGCGAGTAACCACTGACATAGGGTCTTGGCCGGATGCCACCTGAGCATGCCTCTACCAAGAGATTTGGGGTGGTGACAGAGACTTCAGGCCTGCTGAATTAAGCTCTTACAGCTCACAGAGACATTTTCTCCAACTGAAAGCTTTTCCAGCTGCTGTAAGCCTTGACACTGGTGTCACTAATTGCCGTCACTCTGCCTGCCAGAGGCAGGCGGGAAGGCAGCGGGTGCTGCACAAGTCCCCACAAGGGTCCCCACCTCCCTCCCCACATGTACGCAGCATGGCTCACTGCAGAGCATCTCTCTTGAAACTCACTCCTATTAAAATTCACATCATGCCGTTAGCACATCATGGTCTGGATTCCTGAGCCAAGGTTTTACACCACGTGAAAGTTTAGAAACTCAAAGTGATGAGATGGGAAAATGTTAGTCCTCCTCTCCAGCAGCTCAGGCAGCATCAGCTGGTTGTGGCATGAAAGGGATATGTCTACGAAGCTGCTCAGCCACCAAGAGAAGAACACCCACCTCCCAGCATAACCACTGTGTTGCACCAGTGAGCAGGATTGCAGCCAGGGATGCTGAAGCATTAGTGAGAAGCAGGTTATTGCCCCAGAAAGTAGAGGATCCCCAATTTCTGTGTGGGCAACTACCGAGAGGGTACATGCAGAGTGCTGCAGGTTGCTGTTCAGGTGTTTTCCACAGATCCCTCGGGTGCTAAAGGGGAGCTCAGACAGACTGAGCCAAACTTAGGGTCGATGCAAATTGCTGCAGCTCCACTTCTGTAGTTCACAAGATAAAGCAGATCCCTCAGGCTGCAGCAAGTCCCATTGCTACGTGCATGTTTGTACAGGGGAAATGTAGGCAGAGAGTGTGTCCCCTCCCCATGCTGGGGACAAGTACAGGCAGGCAGGAAGCTGCCTGCTTGCAAAGGAGGGATTTTTTCCATGCAGATGTGAATTCTCACCCCAGCATGAGCAAGTGAGGTCAAATGCCTTTGGAGGGAGGAGACCTCTGGTTTGGTATCACAGGGTTTGTGTTCCAGATTTCCAGCGTGCGTTTACATGTTTGCCCATGTCTGGGCTGCTGCATGTGGGGGTCGTGACGCAGACAATCCTCTGGAACAAGGCCTGTGCACTGGGCTGTCTGCAGGAGCACGACAGACGTGCTTGTGGGAGGAGAAGACTAAGAAACAAATACATGCTAATATCTAGTTTTATCCTTTAGATGCCAAAGACCTGGAGCAGCTAAGCCGGAACAAGATCACTCACATTGTTTCGATCCATGAATCTCCTCAGCCCTTGCTGCAGGTAGGGTCCTGTGCCCCATGCCACCATGTAGATTTCTGAAGCTCCTTCCAAGCTGCAGCATCTTCCTTCCCCATCTGAGTATCCCATAGCACGTACACTCTCCCCTCTCCCCAGTCAGTGGTCCCAGAGGAGCTGGGCACTCCCCACAGCATGGGAAAATGGCCGTCTTTTGACTATAACCTGTCCTTGAACACTAATGGAAAATTATTTCCAGCTTTCCAACCTCATCTTGTTTCTCACCCCCTCCACAAGCCGACTGTCCTCCATTGCCCTCCCCTTGCCAAGGAAGAGAGCAGCCCCATCCCCATGCAGGGGGATGCTCTGCTTGGGGAGCAAAGCCCTGCAGGTAGCACTGGGACAAGGAGCAAAGGTGATGCCAGACAAGCTGCAAGCATGTGTGACACCCCAACCACAGCAGCTGAGTTTCAACTCTTCCTTTTGTGTCTTCCAGGACATTACCTACCTCCGCATCCCCCTGCCCGACACCCCTGAGGCCAACATGTGAGTACCCCAGTGAGGCTGGGGCCAGCCTGGGGCACATGGGAGGGCTGGGCTCTACAGGGCAATCAGGGGTGAGTGCTCATGGCATCTCAAGCTCCTGAGGTGCTTCCTCCAGCTCCTCAAGCACAGCAGCTCACAGGCTGGAGGCATGATGCTCCAGTGCTGCGATGACCTCTGGACCCTGACAGCATCGCAGCACAGTAATCACAGAGGAGCGGGTCCTGGCCCTGGGGTGAGGTGAGGGGCAGTCACTCTGCAGCACAGATGGAGAGGAGCAGTGACCATCCCCCCTGGGAGGTGCCTGGAGTGGGGAGAGTGGGTAAAGGGTGTGAGCAGCCAAGCTCCTGCTGCCCCAGCACAAGTCACAGGAGTCCCAGGGCAGTTGGGCAGCCCTGCACATCCCCGGCACAGCTGCACAGCAGCACCCACTTCCATCCCCAGCACAGCATGGGCTGGTCCGTGCACCTTCCTTGGGAAACAACAGCACTGAGCTGCTCAGGTCTCGGCAGCTGCTGGCAGTGCCTGTAAAGTAACAGCCAGTTTATGTTAGTGCTTCAGCCTTAAACCTGCAGGGCTGGTGTGCCTGCAGCCTAAAAATCCTGTTTCACCCGAAGTCCTTATTCTGTCTGGTTTATTTTTTATGCTAGCAAGAGGCACTTCAAGGAATGCATCAGCTTTATCCACCAGTGTCGTCTGCATGGAGGGAACTGCCTCGTCCACTGGTAACACTTTTTTCCTGTGCCTGATACCATGTCCCCCAAGCACAGCAGAGAAGGAAAGACCCAGCCCCCCCCACTTTGGCTGCAGACCCCAAATCAAATCTAGCCTGTGCCAGAGGGCTCCATGCCTTCAGACCCACCCAGGATCCACCCTCAGCTGTGGCTTGTGCCTCAAACCCAGCGGGATCCAGGCAGGCCTGGAGACAGGGCAGCTTTTCGCTGCAGCTGAGCAAGCTGGAAGAGTGGGGTTTGAGGCAGGCAGCCAGGCAGCGGCCACTGCTCTTGCTTCCCTGGGGAGGAGCGGGTATTTATAGGCACTGATGGAGAGGACCTTGGAAAGGCTCAGGCCTCCCAGACAGCAAGTTCTCGGGGAATAGGAACTGAAATAGCTGAAGTACAAGGGTGGAGGAAGGGGTGAGCATGTGGTCAGGGCGTGCCGCTGACAGCAGCCCTTCTGCCCTTTCTCTTGCCAGCCTTGCTGGCATTTCCCGCAGTACCACCGTGGTCATCGCCTATGTCATGGCTGTCACTGAGTTGAGCTGCCAGGAGGTGCTGGAGGCCATCCGAACTGTCCGGCCCGTTGCCAACCCCAACCCCGGCTTCAGGCAGCAGCTGGCTGAGTTCGGCGGTGGCGCAGCCCGCAAGGTGGGCACAAGGCAGGGACCAGCCTCTGCCACTGCTCTGCTCTGCAGCTAAGTCTGCTCATGGGTCTCAGAGTTCCTGGGGGGACAAGGTTGCCTCCCCACTCCCCTTGCTGGCAGACTTGGACCTGCCCTTGGAAACAGGCGCCTTAGTTTGCTTCTCCCTCCTTCCCCAGGTCCACAAGCACCTGAAGCAGAGGTATGGGACATCCCCTTTCAATGACGAGGAAGAAATAAAGGCCTTGCTGCCAGCGGCGAGAGGAGGACCATCCAGGACAGAGGGAGCTCTGCAAGGACTGGTCCCAAGAGCCAGAGACATCAGGAGCACGACTCCCTTCCTGCTGCGGGTGAAGAGGACGTTCTCCTGCATCCCAGCTTGTCTGAAATGACCCCAGCCAAGGGAGAGCAGCGAGAATCACCCAACAACCTGGGAGAGACAAAGGAGCCGCAGCACAGTGGGCTGGGGGAGCACTATGCACGGGAGCCACGCCAAGCCCAGCTCCTTCTTCTCTTCTGGGGTTTGAGTGTGCCATCCTCTGTCCTGGCTCACAGCTATTGGGGAGGGATTCATATGCACTGCCAGGCTCTGCAGTGCTTGGTGGACTCAGCCTTTTCACATCAGGTGTATTGGGAATGCTTGGTGAAAGGCACAGGTCTCTGCCCCTAGGTCACTGCAGGCTCCTGCTCAGGGCAGAGAGACAGAGAGGGTTTGTCCTGCTGCGTGGCCAGCACCCAGGTGATGCCAGCAGCAGCTTTAGCACTTGGGTACCAGCTGCAGAGGCCTTGGGGTGCACAGGGTGTGGGAGAGCCAGCGCTCCCCTTGGAGCAGTTTTCCCACCAGCAGCACAAGCTACCAGAGCTGAGGCAGCTGCGGAGCAGGGACACGTGGGTGCATTAGCAGGTAATGCCACCGCACTGGCTCCCAGGCAAGGGTCCAGCTCCAGCCCAGCCAAGCACAAGCCCTCAGTGAGCACTGTAGCTTTAGGAGTCCATTGCACCCCATTCCCACCCATCCCAGGGCACATTGTTTAAAAGGTGGGAACTAAGCATTTAACCCAGCCAGAACTCACTAAAGCAGAGCCTTAAGCCATTTTGCTTAAAGACTTTCTATGTCCCCCAAGTAATAAACACCTATTCTCCGCTGTCTGCCTGGGGCTTAATCTGTCTCCCCTGCAATGGCTGGATCAGAAGGGGGATGCTGAGAAGGAGGGTCCCAGCGTGGAGCAGGTCTGTAGGCTACCACTGGCTGCTCTCTGCAGCCCAGGAAGGAGTGGGGAAGGAGTGGGCTGGGGACACCAGCATGTCTGGACAGGCACTACCCTGCTGCCTTGTGGGAAGGTTACAAAAGAGACCAGAAACCCAGATGCCACGGCAGGTCTCTCTGTGGGGACAGGGTCTGCTCCAGGAGAGGTTGGGCAGCAGCAGATGGGACTCACATGGAGCCTATTTCACTGCAGCTTCTCCCACTCACCAGCTCTGGGAGCACTGGGTCTGGGAGCCTGCTGGCTCCAGCTGCTGGGAGCACTGGGAGCCTGGCACCAACTGAGTGTCACAAGCTCCAGCTCCTCCCAGACCTGTCCTATTTACACCTTTCCCTGGGGCAAAGTCCCAGGTGGGGAAGATGCTGGGGATGCCCAGCTGAGTCATCAGCATCTCCCATGATGAGAGCCAGAGTGTTTCTGGTGTCCCCCTCATCCCTGCCACCCCTCTCCCATGGGGGAGGGTGTCCCCCAGGAGCCAGACAAGGACAGGAACAAGTGTCTGCAGGGAGTTTTCCAGCTCTGTGTGTGATGGGGTGCCAGGCATGGGGGCCCAGAGTGAAAGAAATTCCTGGGAAAAAAGGACTGCCTCTGCCCTGGCTGCTTCCAGGAGACATCAGTGTGGGACAGGGCATGCCCATCTCTAAATAATAATCACTCGTTTACCCCTGTGTGGTGGCTGTGGCTGAAGGTGAGCAGCTGGCTGGGTGTCCTGGGTGTCCCTTGGTACCCACCGTGCCGGTGCTTAGGCAGTGCAGGGCACTGCATGCCGCAAGTGCTGCAAGGGGTGTGTGGGGCTGCAGGGGCAGGAGGGGCTGGTGGCTGAGATGGCATTACACCTGCTGCCCAGGGCTGTTGTGCCATGCTATGCTCCACCTTTTGGCACCTGAAGCCTCCCCTTTTGTTTACATGAGGGTAATTTAGGAGGGTGCTGCAGCAGCTACAGCTCCTGGGAGCCTGGATATTGCTGTGTAAGCAGCACCTTGGCAGGACCCACACACCTGCTCCTGTTTCACTTCAGCAGAGTTCAGGGCTGTGGTCCCTCCCTGCTGCCAATACCTGCCTGCTGGGCTGGGTGATGCCTTGGGGTGACCCAGGCAGGATGAGAGCCCGACTCCTGCCTCCCTGGATAGACGCTGAGCCAATGAGTAACTGCAGTGCATCATTCTCCGCTGCTCCTGCACTCTCCACCTCCCCTCCCAGCTCCTGCTGGGATGTTGTCCCTGCTCCCTCACCTCCAGGCCAGGTCATCCTGGTACTCTTTGGTCCCCCAGAACCCAGCAGGGTGGTGGCCCTGTAACCCAGGACCACAAACCCAGGATGGACGTGTGCTTCATGCATAGCTGCATCCTCCCGTCAGCCCCACGTGGGGACACGCTGGGCAGAGACATTTATACCCAAGGTTTCCCTGTTCATGCTGTAATCCCATGGCAAGGCCGAACACTGAGCAATGGCACCTCCAGCCCAGCTCTGTGGCACAGCAATATGTGTTTATTTTGGCAGATGTGGTTTGCACAACTGGAAAAACAGGGCAGGGTTAGCTGCAAGTTAATGTTTGACTTGTTTTGAAGCCCATTTCAGAATGAAAAGTTTAAGGGTTAAGCAACTTTGCCTTCCCTGCGCAGGGGGCGGTACAGAGGGGAAACTGGCTCCTGAGCACCTTCGCTGATGCTGGGGTAATTAGATCCTGCGGGTCCTGTGCGTCACCACGTGGCTATCGTACAAGATGAAATCCCCAGCTGATAAAGGCTTATCCTGTCAAGCTGGGTCTGGCTAATGAGCTGGTGGCTACAATTATCTCCCAGCCTTGGATGTAATCTGTGCAGCCATTGAGAGAGGCTGTGCAATGACCCCTTGCCATTGCACTGCTTCCCAAGGCAGAAAGGGGAGATGCGGATTGTCTGTTGGTCAGTCCCGGGCCCTTTTCCCAGAACATGGCCCCCAACTTGCTTGGACAAGAGGTGCAGGGGGGCCAGGATGCTGCCTCGGCAGAGGCGCAGCCAGCTGGAAATCCCCTCCTCGCTGGCACTGTGCAGAGAGCAGACTGGCTTCCTGTGCCACCCTGAGCACAGCGGTGTGCCAGCCCAGCTGCAGCAGCACCGAGTGGGATGGCCGTGGGCTGCCAGGGTGGGGGCAAGCATGGCCTAACACTGGCTAGGCCAAGGGGTTCCTACCTGCCACCCTTCTCCCCCTCCCCAGACTGGGACTCCCCCAGCTCCTTGTGTCCAGAACCGCAGTGCTGGCATGTCCACCTCCTTGTCTTTCCAGGCAGGGAAAGCCACGCTGCAGGCAGATCCCAGGTTAGCTGCGGCCCCACACCCTGAGCAGGCAGGGCAGGCAGGCTTTGTTCTGGGGCAAAGGAGCCACAGGGAGGCTCAGTAAGGAGAAAAAAACCCTGCCAGCATGGCTGTCTCGTACACCCCTGTATGGCCCTGTGTGCCCTCTGTGCCACGCAGCCATACCCTGCTCCCCGCACCCTGCGGGAAAGCCCGGGCCAGGCACTGTGTTACCGCTTATTCATTTCGAGGCTTTGCAGCCCCAAGCAGCCTGCCAACTCTCAGGAGCCTTGCCTCTCCTCCCTGCGAGAGGTGACTTTCTCTGACTCAGAGCTGGAACGGAAACCCAGTGGGCTGCAAAAGGACGCCCATCAGGCTGTGGGCCAGGCAGAGAAGCCGGGTTTCCCCGCACAGCAACTCGTGGCTCTGCAGCAGTGATGGAGGAGCCAACACCAGTGTCACGCCAGGGTGGCCCAGAGAGCGCAGGGGGCAAAGCCCACCCAGCCCATGCTCTGCTGCTGGGGTGGGCAGGGGACACGCTACCAGCCCTGCTCCAGCACAGCCCTTTGCAAGGGCAGTCAGGCAGTGCTTGGTGCCAGGAGCTCCACCCCTGCTGTACACAAAGTGAAATACCTCTTCTTCCTGAAAGGATGGCTGAGCTGGGCTCCTTGTTGCAGGGAGGGACAGACGCTCCTGGCAGCAGCAGCATTGAAGAAGGATGCTCAGGAGCCAGCCAGGAGCGACAGGGCTGTGTGGGACACTGCGGCAAGCCTGACCCTCTCCCAGCACTGACGCCTGTCACCCATGTATGCACCAACATGCACCCATCTTGCCACAGAGCAGTGCAGGCGTGGGAAGCCATTTCCCGAGATGTGGGAAGGCCAGTGCCCGGAAGCACCGTGACCACGGGCGCCACATCTCCTCTGCAAGGACAGCTTCTGCCAGGAACCCCAGGGCTGGCAGGATGAGTCAGGCTTCCTCACCGGCCCCCAGCAGCCCTTGGAACAGCTCATCTTACCCCTTCCCACCCAGTTCCCATTCAACTCAGCACCCAGAGCCCTGCGAGGTACATGCAAACGTTAGAGTGGAGGGATTTGAGAGATGGGGCAATGTCACTGCTTACACCAGCCTGGAAACCCTGTGCCTATTCCCACAGGACCCCACACCTGTGGGCTGAGATGCTGGTCCCACAGAAGGACTCAGGTCACAGGGCAGGGGAGTGTCCTAATCCCCAAAGCAGGAGGACAGGGGAGCAGAGTCCCTTGTGCCCTGCGGGGATTGTGCGGGAGTCCTGAAAGTCTGAAGTCTTGGTGTAGGCAGGGGTGCAGGGGAGCTCCCTGTGCTTTCTGGTGCCTTGTCACCTCTCCCATGAACTGCCCTGTCCTCTCTCCTGTGGGTGCAACATGCCTGACCCATTTCCTGTGGGCTGCCTTATCCACCCTCATGTGGGTGCGAGGTGCCTGTCCCCTCTCCCGTGGGTATCCCTGACTCCTCCCCAATGGATGTCGCTGTCCCCACTGCCATGGGCTGCCCTGTCCCCTCTCCCATGGGCTGCCTTGTCTGCTCTTGTGTGGGTGCAAGGTGCCTGTCCCCTCTCCTGTAGGCTGCCCTGTTCCTTTTCCCATTGGTTGCCCTTTCCCCTCTCCCATGGGTAGTCCTGTCCCCTCTCCCGTGGGTTGCCCTGACCCCTCTCCTATGGGCTGCCCTGTCCCCTCTCCCGCGGGCCGCCCCGTGCGTGTCGTCCCCACCCCTCGCCGGGTTGGCAGCGCAACCAGAGCCGGCGGCGTCGGGCGGGAAAGGGAAAGTGAAACCGGGAGCCGCGCTTTCGCTTTCGCCGCCCCGACACGTTCCCTCGGGGCGGCGGGGCCGGGCCGGGCCGGGCCGGGCCGGGCGCGGGGCCGCGATGGCGGAGCCGGGGGCGCCCATGCGGCTGAAGGAGTGGCTGATCGCGCAGATCGACAGCGGCCGGTACCCGGGGCTGCGCTGGGAGAACCGGCACCGGACGCTCTTCCGCATCCCCTGGAAGCACGCGGCCAAGCAGGACTACCGGCAGCAGCAGGACGCCGCGCTCTTCAAGGTACCCCGGGCTCCCCAGGACTCCCGCACGGCTCCCGGAGCATCCCCGGGACACCCCACCCAGCTCTGTGTGCAACCCCGGGGCTCCCCATTGCCTGGCTCCATGCACACCCCCGGGGCTCCCCATGCCCGGCTCTGGGCGCTCCCCCAAAACCTGCCTGGCTCCGTGAGCACCCCTAAGACCCCCCACCCAGCTCTATGCGCAGCCCCGGGACCCCCGTCCGGCTCCATGCACACCATTGAGACCCCCGCACCTGACTCCGTGCACACCCCCGGAGCTCGTCATTGCCTGGCTCCGTGTAGTCTCCCAGGACCCCCTGCCCAGCACCATGCACACCCTAGAGCTCCCCGTTGCCCAGCTCCCTGCGCTTTCCTGGGACCTCCCACCATCCAGCGCCCTGCAGCCCCCCAGGGCACACAGCCCCACCTTCCCACTGCCATCCGCCCAGCCCCAGTGGGCCCCACAGCAGCCCCCACAGCACAGGACACCCTCTACCCGGCAGGCTTGGGCCGTCTACAAGGGGAAGTACCATGAGGGGACGGACAAGGCTGACCCCTCCACCTGGAAGACGCGGCTCCGCTGCGCCCTCAACAAGAGCACCGACTTCCAGGAGGTGCCTGAGCGGAGCCAGCTGGACATCTCCGAGCCCTACAAGGTCTATCAGATTGTATCCGATGGCGCCCAGGATGCTGGTACGTCCCTGCCATCCCTTCTCTTGCACCAGATTTGGGGCTGATGCCTGCGCCGTGCCTGTACAAGCCCCATGTCCCACAGACGTCACCCTTCCTTCCCACTCCCCTTCCTCTGGGTTACCTGGGCAGCCAGGTGCCTTCCCAGGTGCTGTTCTTGCTGTTGGCCAGGGGCTCAGCAGGTTTTCCTTGCTCTCCACAGAGAAGGATGATGGCACACAGTCCCCAGCCAGGGAGGATCAGCAGGTGAGCCAGCCCCCCACCCTGTGCCATCTGCTGCAGGAGCTGCCTGCAGGCTGGAGGAGGTGGGTTCCCCAAATCCTACTTCATCCACCTGCGGTTCCCCTGCCTGCACACTGCCTGTGTCTGTCCTACTGGGCACCTGGCTCCCTTGAGCATCACTGAGGGTCCCCTGTGCCATGCAGCTGCCAGACTCAGGCAGGGGATCTTCCAGTGCACAAGGTCCATGGCGGTGGCACAAGTCAGCTCAGGGGCCCCCGCTGCCAGCTCAGCTGTCACCACAGCTGCTCTCATCCCCAGGGCAGTGCCACAGGGAGTCCAGAGGAGGAAAGCCAGAAGGGCACAATGGAGCCATGCCACATGTCTCCGCTGCCCCTGCTCTCTGCCCACCCGGCCGAGCGAGGTGAGGAGTGTCCCCAGCAGTGGGATGGGGCTAGGGACAGGGAGCACATGCTGCCTGTCAGGAGCAACCCAGCTCTCCACAGCCCCATGCCCTGTCCCTTGTGCAGGCAATGCCCACGGGAATGGAGACCGGGGTGGGGGGCTCCCTCCCTGCCTCAGGAAAGCCACTTGATCATGCTCTTAGGGGCTTTGATGAGGCCCAGTAATGAGCAGCAGCGGTGGGAAGGACCCTGCTCCCCGTTTGACTCAGCTGGGGCCAGGACAGCACCCAGGAGCCCTCAGGGGCAGCTGCCCACATCCCTTTACCACCTTGACTCTGCCTTGGTCCAGGGTACCATGTGAGGGGAGTCTTCTATGGCTGGAACCCAACCCACAGCCACCTCCTCCCCGGACCTCCATCCTACCTCCCTGTGGAGGACGTCAACCACTCAGGTAGGAGCCGCGCTGGCCGGGCAGTGCCCTGGGTGGCCCCCCTGGACCAGGCTGCCCACAAGCTGACCCTCCCCTCACCCCAGACTGCTGGCTCCACGTCCGCCTCTACTACTGTGACATGCTGGTGAAGGAGGTCACTACCCGCACGGCCGAGGGCTGCCGCATCACCTCCCGCGCTGTGCCAGCTGACAGTGAGCGCCTCTACGGCCCCTCCTGCATGGAGCAGATTGAGTTCCCACCACCACGGGCGCTCAGCGGCAGTGGCCGGGTGGCCAGCATGACTGATGTGCTGGAGCGGCTCCTGCCCCACCTGGAGCGTGGCGTGCTGCTGTGGGTAGCACCCGAGGGGGTCTTCATGAAGCGCCAGTGCCAGGGCAGGGTATACTGGAATGGACCACTGGCCCCACACAGGGACTGGCCCAACAAGCTGGAGAGGGAGAAGACCTACAAGTTGCTGGATACACAGCAGTTCCTGCAGCGTAAGTGCCCGCCTGCCTCTCTGGGCACACGGCTCTGCCGGCCACTCTCCCAGGAGACCCTGATCCCCTTGGGAATGGGGCGGGTCCTGCCCCAGTGCAGCTGCTCTGGGCTGTGGGGCTGTGGGGATCCCGTGAACCCTGACAGGGCCAGTGTCTTGCAGAGCTGCGGGGGTACCTGAGCCATGGGCAGCCCATGCCACAGTACCAGATCCACCTGTGCTTCGGGGAGGAGTACCCCACCAGCGCCGGGCACCACTTCCAGAAGCTTATCATGGCCCATGTGAGTACACACCACGGCTGGCTATCGCGGCATCCCCAAATTGGGTGCTGAGACCATCATGGTCTCAGGGGCACACGGACCTGCACCCGTCCTCCATCGGCTCTGTGCCTCTGCAGGTGGAGCCGGTGTTTGCACGAGAGCTCTTCCATCATGCCCAGCGCATGGGGCCGATGCTGCTCCGCGACTCCCCCCAGCCCTGCTCCCCTGGTGCCTCCAGCCACATTATCCACGTCCTCAAACAGCTCTGCCAGCCCTGAGCCTGGGCAGGCAGGCAGAGAAGCCCAGTTGCGACAAAGCCTCAGAGCAGGATGCTCTGCCACCCCACAGCCCCACTCCGACTGTGTTCCCTGAGTTGGCATAGATGGGGCACTCAGCGCTGCTAGGCCGGACACGGGTGGGTGCTGGCCAGGGTAGGCGAATGGCTGCTCCCCCTGCGCAGATTGCTGTATTTATTCCCTGGGACCCACTAGGAACCCATCTGGGTGGGATTTGCTCTGTGCTTTTATGGTGAGCCGGGGCAGAGCCAGCTCTGTCCTTGCACCTTGCACTGCTGGGACTCGCCATTCACAAACCTTAGCAATAAAGGTTGTGTTTCGGTACCACTGGCTCCGGTGCAGGGGGGCTGGTGCCAGTCCAAGGAGGGCATGGGCAGCTGGGGGAGCAGAGCCTGGGCAGAGCCTCATGCTGTGGGCAAAGCCAGCTCAGCCCCAGCCATGGAGGACAGCCAACCCCCCTGTCCCTGTGCTGGCTCAAGACCTGTCCTGCCCCAGGTCCTGGGCCCTTGGCAGGGGCTGCAGGCAGTGGCAAGGTGCCTGTTAGCTGCTTTGCCGACCCGAGCCTGTCCCAAAGGCACTCACTGCCTGTGCCTCAGTTTCCCCTGGTGAGTGGAGTGAGGGGGCTCCTGGGAGGTGGGGTCTGTGCTGCACCCTGGAGCCAGTGTCCTGGCCGGGCACGGTGTGGGGACCCAGCACAGCGGAGATCTGGCATGGTGCCCAGGGACAACCCCAGGCTGGAGGCAGGGGCTGAGGCACTGGGGTGGGCAGGGGGTGTGTGGGGAGCTCGGGGATGGCAGCAGCCCCAGCCCTGCCAGCAGCACCCTGCTCAGCCCTGTGCCATCCCTGGCCAGGGCCTGGCTGTGTGCCATGGGCAGGCAGGATGAGACCCAGATCGTGGGAACCTCCCATGGAAAGAGGGGCTGGGGGAGGCGGGGGCCATGCCCAGGGCTTGACCGAGGCCAGCGCTGCCTGCCTCTGCCCCAGGGAGGCCACAGCTATGCCAGTCCCGAGGCTGCTGGCTGCTGGCTGCTGGCCGCAGGCCTTGGCGGCGCGGCCGTCCGTCCATCCGTCCGCAGGGACCAGTGCTGGACGGCAGAGCCCCGCTCCGCCCTGGGCGGCCCCGGAGAGGAGGGGCCCGCCGCCCCCTCGCTGGCCAGGCGCGGGAGGCTGGGCTGCCGACGGGTTTTAATGGGCCGTGCCGGGGCCGTGCGGCAGAGCAGGAGCAGCGGCGGTGCAGGAGGGCTGCGGCTGGCCAGGAGGATGCAGCCAGACCTCCCTGTTGGCGACGCAGCACTGCGCTGCCCACCAGTCCCCGAGCCGTCCGGTGGCCCCTTCCGCGGCCCCCCACCACCCACCAGCCCTGAGGCCACCAAGCCACCCTACAGCTACATCGCCCTCATCACCATGGCCATCCAGAGTGCGCCCGAGAAGCGCATCACGCTCAGTGGCATCTACCGCTACATCATGGGCCGTTTCACCTTCTACCGTGAGAACAAGCAGGGCTGGCAGAACAGCATCCGCCACAACCTCTCCCTTAACGAGTGCTTTGTTAAGGTGCCCCGCGATGACAAGAAGCCGGGCAAGGGCAACTACTGGACGCTTGACCCCGACTGCTACAACATGTTTGAGAATGGCAGCTTCTTGCGGCGCCGACGGCGCTTCACCAGGAAGAGGGGCCTCCAGGATGCACCGGGTACCGATGGTGACGAGGGGCGTGGGAAGCCCCCCAGGCACCGGTCGCGAGGGCTGCCCGCCGCCCCACTGCCTGAGGAGGGGAAGGCGGAGGGGGGCTATGCCTCACCAGCGGCTATGGGGCGCCTGCCAAGCCCCACCACACTGTCTGAGGGCGACGGGGTGCCAGGGTGCACGGAGCCCTGCACCCAGCGGCAACCACCCAAGGCAAGGCAGCCCTGCCTGTACCTGCCGGATGCGCCGCAGCCCAAGGGGTCTTTCTTCAGCCCCCCGGAGAGCTGCCCACCCAAAGAGACTGTCTTCGGGGGGCTCCCGGCGGCGCTGCAGCTGCCCCGGCCAGGTCAGTACCCGCAGCCCGGTGAGCGCCCGGCACCACACCCTACCCTGCTGCCCACCCTGCTGCCCGCCCAGCCCAGAGACCCCCCACAGGACTCTCAGGCACCCCCAGGCACCCCCCCGGGGCAGCTAGAGGGTGAGGAGCCAGCTGTCCCTAGGCTGGGGTCTGGCCAGTCTTTTGGGCAGGTGCCCCCCATGTTCCCTGGCACCATCCTGGGCACAGGGAAGCCCCCCCCATCCTGCTTCCTGGAAGGGGAGGGCTATGTGCAGCCTCCCCTGCCTGTTTTCGGCTCCTTTGGCCGGTCAGGGCCTGAGGCGCTGGGCAGCAGCTACCAGTGCCGGGTGCAGGCGCTGAGCTTCTGCATGAAGGAGCGGCCGTGCAGCACAGCGCTGGAGCATCTCCTGGCTGCGTCCCCCCCAGCCCCTGCTGCCCCCCGCCAGCCACCCTTCGGGGCTGCGGGGCCACGGGTGGGTGAGCAGAAGGAGCCATGGGGACCGAGGAGTGCAATCCCACTGCAGGGGGGCAATGGCTACCCGCTGGGGCTGCCCCCCTGCCTCTACCGGACACCCGGCATGTTCTTCTTTGAGTGAGGGACTGGCCCATCCCAGTACAGCCCCGGCACCAAATAAAAACAGATTCCCCAATGCTGCCTCTGTGGTCTCTGCGCCCTGCTCGGGGTGGGCACCAGGCAGGGTCAAGCTGGGGACCCTCTGCCCCAGCCCAGGCACTGGCTGGGAGAACATGTGTCCCCGAGGCCACCCAGCGCAGCCTTCATCCTCACTGGCCCCTCCACTGGTGATCACCAGCTGGACAGTGAGGCTGTGGTGGGACAGGACATGGACTGGGTCAGGGCACCTTCATCCAGGTTCTGTGTCCATGGGAGATGCTGGGGACAAGATCCTGCCTCCAAAGCCCCATCCTGGGGTAGCAGGAGGAAACCTTGCTGGTGAGGGTCAGGGGGATGTGGTGTGGCAGGAGTGAGCCCTTGCAGAACCTCACTGCCACCTCCCTGCACCTGGAACCCCTCAAAGTGCCCAGATTCACCCCAGGTGCCATGCATGGCACAACTGGCACCAGCCTCAACACATGGCCCTGCTCACGCACTGGCATGGCCTCAGACAGACACTGGGGAGGAGTGGGAGGCGGTAGTACAGTGTGGGGGGCTCTGCTCTGGGGAAACCAGTGCTCCCTCCCTTCTCTGTCCCTGCTTGGGGCGGTGCCAGTGCCTGGCTGATCCCATCAGGTCCCTGCAGACATGTCAAAGGCAAGGCAGCCCCCAGAGCTGGGCTGTGCCAGGAGCTGCGGCTGCAATGGGAACAGCAGGAGAAAGTGGATTCCTCTGACCTGAATCACGCCGGGTGGCTGCTGGTGAGGAAGCACCGGCTGAGTCACCACTGCTGGCACCAGGCTGGGCATGGGGGCCTGCCCCAGCCGGGCAGGCTGGGGAGCACTGGGGTGGGTGAGGGTCCCCACACAGCCCTGGGCTGAAAACTGGCTGCCAGCACCTTCCCATGCACTGCCAAAACACTGGGGCCAGAGTCTCTGCAGCACTGGATTGGGGCCAGAGTGATGCTGGCAAAGTGGGGTGCTGCGCCCATACCCTCATCTGGCCAACTCCAGGCTGGGACAGGGTGGACCACAGGACCAGCAATGTCTGGACCCCACAGCACAGCCAGCCCCAGGGCAGGCCTGGGGGGAGGATGCTGGGTTGGGGGAGGCTCTCCACACTGCTGTGGGGAATGGGCTTGGGGCAGAGCCCCCGCTGACCTCCCAAGGCCGGCAGGACCCCAGCTTGGCCAGTTCTGTGGGTTTCTGTGGGGGCCATGCTGGCACCAAGGGACGGTGCTGTCGTCACTCAGGGACCAGGAACGCCATGGCCACGTCAGCCCTGTTATCAGTCCCCAGACGGCCGCTGCCTGGCCATGGCCATGTCCCAGCCCTGGGCAGGGGGGCGGGGGGGGCCGCCCTTCATCATCAGGGACAGCCACTCAGTCCTGGGCCTCTTTTCTGCCTTTTTTTTCCCTTCCCCAGTGGAAAACAATATTTGAGCGCCTACATCATGCTGGCGTCTCTGGAGCGGCCGGCAGCGAGTGCGGCTGACCTCAGCCCCCTCCTTCGCACGGTCCCCGGGGGCGCGGGAGGAAGCGAGCGCCGCAGCCATGCCCAGGGGCCGTCTGGTTCCCACGCAGCACAGCCGGGCCCATCGCCCGCCTCAGCTCCCGCCACCGCCTGGGAATGCACAGCCCTGGCCCCATGGCCCTGGCCCACATGTTGCCCTGGGCTGGGGTTCCTGCGCTGGGAGCAGCGTGGCACCGTGTGGTACATCCCATTGCTCCTCTGAGCTGCAGCCCCTGGGGATGGGGACCCCCATCCTGCAAAGCCTGGCTGCCTGCACTGTCCTGGGCATGCAGACCAGGGCCATCCACTCTCCCAGTGCTTCCCTTCTTCATGCCTGCCCCAGATCCCGGCTGTGGGCCCAGTGTTAACCCTGCCCTGCCTCTTCCCCGGCTTGCTCCCAGCTCACAGTGGGTGGCCTGGCCCCTGGCCCACTTGCCCACTCCTAGTATGGGCTGTGCCGCAGCCAGGGACTGGGCTGCACCTGGTCACGGGGCAATCCTGCTGCCGCCACTGGTGGTGCTGCCAGGTGCCGGTGCAGGAGGTCTGTCTGCTCCCCTTCCCTCCCTGTACTGTCTGTGGGGTCCCTTGCTTGTGCAGGCAGGGTGGGTGCCACAGGGATGGGGTGCAGACACAGAAGTGGAAAGGGTGCTGCTCTGTGCAAGTTCTCAAGGCTCCGGAGATAGATGCTGTGGACACACCACACCCCAGACTGCCCTGTCCATCTGTGGGGGTGACAAGGACCACCCACATGAGCAATCGTGTCAGCTGCCATGGCCTGTGCTGGATCAGGACCAGTCCTGTTACCATGCCCATCGGCCCCAGCAGGAGTGGTCCCCTCCCTGGGGATCCGGGCTCCTAAGCCCTGTCCTGTCCCTCAGCCAGGAGCACAGGATGGGGCTATGGCTGCGCCCATGAGTGTCAGCCCCATGGCCACACTCCACTGACCCTGATGGAGGTGCAATGGGTGACCCCATGGGGTCCCAGGGCAGGAGAGGAGGGGGCTGGAGAAGCCAAACTAGGCTGTGGAGTGCAGGCTCCCCACCCTGGGCCTGAGGCACCAAGATGTGCTGGTGCCTGTGCATCCCTGTGCTGTAGCCATGCACACGCAGGTCTGCATCCAGGATCTGATCCCCCAGAGCAGCTCAGGGTGCCAGGTGTGTCCGGGGGTGACGGCCCAGCCGGGAGCCCTGTGGGCCAACCCACAGTGGGGCCCTGCAGCCCCCGTGGCCCACCGGGGCGATACACAGCTCCTGGGGCCAGACAGGAAGGAGACGTCACCGCTGCGGAGCATAACTCAAACCAGATGGGGCTGCGCTGGCTTCCAGGCCCACAGGGTGGTCACCGACAGGAACCGGTCAAAGGCTGCCGGCAGGAAGTGGCTGGGAGGGACGCCTGCGGCAGGAGCCGGCGTCCACGACTGGGCAGCCTTAACTGCTTCAGGGCCGGCTGCAGCCCCACTGGGCAGAGGGATGCTGCCCCCCCCCACCAACCCTTGCCTGGGCATCCCACCCCACTTGGGCAGATGCCAAAGCTGTGAGGACACCTCTGACCATCCATCTCTCCATCCCTCCCTTCCTCCTTTTCCCCAGCACCCTGGGGTGCTCAGAGCCTGTTGCTGCTGCACAGCCACCAGGTGTGGAGACCAGAACCCCTCGGCACTGTGGGCTGCACAGCCCTGCCTGGGACACACCAGGCAGTCCTGGTCACCAGCACAGCCGGGGCCGCTCTATGACTGCTCTACCCTGGAGATGAGATGCCATTTTCCATCCCCTCCTTGCTTATCTGCAGCCCTCAGACTGCGGCTGGACGGCCCACACAAGCAGGAGCAGTGGCCCAGGGAGCAGGCCAGGAGTGGCCCCCAGAGAAACAGGGCAGGAGCAGGCTGCGAGCAGACCTGTACATTTATTTACAAGAAGGCGAGAGCTGGGCAGGACTCCAGCCCCATGAGCCGTGTCCCCAGCCCAGTGGGGATGAGCCCGAAGCCCCTTCACCTGCTGCAGCCAGTGGGGCTGGGGGGCTGGTGCCTCCCCCATCTCTCCCCAGGGTTTTTCCAGCAGGCACAGAGGGCACAAGCAGCCCCAGAGCAAACACAAAGCCGTGGCTTCATGGAGCTTGGCCACAGCAAAAGCCAAAGCGGAGGGCAGGGAGAGCCCGGGACCCCCCACTCGCCCCCCAGCCCCCTCCGCAGTGGGCAAGGCTGAAAGCTGCAAAGCCCAGGGGATTCCCATCCTTTGGCAGCACCAGGCAGCCCCAAGGGGTGCAGGCAGAGGGGAAGGGGGTCTGGGCGAGGTGGAGGAGTTGGGGCAGCACCCGCCTCCCACAGCCCAGCCAGTCCCGGGAAGCCCCCACGTGCGGTGGGGGAGCTGGCAGCCACAGCCACCGACCGGCAGTTCCTGTGTGTTGGTGGTCGGGGCTGGAGCGATGCTTGCGGCAGCGGGGGAGCACGGTCCAGCTGCTCTACATTAGGACGCCTCGCTCATCTTGATCTGGCGGGGACGGGTGAGGCAGAGGTTGTGTTTTTCCCCCGCTGGCAGAGCTGAAGGGCAGGGAGGGCAGGAGGAACACAAAGCCTCCTTCTTCCCTCGCTGGCTCCCAGCTGGGGATGCTGCTGGAAGCATGCTCGCTGCTTCCTCCCTTCCTGTGCGAGCTGCAGCTCCGGGCCAGCTCCACTCCCGCATGCCTGGCCCGTCAGGGAGGAGGCACTTCGGCCCCGGCTCTGGTGCCAAAGCACCAGGGTTGCAGGTCCACACCTGCCCTCCGGCATCCCTACACTGAGCCACAGTGCTGGGAAGGGAGGTCGGGCAGCTCGAGGTCCAGCGACAGCAAAGGCAGGGCAGGGCTGCAGCATTTACAGGCAGAGCGCACAAGTCTTGGGTCCAAGGTAGCAGCAAGCGCACAGGGCGGCCCAGGCAGCGGGCTCACACCGGGCTGACCTTTCTCCTCCAAGGCCACAGGAAGGAAACACAAGCGGAGCAGAGGTGCTGTGGGTCAGGCATCACGCAGCCGGGCCAGGGATGAGATCGGAAACCACTGCTCAGGAGCGGCCTCGCAGTCCGAGGAAATCCAGATGGGAGCATTGGCTCAATGGGAGGGCTGGAGCCCCGGGAGCCCAGGAGGCACTGCCGGCGTCCCCAGCAGCGGGTGCCCAGTGCAGCAATGCCACCTGGGGTGGGATGAGCTTGGCAGAGCGGCTTCACAGAGGTGGGTGCAGGTGAGGAGCTCTGCCAGGTCCCGGCCCCTGAGCAGTCCTGCAGCCGCTGGGTGCCAAGGCAGGGTGCAGCCCCAGGGGATGCAGCAGAGCAGCTCCCGCAGTGGCAGTGGCACGGAGCAGGGGTGCAGCACACACCACAGTGGAAGAGGGTCCAGAGAAGCCATTTGGCAGCAGCATAGGCAGGGAGGGTGCTGCGTGGCTCCAGCCCCTGGCCCCCACAGTGGGAAGCAGGCAGTGGCTGACCCCAGCAAGATCCTGCTGCCATCCAGAAGCAAGACTGATGTGGGACCCTCTCAAGCAGTTCCTCTCTGGCCTCAACTCACATTTGGCTCACCCCGGGAGCCCCCGCTCAGACACCCAGTGCTGTCAGTGACCCCGAGCTGGTGATCTTCTTGAAGCGGTTGGCAGCACACACCCCAATGAAGTTTTTCTGTAAAGGGGAAGAGGAGAGATGCTCATCCTACCATGAGGGCTGGAGCTCTGGAGGCTGAGCCAGACCCTGCTCTTGGGGCTGGTGAGGAGCTGGGTTGGGGAGTAGACAGCCACCTGGGCACCCACGCAGCTGGGCTGCATGGGAGGGGAGCGCAGGGCAGGGGGAGGCACAGGGCTGATGCTGCGGGTCATCCACTACACTGTCCTGACACCACCCCTGCCTCTTAAAAAGTGCCCTTGGGATCAACTCAGAGAAGACCACCACAAAGGGACCTACACTGGTTGGGGGGGATCCCACCTTGGGGGCACCCACGCAAGGACCATGGAACTGGGGAGCCCCTTCTCCAGGCTGAGGGGTCCCCAGCCCTTGTGTCCTGGCTGCCAGCACCACAGTTAGACAGAGCCATCCTCCATGTCCCAGAGGCCATCTGTCAGGACAGGCAGAGGCCAACAGCCCCCCCACTAGCTCCCCCAGATGGCACTGACCCTCCCGCCCCGTGCCAACCCCACACTCCCTGTACCTTCCAGCGCCGCCGCATGACGTATTTCTTGAGCAAGACCTGGGACTTGAGCCGGCGGTTGCAGCGCTTGGCCTTTTCTGCCAGGTTGTTGAGCCAAGGATGCTGCAGGCACTGGCCGGCACTCATCCGGGCACTGGGGGAGAGAGGAGCCCAAGTCACCCCTGCTCAAGCCCCTCTGCCCCAGCCCCTCCCTTCTCCAGCTGCCCAAGAGCCCCAAAACCCAAGAAACCTGCAGGGAAGGAACTAGCCAGAGGGAAGTGCCCAGGGACTGGTGGGGCTGGGCAGGACCCTGCGTAGTCCAGCATATCCTGCTTGGGGCAGGAGACCCTCGAGGGACACAGGGGTCCGCCAAGGACAGCCAGCAGCCAGGGCAGGGCCCTGTGAGGCCCATTTGGCACAGGACATCATGGGATGCTGCTGGTCCCGGTGCAGAGGGCAGTGTGTGGTACCCAGGGGCTGGGCATGCAGCTCTGGGGATGCCCACCCCAGGACCGCCATGGCCGCTGCCAGCCTCACACCTCTTCTCCTTGATGATGAGGTTTGAGACGAAGTCCTTGGCCTCATCAGAGACACTCTCAAAGGTTTCTTCGTCAAAGTACCAGTTGGCAGCCAGAACGTTGTTTAGCGTCTCAGTGTCATTGTCACCCAAGAAGGGGGAGAGGCCGCTGAGCCTGGGGGTGGAGGGTGGTGAGGAGTCAGGTGCTGCTGGGCTGCAGCACCTCCAAAACCCCCCGGAACAGAGCCAATCTGGCTGGGGC
This sequence comes from Phalacrocorax carbo, assembly GCF_963921805.1. Classification (NCBI taxonomy): domain Eukaryota; kingdom Metazoa; phylum Chordata; class Aves; order Suliformes; family Phalacrocoracidae; genus Phalacrocorax; species Phalacrocorax carbo. Next base: position 9,124,725 of record NC_087526.1, on the reverse strand, counting down.
TGCCCAGGGGAGTGAGGCAGGGCAGTCCTGAGAAGGAAGGCAGCGTACAGCTGCTGGAACCACACTGCGCTCTTGCCAAGAGCTGAGCTGAGCTGTTTCCTGCCTGAACATGTGGGCACAGACACTCCCTGTCCCCACTTGCTGCCCCCCAGCCACCAGCCCCACCTACCCACCTCCCCTTCCAGCACCCTCCACCACCCCACCAAGCATCTGGGTGCCTGGGGGATGTGTACAGCTTGGGAACAGCTCAGTGCCTGGGGCAGGGCTCTGCCCCAGCACCCCAGCACAGTACTGGCAGCACCCCTGTGCAGCCCTGACGTACAGCATGTAGGTGATGACACCCATGCTCCACATGTCTGTGGAGTAGGAGACCTGCTCGTAGTTGACCACCTCGGGAGAGAGGAATTCAGGGGTGCCAAAGTTCACTTTCAGCTTCTCCTGGGGGTTGTACCTGCAGCCAGGGGTAACAAGTCAGCAGGAGGGGGACAGGCTGCTCCCCCAAACCACTGTCCCCCTCCCAGCAGACACTGCCCTCTCCAGCCCTCCCGTGCCAGCCAGGGAGAGCCAGGGCCAGAGCTGTGGGCAAAGCCACAGCCCAGAGCAGGTCCTGGGGCTCCTAGCACCCCGAGGGCATATGGGGCCAAAGGGTGGGAGGGGGACAGGGAGGAGGAATGGAGCTGAGGGGGGAAGATGGCACCTTCGAGCCAGCCCAAAGTCGATGATCTTCACCATGTGGCCGGTGGCAGCAACGCAGAGGATGTTCTCGGGCTGTAGGGACAGGGAGACTATTGCCCCACTGCTGAGAGGGGACATCACCAGCGTCCAGGGTCATGGACATGGTCCACTGGAGGGACCATGGGTCCTGCAGCTGACCCGCACCAGAGCGATACTGACTTGCAGGTTTCCCTCCCATGGCTGGCTGATGTCAGGGACACACTGCCCTCACAAGCATGGCAGGGTTCAGACCAGCAGGCAGTGCTCCCCGCTTTGGTGGCTGCAAACACCCACTGCCTGCCCCTCTGCATCCCAGCCTTCCCCAGCCCCACAAGCAGTGGCCAGCCCCTGCCCCACCACCAACCCCACACCTTGAGGTCAAGGTGGAGGACGCGCATGTGGTGCATGAAGCGGATGCCCTCGCAGATCTGCCGGACGAACACCATGCAGTCCACCTCTGTCAGGTGGTAATCGTCATCGATGATCCGCTCGAAGAGCTCGCCACCCTCCACACTGAACAGGGACAGACCACGAGGTCACCTAGGGCTCCCTGCCCCATGCCACCCTTCTGCAGAGCCCCTCTGCCTGCCCCGGGGACCCCCAGCCCAGTCTCACTGTGAAAATGCTCGTATAGAGGCTGAGCAGAGCCACAGTGGGATGTGTGTGTGCTGGGATTAGGACACCCCCCTCAAGGGTGGCATGGGGGAGGGGCAGTTACCCCAAAACACCCCAGCTGCCCCGGGGTTTGTAGAGCAGAACCGCCCCAGCCTCCCTGGAGCAAGTGGTTGGGGAAAAAGAAGCTGTGGGGGAAGGACTTGGGTCATCTCCACCTGCAACACAGCCATGATGAAAGGAGATGCTGTCCCAGCCAGGCAGAGCCTGAGGTTGCCTCTGAGCCCAGCATGAGATGAGGAGACGTCTGAGAGGTGATGGGCAAGGTGAGGGACATTCCCTGGGGCCCTGACACGTCCGCTACATTGCTACAGCATCCCCTGTGACAGTACACCTCACCCAGGCATTGGGTCCCACACAGTGCTACCCCAGCACTCACAACTCCATGAAAAGGATGATCTCCCGAGGCGTCTCAATAGCGTCATAGAGCTGGATGAGGTTGCGGTGGTTCAGCTGGTTCATCACGTCGATCTCCAGCAGTACCATCTCCTGCAGAATGAGCCCCACAGCAGTGCAGATTGTCAGCCCTGGCCAAGCCACCAGCACAGGGACAGGCTCTGTCACAGCACCAGGGACACACTGGGCATGACACTGCCACCCACCACCTTGTCCCTGCCACCATGGCCTTGTCTGGCACCATGGCCAGAAGCAGCCCCCCACCCCAGCATCGATCAGACCTTGTCCTTGGCACCCTGCTTCCGGATCACTTTAGCTGCCAGCTTGAGCCCTGTCTGCTTCTCCGTGCACGTGTGGACTTCACCGAACTTGCCCCTGGGCAGGGACAGAGGGAGAGATGCCAACATCATCAGCCACCCAGGCTGCTGGGGACCCCCACACTGCTCTGGTGTGCTGCCCCATGCTCCTCTTCATACACATCCCACCCGAGGCACCAATCCATCATGGCCAGAAAAGTTCCATCGACCAGGACTGTTGCCCAAGGCTGGACGGCAGCTCGGGGCAGTGCTGGGGAAAAGCCAGGTGTTCTGTGCCGTCCCAGAGCCCCTCCTTACCCTCCCAGGATGTCCTTAGAGCTGAGGTTGAACTGAGAGCTGACGTTGGCTGATCGTAGGGTGACAATGCGGTGCGCAAAGGGTGCTGGTGGCGGAGGGACGTCATCTGCACAGAGAAGAGGGCTTGGATGAGAAGGGGAGCTGCCCAGCTGGGAGACTCCATCACTGAGTACCCCGGGGTGCCCGAGGCCGGGAGCACACCCAAGTGCAGGGTGAGGGCAGGCATCCAGTGGCACAGCCCAGCTAAGCCTGTGGGTACAGGATGCAGCCAGGTGCCAAGTGCTTGGTTGCAAATCAGGGTCTCCTGGCTGCCTGCTGCACCGGGGGATGCAGCATCCCCCGACAGGTCCCTCACCACAGCCTGCATAATCGCCCTGCTGCAAGGCACCCACCCCGCTGCACGCCCCCTCGCTGGCACCCACCCTGCTGCACGCTCACTCCCCACCATCCCGCGTGTCACGCTCGCCCTCTCCAGGCCACGCTGCTGCGCGTCACCCTCTCCGGGTCACCACCACGTCCTGCTCGCACTCCCAGGACAGACCCCACGCACCCAGTCCTGGGCCACCCTTCCCCACGCGAGGGCAGGAGCCTGCCTCGCAGGGAGCCCCACCATCAGCAGCCGCTGCCCCCGGGCTGGGCGCAGTGCCCCAGCTCTGCCATCCCCGCAAGGACAGCGGTGCAGGACACGGGGACATGCTGTCCCCTGTCACCGGCCAGGCGGTGGCTGTCACTCCCCGGGCTTCTCTTCCTCCCGGGCAGCCCCAGCCGCGGGGACCGTGCCAGGCTGTGGCCGGAGGGGCCGGGGTGGGGGGGACGTGACGCATTTAGCCCTGTTTACAGTGCAACAGGAGCTCGAAGGCCACCGGACGGGCGACGAGCCAAGAGCATGAGCTGGCAGCAGGCAGGGCCGCGGGGGACCCCGTGCTGCTGCCCCGCAGAGGGTCGCGGGTGTGAGGACAAGGCAGGCAGCACACAGCCTTACCCAGTATCTCAAAAGGGTCTTCCTTCCCAAAATCGGGGGTGAGGTAGGGGCTGGGGGGTGGCTCTGCCTCCGTTGAGGAGGGCTGCGCCCCGGGGCCAGGTTGCTCTGTGGCCCCAGTAGGAACCGGGGGCTGCCCCGCGGGACTGGGCAATGTCCTCTCCTGCGGGGTGCCAGGGCTCCCTGCAGGGATGGGGGCCTCCGGGGGCTGCAGGTCCCCCAGGGCTGGCGGGGCAGGGCCAGGCTCTGTCGGACCCTCTCTCGGCTCCACCACCACGGTCTCCTCTGGTATCATCTCCATTGCTGCCGCCTCCACCCAGGGCTGCTCCTCCCTGGAAGCAGGAGCAGGAGATGAGCAGAGCCCAGGCAGCAGCCCCCCAAGCCCAGCGCCCCCCTCTGCTCAGAGGGACCTGGGGCTCCCCGGGAAGAAACAAGGGGAGGGGACCCCCTCCCAGGAGGGTGCAGGTACCTTTGGCAGGTAGCTGGGCAGCTCAGGCTCTGCAGCAGAGCTGGGCGCAGGGGTTCAGGGCCCCTCCGCTGCTGCTGCTCATCTGTCTCCTCTGCCTTTGCCACTTTCTCCCCTTCACCCAGAGCCTCCACAGCAGCCATGGCCGCTGCCTCTGTGGGCTCCTCGCCTCCATCCCCAGCCTCTGCGGCAGCTGGCGGGGGTTCCACCTTTGCAGGTTTCTTCCCTCCATCCTGCACCTTTGCATCAGCCAGGGCTTTCTCCTTTGCAGGCTCTTTGCTTCCATCTTGAGACTTCTTTGCAGCTGGGGTTTTCCCTGCCTTTGCTGCTGCTTTCTCTCCATCCTGCATCTGTGCAGCAACTGGGACTTTCTCCTTTGCAGGCTTCTCTTTGCCTCCATCTTGAGCCTTTTTTGCAGCTGGGTTTTTCTCTAGCTTTGCTACTGCCTCCTCTCCATCCTGAGCCTTTACAGTAGCTGGAGCCTTCTCCTTTGCAGGTTCTTCTTTGCCTCCATCCTTGGCCTTTGATGCAACTGTGGGGTTTTCCACCTTTGCAGCTTTCTTCCCTCCATCCTGCACCTTTGCAGTAGCCAGGGGTTTCTCCTTTGCAGGCTCTTTGCTTCCATCTTGAGGCTTCATTGCAGCTGGGGTTTTCCCTGCCTTTGCTGCTGCCTTCTCTCCATCCTGAGCCTTGGCAGAATCTGGGGTGTTCTCCTTTGCAGGAGCTGTGCATTTCTCCTTTGCAGGTTCTTCTTTGCCTCCATCTTGAGCCTTTTTTGCAGCTGGGGCTTTTTCTGCCTTTGCTACTTTACTCTTTCCATCCTGAGGCTTTACAGTAGCTGGAGCCTTCTCCTTTGCAGGTTTTTTATCAGCTGGGGTTTTCTCTGTCTTTGGGGCTTTCTTCCCTCCATTCTGAGCTTTTGCAGGAGCTGGGGCCTTCTCCTTTGCAGCAGCTGTGGTTTTCTCCTTCGCAGACTCTTCTTTGCCTCCATCCTGAGCTTGTGTTGCAGCCAAGGCTGTCTCCTCTGTGGGTTTTGCTTTCCCTCCTTCAGCCTCCGATGCAGACAGAACTGCCTCCTCCGTAGGCTGTGCTTTCCCACCACCCTCAGCTTCTAACCCACTAGGGGCTTGCTCCTTCACAGGCTTGTCCTTCCCTCCATCCTGAGCCTTGGTGGCAGCTGGCACCATCTCCTCTGCAGGTGCTGCCTGCCTTCCATCATGCTGCGCAGCTGAAGCCTCCTCTGCCAGCGCTGCCTTCGTTCCATCCCCAGGCTTTGGAGCAGTCGGGGCTGTCTCCCCTGCTGGCTCTGCCTTCCCTCCTCCAGCCTCTCCCACAGACTTCTGCTTCCCAGGCTCTGCCTGTCCCCCATCCTGAGCTATAGCAGTGACCGGAGCCTTCTCCTGCCCATGCTTATCCTTCCCTTCATCCTGCACCTGGGTGGCAGCTGGCACTGTCCCCTCCATGGGTGCTGTCTTCCCGCCTTGGGACTGGGCAGCTTGTGGAGCCGCTGGGGCCAGCTGGGTTGTGCTGCTGTCTGCTTCAGGGGGGGCCATGCCACCAGCCCCCCCAGCGCTGGGTGTGCTGCCCACCCCACTGCCCTGCTCCATGAGGACGCTCTGGGTAGGAGACAGCTGCCCTGTGGTGCTTCTGGTTTGACGAGGCTCCTGCAGAAGAGAAGACAGAAGCTGAGGGCTCCCCAGACCCAATGCCCTGCAGAGGGGTATGGTAGGATGCGGGCAGCAGCTCTGCTCCTGCAGAAGAGGGGCGAGCTGCTGCCACCCAGCCAGGAGCTGTGCTGCTGCCACCTGGCTGGTGGCACCGAGTCAGGGGCCCCACGTGGGCGCCAGTCTGTGCACCATCCCATTGTGCCCCAGTATCTATTCGGCAGTGACTGATCGATGGCCTGATGCCGGCACCTGTCACTGCCACAGGGCCTCCAGCGTGCAAACAGCTAGCACAGCTCAGCCAGGGTGCCAATTTAAGGCCATGTACCCCCATGGTGGGGCAGGAGACAGCAGCTCCAGCCCCAGGCTGGCAGGGTGGAGATCAGGCAAGGTGAGCATCCCCCTGCACGGCCCCACCACTGCCCACCCGGAACCGCACAGGCAGGTCCAGCCACGCAAGCGCAGCCCTGTCTGCTCGGGGGCCACACAGACCCCTGGCCCCAGCAGCCACCAGCACTGTCTATCCCCCGTCCCACGGTGACTGCAGCTCCTGCCTGAGTGGTCCCCACCAAGGGGACCTGTTGGTGGCTGCATACATGTGCCGGCTGCCACCCCATTCCCTCCAGCCTTGCGCCTGTTGCCTATATCCCTGCTCTGCCCCAGGCTCTGCAGCCCGTCCTTCCCCAGCCACCCCCCCTGCACAACCTGCACAACCATCTAGAGGTTGGGACAGCCCAGCCCCAGAAAAAGCCCACCAGCAACCATCCTAGTAATAGGGGAGTTGCTTGCTGGGACAGGAGCTATAAGTAGTTGGTCCCAGCTGAGCAGTCCCGTGTCATGCAGCTCAGCACAGCAAGCCCACGGGGACGGAGACGTTCCTCCTGAGGCTGCGGGTTCCGCTTTCCCTGGGATCCCCGACAGCCATGCCCCAAGGGGCCAGCCATGGGGACCCCCCACTCAGCCCCTTTACCTGGGTCCCAGTGTAGAAGGTGGTCAGGAGGGCAGCATCCACACTGTGGCAGCGCCCGGAGGGAGCAACCTCTTCTATCCCGGGTGTAACGGAGCCGGATTAGTGCGGGCAGAGGAGGATCCTTTACAGCAGCGGGAGCCATCCCGCTTCGCCTTTCCCAGCACCTGTCACTGCTGGAGCCCGTTCAAAGGACACGCCACTGTTCCCTGTCCCCCGCGGGCCAGGGACATGCAAACACTGTGCAGGGGACGGGGATGGAGCCGCCTCGTGCCACGGCATGGCACTGCAGGGAAGGCTGGCACCGGACACAGCAGCACCCCAAAAACATCCCACTGGGGTGGCCTAGCCGAGCCAGGCATGGTCCAAGTGGCCAAGTGCTTCCAAGGCACCCACAAGTGACACAAAGTGGCCACTGGCAACCCCATGGGGATGGTGCTGGCCCCTGTGCCACTGAGCTGCAGCCAGCTCTGCCCACTGGCACCAGCCCTTGGGGAGAGCAGCTCTGGAGGACCCTGCACTCCGTGAGCACGGCGTGGCACCTGAGGGCACCACTGGATCTGGGCACTGCTGCTGGTCCCTGAAGCAGGACTGAGAGCAGCTAGGAACTGGGCACTGGCTGCAGGCTCCTCTGGGAACCCATTGAAAGACTCTTGTTTTCTGCAAAATAAAGTGTTTTGGGCATCAGGGAAAGAAACAAAGGAGCTGGGGGCTCACGGAAGAGTCAGGCTGTGCATGGGTGCTGCACAGACATTGCCAGCCCTTGCTGAAGATGCAGAATGTGCTGTTGGGGTGCTGCACCCCAGAGCATGGCCTCAGGGCCTGGGCAAGGCTTAACCCAGGTGTGAAAAACCCCTGGGGAGAGCAGCTGCACCATGCCAGCTGGGCAAGGGCACAGCATGGGCATGCAGAGTCCTGAAGACGATGGATTCCCAAGGGCTTCGCCAGGTTTCTGCCTGGTTCCTCCACCCAGCAGAGCCCCATTTACTTTAAATCTTTGAACCTTAAGGTGAGGAAAGCCTTGCTCACGAAGGGTGCACAGACAGCAGCCCGCTGCCCAGATTCCTGCTGGGGGCAGACGGGGGGGGGGGGGGGGGGGGGGGGGGCAGGAGGGGTTTGCAGGAGGAACCCCCAGTAACTAGACCTAGCCCTCCCCAGCCAGTGCTGTCAGGCAAAAGCACTCCAATAATACCAACTATTAAAAACCCAGAACATCCATTTGTCGTGTCAGGGCAGCAGGAGCACCAGTGCAGGTAGAGGAGGAAGGGCTCAGCCCCTCATATGCAGCTGGTGTTCCTTTGCGGGTGACAGGGGAGGCCAGTGTTCAGTGACAGGTGATAAAGCAGCAAGAGTAACTCCCAGTGAGAGAAAAAAGAGATGGCAGAGGTTGCTGGGGGTCAGGCAGCTGCCCCTGGAGCTGCCCCACACCACGCATCCTCCTGGCCCCACCCCCCATCACTCCTCGCTACCCAAGCTGGGTGTGGGCAGGGGGACCCTGCTCCTCCACAGGGCTCTACCGGCAGCCAGGCAGGACAGAGCAGCGAAAGGCCGAGTGCAGATACTTGCTGGGGGAGTTGGGCTCTCCCCAGGGCTGGGCTGGCCGGGTGCCCCCAGGGAGGCTGAGGTTACCGTGGGCTGAGGTTACCAGCTTTGGCCCCTGCCAGCTAATGGCCAGGTCTCTCCTCCTGAGCTCTCCATCCTACAGCCACGTGGAGCTCAAGTCCTGCCAGACACTGAGCCTGGCTGTTCCCACATGGGACTCACGCACAGCCAAGGCCACCAATGCAGGCAGCAAGGACATCCCAGGAGTGGCAACTGCCTCACCCCCAGCACCTCCTAGGAGGATGCAACACTGTCCAGGCAGGGGAAAGGACAGTGCTGCTCCACGTTGTGAAATCCTGGGTCCCAGCAAGCCACCAGCTTCTGTGCGCCATGGGCTAGCGTCAGGCTTTGCCAGAGGAGCTGTGCTTCACCCACGGCCTTGAGAGCAAGACAAGCCAGGATGGGGACACAGCCATACCCCTGTACTGGAGGTGCTACTGCCCTGGCCTTGGGCAGCTGCCGGGGAGAGCACAAAGGTCCGGGAGCATCACACAGCAATAAGCAGCCAGCATGGCAGGCAGGACTGCAGCCCTCCTTGCTGCTGCAGAGAAGACCACCAGCAAATAGTATGAGGGGAGAAAAAAGGTCCCCACCAAGCCCTTCCCCTGCTATGGGCAGCAGCCCAAGGCTGGTACACACTTCACCGATGGGAGAGATGCTGCTCTTGCCTTGGGTGGTGGCTGGAGACCCAGGCAGCGAGCCAGTGCTTGCTCCGACCGCAGCACTGCACAAGGGAGCCTTCCTGCTTCCTTCACAGCTGCAGCCTCCAGCTGTAGCTTGCAGCCCTGCGGCACAGGCAGCTCACAGGCAGAGTTTAAGCTAAGGAGAAAGCAAGACTCACAGCTAGACCTGCCTCCTCCAGAGCCCAGTTAGTCCTGACAGCAAAACCAGCAGCCCCTCAGCAGCAGCACAGCGGCAGAAGCATCTTCGGCACCCACCACCACCTCAATGCAAGAGCAACATTTGCTCGGCAGGACACAGACGGGGGTCCTGAGCAGACACCAGGTTCTCCCGCTCCAGCCCTCACAGCTTGGGCTCATGTCTTCAGTGAGCCCAGCTCTGTGCTGGAAAGCCTCCCTTTTCCTGAGATCAGAGGCAGGACCTGGAACATGATAAAAACCAAGAGGGATCCCGCAGGAAGAGGCACATGGCTCCAACCAGCAGTGCTGATGTAGTTGTTTACATGCAGAGGTTGCGGCATCACTGGCATCCACAGATCTCTGAGACCATGGCACCTACACCACCCATTCCCAGCATAGCCACCACTCCCGTGGAGAGCAGGAGTCTCCAGAACTCAGCCTCCGCAGGGCACACTGGCAGGAATAAGTGGCAAGACGTCGTGCCTTGGGCAGCAGGGACTCTGCCCACTGTCTGTCATCGCCAACATACAGTTTGGAATTGACTCTCCCCTCCTCTGGCCGAGGGCTGCCAGGCACCTGGAGGCCACCACCGTCACTTGAGGCATGTTCTGCAACTGCTCCACCAGCCTCCCGGCAATCCCTGGGCGGAAGGAGCACATCCACTCACCAGGCAGGGGAGCAGGAGCCCGCACACCACAGATGTGCCCTGCAGCCCCCTTGGACAGGTCAGTGCAGCGGAAGCTAGGATAAAATTCTCAAAGGAGAGGAGAAGCGCCTGCCTGGAAGCCAGCCAGCCTTCCCAGGGCGCTTGCAACCTTACACGCTTACTGAGAGTCAGGGTTGGCGTCCGGGCACGAAGCCTTGGGACAAGGTGAGGAAGCAAAGCTCTGAGAGTGGACACTGCAGTGCTGGGGAGCCACAGAAATGGTTCTCCAAAGGAGGTGCGCGTGTGAAGGATGAGTGTCCTATAGTTTGGCACTATTACAAAACAAAATTAATTTGTGGCAAAGAGAAATAAGCTGGAGATAGTCTCCTCACAAGAAAGATTTGTAGCATTGCAGGGCAATAGCTGTTACACACCAGGATTTCAGATGCCTTGGTCCAAAACCCACACCCCAACAAGCAGCACAGGGCTCCGGGTCTCCGCAGAGCACAGATGCAAACCAACTACCACCAACATTTCTCAGGCTGTTTTTGGTTTGGTTGTTTGGTTGTTTTTTTTTTTCCCTCCCCATTCAGGAACTTAAGCCAGAGTCTACATTGGCTGCAGCTGGAAAACAGCCTGTCCTGGGGTTATCTGGCAAAGCATCAAGCACGCCAGTTCCCTAGCTACACGGTTGTCACAACTTCAGCAGCACACTTTAACCTTTATGCTTTTCATGGGTAAGGGAGGCTTTTTGCGCAGCCAAACCTTGCCTGTTCTCCAGGAAACCCTATACCCTGTCTAAATTGAGCGGCAGGGCAGGCGAGAACAACATCCCCACCTGAATCCCAGCCATGCCACTGAAACACAAGCCAGCCAGCCTGCCTGTCCTGGTGGGGACCAACCCAGGCATGCAGTCAGCAGAATAACTGCTTCCATCAGCACCAGGACTTCCCCAGACAAACTGCTGTTGTATCGTGACAGGTCTCATCAAGGTGGTGGGGAAAGATGAGGAAAAATCCCAACACCATCAAAGGAGCTTCCAGAGCTACACAGCATCTCAAGGACAGCAACGTGGCTGCCAGCAGCGACACCAGGGAGCGCTGAGTGCAGATCCGAATCACCAGGACCTGCCCACACACAGGCTGTCCTTGCCAGCTTCATGCCAGGCCATGCTGGCAGCCAATGAGGTATCCCAGCAGACAGGCCAGCAAGAACAATAGCTGTGGTTTTGAGAGCATCACCAAGCCTTTTCATAAGAATCTTTCTCACCAGCTAATAAGATCTTGCAATTCTCAGCTACCTGTCAACATAAGAGTCCAGAAAAACATCAGCTGCCTTTTAGTTCCAGCTCTAGTCTGAGTTCAGCAAACTACTTTGCTAACAACTCAACTAGAAATGCATCACAGGAAGATTCTGTACCCGGCTCCAGCTCTCCTTGATCACCCCTCCAACAGCCCCACTTGCAGCCCAGGCATGTTCATAAAGCCAATGAGTTTTGAGTTCTTGAATACAAGAATGTTTTTGCAAAATCCATACAGCAAGATTATAGATTTTACATCAGTGTGTCAACCTACCCTAACAGTGAGTGCTGAGACAGCACTTGGTTAAATCCCATTCTCCTGCCCCAGTCCTGTAATTTTTTTCTTCCACTTCTACTCTGCTGGGTCTGGGAAAAGCACCTGCCACTGGTTTTCTCCTGTTGAAGCCTTAACCAAACCCCATCCTTACCAACATTCAGCTCCTCCACAACACCTGCCATTTACAATTTTCTGCACTAGCACAGTTTTTCCCCTAATTAAGGAGGTTACACTAACCACCCACAAGCCTGTAGGAATCCGCTGGGTGACTGGAGAGCTTTGCCAAGCACCCGCTACCCTTGTAGGGCATGGCAGCCCAAGGCTCCCTTTCACTAAGTTTGCAGTGTATGAGGAATATAAGAGGCCATGTTTGCAGGAAGAGGTAATATCTTTTATTAGACCCAATGATACCGTTGGGAAAAACTGACACGCTGTCAGACATACAAACTCTTCCTCAGGTCTGAAGCAGAGGCCATGTAGGGCCATCACGGAAATGCAGTTGCTCCATCCTTCAGGGATCAATATCTGCTCCAGCTCAGCAGCCTCGTTATCTTGCTTGCCTTTACATTTTTCTGCAGCTCATCATTCAGGCTTTCCTCTGACTCAGCATAAATATTTGCTGCTCCTGCTGCCCACACGCTGCCTGCTCCAGAGAAGCTGGCACTCGAGGCTGCAGCAGAAGCTTCCTGATTGCATATTCAAGGTCCTGCCATGTCCCCACTCCAGCAGATCACATGGAACAGCTCTACTGTGACAGAAATAAGTTTAAGGCAGACCAAGGGAAAATCTGCCTGCCTTTGGTCAGACCCACGCAGATCAGAGTGGTTTGCAGGAAGAGGATGCTTACAAGCTCCTCTTGCCCCAGCCATTCCTGTAATTTGTACATCAGCAGGGCTGTCACAGTTACCTCTGACAAACGGCCTTTCGGCCATGCTGTTGCTGACAGTCCCTCCCCGTCAGCCTCAGCTCAGTGACATGGCGCTATCAGCAAAGTCAACAAAATGCAGCTGTATGCCTGGGTCAACCTTTCAGGCCTGATTCTGCCACAGCCAAATAAAGGTCCTCAAGAGAAAGGAAGAAAAAGCTGAAACTTTGGCAAAAAGTAGCCTTGTCTCTTGGCTCACCGTTTTGAAGAGGCCATGCTGTCACAGGGTCATTCATCCTCTAGTACCAGTGAGCTTCCTCCAAATACCTGTTCTCCAGTTCCTCAGTTATTAACTGCACAATACCTTTATTTTTATTCTTTTAAAGGATCCTTATGTTTCAGTGAGGGTGACTTTTTCTCTTTTAATCCAAGCAGAGTGGAAGTTTGAGGCTGGTGCTCTTTGAAGCACTGAAGTTCCATATACCCATAGGAAACACTTGCTCACTGCTGGCTGCAGCCATTTTTCTGCAACAATATCCCTTCAGCACTGCACTTTTTAAAATTCCTGCAGAAACATCATCCAAGAAACAGAGTTTGTCCTACCTGGACACATTAATTCCATTTCCCATGTTTTCCTCCGTTCAAAACAGCATGACAACAGCAATGAGCAGCCCAGCTGACATGGGTTCCAGCAAGCGATAGAAGTAAGGGACCCATAAACACAGGAGACACAAAGCCTCCATGTCATTACAGCCATGAGAAGCCAAGCCAGCCCAAAGGGCTTTATGCATTTCCAAGCATGAACTAGAGGGCTTCTAGCACAGCTCCAGTGACCTGCCACACCAGCCTTTTTTTGCAAGTCCGTTTTGACTCAGGAAACAGCACCACAGCATCACCTGAGTTAGAACAGGTAGTAGTGGCACCTGAGGGCATCATTTGGAGTCATTGTATACCAAACCCCTTTCTGCCCTCACACAACCTTCTGGAGTTATCTTTCTTGTTTAGACAAGTCCAAGTAAAGGCCTAAAACAGTCTTAAAAGGTAAGAAATTGTATCAAAATGCTAAGATAAGAAATAATTGTCAGTAAATTTTAATATAAATTTGATCACCTCTTCACAACACTGGAAGCTTTGTCCTCCAGCATATTAGAGCACTTGTTCTATATTTAGTTCTGCTAGCTGTGCTAGACTGGGTAGGAGACAATGCATCTTTAGCCAAGATAACTGCGCTGGCAGGAGCCAGGGAGGCAGCCTACAGCAAGTCATTTGCCAGTTAAGTGGTTCCCCAAATAGAGTGACTTCAGCTATAAACCAGCAGAAGGTTTAATGCTCTAATACACACATGGAACTACTTTTAAAAGTGTGGGCAAGATTCACATTAGCACTCAACTAAACATCAACAAGAAAGGCCAGATCTGCAATATGCTGGCTCACAGAAGCTTCACATTACTAAACACAACTCAAGCTTAATACAGACTAAAAGCCTAGGAAAGAGAGACTTGAAACCAATACTTGGATGTATGAAGACAAGGCAGCTCTTCTAGACACACACATCCCTGTATGTTCACTGTCTGCATGAGAGGGATTCAGCCCACTAGCAAGAGACAGCGATCAGATTAGGAGTTTTTATTTAGTTGAAGTACACAATATCAAAACCTGGTTTAGTCTTTAGAGAACAAGATGTCTAGGGGTGAAGCGAGGCCATGGAGACTGCATGGCACTGTCTGTACGCCGTGCCTCAGCCACCTGCCTCAGGTAGAGTTAAACTACTCAATATAACAATAGTGGAATCAAGTGCAGGACTTAGACTGAGCAGTCATGTTAAAAAAACAACTGTTCCTTCACTGCTTATCAAGACAGAGGAGAGGGACGGGATCTCCCTCCTACTATCACATGTTTGCATATCAGCACTGGAATCTATCCGAGAAGTTGGGAGACTTTGGCATAGTCAGTGGCTGATCGCTGGGCTTCACTTCTACGCTGCGGTATTTGCGTATTGGGTTTGCCTTGTGAACCTGTAAAAAAAATATCAAGGACAAAATAAAGGAAATGGTTGCAGTTATGATGAAGCTGAAACTTGCAGGTAAGCCATTGGTGGGATGAAGGCAGACATCTGTCTACAAGATTACCACACTGCCTAGGGCACTGGAGGAGCCACCAGAACATGCAAGGCATACTCTGGGGCTGTGGATTTTACAAAGATCATTCTGCTCCAGTGACTACATGGTACAGCTCCAAAAATAGGCCATCTCAGCAGAGCTGCTGATTTTTTGTTTTGTTTTGGTTTTTTGTGTGTGGGTAGGGGTTTTTTTTGTGTTTTTTTTTGTTGTTTTGTTTTTCAAGGCCAGTTGTAAAGATAATGAGGAGTCAGTTTGCAACAGGGAAACTTGAAAAGACTCTCTTAACGCAGCTGAACATTGACATTAGCTCATTTAGTATATTTACACATCCTTTGGGTTACTTTACAGCCCCAGTTCAGAAATAGCTCACTTACCAGTTCTTGCCTTAGCTTAGCAACTTCTTCCTTTTCACGCTCCTCTTGTTGCTGTCTGACCTGCTCTTGATGCCTCTCCCTTACGGCTTCTATATTTGCCAATCGTTTCTCAAATTCTTGCCGCTTTTTAGCTCTTTTTTCTGTTGCCAGCTCGAAGTTTTCAGGAACTATGGAACCAGAAAGGCTCTCTAAGTTTAGAGATAGAGGAGACAACATTGGTGCAAAGGCAGGTAAAGCAGAGCAGTACTAGTGTCAAATGGAAGCCTCCCTCTGGAGCACTTCACCTTGCAGGGGTAGTTAGTAGATACCTCCCAGGCATCAGGAAAAGAGAAAACCTTACGCCCAAACGTAAGCACTGTTAACGCAGACGTTACCCCGTCACGGTGTTCTTATAGGAGGGAGCAAGCACACAATTGTTAATACAAACAAGTTTTTGGCTGGTTGTATACCCTACGAAGTTTAGTCTACCCTAAGCTGTAGATGCCTTCATCTCATTAGAAATGGGAGGAAAAGACTGACAGCTGCTGCAGAAATGCCAGCTGTCTCTACGGGAGCTCCTTGCATACTATTTACCCTTATCCCAAGCTAGCACACATCAGTCATCTGCCAATTGTAGCATAGCTGTTAAATACAGCTGCCATGTTAGTGCAGGACAGGGGGGCAGTAGAGAGGAAACTCCCCCACTCCCTTGGGACACAAGCTGTTAGGGAATTAGTTGATTAAGTGCATAGCACTGTTGGCCATGCTGATAAAGAAGAGGCAACAGCCAGTCTAAACATCATTTAATTGCATCAGTTCTGAGTTCTCAGCCAAGCCTGTGTAGCAAGTACTTATAACTCCACCTGATAACAGCTTATTTTCCTTTTTAGGCACAAAAGGCTCCTGGTACACCACTGTGTTGGGACGAGCTTTAAAACAGGCCGCCTCTTTCTGCCTTTTCAAGTCTTCTTCAAGCTGCAAGAGAATACAGCCCATCAAGTGCCAGGCATAACAAAAAGACCATCCTCCCCACCCCACCAGACATCAGCATTATCTGACTTAGATCAAATAATTTGCATAGAAAAGTATACTGAAGCCAAAGAATTGTGTCTCTTGTTGCCTGCCAGTTATTTTTGCCGAAAAGGGCTGAAGAAAGTTTCAGGTGTCCATTGCAGACTCAGATCCTGATTCAACTCAAGCAGGACACTTTCTGAAATTGATCACAACTCCACTAGCTGCTTTAAGTCTGGTCATACCTGTTATCCTTTTCATCCTACCTGCTGTTTCCAGCTCTGTAGCTTGGCAGCTCCTCGTTCATCAATCTGCAGATTGAATGGTTCAGGCTGAGTTGGGTTTTTTACCTTCTTTTCTGGCAGCTTTACATGGTCAAAGTAAGGCAGAGGTAGCGCTTTGAACTTTGGCACCTGAAAAAAAAAAAACCAAAACAACTGGAAATATTTCTTTCCCCTTCCTCAAAGGCATGAAACTTTGAAAGTTTAACAGCCAACAGCAAGAGGCAAGTCCTGCCACACCCTTTCTACTTAAGGAGTAGAATGCAAGGTAGCTTTTAGTTCTTACCTCTTCCTTCTGCAATTCTTCTATTTTTTTCTCTTTTTGTATTTGCCGCTCTCTGTCACGGGCATCAAAAGAGAAGGGGCAAACTTCCACATGCCTCTGCTCTGGCACTTTAGGTTTGAAGGGCACTCCATAATGGGGCATAGGGTTAGCTTTGATCACTGGGACCACCTCTTTTTCCTAAAAGGATATTAGCGTTAGGATCTGACACAGCACCAGATTTTTTACTTTTGTATCAAGACTACAACTCCTGCCAAGCAAAGCTGTGAATACTCGAGTTCCTTTAATAAGGATCACAACAGCGTCAAGGAAATGCTTTGGACACTGCAAAAAATAGTGATTCAAAAAGTACCAATTCACATGCCTTCTGAACCACAGGCAAGTTCTTCCTCTTTCCAAATCATTATCAGTTCTAGTACTCATCCCAATAGACTGTAATTCTTTAACGTCCTCTTCACAAGTGGGAAAGGAAGAAGGACATGATACATTCTGAATCCTGCTTTCCACCTCCAGGTATCTAGAGGGACTGTGGGGAGAACAAAGATCACATGCAATATCTGTTCTTCTCAATATCAGCATAGGGAAGGTTAATGTCCTTTAGAAATCTAAGCAACCTACTTTCCTCATTCATAGCAGCAACACCTCAGAAACCCTAGTCAGTGCCCTCATGTGTAAGTTATTTCATTTTGTATGAGAATTCAATTTCTGTAAAATGAGTAGCAGCAACTAGATCGTTAGAAGGGAATGGCACAGAGAAAGATGACAACTGGAGGAACTGCCCAACGGGAGGGAAGGGGCTAATGGAACCAGGCCATCACACCCAGCTGGCACAGATACGGCAGGCTGGCCAAGGCAGTCACCATGGTGGGACCAGAAGGCTTGACTACAGCCCATTTCACAACAGTTACCTTTTCTTCATCTCTGCCAGTCATTCGGGTTCTGCTTTTCAAGGTGAAGACTGGAGACTTGGGGACTGTAACAGGAAGTGTTTTCTTCTCTGGAACACCCTGTTCAGAAGAGCCAGTAAGGAGTTACCCAAGTCTAAGTGCCAAGAAAAAGCAGTACAGAGACACAACCGGACATAGCACAATATGCACCCATTGCAGTTCTTACCTAATGGCAGTGTTTACTGGAGATTAGTATTAAATACATAAAGCAACATAGCTACAGCCATTTTGAAGCCAATTGCCACGTCAGTCCTAATTCCCAGGTCTGGGAATTACTAAACTTCTTACCACAATGTCCTCCAGGATTTTTGTGGGACATGGCCTGGAATGGAATTCAAAGTGCTCTTCCTCCTGCTGCTTCTTGCTTTCACGTTCCTGAATCCTTTTTTCTATTTCCAACTCAAAGCCGACAGGTTGCGTGAGTTCCTTCACAGGGGGTTTCTTGGGCAGGAGTGGTCCACCCTCAAAGATCTTGTGATCAAGTTCTCGTGCTTTGAATTTGTACCTACAGGGAAAAGACGGAGACAGTCACCAACATATTGTTTATGGCAAGATGCAGCTTCTGGCAAATGACTTCTCTCACAGCATAAAAGAGCAATAGTCAGGTACAGAAGCAGTTGTGTCATGCACACGATACATAGTGTGCAGCTCTAGTTAGCAACTTCTCCTTTGCTTTTGAAACAGCAAGACATTAAGGAAAACCTTATGGATTGCTTCCCTGGAAATCCGAAACGTTGTCTACAGGAGAGTTTTGAAGTGTACACAGGCTGTACTGCTATACTGGGTTTGCTTTACTAATCATAAGCTGTACTCAACCCAAGATCAGCTCTCCTAAGAGCATGTTCTCCAAAATGAATTGGCTACTTTTCACATCCCTACAATCAGAGCCATAGGACGATGCACAAGCTAAAAGAATCTCAATGTTTTTATGCTACTCATTCTTTTATGCAAGAAGGGTATTCCTGAGAAGTGATAGTTTGGCATCTGAAAGATATTTCCAGTGTGGTACGATTCTCTCTTGGAGGACTAGAGTAAACCTTTACTTACTGTTGAATTTTCTCAATTTCTTCTGCTTCTAACTCTGCTGTAGTTTTGCAAGTGGCAGGTCTGAAGCGCTGCTTTGTTAGAAGCACTGGTGTTTTAGGGTGCGTAAGCCGAGCTTTCACCAACTTTCCCGGACCTGGGCCTATAAATTCAATCACAGAGACTAGCAGTTAATGGCAAGGCCTGCAAATAGACACAGGCTGCTCAGTAGAGTAGTCAAAGCATCGTTCTGGCTCTACCACCACCTCTGTGGACAGCCTTATGGCTGGAAATAGTCAGGACTACTCACCTTCATCAGATTTCCTGCTCCTCAAATGGTAACGAGAAGGTGTGCGTTTTTGGAATGCTTCTACCTGCTCAGCAAGGGACACATATTCTGATGTTGTTTCTTCAAGTTTTCTTTTGTTTCCCTGGGACAGATTGAAAGGCTTGGGGATAGTGGGTCCCTTCGGCATTCGCCCCTGGAGACAAAAAACTGCAGTCATTATGGCCATTTAAAACAGGATGCTTCAATGACATTTCCTTTCCCCCACTGATTCACAGCCTGTCCCTTCCCCTTATTGAAAAGAAGATAACACTTAGCAACAGACAGAAGTCTTAACTGTCTGAACCTGCACAAGCTAGTCATATCAGTAAACTATGAAGCGAAAGATTAAAGCATGAAGTGTAATGACCAGAAGATGTGACATTAAAGGGCCCTTGTGGCAATGCAGATACATAGCGAGCTAACAGTTATGTTTGCACAATGCTTGCCTCTCCTATGGTAACCCTCTTTGCGGGTTACCAGCAGCA
Organism: Phalacrocorax carbo; assembly: GCF_963921805.1. Taxonomy (NCBI): domain Eukaryota; kingdom Metazoa; phylum Chordata; class Aves; order Suliformes; family Phalacrocoracidae; genus Phalacrocorax; species Phalacrocorax carbo. The sequence goes on along the minus strand of NC_087526.1, from coordinate 9,105,872 downwards.
TGTATGTTACAAAACTAGAAAGAAGGTGTTGTCAAGAATTAGTCAGCTGACTGCTGGCAATATTCTGGTTCTCACCGGAGAAGGAGGATGTTTTCTCAGTACCGCTGCAAAATCCAGTTCCTTGTACTCATTCCCAGGCTGGCTTTCCACATGTTGCTTAATTCTATTCTCCGTGCAGAAGTGGAAGTCAATTGGCTTTGTTACTTGACCAACAGTTCTCTTCACAGGTTGTCCTAAAGAAAAAGAGCACATAAGGTCTGGAAGCCTTTTGGGGTGGGGAGCAGGATTTGAAAGCAAAACAATACAGAAGCATTTACTTTCTAGTAACTTGAACAGTTTTTGGAGAACTCATCTATAACCTTTCAAAACACAACAAAAAACAAACTAACCTGTTTCCAGGCAGTTTAGGGGCTCATCTACAGTAAAAGCTACCTAATCCTAATACTTATTACAAAATCTGAATTGCTTGTTTTTAAAGGTGCTTGTACAGCTCTATACAGCACCCTCCAACTGCACACAGTACAATTCGCGATTTGCAGTTCAGCTAGAGCCCACCTGCTCCAGCAATAGCTGCTTTCAGAGACTCCTCATTCTTCTTCCGCAGCTCCATAACCTCCCGCTGCAACTGCTGCATCTTTTCCAGCTCCTGCTCCTCTGTACTCTTCAGCTTGCCAGAAAGATTGGTCCTCCTGCAGAAGCACATTAAAGACTGAGATTTGCCTTCCTGCTTCACTGGTTATTAGCACGGTGTCAGTGCAAAGGAACGTGCCTATCGCTGACTTCGTTGCAGGAGCATCACTCATTATGAAAGCATACTCTTTAGAAAAGATCTGTTTGGATTTTGTTTGCTCAAGAAAGCTTGCAGCTGCTATCCTGCATACACATTTGCTATACACACGTTTCATCCATTAGCAAGAACAATTTTTCCTCAAAATAAAAGCAAAAGCTTTCATTTGCACAGGTTCACTTGGTGAAGTACATTTCATCCTAATACTGTTGGTTTGATCTGGTGCTTATTAAATGTGATACCATCAAATACTAAGTTGAAGTTGAGAGTTCTCTAGCCAGGGCTGCCACCTAAATCAACTGTGTTTTCACAAGGGCAAATCACAAGAAAGCTACATACTTTAACATTGTTGGTGTGGAGGGTACAGTCAGCTTGCTTTTCCCTCTCCCTGGGGAGAGGTCAGGATTCTGCAGGAGCTCTCTCTTCATGGATACTTCTGTCACCTTCTCTCTGCCGCTAGAACTAAGGTAACAAGTTGTTACTGCAAACCACTCCAGTTAACAGTGCTCTAAATGAAAGATCACCTGCAGCCCTCACCACCATGCATAATATCCCGACACCTGGTGAATTCTAAGGTATGTCACACTGGTCTTACCTCACCACGGGCCCAGGTATAGATTGCCTAGTTTTCCCTGGTACTCTAAGGCTGTAAAAGGGAAGATGAATTACTGAGTTTTTGAAACTCAGGCTTCTCTTGAGGAGGTAGGTGTACTGTAGTTTATTTAGGTACAGCAGCATTTGAAAGATCACACTTCAATTTCCTGATCTCAAGCTTATCACCATGTGATATCTTAGTGGTTAAGCTAATTTGAGAAATATTTTAGCTGAGACACTTTCATAGCTTATGACTGCCTGATGACTTTTTGACAGACAAGCGAAGCCAGATTTAAAGCTAGTTGACAGACACTGAGTATAGAGTAAGAAGCTTAAGAAACCCAAGCTTATTTCATTCATATCTCTACCTCCAAATAGAGGGTTTCCTTCAGGTCTTACAGCCATTTCTTCTTGTTTATGAAACCAGTATCAGGTTGCGGTCACCTCTCCCTAACCTTCCTTTGAGAACCCTCTCACAGTCATGTGGAAATCCTTTCCAAAGAAACCGTTGTATTCCCTCTCCCAGCCCCAAACAGAAGGACTTCGATGACGTACATTCTCATTTTTTTCAGGGGTGGAACCTCTTGCTTATTAACCAAGGTGTCAGCATTTGTCTCTGCTTTGATTCTAGCCGGCTGTTTACGTTGCTGTGCTTTCCTCAGTTTTGTAGCCTGTCTTCTACCCGCTCTAGAGTAGAACAGAAAATAGGGGTTAGTTGCCCCACAGGTCTGAGGAGACACACAATCTGTATAACTTTTTTTGTCGGTGCATCACCTAACTCCAGCATGCCCCCCATGCAAATTGCGCATTTAACAAAACAATCCAAATGCAGCATGAATTATTTAACAACCCGTAAACTTAATATTCTTTGGTATATATGCACATACAGGGCCCCTTGCATTCATATCAAGAATGAGTTCTGCCCAAATCTGGCAAATATAAACAAAGAAACTTTATAAGCCACTTCTGTTTCAGATATTCTCACATTCCAGAAGCTTGTAGTGCTACTGAGTCTCATTTGACAAGTATGTGAGACACTGCATTACATTTCCACCCCTAGAGATTGTCCCTCCAGCTTAGCAAGCAGATCAGTTGTCCCAATACACCATCTCCATGCTGGAGAACTTCAGGCCCATAGGATGACCCAAGAACAGCTAGAACTGCAGATCCTGAAAGAAAGGACCTCTTAGTTACACCATCAATCTTCATGCAAACTGAATATAAGTATTTCACCTTTGAGACGCCTCTGCAGGAACAGCAGCCCTCCAGCTTGTCAGGGATCCAACAATATTCTGAGGAACCACTTTGTCCTGCACGCATTCTGCTTCACCGTCCTCTTCACCATGGCTTTCACCTGAGAACAGTGACAAATGTCAGCTCATATATATACACCTATACACACACGCAAACAGACTGCTGAAGTGAAACCACATGAGGCCTTGCTAGACAACAATATATGAGGATGGTCCCACAAAGGCCAGACTGAGGCCTTTTCATTTTGCGAGTAAAAGCCAAGTAAAATTTATTCTCTCCCCCCATACCATGCCAGCTTACTTGTTATTTCTTGTGATGTGACAGAAGACAGAGTCATATCAGGCTTTGAAAAAGCAGGGCTGTTCTGTGAGACTTTTGCCAGATTTGCCACAGGAGGGACATTCTCCAGATTGGCTTTTTGGTCTGTGAGGAAAGAGACTTTCACTATACATACTATGTTAGGCATTTTTAACAATACCTCAGAATATCATTATGATGTTAACAAAGTCATCTGTCAAGACAGAGATGACAATCAAAGTTTAAATACAAAAACAACGATGCATGATGAGTAATGCAGTTAACAACACAACTAATCCACTGGCACAGAGGCCTAAAACAAGGATCAGGCCAAGCCCTCATCCAAAAAGAAAACAAATCAAAGAGTTGGAAGCAACTTACCAAACCAGGAGTCTACATTGTGTACATCATCATCGCTCAGAGTCGCAAAGTTGACGCAAGGGTTTGGGACATCAAAGGAATAGCGAGATTCTGGGTGAGACATCTTCACCTTCACACTGCCTCTGCAAGTCCTCTGCTTGCACTGCTACGGTCCTTTAGAAAACAAGCATTGGTCACCCGTTACACCAAACCCCAGCAGAGGTGTCAGCTAAATCATTCTCCACCTCTCTTCCTCACACAGTTTCTAGAGATAGATGCTGGGACAGCCTTTGGTACATTTTCCTGTCTTGTAATTCACAGCCTTCAGAGAGAACGCCTCATAAGCAATGCAGTTCTGCTGACTGTCAAAGCTAAGGAAGAGCCATTTACCTCTACTGACATTTGCAGGTTCAAAGCTGTCAAACAGATCAAATTTTGAAGATTTTATTTGTACCTGTAGGTGCTAGAATTTTATTTTTAAAAAGGAAATAAAGTACAAAGCTTTTCCAGAGTGACTGATTTGCCCTTCCCTCCCTGACCACAGGTAGTGAAGAAGAGCTGCTCCCCTTCACAGGGCACAGATTTATGAAGCAAGAGCCTGATGATGAGGCTGACTCCAGAGCACTGCAAAGTGCAACCTTTCTCCCTCTGAAGGGCTACAAACAAGAACTGAAGACACAAACATGCTCTTCTACAGGGTAAATTGATTTCCAAAGCAGGAAGAGAGTTCTGTAGAATATTGTTACTGGGCAAAAGGAAGGAAGAAGGGCAGCATAAGGTCCTTACCACGTTCCATGGCACTACCCTGATATGCTTGCCAGGCTGTAAGAAATCAAGCACTCTGACCATGTCAAGAACAGCCCCTACAGTTAATTAGTGCAGCACTGACAGCAGGAGGAGTCCCTGTGTCAACAGGTGATATTAAACTCAACGGAACAGAAATAAAGCCAGCGACAAAGGTATAAACTCTTAAATCATAACTAAATCTTTTTGCAAAGGTGTTTTCAAGGTTTCATGATGCCTTGCACAGCTGCAAGACAAAGCCCATGAGGATGTGTTATAAAACACTCCCCAAGGAAATCACCTGAACTTTGCTTTATGAGTCAAACCAACTCTAAAGCAGCATATTCTTAATCAACAAAGCCTCAGACATAAATCATCTGTCTAGGCAGACCACACATAGTTCAACCCAGATGGTATGCTCCATAAATAAGAAAATGTTCAGGAGTAAATCATCAGCCCTCCCTCCCGAAGATGGCTGCACCAGGAAGCCTTCAGTTCCCCAGCTCAGAATTGCTATAGTTAAAAGGAAGAATGTCAGTAGAGAAGCATCAGCTACATGACTGTGAAGATATCAGGGTAGGACCCAAAGAAGGCAAACAGAAGAATCAGAGCCAAAACCAACTGTAACTGAGCTCAAGACATAGCTGGAATCGAATGCTTTCCTACCACCCTTAATCAAGATAGAGTTTCTGTCAACACTATCCACTTTTTTAAAAATCAAATGCGTCATCTGCATTCTCCCCTCACCCTCCCCAGTCAGTCCACTAAGTCGGAGCTCTGGGCATCGTGTTTCACAGCTACTTGCGTTCACTGCTACGCTGCTGCAGCTTCCAGCTTCTTACTGTGTAAAGTCCACATTCTTTCATAGTGTCAGCACCCTCACCACTGACCTCACCACCCATCTCTTGTCTCTCTCCCTCTCCCAGATGGAAACGCACAATCAGTCACGATAACAAAGGGAGTGCATCAATGCCATAGTTTCATACTCCAAGTTTCTTCAAAGAGCCAGTGGGGAGGCAAAAGTTATCGTGACTGAACTCCAGAGGGTCCATTTCAGTCAGATGAACTCATGGCATCCACATTTCAAATCCCTAAATTCCTCCAAGTTCTGTGCAGAATAGGATTTGAAGCAGCAGTTCACTGAAAGACATCTTGCTCCTCCACCCATCGACTGAGCTTTGGGCTACACTCCAGTCAGTTCGGAATGTTATGGTGATTTATCACTCTGATATGCCCACTGCAATGCCTCTGCAATCGAAAGAGGCTCGGCCAAGTAGAGCCCAAAGCCTGCTGCCCACTCCCTTGAGGCATTTTAAAACACCCGATCATGATTTTGATGGCAGAACTGCTATTATCTCAATCCTTTCTTTAAAGAGGAGGCAAAATTCTTTCCCTCCGCTGTGGCACTCTTCCACCACATCTGAGGTGCAGAAATTTCTTCTCATTAATAAGGACATTACCTAATTAGCAGGCACTGTGTGTATTTGCCAGACTGTGGTTATAAGCACACTGTAATCCTACATAACTACAGCGTGGATTTAAAGCGTAACCCTGCTTTCCGCCACATCCATCACCTTCTGTGTCAACACTAGTGTCTGCAGAACTTCGCAGTGAGCCAGCTGGGGAACCCTCACCCCCGTTCTACAGGATCAGCTTTCACCTGGTTCACAGAGAACTGCTCATACCACCACTGGTGCAAGAACTGAGGAGGATCCGGTCCTCTCACTTTCAAAAATAGCCCAAATTCCTTTGACAAAAGTTACTGCCTAACCAAAACCTGAATTCTCTTTCTAGGTCTGCTCCCCTCACTGACCTAAATGTGCTACACAGCCCCAGCCCCATACAGCTTCTGTACAGAGCAACACAACCATATCCACAAAGTGGAACAAACAACAAGTTTCTCCGCACATCAGGTTTCTTTTGAGTAACTACGCTTTGGCACGTTCCAGAAGAGTGCCTTGGCCTGGTTTAGATTAGTTAGCTTTGAAAAAGGATTAAGCTAAATTGGCACAAGCATTCCTATCCCAGAATAAGACTGATCCAACAGCAAGTGCAATAGGTATTTTGGAATAACTTCACACCTCGCTCTAATCCAAATTAGCTTTAAAATGCTGACACGATTCCATCACAGATGTGCTCAGCGTTGTTTTCTCAATGTAGTAGTTAATTTCTTGCCAAAAATACTTAGGCCTGACAAGGCTGGAGAGGAGTAACTCCAACAAGACCTACGCAGTATTGGCCTAGCTGCAGTATGTGAAACTCTGCACCAAATGCGTCCTAAGGGAGCACTTTGCAATTACAACCTAACCAAAAGAGCAGCAGCCAGCACGGGCTGATGGTCAGCAGGCAATACAATAACAGCCCCCACTGCCTGGGACAAAGGACCCTGCAAGCTGCATGAGCCTGTGTGTCAGAGAGAGGAAGCAGAGTTCCAAGATGAGAAATCAGAGGTTGCAAAGAGAGAGAACAGGGAGTAGCAAAGGACAGACAGAAGGAGGGTGCAGAGAAGATCTGCTCTTTCTTGCCGCCTTGCAATGTAATTAGATAAGTCCCTGGTCCACGTGAGACAATACCTTATCTCAATACACCACAGGAGCTGCATAAGCTACAGGTGTTTACACTAAGGTGTAAATCTTGACAGGATTGGAAAGGTGAAAAAATAGCACCAGAAACACAAAAAATATATTCTGAGTTACATTAGTAGATAAATCTGAAGCTAGTTGATACACATGCCTCAAAATCCAAGATGGACAATCAGGAATAAGCAAGAGAAGCTTCCTCAAGGCCGAGGAAGCTGCATGGCAATTTGCTGCAGTAATTCCAGTGCCTTCTGCTCAGCTTTCAATGCTGACTGCTCTTTAAACACAGGATGCTGCACAAATGGGGCAACTTGCTTAATTCAGGCTGGCAGCTTCTTTATTGTCCTTTAACCCAAAGCTTTTATAGGGATGATAAGCCCAACAAAATTCCCAGATGCTTTTCAGGGGCTAATATTTAAAATGAACCATTACAAGGGGCTGGAAACTGCAGTCCTGTCACCACAGCCTCCTAGTAAGCTATCCCATCACAAAGCCACCATGTAAACTCCTTCAGCACTATACCAGCAACCACTAACAGAAGTCATCCTTGCTTTTCATCGAGCAGGGTTAAGTGAACACTTTTAACAAATTCTGGATCTACAGCTTCTCCTTCCTCTCTGGTGCTCCTCACTCAAAGCTCAAGCATGCTTTCCACAGCATAGAATCGACACTGGATTCACCATTCCAGGTACAGAACAGAGACAATGCTGCTGTTCCATAATATAATACTCAGACTGGGAGATAAAGCCTTTAAGTCTAAGCAGGCGAGAAATGAGCACACAGAGAGCCCTGCAGACCACCCTGACCTGCTGTCATCAGCCTACAGCAAAAGAAGGAGAGAGGTGCTTGAGCAGCAGTGTTTCTCCAGAGCAACTTTTGCCCTACTCACAGTGGCCCAGACCCGCCTCCCTTCCAACAGTCCAAAATAAACAGCCCTGACATCTCATGCTCCATAAATGAGATCCCACAAGTTTTAAAAGACACGAAGATGGGGACATTCTAAGAATAGCTGTAAGCAAATTATTTTTAGCCAGTATAACCGCAACTTATTGTTAGATAAGTTGAAGTTCCTCTAGTTTAAAAAAGTGCTGTATCAAAATAACTAAATACCTTTTCTGTTAAGGTAACAATGTATTTTCTGCTACTCAAGCCAGGTTTCACCTGGTTTTCTTCCCTCCTTTTCCTAAGAAGCAGGGTTTGGTCTGAAAAGTAGTAACATAGTTTTTCTTAGCTCCAAAAATCAAGATGCACACTTCAGGGTTTGAGCAGTCAGTGTGAGTGGACAGTTAAGGACACAGTCCAGCGGGCAGCATGGTTCCTGCTGGCGTCAGCACGGCACTCTACGTTGTATCTCATGGTGAGAGGCACGCACCTTACCTCAGATTTTGTGGTTGTTTGAACATTCACATCTCAACACGCAACTTTATTGTACTCACGAGGCAGTTACCCCATCCTAAGGCTTATTTCAGCGCTGCGAACCCATCCCAAGGGAGGGAGCCCCTCGCCACGGCGGCTTCGCCGGCCTCCAGCTTCCACGGGCTGGCCCCGAGCTCCGGCTCCCTCAGCCCCACGGGCGCGACAGATTTGCAGTGAACCGTCGGGTATTTAGGCTCAGGCCGGGGGCTCCGGGTGCGATCACACCCTCTGGCCACTGTGTCAGGCCACGGCAAGGGCGGCCCCAGGCACGGGCTGAGCGCCTGGAGACGCTTTCCGCCGCTGGATCCCAGCCGCGCCCTCCGGCCTGGCGGTGCTGCGAAGGGCCAGCACCGTGTAACCGATACCCGAGGCTCGGAGAAGGCCCGGGGCGCGGCCGACCCCCACAGCCGGAGAGATCCGGCCGAATCCCGGGAGAGGGCTGCGGCCCAGGCCGCCGTTACCGGAGGAAGTCTGCCAGGGTAGGGGAGAAGGCAAGGCAAGGCAAGGCGAAGCGGGGGGAGGGAAGCCACTCGGTGCCCGGTAACCCCCGCCCACCCCCACTCACCTCAGCGCCGCAGCCGCCCCGCGCACCTCATCTACCCGCCGCCGCTAACGTATTTCAAACCGAGCTCGTCGATCCGAATCAACCAATCAACGCTCAGGGCACGCCCTCGGTGCGTGCCGATTGGGCAGATCGACAGGAAGAGCAGGGGACCCGGATGAGCAAAGCCCGCCCCACACTGTCCGCAAATACTGACGGAAAACGTAGCGCCCGCGCGCACAGCAACTACATCTAAGAGCCACAAGCAAACTACAACTCCCACAACGCACTGCGAGGGGCTCACCCGGCCAATCAGACGAGGCGGCGCTTTGAGGGTTATTCGGAGGCGGCCTATCAGCTGCTGGTAGGCGGGTCCCTCAGGCCAGGCCGGCTCCGTGCCGGTGTCCACAACCCGCCGGGCCCGGGAGCAGCGTCAGCCGGACCCCACCGGAGCCGGGCCCTGGTGCCACGGATGTACCTTACGTGGTCACTGGAGCGTCCAGCTGGCGGCTTTGAGTACACACGTAGCGTGCCTCCGTCCCTCCCACCACAGGTGCCCTCGATCAAGCACAGGCAGCCTGCCTTCTGCTGCCGCCTCCTGCTCACCAGATCAGCCCCTCCGACTGCCCGACCCAGGGGAGGCGGCTTCCACTACCCACCCCTTCCAGTGAGCGCCGCCAGGCATCCTGCTTCTGGGGGACCACACCCTTTAGGCAGCATTACTTCCTAATCATGCATAAAACTCCCGGTAGCAGCGAGAAAGCTCCCCGCGTCTGCCTTCCCCTCAGCCCCGCCGCGGGGGCAGCACCGCGCAGAGGGGGCGGCCAGTGGCTCCCGGAGCACTGTGGGGACACAGGGGAAAAAAACCCCACACGTTAATCCCGAACTGCTGTAAGGGGATAGGCGGCCGTGGCAGCAGGTTCTACCGGACTGATGCCGTGAAAAGTATCCCCGTGGCGGAGGCCGGAGTCGCCCCAGCCACCTGAGCCACGGCGGCGCCTCCGACGCCTCCAGACGGCCGACAGGGGGCGCTAGAGCCCCGCCCTCCGCCCGGCACCTCTGCCCATGCGCACTGGCCCTAACGGCTCGGCACTGGCGCCCTCCCCTCCGTCTAACCGACGCTCCCACCCCGACGTCCCCGCGCATGCGCAGCGCTCCCCGCCCAGCCTCGCGGCGCCGTGCGCATGCGCACCGCCCTCTCCTGCCCCCTCCCACCCTACCGCACCCCCCCCGGTGCGGCCCAGGAACGCAGCGGCCGCTCGGCGGACGATGCGGAAGGAGACCGGGGACTGCTGAGCGGGCCAAGGCCCGGCGGGGCTCCCGGCGAACCCCGGCGTCGCTGCCAGCCGGGCCCGCAGGGCAGGGGCGGGAAGGACCCGGGACCCTCCACCGGTCGCTGAGGTGAGGGGCGGAGTAGGGCAGGCCATGAGCGACGCGCGGCTCAACCAATGGAAGAGCCCGTTTCCGGGCCCCGCCCCGCGGAGTTTTCCCGGCGGGTGATTGGCTGTTGGGGGGGAGGGGAAGGCGGCGTGGGCGTCGTCCTCGTGTGCGGGCCCCGTGCTCGCCGCCCCGCCCCGGTACGGCGGCCGGGAGGGGCGGTGCGTTGGCCGGGGGCGGGGGCGCCGCCCCCTGCGGCCCGGTGTGCCACCGGCCCGGCCCCGGCGGCAGGCAGCGCCTTGTGACCCGCAGCGACTGAACGGCGTCGCTCCCGTAAGAACGCAGGGACGGGCGGCGGCGGCGGCAGCCCCAGGGCGGACCGTGCCCCGCGAGCCCGGTGGCGGGGACTCATCGGTTTTCAGCCTTTTATCCCCTCGGTTTCCCTCCGCCTACAGGGAGTAGGGGGTTCAGGAGGGCGGGGGATTGCCGCCCGCGGGGGGGGTGGCATGGGGGGCTACGCCGCCGTTACCGTCAAATCGGGCCCCCCCCGGTCTGCCGTAACCCTTGGACAACGGTGCCCGCCCGCTTCCGCTGGCCTCCGTTGGGCAACGCTGGCGGAGGGGGGCGGGGAGAGCAGGACCCTTTAACGGGCGGGGCGAGGGCGGTGCTTCCCCCGCCTCCGCAGCGCTCCGGGACTGGCGGAGCCGGTCCGCAGCTCCGGCAGAGCGAGAGCCGCCTCCGCTCCGGCCTGGCCGCAGCCGGCCTGCCAGGCCGTGCCTGCTCCCGGTGAGACCCCTGGGCTGGGGGCCGGGAGCTGCTTGGAGTGAGCCTGGGGGGTCCCCTGGGGCTCGCCGTTGGTTTCCCGGGAGGGGGGCGGCTTCAGTCTGGTGGCCCTGAGTCTCGGCGTCAAGCTGCCAGATGATCTCGGGTTAACGATAAGCTGTCGTGTGTTAATGGCACGGGTGCATCCAAAAGCTGTAACGTTAACTGTTTCTTGGCCTCTCTCCTATTCTGGTGTTTGTCTGTGCAAAGGTCAGATGTTCCCATCAGTTGTGAAGAAGAGTAGAGTTGGGACCTGCTAAGTGCTGATCTGCTTGTGCTCCAGACCATGGACTCATTGAGGGTGTCCCAGGTGTGAAAATGTCCAGCAGTAACCAGGAGTTAGTGATTGACTTTGTTTCCTACAAGCTCTCGCAGAAGGGATACAGCTGGAGTCAGCTGGAGGAGGAGGATGAGAACAGGACTGACTTTGCAGCGGAGGAGGCTGAGATGGACGGCGTCCTCAATGGGAGCCCCTCCTGGCATCCACCCGCCAGCCACGTAGTGAACGGAGCCACTGTGCACCGGAGCAGCCTCGAAGTCCATGGAATCGTTCAAGCAGCTGATGTGAGGCAGGCACTGAGAGAGGCGGGGGATGAGTTTGAGTTGAGGTACAGGCAGGCTTTCAGCGACCTCACTTCCCAGCTCCACATCACCCCTGGCACAGCGTATCAGAGCTTTGAGCAGGTAGTGAATGAACTCTTCCGTGACGGAGTGAACTGGGGTCGCATTGTGGCTTTCTTCTCCTTCGGAGGAGCCTTGTGCGTGGAGAGCGTTGACAAGGAGATGCGGGTATTGGTGGGACGCATTGTGTCTTGGATGACCACGTACTTGACCGACCACCTAGATCCCTGGATCCAGGAGAATGGCGGATGGGTAAGAACTCCGCTCCCTGCAATGTTTATGCTAGTGCTTGTCCTAGGCCTTGTAGGGAGATAAAGGGGAGTGTGGCCTTTCCCTCTGTGCTCTTAACACTGCCCCAAAAGGGTCAGTCTACCGTGATGACACAGTTTATACTCAGATGTGTCCTTCTCCATCCCTGTTTTTTCTACTTCTCCCTGGATGTTACATAAAAGACCTGTTTTCCAAGAGCCTTTGGAAATCTAGTGTCATCCAAGCTTGTTCTTCAAGTGGGAGCCCTTGCTCTTGGGCATGTTCCTGGTGTCATTTAACAGCAGGGAGTGGAGCTTCCTCCTCTCTGAGTGCACAGTGCTCCAGCGGGCTGGCCTGTGGTCTGCTGGGGTAACAGCTACTTCTTCATTCTGGAGACAGGACTTTGCCTTCTGCCATGCTCACGGTGAAGCGAATCCCACAGCAGATCTCCGTGGGCAGGTGGGCTGCTGGGCCTGTCTGAGCTGGTATGGTGGGAGACAGGGCTGAGGTGGAGGCAACCTCTGCACAGGAGAGCTGCTAAACCTGCAGCTGCTTCTTACTTGGCAGGGAGCAATGCTCCCAGCTGCCCCAACAGCAAACCCCAGCACGCTTTCAGTGGTGAGGTATTAACGTGAATAAGCATTTCTTCAGGAAGCATTCTTGAAATGCCAGGTCTGGCTGTGTGGTGCTGCCTGGGACTGCCAGTGGGAGGTATATGACCTACAGATGTCTGAGGTTTTTTTTTGCTTCTGCATCTTAGTGGTTCCCTGCTGGTGTAACCTTTACTGGTTCCCACTGGAAAGAGTTCGTGCTGTCATGTGTTAGCATCTAAATGGTGGGGAATTGCCTTGCTGGTGAGTTAAGGCCTTTCCACCCTCTTCATCTCATTGTTCATCACCAGGCCCCTGCACCTCAAGGAGAGGGCAGGAACCTTTGAGCCCAGCGCTGTGCTCTCTACCCTCCTGTGACAGAGGAGATGTGCAGGAGCCCCACAGAGCTCCCCAGCTCCTCTCACCTGGCCAGTGATGCTGGGGACCCCAGAGAAGAGGGGGAGTGGGTGCACCTAGGGTGCAGGAATTCCAGGAATGTGGCTGCCCTGGGGCACTGCCTGGGTGGGGCTGCTCAGGCAGAGGAGCTTGGTTTCAATTAATAACCTGGGATCTGCTAGCCATTTCATCAGGCTGTATCTGGCCCATTAGCACTCTCATCCTGCAGACAACCCTGGCCAAATGCTAGGTTCCTTCCCCCTCCCTCTGGCTTTGGCTTTTAAAGCCACAGATTAGTCTTGGAATTGAGTGATCAAATTGAGGTTTCCAAGCTAGTGTGGCTGTTGCTGTTAGTGACGGATTGGGCTGTATCCTGGAGACCTAGGCGATAATGCAATCTGATTTTTTGTAAATGAACTCTCTGGGGGATTTAGATTAAATCACTGGTGGAAAATCACTGGTCCCTGCTTGCAGGGAATGAAATACCTCCTCCCTCTGTTCCCCACCCCCAGTCATCACGGTTAAGACTTCAATTTTTTTGTCTGTCTGTAAATTCATTGTTTGGAGCAAATATTTGTTCAACAGATTGCAGAAGGGTCAGGACTTCTCCCTATCTGACCCACCCACCGGCTCTGTCTTTGAAGATCACTGTTAGCCTTGTTTCCCACCCAGGGGAGCAGCCTTGCTCTCTTCTAACCTTGAACGGGGCTTCCAACTTCACTGCCCGGGCTGTGCGGCTGCCTGGGCTGTGCGGGTCGCTGAATGCGAGCTGAGCAGGGTGGTAAAGGCCATAGTGGGAGGGATCCCACCCCACCAGCCACCAAAAAATAAGGGATAGGCAGTGTGGCTGCTGCCAGCCTAGTGCAAACCCTGACCTGTGATTGTTCGACATCTCAGCTGTAGCTTTCCTAAGTGCTCAGGTTTCACCACATCCCTTCTTGTGAAGGTAGCCGTGCCACTCCATGCAAAGGGACGGTGCGGTGCAGTGGGAGCACAGGGGCCATGACAGCTCCTGAGTGTGTCACACGTGGGGGCGTGTGTGGGGATGCTCTGCTTCCCTCTCACGTGACTCCATCTGCAGGGAGAAAGCTGCTGGCCTGCTGCTAGCTCCCCATGCAAGAAGAGAGTGCCAGCCTGCCGTTGCTGTGACGGAGCAGTCCCTCCTGCCACCCTGTTTGCACAGGGAGCCTGTTTGGTGCATCTGAGCTGGTAGAGCTTGTCCCATGCAAACAAAGCTCTGCTGAGAGGTGCAGCAGGCAGGTCCTGGTGAGAGGGATGCAAGTTCTGGCAGGCCTGCTTGGCAGGGACCAGGTGGTTTGTGTTTTGGAGCGCTGTGGCACTTCTCTTCCTGGAAAGCCCCTCTGAAAGAGGGAAGGAGCGTGGCTCCATCACAATTGTCGCACAGCCTGGTTGCATAGGAAGCTCTGTTTCATCCTCCACCAGTGGAACAAAAGCAAGCATAGGATGGCCTTGGGGTGCAGGTTTGCCTTTGGAGGGGCCTGTTAAGGCTGCTGTGTGCTGGGCTGTAGCAGTTTTCTTGAGAAACCATTTTTTTGAGACAAGGGGGAAATGGCAAATCTCGCTACCTAGCGTTAACATGAGTGTATTTTGTCACATTTCCTGGCCCTGCCTTGGTTTGCCCTCCTCTCCACAATCTGGTACTGAAAAAATAAACAAGAACAACCCAAGAGGGGCATTTAATAACGAACCAGAAGAGAGCTGCTGCCTTGGTAAGCCATCAAAACCAAAGAGGAGGCTTTCCTGAGGCAGTTGCTTTGGCCAGGACCAGATTCTACTAGCTGTGAAGTTCAAAGAGTGATCCCAGTGGGGATTGGGAGTCATGGTGGGAGAAATGTGGTGAGTGGGAATGCAGGAGGGGGAGGCACAGGGTGAGCAGGAGAGAGTCTGGCAGGCAGAGTTGTACTGACCATGCTTAATCTGTTTGAGAAAGGAAAGTGAGTAGTAGTTCCTACCTGGCTGTGACCTTCCAGTGGATGACAGCTTTTCTTTCAAGGTAAAATCTATGTTCATAGTGAGATTTAAAGAGGGTGTTCTGTGGGGGCTTGGAGGTAGATCTGTGGACACAGAGGCAGGAGGTTTCTTGTTTGCAGGGTGTGTGGTGGGGACCAGCACAAAGGGTCTGTGCTGGGCCTGGACTGAAAGCAAACAGCATCTTTATCACCAGTCTGACATCTGAATCCTGACAAGCTGGGCAGAAGGAGGACAGACTGCTTCCCACATTGGCTCTGCGCATCCCAGGCTCTCAGCCGGCCCTGGCTGTGCAGGGTTTGGTGTGCTGGGACATGCATGTTGTGTCGCTCTGTGGTGGACTGGAAGTTTGTGGTTCTGTTTGGGGAAAACCCTTAGAAGATGTCAATATAGCAAACTCATTTTCTATCTCTTTAATTTTTTTCTTGAATGATAGGAAATGACTCAGCCTGTGTCATATGACAGAGTGCAGCTGGGATTTTGTCCTGTGCTCTTTTTCCAACCTTCTCAATGGTTTCAGAGCTAGGCTTCGATTCTCAGCTCTTCAGAAATGCTTTTTGGCCTTGTGCCATTGCCCAGGTATCCTTCACAAGCCTCCCTGCAACCACTGCCTCATCTAGCTGATCCCGGGTGCCCTGGGATCCTCTTGCCTTCTCAGTCCAAGCTTTGTGGGCAGCATGAGATAAGTTCAAGTTGGAATTCTCCTGCTGTTGTGCCCTGAGGTGCGGAGAGGAGCAGTGTGCTAGGTGTGCACAGCACACGTGGAAGAGGCACAGCTGCGTATTTCACTGTATGGGGACTGCAGCTCCCTCTGGGGTGAGCGCGCTTTGCCAAAGCTCTGCCGTTTTGAGTGTTAACACACTGGCTTTCGGCAATGCCCCGGTGCTGCTAATCCCATTTGAGACCACGGCCATCAGCTTCACTTGCTGGCCAACACACAGCAGAGCTGGCTGTAGGAGGTGACTGTGGATAGCCAAGGCCATGCTTTGCTGTCTTAGAGATGAATCCCAACCAGTGGTCTGTGAAGCTTAGCTGGGCTATTGCTTTCCACTTCGTCCTCTGTAATTATTTTACAGTCTGGATCCCTTGCAGCTGAGATGATGCCCCCATTGTCATCACCTGCTCAGGATGAAAAAAAATACTCTCTTCCTGCCAGCTGAGTTCCCTCATATCCCTTCACAGTACTGAGTGTTTCTCTCTGGCTGTGGGAACTGCCTGCCTGATGGTCACTGTCGTCAGGGTCTTGGCCAGGGCTGACCTGCCTGGCGTGGCTGTCCCAGGTAGCTGCATCCTCACTGGCAGCTGGAGATCTGGGCTCAGCATTCAGATCCCTGGCAGCTTCCTGCCCTGCCTGCAACCTGGGAGGCTTTTCTACAGTGCTCTCCAGGAAATGCCATTGGAATGACTTCCACTGCAGCTTCCTGCCCGGCCCACAGCAGCATTCCTGCCACTAGACTGAGTATGATGAAGAGGCGAGTTTTCAGGCTTTGCTCTTCGCCCCGTTTATTCGTTTCTCCTTCTTTGGGACCCTGCCTGTTTTCCTTGCTGCCTCGCGGTGTGCAGTGCAGTTTGATTACGTTCCTTAGATCTGTGATTAGAGCAGGCACCTGGAAGGCAGTGCTGCCCATCACTGGCTGTGGCTCAGAGCAGCCCGCTTAACCCTGCGGCCTTTCAGCAAAAGGGATAGCATTTCCTTCCCTCCCAGGGGAGCCACTGGGAACTCAGATTTGTAAAGCACTCAGGTTCTTCAATCAGAAGAATGGAGTGTCATTTAAAAAAAAAAAAAAAACCACACCCACACAAAACTAAGAAATAATTAACAAACTGGTTCTTGCTGCTCTGTGTTCACAGCTGTTCTCAGTAATGTCAGTCTTCCCAATCATCCTGCTCCTCTCTGAAACTGGACCGGACCTGGGTCCCCCTGAGCACTGCCTAGGGTCTCTCCCCATTTCAGCAGCAATGGGGTGCCCCACCACAGCAGAAGGCGTGGGAAGGAGCGATGTTCTCTCTTTTCCCCTGTGCAAGCTGCAGCTTTCTGTATGTGCCTGGGGTGCGGCACCTGATTTCCATGGAGCTCCTGTACAGTTTGTGTACATGGTTTACCCCAGGGAGCGGCGATACACCTGCAGCCCACACCAGGTACAGGCTGAACGGTGGTGCCATCCTTTGAGGCCTTTGCTTAAGCTTTTCTCTGATTTTTACCAAGCTGCTGACAGCTGGCAGCACAGTCCCATCTTGACGTTTCAAGTATTTCTCTAGCAGCTCTTTCCCCACTAACTGCGAAGCACAAGTATTCCCAGAAGGAGCTGGGGGAAGGGAAGGGATGGATATCAGATGTAGAAGTGTTGCAGACCTGCTGAACCGAGAGGCGAGGGATTAATGGTGGCTTCTACCATGGGAGCAGATAGGGGCTGAGGGCAGCTGTTTTCTTTCCCCTCTGGTGGCCCCGATAGCAGTTGGGATGTTGACCTACCTGCTGACTGATTCAGTGCGAAGGTATGCTCTGTGGGGTGGCTCTGCCTTCTCATGGCAGGAGAGTAGCTACGCTCTCCTCCTCCACCCTCCCGAGAGGGATGTTACCCTTAAATGCTATTGTTCAAAACAACTAAAGATTAACACAGATAATGGAGGCATGAAAGGGAAGCGGTGTCCTTTGGTGCCAGGGCACTCCCTGGTTTGCTGCCCTGGCCTTGAACAGGGCAACCATTCCTCCTTCTTCCTCCCCACCTGGAAGGATGCAAAGGGGTGTTTTGTGCAAAATCTCTCTGAAGTCCCGCTCCTAATTGTCCTTGAGATGCCAAGGGCTTAAGTTAGGGAACGTGCTTTCTAGAGGCATGCAAGAGCTTTCCCTGGGGTGGGGGATGTGAGGGCTGTGCTGAGTGCACCAGGGCAGGTTCAGTGTGTAGGTTGGCCCTCTCTGCATTCAGGTGGGAAGAAGGGTTACTCTCCGCCACAGAAGCAGAGCAGCCTGGCAGAGCGAGGGGGCAGAGGGCTGCTGGGAGGCAGAGCCGTTAGCAGATGGCTCCAGCTGGGCTTACCGGGGAGCAGGTGTGGGTTTCGGGAGGCAGCCTTTTAAGAGAGATGTCAATTTTGAACCCGGGAGGCTCAAGGGGCTGAGCCGTGGCTGTCATGACTTGTATGCTAGAGAGCTGTGACCTAGTTGTGCTGTAGAAATGGTCGTTTTATTTTTTAGGTATTTTGCTTATTTTATTCTTATGTTTAATTTAGTTAGCAAAAAAAGAAAAAAGAGTCAGAGGGCTGAGCCGTGCTGGGAAGGACTGCCTGCAGGCGGGAACGCCTGCTGCAGCGCCTCCGTGCAGCCAGCATCTCTCCAGCCGTCCATGTCTTCTCTCGGACACGTGCTCACGTGTACCAGCCCAGTGCTGTCTCTCAGGATCTCTTTAATGGGAAACCCAGTGCACTCAGCACTGCTGCCTGCCTCCAGGGTAGCAAGGGAGGGAGGAGCAGGATTTGGAGCATTAACCAGAGAGACTCCCGTGGCCACTGGGACTGTGCTATAACTGGTCTGTTTTCCCTCTGCTCCTGGGAGCAGGGAACTGGGCAAGCCGGCATTTCAGCAGGCTTTGGGCTGGTTACTCTCTCGACTGCCACTTGCCCCCACATTTACATGGTGTGCCCAAGGAAGGGTAATAGGCTGTATCTGTGAAGAGGAAAGTTTCAGGGGTCTGTGCAATTCCCTTGGGGAGAGCTGCTTGAATTTATTGCATTATCCTCCTTCCTGCTCAAGCTTGTGTTTAAGCTGTGTCTGCAGACATAGCTTCTGATTTAAGTAGATCCAATTAGTAGCTAGCTTCTGGCATCAGTATCCTGCCTGGGGAGATGAAGAACCTCTGGTGGGAGTGGGGCCAGGCTCAGCCTTTCTGCCCCTGCTCCTGATCTAGGATGGACCCAGAGCTCCCCAGCTTGCAGCCCCAGTCCTGACTTGGGGGAAGACGGAGGCAGGTGTCCTCTGCTCCCTACTCTGCCTGGCCAAGAACAAAGAGCAGGCAGGTTCTCCCTGCCTGTACCACTGCCAGGTGCTCTTAAAACTGAAATCAAATACTCCAAAACATGACAGCTTGGCAGCAGGCAGGGCTTTGAGCGTGAGCAGGAGCTGCTCAGGCTGGGAGGTGTGCGAGGGGCCGACAGGCAGAGCTGTGCAGGGACCTGTCTGTTGGGGTAGGACTGTGCGCCCAAAGGGAAGGAGCTGCTGGAGCTGGCTGCTTCCCGAAGGAGCATGAGTTTTCTTCTCTGCTGGAGGGTGAAGGGCTCTTTGGAAAGCTCAGAGAAGAGGCCTAGGCTGGCACAGGGCTGATTTGGTTTGAGTGCAGCTAACACTATGCTCAGGTGGAGCAGGACAGCTGTCTGCATCACTTCATTGGTTCTCCAAGCAATACTAGTCCCATTTGCACGTCTCTGGTTTTTGCCATCATTGAGGCTGAGGAAGGCTGGGGATGCTAGGAGGGTTGTGCAAGGAGCACAGCTGGCAGCAGTACGTGACGTTACTCTGTGTATAACTCATGGCAAGCTGGCTCAGGGTTTGGGCTGGGATGTGGGAGCTGGGTGTGTATGTGGCCCTGGGTAGTATCTGGGTGACATATGGCTTATGTATGGAGAAAATTAGGTATTGCTACCTGTAAATCAGCCATCATAGCAGTGTTGCAAATGCTTCCATGCTGTATTGGCGTGGCTCACTAGTGTATTAAACTTGCCGGAGAGCTAATATCTTTTATTAGAGCAACTGACCTCACTGAGAAGCTTCCAGTGCACCAGCCAGTGATTATTTCATGCAACAACATGTATGGAGGCGCCCAGGGCAGAGCACAAAGTCTCCTTCTCATGCTGCACAGCTTTCTCCTGCACTTGCTGCATCAGCTGCATACTCTGCTTCCTGCCCTCAAGTCAGCAGGGATTTTGCTAAAAGGGACTTCATGGCCTGAATCATTTGAGATTTCATGTGGACTAACAGGAAGTGAAAACAGAATGAGCACATCTTCCTCCTCTTCCTGCACCTCCACCCTTTCCCCTTTTTCATTCAAGTGGCATGTAAGAATTACAGCAGCCTCGTGAGGCGCTGGGGTTGAAGAGAGAAGTGGTAAGACTTGGCTGGTGCTCCTCTGGGATGCTGGAGGACAAGTGGCTCAAGGTGTGAGAACCAGGCAGCCCTTCCCCAGGACCCACCTCCCCTGGGGGCTGTCCCTGCACCCAGCCTTGCTTGCTTGGGCGTTGGTGATGCTGCGGTTCCCTGTGGGGTGGGTTTGGGATAGACTTGCACTGTGGTTAAGGGCTGGGGATAGCCATCGGCATCCCACAGTTCAGCCCCTGGATAGGAGGGAACATGGCTCCACAGCTGGGCACTTGCAAGTGCGGCATGTCTCCTCGGTGCAGGTTTCCCCACAGTTACACAAGGGCACGATTGCACAGGAGCTGTGACGTCTGGGAAGAGCAATGACAAGGTGAAAATTGAGCTTTTTTCCCTGGGCGCAGGGGACCCTGCTGAGGTGCTTGTCCAGTGCAGCAAGCTGGCTGTAACACTCAGGCTCCCCAGCACCGCAGGCGGCAGATAACTGTGAAATTAAAGCAGGAGTCTTCCCCTGCCCCCAGAGCGTGCCCCTTGCACAAAAGGCAGGCAGGCTGCTCTGCCTGCCAGGGCTCAGACACCATCTGTCCGGTGGGGAGAAGCATCAGAGAGACCGTCTTTCTTCGGACTATTCCACTTAATGCCCTTTGGAAAACAATCCCATTCCCAGCAGGTGCTAATCTTTTGAGTGGATCCGGCTCAACCAATGTGTTCTTTGCTGTGCCTTTGTACCGGAGCCTTGTCGCCTGCCAGCCGTCCTGCTGCTGAGCATGCCTGACACCGGCTGGGGCTTCAGCACCTTTGGGAGTCCTCAGCCTGGTTAGTTCTGGGAGAAACACTGATGAAAGAAGGATGCAAGTAGATTAGTCATTCACACTGGCTCCTGCTTTAATACACATGAATGTTTCAGCAGATTCCTGGAACAGAGAGCACAATTCCCTGCTCCCCATCTCGTGCTGTGCGCTGCAGTCTCCTGGGGCAGGGACGGGGGTTACAGCTGTCACTGTAGCCCCTTTCATGTATTTGGAAAATACTGAAATTGTGCTGAATGGTGTGGGGTTATTGCAGGTTCCCTGGAGCTGTTGATGGAACCAGTTTGACAGGAGGCTGCCACAGCAAGGATTAGGGCTGAAATGTGCTAGTGAGGGTTTGTTTCTGCTTAGAAAGAGCTGGCTCTGGCCCTCACTCTGCTGAGCCCCCTAGGTTTGCTGGGCTTCAGGCTGAGGCCCCAGGGGCAGCCTCCCCGCAGGCTGCAGCCTTGGAGACTCTGTGTGTGGCAAGGTGGGTCGGGAGGAGAGCTGAGGCAGGGATGTGCTTATTCAATTAACCCTTTTGAGTTTGCAGCTTCATCCCTCAAGATCGCAGGTTTCCCAGCATGCAGGAGCTTGGGCAAGGGCAGCACCCCAGCGCCTGCAGCACCCAAGCACCCACTCCCAGGGCAGGAGAGATAGGGGAGGCAGTGGGGCAGGTGGGTGGCATTCCCTGCTATTGTCATGGAGATCAGCAGCTGCTTCCTTGGAGGTCACCATTTGCATAACAGTTAGAGCTGGGTCTCTGGAGCATTTGCACCTGCGAGTGTGCTGTCCCCAGAGCCAGCCCCTTCCCGACCCCACTTCCCCAGAGCCCCTTCCCCACTCCATCCCAAACCTGCCCAGGGTGCTGACGGGGACCAGAGGAGTGAAGTTGTGGATGTGGAGAAGCTCTGAGACTGCTGCCTTGGATGGCAGGTTTCTCTGGGATGATGTACCTGAGTGGGGAGCTAATGTTGACCTCCAATCCTGATACCATGGGCAGTGCTGTGTGACTGGCGCAGGCATGCTCGGTGTCCCCACCGTCCTCCTTTAGGGCCTGGGCTTCAGACAGGGCTCAAGGCCACATGCAGTTGCAGTGTCTGGGAGAGCAGGGCAGAGGGAGGACCTCCAGGATGTCTCTTCCACTTCCATAGTGTGTAGGGACCAGCTGAGTTATGTTTACAGGATCCTAGTGGCAGCCTTTTGGAATACTTATGTTTTCAGTTTTTTTCTGAAAGATCTCAGCTGCCTTTTCCCCCTGTGCTTCACCTCCAGGTTCACATATGCCAGTCCCATGTGGTGAGCTGGCAGCCCGAAGGGGCTCTGGGAGCAGGTTGCTGTTGACGCAGGGCTTTGTTGTGGTCTGCGCTGAGCTGCTGCCTTTCTTTTTCCGTGCTTGTCTCGCTGCTCGGCACAAAACTGTTCCCAGCATCTCATTAACAAATGTCTGGTCATCCAGATGACTCCATTCCTGGCCGGCAATTGGTGTTAGACCTCTTAGCAGTAACACAGCTGTAGTTACAGTGAAGGTATAACAGAAACAGCCTTGTTTTCAAGTGAAACATTGCCTCGTGATGAGAATGCCTGGGTTGGGAGTCAGATGCTGTGGCTCATGCTGCTGGCTTGTATGCAACTTTAGGGAAAGCATTTAACCTCTCTGTACCTCTGTTTATCTGTCTGGGGACAATGCTGATAAAACACATTGAGATCCTTGGGTGGGAAAGGCTTTTGTATGTAGGGAGCTGGTTGCTGTGGGTGTCTCTGAGGCAGGCTGGCTAGGTATTGGAGGTGTAGCTCCTGCTGGAAGCAGAGTCTCTGTGTCAAAGTCGGACCAAATGCCACTGGTTCACCATGAATAGTCACGGTAGAGCCTCTCTTCTCTGCTGGTTGTCAGATCTTCGTGCTGGTGTATTGGTGACATCCACATCCTTCACCTCCCCATGCAAGGGAAGCTTTGAGCACCCAAACTTTGCCCTCCCCAGCAGCTGCCACCCTCCCCTTCCTGCTCTGTCCCAGGCTCGTAAGAGACCAGATGGGGATTCATTGCCCACATCTGCTTCCTCCACCTGCCCTCATGGTTTGGTGTCGCTTACTGAATCCTCTTTCCCCCAGTGCTGGGGCTTATCTTGAAAGAGGAACCTGCCCTGCTTTGCTCACCCTGAATGGGATCTAGCAACTGTTCTTGCTCCTGTTTGGCCATGGGAGCTGCTTCAGGCAGTGCTGGTGAATGAAACCAGCTGAACCTCTGGGGCTGGGTACCAGCAAGAGGCTGAAACTTTGGGTCTTCCCGTTTCCAGGCCGGGATATGAACACTGTCTCAGCCAGACCTTGAGCCTGATTAACCTCTTCTCCCACCTGAGACGGAGCACTTTGGGTCATACCTGTTCATCTTTTTTCTCTTCTATGGTGTCATGTATCATCACTGGGCAGTGTTTAAATGCTGCTGTGTCACCCCCTCTCTCCCCAACAGTGGGTTGTAGTTTGGGGCACTGCAGGTGTGTCGAGAGCCTTTGGCATGCAGAACCTCCTTCCCCCAGCTCTGTGAGGTGGTGGACACTGGTGGAGTCTGGATTTCCAGGTCCTCTACCTTCTGCACACAACATGTGCAGCTGGATGGAAGCCCCCCCTCAGCAAGTGCTGGTTTAGGCTCCAGCAAGAAGACGTTGTGTCCTTTCCCAGTGCTGGGCGAGGAGAGGCAAAGCCAGGGGATTGCCTTTTGCGTAGGCATAACCTCTCACTGCTTCCTCATTGCCTGCCCCAGAGCATCCTCCTCTTGGACACGTCTGTCACCCGGGGTAGGGAAGGGGATGTGACTGGTGTTCTGCTGTGGAACAGCCTGTCCTCTCTGGGCCTGGGGTGGAAGAGGCCCACGGGCACGTGGAGAGGGCGGTTGAGACACTGACGTGCTGTTGCTACCAGAGTCCTTGTGAGCAACTCAGGAATTCCAAATATTTCCTCTCAGATAAAGGTGACTGGAGGCGGCCAGAAATATCTGGACGTGTCTGGGCAAGCCTGAGATCCCAAACACCAGGGCAGAGAGGTCAGAATCAGTACTGGGAGTGCTGGGCTTCAGGTGCAGAGTGGCCAAGGCCCCGGGCAGTGTGGGAACTGAGCAAGCTGCCTTTCCCTAACCTTCAACCCACCCCCAGGACAGGGAGGGGAGGACGCTTCTGCCTGTTTTCCCACTCCCCCTGGTCTGGGATCACTGTTCCCAGGGGACACATCTGGGTTTGCAGTTGTGCAGGGGCTGAGCTATTGCAGCTCCTGGGGACAGTTTCCCCAGGGAAGGGCAAGGCGCTCTCCTCCTGAGTCCCCTGTGTCCCCCAGCTGTGGCTCCAGCAGCTGTGGCTCCATTCCAGGGGTGAGGGAGAGGGGCTCATGTCCCCTCCCTGCCCATGCGGGGCTCTTGTCATGCTCTTCTCCGTCTGTAGCACCCGATAGCTCTCAGTTCACCGTATGCCATTTATCTCTTGTTAAGCAAACACTTCCTTTTCTTAGAAGTAAGGGCTTCAAAACATGCTTCTTGGAACTGCCTTTCCCTAAGCTCGGCAGCACATAAAATCGAGAAGGCAACACAGAGGCTCGGCTGCCAGCCCTCCCCGGCTCCCTGCCCTGCCTGTGGGGGCCCTCTCCTGGTGCCTGCCCTGCTGGGTAACTGCAAGTCCCCTTGCACCTCCACAGCCTTCCTGGGGACATCCCCTCCCATAGGTCAGGAGGAGCCTGTAGAGATGTGTCAGGCTTGGTGGGCAGGCCTTAGTGAATCACGAGCAAAGTGGCTTGTCCTGGGGAATACATCACCTCCTTCCTCCTGCTGAGTGCTTGTGCAGCATTGGGTGCTGTGGGTGTGCGGTGGGGACATGCTTCCAAGGGAAGGACCTTCCCTGGAATGCAGGAGCCCCAGTACAGAGGGATATTGTAGGGTTGGTGCAGGTGCTCCACAGCTGGTGGTTTTGGACAAGCCCATGCCTTCTGCCCTGGTTCCCCTGTGCCCTCCGCTCCCGCCAGCCTCCTCTCAGTTTGCTGCCACTTGCCATGCACTGTCACTGCTCTGCTGCTCGTCACCACCTATCAGCAGAGGGATTTCCTGTGCCATAATTAAAAATATCCCCTCCTTGAGTTTGGGATCTCCTCCCATCCCTCTCCTGCAGCACATCACTGCCTGATTCTGTGCCCTTCCTCCTGGACAAGTGCCCAGGCAGCGGGGCTGGCAGTGAGCAGCAGCCATCACCTTTCTCCCTGGACAGCACCTGCGTGTGAGCCACTGTCCTGCTGGTTCCTGTGGGGCCGGGATGCAATATAATGCCTCCATAGAGCTCACACCAGCTGGCAGGCCTGTTGGGAAGTGAGCTGCCTTGTGCTGCTCTGTGTAGGTGGTGGGAGTTACAAGGACAGTTGTCACATCCCTGAAGAGGACTCTGAGCAAGCTGGCAGCAGTGATGTGCTCTAGGATGAGTGAGCAATGTCCCTGTTGTCCCAGTGCCCTGTCATTGGGTCTGCTGGGACCTCATCATGGTCAGGGGGATGTGAAAGGCAGCCGGGGAAGTCAGGAGATGGTGTTTGGTAGAAGGCAGAGAAGAGCTTTGGTGGGGCAGAAGTGGGTGCTCAGGTTAACAGCTCACCTGTGTGGTTGTTCAAGTACCTGCTCCCCTGTTGTGGGGAGACCTGTGGCCAAGGAGAGGGACACAGCTTATCTCCCTGGGAGCAAGCATGGATGCCTGTGGCATGCCTTGCTGTGAAAAGCTGTGTGAGAGCTTGGTCATGCGTGTGTGTATGTCTGGCAAGGTGAGGAGATATTCCACAAGCTGTGACCATACTTGGCCTGTTTTTGGGGGAGCTGGGGGCCTGGCACCACATTTCTATAAATGATGGAGAGGCAGCTGCCTAAAAAGCCTCTTGATCCCAGCCATGATCTGAGCACCAAACCCTGCCACAGGTCCTGTGGCAGCAGTTGCAGCTCATCACAGGCTGTGGGCAGGTGTGGGAGGCAGCTTGCAGGCAGAACTGCTAGACCCAGGCAGGCTGGGATGCTGCCCCTGCCTCTGGGGAGGCTATGGTAAGGCGTGACACAAGCTCAGTGTTAGCTGGGCTTATCTCTGCTTTCCCAGAGCAGCCGGGTTACTGGAACTTCGTTCACTTATCAGGGAACAGAGAACCTTGCTGGGAAGATGGGCTCAAGGTGCAACAGCTGAGCTGCCCAGCACTCTGAGCTGCCGGCGATCCCTGAGCCCAGAGCTCACAGCTCTGGCTCCCTCTAGCCCTGGTGCTCCTGCTGGGCCCTGATAAAACCTGGGAGCTGCTGGGGCCTAAAGTTCCCTGCTTCATGTAGTCTGACCATGGACCCCCCCTTTCCTGCAGTGCGTGTGGCCTGGGGACCTGAGGAGCTATCCTCACAGTGGTCCATGGTCCCTGGGTGCCCAGGAGAGCATGAGAGGTGGGGTGGTGCCATTGGGGTGCTGTGTGGGCACAGGGGTCAGAGGTATGGTGCCATGGGATCACTGCATGGGCGCAGGGGGCAGAGGTGTTCTCTGAGAGCCTGTTTTTTGGGAGCAGTTCAGCTCTGGTGGTCTCTCCCACTCTGCCCTTCATCTCCCCCAGTCCAGGCCACGGCCATCTGTCCCCAGCCCTGTCACACATCTCCCTTGGAGGGAGAGGGGCTGTGGCTGTTTGCTGCACAGTGGCTCTGTTGAAATCTGCCCTGTTCTTGCTGTTGCTGAAGATGAAGGACTGGAGGTGGCCAGCTCGGACGAGCTGGGCCAGAGTGACTGCATTCCTGGCTGGGCCTTGTGCTTGGCCTGCTCTCCTGAAACCAGTGGAAGGCAGGAGTTTCGCGACCCAGAGCGTCTGCCTTCACCACAGGGATTCGTGAAATCCAGATCGTGCTGCAGAGTAACCTGCGATGGCCAGGCCATGGGAGCGCTTGTCTTACTGGCATGTGGCAGTAGGGAGAGGGAGGTGTGAGGCTCCACTTTGGATACAAAAGCAGCAGGGGGATGCGTGGTGGGGACTCCTGCCACAACCCTGGGTATCAACCCTTCTGCTGCTCCCCCAGGCCTTGGCTGTGGAATAAAGCCCAGCATTTTCCTGCTGCAGTGATTTCTATCACACTTCGATGCTAATTTTAGAGAGCCTAGAGCACGTGATACATCTCCTGCCCTGCCCGCATGGTATTCTCCTTGCAAATCCTTTCTGGCATCCACTTCTCTCATGACTGGTCCTGTACTTCCCCCATCACCCTCTGTGCATGATTCAGAGTAAGGAAGCACAAGGCGTCTGTCATCCGCCTGGTCCCCACCAGTGCTTTCCTGCCAGCAGGAGCCCAACAGCCTTCCTGCCCCTTCCTGCTGCGTCTTCCCCTCCAGCCTGCTCCATGGAGGAGGAAGGAGCCCCAGAAAGCAGCAGAGAGGGTCTCTGTGCTCTGCTCCCACCCCTCTGCTTACCACTTCTCTTTTCCCACAGGAGCGGTTTGTGGACCTCTATGGGAACAATGCTGCTGCCGAGGTGAGGAAGGGCCAGGAGACCTTCAACAAATGGCTCCTGACCGGGGCGACGGTGGCAGGAGTACTTCTGCTGGGATCCCTGCTGAGCCGCAAGTGACCCGCTGCCGAGTCCCCCTGTCACCAGGATGGCTGCGCCTTCACCACCACATCCACTACACTCCGCTCCCGAGCACCATCACCAGCGCAGGGGGCAGCCCCCCCGCCTTCCCGGGCGAGTGCCCCGCTCCACGGAGCTTTCTTCCTCATGCCGCCAGTTCCTTTTGTCGTAGTCCCTCTTATTTACCGTTCTGTTGTGTTTTTAAAGGCGCTGAGACCAATGCAGCACTTCAGCCAACAGCTCCCAGCTCTGGGGAGATCCAGGCAGCCTGGGGGGAGTACTGGCTAGAAGGTGTCCCAGCTCTGCAGGGTCCTCTAGATCACTTTGAAGAGAATAAACAGACTTATTTTTGCATGTGTGAGTGTGTGCGTGTGTATAGATGTGTCACTAATGTAAGGTTCCCCAGCCAGAGCAAGGGTCGAGGCTCCGTGCCCTCGGATCCGGCATGCTCAGGCCCTGGGAAGAGGCAGGCTGCCGAATGGGACTGAGCTTCCCTGCAGCATCCTTACCCCATCCCCGCTTCCTCCAGGCAGAGCTCGTCCCTGTGGTGGTGGGGGAGCCAGGAGGAAGAGGCAGAGTGTGGGGTTGAAGAGCTCTGCCCTTGTGTCAGCCCCTGAGCCCCTTTCTGCCCAGACATCAGCTGCTGGGAGCTGAGGCTGGGCTTGGGTTGAGGATGGTGTCAGGCCCAGGGCTGTGCCTCGTTTGAAGGAATCCTCCTCCTCTTCTTCCTCCTCCCTCTGAATGTAGATTGCTGTGGGGCATTGCACATCTTTCCCCACGCCTGCTTCTCCATGTGGCAAAGGAGGGAGGCAGGCAAGGGGGGGAGAGCGCTTTGCCCTGGCACAAGGGACTCTCCAGAGACCCAGGGCCACTGCATCTAGCAAGTGCAGGAATACAGGGTGGGGGGATGGAAGGGGCAGAGGGAGCGATGCTCCTGCCAGGCCTGGGGATGGCTGCAGGGGAAGGCAGACACCTGGGAGCAGCCCCACCGTGGCTGATCCATGGGGGTATGAGCCTGGGGGTGGTGGGAGTGAGGGCTGGCACTGGCTGAGAGCCAACCCCGCTGCCAGAAAGCCTTTTTGGGGACAGCGGGAGCCATTGGCCTCTCCTGTGCTCCCCCAGTTGCTGCCAGTCCCCGTAGTGCAGGCAGATCCCTGTCCCCGTGGCGTGGCTGTGACGGGTGCGTGCAGTGGCAGAGGTACCTGACTTCCCCCACCGCGCTGCTTCTGTGGCACTGGACCTCCAGGCTTTGAGCTGAAATTAGCTTCAAAAATAACCCCTAGTCCTTCGGAGACCACCACCGGCAGACCCAGCTGTCCTCATGGGCTTGTCTGTGTGCATACCGCCCGCGCTCTGCTGTACATATCCGAGTAGTTTTTAATTCATTTGTGAATACTCTTAATGCTATTTTTGTTAACTTGTCTGTCCGTATTTATGTGTGGGGCCGTGCTCCCTGCAGAGGCCAAGGTGGGATGGAGGCGGGGGGGGAAACTGGAGGTTCCTGGGGTTCCTGTCTGGCCACCGAGCACAGACGCGCACTCCCCGTGGAGGATCTCCCAGAGCCAGGAGTGGATCCTATGTGGGGAGTGCGAGGATTAGCATTAGCCCGTCGAATGCTTCGGTTTGCAGGTGGAGGTGAGTCCACTAATAAACTCTCATAATTGGACCTGCTGATGGTGCTGTGGTCTTTGTGAGCACGTTGGAGGGGTTTATTCGGGCAGCTTTGGGCAGGAGCTGCCTTCAGCGGGGTGGAGGGAGGGGGGCCGAGTCCTCTCCTTTTCCTGGGGAAGGGTTGCATGTTCTGGGTGGGTGGCGGGGGTGTGGCTGTTGGCCCAAGGGGGTGGTGCTGGGTTGACGTGGCAAGGTGCTGCCTGCTTGGCCATGGCTGCCTGTCTCCATCACAGGCAGCCTCGGGGCAGACCCCTGCCCATTCCTTCCACTTCTCACCGGGACCAGGCTCCTGCGCCCTCGTCTGTTGGGCAGGAGAGCTCAGTCCAGGCTCTTAACTAGGCTGGGGCAGGGCTGATTTTGGGGCTGTGGGCTCAGCACCAGTGCGGAACCAGGCAGAGGAAGCACCCACAGCCGTGCTGGCCTGGGGGCGGGGGTGAGGAGGGCGTGGGGCTCACAGCCCCACGCCCCAGTGGGTGCTTTGCTGGGTCCCGCAGCCACCACCCCCACCCCTCCGCCCGCATTCCCGGGGCTGCCCCTCGCCCCCAGCTCTGAGCTGGGGAAGGGGAAACCTCCTCCCTGCGCTACCTTCCCTTTTTTGCGGGGGCGGGGGGTGGGGGGGGAGCTGAACCCCCAAACACTGCGGCTGGGTCACGTTGCCCCAAACGTGAGCTTTCACCCCTCCTCGCCCCGGCAGGACGCTCCTGCTTGAGGCTCAGCCCTCCCCACGCCCCCCCACGCCCCATCCCCTTCGGGGTGCCCAGGGGCCGGCCGGAGCGTGGGGGGCAGAGCCGGGCCTGGCGGGAGCGGTGGGCCGGCAGGACGCGGCGGGAGGCCACGGACACTAGCACCATCCCGTGGGCGACGGGGGAAGCTGTCGTGGCCCTGTAGCCACAGCGGCCGCTGCTGGGGACGGAGGGCACCCGCATGGCCGGTACACGCGCAATGAATGCCTTGTGCGTGACACACACACACACACACACCCCCCCACACCCCCCCTCCCGGTCCCCAAGAGCCACCAGCCCCGGTCCCAGCCCCCCTGAGCAGCCCCTCCCCCCCGCAGCCCCCGTCCCCCCACCCGAAGTTGCTGCAGGAGCCCCGGCACAGGGGACGGAACCCCTCACCCCGGCACGGCCGGAGCCCCACGCAGCCCCATCCCCGAGAGACACCACACACGCCACGCCAGGCTGATCCACAGTCTCGGCTTTAATCCCTGCTGAAAAGCCCCCGGCAGACGGGGGGGGTTGGGTCCCACAGCCGGGTGGCTCTGCTGGCCACGGGGCGGTGACACGGCTTGTGGGGGGGGGGTCAGTAGGTTCCCACGCAGTGGCTGGTCTCAAGACTTGTACTGCAGATCCGTGGCGATGAGCACGAAGCCCTGCGGGGAGTTGGGGTGAGAGGGGGGACACGGGGGATGTCGGGGGCATGCGGGTGAGGGGACAGGGGCAGCACCCACCTCCTGCAGTGAGAGCTGGGAGTTGAGCAGGCTGAGGCCGTGTAGGGTGGGCACAGGGATGCCGGCCTGGAGCCGCTCTGTGGGGAGAGCAGAGCCATGAGGAGGGCAGCCCTGGGACAGCTGGCAGGGGGACACAGGGACAGGATAGGGACAGCACTCACTGTTTGCCCAGGGTACCCCGAAAAGCCACAGCCCGAACTTCAGCAGGGTCTCCAGCCTCTTCACCTGCAGGACAGGCAGACCCCTGAGCCCAGCACGGGGCAGGCAGAGGGGTCCATAGCGCAGGCAGGGCTCAGCTCCCCTGTCAGGGCTGCACCTGCTGCCTGTGCAAATTCTCAGTAGCACTGGCCTTGCACAGGGCCCACAGCACCCCCAAACCCCATCCCTCAGCCCCCGCTCCCAGGCAGGTGCAGAGCCTGAGGCTCCCCTTGGCTGCCCCATCATGCCCCAGGCATGGCCACTCACCTCCACTGGGCCCACATGCGACATCACCTGCGTCACGCTAAGCCTGGAGGGCAAAAGCAGGGTGAGAGCCAGGCAGGGGGACAGAGACTGTCCCCTCCTGGGGCAGGGACAGGCTGAGACCCATGGCAGGGCTGGGAGCCTGGCAGAGTGGGTCCAGCTGAGGACCTAGTTGGGGTATGAGTGCCAGGGCAGCAGGCATAGCCAAGAGCCGGGGACAGGATGGGCTGCAAGCAGGTCATACGGGACCTGGGGAGGGAAAAGGGTGGAGGTGGAGAATGGGGGGAGCTCCAATAGGGAGGCTGGACCCAGCACAGGGCTGGGGACTTACCCCGTCAAGCTCACGGTGCCCCTGAGCCTGTTCCCAGTGATGGTCGGCTTCCCTGTCACATTGGCATCCTGCAGCAAGAACAGATGTCAGAAACACCAGTGCAGTGCCTGCAACTGTTCATCGCTCTGCAGCACCCAGCATTGCCCAGCATCCCCCCAGCATTGCCCCAGCATCACACAGGATCACCCAGCATTGCCCCAGCATGGCCCCAGCCTAGAGTGCAGGCAGCAGACTCTGCTGTGGCAGCACCAGCCACTCACAATGTTCAGCAGAAAAGCAGGGACACGCGTGGCATTGGGCAGCACCACGAAGGCTTCGGCCAAGCCAAAGAGGGCCCCATGCAGGGCGTCAGGGTGGCAGGAGAGCAGGGGCTGCTGGCGGGCCGAGAGGTGCAGCTCCATGGGCTGGTCTGGGTAGCGCTCCTGCAGCTGCAGGTGGAACAAGGTCTGGGTTGGTACAGAGCTACATGGGCACTGCGGGTACCAGCCATGGCTCCCAGCTGGCCACCACCACCATCTGGGGCCCGTGTGGTGGGCACTGGGTCCTGCCCCGCCCATAGGCCACCTGCCCACGTCCTGTCCTGCCTGGGTCCCATCCAGACTCCATCCCATCCTGTCTGCATCCCATCCCATGTCCCATCTCCCCTGCATCACATCCCTCCTGTGTCCCATCCTGCCTGCATTGCATTCCATGTCCCACCCCTCCTGCATCCCATCCCACCTCCATCCCATGCCTCCTGCATCCCACCTCATGTCTTGTCCCATATGCATCCCATCCCCTGTCCCATTCTATCTGCATCCTGTCCCAGCCCATGTTCTATCCCATGCATGTCCCACTCCCCACCCTGTGCCCACCTGTGGGGAGAACAGCCCCATGCTCTTGGTCCTCAGCTGGAGCGGGAACCGCCGTGGGAGCTGGAAGGCAGCAGACTGGTCAGGACGCTGGTACCACAAGGCACAGGAGGGCGTGGGGACATCCTGATGGGACCCGGGGAGGGGGGAAGCCCTGCCCACAGCCACGGCTGGAGCCATCCTTACCATGTTGCTGGAGATGTTCCTGCGCAGGGCCCCAGCTGTGAAGTATGTGAAGGCGGCCGAGTTGGCAACGAACTCAGTGATGGCCAGCAGCAGCATGGGCTCCTGCGCCATTGGCAGCACTGTGGGCAGAGCTGCAGGCCATGCCACAGGCAGCGCCATTGGCAGCGCTGAGGAAGGTCCCTGCTGGCACTTGCCCACCCTGAAGAACTCTCCCTGCACGGACAGATGGACAGACACAAGGCTCAGACCAGATCCCCCTGTGCCCTGGTCCCAGAGCCGGTCCAGGGACAACCTGGATGACATTACCTTAAGGGCGACATCCCCATGCTCTGCTGTGATGGCCGGCCGCTCCAGCAGGGAATGGTCGATGGCAGCGAAGGGGTCCAGCTGGGTGGACACTGCAGGAACATGGGGGTGGTTGGGGGGAACCAGACCACCTGCCCCCTCCTGCAGCCCCAAGTCCCACAGACCCCACTGGGCACCAGCCCATGACACAGCATCACCTGGGCCACGTTGCCCAGTCCCCTCCTGCCCCAGCCCTGATCCCTCACCTACCTTTCATGTGCTTCAGGGCATCCTCCAGCCTGTAGACACCCCTACGGAGCTCGAGGCAGAGCTGGAAGCAGAGCAGCACATCAGCAAGCCCATGGACAGTAGTCCCCAAGTTGCTCACTTGGGGGAACAGGGACACCAGCTACCCATAGAGCAGGAGCTGAGCACCAACCTGCTTGTTCAGCTGCTGCCGCAGGGCTTTCTGGAGCAACGGTGCCAGCAGGTTGTAGAGCCAGCTGCGGGGCAGAGCAGGATCCTCAGATCACCCTGGGGTGCCCCAGCCTCCCCCAACTCAACACCCCAGCTGGGGCACTGAGGAGCCCCCATGTACCAGGGAGAAGAGGGGAACAGGGCTCCTGGCATCACCTGTGTCCACGGTGAAACTCCATGTGCAGGTCGGTGCCGTGGGCTTCACAGCTGGCGCTCCACACCATGGGGCGGCCGCTGTCATCCATGCTCACCCCCAGCACTGCCACCACAGCCAGTTCATTCATGTGGAGCTCGACGGAGCCCCTGTCCCAGCTTCAGACAGAGCAGGTCAGCATGGGGATGGCAGTGGCCCAAAGACACCCTGAGCTGCCCAGGTCCCCACCCCTGTGCCCTGGGTGGGTGAGAACTCACATGGCACCCAGCTGGGCTCCCCACTCAGCGCTGAGCTGGATGCGGGCACGCTGCACTGTCAACCTCAACCCCACGTCCTCAGCGAAGTCCACGGCAGAGTCGTTCATCTGCAGCTCATGGATGCTGATCCTGTGCAACACAGGCAGCCTGGGCTCGCAGCTGCGCCCAGGGCACGACAGGGACGAGGATGGGGACAGGTATGGGGACCCCGCAGGCAGCTCTTACCGGGGCACGGCGTAGGTGAGTGTCCCCAGGAGTGGGCTGTGGTAGGAGCCCGTCAGGTTCAGCTCATGTTCTTTCTGCAGCAGCGACTGGAGCAGCTTCAGCCCAAACTGCCGGCCTGGGGCAGAGCAGGGATTTAGGGGAGGGCACCAGGGAAGGGGCTGGGTTGCCAGTGGGGCAAGCAGCTGGGTCCAGGACACCCTTCCATCCCCCATCCCAGGTCGTCTGGCTATGGTCCCCCTTGACCCCCTGCCCAGTTCCCCCAAGCGTGGTCAGGGGCGCAAGACCCACCAAATTCCAGCGCTGTCTGGGTCAGCCGGGCCTTGATGCCAGGGTTGGTGCCAGCCGCAGGCACACAGGCAGTCAGCAGGAGCAGGAGGCAGAGCCACGCTGGCACCAGTGTGCCTTGGGGATGGTGCTGGGACCTGGAGGCTGGAGCAGAAGACATGACTGTGTGATGCACAGCTGCTGCGGAGACCCCATCCCTGCGCACCAGCCCAGCCAGGACTTATATCGGGGACAGGGACCTGGGGTGACATCAGCCTCCTGCGCACACATGGGGGCCACCACAGCACTCCGGGTGCTGAAAGCCCAGCCTTGCCCAATGCATGACTCAGAGGGGAAGCCAGTTCCCCCATTGTTCCCCACTCGCGCCTGTCGTGGGAGCCGAGTAAGGCAGGGTCCCACACCACACTGCTGCCAGCCCCCTGCCCTGGGTGTGCTCAGGAGCCAGGGGAACCAGCCAGAGCTCCTCATGCAGGGGCACACGCTGGCATACAGGGTCATACAGGGACCCGGCTGGGCCAGAGTCCCAAGGGGCTTCAGCTGTACCCAGCACAGGGCAATGAAGGAGCAGGGGGCCGCAATGAGTCGGTCCAAGGGCAGGAAGGGTGGCATGGGGGGACAGGTTCAGCCCACTTGCACCAGGGAGCAGCAGCTCTTCTTGCTTTGGGAGGGGCTCTGTGGACCCTGTGTGGGGGCACCCAACTCTCAGTGGGGGTTAAGGGTGGCTGGGGTGCGGTGGCAGCCCCCAGGGCTGCAGTGTGACTGGAAGATCGAGACAGTCAGAGCGAGAGCAGAACTGTGCAATCCCCTCCAAAAAGCCCCAGCCACAGGGGAAGAGCTGCTGGCACTCCAAAACCCACTGCCAGTGGGACCATCCCTCAGCTGCACTGAGCCCCTCTGTGCCATGGGCTATGGCTGCCAGGGGTCCAGCTGCCTGCCTGGATCCAGCCCAGGTACAGCACTGGGGACCCACGGATCCCTCTAGGGAGGCTAGGGCCCCAACCCAGCACCATGGGGGGACACAGGGTCCACAGACAACCTCACTGGAGGGACCACAGCCCCGTGTCATGCACCTTATGACCCCTCGAGAGCAGCTGCCCACTTGCCTGGGAGCTCCAGTGCCACCAGTCGTGGCTGCAGCAATGGCCACAGCCCCAGAAGCGTCCCAATGCCAGTGTTGACCCCAGCCCCATGCCCTCCATGGCCCCTCTCCCCCTGCATGCCCCCGCCCTGCACTTTGCCTCACCATGGCAGGTGGTCACGGTGCCCCACACTGCAGGGGCCATGGGTCCAGGCTCCACCGTGTCCCTGGGGCTGTATATGGCAGCGAGCGGCAGGGACCAGCTCTGATGCTGATGTCCATCCTGGGGCGGCAGGGCTGGTTGAACCAGAACGTCACCAAGTTCCCCGGTCCCTAATCCCTTCCGGGATGAATCAGGTTCCATGAAAACAGTGAGGGATGAGTTGGGGCTCAGGTGCCCGCAGGGCTGGGCTCTCCTTGGGGCTCTCTGGCACATCCTGGTGTGGCCACACCCGACATCCTGGCAGGTGGTAGGCAGCTCAGCCCCACCAGCCCGGCTCCCAGCCTGGGCGGGCTCCACGCAGCTCCTTCCCCTGCTTTCTGGCTGTTCCAGCAGTGCCAGGCCCTGGGTCATGGCAGCCCTGTGGCAGTGCCATGCCATGTCCTTGTGCTCTGAGAGGGGGAATGATGGTCGGGGCTGCATCGCGAGGGCTTGGCTGTGGGGCACCTGGAGATTGGACAATGGGTTGGGCAGAGATGTGGGGGGACACATCAGCATGCACAGAGCCCCTCTCCCAACAGCGCCAGCCAGAGCTTCCATATCTGCCGGCAGCGAACGGGCAAGGACAGTACTGGGGAGCGTGACAGGGACGAGCCGCTGTGCCGTGGCATGGGGAAGAGCACCCCAGCACCCCCTACACCGCCCCCGGCCCCAGCAGAGCCCCCAGGTCCCGGCTTCTCCCAGGCCGTGCAGTGCGAGTGGGCACCGGGAGAGGGACCCACCGCCTTGGCAGCGCCGCTCTCCGGGACTGGGTGGGAGCCTGTGGGGCCATGGGCTGCGGTGGCAGTGGAGGGGTCCTGGGGCAGGACGCCGGTGGGGATGACAGAGAGGGCCTGGAGGGGACACTGAGGGGGGTGATACAGGGGACCCATCCAGTGATGGAGGGAACACCGGGGTTGATGGACAGGTTCATCCACAGGGACCCCGAGCCCACGGCTCCCCACAGAGTGCCCCCTGCTGCTGTGCTACAGCCAGGCCAGGCAGTGCCCTGGTTCCCCAAGTCACCTGCCCCTGCTAGGGGATTTGCTGGGCTGGGGAGCCATGACTGTGCGCACATAGGGCAGTGACCGTGCCTGTGAACACACATGAACACTCATGCAGAGGCACACACGTGCACACACCTGCAGGCAAGGCTGGTCAACCCCTTCCAGCCCCAGGGACCCCCAGCTGCAGGACAGCCCAGAGCTGCCATCCTGTCCCAGGGCCAGCTGGGGCAGCAGGAGCTCCCCTCGGCACCCCAATTTGCTCCTGCCAGGCCCATAGGAAGATCCATACGCATCTGCTGCAGGAGGCAGCATGTCCCCCAAGGCACTTGTGAGTCACGGGACAGCTAAGGTCAGTACTGCTGCCCAGGGCACCCCCCCCCCCCACCGCTCATGGGATTGCACAACCTCTGATGCAATTTCCTTCTCTCAGCTTGTCCAGCCCCAGTCCTGCTCACAGGAGTTGCACCAGCACGAGCAGGAACCACAAGGGCAGCACTGAAGCAAGTAGCACCCTGGGGCTTGCACCCACTCTAACTTAGGGCAGCGCAATGGAACCACCCGCAGCAGCATCACCCTCCCACAGCCTCGCACCCCACAGCAGCCTGTGCCCCAGCCTCAGCCCTGGCATAGCAGTGACTGTGGGAGGCACAGAAACACTGTAGGGTACGGGCAGCCCTGCTGGGAATCAGGGTGAAGGGAGGCCCACAGTGCAAACTCACTGCTGCCCAGGGAGATCAGCACCCCATGCTCTCCAGCCAGGCATGGAGCCCCACACGTGGCTCCCAGCACTGTCCCCTCCATGTCATTGTCCCATCAAGGTGCCTGACAATGGACACATCCCCATACTGCTATCCCTTCCCACTGCAGAAATCAGCGTGCAAACTATCATCCCTCATGTGCCTGCCCCTGACATCCCCCACCTGAGCTCAGGGAGTGAGAGGAAGGAGCAGGATATAGACCCCACATATATGGAGCCCAAGACAGGCTCCGTGGGGGAACTGTGCTGGGAGAAGGACAGGCCACCTGCAGATCCTAGCACACCTGGGCTCACCACAGGAGCACACCAGGGGAAGCTGGGACCAGTCTGTAGGAGAGACCCCTTCTGCAACACCACCACCGGGGCCCAGCCCCAGTACCCCACAGCACAACCACCCAACCCATACTGGTCCAGACAGGCTGCCCCCAGTTTCATGCTCCCTAGGGGAATGTCCCCGGGGCCCAGCCACTCCCCAAAGCCCCGGGGTGGGGGGCGCAAGCAGGAAGCAGAGGCATGCATGGTCATCAGGGCTTGTTTAATAACAAAAGTCTGGCTATTGTAGAACAATATTCTCCAGCATCATTGTAATATACAATACAGGGAATGCTCTCAGCAATCTGAGAAGGATACATCCCGCGGCCGCCGGGCAGTAACCCCTGCCCAGGCTGCGGGGGGACCCGCCGGGGCAGCCCCGCCAGGGGAGGGGGCCGCGGTTGCCGGCCCCAGCCGTGCCGCGGGTGTCCCGGGATGCAGGCGAGCCGCGGTGCTCGGGGCCGGTCTCCCGGGGGTATCCGTGGCGGGTCCGGAGCGGTCTCAGCGGCACAGGATCCGGT
This sequence comes from Phalacrocorax carbo, assembly GCF_963921805.1. Taxonomy (NCBI): domain Eukaryota; kingdom Metazoa; phylum Chordata; class Aves; order Suliformes; family Phalacrocoracidae; genus Phalacrocorax; species Phalacrocorax carbo. Next base: position 9,068,241 of record NC_087526.1, on the reverse strand, counting down.
CGGCAGCGGGCATGCACGGAGCCTGCGGGAAACGGGGGGCCAAGCGGCCGGTCAGTGCTGGTCCGGGGGGTTCCCAGGGGCGATGGAAGGGAGCAGGAGGAAGCAGCACGAGCGGGGAGGTGACAGCGCAGTGCAGCCCGGCGGGAGAGCGGGACCGGGCCGTTGCTGCCGGGCCCTGGGGGTCCGCACTCACCTCGGGGGGGTCCCCAGCGGCGGCAGGGCGGGGGGGGCCGCGCTGCAGCGCCAGCTGCAGGTCCCAGATGTAGTCGATGACATGTTGCAGCAGCTCCACCTTGGAGACCCGCCGGTGCCGCGGCAGCGTCGGCACCAGCGCCCGCAGCCGCGAGTAGCAGCCCTTCATGTCGTACAGCAGCGCGGCGGCCGCTTGCTCCGCCGCCCCCGGGGACACCCCCGGGCCCGGCCCGCAGCGAGCGGCCTCCCCGGGCCGCATCGCCTTCATCGCGCCGCCGGCACCCGCGGGCAGCGGCGACGGGGCGGCGGCGGCGACCTTCATGGCGAGGGGCGGCGGGGCAGGAGGCGCAGCGGCAGCACCCTGCGGGGGAACAGCGGCGGCGCGCCCCGCCGCGCCAATTATAGAGCGTCGCCGACGGAGGGGGCGGGTACTTAGGGAGAGCCGCGGCCAATGCCGGCGCCGTAGGGGCGAGGACTGACACGCCCACCCCATTCACGCGCCCCCCTCCCCCCCCGAAGGGCAGCGCCTTAAAGCGGCAGTGGCGGGGTGACGGGGGGGGGTGACGGGGGGGGGTGTCACCGGGGGTATGGAGTGCTGGCTGCTCTGACACCTCCCCCGCTGTTAACGTGGGTAATTGCCCCGCGGGCTCCCGGTGTCGGGCTCGCCGCAGCCTCGCTTGCCCCCCGCCCCAGGCCTCCCGGTGCCCCTCCCCATGCTCCCAGTCCCCCCGCACTCCCCCGGCCCCCTATGGCCCCCCCCCCGCCTCCCCGGCGGCTCAGACCGTTAGACGCCAGGGCCGTGACGTCACCCATTCATAAAACCCCGCGCGCTGTCAGCGCGGCGCCTCACGGGCGGTGCCCATGGCGACGGGGGCGGGGCGGGACGAGGCGAGGCGAGGCGGGGGGCACCTGCAGCCCGACCCGGGCACCGGGGGCACCGGGATCCCCACGGCGACACGGGGGTACTGGGACACGGGGGTGCGGGCATCCGCACAGCGGCACCCCGCGCTCCCGATCTCTCCGCTCGCACCTCGGTCCCGGGGCTGAAGCCTCCGCGGAGAGGGGGGCTGCCGGGGCGGGGAGGGGGGGGGCTGCAGGCTTTGGTCCACCGGGGGCCCTCTGGGTGCAGCTGGCGTCGGGCACGACGGGCTGCGAGAACGGTCCTGCCGCAGGGGGGACAAGGGAGGAGGTCCCGCCGTGCGAGGCAGCATCCCGAGCCGCGGCCAAAAGCCGGTCCCAGCCCTAAAGGGCTTCGGGTCTGGGTAGTAATTAGCGTTACTGGTCGCTACCCCGCACCTACAGGGAGGCACAGCCCCGCAACAGGGCCGGGAGCCCGGGGGGGCCCGACCAGGACCCCGACCCACCGGGCCCACAGCTTCGCAGATCAGCACTGACAGCACTCCCAGCCCACGCCAAACAGCACGAAACGGTGCAGCAGTGAGCAGAGGGTGAGCAGGTAGAGCTGCAGCCTTTTGAGTCACTACACACACTCGTGGGTGTGCGTGCATGTGTGTACAGACAGACACATGGATGTGAGTGCATGTGTGCACACATGGAGGAGTGCACATGCATGCACGCACAGATGAATGGACACACACAAACACACGTGCACAGGAAGATTCACATAGATACACAGACCTATGGATGCACACACACACACACAAATGCGTCCATAAGTGCACGCACACACCAGAGGTGCACACGGATGAATGCACATACAGATACATGTATGTACATACATACATGCATGCACATCTGTGCACTCTCATGCACATGCACACCCCACCTTGCACACCAACGCGTGAGCCTGGGTGCCAGAGCAGCCCCTGCCAGCTCCCATGTACCCTGCAAGGCTGTACCGTGGGGCCTGGCTGCACCACTGCATTGTTGGCAGCAGCAGGAAGCCACGCTGGGCTCCGCTGTCAACAGAGCTGGCACAGGGCTGAGGCACCCCGACAGCTCCAGCACACCCCAACCTCACGCCATGCTCAGCTGCTCCCTGCCCTGCTCACCAGGGGATGGGGCTGCCAGGGTGGGCTGCACGGCTGCGGTGGCACTGCAGTGGTGGCACTTTGTCGTGGCATGCCCACAGGGACAGCCTGAACACCTCGTGCCCTTCCTGGCCAGAGAGTGTGTCATGCTGGCTGGCCCCAGTGTGGGCACAGAAGGGCCACAGTGCCTTTTGTGGGGGTGGACTGGGGACCAGACCCTCCCGTGCCTGGCCATGCTCAGAGTGGCTGCAGCCTCCCCAGGCATGTGGGGAGCTGAAGGCCTCCACTCCTCTTCCTTGTCTGGGCGGGGGACAGCAATCTGGGAGAGCACGGATGGACTTTAACCCTGCCAGCCTGGATGGGGGGAGCTGCATCCCTCTGTCCCTCCCTCTGTCCCTCCTCCCTCTGTCCCCCATCCCAGTGCAGCAGCGGTTCCCAGGGTGGGCACGGCGCTGGGGTCACCCCCTCCATTCAGGGCTCGGCGGAGGGCCTGGTGCTGCCCGGTTCCCACCGCGGCTCTCAAAGCTGCTAATTAGCCCCCATCTGGCGGCAGCGGCCCAGCCGCGGCAGGGAGGCCGGGGACATTGTGTGCAGGAATGCCTTTCAGGGCCGCCAGCCGGCCGGGTGCCGCCAGCTGCGCCTCCAACAATGCGCTGCAGCCGGGATGAGCCAGCCCCCGCACCTCAGCGGGTGCCCTGCCCACGGCCCCAACCACCGGCCACCCCTGGCGGCGTGGGGTCTAAGATGGGCCTCACTGCCATGGTGGGTGTCATGGCACATGTGGTGTGGCTGCCCCAGCTGCTGGCGGCCCCGGTCCCTGGGATGCCCCCAGCTGTAGCAAGCATGTCCTCACCCCAGCCCTCTGCATGTTGGGGTGCTGGGACCAGGGATGGGGTGCTGGGGTCAGGGGTGCCAGCATGGCCCCAAGACGCTACCCTGGCCACAGCTGGATGCAGGGTCCCAGCACAGCGTGCTGGCTAGCATGGCCGGTGTTGTCCAGCAAGATAGATAGCTTAATTTCCATGTCAATTCTGGGAACAGGGTGCACAGCGCGGTAACAGCAGCCTCGGCCATATGGCGCTGGCTGGGCTCAGCCTGGCTGGGGGGGCGGCTGCTTTGCACAGAGCAGGGGTTGCCCGGCAGCCGAGCACATCAAAGGCCCCGGCCACCCCCTGCCCTGCCGGGACCACACAGAGCATGGCTGTGCTGGGCTGGTGAGGGGCCGGCTGTGCTGTGGTGATGATGGGGAGGGTGGCCGGCCGGCACCCTAGCCCTGGCAGGACCCAGCCCCATGCTCGGGTGCACAGGGCTCTGCAGGGCTGCAAGCAGAAGGGAAGGCAGCACGGACACCATGGGTCAGTCTGGGGGGCCCCCCAGTGAACGGGACCCCAAACCCTGGCTGCTCCTGCCCTGGCTGGGAGCTGGGCTCCATCCAGGTCCCCTCACCCCGTGCCATCTGCAGATTGGCCCTGGGGACACCCATACCTCCACCCCGGAGCTGTGCTGAGCTGCAGGATGGTACTCAGGATGATGCTGAGCCAGGACCTCCCGCACCCGCCGCACAGCTGGAGCGGGGCTGAAGCCTGAGAAAGCCCCTGCGCATTCCCCTCCCACCTTCTCCCTTCCCGTTCCCGGCTCCATCCGCTGCAGCCCAGACCAGCTGGAGCCAGGCGGCCCTTCCTGGGATTTATTCCAGCTTCCTGCCCCTCCTCTCTGGCCGGCCGGGGCTGGGGCTGTTCTCGGCTGCTTCCTCTCCCTGCTCACAGCCGCCATCCAGGCGCCACCGCCAGTACCCACCACCCCGCAGGACCCCGGTTCTCACTGCCAGCACGCCCACTGCAGCAGGGCACCCGGTGCTGCACCAGGGGACAGCAGCACCCAGCACCCATCACCCCTCCTACCAACCGCACTCCCAGCCACAGCAGGGAGGCTCTGATGAGCTCTGGGGACCAGCAGCCCCAGTGTCCCCCACCTGCCCGAGGGCCCATGGGCAGGGAGAGGGATCACCCCAAACCCCATAGCAGGGCAGGCTGACTCCAGCTCCAGCCCCTGTCCCAGCTGGGTGCAGCTCCATGGATGGAGGTTTCCTGCTGGAGCCAGTGCGTTCATGTTTCCGCAGCTCCCCCGAGCCAGAGGGACCCTGCCGTGAGGGGAAGGTGACCCAGCGGCAGCCCAGACAGAGTGGAGCCATGTGGCCGGGAGCGGAGGTGCTGCGGGAACCAGGTGCAGCAGGCAAGCAAGCCTGGGGCCGCCAAGTTGTCGGCTCTGCTGGTGGCTCCTTGCAAGGCCCAGCATGCTTCCTTCCTCTGGTTCAGCCCTGGCTTATCATCCGGGCAGGGTGAGAGGCGACCCCAGTCCCCCCTCCCCAGGCCTTCCGCTCCCCACAGCCCTAGGCGCTGGGCAAGCTCCTGGCTCACCGCCACGCTCCCACTGCACATACAGCTGGCACAAGCATCCCCAAGCTCCACGGGTCAGCAGGGAGGCAGGAGGGTGATGCTGGGGTTGAGGGGTACCATGTGCAACCCCCAGCCCGTTCTGGCATGCTCAGGGGCTCTGGAGGCTGTGTGGGGATGGGTATGAGGCCACAGTGGCATCAGGCTCCCACCACCCGAAGCCAGGGAGGGTGCAGTGCCTCACAGGACATGGTGCCAGATCTGCACAGGGGGTGGGGGGGGACAGGACACACACACATGCGATGTCTACACCACGGTGGTGAGCGGGGCCCCGGTTCGGGGCAGGGTACTGCACCCCACAGCAGAGCCAGCGTCGTTTTCCACGGGACACTGGAGGCTGGTGAAATCACATCTGGAGTCTAGACTCAGCGACTCCGTGGGCCGGGCCTGGCGGCCCTGCCGTGCCCGGGCCCTGCTGCACACTGTTTGCTTAGCTGGAGGTATTTAATTGGAATTAAAGTGGCCCCTCTTGTTTTTGCGGACAGGGCTGTTGGAAAAGGAGCTGTAAGTCATAGAAAACATCTGTAGGAGACTGTGAAGGGTCATTAGATGGCAGAATGCAAGGCGCCACTTTTAGTGCTCGCAGCCAACACGGGGAATAATGGTTCAATACGGCTTTTGTAGAGGGGCTGCCAAGCCAGCAAACACTTTCTATTTATTCTGGCAGTGGGCACGGCCAGAGGGATGCAGGATCCTCCACATGCCTGTCCTGAGGGCGGGCAGGGAAGACACCGCTGGTGCTGCGGTACACAGGGCAGCCAGCCCCAGTGAGAGTCAAGGTGGCTGCTGGAGCTGCCCCTGCCTGCAGCCACTCCAGTGCCCACTGCCTGCACTGGTCCCCCATGCCTGGCCCAGGCCTAGGGGGTGCAGGATGGTACCTGGCTCCCTCCAAGGAGGGGGGACAGCCCATGCTCTCTTCACCCCACACAGGCTGGGTTTGGGGTCACTCAGCTCTTTCTCTCCCATGCCTGCTTCCCAAGGCCATGGGGGCTCAGCCCATCCCACTGGGTTCCTGCACCCCAATCCCCACTCCAGGGCCAGACCCCAGCTCAAGTCTACCTGGTGACACACTGTGGGTCAGCAACTGTGGCCCTAAATCTGGGCGTTGCAGGGCAGGGGCCGAGGCTGAGGCCAGCCAGGGGAAGGCAGAGCACCAGAGGAACAGGAGGGGGGAAGGGGACTGTCACTTAGAAACAGCCAGACAACAGCCATGGGCCCCACAGGGAGAACAAGGCCGCCAGAGAGCTGGGATACTGATCCCAGTGTCGGCCAGGCAGCTGAGCAGGGGCTACAACTGGAGCAGCGACCAAAGCAAGGGCTGCCAGCATGGCCCTGGCACTGCCAGACGAGCACTCCTTTCTTTGACATGGTTTAATATGACAGAAAGCAAATGCACAATACAAAATTTAAAAACCGGCCTGTGGTTTGCCCCCCACCCACCTTGTACCCCCGTAGGAGATAAACAGGCAGGGGGGAGGTGGTGTGGCCCCAGGGGGCCGGCGGGGGGGTGGCTATGCGGCATACATCGATACCCCACCTGGGTGGTTGCTCCCACACAAACAACACGATGCTCTTGCACAATTGTTTCATCGTCTGTCACTTGCGGAGGGTCTGGAAGGGCCCCAGCCCAGCAGCACCAGGCACTGCCAGTGGGCAAGGTCAGTTCTCCTTCTTGGCAGCTTCTGTCCTTTCTTCTTTGGAGGCCCCTGGCACCTCCTTGGGGGTAGAGCTCTCCTCGTAGCTGAGGATGAGAGGGACAAGAGGGAGGAGTGAGTGGGGCTAGACCTTCTCTGGGGACAGAGACCAGTGCCAGGCAGGGACAGCCCAGCTCGGGGCCACAGGCTCGGTGTCTGCCCAGCTGCAGCAGCCAGGCCATGCTGAGGAGAGGGTGGACTCCAGCCATCAGCCTCCCAGTGTAGAAAACCTGACAGGGCAGAGCTCAGTTGGGGAGACAAGCACTACAACACTCCCTGAACACTTCCAGGGATGAGGTGCACCCAGCCAGGGCTGGGGCTTCCCCGGCCAAGTCCTCAGGCCAGCTCTGTGCCCCAGGGTCCATCTGCCCGTCAGCACCCATCAGCGCTCCTGAGAGCATCATTGGACATCCTGGATAGCACCACACTTTCCCCCATGCTGCCAAGTCCAGTACTGCTGCCAGTGAGACTGGTTAGAGGGGGCAGCCACAGCAAGACCACAGCAGCAACGTCCCACCAGGGACTCACTCCTCTGGCTGCAAACCTCCCCAGCACCGTCCCCAGGACCCTGGCAAAGGAAACCTGGGAGCACTGCCTTCTAGCAGGAAGCATGAGGGCAGAGATGTCAAATCCTCTCCCCTTCGCAGTCTCCCCTCAAAGACAGGGAGAGAAGCTGGCCCGTAGCAGCAAGGTGACAGCTACTGCCTCTGCCCAGGGAAAGAGGAGAGCCAGGACCAGCCCCTACCTGGCCAGAGCGACAGACAGAGAAAGGGCACCGTGTGTGATTGCTACATGGCACTAGGGCTTTGCTGCCGGCGTCGGCGGGGACAGGACAGTTTCTGCTGCATGGAATCAGCAAGGCTGGCCGGCGAGCCGGACACGGTGGGGAAGTGGGTAAGTCTTGGTGTGTGTGGCAAGATTTCAGCAGAGGATTCATAGCTGCAGGAGAGAGAGGAAGCAGTACGGGACAGGGGAAGACGAGGACAGAAAGGACATGGGGGGGGGAGGAAAGGAGAGAGAGAAAAAGCAGAAGTTTTGGAGTGAGGCTTCTGCAAACCCACCACCCTGTGCTGTTCCCTCCAGCTGCCATCACCCACTAGCCCACACTGGGGTGGTCCTGGGGCCATGCTGGCAGGCTCCTGCCTGCACTCCCCTTGCTGGCAGGCCCCAGGACAGGGCTGCAGCATGGAAGAGCAAGAGCTGAGACGTGGGGTGAAAGCAGCTCCTCCTGGCATGATTACAGCCAGGCAGACAGAGCCCACGGGAGAGCAAGCCTGGGCACTGGGGTGGCAACGGCAGAACAGCACAGGGGCTGTGCAGGCAGATCAATGTGGCAGACCCTTTCCTGCCACTCAAGGACAGCTTGTCTGCAGCAGGTGTGAGTGGCAGGACAGGTTCCCCACTGCTGGCAGCTGACAGAGGCAGAGCGAAGGTTACTCCCTGCAGCGCTGGGAGCTACGAAACTGATCCTGATCTTGCCCACCTCTACTCCATCGGCACCCCTTCCCTGGGCCTGCAGCATAGACCTGCTCCCACCCTCCTGCAGTACTGCCTGTACTCGCCACTGCATCAGACCCTCGCTGCCCTCTCCCAGGGCAGCTGATGGCTGCTGTGAGACACCCTGTGCAGGCAGATCATTGCCTGCAGGCAGCCAGCCAGCAGAGACCACAGGAGAGCTGCCAGCTCCAGGCTGCCATCAGCATGGGGAGTAACAGGACACACCAAAGCCACACAGGGGAGCTACACCTGGTGGGATTCCTGCAGTGGGAGCCACTGCCCTCCAGGCACGAGTCCCATGCATCCTGCTTCCTTTGCCTGCAACTGGAGCAACTTCAAGGAGGTTCGACCCCAGGGCCTTTCAAGGTTGCAACCCCCCAGCCTCCTGTGCTTGCCCTGGCAACGCTCAGCAAACAACAGTGGGCAGCACTTTGTGCTGGAGCAGCTTGTGCTGACGCTCTGTGGGGCACTAGCCCCTGCTGCCCAGCTGCCAGGCTCCCCAGGCACCTTGCTGCCAGGGGAGCCGGACTCGCAGCTCATCTCTCCCGTTTCCTGGCACGGGAGGCGGTACTGCTGTCAGCTATTGAGTCACAGCACTGGGGAGAGCGGCTGCAGGATCCCAGGTGCACAGGAAGGACGATCCCAGGACACTCAGCGCCTGCAGCAGTGATTGTCAGAAGCAAACATCAAAGGACGGGCAGGTGCGGCAGGGCTGGGGAGCCAGCCCAGCTGACAGCCCGGTGGGAACACACATACTTGCATCTCCCAGGGGAGGGGAAGGAGGCAAGAACAGCCAGCTCTCCACAGCACCCCAGGTGGGTGCTGGTTTCCCTCTGAGCAGGCTGGGGGCTCAGGCAGGCGCCCCCCCAGAGCAGGGAGGCTGTGGGGTGCATGGCCCTGCTTTGGTATGGATGTTCCCTTCCCTCCTCTGCTTCAGCCATCCCCAAACAAGCAACTGCACTGGGCCACCACCAAGCCTCGAGCACAACCAGCCAAGCACAGTGGAGGAACAGCTCCCAGGCAGGCCAGGCCATGCTCCACATGGCTCAGAGGGCCAGTCCAGGCAGGAGACCAAAGCTGCCCACTGCAGCGAACAGGCAAAAGCCTGGAGCATGGCAGGCTGAGAGAAGGGCTGGACCATGAGTGCAGCACAGAGCCCCTTATCTGCATCTACAGTCCCCAGGACAGGGAGACTGCTGTAAACAAGGACACTTCACCTGAGCTGGGAGGCTGGGATGTGCTTGAACCAGGCCTGGCTGCTCTCACAGCCGGATCCAGCTCTGTTCTCCCCCACCCACAGGCCCTGGGACACAATGACCAAGTATCTCAGCACCAGGTGTGCAGTCCCACCCTCCCCTGCCTGCCAGCACACGGGAAGAGTTTGTCACCAGGGCGTAAAGCAATACCAGGTGCTGCCTGCCTGTTGGTACTGCACCAAAGCTCCCACCCAGCTACAACGAGGTGGCTGGAGCCAGGGCCGGCATGTACAAACACAGACCCACTCCCTCCACCCACACACGCACGCGCACACCCAGAGCATGCCCAGATGAACCCATCCCTCCAGCTGTGCCCAGGCGTGGGAACATCTGCACGTTTCATGTGCTCCAGTGCCGTGGGCGAAACAGCTCCATCCCCAGCTGATGCTCACCTGAACATTTCAGTTACTTCTCCCTTTGCCAAGGCCACAAGAAGTGGGAATCCAATGCATGCCGGGACCAGGTACAGAAGAGCAGGCTGTCAGGAAGAAAAACAACTGTTAAACCAAACCACAAATCACCCTCCTGGAGTAGTGTGAGGTGAGCTAGCCCTGTCCCCTCTGCACCCACGGCATCTGTCACAGCACTGCGCAGAGAGTTAACATCCCAGGAAGTAGACTGGAGAGCCAAGTTACAGCTGCAGCAGCACAAAATCCTTGCTGTGAGGTCCCAATGAGCCACAAACACGCTGAGGGCCCCCATGCAGACCAGCAACAGCACCCACAGTGTATGGGCTCCTAAGGCCCCTCCACAGCATGGAGGGTGGGTCTTCAGGGACAGCTTGGCTGCGAAGAGCCACAAAAACACAGAGCAGACTGCCTGAACCAGCCTTGCCCCAAAGAGGACTCTGTTCCAGCTAGGCACACAAGCTTTCAGCAGGGAAAGGTAGAAGCAAGTGCTTGAAAAACAACGGCAAGACAAGGAATGCATCTACTTTTTCCTGGCATGATACAGGAACCACATGGCCAAGCTGGCATTGTACTGCTTGGGATGTGCATCTGCAGGAGGCAGCACAGCAGAGCTCACCTGGGCGTGCTTGAAGATATGCATGATGAATATGGTCAGGCCCAGCCCGAAGATGTAGGCCACAAAGCTGGTGTAGAAATACGTGTGCGTGTTCTTCTTCAAGCTGTAGGGAAAGGGAGCAGAGGCCAGTGACTTCGGGTCTGGGATGCCAGTGCCAAAATGGAGCTGGCCCAACATTCTCAGCCATCTCCCACAGTGATGGGGAGTGGGGAACTGTGCTCTGCCCGTGATCTCAGGCCAGTGCAGAGACTGCCACCAGCACAATCCCTGGTCTCATGGGAGCAGTGTGGGACTGGATGGGGTGACACCCAGGTGAGGGGCTAGGGAAGGGAAGAAGGCACATGATTCTGCTGCTGGATGGCTACTGTGGGGGAAGGAATCAATGCTGGGACCCAAGGAGAGGGTCCCACTTGCCTGGGGGAGGCACAGCCAGTCCCTGGCATCCCACTCTCAGCACGTGCCATTTTATCGCAGGGCAGGCCACGGGAACTGGGATTCCCAGCAGGTGCAGGCAGGATGTGGGCGGAAACACCTGGAAGAGCTGGCACAGACCAAAGGGTCTGTGCAACAGTAGTGAGAACAGGGCCACACCACCACAGTCACACAAAGCGGACTTTCCCAGCAGCTCCACAGCTGGAGACTTTTGGTGTGGGGCAACTGCTGAAAGCTACACCCTGGTGGTAGGTGCAGCTTCCCTGCGTAGGAAGGAGCTGTTTCCCCCAACATCAGTGGCAACCCAGAGGCAGCCAGCACTGCCAAGCACTGATTTGCATCCATGCTAGCACTTCCCAGGAGTCAGCACCCCCAGCTCTTTCCTATGCTGTTGCCACTTCCCCTTGGTGCTGCAGCACTGCCCTCTCTTCCTCAGTGCCAAGAAGCTGGTGAGGCTCTGGGGGGCCATTACATGCTGCTGCCCCAGCCCCCTCCTGTGTGCTGCCTGCCTAGCCCACCCTGCCATGGTGGATCAAACAACTCACCCCCAACACTCAGGACTTACCCACAAAGCCAGCCCTGCTCACATATACTCTTCCAAGAGCTTCCCCTTGCACCCCCCATCCCAGCCACTCTGCTCTCCCAGGTTGCCACGCCAAGCCCCAGAGGGGAGCACGTGACTGCACTTCTGGCTTCCCCTTCCCCTTTTTCCTCTACAAAAGCAACTCAAATAGGCTGCAAGATCCAACCTGCCAGAGACCCTTCCCTGTTGCCCACTCACCTGATGTCAAACCGCAGCAGCAAGGCAATGAAGATCCCTGCAGGGAAAAGGGGACAGTGAGGGGACACAGGCTGTAGGAAAGGCTGAGGGAGGCAGGGCAGGTCCCGCAGCAGCTCTGGGTGCCGTGCCTGGGCTGACAGTGCCCTCTTGTGGCAATAAGGCACTAGGACAGGACCTGGACCTGGTGGGAGACCCCTAGTCCACAAAGTCCCCAGTCCTCGCAGTCCCCAGACCCAGCAGGAGGCCCACAGGGCTCCGGCATGGCCAAAGGCAGACCGAGGCACCCACTCAGCTCCCCACAGCCCGGTCAGGCAGGTGACCCCGGTCACGTACCCCCTCTTCTGACCTTACCTGGAATGACAATGTCTCCCAGACCCAGCATGGCAAAGTTGTCAGCCTCCAGCCCCTTCTCCAGCAGGTCCTGAGGGAAAACCACTACCGAGGAGTAGAAAGAGGAACAGTGAGGGGCGAGTGTCTGTGCTGAGCAGACCTCAGCACTGCTGTGCCTGGCAAAAAGGGACCAGAGCAGGGCAAGGACCCTGTTCCTGCCCTTGGCCCCCTCCTCGCCTGCAGCTCCCCCCTTCTTCCTGGGACAACTCTGGGATGGGAAACAGAGGGCTTTGGGGCCAGCCCTATGTGCAGGTTTCAGCCCCAGCTCCCAGGACCCAAATCACTGCATGCTCCACAAAAGAAGAAAATACACCACTCCTGCTGTTTTTCTGGAGGTTTAATTTTTTTTTTCTGAGCAGGTAAAATTGCCCACTCTGGGGGTGCAGACTAACCCAGCGAGCTCTGGGGTCTGCAAACCATCTGTCTCCAGAGACCTGGCCAGTCTCCCTGCAGGTCAGTGACACCACACAGCAGTCTAAGGGGTCACTAGCATGAAACCTTCCTACCCACATCCCACCTTCTGAGCCATCTCCAGAAGGCAGAGGATGCACAGGGCAGTGACCACAGGAGAACGGACAGCCCCTCCTCCAGCACAGGGGGAAGATCTACTCACGTTTTATTGGGGCCTCAAACGATTTGGCAACTGTCACCATCACATTGGTGCCAAAGACCTAGGGGCAAACAGAGGAGTCTGAGGTGACCACAGCTGCACAGGGACATGCGCACATTCAGCTACACCCTCACTGCAGGACCCAGAGCAGCCTCAGTGGCAGAAAATAGCCAAAGAACCACTGAACTGTGGGCAGGAGTTCTGCAAGTGAGCCCACCACCCAGGAAGAAAGGGATAGGACAATGCTTGAGGACATGAGTGTGTCATCACGGCCGTTCTGCTTTCAGAGTAGCACTGGGAAGACCACTCACATCGCAGAGCTGTGGTGCTGCCCACCATCCGGCCTTCCCCAGTACCTTCCCCTGCAGGTCGGGTTCAGCTCCAATCAGTCAACTCAGTGCAAAGCCTGACCACCATGCAGGGTGTTATTTAAGGGCAGGAGCCCCCAGTGGAGGGTCCCAGCCAGCTGCCCATGAGGTTCCAACAGGGACTGGAGCAATTGCCAGATCAGCTGCATTTTGTTCTGATGTAATTTCTTTGTACTGCCCTATCAGCCCGAAATATTGGCATCATTTGGGGGACAGATTGTAAACACATAGGTCAACCATTCTTATTTCTGTTCGCTTTCACTTCCAAGTTTCCAGTCTTGGCTATTCCAGCAGCAGGCACATAGAGCAGGTGCTGGTTAGCACCAGGTGAGCAAGATCCTAGAGCTAGGGATTAAAAAGAAACCTTAAAGCAAGCACTGGGCATCAGATTAACTCACATAAAGTGCAGCAAGCTCTGGGCATCTCCACAGAGTGACAAGACTCCACATGGGGACCAGGGAAAAGCAACACATGCAAATTCACCCTAAGGCTATTCAGGGGGCAATATCATCAATCCACTGTGCAGTTCTCCTTCCTCCCTGAAACCCTCCTTGGATCATACTGTGATTAAATCCATGCTAAGATCCAAGTGACCAGTCCCTGCAGAGGGGCACAGTAAGAGGGTCTCCACTTCAGGATGGCCCTTCCGTGAGGCTCCAGCAGTACACTGACCTGCCAGGGAAGCCAAGGCAGGAGACAGCCAGCAAGTGGAGAGCAGCAACGGTTGCACTCTTGCTGTCTCCCAAACACCGGGAAGACACTCACACCTCAAGGAAGACATGAAGCACTGGGTGTGCTAAGCCAGAAGGCTGAATCCTCTCCAGCTGAGAGCAGCAGAGGAAGTGACACACAGGCTAACAAACCACATTGCTGAGACTGTTAACGAGCCTATGAAACAGGGGCAGCACCAGCCAAGTACAAAATAACGCACAGTAGCCAGGCTTAAATAGGGAAGAATTAGTCAGGCAGCTGCAGAGCTGCTGGACAGATCTCAAGGTATACAAGGCTCTCAGACATTTGGAAACCCAGTAATTCTGAAGGTAGAGGCAGCAGGAAGCAGAAGGGGGATACGGACATTATAAGAAACATAGGTCGAGGCCCATTGCAGAGAGATAAGGAAAACCTCAACATTAAGATGCTGGGGCACCGCACTTGCTGAGGGAAAGAGACTGGAGGCATTCCAGTATGTGGTCCTCTGTGCAAGAGAACATAAGGACACTAATGAAGCCAGCAGATGCCACAGCTGAGGAACAGCCCATACAAGCAGGATCAGTGTAGCCCAGAGCAGTCTTATCTTCCAGCCCACCCAGCAGCTCTATCAGGCATTGGGAAGACCTTAGCTGGGAATACAGGTAACCAGAACTGGATGTGCCACACACCCAGGTACCCCACAACAGCCCTGATGAGATCCCTGCCAGCCCTGGGCTTTCCAAGCCAGAGATTAAAAGAATACACATTTGCTGAGCCTTGTTCAGCCACTGATGATTCTGTCACCACACCCCTTTGGGCTGAGAAAGTGGAAATCCTGACTGCAAATGTGTGTCCAGCCAGCGTGCTGCCTCTGAAGAGGCATAACGCCACGCACATGCCTTCCGCCAATGGCTGCAACTCGCGTCCACCCCGGGGAACGCTCCCGATTACCCAGAAGACGTCGTAGATGAAGAGGCCCCCAAGCAAGATGCAGCCAGTGCTGACGTTGTTCAAGTGCAGCAGCTCCACCCCGTTGAGGGAGAATGCCAGCCCAAAGAGATTGTTGGCAATCCAGTGCTGAGAATGACAAGAAAGGGAGATTTGGGGCCCACTGCACATGCTGAGCCACGGCCTCGGCCTGCAGAGGCCTTGCGTGGAAAGGGGCCTGGGTCTGATCCAGCCTGGTCCCTGGCCTCCCTGCAACAGGGCTGTGGCTCCCTTACCTTTCTCAGCAGATACCACACCCCTACAACACTGCTCAGGGCCAGGCATACGAGATCCTTGGTGTCAAACTCGTAATTCACTATTTCTGCAATAAAACAGAGAAGTCAGATTTTGGGCAGCCCAGGCAGCTCCCCTTGCTACGCAGGGCAGAGATGAGTGACTTTACAGCTGGGGAGCAACACAGACCACAGCGCTCACATCCCAAATGAGGGGACTGTACCCACAGAAATGGCTGTGCCACAGTTAACACATGCAAACTGCATGCAAGGAAGCAGCTGGTCCTGGCAAGCCCAGACCTTCTCCTTCAGCCAGACTCTGCCACATGGACAGCATCTGCGATCCTTCTGTCAATAAGGAAATTGGATTCAGGCACTGTCTAAGGCAGGGAGAGGCAAATCTTCCCCCTCTTCCTGCTCCAGTTAATTCCTGGTGGTATCTCTACAAGTATTCCCTTACCAGTAAAGCTACTGGGCAGGATACTTATCAAAGCATCTTCTATCAGTGCAAAGATTTGAATCAGATCAGTTAAGACAGCACAAAAAAGTCAGTACTGTGCTACCCGAGGAGCTTAAATAAAGGCAGTGTATTTAACAGCAGCCATAGCTCCATTCCTGTAGCACTCTGGGATCTGTCTCTGTTTTTTCACTGCCAGCCAGGGGCAGCACAGAGGGAGAGCGCCAGCTTGTGCAGGAAGACACACATGGCAGCCCCAGCTCTGCAGGGATACACAGGGCTCACACTGGCTACAGAGGCACAGCAGGGACCAAGAGGCAAGTCTTTGAGAAGGTTGTTTCAATGGGCTGAAAGTTAAAACACCAAGTGAGCAAGAAACCATATAGTAAAGGCAGAAAACATCCAGGCCCCCAGAGAGACCAGCGAGCCAACATACCCTCCTTGCTCTCCCCAGAGCCCTGGGTGAAGAGGAGCTGGTATTGTTTGTTGGGGAAGTTTGCAGGGAAGAATCTGTTCATCATGGGGCTGAAACGAGAGGTGCAGAGAAGGGCAGTTGAACAGAAACCCCACAGGACACACTACCCAGCACCTCTGCATGACAGTGTCCCAGCACAGATGTCAGCCCACACCCCCTCCAGTGACAGGGAAATGCCAGGTTTTGCCATGTCAGGGACCAGCAGGAGCCCCAGCTTCAGTCACCAAGACACAGGCATGGGACCTTGTCCTCCCCAGAGGTCTGATCTGCCCATATGTGACAGTCCCCCAAAATGCCCTAGGGCAACAGGCACAGAGCATCACCCGCAAGAAGTTAGGACCCACCCCAGACCCCAGCAGATTCCCTGTGCTCCCCCAGCAGCACCCTGAGACTGTACGCATCTGGTCACCCAGAACTGGCTGTGCCACCACCAAACAGCCCTCCTGCAGAGCCAGGAGCAAAGCCCTTGCCACAGTGCCAGTCTAGGGAAAGCATCTGGTCCTCAACACCCTAGGGCTCAGGGAACAGGAAACCAGTTTTACTTTTTCAGTTACTGAAACAGCCTGAGCTTTCAACACCTCATGTCAAGCATCCACATGAGAGGCTGGGGACATTATAAGGAGCTCCAGCTGCCTGTTTCAGCCATTCCAATAACAGGAAGATGGGTGGCAAGAAGCTCTCCCCTCCACAGGGCAGCGAGGACTGTGCCAGCCCATAGCAGCTCTTACAGCAGTGGCCACGCACACCTCCACAATCCTCCAGTGATGCTGCATGGGGTACCAGATCACTGGGACCCCAAGGCTATGGTTCTGCCCTTGGCTGCCCCATGAGGAAAGGTTCACAGCATGCTCTGAGCCTGCCTCCCTGAGGGAGGGGAAACACCCTTCACACCACTGAGGGAAAACACTCTACAAGCTGTGATTTGCCGCAAGGCAAGGGTACTCTAGAAACCCCCCAATAAGCTCAATGCCCTGCTGCCTTGCAAAGTGGGCAGCCTTGGATGACTCCACCCCAGTCATACCCTTTCTTCCCCTGTACCTGATGGTGTGGGACAGGGCTAGGATCCCCAGCACAAAGAAATACATGGAAAGCAGAAGATTGATGTACTCTTGAGAAAATATCTGCAAGACAAATCCAGAGAGGGGTCAGTTACCGCAGCATCCTCTCCATCGACAGCACAAGGAAGCACTTCACATTGTGATCAGCAGCTGCTGTGTCAGTGCTCCAGGGAGACGAGAATAGCTGGAATAACCCAAATTCTTGCACCGCTGGTGTGAAATATGTTGGAAATAGCCACATGCTCACAGAACAAGCACAATGGGTCTGCGAGTTGTCACGCATTTATGAGGTGCTAGGGTCAAAAAATAACCCTGCACTGCAGAAAGGAGGACAGAGCTTCCCCCACGCATCCGCAGAGGAGCAGGGAGTGAGGCACCGCACCACTCCTGGGGGCTGCCCCAGCAGAAGGGAGCACCAGCACCCCCGCCTTGCTACTGCAGCAGGCCAAGCGCATCCTGCCCTAATTAAGCAGGGTATTATTAGAACTCATACCCTCCGATGCACACTGCCTTACTGCCGAATCACACCCCTACATCCCAATGCAGGGGGACCCCGGTGCCTTCTGTGCCCTCCTGGAAGGAGGATGCTGGAATACAAGAGCTCATGGCAGGTTGCAGATATTAAAAGGAAGAGACACCAATCATGCAGCAACTTCAGCAGGACCATGCTGCATGTTCAGTACTTCTTTTCCTGGCATCTCCACCCCAGCCAGCAGCAAGAGGCAGAAAAGGCACCTGAGGTGGCAGAGGAGTACCCCCAGACATGGGCCACAGGGAAGAGGTGGGCTGCAGGGGGTCCTTTCAGCAGCCAGAGGGGCCTGGCAGCAGGTCTGGTGGCTGTTCCACATCCCACCATCAGGAGAGGCTCAGCAGATGCTCCACTTTACTACTGGTGAACTATGAGATAAGCTACAGCCCTAGTGAGCACACAGGCTAAACTTCACCACTGGGATAGCCGGGCATATTGCCAGGGAGGCCTGATCCTGTCTGCTGCTCCAGAGCTGACCTCTGTGGCTGTGCAGGCTGCAGCACACATTCACCTTTCCAGGGCAGCTGCAGCATGGGCTGGTACCCAGGCCCACGCCAGGGTAAGGGCCATCAGCCCACATGGCAGCTCAACCCAAGGTAGGAGCCCGCAGAGTCAGCTGGATGCTGTGCAGTAACTGCAATGGGTGGAGAAGGGACTGTAAACTGAAATATTCCCAATTTTGCATATTAAATGTCACCTGGCCAGCCAGGAACACCTTACAGGTGGCCCAAGACAGTGGAGTTGGAAGCAGCCATGTCAACAGGGCAGCTCTGCAGTGGCAGCCCCATGGCTTGTCAGGCCCCTCCAGGAGCTCAGCCACATGCCAGATGTGTGTGAGCAGCCAAATGCCTTTTAAGCCCCAATACCTTCTCCACACAGCCAAAAGCACCCACTTCTGGGATCATCTGTGACCCAGGAACGGTCATCTTACACTGCTTGTTGGCTCTGCACAACTAAAAGACTTCATCTGAACACAGAGGGGCTTGCCCACAAGCTAGCGATCACCTAGGCCTGCAGCCAAGATGGCTTCAGGAGCACAACGCAGAGACAGTAGCATTTGCAGCTCAGCAGTCCCTGGCACCCTTTGGTTTCACTCCGTGCACTGTCAGGTCAGCCCATGGAGGCAGGCAGAGCTCAGGGGTGAACTCACCCCTTGGCAGCTCTCCAGAACCACTTGTGCACAGACTCCAATTTGCCCCAAGCTGTAACAATTCAGGTGAGAACTGACGTCCTCCTACATGGTGATACTGAAGAGCTTGAGCTGTGCAGCCTTACATACTTTCTGTCCCAACGCTATGGGCCCCCAACTAGGGTAAGCAAAAAATCGAGTCAGTCCCACTTTGGGAGCTCCTGACAAGGCAGGGAGGACATCAGGCACTGGTTCCAGTGCCCGCCAGCATTGCTCACTTACTTTAAAGAAGAGGTAGAGCCCCAGAAGGGTGCAACTGGCAACAATGGGAAAACGAGCAGCGTCTCGGCTGGTAATGGTCTCCGGCATCTCTGAGGAGTTCTGGGGAGGGAAGGAGAGTGGATCAGCTCTGGCTCTGGCATCCTACCTGAGCAGGAGGTGAACAGACACAATGAGTGGCTCTGTGGTGGCTTTGAGAGGGGCAGGGCACCTGCTGACCCCCCATCGTTCCCAGAGGTGGGCTCTGTCACAGGCAGAGCCCGAGATGGAAAATGAAAACCTCACACTCATCCTTCTGAGGGCTGCCATGATTTACTGCTTTTTTCCTCGTGGAGAAGGGAAAAAAAACAAAACCTGTGCTGGCATTGTTCCTTTCTCCCCCTGCCCAGAGGGAAGCCAGGCTCCCTCACTGCTCACACCCGGCCATCCCCGTCAGCCTCCCCATCTGTGCGCACCATATGTCGATCACCCTCTGAATGACATTTCTCTCCAATCACCTTTTTATCCCTCACCTTGCTCTTGGGACACCCCTTGTGCTCAAAAGCCCCAGATTTTAAAACCACTTTCGGCTTCTGAGGCATCTTTGCACCAGCTAAACCAGCCCCCTTGAAAGCCATTTCCCACAAGAGACCTTCAGCTTTCAGGGGAGAGGCAGAGGGCTGCTGGCTCCCCTGCCCAGCTGGCCATTGCTCAGAGATCTAATCTTGCACAGGCAAACACCTGCAACCAGTGCCGGACACAGCGCATGTTAACAGAAGCCCTTATGCAAAGTAACCTGCAAAGGAATAACAGCTTATCCCAGGCACAACGGCCGCCACGCAATGCTCAGAAGCACAGAAGCAAGTGCCCAAAGAGCCACTGGCTCCCTGCGGTGTGAGTGAAAAGAAATCTGCCCCCAGAACCACAGCCAGGCCCTGCTCGCAGATCTCAGTTGCCTGAGCTGCCGGGAACCCCACTAAAACCAGCTGAAACCCCTGACATAAGGCTTAAGGGCAGACTAGGGGCTTTAAAAACAGTCCCTTCTCCTGAGTGTTGGGGTTTAAGACCCGAGACCAGGCCCAAGATGCAGACAGCAGTGCAATGGGCTACAGGGACAGCACAGGGGATGCAGGCAGGGGAGCACAGCAGCACCCCGGGGACCAGCCCCAGCGCTGCGGGGCAGGGGAGCAAAGCCACGCACGATTCCCCCCAACACGGCATCTCTGGTGGGGGAACACGGTGCAGTTACGAGTTATGCAGCACTTGAATTTATCGGGATGGTTAGGACGGGGCTGGAAAAGATCACAGGGGAAGCCAGATCTCTCCCCGGGGTCCCCACCTCCACCGGGGCGCGGGTCTTTCTGCCTTCTCAGGGAGGGGGCCGGGCCAGCCGTGGGAAAGGACACCCGTGGGGACTCTCGCGGTGGGCAAGGTCTAGAGTCCCCGAGGGGGTCCCAGGAGGGGCGGGGAGCAGTGGCCGCTGCCGGGCACGGGAGGCCCGGTGACCCCCGGTACAGAGGGGGCGGCGGCCCGGGGCGGTGGGAGGCCGTGCCGCCCCGGGGCCGCGGCGATACCTTGCTCTTGGCGCAGCTGACGGAGCGCAGCGCCCCGAAGAAGATGGGCAGCAGCGCCATGAGGACGAGGCTGCCGTAGGCCAGCGCCATGCCCTCGGGGGTGGCGGGCGGCCGGGCGGCCGGAGGGGACCCGGCCCCGGCGCCGGCCCCGGCGGCGCTGCCGTTGTGCGCCGCGGCCTCCTCCATGGCGGCTGCTCCCACCGGGGTCCGCTTCCGGCCGACGCGCGCCAGGGACACGTCCTCTTACCGACCGGAAGGTGCATCACGCGTCAACGACGCCGACGCTAACCACGCCCCCGGCAACCCGGGGCCGCGTTGCTAGGAGACCGGCAGAGGGCCCGATCCTGGCCTTGGGCCCGATCCTGGCCTTGGGCTCGGCCCGGAGCCCCCGCCTCGGGGCCGGTCTCCAGGCTGGCCTCCCCCAGCATAGAATCATAGAATCGTTAAGGCCGGAAAAGACCTCTAAGATCACCAGGTCCAACATTCAACTCAACACCACCGTGCCTCCTAAACCATGCCCTGAAGTGCCACGTCTACGCGTGTTTTGAACACCTCCAAGGATGGTGACTCAACCGCCCCTCTGGGCAGCCTGTTCCAATGCCCGACCACTCTTTCAGTAAAGCATTTTTTTCCTAATATCCAGCCTAAACCTCTCCTGACACAGCTTGAGGCCATTTCCTCTCATCCTATCACTAGTAACTTGGGAGAAGAGACTGACCGCCACCTCACTACACCCTCCTTTCAGGTACTTGCAGAGAGCGAGAAGGGCTCCCCCCAGCCCCCTCAGCCGCTCCTCATCAGACTTGTGCTCCAGACCCTGCCCCAGCCCCGCTGCCCTTCTCTGGACACGCTCCAGCCCCTCAATGTCCTTCTTGTCCTGAGGGGCCCAAAACTGAACACAGGATTCGAGGTGGGGCCTCCCCAGGGCCGAGTACAGGGGCCCCATCCCTGCCCGGCCCCTGCTGGCCACACCAGCGCTGACACAAGCCCGGGGGCTGGTGGCCTCCTTGGCCACCCGGGCACTGCTGGCTCATGCCCAGCCGGCTGTCAGCCAGCACCCCCAGGGCCTTCCCCGCCGGGCACTTCCCAGCCCCTCTGCCCCAGGCCTGGAGCGTTGCCTGGGGTTGGTGTGACCCAAGTGCAGGACCCAGCACTGAGCTTTGTTGAACCCCATACAGTTGGCCTTGGTCCATCGATCCAGCCTGTCCTGGTCCCTCTGCAGAGCGGTCCTACCCTCGAGCAGATCGACACTGCCACACAACTTGGTGTCATGTGCAGATTTACTGAGGGTGCATGGTGGTGGTGGAAGGCCCTGGCTGTGGGCAGGCTGTGCCCCAGTTCCCCTCCTGTGCCTTCGGGTGAGGGCAGACCAGGAGCCGTGAGGGCATCCCAAGGCTAGTGGGAAGGACCAGTGCCAAGGGTCCCACTGATGGCCTCCCTGTGCCTACTTGTGCTCAGCCCCCGATTATCCCAGTTCATGGCTGTTTATCCCATCTCCGAAAGGTCCATGCTGACACTGTGCCTGCAAGAGGGAGTGTGTTGATGCTGCCTACGTATGGGCAGTGGGTTTTCAACCTGGGCCTGTCCCTCCCTGCACAGACCCCACAGTGCAAGGAGCAGGTGAGAGCACTGGGGGGCCCCCTTTGGACAGGGGGTCCCTGGCTTCTGCAGCCCCCAGCCACAAGGGCCATAAGTGGGAAGGTAGCAGCTTCAGCTACCATCAGCCCAAGCAGGTTGGGTCCAGGGGCTCCCAGGCTTCTCCTCCATCCAGCCCTGGCTTTTCCAGCCCTTTGCCGCTTCCCAAGGATCCCCCCAGCACCCCTGGGCCTCCCCCATGACTGCTCCCAGCCCACACTCAGCAAACACCCCTTCCATAAAAATGCCTCATAAATGGCAGCAAACTCTCCCTGCTGCTGGACTGGGGCCAGGGTTCTGCTGGAAAATTGGCTGAAATGTGAGTTTTCCTCAAAAATATTCCTTCCCTTCCAGAGCTGCTGGCAGCCCGGCTGGATCACTGAGCCTCCTCATCCTCGTCCTCTTCCTGCGCATCCCCCTGGCCCTTGCTGCGGCAAAAGTCTTCTCAGAAGTTAAGAGATCAGTAAAGATAAAGATTGAGGAAAGTTAAATGGTGCTGCCCCCGGTTTAGATCTGAGCCACGGGCAGGGGAAGGGAGCACAGCAGGGATTAAAAAGCAAGCTTTAAAAATTTTTTAAAATGTTTTCTTCTTTATTTTTAAAAAAGGAATCTATTTCAGGACCAGTGGTGATTCATAGTTTTGTGTTTCAGGCAGAGGGCAGATGGAAAGGCCTCCCGGGAGCCCCTCTCTGTGGGGCTGGCCTCCTGCCCAGGATGCTGTCCTCTCCCTGCCACCAATTCTCCCACAAAGGAGAAGGATGGACACCAAGGGCAGCAGCTGGCAGCAGCAGGCAGCCACGCAGGCAGCATGCCCACACACAGCCCACTGCTTCCCACCCTGCTGCCTGCCACAGCCCAGCATGGCACGGCACAGCACAGATACTGACCCCCCTCACCCACCCCCTAAACCCCAGCTTGGCTTGTGAACCCTCCACGAAGGGTGACACTCCCCCCTCCACCTCACCCTTGCTGCTCAGCTCCCTGCACCGCAGCCCTTCAGCACTCGAAACCTGTTTTGGCCTCAAAATGGATGGAGGCTGCAAAGTCCCCCAAAGCTTCTCCTTTGGTTTTGGTTTCTGCCTGAGGAGCAAGATCAGCAACTCCACTTGCTTTCAAGTGCCCCCAGGAAGGAGGAACATTCAACCCCCCTGCTGACAATCCCTCAGTGGGCAGGTGGGAGCAGGGGGGCCTCAGGTACTGCCGTGGCAGGGGGTTGACATGTCCAATTCAGCTCTTTTTGCACTAAGCCTGGGTTAACTGGGGTGGAAGCATCATCCTGAGCTTGGGGGAGCCTGAAGCAAATAGTGGCAGGGGGTGAGCTGCTCCTTGAGTTTCAGTGGGTTGTTAAACTAGAACCTCAAACAGCCCTTGGCCACCACTGTCCTGCAGGGACCAAGGGCTTGACCTGCCAGAGGTGGGGCAGTGGCCACCCTCGCCCTTCTGCTTTTCTTAGCCACTCTCCATGAGAAGATGAACCCCCGCACCTCAGGGCAGCTGCTCTGGCCTGTGGGCTGCAGATACTGTCCCCTCGGGGCTGGCAGTGGACAGGGGGACTGAGGGCTAGCAGGAGGTGGGCAAAGGGGCTGGAGGAGGAGGGGGCAGCCACCAGACCACTGTCATCTCTGTGTGCCCAGAGTCCAGCTGTGGCACTCACCAGCATTGCCCCAGGGCCAGGATCTTGGCACCGCTGCTCAGGGCTCTGCATGGCACTGTCTGCCGGGTGAGAGTGGGTTTTGCCACTGGCGGCTGGGATGTCCTTGTGCACGGACTGAGGAAATCAAGCAAAAAATAGTTGCATCTCCCCGGCCTATTCAAGCGGGGCTGGTGTGCAGGGAGGGCCAGGGCAGCCCGTGGGGCTGGCATCCCAGAGTGGCCATGTCCTAGCCAGGAGCTAGTGGGGTCCCTTGTCCCAGGGAGGCGGTGAGCAAAAAGGCACACGCTGGGGCCAATGGCACTGGGGTGGGTGGCACTGCGGGGAGGGATGGCACAGGGGCAAATGGCACTGGGTAGCAGGTGGGACTGGGGGAGATTGCACTGGGGCTGATAGCCATCCAGGGACGGAGGGCGCTGGGATGCCCCCGAGAGCACTTGATGGAGGGACCGGGGCTGCTGAGCTCCAGCATTACCTGCCCCAGGTGTGGGCCCAGCTTTGGGCCTCAGGCAGCCCCCGGCCCCCTTCCAGCACCTCCTCCTTCCTTCTTTCATTTCCCAGCAACTCACCATGGCCCCCCTTGGCCTCTCCTCCCACCCTCCAGCGCGTCTACATTTTTCTGGGTTTGAGCTCATTCTTTCCACTCCCCTCTCTGCCAGCTGCCAACTTTCCATCCCATGGCCCCCCCGCCTGCTGCCGCAGGGAAACGCTGGCTGCAGCTGTGGGAGGGACCAGCAGCAGCAAGGAGCTCCTGTCCCTGGTGTGCAGCCCTTGGCCCTGGTGTGGCTGATGCTGTGTGAACCACAGCATCATGTCCAAGCAGTACTAGGAACTGGGCTGCAGGGAGCTCTGGGGCAGGGCCCCGGCAGAGCAGCTGGAGCCAGAGTAGCAGCAAGGAGAAAGCAGCAATGCCGCGGTCACCAACAGCTTGGGGAGGCACCGAGCAGCATGGAGAAAATCCTGAGCGAGTTTCCCTGGTCCTGGGGACAGAACCGTCAGGGAGAAGACCCCACTGGTGTTTGCACCTGCGGAGAGACTATTTTCCCATGGGGACAGGGTGCTGTCCCATCCCAATGTCCCCTTTGCACCAGTGACACCCTTTATGGCTGCACTGTGCCAGCCATGGCCAGCAGCTCCCCATGCTTGAGCTGAAAAGTAAGCGGAAACTCCTGACCTGACCCGGGGAGGGAGGGCACTGCTGATCCTCCCTGGCACCAGGCCCAGGGCTGCTGAGCAGGCTACCCCATCGTGTCTGAGCTGCTCGCTGGCAGCCCAGTCTAAAATCAACCAGCAGAGCCCATGCAGCTCCAGCATCACCTCCCCAGGTGCCTGGGGTCACTCACCACTTGCTGCAGCCAAGCACGCCCCTTCCTGGCTGTGCTGCACTGTGGCCACTGCCATGCTGCTTGGATCCTGCCTCCCTGCCCCTTCCCAGGGCACCAGGAGGCACCAAGTGCCCAGCTCCCTGCCCAGGCTGCAGCTCCCACGGTGTGTAGGGGCTTGAAACCTGCACCTCAACAGAGCTCAGCCCTTCCCAGAGGCTTTTCCAGAGCCAGGTGGGAGCTGGGAGGTGCAGGTGGGCTGGGGGCTTCTGCTATTGCAGGAGACGATGCTGCAACTACTGGATGAGGAATTGGGACTTCCACCAAGGGTGGCCAAAGGAAGCCCCAGATGGAGGCTCTCCCTGCCCTGAGATGTTTCAGCTGGTGAAGCTGGAGCCTGCCAAGGTCTGGATGGAGCAGGATATCCTGGCCATGGCTCCAAGACATGGCTCCCCATGGCAGGGACGCAGCAGAGACTAGCACCTCCCTGACACGGTTTATTCTGCAGATTGAGGGGTTTCCCCATTGCAACAGTACAGAGACAGCAGAAAAACCTCAGTCCAAGAAACGCTGGTACCAGGGAAACATGGCACGAAGCCCTTGCACAGTGCTGTCACAGAGGGGCTAGGGGTGCCAGACAATGCTGCCAGTGCTCCACCAGCCCCTTTCCCTGGCCAGGCTCCAGGATGTCCTCGAGGAGGGCATCACTATGGTGCCCTCACTGGTCCATGCTGCCCTCTGAAGGACAGGCACCACAAGCAGGACTGGCCATGTTCCTGGCAGCCTCTGGAGCTGCTCCAGCCCTGCAGGCAGCCCTGCACTGGGGCATGGCCACCCCTCACCTCTGGTTCCACAGGAGCCTCTGTAAGCCAGGATCCCACCATCACAAGCACAGGTGTTTGTCCCACGCCTGGGGTGCAGCCCAGGGGACCCAGGTCCACTTGTCCCCTCTCCTGGAGAAGTGGCCAGATCCAGAGCAGCCCAGGCATCCCTCAGCACCAATTAAAACAGCTCCACATCCTCAGCATCACTCTGGCTCTGTCTGGGCTGTCCTTGCACCGACAGAGCCACTGGCCACGCTGCTGGCAGAGAGGAGAGTTCCCAGCCTGTGTGTGCAGAGGGTCAGGAAGGCGGCAGCTCTCAGAGCACAGACAGGTCGTGGCAGGACTTGGAGCGGACTTTCAGGGCCACTTTGCTGCTGTTCCTGGCCACCAGCCTGTCGAGGAAGCGCCGGGCTCTCTTGGTGAGGCTCTCCTTGCGCTTCTGGCTGGGAGCAGGGAGCGCACGGGGCTCCTTGCCCCCACGGCGCAGGCGGATCTGCCGCACCACTCCCTCAAAAAGCTCATCCACGTTGTGCTGCAGAGCTGCTGATGTCTCGATGAACTTGCAGTCGAACACCACGGCACAGGCACGGCCCTCTGCAAGGGAAGGGCAGGGAGGGGGCATGGCCCCGCTGGCACCCTGGGCACAGGGCAACAGGTACTGCCACATGCAGGGCAGTGGCTGTGCTTCCAGGGACAAGGGGACAGATGTGGGGGAAGCAGCTGGGCAGGGAAGGAGGGCACAGGGCCCACACGGGTGTCCCCACTGGCCAGACCACCCCCACCCCGCTCACCTTCAATGGAAACCTCGCGGCACCGCACCAGGTCGGTTTTGTTCCCCACCAGGATGATGGGGATGTCTTCGGCCTGCCGTGCGTGGCGCAGCTGGATGCGCAGCTCCGAGGCACTCTCAAAGCTGCCACGGTCGGTGATAGAGTAGACAATGACGTAGGCGTTCCCCACCTGCAGGCACTGGCTGCGGCGCCAGCTCTCCTCACCCTGCTATCACATGGGGAATGAGATGCCACTGCTCTGCAGGGGCCACTAGCAGCCCTGACCGCTGCCAGGGAACAGCAGAGCACCCCAGCAGTGATGGGACCTGCCAGCACACCCCACCATCCCCCGTGTTTTGGGGAGCAGACATGTGGCCCCATTAAAAAAATGAAGATTAAAAGCTCCTGATTTTGTGGGATGTTTGAGAGTTTCCTCCTGTATCAGCCACAGACCAGAGCTGTGGGTTCAGCTTGCCTTGGGAGGGCTGAGGCTGCACCTCCCAAAGACACCCTTGGCCACACATTGCTGGCGTCATGGGTGCAGTGCCCTGCGTGAAACAGGCACCTGTCCGTGCCACTGGGCAGAGTGGGATTAAGCAATAGTGGAAATAAAGGACCATTGTCAGGGCGTTACAGTGCTGAGGCATCTCCAGACAGCACAGTCGGACATGCAAAATGCAGCCCAGCCCACATGGGTGTTGTGCCCATGTGCACAGCCCGGGCACTGGCTCCATCCCCACTCCTGGGGACCGGTCACTGCCTGGTGGCACCCACAGGAATGCCAACCCCAGCATGGAGGGAGGCAAAGGGCCGTTTCAAAGGAGGCAGTGACGGCAGCGCTGGCATTTCTGCCCAGGAGATGCCTCGGTGTGCTGGACAGAAGGAATGCCCCATGCTAGGCTCTCAGGGCCACTGCTTTGCCTGCTAAAGCACGTGTCCTGGCTGGTGGCACCATCTCCCGTGGATTTGCCCAGCTGGCTCCTTCAGCACCATTCCCAAACCATTTCCATGCATTTCAAAGCAGGCTGGCACCACACTCCTTCCCCACAGCCCCTTCCTCCCCACTGCCCACATACCCCTTGTGCAAGGGGCACCCTGTGCCCACACCACTGCTCCTGCACTCACAGTGCCTTGTCACAGGAGCCCCCACTGCTGAGAACACAGTGGGCAGCCTCCCATGCTGGGGAAAGATGCGCAAAGAGGCATTCAGAGATGTGATCTCAGCCCCTGTCTTGCCCAGCGCATGTCCCCTACTCTGTAGCAAGGGCAGCAGTGAGCTCTGGACATGGCCAGGAAAGCCCCAGGGAGACCTTTGCAGTGCTTAGAGGCCCCAGAGCAGCAGCTGTGCCTGTACAGTGTCCCCCAGGCACATCCCAGCTCACCCAGCCTCGCTTGCAGCATGGGACCCCCGCAGCACCCAGCCCTGGCCCTGCCATACCCACTGTTCTGGCTCCCAGGTGTCCATCACTAGCAGAGTGGTCTCCTTGCCATCCACAGACAGCGTGCGCTCATACATGGCCTCTGCAAGACACCAGAGAGCCCAGTTGGTGTGGCACTACCCCAGGGGCCGAGACTCAGCCCCAGCACTGGGCTTCTCTCTGCCTCTCATACAGGTTTTTCCCATGACAGGGCCACGAACGCAGCCCGGACACATGCCGCCTCCCCGCCACCTCCTCTGGGCCCCACCAGTGGGTGACCCTGCTGTGGAGGGGCCCCAACCAGCCCCCACCAGGCACCCACCTCCATGCTGCTCTAGCAGGTCCCGCTCCTGAATGCCGGCAAAGAGGTTGACCAGGGAGGTCTTGCCCACGCCGGGGTCGCCCAGCAGCACTACGCGGTAGAGGGGCTCCCAGGAGCCAGAGGAGCCCGAGGAGTCAGAGGACCAGCTGCCCCGGGGTGCTGCGGCCCTACCACCCGGCTCGGACGCAGAGTGGCTGAGCTGGGGGTGACAGGGCTCGCCCCGCAGCGTGACGCCCGGCACCCCCGGCCGCGGGAGAGGGGTGCTGGCCCTCCTCCGCAGCGGGCTCTTGCTCCCACGCTGTGTGTTCAGGGTCATCAGCGACACGGAGGGCAGCGGGGCTGGGAGAGGGCACCCCGAGGGGCTCGGGCTCCGGCTCCCCTGCGGCCCCCGGCACCCCCGGGCCGCTCCCGGTGTCGGTCCCGGTGTCCGTCCGAGCCGGTGGTAGCTCGGGCAGAACTTTCCCCGGGACAGGTTCGCCGCTGCCCGGCCCCGGGCTTTAATCCCCGGGAGGTGGAGCCCCTCGCCGCGCCCGCTCCCTCCCCCGCGGACACACCCCCGCCCGCACCGGCCCCGGCCCCGGCCCCGGCCCCGGCCCCGGCCCCGGCCCCGGCCCCGGTCGCCCTGTCCGGTCCCCGAGGTCCCCGTGGGGCTCCCGGTGCCGGGGCACGACGACTTCCCTGGGGCGCGTCCACTCGGTCCCGGGAGGGGCAGCACGGCAGACGGCGGTCGCACCGGAACGCCCCGGCCCCGCCGCTGGGGGATAGGCCGCCGCGGGTGGGGGCTCCGCCGCACTACCCTCCTGCGTGGGGCAGGGTCCCCCCGCTCCCTCGAGCCCCACGGCTGCGATCCCCGCGGCCCCGGCCCGGCTCCCTCTCTCGGCGGCGTGGGGCCACGCACAGCTCTGCCGTTTCACCAAGTAAGGAGCGATCAGAGCCTGGGCCAGTCCTGACCGGTGCCCAGTGGGGCTGTGCTGTACCGGGACCTTGGAGCCCTGCTGGGCAGATGCCACAGTGCTATTGCCAAGAGGCAGTGATAGAAAGTGCGGCCAGAGGCTTGCTTGGCACAGGCGAGAACAGGAGCTGGTTTTATTTAAACCTGTCGGTTGGCCCAGACCTGTGCGGACACTGTGGCACTGCTGGTACTGGCACCAAACTGCCCCAGCACCAGCCCTGCGTGGGCACTGGTCTGACCCCACACAGTGATACCAGTCCAGCCCACGCTGGGATGCACTGTCAGAGCCTCATAGTGCCAGGGCTGGTCCCAGGACACCTCAGGGTCAGAGCACAAAGATGAGGAGGCCCCTTTTGCATTCAACCCTCCAGCAACATTACCTCGATGGCACGAAGGGGACGGGTCAGGCTGCAAGTGCAGGAGGGCTGGCAATGCCTCCAGGGGAGCTGTGGAGCGGGGCTCGCCCAGTGCTCCTTCCAAGGGACTGCAGCCCGCAAGTGCAGCACAGCACACACAGGCCAGGAATGACAGTAACACCTTTACTGCACCATATAACCATGTCAGTTAGTCCCCAAGGTGACTGAGCGGGGCTGGAATGGAGAAGAGCTGATGGGAAAGGAGGGGCTTTGCAGATCGGCACCTCATCCAAGCCTAGCTGTGCTGTGTGCTGGGCAAGGGGCTGGCGAGTACAGCCTGGCCAAGCATCAGATGAATGGTGTCTCCTTGGCAGGGATGCTGAGAACCACCTCAGTATCTGGCATGCACCTGAGAGAGAAAGGAAAGTTGGGAGGGGCAAAGTGAAGAGCAGGAAAAAGCTGCCACACTTCAGCTGGTTTGGTGCGAGGAGGAGAAGCTCCTACATGGCCAGGGCAGGAGGTGGGTGACTGCTCGGATGCTCTGTGCAGCCCACCCAGAGCTCGGAGGCATCACCTGCATGGCAGCCCCATTGCCAGAGGGCCCAGGGCGGGTGGAGGGAAGTCTGCCTTGTGTCTTCTGTGCCATCTTCTCTGTGTCCCCAGGACCCGGTACTGGTTTTCAGTGGGGAGAGACCAGACACTTGTTCTGAGACCCGGGACAAAGCAAGCAGCAGGAGGAAAACCCTCTAAAACCAGATGAGGGATGTTGTGCACAACCCCTGTTCAGCATGAACCAGAGCCCAGCCCAACCTCCAGCTCACTCCAGCACTATTTTGCTTTTCAGCTAACCCTTCATGACCTACCCCAGCCACTAACCACTCTGCCTACAAAAGAAATCAGCTCCAAGCCTGAGCCCTGCTCTATGGCCCTTTCTTAGACCGCACTTGTGACTGAGCTCTCTGCAAGGCAGGCCTGGTGCTCGCTGGCCTTCCCAGGGAGGCAGAGCCAGATGTAACCCCTGGGTCTCTGACAGGGAAAAGGAATGAGATTAGCCACCCCTCACTGTCAATCCCAAAAGGCAAACAGAAGTGGAGAAAGCCCGTCAGAGCAGCCAGGTACATCTGCTTTCTTGCAGAGGGACGACAAGCACAGCAAGCTGGGCTTGCTCAGAGCTGTGCTCATCCATCTCTGTCTCAGTCCAGGACAAACTGTGCATCCAGAGTGCCCCCAGCGCAGGGCTGGAAGCTGCTGGTGAAATCCACCCGGGCCCCTTGAAGCAAGAGGATTTTTAATGAGGGGAAACTGAAATGCAGATGGGAATGGATACGCATGGGGTTACAGCTCCTCTGGGCTCCACACGCTGCCAGCAGCACACAGGGACCCAAGGAGGGCCAGCAAAAGTCCTGGGCACCTACACACCCTTACATTTCCAGGCTGAGCACAGCTCGTGTCCGATTTTGCTATCTCAAGAAGCAAATCTGGTGTCTGGAACCAAAGGGTTAATTAGAAAAATGAAGGGCTGGTGAAGTCGTGTGAAAAGTTGCAGGGAGGTCAGTGGGAAAGGGCTGAGGGATGGCGGAGAGGGCTCTGGCACGGGCTCCCGCCTGTCAGGGCGGGTAAGCACCAAATGCCTGACTTGTGATGTTACAGAAACTTTCCACTTGGGCCTTCTTGCTATTTTTAACTCTTCTTCCAGCCACCCTCACTAACCCCAGCCCCAGCAGCTGTCAAGGCTAATTAATTCCCTTTATCACTTTTTTTATCAGAAAAAAATTAAGTTGCACTAATCCATCATGCAGCTGCTCGTCTCCCCCCACGGTCTCCTGACAGGTTCCAGACTTTCCTCCCACGTGGGCTCGTACCTCCACAGTGCTGCAGCCATACCTGGCTTCCAGCTAAAACCCAGGCCCTGAAGTGTGAGATCCATCCCCTCTTGTCACCTGCACCACCCCTGGTTTGCTGGGCGAGTATCTGCTCATCCCAAGGGATGATATTTTCATGCAAAATAAATGCCACGTGCATGTGAGGTGCGGAGGAGCTGAGGGGCTGCCATGGGCTGCCATGCACCTGCAGTGGTGGTCACCTGCAGTGACCCACTGGAAAGGAATTACTCCCTTAACAGACATGTCTGTGCCAAGAACAACTTGTATAGGCAGTTGCTGTAAATAAAGGCGTATATGCACACTGTTCTGCACACAACTACGGGTTTCAGGCTACAGCATACTCAAGATTTAAATACACTTGACCCATTTTTCCTCAGGTTTGTAACCCTAGTCAGCAGACAGCACAACAAGCCAAGGCACCTCAGCAGCTCTAAATCATCTGTGATTTTTGTGATTTGTCCTGTCCTGTGCAGGATCCTGCTGCCACAGGACAAGGGGCAGCATTATGCCTTCAGCCTGCCATGGGTATGGTGGAAAATATCTTGTCACAGCTGGCTGTCAGCATGCTTCAGCCCACGGACTTGGCCAGTCTGGGTCTGTCCCTGGAGAGGAGAGCCCAGTATTCCTGTGATCAAGCTAGCAGGGCCTTCTTCCCATTAGGGCTAAGTGAGGATTTGCCTTACACTCTGTAATTCTTTATAGCACAGCACACACTGGTAAGCAGGAGTGGGGATTACCCACAACCTCCACTCGGGAAGTAATTAGCTACCAGAGAAATGGGTTAGGGAAAGAGCAGTGAGAAAGATAATAGAATCACAGAATCACAGAATCGTAGGGGTTGGAAGGGACCTCTGGAGATCATCTTGTCCAACCCCCTGCTTGATCTGGGATACCCAGAGCAGGGGGCACAGGAACACATCCAGGCGGGTTTTGAATAATGAAGTTTTTCCTTTTTGCTGCCAGCCAATGTTGCCAACACATTTTTTTTTACATATGAGGGAAATGGCTGCCCATCTTTGTTCTCACAGAGTGCTGCCACCATTTCACACAACCAGCAAGGCGGCTCTAGATGGGCAAGTCCTGCCCTGACAGGGGTGCTTCTGCCCCCTTTCCCCCCTTTTGTTTCCCAACTACAAAGTGAAAACAACAATGAAGTAAGAGTCAGTGTAGGCAAAAAGGCCTTGAAAAGCTCTGCTGGTCCTGACTGTCCCTGGCTGCAGCCACTAATAATCTCCACTTGCAGGCAGTACAAAGGGAGGGCCACAAGAGAGATGTGACATGACCAAGGCTGACAGCACATTAGCTTTGTGGCTAGTTCCTCACTGCTCTTAGGCAAGACCACAAGACTCTGCAGCCATCTTCCCAAGCAGAACCCAAAGCAACTGTGGGTTTAAAACCTACACACAGCCCGGGGTAAATAGTGATGTCTCTGGAAATGATGGGGTAAGGTTATTAGCACTCAGTGCCAAAGACTCTGCAATCCAAGGCCACAGAGAAAAGGCTGTACATGCCCACTGACCAGTCTTACTTTGGTCTGCGGTGAAAAACGAAAACATCAGCAAAGATCAGCTCTCTTGGGTCTCTTGCACTCTGGCGGAATGACTGGATGCTTCTCTTCAGCTCACTAATCTCCTTCTCCAGGTCCTTAATGATCTGAATGAATGACATTTCTAAGAGTTCTTTACTTTGCAAGAGAAGCAGGAATTAAAGTTTTAGAGATTTTGCAAACAGCAGAGCTAGAAAACATCCCTCATACAAGTAAGCCCCTAACAGGCTTTCTGAAATACCTGCTGGATTGCTCGTCCTCAGGAGTCCTAACAGCCCACTGGCTCCAGTGGAAATGGAAGGCAACATACCCCACTAAGGCAGAAAAAATCCTCACGAAGGGCAAGGACTGAGGGTGGCTGGCTCTGATGCACTGCGATGGTTCTTCCCCAGCTTGCTCACCTCCCTTTCCCTCAGTATTTCATGTCGCAGAACATGATTGTTTATCACCATCTGCTTCAGGCCATCCTGGTGCAGCAACATCTCCTGTGTGGGTGAAGAGCAGGAAACCAGCTGAAGAAACTCCACAGTATCCACCAGCACAAAACCCTGCCCCTACTGGGTGCCAATGCTGGCCGTGTCCAGGTGTGTCACTCCTCAAGAAAATTATTTCTGTTTGAACAAGGTTTGGGTTCCAGCTCTAGAAAGAGACTTCCGTTGAGATCACATTGTGCTAATCATGGAATAAGACTGAGGAACTCAAGACAACCAGTTCAGTTTCGCAGGGAAAGCTTATCAATATTGCTTGGGTTACTTATATCACCTGTGCATACAAATTCACCTGTAAAAGGGCACAGCAGGTCCACATCAGAGCAGGCTGTAAATGGAGTCGGTAATTAATATTTTCTTAGGGCTCTCAAGCTGCTAACCCAGTAAAAGTGCTAAGTACATCATGCAAGCAGGAACTGTGCAACAGGAGTTCCTCCTGTTTTGGGAAGAACGACAGCAGTCCCTGCTCTGTAGCGCTACATATAGTTTAATTTCCTCATGAATTTATTACAAACATATATGTGCTGCCACAGCAGTGTCACAGCCAATTAGCGAAGCAGCTACCTTAATAACGTAATAAAGCAGGGACCATAAGGGCAGGGTGAATGTTGGGTCACACCACAATCACCTCCATGCAGCACACTTTAAGGAGTGAGTTTGAGAATATTCCAACACACCAGACCACAGCAGCAACTCAGAAGCGCTTCTCATGTACTCTCCCAGCCTGACAAACAGCTCCAGTGTGGCATCAGGAGGGGAGCAGTGATGCTCTGTTACTCTTTGGGTGCCAGCTGCACCATCCTATTGCTAACGGGCAATGTGTGGCAGACCCTGCCTTGTCCCCTGGCTCCCAGAAACTGATCCCCTTTGCTGCATTATCACATGAGCACCACGAACCTCCACAACTTTCTGTAATAGCGCCTCTTGTTCCGCCCGTGCGTTCTCCTCCAATTTTGCCAAGGTGGCCTTCCCCATTGCTTCTGTCTTGTCTCTCTCCCCCTGAGAATGGCAGGAAGCACCGCACAGAAACAACAGGAGCGTTAGGGAAGATAACCATTGTATTTCTTCCTCCCCTGCCCTCTCCTTCCTCCCTGTCAACACTGCAGGGAAGGATAGGTCTCAGCACCTGCTGTTGCTCCTTCAGGTTCTGTATGCTGCGCTGCAGAAGGACTATCTGGACAGCTTGTTCTGGATACTGCCCATCAATGTAGGTCCGTAGGATGCTGAGCTCATCCTGGAGAACCTGTACCTTCGATGTGACTTCATCCAGCTGCTGCTGTAGCTCTGGTAGAAAGTCAAAACAGAAAATCTCAACCCAGGGTTCCAGAGCTTTGCTCTCCACTGAGCTAAGGAGTCTGTCCTGCGCTTGCCTGAGCCCTTCTCTCTACAGAGATTACACACCCTGTGGGGAGTAGGAATAGCCACCCTG
The DNA here is from genome assembly GCF_963921805.1 of Phalacrocorax carbo. NCBI lineage: Eukaryota > Metazoa > Chordata > Aves > Suliformes > Phalacrocoracidae > Phalacrocorax > Phalacrocorax carbo. The sequence continues at coordinate 9,033,565 of NC_087526.1, read as the reverse complement.
TACCAGACCACCTTGACCAGATCCTGCCCCAACGGGACGGCGCAAAGAGCTGCCAAGGAGGAGATTCTTCCAACCTGCCTGATCACAGGCTGCTGGGTGTCACAGGGCTCTCTCCCTCCTGACAGGCCAACAGGAAGATCATCCCCGTAGAGCAAATGGGATTTATTTTCAGAAATGGAATTGTTTGACATGTATAAGATCAACACAGTGTCTTTAGCCTAAGAAGATGGAAAGCAGAGGTAACATGGTTGTATAGACTGCATTTCATAGTAATGTTGGCAACTCACTTCCCAGATTCTTTTCCATTGTTTTTTCCACCTCCCGGAGCTCTGCCCTTGCTGTATCCAGCTGCTTCTGATTGAAGGTCTGCACCATTGCCTTTACCCTCTGCAGAGGGAGAAATCCAGTCACTGCTCATGCCACAATGCTCTGAAATGTCCCCCTGCACCACCCCTGACCTTCCTCCCACTTGCTGTTGCTTGCATTAGCAGCACAGAGGAATCAGTCACTGTGGCTGGTGCCAGCTCATGCACGGGAGCTGCTCTGGGGAGCAGAGTGGTGCTTTGGTAGCCAGCTGGAACCAAGGACATTATGGAGGGATGGATTTGGGGTGTTACAGGGGTGACTACTGTTGCTTAGGATAGTTACAGTCAGGGTGCTTTTGTGGCTTTTAAAACACAGGCACAAAACAAGTGCACCTCACAGGATCTTTGGGCATCAGAAAGCTCCCCTCAGGACCCGGGATGCTCCAGTCGTGCTCAGTGCAGTGGAAGGGCTGGCCAGCACCTGACCCTTCACCGGTACTAACGAGCAATTCTGCTGAATTGGGTTTGTTGGCCAACCCTAAAGCCTCACCTGAAATACTTCATACTGCTGCAGCAAGACCCTTGCTTGCTTGGCAGTGCTGTCATCAGAGTGCTGGATTTCCTTAATCAGCCGGCAGTTGGTCTCTGCCAGGCAGGCACTGTGCTGCTTCAGCTCCTCGATGGCATTTTTCTTCAGATTGGCCACATTCTATGGGAATTTGTGGTTTAAAGTGTTGCTGGCTCCACCAGTTCCACCTGCCCCAAGTTTTCTTACCATTGTCTGCCATCCCTGGGACATTCCTGTCCCATAGTAACTGCACCAACAAGGCTCTGGCCACCCTGGCATCACACACCAAACCTCAGCGCTGAGGCACTCAGACTTCCCCATGCAGCACACCCCTGCTCCCACATTCCTTACTGCCAGCTGCGAGATCACCATTCTTTTATAACCATCTTTCACCAACTAAAAAGCTGTGGTAATGTCCTCCACCTCAGCTTTCTCTTTGCTAGATCAAGAAAATCTATTACCGGCAGTCTTTTCTAACAGATCACATTTCCTAAATTACATCCCTCCTACTGCTAGAGTTGGACTCTCTCCTGGTTTCTCTTAATTTTTCTTGATAGACAATATCAAGGTTAGACTTCAGCAGCATTTAGCAGAACAGCATAATCACCTCCAGTGTATTAATAAACACATGCAAAAATGAGTCAGACCGCTAGAATTACCTCCATAAAGGCAGCCGGGGTAACTGTATGGATTTGCTACCTACATCCCAGCACTGGGTATTTGTTACACGTACTGTGGCAATTTTGATCTCTTCCAAGGTTTTGGCTAACTCAGCCTTCTTGAGCGTTAATTTCCTCTGAGTAAAACTTCCGTATTTCTCTTGGGATGATGATGTCTCTGAAGGCAAGGGTGGTTTTTTACTCAGCATAAATGCAACTGGGGAAACAAAAAGGGGGCCTGTGCTTATTTCACAGTTCAGTTTCAACACCTTACATCTACTCTCTCATCATGCATGGATGAGGGAAATATAAAGAACTGATAGACTGAATTCAAACCTTCTGCAGTCCCGGCAAAAGCGGCTCGCAGTTACAGCCCAGGAACCAAGCCTACAAAGCACTCCCTAGTCTTTTCTAGTTCTCCCCCTTTATTCTCAGCATTTCCCCTGGGGTAATTTTCTTTTTGTGGTTTTTGCTGACTGCCTCCCAGCAGAAAGCACTAGGCTAATGCAAAAGCGGCACCAGTGGGCAGGAACAGCAGGGCAGTGTATAAGGGAATCTCTCCCAACCTGGCTTCTTCTTCTGCCCTTTCTTCTTGTCCCCACTGGTGAGCGGTGGCAAAGTCAATCTGCGGGCTGGAGATTTCCTCTCTTCTTCTGTCTTCTGCCATTTGCTGTAATCCTAAACTCAGCACGACAGCAGCACAGAAAAGATTGGCAGTCAGAGGAGGTTTGTGAGCAGAGACCTCTCTGATGTGACTTGAGGGGTTCCGGCTTCCTTCTGCAAGTCCTCTGGGGCTTCCAGGTGTCCCTTTGTGCCCTTTACCAGCAGCAAGTCTCAGGGCTGTTTGAGAGACACTGCGTTTATAACCACAGTGCTGCAAATGCCATAAACCCCACGGGAACAAGAGACTTACTATTCTCTTGAACTTTTCCATGATACTTGGAACCGGGTCCCATGCATCCTTCTTCACACAGGCTCTGAAATGAAAAAGCTTAACCCCATTGAGGAGGCCGAGCCTGTCCCCACGGACAAGCCTCAGTAGGTCAAAAGTCAGAGCAGAGAGGCAGCAACACCCCCTGGGCTATGGTACCCTTAGTGAACCCCATCTTCACTTACCTCCTCTGCCCCACGGGAAGCCTCCCTCCCTCCCTCCCCACCCCACGCCCCATGAGGAGGCTCCCTCCCCATCCTCCTTGCCCCACGGGGAGCCCTCTCCCCACCCCACGCCCCATGGGGCGCGCCCCCCGCATACTCCTTGCCCCATGAGAAGTCCCCCTGCTGTCCTCTGTGGGGAGACTCCCCCCCGCCCGCTCCTTTGTTCCCCCGGGACCCCACTTCGCCACGGGCCCCCCGACACCCCCCCGTACCCCACGGCCCCGGGCCGGTCTCCATGGCGACAGCAGGCGGGTTATGGCGGCCGGGCGGGGCGGGCCCTAACGGGAAGGGGCGGGAGGGTCGCCCCCTGCCGGCTCCCCCCTGGCGCCGCACGCCGGGAGCCCGCCGAGCAGCGGTGCGAGATCCACCCGTGGGTGGGTCTGGGCGCCGGTGGGAGCTAAGCCGGACCGAGAGGCCCTGCGAGTCGGGCTCCGTGGGACGGGGACTCGGCTGCTTGCAGGGCCGCTGGGGCCGGGACGGAGCACAACCCACGGCGGACCGGAGAGCCCGGAGCAAGGCGGTCACGGGGCAGAGCCGTGCTAACGCGCACCGACCCGGTCCCAGCCGCGGAAACAGGCGCGAAGCCCTGGGGGTGGTGGGGAAATGACCGAGCAGGTGCAGAGTGCCAGGAGCCGTGCCGGAGCTGCGCGGCGGGTACCCGGTGTGGTGTTCCCGGGGCTCCGGGAGCTCAGGGCCAGCCCCAGTGCAGGCCGCGCCGCGGCCTTAGGCCCCGCTCGGGGCCTTGTTACCACGGCAACTGGCGGTGGCGGCTCAGCCAATGGGTGCGTGCCCTGCGGCGGGCCCGCGCGCCGCGGCAGTAGCCAATGGGCGCGGCCTCCTGGCGGGCAGCCCGCGGTCTCCGGGGCAACAGGGGCCGCCGCCGCCGCGCCATTGGTGGCGCCCGCGGAGGGGGCGTGGCCTGGCGGGGCGGGGCGGCGCCGCGGGGGACGGGGCCCCATTCGTGGCAGCGGGGGGAGCTGCGTGGCCGCACCGTGGGCAGCACCTTTCCCCCGCTCGGTGGCCGCTGTCCCCGCTCTGTCCCTCCGGGCGCCGAGCCCCGGGGAAACGCCGCTGGGGCTGGCGTGGAGGGGGTGTCCACGGAGACACCGGCCTTCCCACGCCGCGGAGGGCCGAGGGCTGCGAGCCCCAGCGGCACGGCACGGGGAGTGACACGGGCCAGGACTCTTGTCGGGGGGATCGGGGAGAGTGGGCGCCCCGGGAGCCCCGTGTACCGGCAGGGGCGGGGTTCGGGAGCAGCGTCCCGGGAGACCATGAGGGGTGTGGGGGCTTTTGGGGGGGGCCTACGCGCGGGTGCGGGAGGCATCGGGGTGCCCAGACCTGAGGAGCAGCGGGTACTGGCAATACCGGAGCATCCTTGGGTGGGTACCGGGGCGGGTACCAGGAGGTACCGGGATACCGGAACGCCTATGTGCAGACACCGGGGGTCACCGGGTGGGCTGCGATGCTCAGGTGTAGGGCACCGGGAGCTCCCGGGGTGCTGTGGTGGCTGTACCGGGGCGCGCCGCCCTGCCATTCTCTCCAGCAACCCCTCTACGGAGGGCGCCCATTGGCTGAGCCAGATATTCCCCCCCCACCCCGCAGCCAATGGGGCGGGGGGGTGGGGCCTCCCATTGACAGAACCGGCGCGTCGGTGTTTACCGGGGCGGGGCGGCGGCGGCTATAAGAGCGGCACCGGGGGGCGTGCGGCTCCTGGGCTGCCCGCACCGCCCCCCCGCGCACCCCCCTGACCCGCACCCGCCGCAGCCTCCCTGCACCGCGCTCGACCGGAGCATCCACCGACTTCAACCGGGGAAGAAATCCCCGGTGCGGAGCGGAGCATCCTCGGACCGGTGCGGAGCATCCCCGGGCCGCCGCGGAGCGTCCACCGAAACGGAGCATCCCGCAGCATCCCCGGACCCGCTGCGGAGCATCACCGAACTGAAGATCACCGGGTCGTCCCGGGACCCCTCCCGGAGCATCCCAGCGGCCGCCGCCCCGGCGGAGCCGCCCCCGCCGTGAGCCCCCGGGCCCCGGTGCGGCCCCCTGCGCCCCGCCCCGCCGCCGCCGCCCGCTCCGCACAATGGGGGCGGCGCGGCTCGGCGCGTAGCGGCGGGCGGGGAGGCGGCGGCGGGCGGAGAGGAGGAGGAAGAGGAGGCGGCGGCGGCGTGGGGATCCCGGGCCCTGGCATGGTGCAGCGCGGTACGCGGGGCCGGGGCGCAGAGGCTCGTCGGGAGCCCTGCGCCCCGCTGCCCACCCGCGATGCTGAACCCGCCTGGTGCAAGACTCCGAGTGGGCACATCAAGCGGCCGATGAACGCCTTCATGGTGTGGTCGCAGCACGAACGCCGCAAGATCATGGACCAGTGGCCCGACATGCACAACGCCGAGATCTCCAAGCGCCTGGGCCGGCGCTGGCAGCTCCTCCACGACTCCGAGAAGATCCCCTTTGTCAAGGAGGCTGAGCGCCTGCGCCTCAAGCACATGGCTGACTACCCTGACTACAAGTACCGGCCTCGGAAAAAGGGCAAGGTGGGCGCCAGCACATCCCGCCCGCGGCTCCCGGTGAAGATCAAACCCTCCATGCTGGGTCGTGTCTCCACTGGCCGCAGGCAACCTGCCAAGCCGCCTGCTGGCCCTGACGCCCCGGAGAAGCCTGAGTCAGAGGTGGCTGCCGAGGACTGCCTCGTGGTGCCCGGCACAGCCGCCTGGCACACAGCAGCTGCTGGGGAGCATGGCCCCCAGGAGCCCCCCACACCCCCGAGTCCTGCTGCCACCTGCCCCGAGCTTGGGAGGTCCCCAGGGAGTGGGTCCCCCTCTCCCATGTCAGCCAGGTCCCCTCCCTCCTCCTTCAGCTCCTCCGATGAGGAGATGGAGGAAGAGCTGATGGGGGTCCTGCCTGGGCGGGCCCCCACCAGTGCCACCTGCGGTGCCCTGGACTGGTCCGTTTTCGACAAGGACCACGACCTCTTCCCACGGGGAGGCTCCTCGCACTTCGAGTTCCCGGACTATTGCACACCTGAGGTGACGGAGATGATAGCAGGAGACTGGCTCATGTCCAGCATCTCGGACTTGGTCTTTACCTACTGAGTCCCGCACTCTGCAGGTAACGCTCTTTTTTTTTTTTTTTTTTTCCACAATCAGGTCGTATAAAAAAAAAAACCACAAAAAAAAAAAGGACTGAAACCAGCTGTTTACATGCAGGAATCAGGTATTTTGCCTTGAAGCCGCTGGAAGGCAGAGCTCTCTGCTCACCCCATCCCCCTGGCACACACCCACTCCTCATCCGTCTGGCGCTCGCCTCACGACCACGGGATGTGTGGCTGGCCGCCGTGGTTATCTGCCCGTGAAATGCAAGCGTCTAATCAGGTTTTCATTGTCAGTGCCCTGCATCTGGCCCCTTCCCCTCAGGGCTCCGGCCACCATGGCACTGCTGGCCATGGCTCCTCCTGGCCGCTTCCTTCCCCACTGGCCGCTGCCCTGTGTTTCCTCCTGTTCTCTGGGCAGCAGGAGCACCCACACCAGCTTGGCTTTCGGTGCCCATCCCACCCTCCCCATTCCTTGGGGAATGGCCGACTCCTTTTTGCTTTTTTACTGCATTTAAAGCATGGCTTCAATTGTTGCAGCCCTCAGGGAGGAATCCCTGGCTGCACTATGTCCGGGGGCGGCAAAGCCATGCAGAGCCCTCCCTGCCCAATGCCCCATTTTGTGGGGGTCCCCAGCTTTGAGCATTTGGTGTCCCACAGGACCAGCTATTTCCCCGCGCTTCCCCTGTGGTGCATGCTCCCCACCACTCACTTTGGGAAGAGCGAAGTTGCACGCACGTGATCCGCACGTGGACGCGGGAGGCTGTGTTGTTCCTCTTGCCAGGCAGTTGTGCAGAGGGGGCTGTGCTGTGGGGGAAGCCCGTGCCTGGAGCCCCCCCAAACCCCAGCAGGGACAAGCCCTTCCCAAACCAGCTAGCCCCCATTTTAGCCTTGGATCTGGTGCCAGTGAAGGATCTGCTCTGCACTGGCTCACCTTGGCCAGTAGAGCCAGGTTCCGCTGTACCCGGCTGTGGTGGGCAACACTGCTGGGGTGGCAGGAAGCAGGTGGCAGGGTGGCTGGGAAGGGATGCTGCTGAAAATCTGCCTTAAACAACCTCCCAAACAGGGCCAAGAGCAGCAGCAGCCGATGCCGGTGGGCGTGTGAGGTGTGGATGATGCTCCAGTGTAGTGCTCCTCCACGCAGCACCACGCCATACCCTGCTGTCGGCTGCACCAAGAGCAGGGGCATCCCGGCAGAGTGCTGCCAAGGAGCTTCCCGGCAGAGAAGGTCCTGCCACAGCAGCTCCTCCAGCCAGGTTTTTCTTTGCTATGCCTAATGGCTCCTTCCTGCAATGAGCCGCCTCCTCCCACGGCCAGGGAGCATGTGGCTGCAGCACTGGCTTGGTGGCTGCCGCAGGCTGCATTTGCAGGGCAGGGGCTGTGCTCAGGTATGGCTGTGCTGTGGGGTGCTGGCAGGAACCCCGGCCACCCCAAGCTGCCAGCCCTGGAGATGTGGCCATAACAGGAGCCGGCAGCGCCTGGAGGAGCTGTACTAGGCTTGGCAGGGACTGTTGCTTGAAGCAGCCTCTGAGGTCACCCGTGGCCCCTATTCCCCAGGGGTTCTGGGCGTGTGGGAGCTCCCCTGACCCTTCCCAGGCAGTGGGGTGCTGGGTGCAGTGGGGCACCTGCTCCCTGGGCTCTGCCTCCCCATTTTGGGGCTGCCAGTTCCTCTGGTTGCACGCTGCCCCATGCCTGTCCATTGCTATGGGGACGGATGGAGCCGTGACCAGGAGAAAGGGCATCCTCCTACCTGGTTCTGGCATCCCCCAGGGAAGCTTGGAGCAGGGGACCTGCCTGTCTCGGCTGCCAGAGGTACTGGTGGCCCTGTCTCAGCTGTGGGTACGGGCACCACAGCGCAGGGAGAGGTGTGTCTCCGGGCTCTTTGCAGGGATCCTCAGTATCCCCCAGCCCCATCCTGGGTGGCCTCAGAGTCCCCTGGAGGCACCTCCCTGACGGCCAGCCATCAGCATTGTAGATGTGTCGGTGTGTAGCGGTAGCTGTGCGTGTGTGTCGGCGTTGCATTAGCCACGGTGTTGTAGCCCCGGTGCGGGTACCAGCCTGCGGAGGCAGGCGGGTGTCACGCATCAGACACGTGTTCCCTGTATAGAGCGCGTCCCTGTCCCTGCCCCCTCCCCAGGCCGTTCCCCACCAGACCCAGACCCACCCAAGCTGGAAAAGCCAAATAAGCGCCGGGCCAGTCGCGACGCCAGCAGCCTGCTCCCGCCTCGCCGCCACCCTGGGGGGCTCTGCCTTCCCACCCCTGGGCAGCCCTGTGCCAGGAGCACCCCAAGCCTTCTCTCACATGTCAGCTGGGTTTGGGGTTCCCATGGGGTCCTGCGGCCCCAGGTCTCTCCAGTGCGCACACATCTTGCCCAGCACCTCGGTGCCTTGTTGGGGCGTGCGGCCACCATGTGCTGTGCACCCATGGGCCGGGGCGCTCCCTCCACGGACCGTCAGGCGAAACATTTCCTCAGGAGCAGGTTCTGGGTCAGCGCCGGAACCGGAGCCAGAGCTGGGGCCAGCCCCCAGTCCCGGCCACAAGCACAACACCATCCGCTTCGTCCCTGTCCCCCTCCCCATCCCCCTCCTGCCCCCTCCTCGAGACTCGCTGGGTGTATTTGTTGGGGGAGAACCGTTGTGGACAGTGGTGGATTTTCTGTGCCGTGTGGTTGTAGTGCTTAGAGACCCCCCCCAGCGTGTGGCCCCCTCCCGCTGCGCCCCCCGCCTCCCCGCTGCCCGGTGCTGGCTGGCATGCGTGTGCGAGCGTGTGTGCGTGCGCGTGCGACATCCCGTCATCACTAGAGACAAAGTGAATAATAATAATAAAAATAAATTAATAATAAAAATAAACCAAACCTCTCTCAGGAAGAAGCTGCCCCGGTGGTGGCCGAATGGGCCGGGGGCCCCCGGAGCTGGCGGGGCCCCGGCGCAGCCTGCGGACGGGCACCAGCGCTCGGGGTCACCTTTGTAGTGTTGTGTTAGTGAAGGGTTCCTGTATATGTTGTCTTGGAGAAATAGGCTTTTAGCCGAGGGGCAGCCCCATCCCGTCCTGGGGAGGGGGCTGCGATGTGGCTGGCTCCTGCTCTGCGGGAGCTCGGGTAACAGTTATCCTGACTATTGTGATTATGGAATAAAGTGTGTTGGTCTGCTGCCCACGGCTCCGGCTCCTCCTGCGCCGCCTCGCTCCTCCCAGGTTGATGTGGGGCTCCCAGGGGTGTATGGGGTTTGCAGGGGTAACTGGGGTTCCCAGTGGCCAGCAGCCAGTTCCCAGGCATGTCAGCTCCCACCTTGGTCCACAGACTCCCACCCTGAGCCCTGGCTCCCGTGGGTGCCCACACTGACTGTCCCCTGGGGAGGGTTTACCCTCATCAACCAGAGCAAGCTGGGTGTCCCCTGGGAGCAGTGCCATGCTGCTGGGGGGTGTGAGCGTGTGTGTGTGTGTGCATGTGTGTGTGCATGTGTGTGTGCATCCCCCTGCACGTTTGTAACCACCTGCTTGGTGTGCAGTGCATGTGCATGCACCCTGTGTGTGTGCACAGGTGTGTGCGCGGTCTTGTGCGTGGTGTGTGGATGCCCTGTGTGTGTGTGTACATGCATGTGGTGTGCATGCGTGTGTTCCATGCACACATGTTCTCCGTGTGGGCCTGTGCACACCATGCGCTGTGCACATGTGTGTTATGTGTGCCTGTGAGCACCGTGTGCTGTGTGTGTGTGCGCCATGTGTGCCTGTGCGTGCTGTGTGGTGTGCATGTGTGCTGTGCTTGCCCCATGCACACGCAGCCCCACGGCATCGTCAGCTCCACCCGTGGCGGTGGCAGCTCCAGGTCTCAGCCTGTGGGGAAGGGATTGGGTGGGGGGAGAGCCGGGATGGGGGGGATAATCCAGCCCCGCAGGAGGGTCTGGGGGGGCCACGGAGGGCACGTGCCGCTTGCATCACTCCTCTCCACCCGTGGCTGTTGCCATGGCAACAAGGGGAGCCCGGAGCAGCCCCGGGTACTGCCGGCCCCGGCGATGCTGGCCACCGGGCTGTCCCCGGGGCGGGGATAGAGGTGTCCAAGGGGTAGCTGTGACCCTTCCCAGCCCCATGGGAGTGCGGGGCTGCACCCGCTCTGGGGCAGCACCCAGCACTGCCCTGGGGTCCCCCAGCTACAACCCCGAATCCATAGAAGCAGCAATGCCCCGGCATGGTGGCCCAGCAGCCCCTGCCACGGGACACTGCCTGGCTCAGCCAGGAGCAGGAAGGCCTGTGGCTCTGGCCCAGCCACAGTCCTGGCTCACAGCCATTGCCGGTGCCCTCCTGACCTCGCCATGTGCTGGGGCCACACAGGGCCAGGTGCCCGGCACTGCGCATGCAGGCACATGCACACGTGGCCACCACGGGCCTGGCTGTGAGTCACACACAGCAGCTGCACCCAGCATCTTGCCAGCTCTGCAGGCAGCAGTGGCTGCTCCCAGCCTTGCAGCAGGGACCCACTCTGCCTGCTGCCCTCCACCCAGGCACGGCCCCTCCCTGCCATCCCCACCCCGAGTCCCTGGGAGGAGGATGGTGCTGGGGCTGTGTTGAAGATGGGGCTGGCTACCCACCCATGGATGGTGCCGTGGGATCCTTCCCAGACACAAGAACAGCAGAGGGACAGCTATTGGTGATGCCACTGGGGCGGGGAAGGATGTGCTAAGGCCTCTGTCCCCCCACAGGTAAGTGGGAAGCAGGCAGGGCTGGGGGACAGGGGTGTGGGTAGGAGTGAGCCTGCGTGGGGACATGGAGGGGATGCAGAATGAGGGAAGCTAGGGGGTGGGGGGCAAAGTGATGGGCACCAGGGCACACCAGGGTGGTCCCCAGGGTGAGCCCCCCCCAAGCTGTGGCAGCACCAGGCTGGGGTCTGCCAGACCCCTGCATGTGAGAAGGGATGGAGGGACAAGCATGTCCTCAGTTCTGGGGACACCCAGGCTGGGGCAGAGGGCCTGGGGCTGTGCTGGGGGACAGCTGGTCCCACAGGCAGCGCGTTCCCTCCCCGCAAGGCCTCTCCAGTGCAGGGCTTTGTTCAGCACTGCAGACGGCACCGAAAGGGTCCCAGTTTCCCCCCTTGGCCTCCTCCAGGCTGACACTTCCACACACATACCCCCCCTGCACATGCACCCGCACCCGCGCACACACGCCAGGCTGAGGGGCTGCCCTGGTGAGGGCTGAGCCGGCAGTTCCCATGGCAATGCTCCATCCTTGAGCAGGTGGTGAGGAGGGGATGTGGTCCCCACAATGGGGTGGCTGTGTCCCTGTGTCCCCGCAAGGCAGCGGCCCTTTGGCCACCCCAAGGGTGGCTGCATCCCTCCCTGCCACCGCCCCTCCTTCCCCATCGCTGGTGATTGGGTGGCTGTGGATGGCCTGATGGTGGGCCTGATCCTGCCAACACGGCAGCAGGGGCTGTGCTGGGGCTGTGCTGGGTCTGGATCCAGCCCAGGATAGGCAGCATCCCGGGGTGCAGGAGGGTTCCCTTCCTCCATCCCATGTGGAAGCCCCACCTGGATAAGGGCAGCAATGCTCCCAGTTGCCCTGAGAATGTTTGTGCCTTTGGCCTTGGTGCCCTGGTGCCCATGACAGAGCCATGGGGGTGGGGGAGGCAGCTCTTGGGCTCCCTCTTGGTGCTCCCCAAAACAGGCAATGACCCCTGCATGGGGGTTGCATCCAGCACTGGTGCCCTGTCCCCTGCCATGCACCCTGGGCAAGGGCAGGAGCCAACTCAGCCCCATGGGTGCTGCAGCTGCAGGAGGGGAGTGGCTGTGGGTGCCAGGGTCCTGTCACCCTCCCCATGGCCTGACCTGGCGCCCCTGTGCACCCAGGCCCGATGCCCACCCGTGAGCCAGACTGCAGCTGTGGCTGCGGGCCCAGCATGGCACAGGGAAAGTGGTATGGTGTCCGTTCCTACCTCCACCTCTTCTACGAGGACTGCACTGGGGCCAGCCCCAACAGGGACAGGGACGGGTCCTTGCCCCATTAAACCTGGGCCCCCCTCATCTGGAAGGTAAGAGACCCTGATAACCCTTCCTCCCACTTCCCCTGGAGATGCATCCCCTGCCCACATCCTGCACAGGGTGCATCCCGCCATGGCATTAGGGTGGCTCTGTCCCCAGGTGAGCTTCTCCACAGGGACCTTATTCCTGCTCGTGGGGGCTGTAGCGGTGGCTGCCAGCTCCCTGGTGCCCCCGAAGCTGGAGGGGATCAGAGAGGAGGAGTTTGTGGTGCTGGATGTGCAGGTGGTGCAGTACAGCCATGCGCTGGGAATGTGCCAGCTGGTGGGCATGGCGCTGTGTGTGGCGGCTGGGGTGCTGGGCACTGTCAGGCTCCTCTCCTGTGTGCTGGCCCCACACCACCGCCGGGAAGAGGAGCAGCGGCTCTCACCCATCCTGTGTGGCAGCCCCCTGCCGCAGCCCTCTGCCACCTTCACCCCAGCAGGGACAGTGATGCCCTTTGGCATCTCCTGCATTCATGTGTCCAACCCTGGCGGGACACCTGAGGCAAGGGAGGTGATGGGTGATGCCTGGCATGCGGCCAAGCCATGCTGCACCCTGGGAGCCAGCTGGATCACCTGGAGCTGGCTTGCAGCGAGCACTGCAGAGCATCTGGCTCAGTCCCAGCATGGACACCACATCCCACTGTCCTCTCGACCTGCGTCCCCCACACCCCCTGCTTCTGCAGCTGCTGCTGCTGCCACTGCTCAGTAAAGATGCTGAGAAATTCCTTCGCTGGTGGCTCGGTGGCTGTTGCTGTCTGTGTCAGAAATGCTGCAAGTGCTGGGTTTCCCATGGTGGCTACCACCTGCCCCTGCTGCCAGCAGCACCTCATTCAGTTCGTTGCAAAACCAGATCAGAACCTGGGAATGAAACCATTTGGCCCAATTTCCCTGTCAGAGGCTGCTGAGGCCGTTGGTGTTGGCTGAGCACAGTGGTGGGCACCTGGGGGGGGCCAATGGGCACAAGACAGGGGGCACAGTGTATGGGGGCACACGCAGGGCCTCACCACGTGCCCTCTCCTGCCAGCCCAGTGCAGTCCCATGCACCACCTGCCTTGGCCACCAACATCTCAGCTCCCTGGGATGCCCCTGCACACTAGGGTGCTGCTCTGTCTTGGTGGGAGGGTCCTTGCTGCACTGCTGAGCCGCGCTTGGGGACCAGTGTCACTCTGGGAGCAGAGAACACCTGGAGCCCCCAAGGATATTGGTGCTGCTTGCCCGGGGCCTACCCACACTTCCCAGTCATTCAAGCTTCCCCTTGCTTCCTGAGGCTCCTGTCCCATGTCTCCCCAAGGCCAGGACCTGCCAGGGCCTTGCATCACCCCACAGCAACCCTTGTGTTGCAACATGTGGGCGCTGTGCAGCACACCCAGCATCCCAGGCCTGCGCGGCCCTGGGGGCTCCAACCTGCTGCCTGCAGGGGCTGGCTACAGCAGGCACCATGGGGGTGCCAGGACCCCAAACTCTGCCTCCCATTCCCCCGGCTTGGCCCTATGTCCTTGAGAAAGATAAGCTGCTCCTTTGGACTAGCATGGCTAGTGGCCTGGCACTCTGGCACATCCCTATGCTGCCTCCTGCAGTGTCAGGGCCAGAGCGTGACCACACCATGGCAGAGCCAGGGCAGAAGGACCTGGCTGGTAGCACCCAGCAGCTCCTCCAGTAACTCTGGCCCAGACCTGGTCACACCGGCCATGCTCTGGCGCAGCAGGACAGGGGCAGCCGTCCCCTCAGCCAGGGACCAGAGTGGGAGGGTGAGGTGGGGATGGGGAGTGGGAGAAGGACCTGTCTCCATGCCCTTGTGGGATGCCGATACCAGTCATGCACAGGGAGGGTGGTGGGGCAGGGATGATGGCAGGGCAGGCAGGGGAAAGAGGGGAGCCAGGCCAGGCCAGGGTGTTCCAGTTGGGCTCACAGTGGCATCGGCCACAGATGGGATGGATGGGATGGGACAGGAGCAGGCAGCTGCCACGCCCCATCTGGATCCAGCATGGAGGAAGCGACTGGAGGAGCCCCAGGACAGCCCTGGGCTGGCGAGGCCAAAGGCCCTGTGCCTTCAGCCCTACAGCGCCATGTGCTGTATGTTGTGCCTCCAACCGCTGGCCCCTGCAGCTTGTGCCGGAGCTGCAGGATGGGGGCTGCTCCTGTGGCACCCTGCATAGCTCCACTGAGGCCGAGTGCAGCAGCCAGGCATGGGTAGCCCATGCTCTGGTGTGGGCAACTGCTCCCAGAGGAGGATGGGGAGGAAGAGCTGCACAGTGAAGTGCCCAGAGGTGCTGGTGAGCAGGAGAAGAGGAGGGCTTCAGGGCCTGAGAGTGGAGGTGCCCAGGTGTTCAGCTGATGGCTGTGGCAGGATGTGGCTGCCTGGACCGGGATGCCACTGGGAGGGCTCTGTGTGCACCATCAGCTCTGTTGCCCAGCCCTGTGTCTCTGGGGAACTGTGCTGCCAGCAAAGCTACGACGGCCGGGAGCAGGTGTGTGTAAGACAGCTCAAACACCCCTGTGGCCCCCACCCTCAGCATGGTGCTGACCTGTGTTAAACTGTGCCGAGCTGTGCCCAGCCCGCCAGGTGCACGGTGTGCCAGGCTGCATCTGGACCACAGCAACTGGGACGGACCCAGATATTTGCACAGATCCCTGCTTCCCCATTTGTGCTCTTTTTGGATAAATAAAAAGACATGTGACCTTTCCTTGTGGGCTGCTCTCTCTGCTGAGTCCCAAACTGGCTGCAGCTGCCCGGGGCTAGGCCTGGTTGTGCCTGGGAAGAGCATGTAGCAGCTCTGTGCTGGCAGCTGAGGGACCCTGGTGAGCAGTTTAACCCGCTGGCAGGTGCTGGGCTTGCTCTTGGGGCTCCAGGCTGGATACCTGCCCTGGCAGTGTGCCAGAGCTGGGCATCACATTAACATAATAACAAAGGCACTTGGTGCAAGGAACAGTGCTTTGCTGGCTCTGCAGGCTTCTCTCTGCTGTAAAACCTCAGCCCTGCCTGCCCTCTGCTCCCCAAAACCTCACTGAGGTCCCAGCAGCTCTCCACACCCTGCGGCCCTCTACCTGCATGTCCCTCCGAAAAGGCCTTTAGCACTATTGAGAAAATCGCTCCCAGAGAGGAACCCACAGGGAACTAAAAATAGCCTTAGCCCGACCCAGTAAACACGGCCACCAGCCTTGTGCCACCCAGCCAAGCCCGTTCCTAGCTCAGGGAAGGCAGCTGCGTCACCCTGGCTCAGCAGAGCGTACCCGGCTGCTGGAGGCTGCACAGGGGAAGTGGTGACAGCCGGGCCTCTGCTGCTGGGCACCACGCCCAGGATCTCCCCCCGCAGCCAGGCACCCAGCCTGGGGTGCAAAAGAGGGCTGGGAGGTCAGGCTATTTACAGCCCCGCTCTGCCCACCATGCCGCTAATGGGGGGGATGCCCCGGAAAGCCAACGGCACGTGCAAATCCTGGCATTTAACCAAAGGTAGGCAGATGGAAGGAGAACAGCAACCGGGGCACACAAGTGCCGTTTGGCTCCGCTCCTGCTTCTCTTCTCACAGGGCTTGTGGTTGTGAGGCCACATGGGTCAGTGACTGAAGAGCTGGCCTGGCCACCACAGGGATGGGCCAGCTCTGGGCCATGGGGGGCCACGAGGGCAGATCTGGCACCCTGCGCCCCGTGCCGTGGCCCCTGCCAGCACATGGGAAGGGAAGGAAGTGTGTTTAGTAACTGTTTATTTTACAGTTATAGGGTTTGTATAAATCTGCATTTACACAGGTATGTATATGTCTTTGTACAGAGTAACTGAAGCACCCAAAGCTACTGTCTCCTCCCAGGCCCTTCCTCCCCCAGGGACAACTCAAGAACTAAAGTGCATTGCGGCCAGACAGTGGTGGGGGCTGCAGGGGCTTCCCCCCAGGGGGGTCCAGCCATCCCCTCCTTCGGGGCAGTGGGGGAGTCTACAGAGGGGTCCCAGAACCTCCGGCAACATCCCCAGGTCACCACAGACTCTCCTGCACCACAAGTTTCTAAAGTGCTAAATCTCCCACCCTCTGCCCCGCACCGCTGCTGCCCTGGGGAGGTGCTGAGGGCCAGAAACAGGCTCTGCCTTCAACCACACTGGGAGGGGAGACCCGTGAGCAGCCCCTGGCTCTCACCAGTAGTGTGGACAGCCCTGGCATGAGCCAGCCACTGGCACCTGCAAGGAGAGGGAACAGGTCTCACGGCCCTGCCTGAACGAGAGCAGGTTCACACTCTGGATTTCAGCCTGCAAGGGCAGAGGAAACTCCTCTGCTCAGAGCTTTATGGAAACACAGGTCAGGCGTGATGACTGCCCACATACCCTCTGGCCAGCCTGATGGTCAGAACAGCAAGGCCTCTCTGAAAGCGAGGGCCCACAGGGCAAACCAGAACTTAGCCAGAGGTGGTTATGAACCAACAGGCAGGGGCTGAGACTGGAGGGTGCCGAGTCTTGCAGGGCACAAGTTTTCTTCTCTATCCCAAAATCTGTAACTCTTCAACCAACACCTAATTTTCAGGTGTGCAGCCCCTGGGCACGGCACAGATGGTTTTCGGCACAACAGAGTAATGGTGGGGGAGCTGGGTGGGAGCCGTAAGGGACAGGTAAGGGCACTTGCGGGAGGTTTAGCAGCTCAGGGGAGAGGTAGAGGCATATAATGTCTATTGGCTTTGTCTCAGTGGGACTTCGAGTTGTCTAGATGGATTTGCTGCTTAGGTTGGAAGGCAGGGAGTGCTAGGACTGTTAATGGGACTGGGTGGGGAGACAGGAGCTATGCAGGGGGTGGCCTTTCTGGGAAACTCCCTCACTTGCGTTATTCTGAGGGGTGACGCTGAAGTCTGATCACCTTGTGGGAGAGATTTATGACAGATTTCCTACCACAATGACTTCTGTCCTGTGCAAAGTGTTTCACAAGGTGGAAAAAGCCTTTCTCTGCATTAAAGCCTGCTTCCAGAGCTGTAAAAGAAGCCTGCAACGGGTGTTTATGGTGCTGCTAAGACTTGTGGTGACACTATCTGGCACATGACAGAACATACCTTGGGCAGGGTGAGCGATACTCGTCTCTCACCTTGCTGACCCAAGATATGACCATGCTAGTGCCAGCGAAAGAGCCCCAGCAACCGAGAGCTAAGCTCCCTCGGCAGTCCCGTGAAGCTGTGCTCTTGTCCTCTGCCCTTCTCTCCTGTAAAAATATCAGGCTGCAAAGAGGAGGAAGCAAAAAAAGCCATGGAGTGTTTCACACTGGAGAGAACCTCATGGCAGGGCGCTGACAGGGGTCTGTGAAAGGTTTGGCTCTACTCAGAGGTTGCCTATAGGAAAGGGAAGGGTCGGACCACTGGCGAAGCTGAACGCAGACAGAGGGGCACGCTGGCAGCCTGCAGACGGGAGCAATGCAGAGCCAGAGGGCTGTCCTGTCCCTCAGGAGTGTAACAGCCCCTTGCCCCCACACACACATGCACCCAGGCTGAACCCTGCCATGACACTCTCCTCCAGGTGAGGATCTGCCCTCACTCCCACTAACTATCCCTGACAGAGAACGTGGGATTGTTTTGGCATAGCTCACACATGGCTCTCCACTCGTACAGTCACCTGTGTGCAGCCTGAAGAGCCCGACTTGTCCATACCTCCGGTTCCTCATGAGATGGCGGCAGTGCCCATCTGCTCACTCCTGCATGAGGAGGAGAGAATTGGGTGAGCGTCAGTGTGAGGCACAATCCTGCTGGGCTGGTTCCTATCACTCTGTCGCAAAGGCCAAAAACGTCACTGGATGCAGCAAGAATAAAAAATAACCTTCAGACAGGTCGTTTCTGGACACGTCCTTTCATCAAACATCCCCCCTTACCATCAGGGAAGGATGTGGTGACAGGGAAGGCCCTTCCTCTGGCTTCAGGGGAAAATCTGTAGTTCAAACTTGGGTGCCCACTCCAGCGCACTCTTCACCACGGCCAGGGCAGCAGCTCCCAGCGCAACCGTCAGCCCCATCACCGCCAGCTTGACAAAGCGGTTGGTCCTTGGCTTTGTCAAGATGGATTTTGTCCGCTCCTCCCCTTGGAACCGCTCCCTGAAGCGCTGCCTCAACACAGTGTCTGGTCTCTGCTGCACTGACGCCAACTCAAAGTCCTTAAAAGTGGAAGCCGCAGTTCTGCAAGAGAAGAAACACATCAAAGAGTGTCTCCAGCTCACCTTCAGGACCAGCCTCCTACCAGGGAGGAAAATCTTCATGAGGAAGCAAGACCTGGCACAGGGATGTACAGAACATGTGAGCACAGGCTGCCTTGCACTTACCGCTCAGCCTGCTGCTGAGCTGCCTCCTTGGCAAGTTCAGATGGTGGGAACTGGACAAAAAGGTCCCCAGCTTTGCTGATCAGAGCCTCGTAAGGAAGATCCTGTGGGATCTGGGACAGGAGGTGGTGGACAGAGGCCATGTCGCACTCGCAGTTCAGAACTTCCTGCTTCCGGTAGAGCACGATCTGCAGAGAGGAGTGAGAGCACTGAGGACAGCCGGGGAAGTGGGAATGACTCCTCGTCACTCGCTGGCACTCACTTCAGAGCCGGAAGAGAAAAACATTTCGCTTCCAGCTGAAAGACCTGCCCTTCCTCAAGGGGACACACTGCAATGGAGCATTCCCCGTTTGGGAAGAGAAATGCCAAATCCCTCCCGAGACTCTGAGGCCACGGAGAGCCCTTTTCTGGGCAGTTACGTCTGTCTGCTGAGCAGAGCATGCTACTGGCAGGTCAGAGATGCATGGGGAACCTCAGCAGGGCTTGACTCCATGACTTGCGCTCAAGCAGAGGTTTATTTCGATCCCCAGTAGGAGAAAGGGCAGATGGACACACAGTGCAGGGCTGCCCCCAGCCAGACATGCTCCCCAGCACCTGACCAAGTGCCCAGCAGCAGAGCCAGCAAAAGAAAGCAAAGAAAAACACCAGGTCATGCTGCCTCCATGGCACTGAACTGGAACAGCCTGCACATCTGGACACTCCTAGGCTGCCCTGAGCTATCCTGGATCCCACCTGCCCTCCACCACCACCAAGGACATCACTGGCCTTGGGTGGGGCCCTGCAGAGCAGGGTGCAGCCAGGGACAGCAGCAGCACTGGGTTTGCCAGCCTGCCTCTGCAGCCCCAAACTACCAGCACTTCACAATGGTTTAGTTAACCCCCCTACCATTCCAGCCAATACCTACCACAGCAGCAAAATAAATGGGCATCAGTGGATGGCAAGCCAGGAAGAAGTCATATAATCGCACGACATGCCTGAAGTCAGACAAAACGTGCCCAAACCAGGTGATCAGCCAGCTGAGAGCAAAGATGGTTCCCACC
This sequence comes from Phalacrocorax carbo, assembly GCF_963921805.1. Classification (NCBI taxonomy): domain Eukaryota; kingdom Metazoa; phylum Chordata; class Aves; order Suliformes; family Phalacrocoracidae; genus Phalacrocorax; species Phalacrocorax carbo. The sequence goes on along the minus strand of NC_087526.1, from coordinate 9,014,480 downwards.
TCCGCACTGCACAGAGAGAAAGTGCTGTTAGGTCAGCTGCTGCCAGCAGAATGGAAACAGCACTGAACTGGTCCCGAGCAAGCCCTGCGCTGCACCTCCATGCCTGGGAGTGGGGATAGACCTGGCTATCAGCAGAGCATCCAGAGCTCAGTCCAGATCTGTGAACTGTACCTCTGATACAAGCCCAAGGCAAAGTACTGCCACTACTCATCTTACACTCAGTGGGACCCACAGTAGAGGTCTGCTTTCAGGAGAGCCTGAACGTGTGACATACTACGGCACTGTCTGACACACTGACCTGAGGACACCTGAAGTCCTGCAGCACAGTCAACTTTTCATATTCTTTTCCACCCTAAAGGCTTACTAGCTTCTGAGAGTTTCTAATCAAGCTTGCCCAGAAAAGGACTTGCCCAGAAAAGGACTCTGGACTGAACCTTCCCGCTTACCTTCCTGCTTCTGCTTTATTCTGCACAGACGACACTTGTGTGTCCCTACTGCACAACCTGGGAATTATCCCAAGAACTAGTAACAAACTACAGCAAGGTGACACCAGCTACAAAACTGGGCATGTGAGGCGGTTGTGGCAGCTTTGTATGACACTGTCTGCAACCCCCCCCACCTTTCTGATATGGACTGCAGACCACTGGGGTGAACGCGGAACCACATAAAACCCCTCAAAACAGAGAGCACAGGTTTGGGTCTGCTCGGAATCAGAGTGCCATGTGGCTTTGGACTGTCACTGTTAGCCGTGGGTCAGCTGTTGACTCACTCTGAGGAAGCCACTGTGATGCTGGGGACATGCTGGTGCTAACGGCCCCATAAACGGTAATGCAAGACTGGCAGAGCAGAGCTAGGAGGCTCCAAGGGGACTTCTGCGTACCTCTGCATGAAGTCATGCACCTCAGGGTTCACCTGGTCTATGATGGGCATCAGGTAATTTAAAATGTGCTTGGTATTATCCATCGTTGGGTCCATAAAATCCCTGAGGAAAGATTGAAAGAAGGTCTGTCAAGCAACCATACCAGGGAGGTCTCCTCCAGGGAGGCAGCCAGAAGGTAAACAGCTTTTCTGGCAGGGTGGGCCCCAGTCCCAAGGAATTCTGTCTATGTGGGACAGCCTCCTTCTTACCTGACTGGCACACTCAGGGCTGATTTGCACAGAACACCCAGACCCAGACAATGACACTGGTGTCAGCTGATACTTCTTATTTTGCTGCAATGCACATGTGAACCGCAAAGACTTTGCAGCACCCAAAACCTTACTCCCCATCTGGGAGAGGAGGGAGAATCCCTACAAACTACTCCCCAGCAAGAAGCTTGTTTTCCTTTTAGTGCACAAACAGGAGAGTCACTTGACTTGGGGCTCAGGACACTGGTGGTACAGACCATGCTACCCAGGGCTGTACAAGGCTAAGTGGGAAGCACTGTGCTGAGGCAGCCCCCAGGAGCCAGAGAGGCCCTGACAGCAGAGATGGCCAGAGAACTATGAATAATGCATGCATGTTGCTTTTTCAACTTCAAGAGATGTTACAAATTAATCTGACAGCCTTCAATTATCCCATCCCCAGAGCACAACTCCCTGCAAAGCCACGTGCTATCGTGTGGTCATGCTGCTGTCTCACAACACCCCTCTGGGTACAGCCATGACAAGCAGCCAGCCTTAACCCAAGGCTCTGCCTTCCAGGCTCCCCTGCTCCAGGACAGGCCAGCCCGATCTGCAGAGACTTCCCCACAGGCACAGGCATCCTCACAGCTTGAGGACATACAGGCAGCTCCTCTCCTCCAGCTGAGCCCGGGGATTACCTGAGATGATGCGTTGAGAGCTTTTCCACCAGAGCCGTGGCCAGTCTGTCTCCCACCACCAGGAGGAAGGTGACCACGATGTCATGGTAGCCCTGGTAGTAGTGCAGCTGAGGGTTGCGCTTGAGAACGTGGAGGATAATATCGATGAGCTCCTCTTGCAAGCCTTCCCTCTGGTCATCCGGCATCCCTGTGGGGACAGCACCAGGTGGTGGTGGGACAGGCTGTGTCACCTGCCGGTGCCTGCCATGGGAGCGAGCACAGCTGCGGTGTGCAAGGAGATGACCCGTGCATTTACCTGCCTGATCCCAAGGGATGTGGTGCAAAGAGGAGTGGGGGTAAAACTAGCAGAAAAAAATCTTAAGTCCTAATCCTGCCCCCCAAACCCAGGGCTCAGTGTTGGGGCCAGTTCTGTTCAATATCATTATCAGTGTGCGGGACAAGGGGATTGAGTGTGCCCTCAGTAATCTGCACATGACACCAAGTTGTGTGGCAGTGTCGATCTGCTCGAGGGTAGGACGGCTCTGCAGAGGGACCAGGACAGGCTGGATCGATGGACCAAGGCCAACTGTATGGGGTTCAACAAAGCTCAGTGCTGGGTCCTGCACTTGGGTCACACCAACCCCAGGCAACGCTCCAGGCCTGGGGCAGAGGGGCTGGAAAGTGCCTGGCGGGGAAGGCCCTGGGGGTGCTGGCTGACAGCCGGCTGGGCATGAGCCAGCAGTGCCCAGGTGGCCAAGGAGGCCACCAGCACCCGGGCTTGTGTCAGAACTGGTGTGGCCAGCAGGAGCCCGGCAGGGGTGGGGCCCCTGTGCTCGGCCCTGGTGAGGCCCCACCTCGAATCCTGTGTTCAGTTTTGGGCCCCTCAGGACAAGAAGGACATTGAGGTGCTGGAGCGTGTCCAGAGAAGGGCAACGGAGCTGGGGAAGGGTCTGGAGAACAAGTCTGATGAGGAGCGGCTGAGGGAGCTGGGGGGAGCCCTTCTCGCTCTCTGCAAGTACCTGAAAGGAGGTTGCAGTGAGGTGGCGGTCAGTCTCTTCTCCCAAGTTACTAGTGATAGGATGAGAGGAAATGGCCTCAAGCTGTGTCAGGAGAGGTTTAGATTGGACATTAGGAAATATTACTTCACTGAAAGGGTTGTCAGGGATTGGAACAGGCTGCCCAGGGAAGCCATTGAGTCACCATCCCTGAAGGTATTTGAAAGATGTAGACATGGTGCTTAAGAACACGGTTTAGTGGTGGACTTGGCAGTGTTATGTTTACAGTTGGACTTGATCTTACAGGTCTTTTCAACCTATATTCTGTGTATTCTGATGGCCCAGGGAAGCTGGCCAGTTGTTAGGTTGTTTAATCTTTGGAGCTGCAGTGCTCCTATCTGTGAGGAAGCCACTGTGGAGGATGGAAGCAGGGTTTACTGAGGTTTGTACAGTGCTGCAGAGAGTGAATTACACTGCACATGCAGCACTACTGAGGACATTTTAATAATTTTTAATTTCCCATGGGTTCTAGAAAAAATTAAACAGGACCCATTTTCACAGAAACTGTGCCAACTGATTGCAAGGCCTCCATTGCCACAGCTTTATACTGGTCCCCTGCTAAAAACATGTGTTTAGGGACAGGATGTCACAGGAGAAACATTGTTCCTGCCATGCACAGCTGCAGCCAGTTTCTGGCAGTCCTTGTCAACAGATAAAATGCCAAAAGGCCCGGCAGAAAGTCCCAGCGGAGATCCTGCAATGACAAAATTCTCCTTTTCCCGTTTCACTAATGCATCTAAAAATAGGCAGGACGCTGCCATTCAAGGGCAAAAAGATCTGTACTAGCAGACCGTTTAGGAATCAGGCTTGCACACAGTATCTGCACTCGAAAGAGAATCAGAGTGAATCAACTGTTTATGCAAAATAAAAGCTGCAGAAGTGGGAAGCAGATTCTGGCCAGAGTTAGCTGCTGGATTAAACATTTTATAAATAGCACGACAAGGCACCAGCCACCCATCAGAACTAAACAACTGCAAAAACATTTTTCTTTTAAAGGCTCAGAGCGCTCTTAAATATGGTGCATGAACCCCATTTTGAGACTGTTTTGCACGAGAAATTGTTCTAATCACTGTCAAACTTTCTATGCCCCTGAGCTAGACCATGGTCTAAAATAAACTGAAGCAAATGGTATGTTTCTCAAACACTCCATCTATCCTAACCTCACCCTGTTCACAACAGGTGAGGGTCATGCCAGATCCAGGCCTCTCCGCACTGCAACTCTTCGACGACATGGGCCCTGCTGGCAGAGGGGCTCAGCGGGGCAGGGGAAGTGTAACAGAAAAGCCACATCAAAAAACAGCTGTAGCACAGGCAGCTGAAGGAAACCGATAGCACAGACGGCTCCACCGGATGAAGCAGCTGCTGTAAGCTCACAAGGAAAAGGCTTTCCAGAAGTCAGGCTCTTGGAGCAACAGAGCACCACCTACTGCAACCCCCTAAGTGAGGTCTGAGCCAGGAGGGGCCACACGCCACAGATTGTCCCCCACAGAGCAGGAAGATGACAGTCGCCTCTCACCTGGTGGGAAACGGCGCAGGGATCGCCGCACATCCAGTAACACTTGCTGGTAATCTTTATTGTCCTCTCGCAGTTCCTTTCCTGCTGAGAAAAAGAGGAATATGATTAACACTGAGTAGTGCAAAGGTACTGGGAGAGAGCTGGGTGAGGGAGCTCGGAGAAACCCTCCTGAAGGCAGGAGGATGAAGGTTCACACACGGGCACACCACCCCATTGCTTGTCCCCTTTTTCACACGTCACACACCAGCCCTGTCCCCTCGCTTGCACCACGGCACATTCTGACACTAGCGGCACTTCAGTGCAAGGAAATGAGACTATTATTTCTTTAAACAACATACGTTAAAGTTCTTAAACTGACACTGATCTCAGCATTCCTGGAAACACTTCTGCTCCACAATTTTGCTGTGCAATTCAAAGCATACTCAGCAGCAGCAAGGCATAGCATGCTGTGGAGACCAGAAAAAATAGTTTATTAAATAGAAATAATTCAGAAGAAAACCCCACCCATGGGTAGCTAGGATAGTTAAACCAGAAAAGAATTTCCTGGCATACTGAACTATCTATGCGATCACATGAAATTAAATGTTGTCTTCCAGCAGCTCTGATCACCTAATATAACCCAGCTCTTGACTGACATGGGGGGAGGCACTCTTCTGAATGGTGACAGATTCAGGAACAACAACAAAATCTGGGGACAGTGGCTGTAAAAGCTACGGGACTTGGAGCTTCTGCACTGTATGGTTTAAAAACCATACAGGTACTGCATCAGGAAGGTCATTTTCCCTGCTTCTGCTCTGACCAAATACCACATGTGCTTCATGCAACAATCTGCTTCATCTATGCCTGGAAGAGACACCTCGGAAGTATTTTGGCCAAGTTGGGGCTCAGCACTGCCACCTCTCCATGGGAGCAACAAAAATTAAGTTTGATACTTCTGGCTGCAGATGAACTTACACATGCCAGCTCACTGCTCAGGGCCATACCAACCGCATCCAGGGTGAACTAATTTCCACCACTGTCACTAAAGATAATAATACCCTCACACCACAATAGAAATGTTGCTTTTAGGAAGTCTTGTATTTCCAAATCTGCTGTTTACATACAACACAGCGCACAAAGCTATGGCGTTCATGCTGCAGCATGAGTCCCCTTTGCACATGAGCTTGGTGGGAAACGCACCAGCGCACACAGGGAACAGGCAGGTCAGAAAGCCCGTGCTTCAGCCTCTGCAAACCTTCCTCTAGCATGCACAGAGATCACAGAGTTGTTCTTCCAAAGCACCTGAGACCAGACTGTTCCGTACCTGGAAGAGGGGGCAGGTCGTCTGTATTAACACTTAGCAGCTTTGGCCACACTTTGCAACGAATCTCGTCTGTCAGGAGCCCCCCTTCGCTGATCGCCATCCGCCTGAGCGTGGCCACATCAATGGGGTCACTGTTCAGAGCCTGATAAATTTCTGCCACTTTTCTTTTCTTCTTAGAATCAAAGTCTGAAAGAAGACCACAAAGAGGCAAGCTGATACACAGTGCCAACACACAGGGGGCAGCAACTCAGATCAAGGGGGCAAAATCCACTCACAGCAATGTCATACACACAAGGAAGATGATGTGGGACAGTCAGCACACGTCCTGCCAGGACAGGCTAGGGTCGACCCCGGCTGGTGACTCACCAGCTGACTGTCCCCATTTCCACAGACACCTCACAGCTTGCAGGGCACCCCCACTGCCTCCCTATCAACCCCACTGGTCCCACCCTGCGAGGCAGCTGCTGCTCCTCCTGACACGGGAGCCACCACCGCTGCCCAAGCGGATCCCTCGCCCTTGGCTCCCACCCTCCCTAACAGATCACAGCTCCGTTCAGGACCACGACAGCCATGCAAAGCCATCCTGCAACTGTTTGGTCTCCGACACAGCCGCCAAGCTCAGTGTCAAGTGTTTTCTAAGACTAGGATTTCATTTTCCTACTGACTTCTAGTTAGACAGCAGCTCCTGGATGCCGCCATTTAGGGACAAGTCTGAGCATCCCCACTGACAACAACAGTCACAAGAAAGGACATAATTATACCAGAGTTAACGGATCACAAGCATATTGGCTCCTCTCACAACAAACACAAACTTGCCAGCTATTAGTACACGTGCAGGTTAGCCTGTATTAAACAAATACCCATTTTGTGGGGCACATGAACTCGGAGACAGGTAGAAAAGGGAATAACACACAAAGCACATGGTGCTCTGGCTTCAGAGGGGTTAAACGCACTTACAGGACGTGACAGCGCTTCCCAGGGAGCTGAGAAGGGATGCTATTTCACACTGCATCGTGGTATTTGTCCCCGCCGCCTGACGCGATGAAGAGGAGAGGTGGCTGAGGGCCACCTGATATCCCACACCAGAGAAGCTTCCACTAAGGAAGCTTTGCTGAGCAGCCGTGGGGCTGGAGCGCAGGATGAGGCCGCAAACACTGCCTTTACTTAAAAGGCTTTTTCTGACAGATCCAACTAACACTGCTCTTGAGACGCAAACAGGATTTGTTTGATAAAGGACCGTCTGAATAGGGTTTGGGGTGGGAGGAATTAAAAGGATCCCGATGAAGAAACAGCTGTTTCTCAACGTCCCACCCACCCGGCAGCGACTTGAGGAGCGCATTCCTCTGCGACGTGGCACCTCCGGCGTCTCGGCACTGCCCCGTCCCTCTCCCTGCTCCTGGGGAGCTGCGTGCGAGTGCCTGGAGACGGCAAGATGGCAGGATACTCAGATACACAGATGCTAAGTAGGTCAAGCAGTGGATGCTGTCCCTTCTCCAGGTACCCTTTTAAAATACTTTTTGGATGAAAACAAGCTGTAACAGCCTACGACAGATCTCTAATTCCCCTCTAAACACCAAGTTCCTGGTAACAACAAAACTTCTAACACTCACCCAGTGACCACAGTTTCCTTTTATTGCCTTTCCTGCCCCTTGTGCAAGCAAAGTTATTTGCACATGAACAGAAGCCAGCTCCACTCAGCTGGCTACTCCCTATCCCCCTGCGATACGCAGGCACTGGGCTGTCACACACCAAAGCCTCAGGAAGGAGGAGACAAAGCCTATGGACGAAGAAACTCCTGTTCACACACAACTTAGGGAGTAGTACGAAGGAAGGAGCATGGATTGCGGGCTCCTCTTTTGGATTTACTGGCAAATACCCCAAAATTTACACTGTTCAAATGTACAACAGACAATAGCTGCAAGTAGTACCAAACAAATTGCATTTCAAACCCTTTTTTTGTGCATCCACAAAACCTTGACTTGAAGCCCCAGTTACAATTGGAAGGGGAGCCAGAAACACCTTGGGGTGTGGGGGCTTATCGCACCGTAACTCAAACCGTACCATCACCAAAGGTCCGCCTAACTGGCTGTGAGCGGATTTTTATTTCCTTCCGCAGCTAAAACCAGCTCCTGGAACGGTTCTGACAGACGAGCACCCAGGCACAGCACCCACAGGTGCCGGAGAGGGACGACCGGAGTGCAGTTCTGGAGGGGGAAGCAGCCCTGCGTTCTCAGCGGCTGCAACAACGTGCAGGTGGTGGCACTTACACGATGCTTCGCCAGGCCGGGCCAGCCCGGCGCTGCTGCAGAGCCCCCGGGTAGCTGCCGTGATGGGCGGCCTCGAAAAGCCGAGTTCAAGGGCCCGGCCTCCGGTCAGGCGGCGGACCCGGCTGCTCCCCGTCGGCCCGAGTCCGCGGCCTGGCGGCGGAGCCCACTCCCGCGTCGAGGGACCGTTCCACGGCGGCGGGCGTTGGGTCCGAGCGGAGCGTCCGGGCTCCCGGGACCCGCCAGGACCCCATCGCCCGCCGAGCCCCGCCCCACCGCTAGAGGGCGCCGCCGCGCCTGCAGGGGGCGCTCCAGCCCCCCACCTGCCTCAGAGGAAACGATTCCCCCCCCCCCCCGCCCGCCCCGCCAGGACCAACCTAGCCCAGCCCGTACCGTGGCCGCCGACTCCGTTGCACGGCGGGCTCCGCCGAGCCATGTTCCCGGGCTGCTGCGGCGCATGCCGGGCCGGTAAACCGGACCGGGCCGGGGCTCCGCGCTCCCCGCGCCGTCCGGCCCCCGCCCGCCCCGCCCCCGCCCGCTCCACCCCGCCCCTCTCGCCGCCGGCGCGCGGACGGTACGTCACTGCGCCTCAATGCGCAGGCGCAGCTCCGTGAGACAGATCACGTGGGCAGAAGGGACCTGGTGGGATTGCGCATGCGCAGAGGGGAGCGGGCTGCACCCTCCCCGCTGTGGGACTTTCTGTCAAGGTTTTTATTAAAAAAAGCAGCCCCTGGACCTCCACGGCGCAACTTCTTCCCAGCGCAGTCGGGGATGGAAAACACGTCCACCGCGGTGCAACACCCAAGGGCAGCCGTCCCGCCATTAAAAAAATACCCTTGAAGAAATGCCTTTGCATTTCTTTGCTGAGAGCAGCAGTGAGGCACTGGCCGTGCTGAGAACAAGTGCCCCGGGCTTCGTGCGAGGGCTTGTCATATCCAGAAACGTCCCCTCTTCCGTACAGCTTATCCACATCTTGAGGGATCCACATCGGAGGGAGCAGCAGGCACTCATGTCTGCAAACCTCCCTTGCTTGGAATAGCAGAAAAGAACTGGGTTGAACGTCCCGTGTAGCTCACAAGCTACTGCGAACAACCGCAAGCTGTGTTTTTGTCATACTGGGTGCTTTTATGTTACAGCACATCAAGGAAACAGTCAACATGGTCCAACTCCTACATAATTCTAGGCTATAAAAGATTAAGTACAATATATTCCCACTGGATGAAGTAATGGAGGAGAAAGCTACCCTGGTGCACACGAAAAGCCCCATCTCCCCTGCCAGCGATCCTCACAGAAAGGGGCTGTGCTTCATGTTCTCCTGCCCCATTTCTCTTCAGTGAGTTTCACCCAGCCCACACACGCCACCCTACTGTGCAAAATTTACTGATGTGGAACATGGCCATCGCCCCCCCAAAAGAAAGGACAAATGAGAGATGGGTGCTCAGAGGATGAGCAGGAGCTGAAGGCCAAGGCTTCAGCACTTGCTGAGGAACAGGAAGAGCACTGAACACCCAGGACAAGCAACTGCTGCGAAGGGTTTAGGATGGGAGCCATTGTGCTTACAGCTGCTCCTGTTGAGCCCCATGTGACTGGAAACAAGTCACTGAAATCCAATGAATGGCAACAGACACAAAAACCCCTATGAAGTGGTTCAGCATCTCCACTCATCAGGGCTGAGACAGAAGAGGGTTTTTTTTGGTTTTATGGCAAAAGATCCTTGCCCCAGGAGACACTTTGGCTTGTGACGCTTGTGTATGGCTTCTCCGCACTGCTTGCCAAACGAGGGACACAGCCTCCCCAATACACATGGGACTGTCAGCCACTCTGCTGAAGTGTACTGCCACCCTAGGGAGGCCTCTACACAGGGAACTTAAATCTAACCTCGATAAATAAAACCAAATGTTTATTTACACCAAAGAATTCCAACACTGGATCTTTCACATATGAAGGACAAAGTATATATACACAGCAAGGGGTAGCAGGGCTGTAACAAGGGTGCTTTTCTGTTGTCAATGATAATATTTGTCCACAATTACTGATCTACCATTTCAGTTTAAGTTAACTTCTGCTCACTCCTTCCTCTCAGTGCATATTTACAAGACTGTGAGGTAACTGGTATTCTCACCACATGGCACGTGAGGGAGGGGATGGTGGGTGAAGATGTGATATCGGACTTGGCGCAGTCTGATTTTTCCAGCTTTAAAGTAGCCACCAGCTTGAAACCTATATAAACAATTTAAAACCAATATACCCAATAACAAACTAATTCCAGAGATCCAAGCCAAGCAATGGCAGGAAGAACCCTCCATGAGAAAGGGGCTGATTAGAGTATGGCTTACTCTACAGGACCACCTTCCTCAGGAGGTGGCAAGGACTCCAATTGGATCAGTAACTTCATCTTTTAAGACTAAAATTACATGCAAGGGGGCGAGTTGGCATTCTGGTTGGCTCCTAAGGAGATATGATTCATTCCAATTAGGGTCTCAGACATTATCTGCACTTACTTCTTTTAAGCTTATACCACCTTTCCATACTGGAATTGTCTCCTCAGTGTACCCTGGCTGAGTCATATGCAGGACAGGGGGTTAAAGTGAGTGATACTTTAAGAATTCCCCTCCCCTGCTTCACGAAGACTTGGTTTGGTAGTCTCTGGAGAACAGCACAATCCCCCAAGGTGTAGGCTTGTGGAGGAGTAATGGTGGGAACATGAAGAGAAGATATTTCCAGCAGGATGCAAGAGTTTGGAAATGCTGTTGATTCATCTTTGTTCTTAAATGACGAGTACTTTTTTTTTTGGGGGGGGTGTGGGGGGTGTGGGGGGGAACTGTCCGAGAAATTTTCCATCTGTAGGTATTTTCAGGGAATCCCCTGAGTTACGAAAAGTTCAAGTAAAAAAAGAAAAATCAGCCTATAATAATTTTGTATATAATGACTGAACTACTATAAATCCACAAGCAACAGTTCAGACACGGTGCCTCCAAAGCGTTCATCCCCTCCCTTCCCCTGCCAGGCACGAGCTGCATCCTGAGGAGAGGTGGAGGGGGAAGCCTCTTCCCCACCTGACTCAGCTCAGGCAGCAGGAGACAGAGCCCATCACTACTGCTGAGCGCCTGCAGCAGCTGGAACGGGCATCCCCAGAGTGGCGGTGGCAGAAATGACGGGTGAGCCTGCCAGAGGTCCAAGGGGTGAAGGTGTTGGCACTGAAGAAATCCCTGGAAGAGAGACAGGTAAGCAGGAATTAGAGTGAAACCCGTTCATCGCTATCCAGGACAGCTCAGCTTCTTAAAGTAAATGGTATCTTTGCAGGTCAGTTTACTGCCGCTTTGCTACATTTTCAGAACTGCCAAAATAAGCTGAGATTAAAGATCTGTCACTGTTCTTTGCAGCCTCTGAAAAAAGTGCAATTTGTGTACATACAGGTGTCACTGATGGGCAGGTGTGTGGCAGAATCACTGTCCTTCAAACTGGTGCCAAAAAAATCCAACTGCAAAGCACTTTTTAAAATGAGACCAGAAAAGCAGGTCAGGCTGCAGTGAGGCCTTATCGCACTCTCCCACCCACTTCATCATAGTCCTCCTTGCCTTTGTCATCAGTCCCAGGAGATGACCTAATGCCCCACCTGCAAAACTCACCCTCCTGGATCCTCACATCCACACAGCACGCATAAATGCTTTAACATACCACGCACCAAGAAGAGTCAAGAGCAGAACTCACCTGACATCATACTCGCACTGCTGACAGGAGTGCTGCCACCCGGCATGTTGGACGAGCCCATCCGAGCTTGGTCTTTCACAATGGGATCTAGGAAGAGCACACTACCCTTAGATGCTGTGTCACCAGACAGCAGCTGAAGCACTCTGCCTATGACCTCTGTGCTCAGCCAGCCCTGCCAAGCTGTGTACGTCAAATAATATCAACCATCATCTACTGGAACACAGAAGCTTCCAGGAATTTGAATGGGAAGCACCCAAGAAGGTACCAAGGTAATGTGATCACTGCAAAGTCACCTAAACAATGCGCTTTGGAGTTCAGCAGGACTGCTTGACAGCAAAAGGTAAAGGAAATGAAGTCGATCTCCTTTCTGTGCTAAGCAACTGCACAGTTGCATAAAGCCAAACCCAGAAAATGGGTGTAGCAATCAAAGATTATCACAAATTACAATCATATATCACATCTCCATACAACCCACAGCAGCCTGTGAGCTGTAATGAGTGTCACTGGAGCGTGTTGTCTTCTGTAAGATGGTCCCAATTTACTCACTAATTCTTTATTTTCAGCTATGCGTAAATAACACTACCATCTGAAGAGGGACAACCCCTTCCTGCCTCCCAAGCCTACTGCATTCAGATAAGGCAATTTCAAATTTTGCCCTTCCTCAGGCTGAGTTCAGCACAACCTGTTTGGACACAATTTAATTTAGCTGTTTGTCCAACTCTCACATTCAAAGCTTTCAGCTTTACTAATGCTCATACTTGCAAAACAGTTCACTTGAACATTTGCCACAGGCATAATACAGATCTATACTGTCTGTTAATTACACGAGTCCAATCAGCAGCAAGAAAAAATATAACTGAGCAAATACTCATATTTTGCACTGTTAAAGCTGTTTCAAAACCTAAATATCAAGATGTATGAAGAACAGCAAGCATTTAAAAACATTTACTACCGAAAGTTACATTTTTGCTTGCAAAATCAAGACCTGAATGTACTGTTCACTAAGGTACACATTTAGTAACAAAAGAAGTTAAAAGGGCCTTTTCTCAACAAACCAGTTCTCTGGTTTTATCAAAACACAAGAATCCATGTATCCAAACACCTGCTGAAATTAGCATGGGTTTAGCATCAAAGCTTCTTCAACACAGTGCTGCTGATTCACTGGCCTGATATGGGCATATAACACTTTGTTTCCTCGGGTGGTGTAGGTGGCAGTGCCCTACTTTATCCACCAAACAGCCTCAGCTCCAGCACAATTATTTGCAAAGACCAGGCTTGTTATGTTGCCATTCTGAGCTCCTATCTGTACAACCTACTGGAACAGAGATTTCCCAGAGGCAGAGGAAGAACTCTGTGGGCAGTGGATGATGACAGCAGCTGATACTTACAGAAGTAGGGATGTTCCATGGCTTCTCTTGCTGTCAGTCGTGACTGGTGATCATATCGCAACAGCTTGTCTAAGAAATCCAGAGCTTCTGGACTCACCAGATGTTGGTTCTCACTGTGAACAAAGCGCTCCCATCGCTTACGGGAGTGTCTGCAGAAAAAGATACCTAAATCAGGGTAGGCAGGGGACATCAATGCCAAAATTCACTGTCTTAAAGAGCAAGAACTGCGACAGATGTCTGCTTCTGGGAGAGGCTGCTGCTTGGTGCGGCAGCAACGGGGCTGAACCGTACCAGAGCACGAAGCAGCAGTACACCATGTCTCCACATGGCGGCACAGCCACCACAGCCCTGGGCAGCATGAGGACTCAAGTTCAGAATAGATTTAGAGGCCTAAAATCCCAGCTTCTGCTCTTCTCTTATGCCCCCAACATACTAATGTTGGTAGTAGCTTTGTATGTGTCACATAGAAATACAGGAAAAGATATGTAAATGCCACCTGAAGCAGCACCTGATTTTCTGCACTGTAATTCTGAGAAACACTGTTCTGTTTTTTTTCCCCAGAATAATGGAGGGAGCATTTGCCTTTCATGCTTTATGCTCTAGCAGTTCATTTATTGCCTACGTGACATTTAAAAACCTTTCCTCAAGTCCATTTGCAGACAAAGGACCATAGGAAGCACTGGCAGAAGGCAGAAAGTGACAGTTCAAGAACCTTGGCTCCAATTTCTCCCATAAGCCTAAGTTTGTTTACTTCAAGGTCTGTTGACAAAGCAGTAACTGTCTGAGCTACTCTGGACCTTGGCTCACCTGCCCAAGATGTCATTGAAACGTGGATCCAGTTCAATGTTGTATTTGTCAATGTAGTCATACAGATCTTCTGTTCCCAGCACCTTGGCTATCCTCACCAGCTGGGAACAAACAGAAAAGGAAGTCACTACTGCGAGGGTATGATAATGCCAGAGCCAGTGTGAAGATACAGCAGCACATTGCCTTGGGAGCTTGAACTTGACCTTGTTGCTCTGAACCAGCAGCCACAGGGTCACCCCTGTGCTCTGTCTTCCCTGGCCAGATACAGCCACAGGCATAATGGACATGCCTCTGCTCACAGCCAGAACTTAGTATCCCACGACAGCCAGGAGGGAGCTGCATACCCTAACATCACTAAAACTTGAAATCGTGCAACACTAACTCCCTTTGTAGCAAGAAAATATTCAAAACCGACAGGGTGGGGAAGCAAGAACAACTGGTCAAAAAAGCAGAAACTCTGTAACTTGCATGTGAAGGCTGAAGTGCCACCCCAGAGGGCTCCAGAATGAAGGTCTGAGAACAGAGGGTCACTGTTCTTGAATGTCTGCACATTAGTTCAGATGCAGAGCACATGTTAAAGTATAAAAAATTTTGCCTAAAGGCAATGCATCAAAGATTTCAGAAACTTATAAAACTGTACCAAATTCAGTTTCTATACAGAGGGGAAGGAGGGTGGGCAGTGGCAGGGGCTTTCGGTAACCTCAGGAATAGTCAACCGATGTACCAGACCACACCAGCTTTAATATAACTATTGTTTTAACTTTTTCCAGATATCCACTAAGGAGCTCATAAATACAAAGCACTATAAATTTATTTCTATTTAAGTGGTTAGATAATCTTCACACTTGAGAAAGGGAACGTGGCTTCAAAATGAGCAAAGAAGCCATTAGAGAAATGCTTAAATTCTTCTTTGGATCTCTTGATAGAAGTGTAACAAGGAAGCCTTCATTATGCTAAGAGAACAGAGATTGCGTGTGACCAGCTCTCACCTGATCATAGTTGTCATGGCCATGGAAAAATGGCTCCTTTCGGAATATCATACTAGCCAACATGCAACCCAAGCTCCACATATCCAGACTGTAATCATACATCTGTACAAAACCAGAAGGACAATTCAATTTCTAACGAATTAAGCGGAACAGATGCCCGTTACTAACAGGGTCCCCCCTCCCTCCAGTGATACAAACACAACCACATTACACTGGGGACAGACTGAAATATCTTTATGCATCTTCATCATTAGATCACTGTTCAGCTCAGTGTTCCAGTTACTCAAACTGGGATACAGCAATTAGGAGAACATCAGGTATCCTATTTCCATCCTTATCCACAAAGATATTAAAGACCAGTGCCTTTTTGTATTTTCACTGCAGACCTCTAAGTTATGAATCATTGAGAAGCGCATGTAGAGAAGGGAAGCATTACAAGTGGACTCCACAAGATACCTGGGCAGATGAGGAAGTGCCTTCATTCAGAACCGCCAAATCTGAAAGTCACCAGTTACACTGCTATTTCCAGCCCACAACATTTCCATAAAGCAAACTGGCATCAGATATGGGGATGTTTTTATAGCTTAATTTACAAGTTCATGCAGTACTAGCTATTCCCACAAGGACTTTGTTTCATTCCTGTACCTTACTGCAAAAGCAGCCTTGCTAAAAAAATATTCTACATTTGTATTCCAAGACCCATGACAATAGTTCTGCGGCTCTTCCTCAGGTCCTCAGGCTACTCGTTAGTTTCTTTAATTCACTGGCTTTATAGCTACTGCTGTCTGTGATACATTTTAGAATGGACTACCTTTAGCTTCAGGTGTCTAGATACCTGAGTTTCTGGTTTGCTACCGTGAAATGGCACAGACTTTCCGTATAAAAATCAGTGATAAATCCTGGTAATTCTTACCTGATAATCTACAAGGAGTTCGGGTCCTTTGAAATATCTGGAAGCCACTCTGACATTGTACTCTTGGCCAGGGTGATAGAATTCAGCCAAACCCCAGTCTATTAGTCTAAGCTAGAAATGGTAGAAAACAAAGAAAAAAGGCTCAAGGGATGTTCCAGTTCTCCACTGGCTGAACCACACTAGAGGTGAGTTTAGTTTGAAGCTTCATTTACCAAGTCATCTATTTTAATTTAATTTGATACTGATCAGAGTGTCCGTTTAGATATTCTCCCCACACCCATAATCACCAACCAGTCTAAATAAAATACCTCTCTTACCAACCCTATTTACAGGTTACACGTAACTCCAAAGCTTAAGAAAAGCAGTTCATTTTACAATTCTCCACATGATGGAAGCGCAGCCCCCCTTAAAGATGTCTGCTAGTATCCCTACGCAGGAGTACCCAAAAGGGATACTAGTCTGCCAAGTGAAAAGTAAGACCTCTCCAGCCTGCCCCACGTTATTACCTTTCTGTGCTCATGGTCAATCATGACATTGTGGGGTTTGACATCTCTGTGCATGATTCCCATGCTATGGCAGTAATCTAGAGCCTGTCGGTGACATACAAAGAAACAAATGCTTGAGTTACAAGAACCTTTCAAGTTCAATCATATTCAGAAGTATTTCCACATATACCAAGTCTAACTAGATGGCAAGACTTTACTGTCCAGTGTTATATCCTGGACTAGACTCATGGACCACAGAAAACACCTCAAGCCCCCTTTCGAAGGGGGGTCCCAGCAACAGAAGTGTTTTGACTTCACCTCATGTACTTCCTCATAAAAATGGAATTTCAGATTCCCTAAGAGCAGAGTTACTAGCCACTATTGATCAAACAGGTCTCCCCTTCTCCAGACTCCTGAAGAGAAAGTATTTGTTTCAGAAGAATGGACAAATACATTTGATTCACATTAGGGCACAAAACCAGCCAGTAGCAGCTTACAATTTCCTGTTTTCGGAGGCTACATGTACTTTTGATTTAGGATCCTAAATTATCTCTGTGTACCCAAAGGCTCCGCTATTGTAAAAAAACCAAAGGACTAGAATTTATTACAGAAACAAAGCGAACAACTGATACTGATATGTATTTTTCTATCCAATTCTTCCACAGGCTCTCTCTTCCCTCCCCCCCGCTTAGTGACATGATAATCATCTGAGTGCAAATCTGAAAATAAACTGGTAAAACAGCAAAACACCAACTTACCTTCAAAATCTCATACATATAGAATCGAATATCATAATCTGTTAATGTCTGGTATAATTGCTGTGGGATACAAACGTATCGTATCAGTATTCAACACCCAAGAAAAATATCACACCCCTGCCGCTCCAGAACAACCCAGCCCTGTTCTGTGCTGCTGCAGTTCTCCAAACCCATTTGGAGCAACAGTAAAATTTTCCCAAGTTACTCTGATCCTGCATCTGACTCTCATGAGACTATTCCTCTCCCTTACACATCACATACACAGTTTACATCCAGCTCTGCTCAGACAGTACATTCCGATTCCTGTCACTAATTCTATCAGGTTGCACTCTCCCACCAGCAGCATGAGTTCTGCCCAGCAGACAGGGTCTCAAAAAGACCGACGGTGCTCTGCAACATTAAGCAGCTATTCCAGACAGCAGTGCACAGCCATTCTTCTCCTGAGGCAGGTCAGTAGGGAAGGGGACAAAGAAACATTTAAATCCCTTTTCCCAGGAGTATGGAAAGCCACAGAAGCAGCTGTCCACATCTAAAATGGTTCCAATAAATAGTTACACACTGAACATAAAAGCACACTGTTTCAAAAAGACAGGCACTCCTTGTCCACAAGATAACAGATTAATTTGCAATTTGCTCTGAAGGTTAAAATACCACTTGAAATCTGGATTCTCATCTTGTAACTTCTGTGGCAAAACAGTACTAAAGGGCTAGTGTGTATTTACCTTTAAAGACATTTACTATGACAGAAGGAAATGATTAAATAACCTGCCTGCCCCCTATGTACTTGCCTTTCCCCCGAAAAAATTACGAGTGGTTTTCAAATGGAAAACATTAGAAGTTCACGTCCCACACTGTACCTTAAAGTCTGTGTTGTTTACATGTTCAAAAACCAAAGCGGGTGTCCGAGACTAAAACAGAAAGAAAAATGTTCAGCCATGTTAATTTAAGATAATATGTTTTCATTTAGGATAATGAATTAATTTTTACTCTTAAAACAGCTAGAAGCCCCTCTGTCTCAGACATACTTATGATTCCCCTCAGACAGAGGAAGCAGAGCAAAAGCCTGCAGCCCCTGGCAGCACTGTTTGAAGAATGAATTAACTTGTCTCTGTTCACTGGTATCTCATCCTTATCAAGTGAGGGGCTGAAGGGACCTGTGGGGGAAGGGCCCTCTAAAAGAAGTTAATCAGATTAAGAACTGATCTGATTAAGCAATTCAAAAACAGGATTTAAGAGCAGGGGAAAACAAATAGCCAGATCAGAGCTGAAGTCAAACACAGCACCTTCACCCATAACCCCACTGTATCCTTAAAGTTCCCTTCATACTCACCACAGGATCTTTTACTATATCTGCAAGAGTGATTATATTGGGACCGCCTCGCAAGTTCTCTAAGATCTTGATTTCACGCTTGATTTTCTTCTTTTTAACAGGCTGAAGAATGAAAACCCAAAGTGTAAGGTGAAGCACTCCAATAAAGTGAAGCTAATAGACAGCTCAACATCAAGATGACCAAGGTAGGGTAGGTGACTGCAAGTCAGCAAAATACTTCGGAGCCTCTGCAAGTTAAGTTCAAAACAGCTAGATTTTGTTGTTACCTGACTATGTATCATTCCAGTAAGGGCTGAAATACCTGCAGTCTCCTTTCTAACCATACAACCCTGACAGCTACAAACATCAGTTTCATGTGAGTGAAGGTTAGGAAGGTGGCATTTTTTCTTAAAGCTATCTGAACTTTATTGGATAGTCCAAAACATCTTAATTGGCATGTGGTAAATGTATAACTATCAGAAGTCCATGAGCTATCTGAGCACCAATAAATGAAGGTATTTCACCAATCAAGGCTGTTAAATAATCAGCATCCAGGACACTCTCACTCAGTCTCAAAGGATATTATGTGTGCAATGGAACATGCAGAGCAGAAATGAAAATTTTAAGGTTAGCAGTTCCTAAATCTAATCAGTGGCTTTGAAAGTCAATGATCCCATTAGGTCATAGACCTCCCTCCACATGACAGCATGCCAGGGCACTGGTAGAGGAGGTGAGAATTTTCTAGTCAGCTGTTGAAGTGTCGCTTAGCTCCAAGTAAAAATGTGCTACACATCAGGACTTCTTTAAGACAGAGGCTAATTCTTTATAGGCAGAGATCTAACTTAACCAAGTGTAGGGCTTCTGTTAGGAGTCTCAAAAAGATGGCACTGAATGACACTCCAAAGCCAGGCTTTAAGGATTTCAGTTTTAAAATATTGAACGTTTTAGACCAAGTGCTGCACTTTCTGGCCTCCTGATCAGCTCAGGACAGATTTTATCTTTTACCCAATCCCCAGCTCACCTTGAGAATTTTAACAACTACTTTTTCATTATTTGTAATGTTGATAGCTTCAAATACTTCACTGTATTTGCCTCGGCCTAATTTTCGAACTAGCTGGTAGTCATCTTGATTTCTGTGGAGATAAAAAGTTAGAGTTCCAAAGAGCTCAGTCATTTCCATCAGAATTTACACAGTGATCTTTAACACTAAATCACTGCCTCACCTTCCAGACAAGGTGGATTAACCAGAGTCTTACATCTCCTGAAAGTGATGATTAAGAATTGGGAGACAACAGGGAGCTTCTACTCGCCCAAGTTCAATTCAATGCAGAACTTATTTCTTCTGTAGCAGCTAACAAAAGCCCAACTACGCTTTTCAGCATCAAACTTGAGCTATCCCTTTCACCAGTCTCTATATTAGGAAGCTACATTTTTCCTTGTATAATGTTGTTAAAAATCAACAAAGCCAGTAACACCAAAAAATTAAGTGCTAGCCTGTTTAAAAACAGACTAGGCACAAACCACTATGCTCAGAAGAGTCTGTATATTTGAGAAACCGAGAACTGCACCAAAGCTGAGGCAGAACTTAGTCTGGGCCCTGCCATACAAAAGCAGGAACACAGAGCTACAAAGCTAGCACTACTGCTGTCTGACTCTTGGATGGTTTAGTCATGAGCTCAATTTAGATACCTCCTTCAAAAAGAAGCAGACATGTCTTTTCCAGTCACTCACGGAGAGTTGAGCAACAAGTCACAAAATAGCATGTACCTATTTAAGTCTGCTGAGTATCTTCACTCAGGCAAGTCAGAAGCAACATATCTTTTCGCTTCTTTTTGGCCCCACACCCAGGGCTGCTTAGACTGTTTCAGATAAAGATTTTCTGCCCTGTGAAAGGACAAGTTTCCTGACTACCTGGCAAATATTCTTCAAAACAAATGCCTAAGAGAGCTGCTGAAAATGTTCTTGCTCTGCTGGAGATTTAAAAGTTGGATAAGAATCACTTTCAGACAGACAACAGGTTACTCTGCCATTTCTGCAATTATGAAGAAAACCTGTGATCCTAACACTGCCATGCATGCTAGACATCTGCCAAGGAGCATGAAAAAGTCTAACGTAGCACAGGTGCCTGAACTCCCCACACTCCACTATGTCAAATCCTACAGGGACTGATCCCCTGTTCTGGTCCCCTCTACACAAAAAGGATGTGGACAGGCTGGAAGGGGTCCAGAGAAGGGCCACCAAGATGATCAAAGGACTGGGAAGCTGCCATATGAGGATAGGCTGGGAGAACTGGGGCTGTTCAGCCTTGAGAAAAGGAGGCTTAGAGGGGATCTCATCACCATGTACCAGTACTTAAGGGGTAGCTGCAAAGAAGATGGAGACTCCCTTTTTACACAGAATCACATGGAGAGGAGAAGGGGGAATGGACACAAGTTGCTCTTGAGGAAATTCCGATTGGACAGGAGAGGAAAATTTTTTCCAGTGAGGACAGTCAACCATTGGAATAATCTCCCCAGGGAATGGGTTGACTCAGCCATGTTGGACACCTTCAAGAATCGTCTGAACAGGGTGCTGGGCCATCTTGTCTAGACTGTGCTTTTCCTAGAAAGGTTGGACTAGATGATCCCTGAGGTCCCTTCCAACCAGTCCAGGGACATCAACAGGAAGCCCAGAGACTTACCCCCACTCAACAACATGTGACTCATAGTCCCAGTACTCCCGGGGTCTGTGTGTGTTCACATCCGTGTAAACTCTGGCCCTGCTCGGCACGGGTCCCGACATATCAGACAGGTTGGCAGGCAGAAATGATGAAATGTCTGAGATCAGAGGCTACCAGAACTGCAAAGCTGGCAGAGGATAAAGGCCTCAGATTCTTCCACCTGCAGAGAGAAAACAAACCAGAGGTTAAAACGTCAAGGTACTAAAATATTTAAGTAAATCATTAAAAGCTGCTGAGAAGGAGAGGCTGGAGCCCAGCCACAGGTCTGAGATCCTTTGTCAGACCTTGAAAACAATTTGTCTGCTCTCTCTCACACAGGACGGGACCACTCGGCCCTGCTAGCAAAAGTAACACCATCGCCCCACCCTTGCGACTTTCAGCATGTACTTTCAAACTTACGGTTGCAAAGATAACTTTCTAAAAGGGACGAAATGCAACGTGCTCTGTATCTGCAGACTCCTTCCTTTCAGCTCCAGAACTAAAGCAAGAGCCACTGGCTGCAATCTTTCCCCCATCGAGGAAGAAGTCTTGTGCCATCCCACGTAACCAAAACACTTCCCTTGCTTGAGGTTGCACAATTATTGCCTCTTGCAATGCACTAATAAGCGATTCTGCAAATAGAACTGACAGATCAACAAGGTAACCTGTGCAACCTAAGTTAAGCACTTTCTGAAGTGCTAGAAATTGCTAGAAATACTAATTCTCATTTAAATCAGAACTTCAGGATTTACTTGTAATTCTTAAAAGGTCCGAAGCCTTTCAGGTGCTCACACACAAAGGTTTGCATGGCTACACTGGTTCATTCTGTGGAAAGAAAAAACCCTGAACTGATAGACCACTACTCTGCCCCTTCTGTCCACTGGAAGATGCAGGTACTAACTGAAGCATTTTTGTACAAAGCAAGGCCAGTCAGCTCAGGAGCAGATTTCTGGAGGAGAGCAGAGAAATCGAGACACTGTGTCAGAGCACGGATCTTCTCAGTTTTAAGCACCCTCCAACCCTTATATTACTATACAGGCTTGTATAAAACAGCTTAACAGCATTTCAACACAGCCACCCATGCTACTTTCCCCACAAAATAAAAATTCAAATGTATTCACCCAAAAGGAGCACCAGGACCAAAACATTATCCAAAGATAAGTCTGATCATCACTCTGGGGATTTTCATAGCACATTTTTCCCATTTCCACATATTCCAAAGAAGGCTTCTGCTACTCTGTTCATGTCCTCCTGCACGGACATCTCATCCCACCATCTCACAACAGGTAACTTCTGCAAATAACCCAGTGCCCACTTGAGAGTGAGCAAGACGTATAGAGCAGGCAGCCACTGGGTCTTGTCTCTGGGCTTACCTAAGGAAAAGAGCAGCACCACGCTGTACAACACAATTACGTCCTAGCACAGTAACATTCTCAAGAAGATGCAGGACATTTATAGTGATAAACTACATCCACACTAATTAGACCATCATGAGGAAAAGTACATCCCCAACTAGCAGTGAGGCAACGAAGGACATTGGGAAGATACAGAGGCCAGTCATTACGAACCATTCAGGAATTAAACGGCTTGAGGATGCTTCACAACAGACTTCACAACAAACTGAGGCATCCAGAAGAGTTCTGCTAGGATGGGGCACCAGTTTTGGTCACAACTTTCTATAGTCAAGACATTAAATTGGGCTGTCCAAAAGACAGTGACATCTGCATTGGATTATGATGCGTTACCCAAACATGAAAGGATAATTCTGCTGCAACATCTGTTTCTTTGCATTCTGCTTGTCCAAAGGATTTGGTAAACACCTCTACTTCTTCCTCTTTACAATGTGATTTTTGCATAAATTCTGTTAAGTTTTATTGGTATTGAGACTAGTCAAAATAATTCAAAAGAAAGTTACTGTATGTCAGAGACAAATGCTTTAATTTCTGAATATTTAAGACATGAGTAACTTCTATATCAATATTATCCTACCTAAAATAAAAGTAGTGCCTTTTTACCTCTGAAGTCTTTCATGAGTGAAAGTCAACACATTTTTAAAATATTTAAGTACAAGAATCTCTTTGTCAGCTTTCAAAATAACTTACAAGGAAGGAAGCTGTATCAGAAGATGAAAGTATTGTTTAGTGTGTAGCATGTGGCAGAGACTATACAGCCCTATTTACAGAAAGGCACTCAATCAGTGGGCAGTGCTATAATCTAAATGAATATAATGTATTTATTTGCTAAGCCAGTCTTATCCCTTTGCAGAAAATGGGCAACTGCCAGAATGCAGGAGGAAGTAGCAGCCCCATTAATCAGAAATTAATCAGAAAAACCTAGAAATCTGCTCAGAGCACTAAGCTGAGGCTGTTGGGATACATCACACCAGAAGAAAATTCTAGACGTGAAATCCTGCTCTATTTGCAGCATCCTGTCGTTTATTCAAAGTCTGCAGTACTTCAGTCTGCTGCAAGGACCACAGCAAGAACCACTGCCTATGAAGATGGTGGAGGACACATGGAGGCCCAGGAAGACCTGGGGAACACAGATCTGATGTCTTTCACCATGTCACACAACTTGACCAGCAGCTGATTCTGCAGAAATGGAGGCAGAAATGTAGGTAAGGTGTCTTTCTGGCATGGACTGAGCCTCCTCAGGTGGTATGGACCTTGGCAGCGTGGGTATATTTTTGACCTACTGACACAGAAACGGTGTTAAAGGCAGCTCCAGGTATACGGGGTTGTGGTAATCCAGCCAAGGTTAAAAAGGCACATGGCATTGTTCCAAAGTCCACAACAGAGGTGTGACTGAGGCCTCAGCTCAATAAAGGAAGGATGGGGCGCTTCAGCCAGGTGTTCAGCTAATGGAAGAATATGAAGTATTACTTAATAGAAAAAAAACTATTCCTGGACAAAATATTAGTCCTCTAACAAAATACACTTTCAGACGATTAGGCAGCAATCATCTAAGACCTCAAACCATTTATGTGCCATGACTCAGACACTCAGAAGTTAGACGTATATTCCAAAACATATTCAGGCATTAACAAAGCATGCAAGTTTACTAGAACACTTTTAGTATAGTGAAATTTATTAGATTTCGAAGTTTAATCACTGTGTTTTTATTTCTCCTCATTCCATGTGCTTCCAGCAGGACACGCACCAGCTGATTTCCTCTGCCCAATACTCCTGTGTGGGAATTAACTGAAGCTATATATTTCTAAGATGACCAAGCAATTTTAATTTTTAAGCACAGCTCAGTATCAATAAGGAACACGTGACTTCTCCACCTCATCCAACTTAGCAACATCAGTTTCAGCACGGTAAAAAAGAAAGAAAACTCACATTATCTAAAGACAGATCAAATTGCACAGTGGATATTTTTTGTCACATGCTGTAGCCTAGCACAAGCTGTGTGTTGTAACAGAATGCTCAGAGAAGGGCTTTTTCAGGAAATCAGACTGCAGCTTCTAAGAATGGCACTCAATGTCTGTTTATGAAGGTAGGTATTATTGTCTACTGTTCTTTATACAAGAAGAGGAGACAGTCTACACAGATAATTTGGTTTTAAAGCAAAGTTCTGCACATACACACTTACCCTGCCTGAAAGCTTTTAACTTTCTCTGCTCAAAACTGCCAAGGAATTTGTATGTATTTTGCTTTTATTGCCCCTAGAGAGGGATAATTTTGCAGTGGATCCAAGCTCATTGATAGAACAGACCGGCACAAATAGGGACGAATAATGGGGACAGGCGTGGTCATGCAAATATCAGTTTATCTTACAGTTTCAAGGCAGAAAATCTACAGTAAGAGCAGCAATGACACCTAGATGAGATGTGTGTCCTGAGCTTGTTTTAAAAGATGAGTTCTATTTCTGCAGTCAGAAACCAAACAGAGCATGTCATTTATTAATTCCTGCATTAAGAACAGAATCATAGAAAAATTTATGCTGGGAGAGACCACTGAAAGTAATCTAGTCAAAGCATATATAATTAAATCAGGTTGCCATGTCCAGTGTCGTCCTGAGAATCTCCAAAAAACACAATGCACCTCTGAAAATTTTAATTTCTCTGGTAGAGAAGTCCTTAAGTAGGAAACACAACCATGAGCTTTTAGGCAATATAGCAGGGATCACAGAGAGGAAAACAAAGCTTCCATTTACCATCTGAAAAACACTGTTCAATGCTAAGGCTTGCCTGTGCAAGGACAGAGAACAGCTCTTCTGTTTCAGCACTTGTGGTGACACCCTTTGGGAAGGCATTACCAAACAGCACTCACATGGTAACTATACCAAACAAGCTACATGCAAAAATGTCAGTGCCTGGTTTTCACACCTAGGCCTGTGTACATCCTGTGTACAAAAAAACCCAAAAATCAAACCACAAAAAAAATCACAAGAACATGGCCAAATAGAACACTGCTTGTACCACTGATAATTATGCTGCAGGAGTGCCCAAGAGCCCCAGTCAAGAGAAACAATTGTGCTGCCATCATATAGGAATTCTTTAATTGCAAGGCCTATTAATTAAGAGATCAGTTCTTAAAAGTTTGAATTATTCTAACAGTAGCCTGTTGTCTGAGCAGCTTTGTGCCTAAAGTTCAACAAAATGGTAAAAAGCCTCTCAACGTTTACTTTGAATTTCATTTTTAGAACATTTTAAAGCACTGTTACAACCCACCTACTTTTTAAAAAAGGGGATTTTATCATCCCAAACACGCACTCTAATCCCAATGGCAACCCCCATCAAGGACTTGATTTCTTGTGAAGTATCCATACTTACAGCACCTATACCCAATGAGTATAGGAATTTCCTATGCCCTCTCTCTTTCCAGATTTATCCACTTACAGCAAGTAACAACAAAACATAGCTAAGAAATCTATGCAAATTAGTTTGACAAACACACCTACTTAGCCTCTAGTAAAAACTCACCTCTCCTTTTTTTAGTCAAGAATAACAGATACCGGAATCTTTTTTCCTCCTTTTAAATGGAAATGTTTTTGGCACAGAGCTTCTCTCAAGCACAGTTACTCAGAACCTTAAACCTAAGAAGTCGCACCAGTATGATGCATCACACATACAGACTCCCAGTGAGCTGGAAGCCAAGAGCTTCCCAGAAGACTGGTGTCCCAAGGAACCTGCAAGTGCTCTCCAAGAGACGACCTTTGTGGATAAGGTTTGGAGGATAAACAATGCGCTGAAGAACACTTGACACTGGCTTCCCTGTGCATTGCTGCTACCAGCATCAATGCTGCCCTTGGTATGAGCAGTATATTGCTGGGTAGTTCCAAGTTCATCCCGGTAGAGCAAAGCAAACTATATTCAACACCCCACAAACGTGATCATTACTGATGACGCCCCTCAACTCAGATTCAGTTACCAGAGAGCAGTCCCAAAGGAGTAAGAAAGGCCCCAAACTGCACCAAGCCAAACTCAAAGAGCCAAGAAAACACTTCCATCACTTTATCAATTCCACATAGACCATCCCAGACAACCTCATCTTCCTCTCAAGGAGAAAGCGAGATGTACAGATTGCTCAAACAGGTCTAGACACTTTCCTCTCACTTCTACTTTCCCCATGTAAGCTTATTACCAGCAGCGATTGTGACAGGCTAAGACTGTAAACAGGCTCAGTCAGACAGCAGCCAGTTCATTTTGAAACAAGAAAAGCCCTCTGTCAGCTGAGAGAAGAACTACACTAAGTAGCCTGGAATAAAAAGGTTGTTCCTCTCTTTTATCCACAACCACAAGTGAGACATTACCTTTCATAGTAAATGGCTCAAACCCACCCTCTGAAATCATGAGTGTATAATGTGCGTTATTAGCAAGAGAAAGCATTACAATTATCAGATAAAACTGGTAACTATTTCCTTCACATAGCCCACTTATGCCTTGCCTGCAAGCCTCACAGGGAAGGAGCACTCACTTCTTCAGTGTTTGGAGAACATCTAGTACTGGATGAACACCACTGAAATTAAAAGATCAAGACATGCTTAAATACTACAGTACAGCCTACTGGCAGCCAACACTAATCAAAACACAGCTTACCATTAAAAGAAGACATAATAGTAACCAATTTTATAAAAAATACATTCTATCTCTCAAAAGAAATCTCATTTGCATATTGTCATGGTCTATCCCAGCTAAAACCATGCCACATATTTTCATGATGCTGGAACTGCAGCAATACGAATACGGAACAGATGACCTCCAGAAGTCCCTTGCAACCTATATTTTTCTATGATTTTATAGCTGAAATAGAAACAAGCCTTGATTAACGAAACTGACATTTTACATTCTTTCCTGAAGACCATTTACCTACTAAAGGGGCAATATCACTAGAAAATGAGATTTTAAAATCTAATTGAGTTTAAAAAAGCTTATGTTTGAAATAAAAAAAAACCAAGAAAAAACTTTTAACAGCACAGTCTGCTCTAACTATATTTTTCCACCAAAATTATTTTCCAGATATGTTCTACATAGATGGTTGTCTGACTGTGGAAAATAAATAATAATAATATATAACAATATAAAGACCTCAGCCATTCTTTAAAAAAAGAAACAGGAACAGTTGTGATTTAACTCAAAATAAGACATGAGAAGTCACTAGGGAAAACAGTTGACAGGTTTAGCTAAACTGGAAGAAGCACTTGGAGTAATTCTATAATAGCAATATCCTAAAACTGAGACTGGTTCTTCCTTCATCAACTTCACCAATTCCTCCCCTGAATTCCCTGCAGTTCCTGCCAATGAAGAGGCCACCCCTTGTAATGAGGATCACAATCTATACAGAAGTCACAGGACTGATCATGAAATGGTTTTACTGTAACTCCATGTTTTATAACCTCCACAGCCTTGGGGAAAACGTAACTCTCCCACTTCACAAATGTAGAAAGCAGCGTCTATCACGTCTGACACTCCCCAGGTTGCCCTGGCAGTATCACTGGTGCCCACACATTCTCCTAGCAGAAGTTCTGTCACAGTCTTTATCTTTGTTCAGACCTGTAACAGCTAAATTTTAGCGAAGCTTACACAGACCTTCTATGCAGACCTTCCAGCATCTCAGCCTAGCTAGAGAACTGTCCTCTGCAAAACTTCAGTGTTGGCAACAGCACATGTACCTGGGGCAGAACAGCCGGGATTTTCTCCAGCAGCACAAAGCTGCCAGCTCACTGTCTCCCAAGGGATGTTATATAGAACAGTCAGCTTTGAAAGCTCTCCTCTTACCACTTACCCCCCTAAAATAATGGACTCTCCCTTATATTTTCAGACCTAAGCTAGTCCGCAGCACACAGAGTAAAGGGAAAGCTTTCCCTAACATAAAAACACCAAGTCTGATCTTGGATGAGGATGTGTAGCTGCAGTGGGCAGTGACACCGGCAAGACACCCAAGCCCCAGCAGTTGAGTACAGGCTCTGTTGTTTTGCCACACCTGCAGCTTCCCCTGCCACAGTTCCTGAAGTCCCACAAACAACAGCAGGTATCATTACTGCCAGCACTGAAGAATCCTGACACAATAAAATAAAAATGGCTACAAATATAACCAGGAATTGCCAAACTCACCTGTCAGCACACACACACCAAAACAGAACCGGATGACAATACTCTTATGCTGGCATCTCCTCCCTGTCCCAACAGCTCAGGCCAAGCAGGGAGTGCAGCAAAGGTGGTGGGGTTTTTTAGAGACATGTACATCTCTTCAGGTCTGACCTAAAGGCAAAACAAGAGCACTAACAAGGATCTCAGCGTGAAGTGATTATTCTAAGAGTGTTACTAAAACCAAAGCTCCTACTGCTGGAGCTTCGGACAGTATTTTCCAAGTAAATTACCAAAACTACCGTTTCTGTGATCCCGGCAACACCTGGTCACTCTTCCTGAAGGCTCATGAAGGTGAATGTTTCAGCACAACTACAGGCTCTTCACAGCTGACATCAGGTCAACTGGCAGCATCCTCTGGAAAGTTCTACCTTCCTAATTACTGCTAAGTGACACAGTTGTTTTCCTCGTTAATTAGTAAGCACAGGGCACTAACAGGCCAATCGTTCAGCTGATTTGACTCCTATGATTCACACACAGAGAATGATTTAGCTAGAACTCAGATAACTGAACTGTACCTACCATCTGTAAAAGTTACACCTTTTTAATTTACCTGATCATGCAAATCCTAAAGGCAGAGAGTTACCAGAGCCAAACGATAAACCAGCATACATTGCATTTAACTATTTCTTCAGGAAATCCCTGTGATCAGCTGTTCTCATTGAGCAGGCAATGCACTGCAAACCATCTTCATGGTTCAGCTGTCATCCAGAAGGCTCAGCAAGAGACACCTGGTGCAAACCCCTGCCAGAAAGTAGTTGTTCTAATATAATTCTCTAAAAATTCATCATTATTAACACAAGATGAACCTAGCTACAACTCTTCCAAAAGCCAAATGGAAAAAACAGCTATTGAACTCCAGAAATCAGTATCTATTATGCACCGGGTACCCTAACACAACACACCAAGGTCTGGTTTTATACAACTACAGCCAGACCAGCAGCTCTCCCAGACACTGTAGGTGATGTATATGTATTGACTAAGATTCTAATATTTCACACCACTGTTTTGGAGATTAACTGAAGCCTGGTGACCACATCATTCATCACTCACCGTAACCCAGCAGGAACACAAATGCTGAACCCACCCTTGCCATGCCAAACAAACCCAGACCGCTGTCGGCCACATACAAGGACAAGTTTGTCCATCTCCACAGCATCTCTCTTTGCACCTTGCAACCACCCAGTAAAGCCACTGCACAGCATTATGTCAGGATGAGTATACATTTATATGCCTGGTAAGATGCACACATTGGACGTTTGCCTGAATGCCATATGTCCTAAAATACCAAAACTTGTAACTTTTTGTAAGCTGAGTTGACATGAATCTGGATGCTGCACAACTTCCTGAGTGAGCAAAAGCCCTCCTTTCCCTGCTGGAGTTCAATCAAAGTGCTGCTTAATCTGCAGAAGGCAAGGCTGGAAACAGCACACTGGTAACAGACAGAAATCTGTGACAAAACCTGTAGGAGAAAGAACACTGCAGGAACCCTTGCTTTTCTGTACTGGAAATTAATTTGTTGTGCATGTCCACGCTCATCCTTTGCCAGAACACTAAAAACAAAGATTCACTGACAACTCACACACATGTGTGCAAATACGCACTGAGAAACTGCCTTCTCCAAGGGCTTTGGCCACAACACAGGAGAGGCACTGTTTCACCTCCCTGGATGTGCAGGAGTTGTTTGGGGGCACTTCTTCACAACATGGCAAGACCTCTCCCACCCATTGGAAAGCAAATTCTGGCATGTAATTCTGTGTTAACACTGCAGAACATGCTGGACTCTCCCTACGCTTAGCTTAATTAAAAAAAGAGACTACTTTACCCTTTGGTTGTTCCAGAAGGCGCATGGGCAGAAGCCTACTTCTCTGCAAAAACAGATGTAATAACTTAATTTTTCTAGGACTGCTGTTAACACCAGAAGACACGACTATCCAGTTGGCAACCTGCAGCCAAATTCCACCTTGGCCCAAAATTATTTTCTGCTTCCATCTAGTACACATTTTATTTGCCGTTCACTTCAAGTAAATTGCCATAACATAACCCAGCCATTAGATTAAACAGCTGGACAGCCCACTTCAGAAAGTGCCTCCCTGTAAATGGTAATATTCCTTCAAAATTAGAAATCGGTCATAAGGACAGAAATAAACTCTGGAAAATCACAATTATTGAAATTGTAATCTTCCAAATATGAGTCTGTGGTGGCATTGTCTAGAGTCCACAAAGAACTCCAACGTCTCGCTTCTGCTCTTCAGCTTCCGAAAGCAGCAGCATGAAATGGAAAATAATTTGTTTGACTAAAACTGTCCAGAACAGTCTGAATAAAGAGCCGGTAAGACTCATGTCAGGCTCAGGTTGCTGCTTCTCTGCAACTGACACCTGAGCAACAGAGGGTATCTGTGAACCATTGATCCTAACATTACATCAACAATAGCATTTCTTACCAACCTTTCCTACCAAGAGATGGGTTTGGCACATAGATGGCAAACAGGGTCCAAAAAACAGCTTGTAAAACCACTCTGCTTTCAGCAAGAGCGCTAACATCGGTTCAGAAAGCTGCAGTCTCCTCTTCAAAACAGTTTTTCTAGATCCAAAAGAAAACTCCTTTTCTCCAGTTAGGTTCTGTAAAATTCCAGGAAAGTCAGCTCTTGGAAGCCGCTGGAAGGAGATATCCAAGCTCAGAAAAATTATCCAAGTGTTCTCTTGCAATCAAAATGAGATAATGTTTGTAGCCAGACTAAGGCACAGCAGTCCCTCCTGGTCTCAAAATCTGTGGTTTATTTTCTCAAGACCCTCATGGGACAATAAAATCTAAGATAGCATCTATGTTGCCCAGACAGCTTATAAAACAGATACCTTAATGTTAGCAATGGAGGAAAAGCAGAGGGGACAGGTCTGGTAACCCAGAAATAAATCCCTGCCTCTTCAGAAATGTGACATGAAATTAATCACACCACCACAATGTCACCCATTTGCTTCTCCTGTCTTCCTTTCCCTTACTCCTCAGAGGACATGAGGAAAGACAAGAAGAGAAAATTAGTTCTGTAAGAAGAAAATGCAGAAAAATAAATCAAGTAGAAGGTAAGGACACCTGCCATTTAATAAAATTGTGAAAAAATCACATCCCCCATCCCTTTTATCACATTAGAACCAGTTTCTTTCTCTACCACTCCACAAATCTATAACCACCTTTTGACACCCTGTCCTCCCAAGATTCCTACCACAAACTCATTTCATATGTATTTACCTAACCTGCACTGCTTGAAAATGCCCCAAATCTCAAATATCAAAGTCTTTCTGTGTCTTACCTTCAGGAAATCATATTCTACCAAGTCTCTCCCCAGTAATCCCCACTCACAGGTTTGCATCTTCATTCTCATGTTTCATCAGCTTTTTTCAAGTAAACAAGTATCATTAACTGCCCCTGCACAAGACTAAACTCCACTTAATATCATGAAACATTCCATGATCCTATTTCCTCCACACTTGCTAGAACCTACTGCCAATTTTACTATCCTTCTTCCAAAGAGCCGCACCTCGAGTACTGTGTGCAGTCTTGGGCCCCTCACTACAAGAAGGACATCGAGGTGCTGGAGCATGTCCAGAGAAGGGCAACAAAGTTGGCGAAGGGTCTGGAGAACAAGTCTTATGAGGAGCAGCTGACGGAATTGGGGTTGTTTAGTCTGGAGAAGAGGAGGCTGAGGGGAGACCTTCTCGCTCTCTACAACTACCTGAAAGGAGGTTGTAGCAAGGCGGGGGTCGGTCTCTTCTCCCTAGCAACAAGCGATAGGACGAGAGGAAATGGCCTCAAGCTGCACCAGGGGAAGTTTAGGTTGGATATTAGGAAAAACTTCTTCACTGAAAGGGTTGTCAGGCATTGGAACAGGCTGCCCAGGGAGGCGGTGGAGTCTCCATCCCTGGAGGTATTTAAAAGAAGGGTAGATGTGGTGCTTGAGGATATGGTTTAGTGGTGGACTTGGCAGTGATAGGTTAGCAGTTGGACTTGATGTTCTTAAGGGTCTTTTCCAACCTTAACGATTCTATGATTCCCACTAGAACCCATTTCTCCTCAATCCATGAACTCACGTGCCCTGCCAAACCCAGAGAAGCTGTTCTGAATCTCCCACTTGGAAGTATCTGCTTTCTCCTCCAGCATCCAATTCTCTCACATTTTTCCACATTCTGAGGCTTATACCCACCATACCGCATTACCCAGCTACTCAGCTACATTAGCCTCCCCTCCTTTGCTACACCCAAGGCCAAGATGATATTACCTTCCTCACTCCAGGGTTGACATTACCACCTTCCTCAACCCCATTTCAACTCCTTGCAGGCAGCATCCAACTCGGCAAGCTCACTGGTCTGAGCTTCAGGACATGGACACTGAAATCTCCACTACTGCCTACTCTGGGAACTAGAAGACAGCAAGGTTTCTCTAACAATGCAGAAGTGATAGAAACTTTATTACCAGGTAACAGAGAAAGGTAAAAAAAAAGGGAATTTCTCTCCATTGCCAAGATGAAAGGGAAGAATCACTGTCTACCAGCAAAGACCTACGTACTTCATACTCAGGCAAAGGTCTGGACCTTTACAAACCCTTCTCTGCCAGGAGGCACCTAAAGAGCCAGACTTCCATCCCCAAGACACAGGCAGATCTCCTGAGGGTAGAAAGCAGACTGCCCTGTACATGGGAGTGGACACTTTTCTGTCAGTGGGAGCTGCATCCTACTCCAGTTTTATTTTTCCAGTTATAGAGATGGTGTGCCTCCACAGAGGACATACTGCTGTTGGTATGTTTCACCCAGACACAGCATTGTGCTGTAAGAACTGGAACATTACCCTTGTCCTAATTCTAGGACTAATTAAGGAGCCGATCAACCTTTCTTCCCCCAAATCCTGCCTAAAGTCTTCCCAAGCACAGTCTCCCCTCTCCTAACACAAGCTTTGCCCTTTTCTACATCACGCCACTGTGAACAATGCACAGGATGAGCGACTCCTCCACACCTACCTATGCTACACCCAGAATCTGCGCTGACAGAATCACATCCAACACCCAGGTTGATTGGCCTTACAGCAGGAACACCAACTCTGTTTGAGCCTGAATATTTCGAGCAACAATTATGCTTCTGAAGAGAGCATACAAAGAGCAAAATAAATTGCTACCTGCCCCCAAGCAGAAACACTGCTCTCTCCATGAGCTTTTCTCTAGAAAGGTGATGATGCCCCCACAGCTACACCCAACGGGTGCTGACCCTCAGACGTAGAACGAGCTGCTCTTCCCTAGCTGTTTCCAGAGTGTGCTGAGGACAAAGCTTGCATGAGCCAGGTGAGCACACATGGAGCATGCAGCATGGCCGCCTCTAAAGAGGCATGTGTAGCACCCAGTTTTTCTGCCTGGCATCACTCATTAGCAGAGGAGCAGCTCTCCAACACCCCAGCCCAGTGGCAGGTTTGAACAGTGCACACCCCCCACCATTGCAGGCCTCTCATGGGTACCGGGGCTCAGCATGGGCGCGAAGGACTGCGCCACTGAACAACACAGGCTCAGGATCCATAAATTCAGTTTGCAAAAGTGAGGCAAATGCCCTCATGAGTCTCTGCACAGATCAACTACTGCTGTCAGCACAATATATACTGACTGAGTGTCCATAATCCAAACTTTATCGGTTGTACCCAAAGCCCTTAGTAAGAAAGAATAAAGTAATCTGACAACACACTGAGGTTTCATAATCTCACCTGCCCTTTCGTTTACAAAGCATATTTTACCAACTGCCACACAGCTCGTTGCCCCGAGGAACAATTAACTAAATTAGAGCAGGGGCGCGACTGACCACCGCTGCTTTCAGAAGAGGAGAGCGACTGGTGTGGAAATCTGTAAAAACCACCTTCTCTTCCACCCAGAAAGGCCCAGAACAGAGTCCCTGCACGGCCGCGGGTGGGAGCAAGAAGAAACAGGCCTCTCCTCGCCCCTCCGTGCACCTTGCAGCCCCCTGCTTTTTTAGGTAGGGCGGCGAAAAGGCAAGACAGTCTTTTAAGTAAATAACACCCACACCGCCTAACCGTGCGAACTCGGAGAGCCGGGGGGAGGGGAAGGCTACCCTTCCGTGGGGCCCTGCCCTTCCTGCGTGGCCGGGGGCAGCGGGAGGGCCGCAGAGCCGATCTCAGGCCAGGCTGAAGGCAGCCAAAGTGGCCCCCCGCAGCGCCCTGCCCAGCCCCCCCGCTGCAGGGGCACGGAGCCACCCTCCGCGGGCGAGAGGCGGGGGCGCCTGCCCTCCCCACGGCGGCGGGCCCGCCTGTTCCCTCCCCGCCACCGCTGGTTCCCCCTCAGCGTCGCCGGGCCGGGCCTCCCGCCGCGACCCAGTTCTCCTGAGGGGCGGCCCCAGCCCCTCAGCCCACACCGTGCCCGGAGCGGGGGGGGGGAAGGGGGGGGGAGGGGGAAGTGGGGGTGGGGGGCCGGGAGACACGGTTGCGCCTCCCCTCCGTCGCCCCCTCCGTCTCGCAGCCCCAGGAGGGCCGCCGGAGCCGCCGCCACCCGCCGGTACCTGCCGCGGCCGCCCGCTCGCCGCCCGCCAGCCGGCCGCACACAGACAATATGGCGGAGGCACAAGGCTCGGCCGCCAGCCGCAGGGACCAGAGCGAGGCGCGCCGGAAGCGGAAAACCCCGCAAGCAGCGCGGCGCGCATGCGCAGGAGGCGGGACTGCGCGCTGCAGGGGATTGTGGGGGTTGTAGTCCGCGGCGGGGCGGGCGGCGGTGAGGGGAGGGCTCGGGGGGGTTTGCGGGCCTTGGTCCCGCTCGGTGCCCCCGGGCCACGTCCCGGCACGGGCAGCTCTGGCCGCCCCGTGAGGCGAGGCGAGGCGAGGCGAGGCGAGGCGGCGCGAGGCGGCGCGGCCGGAGACCCTCAGCGGGGCAGTACGCGGGGCCCGCCGCCAGGTGGCAACTGCGGCCTACCGAGGCCAGCCGGGCCCGCCGGCCCCCGGGGCCGTGGGGACGCTGCGGAGCGGCGGGGCCGGAGGCTGCCCTGCACCGGGGGGTCCCGGAGCCGTGCGGCTGCAGGGGTTGTGGCGGGGTTGGTGGAAAGGGCTTTTCTCCCCCACCCCCGCTGTGTTAGCAGGGCCTTCGGTCCGAAGCTGGGCTGAGCCCTGACCCCTTCTGGTGCTCAGTGACCTTCACTTGCTGTCTTTCATGGTTTTAGCCCCAATTTCTTGTCATGCAGCCCAGTAGATTAGCTTTACCCCAAGGGTTGGCCAAAGCAGATCGTCTGCTGACCCCTCTACCATGGGCTGAGCCAGAGGAGATACTGGGGAGGAGGAAACCCATCGTGGCACAGCCTGACCCCTCTGCCGCTCCTTCTGAAATCCCACCAAGCCCCCTGGGCAGGGCAGGAGTGCGCCCTGGCTCACAGCACCCTCAGAGCAGGGCTGGCTGGAGACATGCTGGTCACTGCCCTGCCACCACGGCCAGGCTCTGGCCAAGTGCTGCAGACTGCCCAGAGCTGTGAGCCAGCCTGGAGGGGAGAGGGATTTGTGCTGAGCTGTGTCTGCACCCCCTGCCCCCCCAGGGACCCACTGTGCCCTTCAGCACCTGGGTGTGTGGCACAAACAGACAGGAGCCAGCCTGGCCCCCCACGAGGCTCCCCACAGCTGAGGCCTTATGGAAACCTGAGCCATGCTTCACCCCGCTTCCCTCCCGGTGTGGGAGTCTCCCCTGTGGGAGGCTGTTGGCCTGAATCTCACAGCCCCTCACCCCAGGTCACTCCCATTAGGTAAAGGAGCAGCTCGTCTTGGCGGGGGTATCTCCCTCTTGTGCTTTCCTTGTATTGTACGGGCCTGGGTCATCGAGGAAATCTTACAGGTCCTTCTGCTGCCGAGTGGTCACGGGGGAAGCCCAGCCCCCTTCCCCCCATTGTCAGTGGCAGGGCCGTATCCTCGCCCTGAGCCCCGGCCCTAAAAATAGCTCTTTGTCAGGCGATTGTTCCGACACCTTCGCGGCGGCATTGACGTGGGCCAGAGCAGGAGAGTGGTGGGGTAGGTGGAGGGGAAGGGCTGGAGGTCCCCCCTGGGACTGCTCCGAGTATTCGCTGCTGATAACGGCCCCTGTTGTGGGGAAATGGGCTCCTGGCTCGTGACTGCGTGCCAAAGGCCTTCCCGTGCCGCTGCCCGCTGCTGCCTGCTGCTGCCCGACAGTCACCTCTCCCCTACCTGCCCCAGCCCTTCTGCCAGCTCTGCACCAGACCCCACCCTGGGCTTCCCAGGGCTCACAGGGTGGACAGAGCCCTCCTGAGCCCCTGGTTCAGACCCTGCAGCGTGGGGTCCAGCCCTTCAGCCCCCAGCTGGCACCCTGGGGCTCCCCATGTGCCACTGCCCTGCTCACCACAGTGGGGCCAGGCCAGGCAGGGGCCTGCCCCAGGGGAGAACAGGGTTGCCAGAGGGTGGGAAGGCAGCCCAGACCCCTGCCATGTTTTGGAGGGGGTTAAGCCCAGCCCTGTAGAACTGTCCCTGCCGCAGGCACCCGCAGGGGCGACCTGCAGCACGGCCCTTCCCCAGTCCCTAGCAAGAGCCCCACTAACATGGCCCCATCTCTGCTGATGGTGCCTGTTTGGTTGAGGAGCCTCCGCAGGGCTTGTGCTGGGGAAGGGGCTGCTCTGTGGCAGGAGTGGACTCAGCCCCCCCCAGACACCCCTTCCTTGGTGCTGATCCTGAATAACTCCCAAAAGCTGAGATCCCCATGGACCCCCATACCTGCTCAGAGGGGCCCCTTGCACCGTGTGACCCCACGCAGGGGAGGCACCCAGGGGAGACCCCTCTCACTTGTCACCTCCTCCACTCTGACTACTGTCAGCTGGAGGTGACCATCCCCCCAGGGCCCTCTTGTGCCCAGCCACACCAGCTGCAGAAACAGGATTTTATTTCCCATGAGCGCGAGCAGGTCTGGATTAAAATAAACTCCTGGCCCAGATCCCTTTTCTGGTGTCACAGGAGATGCTGTGTTTGCCGTGAGTGCTGCCCGCAGATTTGATGAGTGCCCGATCCTCAACTCTCCAAGCTCCATGTCCCTGTGACAGCAACATGCCTGTCCCCTGCCTGGCCCTTGGGGATATCTCCCTCTCCCAGCCGTGCCTGGTCACACTGGCTCTCAGATTTGCTGGCCCCAGTCAGTGGCTGTCCCCAGGCTGGGCTGAGCCCCCCGGGGCCACTGGCTGTGGGGTAGGGCACAGGTCCAGCCCCGCTCTGATTACCCCCAGCGCTTTTTCCTTTTTCTTCCTTAATTTACTGAGTGCTAAATCCAAATATTACAGCTTCCCCTCCGCACTGCTGGTTACGCAGGCGGCCCCCGGCCGGGCATTGTCTTATTGTTTGCAGAGGGAAGCTCCAGCGGGAGATTAACCTGGCGTTCACCCCGCGCCACAGCTTCACACCCTGTCCCTGCTGGCCGGGCCTGCATCCCTGGGGACTGTGTCCAGCACGGGGTCCTGGCAGCCTGAGCACCTCTGAGGGATCTGGTGCATGGGGAGACACAATGGGGCAGTGGCACCAGGGGTGACTGGCAGTGTGGGTGCCCATTGAGGGGTTGGTGAGGGGCTCAGGGGCTGCAGGGCCACTGCTGCTCCTGGTGGGGTGACAAGGAGCTGGTGGGTGTCCTGGGGGTCTCAAGCAGACCCTTAGCCCTGTTCCTTCCCCAGAAACCCTGCTAGGGTGCTGTCAGGGTCAGTGTGGTCTCTCTGCTGGCACCTCAGCCCCAGGGCCATCACACTGACCCCTGGTCTGCCTGTCCCGTCCCATCCCATCCCATCCTATCCGATCCCATCCCATCCTATCCTATCCCATCCCATCCCGTCCCGTCCCGTCCCGTCCCATCCCATCCCATTCTTGGTGTGCTCATCTTCTTGGTGTGCCCATCCTTCGCCGGTCCTTCCCCCCACCCTGCCCTCGGCAGCAGAGCCCTCTCTCCCTGTCCTACTGTCCCCACTCACTGCCCTCTAGACCTTGGGGGTCCCTTCACAGCTATTTGCCCCTGGTTCTGACAGGGCTGGGAGTGACCTTTGATGCTCGACTGGTTGCTGTGGTCACTGCAGCAGGGAGATTTCCTAGGCAGTGGGTGGCTGAGCTTTGCTCCGGTGCCAGTGCAGGACATGTTGGGGTCTTTGTCCTAGCCTCCATGCTGGGAGGAGCCTGAGGAGGGCCAGGCAGCACCCAGAGGTGTTTCCAAAGGACAAGGCATGAGGAGTGCTGGATCCCAGGGCTGAAAGCTGCCTTTGTGTCCCACATCCCTGGCTGGCTCTGCTTGCTCAGCTGGCACAGGCACAGGCTCAGGCTCAGGCTCAGACATGGCTTGACCCTGCTGCCACATCCCAGGAGCTGTGGATCAGAAGAGCAGTGCTGCCCACCAACCACAGGCTCTGCCAGATGCCTCTACTGCGGCGCCTCCATCATCCCACGCTCCCATGCC
This sequence comes from Phalacrocorax carbo, assembly GCF_963921805.1. Taxonomy (NCBI): domain Eukaryota; kingdom Metazoa; phylum Chordata; class Aves; order Suliformes; family Phalacrocoracidae; genus Phalacrocorax; species Phalacrocorax carbo. The sequence continues at coordinate 8,975,465 of NC_087526.1, read as the reverse complement.
CAGCTGGACCCTTCTGGGTCCCCATGATGCCACGGGTTCCTTTCCACTAGCCCTGGTACACAGCAGTGCCGGGGACTAGAGGGTCCTGGCACTGCCATCACCAGGGATCCAGCCCTTGCCCGAGTCCCGCCCGCCTGCTCATGGCTCCACCAGCTCCTGCCCAGCCACACTGGCCTCAGCTGTCCCTCCAGCACGGTGGCTCTCAGCACTGCCGGGCTCTGGCCACGGGTGCAGCCCTGCTGCATTCCAGCCTTGCTGGCCTGGCAAGGTTAAACTGTGGAGAAGCTGAAATATTTGGGAGGGGAATGGAGAAGGGAAAGGGAAAAAAAAAATCTATAAAAAGAAAGTTTAAAAACACAAGTTAAAGAAAAAAATACCAGGCATGGAGTGCAGCTGTGGTTCTGGTTCCAGTTCCCAGGTGATGTCAGGCCTGGAGCCTCTCCAGCCCCGGCCCCTCGGAGACGGTCTTTGTGGGTTCAGCACTGAGTGTTTTTCCTTCCTGAGACTCGGGGACACCTTCCTGTCTCAGAGAAAGCGGCCAAGAGCCTTTCCAAGGGTGTCCGCGCGCAGGAAGGGGAGAGGATGGGAGGGGAGTGCGAGAGAGGCGGCGCGGCTGGGCTCAGCGTGGGGCTGCAGCAACCGGGGAGCCAGAAGCATCCGCGGGTGATTAGCTGCAGTGGTTGCAGTGCTCAACCAGCGCAGGGCAAAGGGGCACCCAGCTCCCACTGCCCCAGCAGCCTGTGGCGCCTCTGAGTCACCATTTCCCTCTTGCGATGCTGGGAGGGGCTGGAATGTACTAGGACCCTTGGGATTGGCACCAGCACATGATGGGACCCATGGGCTTGGCACTGGGATGTGCTAGGACCCATGGCCCCAGCGCTGGGACATGCTAGGCTCTGCAGTCCCATTACTGGGATGTGCTGGATTCCACAGGCCAAGCACTGGGACATACTGGGTACACAGCCCCAGCAGTGGGACCTAGCTGGGACCAACGGCCATTGCACTGGGGCTTATTAGGGTCCTAGAAACTGGCACTGGGACATGCTGGGACCTGTGGCCCCAGCACTGGGATGTGCTGGATTCCACAGCTCCTGCACTGAGACACACTGTGACCCATGGCCTTTACACTGGGGCTTGCTGAGGCCCTAGCTGCTGGCACTGGGACATGCTGGGACACTCGTGCTCAGCCCTGGGACACACTGGAACCCAAGACCCAATGGTTGGAACACACTGGGACCCATGCACTCAGTGCTGGGTCCTGCTGTGCCCCCAGCACTAGGACCACCAGCCATCGCTGGCCCCCCAGGGGCTCCGGAGCTGCAGCTTCAAGGGATGGGTCCCATTTCGTGTGTGGGTTGGGCTGTTTGCAGAGCGCAGCCCCCTCCCTGCCGCCCCTGCCCCCCGATAAACCCAGGGGCAGGGATTCTGTGTCCTGGGCTGTTTGGAGAATCTCACGGCTGTTTATTGGGGTCTGGGACACATTAGCCACGCTGAGAACAAACCTCTCCCACCCACCCCGGTCCCTGCCTGGGACTAGCTCTCACAGCTGCACTGCGCTGTCAGCTCCATAAATCAAACCCAGGGGGAGGGAGCCTAGGGCAGGCTCGCCTCAGCCGAGCAGGGGGCCAAAAGGTGCAGGTGGGCTGCTGCCTTCACCCCCTCCCCGGGGCAGGCTGGGGAAGGCTCCTGCAGGACCCCAGGGTGTTCCCCCTGCTCCCTGCTGGCTCCAGCACTCTGGGGAGACCGGGCAGGTCCGACCCTGTAGACCTTGGGGTCTGCCCTGGCATCTCCTGGCTGCCCCTTCTGCAGCTGCCTGTACTCCGTGGGACTCACCAGCCCCTGGGAGCTGCGGGTCCCAGCACAACACCTTTCTCAGGCTTGGTGTTCGCTGCTGCCCAGCCCAGCCTAGGCCCCCCCAAGCAGGATCCTGGGGGAGGACCCGGCTTGGGAACCCCCCGTGTCCCCACCTGACCCCGTGCAGGTGCTGTTGCCTGCAGCCCCACCGTGCACGGCCCTGGGCAGCCATCATGGTGGCAGTAAGGCAGTGGTGGCAGTTGCAGTGGTAGTGGCAGTCACAGCAGTGGGGACAGTCATGGTGTTGGTGGCAGTCTTCGTATCGGTGGCAGTCGTGGGGATGGTGACAGTCGTGGTGGTGGTGGCAGTTGCAACAGTCATGATGTACTGGGTGGAAGGGAAGGCACAAAAGCAGTGACGCCAAACCTGACCCACCGCTTGGGTGCTTGTGGATGTGGCATGGGGCTGGCAGCGCTGTCCCCATCCTGTGGCATGACACAGTGCAGACCACATTGGGGCTCCTGTAGCCCTAGCAGGGCCAAAGCTGTCGGCAGGGCCTGGGGACATGGGGGCAGCATGTGCCTGGGGGTCTCACCCCACATGGATCCCATTGGGGCCCTCAAGCACACCCACGGGGAGAGCCAGCACGGGCACACTGGCTCCAGTGGCGCGGAGCAGCGGCGGGCACAGGGCTGGGGGGCCAAGGTGATACTGGGGACCTCATGTGCCCCCTACCTTGTCCCACACTGGGGAGCCAGGCAGGCACCAGCCCATCAGAAAAATAAGGTTTATTTTCCAAGCGGCTGCACGTGCACAACCAGCGCCCGCGGGGCCGCAACACCATCCCCCTCGGAGCGCCTCGATGCTGGCCACACACGGGCCCCTTCCAGTCCAGCCCCGGGGCGTGGGGACCCCCTTCTCCGGCCCTGCCTCACACGGGAGGCCTTGGCCATGGGAACACCCTCCCGCCCCGCTGCCGGCTCCGGGGCCAGTGTCGGTGCGGTCCCAGCCTGCGGCCCTGCGTTCAGCTGCCGCCGCCTCGGATAGGCAGCTCCCTCCCTCCCCGCTCAGGTCTCTGGGGCTGGCGTGCGCGGGCTCCAGCTGGCTCTGCCGCTTGTTTCAGGTGGGTGCTGCCGGACCCTGGCTCATCTCCGTGACACTCGCAGGGGGGTCACCCCCCGCATCTTTAGGCAGTTGCCCCCGAGGTCCCTCCGGCTGCCCTGTGGAGAGAGGAGGGGAGAGTTACAGGCGATGGGGTGCCCTGGCCGGGGGGTGCCCCGCTTCTGCCCACTGCCACCCTGTGCTGGCTCTGCATGGAGGAGCCACCTGGGAAATGGGCAGTGCCTCAGTCCTGGGTTGGCTCAGCACTACCCAGGACAGACAGACAGATGGGGCCGTGCCCGGCGAGCAGCTGGGTAGGCAGTGGGATGGCTGCTATGGGGTGGCCACCCACAGCTCCATCACCCTACAGGGACATAGGCCCCATGGCTGCTCACTGCCACCATGCTCAGACCCGAGGGCAGGGCTGCCACTGTCCCAGGACAGCCCCACAGCCCCAGTGGGGATGAGGAGGTTCAGCCCCACTTCCCAGCACAACTTCAGCCCAATACTGCCCTGTATAACCCAGCACAGACCAGCATGGACCAGGTCTAGCCCAGAACAGCCCAGTTTAACCCATCATGGCTCAGCAGAGCCCAGGACAGCCTAGTTCGAGCCCAGCCCATTTCCAACCCAGCCCAGCCCTTTTCCAGCCCAGCCCAACCCATTTCCAGCTTAGCACAGCCCAGCATGGCCCAGTACAGCCCATTTCCAGCCCAGCCCATTTCCAGCCCAGTACAGCCCATTACAGCCCCTTCGCAGCTTGGCACCAGTGCCAGAAGGTGCAGAGCCCCCAGGGTCCTGGGTACCGCTGGAGATCCCAGCCCCAGTGCCACCATGGGGTCCACTGGGGGGTCCAATGCTGCACCAGCCCCCCAGCCCCGGTCCCAGAGACACAGCTCAGCCCCATCCGAAGGGTCCCAGTTAGGGGCAGCTCTACCAAGGACCAGGGCTGGGGGTCCCCTGGGGCCAGATCCAGGGAGGCTGCAGAGTCTGGACAGCAAAGTGGGGGATGGGAACAGGAGGAGCAATTGAAAACTGAGCAGCAGAAACTGAGAGAGACCTATGGCCTGGAGTGTGCCTCATGGCCACACTGCTCCGGGTTGCACATGGGACAGCTTGGGTGTCTCATGGGGATGGTGGTGGGTCTGGCAGCCCCTGCCCACAGCCCTGCCCAGGGGTGCACATGGGGCTGGGAAACTGCATCCTGCATGGCCCATCCCAGGGCAGGGGACCCAGGACCCTGCCATGGGCAGCAGGATGGGTTCGCCATAGGAAGGGTGTCCCCTGAGCTTCAGGGTGCTGGTGGAGGGTCAGGCAGGCAGGGCAGGGCAGGGCAGGGCAGGGGTGCCCAGCTCAGCCCCCTGCCCCTGGTGAGAGCCATGCCAGCACCACCAGCAGAACATGAGTGGGGCCACGGTTTGGGGAGCCCTGCACAACCCCCTTGTGGGGCGTCTGCTGTGTCCTGACTGTCTCCATCATGTCAGGGTGCTGCCCGGGGCAGCCCTGCTGCAGAGCCCAGGGGGGCTGGTGGGGTCGTGGACAGGGTCTAGAATGGGGATGGGGTCAGCCTGTGAGCTCTGAATTCCTCCCCTGGGGCAGCCAAGTGCCCCCCCGCACTGGGGTGACTGTTTAACCCCCCGAGACCTCCTGGCCTGGACGGACGCTGGGGAGCAGCCCGGCCCTCTGACGCGAGCGGGAGCTGTGGGCGTGCGGCTACGAGCAGGATTTGGCCGGGAGCAGCCAAAACCTCTAGCGGGGGCTGGAGCCAGAGCCTGCAGTTCTCGCGGGGATGTGCTGAACCTCCTACCCCGCTCAGCCTGGGCAGGGGTTGCTGCCTCCCATCCCTTGGGGACATGCCAACCCTCCTGCCCTGCTCAGCCTGGGCAGAGGCTGCTGTCCCCATCCCACTGCCCTGCTCACCCCTTTCCGCTGATTGCTGAGGCAGAAGGTGCAGATGCTGCGGGGCTGCTTGCTGTCCAGGTCGCCCTTGGCCCCGTAGATGGCACTGAAACAGGGCTGCCCGTCTTCGCAGCCCTCGCCCAGCAGCAGCACATTGGCCAGGTGGGAGATATAGCTGGAGGCCAGGCGGAGGGTCTCGATCTTGGACAGCTTCCGATCCACTGGCTCGGTGGGGATGAGGGTCCGCAGGGCGGTGAAGGCCGTATTGACGCTCTGGGTCCGGTCCCGCTCCCGTGCGTTGGCCGCCTGCCTCTGCTTCACCATCACCATTGGCCCTGGTTTTCGTGGCAGCTTGCGGCGAGCCTCCGCGCCCTCGCAGCAGCCAAACGACTGGTCCGATGTGTCGCTCTCGCTCCGGTTCTCCTCGTCCTCTGAGAGAATGCTGAGGTCGGGGTAGAGCACGCGGGCAGCCACGGGGCGCAGCATGGTGAAGGCCATGGCGTGGTGCCTGCCCGCGCCCCCAGCCCTGCTGGGGTGACCCCCCGGGCTGCGGGGAGCCTTCCCCCGCCGGCACGGCTGCGACGGCCGGCTCCGGATGCCTTCCTGCTGCTGCTCCGCTCCGGCGGCCAAGCGGGGCTGGAACGACTGTCTGCGGGGGGAATCGGGATTTATACAGCCGGGGAGGGGCTGCCGCTGGAGCCCACCCCCAGCCGGCCCCCCGAGCTGCCGGCCAGCGTCCAGCGTCCTCGCCCCAGCCCATGGGAGCCAGCACTGGCTCCAGCCACGGGCCTGGCCCTGCTCCGGCATGCTGGCCTGGCTGCAGGCACCTTGCATCCAGGGCCAGGCTCCAGGTTGTGCCCATGGTGGTACCAGGCCCCGGCAGTGCCACGGAGAATGCCACGGCCACTGCACAGCAAGTGGTCCGTGTGCAGGAGCCCTTGGCCCTGGGTGCCTATGGAGCGATGACACATGCAGCACCAGCCTGTGGGCAGTGTGTCCCCAGCCCCTGCCCCGCTGTGCCCAGCCAGCCCTGGGTCCTGTGCACGGCAGCACATTGCAAAAACGGTGTGTGGGAAGTGGGATGGGGCAGGTACTGGGGTTGCAGGTGGCTCCGGTACGGTCCCCAGGGTATTTATCGGATGGGATGCTGGTGCGCAGCCAGAGGACACACAGCTCCCCACACCCCACCGTGCCCCACTGGGACAGGGTCTGTACCCAGGAGCATGCCCAGCACGATCAGGGAGCAGTGAGGGCAGGCAACCCTGCAGGGATGTTCTGTACCCCTTGCCCCTCTGTCCCCAGGGCCTGGCACCCCACCTGCTTGCCACAGAAGGGGACAGGCGGACATGGTCAGGGGCATGGGCAGAGCTGCAGGCAGCACTGCCGGGCAGCCAGAAGTGTTTCCTCCCACCCGGGAGGAAGGTGTGTGCCGGCAGTGGAAACACAGAGTCTTTTCCTGCGAGGGAGAGTTGAGCTGGCAGCAGTGGGAGCCACTGGTGTCCGGGCAGGGCTGGGAGTGTTCCCCCTGCTGCTTTCTGGGCACCAAATATCACTGGCCATGGCCACCCCCTGCTCCTCTTCACCAGGCAGGTCTGTGTAGGTCCTGGTCCGCTTTCACCACCCCAGTCCCAAGCCTGGCACCCCTGAGAGCAGGCAGGGGGGTGGCCAGTTGAGTCAAGCAGGCAGGAGGTTTCCTGCCTGCCTTCCTCCCCGGCCTGTGGCCGAGCAGAGGTCAGCGGCTCAGCAATGCTCTGGGCACGGCAGGTCAAGCAGCAAAGGCAAACAGAGGGCAGGAGCCAGTTCCCAGCGGATGGTCCCGGGGCTGCTCGGGATGTGGCCCTGGGGCCTGATGGTGCCTGTGGTTCTGGCCCATGCCAGCTGTGGTCCTAATGTGGCCACCGAGCCCACAGCCAGAGGGGGATTATGGGAGAAATCTCCAGCTAATAAGGCAAAAAGGGCCAGCTTGTGGGCCTGCTGGGGGCTGGGACAGCAGCCACGGGACACAGTAGGCATGTTGCAAACCCCAGAGTGAGATGGTGAGCAGGTGGGCCTTGAGTCCACAGGACAGGCATCATGTCCCACTATGCCCCATGGCCGAAACTGCATGGCTGCAGGACCAGAGCTCGTGAGGTGTCTCCCAGGCCAGTGGGTCCCCTCGGGGGTCCCCCCAGTGCATGCCAAGGCTTGTCACTGCTGGGACCATGGCAGGGGTGGCCATGCTTCCTGTACTGGCACCGGCACCAGTTTGCTGCCTGCCTGGCCCAGCAGGCTGTGAGCAAACGGCCCCTCTCGCCCCCGTGGGGCACTGACAGCCCCTCGCTGGCGGGACCCCCTTGCCCTGTTTTCCTTCGCCATTTGTCTGCCTCCACAGAGCCTGTAAATCACACGGCGGGGGGGAGAGGGCCTCCCTGGGGGCCGGAGGTCCTGCTGGGGCTGGGGGTGTGCAGGGCTTCACTGGCTGTCCACATTGCCATGGGGACATGTCCCTTGTTTGCTCCATCCCCAGCCACCTCTTGATGCACATTGGTGCCCGTGAGGGACCCCAACCCTCTCCTGGCCCTGGCAATAGACCCTGCCCAGGCACAGACTGGGGGCTGTTTCTATCCTTTCTTTCTTCCCCAGATGGGGATGGGCAAGCCCTTGGCACAGCAGGCAGGGAGCAGGCAGGTGCCTGTGTGGACAGGGGAGCCCCTGCTCTCGTCCTGCTCTTGTCCCAGAGTCCTGCTGGGCTGTGGCTGGGGGGCTGCAGCAGCCCCCAGCCCTGACAGGCGGCAAGACGGATGACAGGGGCTGTGTACTCAGCTGTTGCCGCCCCACACATGGCCACCAGCTGACGGAGATGGGCTGGGAGGGAGAGCCCAGGCCCAGGGCCCAACCAAGCCACCCTGGGGTGTTTCTGGGGGGCATGGCCACGCATGGGGTGCTGGTGGCCTGTGCTACTGTGGTGGAGGATGGGGCACTCGGGGACATGGGCAGAGAAGGAGCAGTGGGCTTTGGAGGCAGCCTGGTGTAGGGCAGGGGGCAGTGCATACATGTGCATGCATGAGCATGAAAGTGTGTGCATGGCTCTGCCTGTGTGCGTTGGCATGGATGTGCAGCTGTACATATGTATGTGCACATGCATTCATGCGTGTGTGGGCATGTCTGCATGGATATATATATCCATTCATGTGTGGGCATGGATATATGCGAGTATGGGTGAGTGCACATGTGTGTATGCAGTTGTACACGTGTGTGCGCAAGTGTATGCATGTACATGCATGCCGGTGCATGCAGCAGGTCTGTGTATGCATGGTGCTATATACACCCTGACTTCCACCACCTCCAGCTGCAGAGAGGTCTCCAGGTTGCCACATGTGTGTCCTGCACATGGGAGGACTGATGGACAGAAGGAGCTGGCAGTCCTGGCCAGGAGAGTAACGGGAGCCACGGGAAGCAGCAAATGCTGCCGTGTCCCTGCTTGTCCAGCTGCCAGCTGCCTGCGGATGCTGCTGCCGCTGGGGTGGGAGGATGCGTGGCAGCAGCCGAGTTTTCCTGTGCTGCCCAGCGGGCATGCAGGACAGGACGTGCGTCTCAATGCCTGGACTCCCCCCGACACCAAGCACCTTGGGTCTGACTCAGCTGGGCAGCACGAGGCGCAGCCGGGGGCCACAGCATCACAAACCTCGCACCGGTTGCTGTGCCGCACGGCCAACTTGAGCAGGTGCCAGGACATGGTTGTGTTTGGCACCACGGCTCTCCCAGCTGATCCAGCCAAACAAAACGACTGCTGGGTTGAGGGCTGCCGTCCCAGCAGAGCGGTGCTGCGCTGCACAGCCCTGGGCATAGAGTGGGCAGCACTACGCAGTGGGTCAGTCATGCATGGTGGGCAGGGGTCAGATAGGACCCTGCATGGGACACGTGGCATGGAAGAGACATGGCCTGAGCATGGGGTCACAGCCATGGCCCCAGACCAACCCACCAGGCACCCCCAGGTGTAAGATGGCCAGTGGAGGGGCATCCCTGGGGTTGGGGTGCTGGGCAAGCCAAGGGCTGTGTCCTGCCCCCACTGGCAGGGAAATGCCCCCTGCCTCCCACTCCGGGGAGTGTTTATCTGCGAGGTGATACTTAAGTGTAAGAAAATAAACAGGGAGCAGATGGGCCGGGGGCCCAGGGCTGCCCCCAGCCCTGTGGGGCCGCTCTGGCCCTGCTGGGAAAACACTACTGCCGGCGAGGCAAATGGATTCCAGACCTGCAGCAACGCCGGCACATGTGGCCGCCAGGACGCCAGGCCTGACCCTGCTGAGCCCCAGCGAAACAGAACCAGGCTGACCTGACCCGTCCCATCCCACCCCATCCCATCCCACCCCATCCTATCCATGCCGTCCCCATCCTGTCCCATCCCACCGAGACCCCCAAGAGCCTGGACCTGCCTGCCCACAGCTCCTGACCAACCCCCCAGCACAGGGGTATGTCCAGGACTGGCCTGTCTGCCTGTGGCTCCCTGATTTCGGGGCAGTTCAGGCCAGCAAGGCCATAGCCTCGCAGAGCTGCCCCATCGCAGGTGACTTTGGGGAGCTCTGTGCCTGGCACTGAGCCCAGCTGGGGCTGGGGGTCATCCAAGGGGTGGCTGTTCCTGCTTGCCAACAAAGGAGACCAGGGCTGGCAAACCTGGGAAGCCCTAGAGGCCCCTGAGTGGCAAGGAACAGTGAAACGGGCTCAAGGGGTCAGGGCATTGTGAAACCTTTTGGTGAGTAGAAGCATTTCCCCACAAGAGCAGCCCCTGTCCTGGGAGAGGTCCCTGTCTGACCTCCCCTGGGGCCAAGGCTGTGGCAGAGTGTCCTGTCAGGTCCCTGGGGCAGTGTGGGGAGCCCCAGGCCCCCTCTGCCTACCAGGCTGTACCTGCAGGCTGAGGCTGCTGGTCTGGAAGGCATTACACGCCTGTCATGTGGGGAAGTCTGTCCCAGTTCCGGAGCTGGGACCCCCCCCACCCAGCCCGGGCTGGGGGGAGCCCACAAAGCCCCTTTGTTCCTGCTCTGGAACGAATGGATTGGAGGCAGCCGGGATCGGCTGTCATCCAGTGACACCGGAGACCTCGTGGGTCAGGCAGAGGGAAAGGGGACAGGTGGAGGGACAGAGAGGTGGACGGACAGAACTGAGGCAGAGATCGCTGGCTCTGGTGAGACCCACTCCTGTGCCAGCTGGGGGGTTGCGGCACTAGTAGCACTGGCTGGGGGCTGAGGACCAGCTCATGCTGCCTGCACTGTGTCAGCCCCAGGGATGTGCTGGTTAGCCTCAGAGATGCTCACACAGCCCCTTGGCTGCAGTGGCCAGTCCTGGCTCCTGGCTGGTGCCACCAAGCCCCAGGAGTGGCATGACAGGGCACCCACAGGATGGGCATGGATGTCCTGGCACTATTTGCAGAGGATGGGAAGCTGGAAGAGCTGATTGTAGGATCAGCTTCCAGCTGGAAGAAGCCCCCACGGGGTACGGGGAGAGAGGGTTGTAGGATCCTGGCAGCCTCTGTTTTTCTCCACTCATGGAGTCACAGCTCTGCAGAGCTGCCTCACACCCAGTTCCCTTTATAAGGGGCACAAACCCAAGGAGAGGGGCTGAGCAGAGTCCATGGGAGATGGCTGGCCCTGGGGGCACAGCCCGGGATCTGGGCAAAAACCTGTCCCTGCCATTTGGTGGCACCCTGGCAATGTCCTGTCCTGCTGCAGGAGCTGCAACCTCCTCCCTTTCCCCCCCTGCTCTCTAACAAGAGGAAACTTTTTAGCACGCCACAATTCTTCTGAGAAATTTATGGCCCATCAGGGAGCCGTGGACCAGGGCTGCTCTCTCTGTGAACGCTTGCAGGGCTTCCTCCCGGCGGAGAGCAGCTTTGATATGGCACATGCAGCTCTGCTGCGCTGGAGTCTCCCTCCGGCCCCTTCTCTTGCAGAGGGGAGGGAAGGGGCTGTAGGGAGCCTCCGGTGCAGCAGCCCCCAGCCCACCTTGCCCTTCCTCCCCAGTGGCTCCTGCGGAAACACCGTGCTGGCAGGCAGTGGCAAAGCATGCCCCATTTGGTGGGCAGCGCTGCCAGCTCCTGCTGTGCACGCTGCCCTGCAGAGCTGGTGCCCAGGGTGGCTGCGTCCTCCTCCCAAACCCTCTCCCCAGACTGTTTCTTCCCTGGCAGGACATGATCCTTCCAGGGAGGAGCATGGCCCAGGGGGCAGAGCGAGGGCAGAAGTGTCCAGCCACGGTTCCTGTCCCAGTCCTGCTGCTGACTCACAGCACGGTGGGATGAGTCAGTGGCCTTTCCTCTCCCTGGACCGAGGTTCCCGGCTCAAAGGGATGCTGAGACGCCCAGGGGATGCTCAGGGCGGGTTTTCCAGCCTGCATGTGGGGTGAAGACGTGGCATTTGCAGAAATGACAGCATCCCTGTATGGCGGGACTGCATGTGTTCCCACAGCTGGGCCAGAGCTGACCCTGACTTTGGCTGTCTGCCAGCGTGGTCTGCCAGAGCATCCACCCCCCAACACAGCATTCATCTCCAACACTGCATCCACCCCCTTGCAGAGCACCCATTCCTGAGCAAAACATCTGTCCCTTTGCAGAGCATCCATCCCCTGGCAGCATGTCTCGTGCCACAGCCACCACTCTCACAGGTGCCAGGTCTCCCTGCTATGCCATGCCGTGCTGCTGCATATCTGCTCCTGACCCCAGCACCCCCCAGCACCAGGCCCCAGAGCTGTGGGGGTTTCATTGCCTTTATTCCAGGTGCAGCAGTGCATGTCCCCACCACACCATTTTGGAGATGTCCCCCATGAAGAGGGGGACCACGGGATGTGTCCAGGGAGGGGGGCAGGTGGTTTTGGGACAAGCATAGCCTGGGATCCTCCTGCACCAGGCACAGAGTGAGCCCAGAGTTGCTGGGGGGGTGCTGGGGACTGGCCATGCCCAGTTCGGCTGAGCCTCCTCCTGGTTCAGCTGTGCCCCGCTTCAGCTGTTCTCCAGTACCGCTTGTGCTCCAGGTATGGCTGTGCCCCGCTTTGCCTGTGTCCCTTCCTGGTTCAGCTGTGCCCTGGATGGGCTGTGAACTGGCCCAGTTCCAGTGTGTCCCGGTTCATCCCGTCCCGGTTGAACCGTGCCCCGGTTCAGCCCCTCCCATCCCGGTTCAGCCTGTCACAGTTCAGCCGCGCCCGTTAAGCCCGGCCTGACCCGTCCCAGTTCATCCTGGCACGACCCTTCCCAGTTCATCCCGGCCTGGTTCGTTCCATCTTGGTTCATCCTGTCCCGTTTCATCCCGTCCCGTCCCGGTTCATCCCGTCTCGTCCCATCTCGGTTCATCCCGGTTTATCCCGTCCCAGTTCACCCCGTGCCGTCCTGGTTCATCCCGTCCCGTCCCATCTCGGTTTATCCCGTCCCAGTTCACCCCGTGCCGTCCCGGTTCATCCCGTCCCGTCCCATCTCGGTTCATCCCGGTTTATCCCGTCCCAGTTCACCCCGTGCCGTCCCGGTTCATCCCGTCCCGTCCCATCTCGGTTCATCCCGGTTTATCCCGTCCCAGTTCACCCCGTGCCGTCCCGGTTCATCCCGTCCCGTCCCATCTCGGTTCATCCCGGTTTATCCCGTCCCAGTTCACCCCGTGCCGTCCCGGTTCATCCCGTCCCGTCCCATCTCGGTTCATCCCGGTTTATCCCGTCCCAGTTCACCCCGTGCCGTCCCGGTTCATCCCGTCCCGTCCCATCTCGGTTCATCCCGGTTTATCCCGTCCCAGTTCACCCCGTGCCGTCCCGGTTCATCCCGTCCCGTCCCATCTCGGTTCATCCCGGTTTATCCCGTCCCAGTTCACCCCGTGCCGTCCCGGTTCATCCCGTCCCGTCCCATCTCGGTTCATCCCGGTTTATCCCGTCCCAGTTCACCCCGTGCCGTCCCGGTTCATCCCGTCCCGTCCCATCTCGGTTCATCCCGGTTTATCCCGTCCCAGTTCACCCCGTGCCGTCCCGGTTCATCCCGTCCCGTCCCATCTCGGTTCATCCCGGTTTATCCCGTCCCAGTTCACCCCGTGCCGTCCCGGTTCATCCCGTCCCGTCCCATCTCGGTTCATCCCGGTTTATCCCGTCCCAGTTCACCCCGTGCCGTCCCGCCCCGGTCCCGCGGCGCAGCGCGGCACAATAGCGCCACCTGCCGGCCCCGCCGCGCCGCACGGCCCCGGGCGCCTCCCGCGGCCAGCGAGACCCTGATGCCATCTCGGCTGGGGTAGCGCGGGGACACCCCAGACCCGCAGGGACCCCCCCCCAGGACCGGGGGGACCCTGACCCCATTCCCACCAGAGGCTCACGGGGACCCAGGATCAGGCCCAGCTCAGTCCACGGGGACCCTGCGGCGACCCGTCGGGGCAGGGAGCTGCCGGGGGGGGGGGGGGGGGGCTGCGAGGGGCCGTGCATCCTCCGCGGCGCCGCGTTAGCGCAGGTGGGGCGTGGAGGAGCCCAGGTAGGTGCGGAGGTCGCTGAGGGTGGAGGGGATGATCTTGGCGGGGATGGTCTCCCGGTTGAGCACCTTGTGGGCGGCGAAGCGGTGGCAGCCCCCAAAGGAGTAGAAGTAATCCCCGCCCTGGCTGCCCTTGATCCAGAGCACGTCGATGGGGGGCACCTGCTCGGGATCTTTCTGGGAAGAGAGAGACACCCCCCCCCGAGAGCAACGCGTGCCCCTAGACCCCCCAACTGGTCTGCGCAGGGCCTTGGTGCTGCAAGCTTCCCCAGCAGTGCACCCCAGGGTGGCATGGGTCAGTGCAGGGCCGGCTGTCCTGAACACCCTGGGGAGAGCAGGGCCATGCTCACCTGCAGGGTCTCCACCAGGCTCTGCACCTTGCCTGGCTCCAGCTCCGCCGGGATGGGCCGGATGAGGACACGCATGGGTATGTTGTGCGTGGCTGAGATGTGCTGCGTGTGGATGCTCTGGTCCCCGGCCTCGGCCATGGCTGCTGCCGGCAGCTGGCCTCGTCCTTCCTGCCCACCCGGCTGAGGCTGCCGCTCCGCCCCAAGCAGCATAGTACACAGCCGGGCCCCTCTACTTCCTCCTGGGCTGGCCATCGCCATCGTCACCTGAAGTTTTGCAGAGTCACAGTGAAGGGGCAGGACAGGCAGGGCTGGGCTTCTGGGACCGGTGCCAGCACCGACTGGCCTGCTGCCTGCTCCTCTCTTCCCGGTGAGGCTGTGGTCAGGGCTGCCCTCGGCTCCCTGTCTGAGCCAGGCATCCCTTGGCATGTAGTAGCTGAGCCCTCACCAAGGTTGCTTGGTGTGCTGGGGGTCTCTGTCCTGCTCCCAGCCCCACGGCTGTCTGGGGGTCTCTGCTCCTGGTAAGCCCTGGCCATGCCGGGGCTCTAACAATCTGTGTGCAGCATCTCAGCCAGGAGCTGGGATGTGCCCCCCGCGTGCCCAGAGCCCCCTCCCTGCTGGAGTGTCCCCACTCCAGAGCCCCCTCCCTGCTGCACTGATGCCGGCGGGGTCCTTGGTGAGGAAGAGGCAGCATGAAACAGCCCCAGAGCTGAGCAGTGAAGCACTGATGCCCTGTGGCTGGGCGGACACTGCGGCACTCCAGCTCTGAATCTTTCTAGGTCATTTCTCCAGATGGAGGAGAGGCTTTCAGCAAGAACTGGGTCTCCCACCCCACTGGCTGCCGGAACCGGGGCAGCCTGAATCCATACCAGGGCCGTGGCACTGGCAGACGGCTATTCCCAGCCCCCTTGCCCTGGCTCCTGGGGGCCGCGGAGGGACCACAGCCCAGTGCTGACTCAGAAGCACGCTGGGTGACTCACTGCCCTGTGCAAGGGCTGGTGACTGTGAGAGTCAGGGACAGGCTTGCGAGGCTTTGGGATGATCTTTTTGTTGGATGAATTGGGTGATGACTTTGCAGGTGAATTATCGTGCTTGCACCTGTGGGGCAGCACCGATGTCACCAGGAGTGCAAGGCTCAGTGAGGGCTTTGCTGATGATCTGGAGGCTGAAAATAATTTATCCTCCCCCTTTGGCACCCGTCTGTGGGGAAGGAAGGCAGTGAGAGGAGTGGGGGCCAGAGGCGCCTGGCTGCCCCTGGGAGCGGGGCTCTGCTGGGTTGTTCCCACCTTCCCTGACCTGTGCCTGTGTGGGCAGGAGTGGATGTGAATGTGACAGCAGCTGAAATAATATTGGCTTACCGAACCCTTCTCATTCAGCGCAGCCGAGCCCTGGGGTTGAGGCTGAGGGTGTGTGAGCACCGCTGGGCACCCCTTGGGCTGCCTGCTGGGCTCACCACCCTGCTGCCAGGATTTCACACAGCGCTTTACTTCCAGGTCAATGCTCTACTGCTGCTTGCAACCCCCCTGGTGCTTTTGCAAGCAGGGTGGCATTATGAACTGACCTTTTGCTGTGGCAGGGGGTTGTCTGGTTGCTGCCCACCGGCTGCTGGGGCTGGCAAGGCAAAGCAGGCAGCACTGGATGCTCTGGGTGCGTCAGCTGCCCCTGTCCCAGTCAGCTGCTCGGGCATCTCCACCCCTTGTTTTGGAACAGATATTCTCTCTGTGATGCTCCTGCCCTGCGGCTGGCCAGGGCACCACGGGAAGGGCAGGCCAGCAGCTGGCTTCCCTTGTCCGGCACTCACATGTCACACCCACCACCGCCTGTACAAATCTCCCGAGACACATGGTTAGTGGCAGAAATCCCTTTTATATCCCTGAATTGCGTTACAAGTAATACTGCAGGCGGCCAGTACTTAGTAGACTTGTCTTACTGGGGGCTGTCGAGTACAAAACCTGGCAGAAAAAAATCTATCATGCACGGAAAATTATTGCTGTAGTATCTGCTATTTACAGTATAGACAGGGGCAGAGGCGCAGTGCTCCATGCCTGCCCAGCCGAGGGACGCGGTGCTGCCACGGAAAGGAGCCAGCATTGCAGGGAAACCCTGAACTGCTGCGTCCTCGCTGGTGGGGTGTCTGCGTGGCCGGGGCGATGCTCTTCCCCTGCGCGGGGGTGCAGGTGCGTGGCTACCATGCTGCGGCAGCGAGGATTGTGACAGGGGTGTTCTCGGGAGGCGTCGAGCCTGCGAGCCATGGCCGTGCCAGCACGCGGGGAGCACACAGGTGCCGAGGCGGTGGGAGGAAGACGGTGCAGGGAGGAAGACGGCGCAGGAAGACAGTGTGGGGGTACACGAGTGTGGCCCCATAGGGTGCCGGGCTGAACCCCAAAGGTGTCAGGGACCGGCATGGGGTGATGAGGCTATGGCAGCTCGCGGCCCGAGGTAGGAAGCAGAGGCGCAGGTTGGGCCCCGCTCCGGGATGCCGCGCGTGCGGCGCTCGCTCCAGGGCTGGCGCGGGGATGCTCCGCCAGGAGGTTGCATAGAATGGCTGGTTTGTCCCCACCGGGCTGGCGCAGGGCAGGTAGCTGAGCAGGAGCCTGCAGCAGCGAGGAAGACGAAAGAGAAGGGCTTTGCCTTTTGGGGAGGCTTGCAGGGCGTGGAGCCCAGGCTGCTGGGCCAGCTCGTGCCCTCCTGCCTCTGTGCCCACCGCAGGGTCCGATCTCGGAGTCCTGTCCCTGTCCATGTCACCGTGGCTGTGTCCTGGGCACGGCGGCTCTGCTGCAGCTCTGCCACCTCCTGCAAGCCAGCGCTGGCATGGCCCTGCCAGTCTTGGCAAATAAATAGTGAAAAGCATAAGTTATAAAGTATATAAATAAGAACATTTAAATAGACTCACCCAAACTTTACGGCTACATTGACCCCCTCCTCCTGAGCGCAGGCGGGTGGCGATGGCGAGGGGGCCTGGAGCTGGCTGCGGAGGGATCCGGGCAGAGGCTGGTGGTGCGTGGGGAGCAGTTGGGGTTTTGGTGCTGCCCCAGGGCTAGATCTCCA
This sequence comes from Phalacrocorax carbo, assembly GCF_963921805.1. Lineage (NCBI taxonomy): Eukaryota > Metazoa > Chordata > Aves > Suliformes > Phalacrocoracidae > Phalacrocorax > Phalacrocorax carbo. Next base: position 8,958,821 of record NC_087526.1, on the reverse strand, counting down.
GCCCAGCCACCAGCAGGGCTGTTTGCACAGTGAGGGGGGCTGCATCTGCCTGGGGAGGCTGTTCCCCAGCCCATCACAATGGCTGGGGCCAGTCGTGCCTAACCAAGCCCGGAGCCAGCAGGAGATGTCCCCCACAGGTCTCTACTGGATGCCCCTTGCTTTTCCCCTGACTCCAGGGCTGTGGAGCCACAGTGCTAGAGTGAGCAGTGTGCCATGGGACCATGTCCCATGGGACCATGCCAAGCAGGGGGGCATTGGGGTGCCCCAGGACCCGGGTGGTGGTCTGCAGGGACCCCCTCCTCCAAGGGTGACTGACAGCCCTGCCCTCCCATCAGCCGCACTGTCCATCAGTCATGTCGAGCCTTCAGTCGTACTGGCCCATGGTCCCTCTGAGTTAGGGTCAAGGTGAGGTTTTGCTCCTGGGGGGAGCAGAAAAGTGTCTTTTCTCCCCTGGGATCCCCTGGGAGGAGAAGCAGCAGCTCTAAATAAATAATAGTAATAAATTAAATAAATAGAGGTGAAAGTCATGAGCTGGGGGAGGAAAGTCTCTCCTGGGTCTGGAAGAGGTCCCTGGGTGAGTCCCCCACAGAGAGACCTGCCTGGCTGAGGGGGAGCTCGGGGAGCTGGGGGCAAGGAAGCGGGTCCCACTATGGGCCCGGCTGGATCCAGCCCATTCCAGGGAGTGCTTGGGCACCCTCCTCCCAGGTGGGGAGTGAGTCTGCAGGGATGTGTCCTCCAGCCATAGCACAGCCACAAACCAGCCAGCTGCAGCTGCAGAAGTGCTGGCGCGGGGACTGGGATCGGGATGTGGATGGGGATAAGGACAGGGATGGGGATGAAGATGGGGATGGGGATGTGCCACAGTGGGCTGGGGGGCTAGTTCCCTATTGCACAGCTGTGTTCGGAGCCCTTGAAGCAGGCGGACTCGTAGTGCTTGTTGAGGTACGACTTGAGGGCGAAGGTCTTCTCGCACTGCTTGCACTTGTAGTGCTTAAAGGCGGAGTGGGTCTGCATGTGGGCGCGCAGGTTGGAGCGGTCGGCAAAGGCTTTCCCGCAGTGGGAGCAGCCGAAGGGCTTCTCCCCCGTGTGCGACCGCATGTGGCCCTGCAGCAGCCAGGGCCGGCTGAAGGCTTTGCCACAGACGTCACACTTGTGCTTGAGGTTATGGGTGAGGACGTGCATGGCCAGGGCGGGCATGGAGACATAAGCCTTGCCGCAGGTTGGGCATTTCCTCGCCATCTTGCTGTCCAGGCTGCGGTGGGTCTGCTTGTGCCGGCTGAGGTTGGAGGAGGTGGCGTAGGTCTTGCCACACTCAGGGCAGGAGTGACGGTGGCTGCCGCGGCGCTGGCTCTCGCTGCGCCGGCGTGACCGCCCGTCTGTGATGAAGAAGGCGTCCATGGAGTAGCTGTCCGTCACCGCTGCCTCCCCATTGAAGTAGCGGGCAGAAAAGCTGGACTGGGGGCTCTCGGGGTCGCTGTACTCCTCATGGCTGGGTGCATAGGCTGGGTCCAGTGGTGCTGGTGGCAGACCCTGCTTCTTGTCGGTGTCATAGCCGGCAGGTGCCAGGCAGTGCTGGAGGTACCCTGTGGGGATGACACAGCAGGGTCACTGTCCCTCCCAGCCAGCCCCATCAGGGACAGGAGAAAGCCATGAACCAAAAATGCCCATTGGGGATGCAGAATGGGGGCTGTTCCCCCCTCACTGATCCCTGTCCCCACTCAGCCCTTGGGGCTGCCCTTGAGCACTGGAGCTGCCTCATCCATCTGCACAGGAGCTGAGTCTGCCCAAGCTCCTGTCTGCTTCTGTCAGCAGGATGGGTCCCATCCTCTGGGGCTGCCCTGGGTGGGAGCCAGGGATGCGGCTGTGGGACGTCCAGCTGCGCCTGCCAGTGTGCTGCCCTGCAGCCGTGGCTGCAGGCAGCCCCCGGGGCCATTAGCTGCCAGACAGCTGTCGGTACCGAGAGCTTCATTGTTCGCTGGGCAGGTGCCGGTAATGAGCTCTGCTCCGTCCACCTCCTCGCCTCCAGAAATCCAGGGCAGCCGGGGCAAGGAGGCAGAGGCAGTGCAAAGGGGCTGGGAATGGCCCCCATCTCTCCCTGTCCCCCACAGGGTCTATTCCCCAGGGATGGGGCAGCACCTAGAGGCCAGCAGCACCAGGACCCTGGGCTCCCGCTGAGGAGAGGGACCCACAGCCCCTCAGGTGCACAGTGGGGCTCAGGTGCTGCTCTGGTAGTGTCACCCTGATGTGACATTGGTGCAGGTCTGCTCATGGCCTGGTTCTGGGTGAGGGACTCCTGACCTGTGGCAGACTGGGCACCACGTGGACATCCCTGTCCCTCTGTGCTGGCACATGAAGGTCACCGTAGAAGGAGTAGTGCAGCCCTCTCCCTGCCAGCCTACTGGTCAGTGACCCTGTGGGACATGCTGCCAACCCAGGTTCCCCAAACTGGTCCCAGTGGTCTCCTGCCTCGTGCATGCTAGCCCTTGCCAGCTGCTTCAGAGGACATGTCCCTGCTGTTGGTGACAGCGGGGGCTGTCAGGAGCCCGGGGTCGGTGCATGGCCAGGCTCACCCATACATGCCAGTAGGGCAGCATGGACAACCCTCCCCAGCTGTGGCCAAGCATCCTCTAGATCCAGGCCTATCCCCTACTCATGGGACCCCCCGTTCCCCTGCTCTGCTGATCCTGCCTGGGGCGAGTGGCTGCTGCCATTCATCCCATGGGAGGCTGGGGGTGTCTGTGGTGGGAGGGGGACTCGTGGTGGGGGCAGAGCTCAGCCCCCCCCCCCGTCCCCCTGCGCTGTGCTGACAGCGCGGTCGCGCGGGCTGTGCAGAAAGCGCTCTGCTCAGCAATTTCTCACGCTGCCTCCGAGCATGCAGCAAGGTTATTTCCAGGAGAGCAGCGTCGGCAGCTTCTGCCCAGCTGCAGCACATCCCTCCCCCACCGGCTCTTGGATCCCGATGGGGGGGAAAGCAGAGGACCCCACCGGGCCTTGCACCCCTGCCCCTGGCAGGGAAAGGCCCCCAGAGACTGGGGAGCAAAGAGCAGCATAAACAGGGGGACAAGCAGTGCAGGGGTCAGGCAGTCTTGGCTTGTGCGTGGATGGATCAGGCTCACCTCCGCACCCAGCTCAGCCTCCTGGTGCCTGATCAGCCAGGACTCACCAGCCCACAGCTTGGGACAGACACCCCCAGCCCTCTTTTCCAGGGCAGACCCCTGGGCCGCCCCGTCTCTGCCAAGCCTGGGAGACACCCAGTCCACCTCGGTGTCCCCTGGCAGGATGGGGCTCTGAGGTCCCTGGCCACCCCCAGCCCAGCTCTTTGCACCTCTCCCAGCATTGCAGGGAGAGGGCTGCCCCCCACTTCTCCCCCGCCTGCTCCCCATGTCCCGGAAGGCAATGGCCCCCACCGTGCTCCCGGGGGGGCTCGGGGCACCGCTGCGAACAATGAAACCCGCAGGCACTCCAGCCCCCCCGCCTGCCCCCGCAGCCCAGCTGCTTCGTGCCCCCCCAAAACTTGTTGTGGCAAAGAGCTAGCCCCACTAGCGCGGGGGGAGCGAGTCGGGCCGGGGCAGCGTGTAGCTGCCCACGGGGGCTGCCTCTGTCACGCAGGGGATGTTTCCTTAAGGACCAACTTCGGCAGGGGCCGGTGGCCCTGAGGAGGGGGGACAAGGCGAGGAGGCACGACGCCCCCGACCCCCGCCGCCCCGCTGCACCCCCCGCACGACGCCCGGCTGCGGGACACAACCCCGGGGACCCCCGCCCCGTCCTGCCCCGCGTCCCCCGTCCCCCCCGCCCCGGTGCCCCGCTGGGCGCACACACAATAGCGGGCAGGGGGCCCCCACGGACCCGCACTCACCATCGCCGGCGGCGGGGCCGGGCAGCGCGTAGGGGGGCTCCAGGGGGGCGTAGGGGGGCGCGGGGGCCCCGGCGGCCCCGGCGGCCGGGAACGCCTCCGCCTTCAGCTTCTTCACCAGGAAGGAGCGGGGCATGGCGGGGCCGGGCCGGCGCCCTCAGCACTGGACAGCTCCGGTACCGGCCCCAACACCGGCCCCGGCCCCGGCCCCCGCCCCGCCCCGGCCCCGCGCTGCTCCCGGCGCTCCGGCCGCGGCTGTGCGGGCGGCGAGGCGCGGGGAGCCGAGTGCGAGGGGCGGGGAGGCAGGCAGGCAGGCAGCAGGGCGGCGAGGAGGAGGAGGAGGTGGAGGAGGATGGGAGGAGGAGGAGGGGGAGGAGGGGGAGGAAGGCAGGCGGTCGTGGGGGGGAGGGGGGCGCTCCGCCCGGCCGCACCCGGAGCCCCCCCGGAGCCCCCCGAGCCGCCGGCAGCGCCGGGCGCCCCGGGCATCACAGCAGTGGGGGGTACCCTGTCCCTCCTCCCGGTTCCCTCCCCCCGGCCACGGACAATGGGGACACGCGGGGCAGGGGGGGGTAGGGGGGTGGAACACACCGCTGCCTCCCACCGCCTTTGTCTCCCTGCCGCCAGCCCCCAGGGCCTGCGAAGGACGGGGCTGCGGGGCGGGGGTCCCCATCCCTGTCCCTGTTCTTGTCCCCATCCCTGTCCCCTGTCCCTTGTCTTCATTCCTGTCCCTGCTTCTCGCCCCTTTCTCCCGTCCCTATCCTTGGTCCTTGGTCCTATCGCTGTTCCCTGTCCCTGTTCCTGTCACTCTTCCCTGTCCTCATCTCTGTCCCCTGTCCTCACTGACTCCTTTCCCTTTCCCTTGTCCCTTCCTCTGTCCCTTGTTCTCTGCCCCCATCCCTGTCCCCTCTTCCCTGGCTTCATCCCTGTCCCACCTCTGTCCTGCCCCCATCCCTGCCCACTGTCCCCTCCCCACCTCTCCATTCCTCTTCCCTCTCCCTTTTCCCACCTTCTCCTCTTTTCCCATGTCCCCAGGGAAGCACTGTGACCTTTGCAGCCCACAACAATAGCCTGGCTGGTTGTGGTGCATTGTTCCCTCCCGGAGCCCCCACTCCCCCGCCTCCCCTCACCAGTGCTCCGCTGCCACCCTTCCTGGAGCAGGATGAGGCTCCGGTCCTGCAGGCAGGTGGTGGCACTGGGGCTGACTCTCCCTGGGGCTGTGCCAGCCAGGGGCTGGCGAGTGACACCAGGACCTGGCTGGCAGCGGGCCCTGCTCTCCCCAAGCCCTGTGCTGCACCGAGAGCATTGCAGCACTTAACTAAGGACAGTCCCTCATCTGTCACTGCAGGCAAAGCGCTGGCATGGCCGGCACAGGGCAGCCCCAGGCACCCCTGGCCTCAGGAGGTACCAGCCCCTTTGGCCAGGCACGTCGCATCGGGCCTGGGGGCCAAAAGCAGCAGCCCTGTGGCCAGTACCCTAGGCCCGCCTGCTCACCGCCGTGTCTGCTCCTTCAGCCGTGCACAGAGCCAGAGCTGGGGCCATCCCCGCATTGCATTGCATCAGGCCAGCGTGCTGCTGCTCACTGCTTTGTGTGGCACCCCATAGCCCAGGGTGTCCTACAGCCCACAGCATCCCATAGCAGCCCACAGAGTCCCACAGCAGCCCACAGCCCAGGGCTTCCCATAACATAGGGCATCCCAGAGCCTACAGCATCTCACAGCATCCTAAACCCCAGGGCATCTCACACCTCAGAGCATGCCACAGCCCAGGGCACCCAGCAGCCCACTCTGCCAAGCCTGCTCACAGGGGCTGGGGGTCCTGGGGCTGCTCCCCACGTGGGCTGGGGTCTCGCCTGTCACCTCCCACCTCCCACAGCACTCAGCTGGGGCTTGCAGGCAGCAACACGAGTTCCATCTGGCCCTGCAGCGTGGCCCTGACGTCAGGGCTCTGCCAAGTTCAAGGTCACCTCTCCCAGAGGGCTGTGGCCCCGCGGGAACATCGCTTGCCGGGCTGCTCCTGGCGGCCCCCCCACACACCGGGCTCCCAGCCTCTGCTCCCTGATTTATTTATCCGCACGTGTGCCATTTCTCTCCTTGAAGGCACGTTTGCAAAACGGGTGATTACTTACGCCCTAGTTGGGCCGGGCCTGCCTGCCTGCCTGCCCGCTGCCCTGGGATTTTGTCTCTCTCCAGGCTGTGGTGTAATAAGGGAGGTAATTAAGTGTAAAAGACAGGGGGAGGGAGGGCTGAGAGAGGGGGAATAGGAACCCGGCTCCTTTCAGAGGCAGGGGACTGAGATAATGTATGTTAATAACCTGCAATCAGTCCTGCCGAGCTGTGCTAATATTGCTGACTGCAGCGGCTGGGCCCCCCCAAACCTGCCCCTGCCGTGGTGGGGAGGGAGGAGAGCGCCAGAAGAAAGGCTCAGCCTTTCTTCTCTGCTGTGGCCTGGTGGGGCTGAATTTGTGCCTTCCTGAGCAGCTGTATGGAAATAATTCCCATTGGAGGCAATTGTTTCCCGGCAAGAGGGAGGGGGTGCTGCGTGTCCAGTGCGTGAGGGTCTCTGGGGGCTCCCAAGGGCAGGAGCATCCTCTTGGGGTGCAGGAGGAAGAGGGGCTGGGTCCCCGCTTCAGGTCCTTGTCTCCCCGCAAGGGCCATGGGATGCATTCCACTCCCGGGATGAAATAAGCCACCCCGTGGTGCCCCCACACCTCCTACTGGTCCTCAGCCCACCCTCCTGCCCCTTGTCCCCCATGGGGCCAGATCCTGGACGTGTGGTGCTGTGGGGTCATCCAGGAGCTGCCAGGGGAATGCCTGGTGGTGCTGGGGGCAGAGCCTGCTGCCCTCACTCCTGCCCTCTCTGCTGCCTTGGCTGCCAGCTCAGGGGGCTGCCGGCCATTAGCTATTCCAACCGCGTCCTTCCCAGAGACGGCCGGGCCGCAGCCAGAGCCCCAAAGTGGCTCCAATCCATGGCTTTGAGGCACGACAGGCGCGGGTCTGGCGCTGCTGCCGGCTCTAGGAGCAGATTGCCAGACAAAGGGCCAGGGACAAAGGCCCGGCTGCCTCATGCCCCAGGGAAGGGGTGCAGGCGCATGCAGTGCATGGGTGCCGGCCTGGCCTGGGGGGCTGCCACAGCCCCCCCACCCCCCATGTCCTCCATGCCCCGGTGCCCACCCAGCCCCCACGCTGTCTGGCATGGCTGGGGTGCAGTTGGGTACCAGGTGGCACAGTGCTGGCACTGTTCCCATGCCACCCACCCGACCGGTGCTGTGCCCAGCACTGCGCTGGGTGCGGTGCTGTGATGTGGCCCCCTTCCACCTCTGCACCCACAGTCCTGCCTGTCTCAGGGTGCAGCAGGGCTGGGATGGGGTACAGTGGGGCACAGGGGAGGGAGCAGAAAGCGTGGACGGGGTCATGTCAGAGGATGGCAAATGCTGGGCAGGTCCCCCCACTCCCACTGTGCTTCAGTTTCCCCAGCTGCTATTGGGATCCTTGTAAAACCCCCCTCTCCCTGTCCCTGCTGTGGTCCCTCTCCCCATGGCCAGGGCAGGGCAGGCTCCAGCATAGCCCTGCCCAAGCTACCTTTGTCCCCGCTCCCCATGCTGCAAACCCACTGTCCCAAGGGCAGGTGCCACCCCCACTACAGCACGGGGCTGGAAATGCTGCCAGTGCTGCTGGGCGCAGATGGGGCTGTGCCCACCTGCAGGGTCCTGGGGGGCCTTTGGGGCATGATGCAAAATGGTGCCAGAACCCCCAGGGGAAGGGACAGGATGTGGCCCCAGCTGAGCGGTACCCAGGTGGGGGGCACCAGCACAGGCAGTCCCTCCCTACCCGCCAGCACGGGGGGCGCAGGCAGCAGGGAGGCCGAGGGCTGAACAAACACCTTCTATTATTTTGAACGCAACAGGGATGCCCCGTGCCTGGGCTGGGGACAAAGCCATGGAGCTCCTCCTGCCCAGGGACCCAGCAAAGCCCAGTGGGGAGACATGCCCACAGCCACCCCAGTCCCAGTGCTGCTTCGCAACCCCCCCAGCCCTCGCTGGTTTTGGGGGCGCATGCTAACAAGAGGTGCTGTCCAGGGGTGCCCGTCCTGCTCACACCGGGCACTGCAGGGTGCAGTAGTCAGCAGATTTGAAGAATTTGTAGACATTGATGAGGGGAAACATGAGCAGGGCCCCAAGGAGGGAGCCCAGCTGCTCCGCTGCCCCATACCACACCAGAGCACCGTGGCTGCGGCTCCGCAGGATCACCCCAGCCATCACCTTCACGTAGGAGAGCGTCCCGGTGAAGAGCACCCAGGAGAGGACCTGGTGGTGCAGGGGGGGAGAGTGGTCAGTGGGGCTAGGGATGTCCCCCACCACGGGGACAGGAGACAGTTCAGTGACCTCCCTAGGTGAGAGGGACCCCGTGACTTACAATGGTGGCATCACCCCACTGGGAGTGCTGGAGGGGCGGGCAGGGGCTCATCACCGCAATGGCCATGTTGTAGGCGCCAAAGACCATCCCTGCCATGGTAAGGGTGCCCAGCAGGGCCAGGGACCTGCAAGAAACACATGGGTGACACCAAGGAGTGCTGCCAGCCCAGCCCTGGTGAGTGGCACAGACCTGTGGCATGGGCTGACTGGCTTTGTGCTGACCCCATCCTCCTTTGCTGGGGTATCTCTGCTGCTAGGGCACTGACACACTGTGGACCCTCTCCCACCTGGTGCCTTCTCCCCCCGCCCCATTGCAAAGGCATCGGATGTTCCTGGGGCAGAAGCCCCCCAGGGTGGACCCTGCTGCAGCCCCCAACGCCCCACTACCCACCTGCTGGGCAGGACCATGGCTATGATGCAGGCGAGGGGGTTGGCCATGGAGCTGAGTGTGGCTGCGAGGTGGTAGGCGGTGTTGCCGTAGGGCAGGCAGGAGTAGGACTGCACGGATGGCAGGACCCCATTCGTCAAAGAGCTCACCCAAGCGATGAGGAGGTAGATGAAGGTGAGCTTGGCCAGGGAGTAGGAGACCTTTTCCGTGAGGATGCCCCTGGGCCTCTTGGCATCCTTTGGGCCCGGGCAGCCTCCACTCAGCTGTGAGTGGGTTCCCTCACTGGGGATCTGATCAAATGAGCTCAGCACGATGTTGCTGGGAAACAGCTGCTGCTGGGAGAGCTCCCACACCTTGGGCTGCCTGGCAAGGAAGAAGAAGGCCAGCAAGCAGACCAGCATCATTACAGTCATGAGGAGAAAGAAGACAAGGGTGGAGAAGTTGGCTGGCAGGTAGTGGGTCTGCATCTGGAAGTCGGTGCTCTCCATGGTCTCATTGTGAGTAGTGACGTTGACCGTGTTGGTAATGTTGGCACAGCTGAAGATGCCAGAGCCCTGGCCCAGGGCGATGAGAGCAGGGATCAGCCCGCTGAGCCCTTCACCTATGAAGAAGGTGGTCAGGTACTGGGGCTGCAGCTGCATCATGAAGGGCAGGAAGGTGACGGAGGAGGTGCAGTCCACCAGAGCCAGGAAGAAGGTGAGGAGCAGGAATGCGGTGCTGTGGGTCCTCCCGGCGATGGAGGACGTGTAGTTCCAGAGGAAGGCCAGGAGCAAGCAGGCCATGACACCCACAGACACGACCACGTAGATAACGGCCGTCTCCTTCAGCAAGCCGGGCCGGAAGTGGTGCATGAGTGTGACGAAGAGTGGCCCCACGTTGGCCATCTGGATGATGATGGTGATGTAGGAGGGCAGGTCCCACTGCTCCGGCAGCACCCTCACCAGCAGTGGTAGCTCGACCCACAGCCCATTGATGGCCACCCAGGAGCCCATGCCAAAGGCACAGGCGAGGAGGTGGGTGAGCAGCACCATGGCTGAGGGCTGGGTGCCTGGGTCCAGAGGCGATGCTTCTGCACTGCAGGGGGAGGCTTTGATTAGTGGTAGGGTGAGACCTGACACCCCAGACCCTGACCCTGACCTCCCGCAACCACTGTCTGCATTCCCCCTGCTGCAGGCAGGCAAGTGTGGGCAGGCAGTCACAACAGCTCCTCTCCCACACACCACAAGGGTGTGGGACTTGCAGAGCAGCATAGCCTCCCCACGGCCTGGCCCAGCCCCACTTTGTCCCCTGCAAGCCCTGGTGACTCCCCTGCTCCCTGCGGACCATGACACTGCACCCTCCTGCACTGGGTGTGGGACCTGCTCGGCTCTGCCTGGGCCCCATCTCAGAGACCTGGGCCTCAGCAGCACCAGGTGCAGAGCTGGGACTGGACCTAGCAGGGCATCGAACCTGCCCCAGCTCACAGTGCAGCACGGCACAGCCTGGCACGGCACGGCACAGCGTGGCACAGGGTGGAGATGGCTCTCACCTGGGGGCCGAGGAGCCTGGGCAGCCGCTCTGCTGGGAATGGAGGCCTCGTACCTCCCACTGCATCCGCAGGGCAGGGCAAAGCAGCGCCCGTCTCCTCCCAGCCGGGTCCCGTGTGATCCCGGCAGGCTCCAGCAGCTGCGGGGTGAAGGGCTCCAGCAGCCCCACCGGCAAACCAGCCTCGGCTCATACCAGTGAGTTGAGTCAGCCAGGAGCCATCTGCATCCCCTGCCCGCCCCAGGCACCGGCTCCCGACCCGCTCCCAGGAAGGAGGACCCCCACAGCCCACGTCCCCGTGTCCCCATGCCCCCGCAGTCCAGCAGAGCACGGTTCCTGCCCTCTGCTGCAGCGCTGAGCCTGGCAGAGGAAACCCACGTCTCCCTCGGCTGAGCTCGGCGGGTGCAACAACACACCCGTGGCTCTGGCCCCGCAGAAAGCTTTTTGCGACTCTGGTACAGAGCAGCAGCCGGGAAGTGGGGACCTGGTCTGACCGGTCCCTCTGCAATCCCCGGGGCATCTCCCAAGGGGGAACTCACTGTGCTTTGGGGAACCTGGAGCAGCACGCGGGCGGGAGCGAGTCCTGGCTGCAGGGGCAGTGACGTGAGGCAGGCGCGTCACCACCTCCGGATGCAGGCGGGAGACCGCCTGGCCCTGCTCTGCTTCTCGTCCTGGTCCCAGCTGGCAGAGTCACCGGGTCGAGGGGTGGCCGGGGGGATCCTGCACTCTCCTGCCACGTGCTCAGCAGTGGGGTCCAAAGCTGCGTTTCAGGGTGCCTGTCCTGGGTGGGGGGGTCCCAGCAGGTCCCAGGGGAACACATGAGCTGCAGGGATGGTCAGCTGACGGCACAGCACACGATGAGATGAAAGCCATAAGAAAGCAAAGCGTAAGAAAAAGCTCTGACGTCCTTGGAGGGATGAGGGGGGTACCCTTGTGGCCAGAGACAAGTGCTGGGCGCCAGAGGGACCAGCTCCAGTCCCAGCCATCTCCCACAGCGGGGCAGGGCAGGGGCTGTGGTCAACCTGGGGAATGGGGGCACAGCCGGAGGGGGCAGGGGCTCAGGAGCCCTTGCCGCTCGTGCCTACCCTCCCGCTGGGTCCTCAGTTTTTGCCAGCACAGCCCCTGTCCCCGCGTGGGTGCAGGGCTTGCCATGGGATCACACCCCCCTCTCCCCACCACCCAGTCCAGCCCAGCCCAGCCCGTGCAGCCTGACTCTGGGCACCAGGTGGGGCCTTTCAGCTCCAAGCCTTGTGGTGGCCAAAGTCCAGCTGTGCCATCTCCAGCTTCCAGCCACCTCCTGTCCTCTCCCTGCCAGCCCCAGGGACAGCCCAGCCCCTACCCTGCCCTAGGGGCCACTGCTGCCCTCTGTCCCCACGTACCGCCTATGCCAGGGACAGCCCCATGCCTGCTGCCTGTCCGGCTGCGGTGCGGGGTGGTTGCTGTTGGCCCGGCGTGCCCTGGCTCGGCTGCATGCCAGTGATTATTCTTGGTGTCCTTTTGGACTTCGCACTTGTCCCCTGCTGAACCATGTCCCACCTATTTCAGGCTGCTTCTTGCAGGTGTGAATGTCACCCAGTGACGGTGCCTGTCCTCACCAGGGATCTCTGCAGGGTCACTGGCTGGAGCAGGGCCCTTGGGGATCTCCGAGCTCGGCTGCACTGCAGGGCTGGGCACCTCTCACTCCACGTCCAGCGAGAAGGGATCAGGCAATCAGCCAAGCCGTGAGCCGGCAGATGAGCCGCTTGTACTGGCCGGGAGGTGACAGAGGCAAGGTCACCCCCAGCAGCGCAGCCCCCCCTCCAATCCCAGCACCCACCGCCCCAGGATGCATCACGGCAGCTCTTCCTCTTGCACCCACCGGGTGTCGCTGGGAGAGCAGGCTGCAGCCTTGCAAAACCTGCTCCTTCTCTAGGGCTTCATTCTCCAGCGGCCAGCCTGCCCTGCCTGTGCCTGTCCCTCCGGGGGTGCTGCAGCCAGCCCCTGCACCCTGCCCGGCCCCTGGCTCTCTCCCTGCCCCAACTGCAGGGTTGCAGCAGGGACAAGGACATCCCTGTATCCCTGGGGCTGCGGGACGGTGCTGGCACAGCTGGGTGTCGGGGGCGGGGGGGGCACAGTTGGAGGTGCTGCCATGGTTTAACCCCAGCAGGCAGCTCAACACCACCACTTGCTCACCCCTGCCCTGATGGGATGGGGGAGAGAATGGGAAGCATAAATGGGAGAAAACTGGTGAGTTCAGATAAAGACAGTTTCACAGGGAAAATAAAAGCTGCATATGTAAGCAAAGCAAAATCAGGTGTTCCTTTGCTGCTGCCCATGGCAGGCAGGTGTTCTGCTATCCCCAGGACAGCAGGGCTCCAGCACGCCTAACGCTGACTTGGGAAGGCAAATGCCATCACTCTGAATGCCCCCCCCTCCTTCTTCTCTAGCCTTTATTGCTGAGTTCAACATCCCTTGGACAGTGGGGTCCCATCTATGTCCCCTCCCGGCTCCCCGTTGCACCCTCTGCCCACTTGCTGGCGGGATGGTGTAAGAAGCAGAAAAGACCTTGACTCTGTGCAATCACTGCTCAGTGATAACTAAAACAACCCTGGGTTATCAGCACTGTTTTCAGCACAAGTCCAAAACAGCCCCATACCAGCTCCCGTAGATAAAATTAACTCTATCCCAGTCAAAACAAATACAGGTGGCCAGGGTGACCTGGGAGGAGGGGAGCAGGTCCAAGATACTGGGAGAAACCAGGCATGGGGGGCTCAGGCTGGGCCCAGGGCAGCTGAGGTCCCTATGCATCCACAGGGATGGGAATGGGGCGGGAATGGCAATTGTCCTGTGTTTAATCTGGCAGCACAAAGAAGCAGTGCAGCCGGTGGTGAGACCCTTCCCAAGGGCAAATGGTTGCAGTGCAGGGGCAGTGGAGCCCGAGGGCGTGCTCCCTGTAGGACCACCACGCTGCCGCTTCACGCTCCTCACCCAAATTTGCCCAGTGTGAGACGGCTGCCCCTCCTCCACTCCCTCCCTGTGCTGCAGCTGAGCCCCTGGCCCCCCCGGCCCCTCGGCCCTCTGCAGCCCCAGCAGATGCGAGCGAAGGCCCCAGAGGCAGATGGCAACATTTGGTAGCCGAGTGGTCCCCGGCTGTGGGACTTTGCTGGGCTCCAGTGACCAGCCCACTGGGAAGTCCCTTCCCCACCTGGCCAGGGCTGGGGACCCTTCCCCAACCGCAGCCAGCACTGGGCAGGGTGCGGAGCAGGGCTCCCTGGGGTGGGCATGCTGCCTATGCCACTGGGGTGCCTGGCTGGTGGGAGGGCACGGGGGGATCCACAGCCTAGGAGAACAGGGGTCCATCCTCGAGCTCAGCCCTGGCAAAAGCCATCCCCTAATATTGGCTTTCAGCTGAGAGCAGTGGGGATGGTCTTCCTGGGCAGGAAAGGCTGCTGCTCCATTGCTTGGGGACAAGAAAGAGCCCCTCACCCCAGGGACCACTGGCTGCCCCAGGCGAGTGGCATGAACCCCCCAGACCTGGGTGCAGTGACCTGCTGGCAGGTCTCAGCGCTGGCCCCTTGCAGCCCCCCCCCCCCGGTCCCATTTGCATCCCATTTCCATGTGAAAGGAGCAGGTCAAGTTGGAAGCTGAAAGTCTGGTGGGGGGCAGCTGGGAAGGGGCGGCTGCCGGAGGTGAGACCCCAACAAAAGGGCTGTATCCCCAGGGCCTGGCGCTCGCCTGGCCATGGGCTGTGGCCCCAGCCCTGCCGGCAGCCACCATCTGCGGGTCCGTGCCGCCGCATGCCGCCGCCACTGAGCAGACAAAGGCCTCGCGTCCAGCACGTCCCCATCTGTCACCTCCCTGGTTCCTGGCCCTGAGCTGCTGCCTGCGGAGACGTGCAGTGAGAGATAGGTGTGGGCAGCATCCTTCCCTCTGCCTGTGGGAGCGAGGAGCAAGGTGATGCTGGGCCCAATGAGAGTTTCCCCACTGAGTCCCCACATCCCTTGGAAAGCTGGCCCCACCTGGCAGAGCTGCCCTGCAGAGCCCACAGCTAAGGAAACTGAGGCAGGAGTAGGTGGGGGCTTACCCTGGGTCAGGGCACGTGGTGCAGGGGCAATTCCCACACTGCAAAGCTGGGTGCAACCTCGGCGTGGCAAAGGGCTGTAATTAAATGCCAAGAATTAGCACTTGCCTGGATGAGGGAGTTGGGGGGGCTCCCGGCTCCGGGGGTACTTCTGCCTGGGGCTGCCTGAGCCGTGCCAAGCCCCAGCCTTGCTGCTCCGCGGGTGCTCCCAGGCACCCACAGCCACCTCCACCCAGCACGTCCAGGGGGGATTTGGCCTCTGAGCATGTTTTATGCTTGTTGGCGGCTGCATTTAGCTCCCGGGAGGTCCTCGAAGTGGCACAAGGGGGGCCCAACCCTGAGCCTCTGTGGGAGGTGAGACCGGAGCCAGTGCCAGCACCTGCCTGTCCCTCTGTTTCCAAACACTGATCCTCCATCCCTGCCCTGTCCCTGCGTTCCCAGGGGCAGTGGCAGAGGTGCTGAGCTGGGTGCTGGGGGAGCACTCCTGTGGTGGGCTGCCCTCCCAAAACCCATCCCCGGATGTTCCCAGGGAGGGTGAGGCTCCAGGGCACTGCCTGGCTCCAACACCCTGCTCCAAAAGCACCCTGCTGCTCAGACATGCCCGGGCGGCTGCCTGCAGCCAACTGCCTGCACCCCGTACAGGCTTGGCAGCGGGGGGGGGGAGGCAGCCTGGCTAGGCAGGCACCTGCAGGCTCTGCCCTTACCTGCAACACCGGGCAGTGTTTTTCCAGCTGAGCTCGTTGTGCAGATCCACCTTTGTCATTGCCCAAGTGCAAAGCAGCCCTCCGGCACCCAGATGGCTGTTTTCAGTGTGCTTCGCTCAGCTCTTCTCCCTCCACCAGCTCCTTGTCTTGCTTCCAAGAGCTGTTTGAAAAATGCACTGCTGTAATTGAGCTCCATGCTGCATGGGCCAAACACTTGGCCCCTCCACGCAGAGCCAGTCCTTGCTGTGGGAGACACCCTTACCATGGGGCAAGAGCTGCCTGTCCCACAGGGCAAGCAGCCCCTGGAGCCACTCCGGGGCTGGGTTCAGGCCAGCAGGTCGACATGGCTGTGGGCTTGGTGACCCTGCTCTGGTTTGTCACCAGCCTTTGTGCTGTCTGGGTTATTTTTCTGCATTTTAGAATTTATTGCAGAAGGTTGCTGCCAAGTGCATGGGGAAACAGGGCAAGTTTTCCAAATCAGAGCAGGTGCTGCTGGCTGGCTGTGCTGGCAGGACATGGGGAGCTGGGTGGCAGCTCCCTGCCTGCAGGAGGGCTGGGAACTTTCCCCTCTCCCTGAAGCCCCGGCAGGGCTCAGGACCCTCTGCCTGCAGCAGGCATGGGATGTCCAGAGGTGTTCAGCTTTGGTGGTGTGAGCACCTCAGGCTGTGCATCCGCGCTGCCTGGCTGGCACCATGGACTGAACCGGCACCCACACCAGGACATCACCAGCTACCGTCACACTGTGTGACGCAGCCTGGCATGGAGGAATGCCCTGTGGTTTTAATTCCATGTGAGTGCTGAGCTGCCTCAGAGGGCGTCCTCGCCCGGCGCTGACTCAGCGGGAGCAGCCACAGCACGGAGCTGCTCCAGCACCCTGCCAGCCGCCATCCCGTGGGAAGAAGGGGAGGACGTGGCTGGGGAGGAGGAGGTGGGGGGACACCGGGACAGCCCCAGGACGAGCACGAAGAGAAGCAGAGTGGCAGCTGAGCTGTGTCAAGGAGGCCCCCACATCACAAGGCCAATCCAGGTAGGCAGCAGTGGTGGTGCCGGTCCCATGCTGGTCCCATGCCATCAGTGTGGGTCTGGGTCACACTGAGGAACAACTGCACACCTCCTGGCATGGGTCTCCGGAGCAGCTGTCTCCAGGCAGTAGGTGATTTAGTGTGCCTAGTGAGCCAGCTGGGCTGCCTACAACAGGAGGGAGAGGAGCTGGGGCCGTGGCTTGCCATCGCCTGCCATAAGCGGGGCTGTCAGCCCTGGCATTGAGATTCCCACGCTCCAGCCAGGCTTGGGGCATGGGACAATGTCACTGTGTTTTTGGGGCTGTTCATAGGGTGGCTCAGCTTGGCTCAACTGGGCTTGGTGCAGCCTGGCTCAGCCCAGCCATGCCAGGGCAGGCAGCTCAGCACCGCAGGAATGCAGAGCAGCAGGTTGTGCCCAGCCGGGCCATCCTTGATGGCCAGGCAGGGGAGGGAAGCCCATGCTGGCCACAGGTGGCTGAGCTGTGGGGCTCTGTGTCCTCATCTCTGTACCCCAGCAGCCATCCTTTCCATGGCTTGGCCCTGGGGCTGAGCCTCTGGCACTGAACCGAGCTCCAGTGCCTGACATGGGGACGTGTCTCTGTCTCACCTTGCCTGGGGAGGGCACGTTTGCACTCTTGTGCTAAGCTGTGGAGCCCTCCCTGTCCTGGGCACAGGGTACGAGGGCAGTGGGGCCAGCCATTGGCAGGGTGCTGCCACAGGGTGCAGGGTCTGGGCAGTGCTGGAACCGACGGGTGCTGCTGCATGGGCACCGAACTAGCATCTGGCACCTCCCACCACCCTGGCAAGTGCCCTGGTGCTGGATGAGCAAGGCTCTTGACCAGCTGCCCCCAGTCTCTGGCACAAGCTGGGCTGCAGGGCTCGGCTCTGCCCATACATTTGTGCAGCACCAAGCACAACACAGCTCTGCTTCCCGTGGGGACTGAAAGCATGGCTCTGGCTGGGGGGCCTGCCTGCCCTGCCTGTCCCTGTCCTTGCCCAGCGAGGACATTGGCAGCCTGCACTGCTGGTTCTGTCCCCAGGTCTCCCCCACACTGGGCTCCCCACAGAAGGGTGCAGAAAGCCACTCCCAGGGAGCAGGGCAGGAAGGTCTGTGCTGGCACTGGGACCGTCCCCAGCTGTCCCCATGCCTGGCCGGCCCCCTGCAGACACTTTCCAGGTCAGAAGGCAGCATGTTCCCCCCGGGGCAGGGGACAGGGACAAGGGCAGCCAGCCTCCCCCAGGCTGCTCTCCCGTCATAGTGCATCAGGCTGATGCAGTGTGCCAGGGCGGCTGCTGCATGGGGACCCCGTTGGGGTGCAGACCCCGGGCAGGGGAGCCGGGTCTGACACGCTGGTGCACGTGGGCTTGCAGACGGTGCAATTGCGGCTCGGCATGGCCATGGTGTGGTGCTGTGGGTGCCAGGGCTGGCTCCTGCCGCCTGTGGCCAATGCTGGGACGAGACCTGGGTTGCACCCAGGAAGTTGTGCATGCAAGTGAGCGGCTAATGGTGACAGCAGCCTGCTCCGGCCTGCCACAGGAGGGAGTGGGGCCACACCACGCTGGCCTGTGCCGTGCCCACCGCCATTCTGGTAAGTGCCAGGGCTTGCTGTTACCTTCCTAGCGCTCACCTGTGCCCCAAGCCAGGGATCCCCAGGGGTTTCTCAGGGCAGCTCGAGAAGGGCAATGGGGGGAGAGGGGGAGGTGGCTGCAGGTCCAACCCTGCACGTCACCCCATGTGCCCCGCCACTGCCTGAGCCACCCTGTGTGTTGGGGACCCTCTGGCTGTGCCCACTTCTGGGCAGGGGGATTAGGGGGAGCCAGACAGGGGGCTGCAGGGCTGGTTTGCCCCCCCTCCCGGCATTGTGGGCGGGCCGGTGCCTCTGCACGACCGTTGGGGCAGGCGCTGTGCTTGTTGGGGTTGGCAGGGGCCCAAGGGCGCAGGGTGCACAGGGCCCCAGCACCACTCCTGACACACCTTGGCTGGAGAAGCATGGGTGGAATCCCCCGCTGGTGCTTTCCAAGGAGCTCCAGGGTAGCAGCGGGGAGCCGTGGAGCTGCCCCAGAGCCTGCCAGGGTGCTGAGAGCCGAGGGAGTGGCAAGGAGCGGACCCCCAAATCCCCCAGCCTGGCAGTCTGGGGGGTGAGTGGGGCAGGGGATACACCCCTGGGAGCAGGTGATGCTCCCCTGGGCACAGGCAATGCACCCCTGGGTGAAGGTGATGCACCACTTGGAGTGGGCGATGCACCCCTGGGCATTGGCGATGTGGGAAGAGCGTCGGTGAGGGGTGCTGGGCAAAACCACCCCTCTCCGCCCCGGCCTCACTCCCTGGGGAGCCCCTCACTGGAGCCGGGGTGCCCTCCCCACCGGCCCCATTGGCCTGGGTGCTGTTTGAAGCAGGCTTGCTCTGCGGATTGGCTGGGGAATGTTTCGGGGAGGCCTCGGCAGTGGGTGGAGGCGTGGTCCCTGCCTTCAAATAGGAAGCCCGGCGTGGCCGGCACAGACAGTGCGGCACCGCACAGCCCCGTGCAGCCTTTGTCTGCCAGTGGGGCTGGAGTGTGAGCAGGGGCCGGGCGGGCAGGCAGCACCCGCCCTCCCGCCGGCCACCACCACCGCCCCTCACTCTGGCCCCTTTTTGCAGCTGACGATCGTAAGCCTCTCACTGCCCGTGGTGGCTGCCCACCCCACACCACAGTGCCGGCACGGAGGATGCCCGTTGAGGCACTGCAAGCCAGCGACGCCATGAAGGGGGTGACGGTGACAGCGCCCTTCACCTCGGCCATGCCCATCCGCATCCTCCGCAAGGGCCCTGCATATTTCCGCCGGTGTGCTGAGCCAGGTGCCGGGAAGCCCAGTGCAGTGGAGAGGCTGGAGGCCGACAAGGCCAAGTATGTGAAGAGCCAGCGGGTAGCCAGCACCAAGCAGGAGCCGGTGAAGCCGCCACTGCTCAAGCAGCCCCTCTTCACGCCGGGTGTGCGCCGGGCTGCTCTCACCCCCAGCCGCAGGGCACTCCCGGGGCCACGCCGTGGCGAGGCTGGCAGCCCGAAGACTTCCCTTGACCTGGAGATCCTCAACAACCTCATCAACCTCTGCGACAGCCCCTTCCCCAAGGCAGAGAGCCCGCTGGGCCGGGAGTGCAAGTGGAGGACGGAGGCACCGGCAGCGCTGGGCGGCGGGGTGGAGAGTGCTGGCAAGCCACCAGAGAACTCTGCTGCTGCCAAGCCCCCCGGCAGCATGGCCGTGCGGAGGGTGGATGTCCATCCCTGCGGGGCTCCACGGGGCCTGGTGACACCAGTGCCTGCATCCCCCATCCCGGCTGGGCTGTCTGTGTCCCCGGCACAGAGCTCGCCTTCCCGCCCTGAGAGCACCCGCCGGCAGCCCCTGCTGCATCGCTCCAAGTCGGACCTGAGCGACCGGCTCTCACGGGCCACTGCCGACCTGGAACGCTTCTTCAACTACTGCGGCCTCGACCCTGAGGAGGTGCAGGACATGGGTGCCGAGCGCTTCGCCCGTGCCAGCTCCGACATCGTGTCCCTCAAGTTTCACAGCGTGAGCACAGCCAGCTCGGAGGCCGGCCACTCGCCACCCAGCGCTGCCACGCCGGAGGGGCGGCCAGCTGAGCGCGTCCCCTATGGCATCTCCATCATTGAGCGCAACGCCCGCGTCATCAAGTGGCTGTATGGGCTGCGCCAGGCCAGGGAACCCCAGCAGGTCTCTGATGTGTAGCAGTGCTGTGGTGGTGGCGGGCGCTGGGGATGGGTTGCTCGCAAACAGGCAGTGCTGGACAGGGAGGGAGCGCAGACTGTGCAGGAGCACAGGGACCTCTTGGTGGTGACAGAACCCTTGAACTCAGCCCCCACCTTGCTTCCCTGCCCCTTGTGCCACAGTTGCAGTGGCAGAGCCCCAGTGTGATGGCCAGGCATCCTTCCTGCTGGCTCTGGCTCTCTCAGACCCACATGCTGGCACTGGAGAGCCAGGTTCCCATGAGCCTGTGGGAGGACAGAGGACACATGTCCCTGGGTGTGCGGCCGGTCCCCAACACCCTCCCCTCACTTGCTCCAGCAGAAGCCCATGTGTGGTTGGCCTGCCTGCCCTGCTCCTCACCAGCACCCATGGGTGGGGGTAAGGGGCTGCTGGTCCCTCCCTGCATGGAGCAGGGACACAGCCCCAGGGGAAGGAGCTGCCCCCCTGCCATCTCCACTGAGAGGGCCACGATGCCTGGGGAGGAGGCTGTATCTTGGCAACTCCCATCTTAATGCTGGAGGTCTGGGAGAAGTGGGGTGCTTTGCACCCCAGGGCTGCATGTGTGTGTGTCTGTGAGCACTTGGATCCCCTCATGGGTGCCAGGGGGCACACAGATCTGGGCATGCTGGGCCCTCTTATTTATGAAGATGATGTTTACTGTGGTCTCTCTCTCATTTCTACTGTTTTTCCTGATGTTTGATCTGGACAAAATTTAATAGTAACGACAATGCAGCTGTTTTTATTAAATCTATGTGCTTTGGAGGGTGTGCGCATTTCTGCCTCTCGAGGTGGTGCAGGTCGGGATGGGGCAGGGACCCTCCCGATACCCATGGCTCAGCAGGGTCTGGCAGTGCTGAGCAGCTGGGTGCCGGTGGGAGCGATGGGTACCATGCTGTGGTGTGCCAGCGCAGGGCCTGGCAGGCATAGCAGGGGCAGCGGTCGGGTCCAGCAGGTCCTGGCAGAGCCCCTGCCAGCGGGATTCCCCTCTGTGCTGCAGCCAGCACCGTGCTGACCATGCAGCCCTCCCCTGCCTCCTCGCTCTGCTCCGGCAAAGTGCCATTGAGCTTGGCTGAGTCCCGGCTCCTCTGGGACTGCAAGATGGGGGCGGTGATAGTGGAGACCTCCCAGGCAAGCTAGGGAGGTGCAAGGATGAAAGTCGGTGCAGGGAGTGCTTTGAAGATGAAAAGCACTTTTACGTTATCCCCAGGCAGCTTCATGTAGCATCGTTGTCCCCAGGCACTGAGGGTGCTGTCTGCACTGGTGAGGTCCTCCGGCTCCTCGTGATGCTAGTGCATCCCATGCGGGCAGGTGGCTTCTGGAAAGGTGGCACTACAGCCACCAGTGCCTGCACCCAGGGGACCCCACCTGGACACTGGCCCTGCCACTGCCTCCCTCCAGCTCTAGCTGTGGTTGTGGGGCCGTGGCTGCAAATGCCTCCACACATGCATGGAACCAGCCCGCCTGCCATGGGCACTGATTTGCAAGTGGCACATGTGCAGTGGTGGTGATGGGCCGGGGACAAGGTCCAGCCACCTGCCCTAGGGCTGCATGCTTCATTTTGAAGGGGCCAGAGCTGCTGCCCCAGCCAGCTCTTTCCTCCGGCTCAGCCCCGGCTCAGCAGCTGCTGAATGGGGCAGCACCGGCGCTCCCCTTGACCAGGGCTTCCATCCAGCACTTGAGGTCCACAGAAAAGCCCTCATGGGGATGAAAGATTTCCCATGCCAGCCCGGCTTCTGATGTGCCTGCCCAGAGCCACTGCCCAGGGTGCGGGATCCATCCATCTCCCACTGTGGGACTGGCAGGCCCGGCTGCCTGGGATGTGCCAGTCAGGGTGCAGCGGGCAGGATGTGGGGATGGTGTCTGGCCTGTGAGTCAGGCTGACAAAGTGGTCTGGGGAGGAAGCACACACCCAAGGGATCCTTAATGACAGCATGTGGGGTGTCAGGTGCTTCCCCAGGGAGCTGGAAACCAGGGGGTGACAGGGACCCTGGGCATCTGCTCAGGAACAGGCTTTGCCCGTGGGGAAAGCTCTGCAGGAACTGGATCCCCACTGGTGGCTGGGACCAGCTGTGCTGCTGGATTCCTCAGCCTGGCGTGTCCACAGCTTAATATAATTTGCTGCTATTGCCAAGAGGGTGTGGGGGGCCCGCTGGGCACGGTGCCAAGTAGCCAGTGTGCTCCCCCAGGCACTGCCAGCCTTGGCCTAGTTCTCGCGTCCCGCAACCTGCATGCGTTGGACCTGCCGTGGCTGTGTGGCCGTGTGCTCATGCGTGCACGCGCAGTGGTGTGCATGTGTGTCCAAGTGTGCCTGCATGTCCAAGTGTGCATGCATGTGTGTGTGTGGATGTGTTTATGTGCACACATGTTTGTGTGCATGCGTGTGTACATGCAGATGCACAGACAGGAGGAGCCGTGTTCCCCCGGCAAGAGTCTTCATCTGACCCTGCACTGGTGGGACTGCCTGCATGAAACCCTGGCACAGCTGTGGTGAGGTGACGCGCACACACACCCCTCCTCCCTGGAATGCCCCCTTCGCGTGTCCCTGCTGGGGACAGCAGGACAGCCCCAGCACTCTCTATCATTTTCCCTGGCAGCTGTCTCTCAGCAGCTCCGGTTTCGGTGGGAAGCTGCAGCTGAGCCCTGTTATTTCAGTCTGTTATTTCTAGGGAGAAGGGATGGCTGGGGAGGGTGTCCGTTGCCCTCACCCCTCCACGTGGGGTCTCCCATGGGTGCCCCATGTGCAGGCAGGAGCTGTGGGTAGGCAGGCAGGAGAAAGAGAAAACCGGAAGCACCCCAGTCTGGGGGGCCTGGCCCAACACCCCGGGGCAGGGGCTGCCCCCCGACCTGGCACGCAGCCCCGGGTCCAGGTGCAGCTGCACCGTGCCAGCCGATGGCAGGGCGCAAGGGGCCATGGGGAGTCTGGGGCGGGTCTGGGCCGGAACAGTTGCTGCCTGCAGTGCTGCTCGCTGCTACCAGGGCAAGGCTCCCGGGTGGCCCTCCCACCCTGTATTTTCCATTTTTTAATTATTCCACACAGCCCCACTGATGAGCATCTTCTGGAATTGCCAATTATGACATGTGCTTTAATCACTGTTAATTAGCAAATGCCTCAGGACGGCATTGAGGGCAAGGTGTCGGGAACCTCCTCACTGCTGTGTGTGCAGCTGGTGCTGGTGCCAGCACCCTGCCAGTGGGTCCCCCTGTCCCAACAGGGAGGACAGTGTGTCCCTGCATCCCTTGCCCCATGCCAGGGCACTGGCCCTGTCCCCCAGGAGCTGCAGCGGGGTCCGGGGTTAGGTGGCAGCAAACCCCTGCCTGGGCCTGTTTTCGGGAGGAGGGCACTGGGGTGCCTGGGTGTCACAGAGCTAGGAGGACCCTGGCACCTGCCACTGCTGCTGCCAGTCCACAGGGCTTCCTGGCACCCAGTGGGACAGGTGACCTAGGGACCCAGTGGGGCACCCCGATCCCTGTCCCCCAGGGGTGAGGGTGCTGTGGGCAGCTGCCACCGGGCTGCAGGGGACCTCTAGTGGCAATGGGGCCGGGGGAAACGGAGACAGGGACTGCAGGGGGACAGGGACATCTGCAGAAGGGTGACAGGGACAGGCCTGTGACCAGGTGTGACCAAGCCCTGCCCTCCCGTGGGCTCACCCATGCATGAAGTTGCCTCGGGCTCAGGATCCCCTGGGGATGGCCGGGGTCTGTCTGTCCTACCCTGTCCCACAGCCCTTCTACCCACCCTTTTGTCCTGTTGCTGAAGCAGGGGGACTGGTGCCTGCTGTGGGGTGGTGGGATGCAGGGAACTCCCCCTGCCTGCTCCCACCCCACCAACTCTTGGAAAATAAATACCTCTTAGTGTAAAGATAAAAGTGCCTCCAGCCCAAGCTGCTGCAGGCCAGGGTGGGTGGGCACAGAGCCCTGGTGCTGCTGGCTGGAGACCCAGATGCTTTGCACCCCTCTCTTCCCAGGCTGCTCCCAGAAGTGCCCTCAGTGTGGGTTTGCCATCTCAATGCAACTGCGGGCAGGGGAGCTGGGGGTGCAGAGGGGTCTTGGCCCTTTGCCCCACTCCTCCCCATGTGTCTGACCCCACCATGCATCCCCACTTCCCACTCTCCTTCCCTACCCCAGCTCAGACCCCCAGAAAAGCCACCCCTAAGACCCTTCCCACCACCTTCACCTCCCACCTCCCCCCGCCCCCAGCCCCATCTTAAACTGCAGCCCTCTCCCCACCTATGACTCCTCATCCCCATCCTGCCCAACCTGGGACTCTGCCAGTCCCCTGCCAGCACTGACACTCCCAGCACAGGGCTGTCAGCCATCCCAGCCGGGGAATGGTCCCCGCAAGGTCCCCAAACACTCCCCCTGCTCCTCCCACCCACCCCCAGGGAGTAGAAATGGCCAGTCGGTCCTGCAAGGAGCAGGGCTTGTGCTGCCATGCGTGGGGACAGTGGCTTGGGCCATGCATACAGGAGGGGACAGCCCATGTCCCCCCTGCATGGCCTCATCTGGGCAGGATGGGAAGGAGGGATGGTGCCAAGCCCCTCCACTCACAGGAACCCCCATCCCCACCAGCTACCCTAATCCTATGGGGAAAGTGGGTGGAGGGGGCTTTGCAATGCCCTAAAACATAAAGAAAATGCAAAG
This sequence comes from Phalacrocorax carbo, assembly GCF_963921805.1. Taxonomy (NCBI): domain Eukaryota; kingdom Metazoa; phylum Chordata; class Aves; order Suliformes; family Phalacrocoracidae; genus Phalacrocorax; species Phalacrocorax carbo. The sequence continues at coordinate 8,934,477 of NC_087526.1, read as the reverse complement.
TCCCTGCTGTGACTTGGAGCTGGGCAGGGGGTGCTGCAGGGAATTCTGGGGGGTCTTGGACCCCCATCCCTAGGCAAAGGAGGTGGTGTGAGGTTCTGGAGGCCCAGCTTCTTTCTGTGACGTGCAGGACCTCAGAGGATGGAATAAAAAAAAGAGTAAAAAATAATAACTGGGGGAAAAGCTTCCCTGCAGCGGCTGGGAGGGCTCAGTCTCACCCAGCCATCCCTTCTCCCGGCCCCCTCCCGGCTCCCTCCCTCCATGCCAGGTTGGCACCGTTTGTGGTGCTGTTCCGGCTGCCAGTGTGCTAGAAGCTGGCGGGTCGTATCAGCATGCGGGTGCCCTTCAGGGAGTAGCTGGGTCCCTGGAAGTGGTGCCAGCGGATGCCGTTGAGCTTGCGGATGTTGTGCCGGGCTGGGTAGTAGATGCCGTTCAGGTTGGAGAGGCCACAAGCGTCAAACCACCAGCCTGCGAGGAGGGAACAGGGTAGGAGGGTGGCATCCTGGGTGGGCACCCATGGGTGCTGTGTGAGTGCTCCCCCCTGGCTCGCTCACCTCCTGACAGCATCTGGGCGCACTTGCAGAGGCAGTTGTCATTGTCGGCATCACGGGTGCTGAAGTGGGTGCCCTGCAGCGCCATGCCGCTCTGCTGCCCTGCTGTGCCGCTGTAGTCCTGCAGCGAGAGCCTGCCCCCCGGCCCAGCACAGCACGGCCATGGCCACCATCAGTGCTGGCTGGCTGCTGCTGGGGGGGTTCACACAGCCCCTCAGCCCTGCTCGGAGTGGGTCAAAGGCCATGGGATGCCGTGAGCTGAGCAAGGGCCAGCATGGGGGGACGCAGGCAGAGATCCTGCAGCTCCAGCTTGGCCTGGGTCTGCTGGCTTGAAAGGGGTGTCCCTGAGGCCTGAGGTCATGCTATGCTGGTGGCAGAATAGACCCACCCTAAGACCCCTCTGGTCGTCTTTGCTGGCGGTTGGCTTGGTGCATGCATGGGGTACATGGTGCAGGGGATCTCCAGGGTCTGGTCCCATCTCCAGCCCAGCACCAAAGCACCCAGCTGTGCCTGCCACCCCTCCTGCCCATGGCCAGGCTGCTGTTCCGGGGAGCACGCGCTGCCCTTGCAATCTGGCAGCAGGAGCACAGCAACCCTCCCCAGACATGGGTGTAGCATCCTGGGGATGCCTGGCACTCCCAGGAATGCCCAGGCAGCTGCCGCTGTGTCACCCCCATTTGCCCAAGCATTGAGCCACGGGGCAAGTGTCCCAGCTGCCTGCTGGCACTGAGCCCAGCTGCTGGCTGGGATGGGAAATCCCACTGCCTTCATGCAATTTCTTGCATTAAAATCTGATTTGGGTTCTCAAGAGGCAAAGAAGGAGGAGTGGGTGGCACAGCAATGTCCCCAGTGGAGAAGCTATGCCGAGCCATAATCCCACCAGGAAATCCCAGCAAAATCCCATGTGATCTGCACCCTCTGGGGCCACATGCCTCCCTGGCACACAGCAGCCAGCCCTTGCCCTTTGCCACCGCTGCCCGTGGGGCTCGGGGACAGCTGGAGGTAGGGAGGGCTGGGCAGCTGTCCCCATGGTGTCTCTCTCCTACCTGTAAAGTTGCCTCTCGCTTCCCAGATGGAATTTCCCATAGTGGGCATAGACCTGGCTGCCCTCCCAGTCCCGCAGCTCGATGCGCAGGGTGTAGGGTGCCTGGCTTGTCAGGAGGTGCACGGCCTCATTACCCAGCCAGTGCTCGCCCGCTGCGTCCCCGAAGCCCTGGGGGAGCAGGGGGGCGGGTGAATGTGGGGTGCCCAAGGTGCGCCCAGGGTTCACCCAGGGTGTACCCCTTCCCAGCTGGGTGCAGACCTGCTTGTACTCCTTCCAGCTCCTCTGGAAGCTGAGGCTGCCGTTGGTGCGGAGCTGGATGACGGTCCAGCCCCCTCGGTCTGTCTCCATGTCGCAGTATGCCTGCAGTGGGGAGAGCTGGGATGGGCTGCAGGGTGGATGACGAGGGCTGGCTCGGGGTGAGCAGCCGGGTGCATCCCCCACAGACTGGGTAGCTCAGCCTGGGTGCTGCGTGGGTGGTAGAGCTTGCCAAGGGGCTGACAAGCATGCATTGTGCCCAGTGCCTGGCTGGGGGGGTGTCTCCTGCCTCTGTGGCCATGGGCAGGGGGTGGGGCACAGTGCTCACAGGTAGGCTGTGCCTTTAAAATCAATTTTATCCCCCCTACTTTTGGCCCCTCTGCAGGCCCTGGGGCACCTCAGCACCATGGCCAGACGGTGTGGGGAGTACTGCCATGGCAGCAGGGGATGGGATGTGCCCATCCCACAGGGATACCCCCTGTAGTATGTGGCTAACACAGCCAGTACACACCACTGGGTGGCCCTGGGATCAGCAGCACCCCAGGGTGCTGTGGTGGGACCTCTCTCCAGGCTGTGCTCACCTTTTTGGGCTCGCTGAGGTTGGTGATGTGGAGGGTGTAGACCCCACTGGCACGGATGCCCGCCCGGCGCACCTCGGCGCAGTCCTGGAAGAGCTGCTCCTGCCCGGGCAGTGGGCCTGCAGCAGAGGGAATGGTGAGGTGGCAGAAACCCCTCTGGTGCCACAGCCCTGCCTGGTTTTGTCACTCTTCCCCACTCCCTTTGGATGCTTTTGTGCCCATAGATTATTTTTCTTTCTTCCATGTCATCTCCCTGGGGCTGGGTGAAGTGGCAGCTGCGATGTAGCAGGGCCATTGCAAGGCTAAGCCTGGGGGTATGCCATGGGTGGGGACAGAGCTGGGACATGGACCCTCTCCTGGGGGCTTGGAGCTGCTCCTCAGGTGCAATCCAGGGCTCATTTTTGGGGCCCTCATTTTTGTTACCCGTGCCTGAGCTGAGCACAGGGGCCCTTCATCTTCATGGAGGGGACAAGGAGCTCCCCAGCTGCCTGCACCCTGCCTGCGCGCCCCATCTCACCTCTGCCCTGGGAGACAAGGCGCACCAGGCTCTGCACTGACTCGAGGAGCTGGAGCTGCTGATGCTGGAGCAGGCTGGTGTTGGCACTGGCGGCTAGCAGCGACTTCTCCAGCTCCTCAATGGTGCCACTCTGCCGGCTCACCAGGCGCTGCAGCTTCTCCTTCTCCGAGCGGGCCCCTGCGAGTTCCACCTGGTGCTTCGTCTCCATCTCCAGCACTCGCACCTCCAGGATGCTGAAAGGGGGAGGCAGTAGTGACGGGGAGGGGGGAACTGTGCCTGTGCTGAGCAGCTGGGCAGGGAGTGGGCAGCAGAGCAGACCCAGCTCCAGCTGCAGTGCCCCACCACATCTGCAGGGACCCAGAGCTGTCCCTGTCCCCTGCCATACCCACTGGATCGCACCCTGCCTGGCACCTCTGGGATGTGCTTAGCTAGGGGGAATCAAAGCCCAAGGGGCTGTGCTGAAGCTGTGCAATCTCCCAGGGACCCTATCCAGCCCTTGGAGGGATTCAAATCCCGCCAAAGTACAGTTGCACTCCTGGAGCAGGAGAGACTGGCCTGTCCCTGAGGTCCAGGGTCTGTGGGGGTCCCTGGGTCACCCCAGGCCCTACTTGTTCCTGTTTTGCAGCTTGTGGATCTCATTCGTCTGCAGCAGCAGCTGCTTCTCCAGCTTGGTGGTGGACAGGGAGTTCTCCTGCAGCTGCATCTCGATGCGTGATGTCTGGTTCAGCACCTGCCCCAGGAGTGGAGGGGAGCATCGTTGTAAGCAACCAGGGCTACACCACGTCCTCAGTATCACCAGGCTTGCGGCTCCCCAGCACACAACCCCAGTACCTCTGCACACCAGTGCATTAAATCATGCATGACCTTGGGGAATTGACCCACTTTTAGCAACAGAGAAGTCATGTCACCTGCCATGGTCCTGGGGGTGGTGGGGACATAGGGACACGCATGCCATGTGCCCCAGCCACCCCCTACCTGGGCCTCCACGTCGGTGAGCTTGCGGCTCTGCTCGGCGCTCTGGTTGAGGAGGGTGCTGCCAATCTCCAGCATGGTGGCGGTTTGGTTCTGCACTGCCGTCTGCTGCAGCTGCACCATCTCCGGCTTCATGCTTGTCTGGATGTAGCTCTCCAGCTGCGGAAGAGAGTGGGGATGTGGTGGGTCATTCAAAGATGTCGCTGGATCCTCCCCCTTTGCCCTGGCTGAGTCTGACAGTGCCTGGCACAGCCCCCAGGCACATCCCTGGCAGTATTTCAGCATAGCACAGCCCATCTCAGAGCCCTTTGCAGCTTATCAGGAGGACAGAGTGAGCTGCCCACAGGCTGCCCCTTTGGGCACTGGCTGCCAAGATTCCTGGGCTGCGGTGCCAGCTGGTTTCCTCTCGCCGGGACCTGACGCAGGCTTGTGTGTGCCCAGGTCTGCTGGCAAGCTGGGGCAGCTGCCTAGCTAAGGTGCCCTGTGCCCAGCAGCCGGGCAGGGAGCAGCTGGCATCGGCATCAGCTGCCAGTCCCCAGCCATCAGTTTCCCAGGGCTGGGGACATGGATGGTGGGGGCCGCCATCAGCTGGGGAAGGTGGGTGTCCGGTGCCCGGTGCTGCCCCGCCACAGGGAAGCGCTCAGGGCTGGGAAGAAGCCGGCTGCTGACACAGCTGAGATGTCGCTTCCGCTTTCCCAGCCTGTGGGGGAGCTGCCTTTCCCAAAGGCTTTTCTATTTCTGACAGCCCTGCCATGAGGTTCCCATTCAGTCCCTCCCCGGGGCGATGGCCTCGGCAGGGGCATGGTCCCTCTGCAGGGGCCGTGGGGAGCGGAAGGGGCCGTGCTGCCGCCCACGCTGGGGAAGCAGCCCTGCACTGGGCAGCCCCTGAGAGCGGGAGGGGACGGGGGCTGCCCAGCTGCTTCTACCCTATAGATCCCATTGTCCCTGCCCTGCCCAAGTTGTGCTTCCTGCCCGACCACCTCCCAGCCGGTGCAGGCAGGGCCCCACATCCTCGTGTGTCTTTCGGGGTGGTGGACTAGGTGGGACTGCCTGTGGCGGGATGGTGCTCTCCTGGGTGGCATGGTGGGCAGGCAGTGGTGCTGGGATGCTCAGCACAGGAGTGGGGCTGGCAGCAGGCCAGGGCACAGGGCTCTGCTCTGCACTTGTTCGAGCATGATGAAATCTCCCTGGCAGCAGCAGGGCCCCATTTCCTCCTCCCCAGACCAAGGCAGTGGCGAAACTATCACCCCATCACGAGCACCCATGGTGGGCAAGAGGATCCCAGGGCTGGGCATCCTGGTCAGCACTGCCTGCACTCTGCTTCCCTGGGGATTTTCCCTCGCAGGAACATGCTTATGGGGAGGAAGCAGGGAAAGGTCGGAGAGCGGCGTCTGGAAAACATTTCCCCAAGCTGAGTGATTGCTGGAGAGTTTCCCTTTAACCACGTCGTTAATCTTGTTGCTTCACAGGGCTTGGGGAGGCCTTTTCTCCCTCTCAATCTTGTCTTTTTTTTTTTTTTAAATAAACATATCTCTGAGCCCGAGGGCAGTACATACCCATGGAAAAGGTCAGGCTGGCAGAGGGAGAGCTGAGCACAGCCGGAGAAGGAGCCCAGGCTCCTGGCCCCAGCCCCAGCAGCTCCCTGGAAGCAGCTGGGGCTGGAGAGGGGCACAGGAAACCCAAGTGGCACAGGCTTTTGTGCAGGCAGGGAAACCAGGATCATCCCCACTTTGCCATATGGGTGCTGAGGTGAGCTGGGCTCGCCTGGGCTTTAAGGGGTCCCACCAACCTCATTCCTCACCAAGAAGGGCAGAGTGGCTGGGGGGAATACCATGATCCTTCAGGTCACCCCAAAACGCTGCCCTGAAGCAGAACGAGCCCTGGCCACCACCCTGTCCCGGTGCTGGGGACCCGTTGCCTGTGGCAGGATAGTCCTGTGCCACCTTCTTGCAGCTGCATTCGCCCCATCGCCATCCCCATCCAGCCCCAGCATTTCTAAGCATCCACCAAGCACAAGCTGGGGGGTCCCCAGGGCCAGAGGTGGGGGGAAGCCCCGTACACCCATGCCAGAATGAGCAGCACCAACCCCTGTGTCATGGGCACCCCAGAGCTGCCAACCTGCCACTGCCCTGCTGGGGACCCTCTCCCATCCTAAGCACCCCCCCAGACCAGGTGGCTCCATCAGATGTTTGTGTTTGAACTAAAATTAATTCCTCCTGAGATGGGAACAACCAGCGGGATGGCAAGCAGAAGCTACATGCCCCCGTGTGCTGGCTCCTCACCGTGTCCCTGTCCCTCCCTGCCATGGCAGGGGCTGCACATGGGGAGGGTGGACTAGCACCCCAGTGCTGCGGATGGGATTCCTTTGGGAAGCTGGGTGCTGGGGATACCCAAGGGGGCCTGGGGATCCCTGCTGGGTGACAGGGGCTGGGGGACCTGCTGGCCTGCTGGCAGGCCCCCCCAGCCCCCGGCACCCAACAGGGATCCCCAAGCCAGGGCAGAGCAGACAGGGATGCAATGTTGTTTACAATCCATCCCCGAACTCGATGCCTCCTTCAAGCCCTGGTTTGTTTGTTCAGGCCTGGAGTCTGACCAAAACAAGCCTCCCTGGGCAGCTCCAGTTAAATTAGGAAAGCCAAGGAACAACAGAAAAAACCCAGCTAAAATCTGCCTTCGCCGGAGAGGCCATGTTGTGGGATTGGATGGGATGGGCTGCCCAGTGCCTCACTGCCTCCTGCTCTTTGGGGCTGTGGTGTGGGGCATCATTGCCCACAGCTGCCCAGATGTGCAGCCCCACTTTGCCTGCAGCTGCCTGCTCTGGGGCAGGGCCATGTGCACCTGCGGTGGGACCCACAGCCTCCCGCCTTGCTTGGCCATGACCAAAGGCTGCCCTCACCCCAAGAGAAGCTCAGAGCTGGCCTGGGCACACAGGGCACAGGGACTCCAGGGTGCAGGCACCCCAGGGCTGTGCATGCACAGCAGACCCAGCAGGTACCACAGTGATAGAGATTTGCTGCCGACAGCTGGGTGGTGGCTGGCTCTGCCAGTCCCTCTGCGACACCCCAGGCTGGCTTTCATTGGAGTTATGGCTCAGCATTTTCCCAGCTTTTGAGGAGTTTGTCATCTAGGATGGCTGAGGGGACAGCCTTGCACATCCCTGCACCTACCTGTTGCTGCCCCCACTGTCCCCACACAGCCAGTGGCTGGGAGAGGGCCCCCAGGCAGCGTGGCTGGTGCAGGCCACCCCCGGGACCCCCTGCTCGGTGTGTTTGGCCCTGGCCCTCAGGGCTGCATGGGCTCAACATGCACTGTCTCACAGCACCACTAGCCCTGCTCAGCTAGGGGGATCTTCCAGGAAATTGGGTCCTTTTGCACCCGGGCGGGACATGGTGAGGACATGGTGCTGGCAATGCTGCTTGGCTCAAGGGCTGGTGACGGTTGGAGAAAAGCTGTCTGTGCTCTTATCAGTGTGGGCACCTGGGGTCCTGGTGCTGCTGCCTCACTGGAGCATGGGGTTTACAGCCCCCCAGGGAGGTGTCCACTGGGACAAGCCAGCCGGGAGCTATTCCTGGGTCTGACGCAGGCAGCCGCACTCGGCAGATGGGGGTTCCAACAGTGCCTGTGAGCCCTCAGGAAGGAAACGCTGCTTCCTGCCGTGGGTGGTGGGGACAGGGTGAGATGGGGTGGGGGGCACTCCTGTGGGTATGCAGCCCCTCTGGAGCAGCACCCCAATGCCCCCACCCTGCCCCCACCCAGCCACCCACACACTGTGAGACTCAAAGTCTCACCAAGCGCCAGGAACATTTGCAAAGCCCATAAGTGGGAAAAGAATGATGCTGGAGAGGTTTCGGTGGCCCCTGCCCTTATAGCCCTCGCTCTGCTGCCTACCAAAACCCTTCCCAGGATCTTTCCAGCAAGGCTGCATCCTGACCCAGAACAGGGAGTGCTGAGCCCCGGGATGCCTGGCACAGCCAGCCCAGCTGGGACCATGAGGAGCCGTGGCAGGGATGGCAGGGTGATACAGCTGCAGTGACAAGCACCGGTGATCTGCAGCAACCACGAGCTGCAGCACCCACAGCACCCTCAGCACCCATCTCCTCCAAGGAGGCAGTGCCCCGTGCAGATGGGCCAGGACCAGGGCCAGGCTGCAAACCTGCAGGGGAGACACTAACCTGGCTGCAGCACTGCTGCTCGGGTGGGCACAAAACCCCCATGCACCCAGCTCTGCCTCCAACAGCCTGCAGCAGGCAGAGAGCTGGAGCAGGCAGCTGGTACGGGGGATACCATGTGCTTGGATGTTGGAGGCAGACCCCTAGCTGAGCTGCCCCGCTGCCCGTCCCCCCGCTACCCAGCACCCTACCTTCAGCAGCCACTGGGTGCTGTTCTCCAGGATCCTCTCGAGGTGCCGCAGGCGCTGGGCTGCCCCATGGCTGGCATGTGCAGTGCCAGCCGGCGAGTCCCGCTGCAGCAGTGCATTGGCAGGGCCGGGGGCGGCAGGGGCAGGGGGCTGGCAGGGTGATGGGTCAGCCTCGGGCAGCACGAAGGTGTAGCTGCAGTGGCCATGCTGTACCCGGTGGTAACGTCGTCGGCCGCCCCCCTCCAGTGCCCGGCGCTGGGCTCCAGCTGCGCACAGTGCCATCGTGGCACAGGTCAGGGCCACGAGGCTGAGGCTGAGCACCTGCATGGCGCTGGGCTCCCACGGTGCTGGGAGGGGTGTGAGAGTGTGGTGCCACGGCTGGGGATGCGTCGGCACTTCCCAGGCGGCCGCGACGTTGCTTTTTTGCCGGGATGGGTCAGTGGGTGCTCGTCGCCAAGTCGAAACGCTGCAATTTCGGCATTTCCTCCCTCTGAGCCGGCTCTGGCTGCCCTGGCCTTTTATCACCAGGCAGCCGCAGCCCTCGCTGGGGGAGAGGGAAAAAAAAAAAGAAAAACAAAGGAAAAAATCTGTTTAAAAACAATACTTCTATCTTTTTTCTTTCCTCCTAGCCCACTGCGGGGAGATCAAGTTTCACACGTGATCTATAAATTTCTCACACACACACACACACACTCACACACAAAACCCCCGTCCCTCCCCCAGCTACGTGCACCCGCCGCCACCCCAGACCATTCTCTGCGCAGCTCATTGCACCTCCCAGAGTGGGCAGCACCACGGCAGCGCCGCCAGCCAGCAGGGCTGAGCTGCCCCCACCAGCAACAAGCCCTCCCACCCTCTGGCCCCAGCACCAGTGAGTCCCCCCCGATCAGCACCCGCTGAGACCCACTATCCCCAGGACGCCCCCATCCTGGGGAACAGAGCTCCCTCCCTGCGTCCTGGCTATTTATAACGCTGGAGGGAGCCAGGCCTCTGTTTGGCTGCTCCGGCCATGGGACGAGCCTGTGGGGACCAGGACGGGGGATGTGTCCCAGGCGGAGCTTGGCAGGACCTGGCCAGACCCTACACAGGGCTTGGGGTGCCCAGATCCCAGGCAGGATGTCTGCTGGGGGCCGGAACGGCTGTGTGTGATGGGCACCCACCAAAGCTGGGTGTCACCACAGCTGCCAGCCTACATACTGGGTTAGTTCTAGGCTGGTTCCCCTGGGAGGGGACAATCACAGTGGTGGGGACAGGCTGGCATGGGAAAGCGAGCTTCTCTGGGCACGGGGATGCTCACGCCTCAGGAAAGGGTGATTTTTCTCCCAGCATGGGGGGCATGTGTCCCTGCACACCAGGCTGCTTGTACAGCCATGGGGCCAGGGAAGGGACCCCACTGCTGTCCCAGTTACTGTGGGATGGCCAGGGATGCTGTGGGCGCCAGTGGTGGAGCAGCTGGCGGGAGCACTGTCTGTAGCACGGAGTAGTGCTGCCCAGTGAGTGGGTTTCCCCATCCCCCTGAGGGAGATGCCAGAGCTGCCATGGGGCCAGCGTGCTGCGGTTGTGCCTTTGCAGTAACCGGATTGTGCGACTAGACCCAGTTGTCACTGTGAGGGTGTCCCTGGTAGACTCAGTGCTCTCACTGCAATTAGCAACCGGCCCAAGTAGCCCCTCGGTGGCAGAGCTGAGCCCGGGATACCTGCAGGGCAGCAGCCCTGGTGATGCGGCTTGCTGCTTGCTCCAGCTGCTGGCTCAGGCACTGAGCGATGCTGGTGATGCTTTAAATAAAACCTTTAAAATAAAATCTTTCCCCAGACCCCTCAGTGCCTGGGGGCTGGGGTAGGGTGTCCCCCCTCACTGGGAGCCATGCTGTGACGCACAGGTGGCTGCAGGTTATGGGATGGCCCTCCGATGCCAGCAGCTGCCTTTCCCCTCCACTTTGGAGTCTGGGTCTGGCTGCTTGCTGGAAGGGCTTGGAGGGGCACAGCTGCTTTCACACCCCTGGCAGTGCTGTGAACCACAGCAGGGCTGGGGGATGCAGGGGTAATGCTCTGGCCACATCCAGCATGCATGTCACCCTCTGGCAGTGCCTTGTGGAAATGAGGAAAACAGGGAGGCAAGAGGGATGCCGGAGGTTTAATACATTTATTTAACATTAAGCAAACAGAGGAACTGCTGCGCAGCTTCATGCTCCTGGGGCTGGCTCGATGCTGACACCCAGCGCTCTCACCCTGAAGGATCTGTGCAGCCCTCGTGGCCCTGGCAGCCCTGACACCCCACTGCCAGTCCTGGACCTGGCCACCCCCTGCTTGCACTCAGAGCAGGGACAGGGGGCTTTGGCCCTGGGAAACCCCCAAATACAGAGGTTTGTGGCTGGGGTAGCAATTTGAGCAAAACACATATTAAATATGCTGATAGAGCCCTCCATGCCTCATGGATGTACGCCACTTATTTCTGCAGGTGACGTGAGCATGGCAGTCAGCTTGACAGGATAGACTGGCATGGCTGGGCTCAGCACCCCCAGGTCATGCCCGAGGTGATGGCTGGGAGGGGTCTGAGGTGACTGCTCCCAGTGCATCCTGGCTGAGGATGCAGAAGGCAGCAGCATCCCCTGCCCAGACTTGCTCCGGCAGCTGCAGTGCCATGGTGAGCACTTCTGTCCAGGACCAAATGTGGGCACAGCCACGCCAAATTCCTGTGCCCACATCCAGCTGGGGTGCTGGGGAGAGAAGCTCCTCCAGCTTTTCTGCAAGCCTAAGGATGGCAGGATTTGGTCCATGGTTGCACTGGTGAGGATGCTGAGCACTGGGCTGGCATAGTCCCCAGCAGGGTTCCCAGCCTGGGGTCCCACTGCCCTCCAAGCCTCAGGACAGCAGTATTTGGTCCACAGTTGTGTCATTGGGGATGCCAAGCACCAGGTTGGGCTGCCGTGAGTAACAGCATGGTCCCAAGCAGGGTCCCGACACTGGGCATCCTGCCACTCCCTGAGCCAGTGGCTGAGGATGAGGGACCCTATCCGGCACCCAGAGCAGCTTGGTGGTGCACTGTGAACCCCTGTGCAGTTGGGACCCCTTGAGGACAGGGCATCTCCCAGCCCTGGGGGATGGTACCCAGGCAGGCATCATCTTCATCAGTGGGGTCCAACACTGGGACCAACCCCATCCCACCAGGCTGGAGCAAGGGAAGGGACTGAGCAGGCTGGGGGAGAGGGAAAAACAGAAAAATAAAGGAGCCACCCCCTCCCCAAGCCCCAGGGCATTGCTTTGGACACTGCAAATTAGATTTTCTGAAAAGGAAATGTTTTACAGGCCATAAATTGTCTCAAAAGAAAATGGGAGGGGGGGAGAAAATTGTGCAATTTTTTGTGGATGGAAAAACAGGGGTGACGCGGCTGGGGCAGCACGGCGGGAGCCGGTTGGGAGCTCTCCATGCTGCTGGTTGCCGGCACAGAGAGCTCCTGACCGGCTCCCGCTGCGCTGCCTCAGCTCCTGTGCTGGTGCCGCTAGGTACCCGTCTGCGGTTCTGTCTTCGGCTTCTTCTGTCGCTTTTTACCTTTATTTTTGGGTTCAGTTTTCTCTAGAACAGAAAAAGGAGGAGAAAAGGAGGGTTCACTCACATCCAGGCAGCAGGATCCATCCTTAGCCCCATCCATGAAATGCGGATTCCACACCCTCCCCCAGGTGTTAGCGCAGGATCCTCTTCCTGATTTGGAGAACCCCAGAGCCACCCTCCAGGTCACCAAACAGCAGCGAGAGTCTGCAGGGGGTCTGGGTGTGCTGGCAGCATGCGCAGAGGGACACCAATATGTTGCCCCCACAGCTCCCATGGCCAGACCCTAAATCCTGATACCCCCAAAATCTCCAGGAATGGGCTGAAGTCAGCTCAACTAAACTGAGGGGCTGCCTGGAGAGACACCAACTTCCCTCTGAGCAGGGACTGGGGATGCTCCAATGCCATGAATTGCTGCCATGGCCATGCCTGGCTCTGCCGCAGTGGTGGTCTGTGCCTCCCCTCTAGAGAAGATGGCACTGGCTACCACTGTGGGCTTGCAGAGGACCCAGACAGCCCCCAGAAGGATTAGGGCATGGTGGGAAGCGGAGTGGCCTTAGGGTGCATCTGTGCATAGGTGCTAATGATCTCCCTGGGGATGCCCTTCCTGTGCGGAAGGTCCCTGTCCAGGCGGCATAACCCATGCACTGGGAGCCCAGCTGCATCCTGGTAAGGCCAACCCGCTGACAGCCTGCCAGGGACTTGGTGCTGTGTGGTCAGGTGGTTTGGATCCAAATCTCTGTGTGCCCCAAGGGGCTGCCCCAAGCACCCTCCAGCTCCCATCTCCACTGGCAGAGATGATCAGTGCCAAGACAACAAACAGGGATGCAGCATAAGCCCAGCTGTGCCATGGGCTCTGACGGGAAGGGGAGCCCATGCTGGGGAGCAGGTCGGCTGCTGAAAAACCTGGCAGCTTCATCTCTGCTTCTACTCCTGCACCCACCACATGCTCTTCTGACCCCAAGCCAGGTGAAACAGGGGGACCCGGTGCTGCTCTCCCTGCACAGCCCCTGTGTGAAGGGCATGGGGACTAGAACCGGCTGGTGCTGCATGTGCCAGTGCTGTTGTGGCTGATCCTTTCCAAGGGCTCCAGCTCTTTTCCTGCCCGGCTGTTTTTCGGCTCTGATCTCCCAGACAGTTGCCACCCACAAAGGAGAGGGCACAGCACGAACACCAAGTGTCTGGAGACTGTGGCAGACACACAAGGCAGATTTACAGCAGCGTGAGGGGTTTTGTGCCCTGGCCAAGCGCAGATGCTTCTCTCTTCCAGCTGCCCAGAGATGGCTCAGAAGTGGTGGCACAAATCTCTCATCACACGGTTGGGTCCACTGCCTTCCCCAGCTTGCTGGGGCTGGGGGTGTCTCGGCTGCATCAAGTGAACTCGCTGTCCTCCTCCAGCATCTGGATCCCATAACCCAGCACTTGGCCAGGCGGGCAGGAGCCTGGGAGCGAGGGCAGATGCACGCTTTGCCGCAACGGGGACACCAAGCAGCCTGCCGGGGAGCTGGCGGCCAGGCTGAGCTGCCAGACACAGATGACCTGCCCTCTCCTGCCCACCCGGCCAGGGCAGCAATCAGCCAGGGCTTCTTATGGGGCACTGAAGGGATTTCCTTCTGCCTTCTTGGGGCCAGACTTGTCTCTGGAGCTGATCCCAGCTAGCAGCCTCAAGCAAGGAGCCCTGCCATTCCCTGATTCCATCCCCATGGCCTCAGGGCTCCCAGTGTGCAGAGCCACGAGGCCAAATGCTTCACCAGGGTGCCATTGCCTTCCCAGTCACCCCACAAGATGGGACGCCTCTGAAGTGCCAGCACCACAGTCCCTACCGCCAGGACATGCTATGTATGAGGCAGGGCTGGGCACAGGCACCCACCTGGCACCACGCCACAGGACACCATGCTCCGGAGCAGCCTGTCCTACCACACCAAATTTGCCGCATCAAAATGTCACCAGCTCTCTGGGTTCAGAGTTGGCACAGCCCAGCAGGGAGGCGAACATTCCTGAAATCGATGCCACCTGGCTCCCTGAAACTGTGAGTCGGGGCCCAGGCTGGGATAGAAATCATCTCCTCCATGCTGTCAGCAGGAAAGTATTGTTTATGTTTGATGATGCTGAGATGAAGCTACTCTCCTGGCTCCACAGCCCCAGCCTCAGCATGCATGCCTTCTATTATTGCCCCCGTTTCTCCATCCTTTTTCTTTTCCTCCCCTTGCAGTCCTTTCCTCCGCCGCCCTCAGCCCCCGCCACGCTGGCGGTGCCGGCCGGCACGTCCCACAGCACACAGTGAGTCTGCAGCTCTGAACTGCAAACCTCTGCACTGCTGGGGCCAGGAGCTCAGGCCCTACAGATCAGTATCTCATGCAATCCCCCTTTCTGCCACTTACTAAGTGGAGATTTATTAGAACAGCTTAGGTCCAGCAGATTGCATCCAAGAATGACGTCAGCTGCCTCCCGGTTCCCATTGCCAGCCACATGCCTGTACCCGCACCGCCCGGCCAGACCCCGTGCCAGGTCTGGGTGCTGCGAGAGGATGCGGGGAGCCCCATGCCAGGGAGCCCCCAGTCCAGGGGACACTGTGCTACCATGGTGGGAGGAGGCACAGGAGCAGGGGCAAACATCTGACCAGGCAAGCCATGGAGAAGGACCCTGCCCTGAGGGTGTCTCCCAAAGCTTTGGCAATGAGAAATCCCCTGGGTGATGCCCTCCAACTCCATGAGCACTGATGGCATTTTGGGGGCTTTCAGGTTTTTGCAGGAACCTCCCTCACAGGCCTCAACCCTTGTTATTCACAACTGGGAGGCACAAAGCCATAGCCATGCCTTTGCCTTCGCAAGCATGGCAGGACGGGATCTGGAGCTCGGCAGCCTTGTCCCGCTGCTGTGGCTCACGCCAGTGTCTGTCCCAGCCGGGCGGTGGAAAGGGACGCCGGCCGGTCCCAGGCAGTCTCAGGGGCTGCCGGTCGGAGCAGCCAGCCTGGCACACTGCCTGCGGGGGTCCCCGCCAGCCCCGCAGCCAGCGCCAGCGCCAGGGCTGGAGCTGCTCAGCACATGTGCCTGAGACAGCGGCTTTCTCCAGAACTGCACGGTTACAGCCACCAGCCTCAAAATGCTTGGGAGATGACAGCCAGGCTCGCCAGCCACTGCTGGACTGCTGCCACCACCCCAGTCCCACAGCATGCCTTGGGGCTCACTTTGGAGGGGCAGGAAGCCACCCCCAAGGCCAGGGGATGGCAGGCAGAGCGGTGCTCACCTCCTGGGCAGTGCTTCCTCATGCGGCACTTCCTTGTCTCCAGCAGCTCGGGGCAGGCAGCCCCCTCCTCCCGGGCAGCCCCCAGCACCTCCCGGACCCGTGTCTCCACACCCCACTTGCAGCCGCAGGTCCGGCCCTCATGGGTGCAGGTGCTCCACTGGCTCCAGGGCCCCAGCTCACATGTCTCTGCAGGGGACAGGGGTGCAGGGTGGGGGACAGTGACCATGCAGCACAAGGCATGTCCCCAGGGATCATAGCCATCAGGTGCTGCTTACCTTGGCACTCGCGGGTGTCAGGTTGTGCTGCGGTGCTGGGCGGGCACTGCCGAAAGCACTGGCCTTTGTGCAAGTAAAACTTGTCTTTGCACTTCATGCAGAAGTCTCTGCTGAAGCAGCTCTCGCAGCTGGGTGATCTGCATTCTGCCGGGAAGGAGGGCTGGTCAGCCAGGTGAGCCTGAGGGCTGGCACGTGGCGAGCCTGGAGCCAGCAGCCCTGGTACCCACTGGGGACACAAAGCCCTTTGCAAATCTGCGGGGTCCAGGCTGCAGCTCTGGGCAGAGGAAAAGGGGAGGAAGGCCCATGGCCCAGCTGCCCCCAGCTCTCACTGCTGCCACTGGCTCTGTGCCACCAGGGATGCTGTGGGAAATGCAGCAGTTGCCCTTCCTGCGGTGCTGGTGCCCACAGGGCACAAAGGGGAGGCAGGGGCACTGGGAGGATCAGGGGGCCCTGGCTGGCATGGGACATACTTGTGCATCGGTTGACCTCCAGACCCCGCACACCAAAGTAGCCAGGGGGGCAGGTGTGGACACACATCCCATACTGGCGGATGCCATCCCTCCAGATGAGCAGGAAGAGCCGCTGGTGGCAGGTGATGCAGCCGTTGTCCTCCGAGCACAGGACACAGCCCGTGCAGTTCTCCAGCAGGCCAGCACTCGCTGCAGGGACAAACAATGGAAAGGGGCTGCGGCATGGCTGTGGAACATGTGCATGGCACAGCCAAGGCTCTGGTGAGGGTCCTGGCCCTGTGGTAGCCCCTCTCCAAACCTCGGGGGTGACAGCACTGTTCCTATCTCCCTGCAGACACCTCCCCACCTCCATCCACTCCCCAAAATCCCCTCTCTCCCCAGGCTGGCAGATTCGGGGATGTGCAGACCCATCGCTCCCCGCTACACTCAGCTTGGACATCACTGCCTCCATCATCCCAGGGTGCAGGGCTGAGGGTTCAACCCATGCCCAGCTCTGCCCAAGGGTGCCAGCCTGAGCCCTGTTCCAACGCCAGCCGTGCACATCCTGTGGGAAGCATCCTAGCACCAGCTAAACAACGGCTCAGTCAATGGGTAGAAATACGCTCTGACCTGGATTAATGAGTTAATGCCTGCTAAGTGTCAGGGGACAAACAGCATTTTAGAAACACTCAAGAGGAGCTGAGATAAGGATCTGCCTGGTTGCTCAAGAGCCTCCACTGCCTCCCTGGCTGCCTTTGCAGTGCTCCGGACCAGGGTGATGGCGGCCAGCCCGGAGGTGGGCTCTGTTCCCAGGGACGAGGACAGGGTGCCCACCGCCATCAACCTGCAGCCCCCAGTGGGGCCCACAGAGACCCTGCTGACTGCTGCTACTCCCAAAGCCAGCTCCCTGCACCCAGAGAAATGCAGCCTGGAGAGATGCTTCACACACAGGGGCACTTTGGCAGCTGAGTAGCTGAGGCCCGAGCATTGGGGGCTACCTGTGCCCAATGTCTTTCTGCACTCCCAGGCTGGCTGGGCACTTCTGTAAGGGGCCACCAAGCTCCTGTGTGCAGGTGGCCAATGCCTCTGCTGTGTTGGGAAGCGTTCGCTCAGCTCTGGCACTGTGGGCTCCACCAGGTGCTCCTGAGCAAAGGTTCATGTTGTGCAGCGGTGACAGTGCCAGCAGCGTCAGCGCTGCATGCTCAGGCCCCAGGATCCACCTGCCAGCAGATCTGAGAGCATTAAGATGATTTTTGGGGAAGCGCTAAGAAGGCAGCTGCCCTGGAGAGAGCAGAGCCCAGCACCTGCAGCTGGGACAGGTGGGGGCTGATGTCGCCCACCGGGTCCAAGCCCTTGCAGCTCCAGTCTCCACAGAGCCAAGTGGGTGAGGGCAAGCCAAACGAGCCACGGCACTGGGTGCTGCCCAGCACAGACACAGGTTTCAGTCCCAGGAGTGATCCCTGGCACTGATCCTCTCTGAGCCCCAGAAGCTGACAGCAGAAGGGATCCACAGCTATGGTGGCCAGAGCAGAGGGACTGGTGGAAAGCAGAGGCTCGTGCTGGGGAAGCCGGGGGAGGTGCTGGCAGATGATGCCTTGCAGCCCTGTGTGCTGGTCCCCAGCACAATGTTCCCTCGTGCAAGCTGGTCCCTGGTGTAGTGGTGCCATGTAGCTGTCCCCAAGCTGGCTCATCCTGGTCCCCTCCCTGTGACACAGGGGTTTGGATGACAGCATGGTGCGGCGCGTCTGGGAGGCTTTGTTAGGACTGCATCTGCTGAGAGTGCGCTAACGAAGCACGTTGGATCCATTAAGTTGTTATGGTCTCCGTTACATATTTACCAAACACTGACAACATTTGTGTTCCTGGCTGCAGCTGGAGCAACTTCCCTGGAGACTCAGGGATTTACGAGCCTCTTTCCCTTTTCTAATTCTTTTTGATGATTTTTTTTTTTTTTGCCGCTCTCCCTCCAACCCCCATCTGGGGCAGGGAAGCTGGGGAGCCCTGCGCAGGCTCCGCGGCCTTGTTCCTGTCACTGGCTTTAAAAATAGCCCCATGGTGCGGAGCTGGGGGAAGGCTCGGCTGGCCGGGTCCCACTCCTCCACCCCGTGGGGCTGCCGGCACGGCAGGGCTGCCGGCACGCGCCTCTGCTGCTGGGAGCGATGCCGGAGAGCTGCTGCAGAGTCGGCGGAGGGCTGTGCTGCACAACGGGATGTGGCTCACACCAAAACTATGGGACCAGGGAAATTAGAGACACCTGGTGGGTTTGCCTCCCTCTGCCCAGCAGTGATTGCAGACCCAGAGTGCAGGGCTGAGCTGAGACGGGGGGCACACAGGATACCAGGGTGCCCAGGTGGGTGCTCCCTGCTTGGGCTGTGCCAGACATCAATGTGGTATCAGCCATTGCTGCCAGCCCCAGTCCCAGCTCTGCTGCCGTGGGCTCTGCAGGCACCAGGAGGCTTCTGGGCACTGGGCTGCCCAGACCATCTCTCCATGGCAGTAGGGCATGGCTGTAGGCAGCTCCTGGTGGCAGTGGGGCGACTGTGGGGTGCTGCAGCATCCCTCTTGGCTCCTGGCCCCTGGAGACCTCGCTGGCCCTTCTGGACTGGTTATACAGGGACAGACAACACATGTTCAATGCAGGGAGCTGAGATCAGACACCTGGGTTCTGCCAGGACCTGAGGCCCCTATGCATCCCATAGCATCAGGCCACTTGATATCAAGCATTAGCAGCCAGAGTGCTGGCCCTGTGGCACCCCAAGCCCCTCTTGGTGCCAGGCTGTTTCCAATCAGAGGCATTTCAACTGCCAGCCTGGCCACCCCCATAATCACATGCGCCCACTGACTCTGCACATCTTTAACATGCGACAGCTGCAAGGAAAGCTGTCTGGGCTCCAGCCCCGACCCCTGAGAGCCCTGCTCCTGCCAGGTCCTGTCCCTACCCCAGCAGACAGAAGTTCCAAAACTGACCTGCTCCCGGTGCAGAGCCAGGTGTCAGCCCTGGCCCCACTCCCCACGGCCAGGTGTCACTGCGCGGCACTGCCTGGCAGGGGGACATGCGCTGATGCCCAAGAGGGGTGCAGATACCTCGTCAGAGCCCCAGTGCACGCTCTGCCCTGTGCCTTGGCACCAAACACCAGCTTGGCTGATGCCTCTGCAGAGGGGAAAGATGGGGCAGGGGGACAGTGGCTCTGAGTATCCATCCAGGAGGTTTTACTGCTCATGCACTTAATGTATTAAGTAGAGAAGGGAAATACTGGAAAATCAGCCCGTTCTGCACTATCCCCACTGTGCCTGGCTCTCCTGGGGTTTGCAAAGCTGGTCCCCATTCCAGCCAGCGTCCCCCTGTCCCCTACCAGCCCCAAGGGCAGGGCTGGCATTGGGCAGGCAGTGCTATGGGGCTGACCATTGCCTTCTCCATGCACCTACCCTGAGCCAGCCCCATGCCATGCACCGAGAGGGGAACGCAGCTGGTCTCCAACAGGGCCCAAGGGACTGGCTGAGGAGGATGCTGGTTCCCGGCTCCTTCCAGCCCTGGGTGTAGATCAGTCCCGTTTCACACCTCCTGCCCACTCTGCACAGGCAGCGCAGGCAGCTCCGGCACTGGCAGGGGAGGCAGGGGCCAGCAGTCCCGCATCACAGAGCCACCCCACAGTACCTGAGTGGGACGAGCCGGCCACGCACACCGTACCTTGCTTCTTCCATCGGTTCTGCGTGAGCATTTCCACGGAGCTGATGAATAACAGCAACATGAATATTATCCACAGCATCTGGGCAGGAGTAATTTTGGGCAGGGAAGAAATCAAATCATCCAAGCGGCTGGTGGGTTCGTCTCCTGCCAGAGCCAGCCAGCCAAGGGGCGGTGGGAGGGAGGAGAGCGGCTCTGGGCTCACACCATCCCACCCCGGCGCTGCTGCAGGCACACAGCCACGCTTTAAGGTGGCATGAGCCGGCAAACCCCAGGCAGGCAGGGGCTGTCAGGCCAGGGGAGCGCTCATGGTGTCAGCGAAGTGCCGGCTGCTCCGGGGAGCTCTGCCTTTATAGCCTGTGCCAGCCCCCTCTTCTCACCCCCCCCTTCAAAATAATAATAATACTAAAAAAAATCCCCCAGCAGCAACAAAGCGACTCGCAAACAAATTGGCTGGAGTCCCCCCCGCCAGAGCACTCCAGCCGCCACCTCGGCTGGGAACTGTCCCACTGTCCCGCCGCGGTCCGACTGTCCCGCTGCCATCCCAGCGCCGGGGTCACGGCGAAGCCCCCTGCCATTTGGGGGAAGGTGGAGCTAGGCGGGTGACGCTGCCTGCGCCAGCCCCCCCCCGGGCTCAGCCCCCCGATCCCGGCCCCGGCAGGCCTGGGGGGGCTGGCAGCAGCCCCTGGGCAGGCCGGCTGGCTGGGAGCCGCGGTGGGTCTCCGGCAGCTCCGGCAGCGGCTGCGGATCTGCCCTTGCTGTCCCCAGGATTGCAGCTGACTCTGATTTTCCGAGTGCCTCGTAACTCACCTCCCTCCGAGCTACAGGAGCTGTGCTGAGCCGATCTGAACTGAGCTGAGCTGTGCTGAGCTAAGCTGAGCTGAGCCCAGCTGAGCTGTGCCAATCCGAGCCAAGCTGTGTGAGGCTGAGCTGAGCTGTGCGGAGCCAAGCTAAGCTGTGTCAAGCCAAGCCATGCCACACTAAGCTGAGCTTCACTGAACTGTTCCTGACTCCCATGCAGCCACCCACACCCCTTCCCCCATGCAGTGCTCCCCAAAATGCACCCCAGGGGGTCTTGGTGTGCCCGGAGGGGGGTGCAGGACAGGAGGGGGAAGGGGCTCAGCTGCAAAACCTCACTCAGCAGGTCCCCACAGGTGAGCTATAGGTGCCAGCAATGTGCGTGTCCATCCTGGGAGCTCCATGTGCTCACCCCATTGTACTGGTACATGCTGGCCCCGTGCCAGGAGCCATGCCCTAAAGAAGCCTGGTAACCTCCCTGACCAGGTCTACTGGCCACCAGTGAGAGCCTCGACAACAGCCCTCAGCAGCGCACCCACCCCCAGCATCAGCAAGTGCAAACCAGCACATTATGCCCCTCTCCTCCCCCCAGAGAGGACACAGAGGGGGCTTTTTGGGCACACAGGGCCCCCAGCCCCCTGAGCATCCCTGGGACGGATGCTGACCCATCTGCCCATCCCACACCTCAGCCAGCTGCAGGGCACATGGAAATAGAAGAGCCAAGAATTGGCTCTCATCTTTTGGGGAAAAATCCAGCAATACTTGAGCTGTGCTCAGGTGGCTCTGCCAGCATTCTGTGTCCTCTCTTGCTCCATGGAGCAGTTTGGGCTTGGACCTCAGTGGACCTTGGTCCTTTTGGCCTCCAGTCAAGCAAGGGAGAGTTTCTGTCTGCTTCACTCTTGCAGGGTGCACAGATTTCATTGGGATTTACTGCTGCAGGCAAGGCTGAGGCCAGCCAGAGTGGCCTCATTCCCACCTGGGATGCTCTGGGTCTACTCTACCTGGGAGGGACAAATGGGTTGAGGGACTGCTGAGCACCAGCAAACTCATTGCACAGGGGAGGGTCACCCACAGAGCTGCAGTGGATGTGTCCATCAGTGTCCTGGGCCATCTGACCATGCCCAGGGAAAGCACGTCAGTGTTACTCTCCTCTCTACCCCCATGAACTTCTCCCTCCACCCCACTTCTTCCTCCTGGCCTCCCTGAATGCCTCTCCCCACCGCTCCCAGCCGGCACCATGGCGTTTCATTCCCAAAGAGTTAATGATTCAGAAAACAAAGGAGCCATTTCAGACCCCTTGGGCCTCACCATAGGAAACCAGGAGTAATAACAGTTGGGATTGCTTCAGGTTTTTTTCTAATGCCAATATGAAATAAATTGAAAAATTACCCATAAAATACAGGTTCTCAGCATCTGGCTTAGCTTTACTTTCCATAAACAACGAAGCCTGCAACATGGTGTCCCCATCACAGATCTGCATGGGCTGGGGGGGCCTGTGCGGGCACGGGCATGGTGGCACCACCTCGCAAGGGAGCTGAGAAAAATATGGATATGGGAATGATGGTGGAGATACTTGAGCATCTCTGAACAACAGCTGCAGGCGGCTGCACCAGTGCTCACGGGCGCTGCCAGTGATGGATGACCATGGCTGCAGGTGTCTGGTGGTGCTCCACCCTGGCAGGGCTCACAGCAGCTCCTCAGCCTGTAGGCAGGGCCAGCCCAGCTCCCCAGGATCTGATTGCGAATTTTCACTGCCCAGACCTGGGAGGAAAATGCTGTGCAAGGGCCCGGGAAGTGCTTTGTCCCCAGTCACACTCTCCAGCTCCTGGCACAAGCAAGTGGGTGTCAGAGTGAGCCCTGCCAGGGAGAGCCCCCCACAGGAGGAACACACTAATTAGGTGGCTCTCATTAGCACTCTGTGCTTGGGGATGGCACGTGGCAATTTGCTCAGCTCATCACTGGGCTGTGCAACAGTGTGCAGGCTTTGCCAAGGCCAACAGAGATGCCAGTCCCAGGTCCCCGCTGGTGGGTGCCAGTTGCCCCCGAGGGAGCAGAGAAATCCTCCTATTTGCCTTAATTTGGCTATTTATGACTACTCCTCTGAAAACTGCACTGCGAAGGGATGATGCGCTGTCCTCTGATTAATCAGGAGCCTCTTACCCCTTTGTTGTGCCTGGAGGCATTTTGGGGGGCTGCGGCAGGCAGGGAGCCTGGCTGGTGGTGCCTGGGAGGCAACCATGGTGACTCATGGGTGATGCCGGGGAGAAGCAAGGCTGATCCTGCGGGCGCTGCTGGCAGCTCCCAGCTCCCTCACGCAGCCCCACTCCACGCCAGAGCAGAGGGAATGAAATGTTCCTCCTCCGTCTTCCAAAGGGAGAAAGTGTCCAGGAAGATAATTTGGAAAGTTTGTTTGACACTTGAGCACGCTTTCATCTTTGGAAAAATCTTGGTGACCCTCCAAGGCAGCACTGCCTGCTTCCCGGCATGGCTGGCGCCCTGGGGCACGCACCCGGGGCACCACCCCAGGGCCATTTTTGGGGTGCCCAGGGTTCCAGAGGGGATAGCATGGTCCTGCTGGGGCCACAGGTCAGCCAGGGATGCTGGCATAAGGAATGCTGGCACAGAGATGCAAGCACCAGGGATGCTGGCACCAGGGATGCTCCTGGCCAAGGCAGCAAAGTGAAAATGAAAAGGTTGGAGCTGGCTGGCAGTGGGGGGAAGGAGACGGCAAGGGGCAGCAGGACAGAGGGAGCCCCCAGATGAAGGCAGGGTTTTCTCCCCAGGTGCAATGAGCTTTCTGCAGCCGTGAGGGCTGGAGCAGCTGCTGGGAGGGATATCTTCTGCAGAGCAGGGGCCCTTGTGCATCCCAGGCAATGAATGTGGGTTTGATCAGGGGAGGGTTTGAGCGGATGGTAGTGGATAAGGAAGAAAAATATTTGGCATTCCTCTCCCATCATAACAAGCCCAGATGCTTGGACGGTGGCAGCCCACTTCCCACAGGAATGGAAAGTCACAGCCGCTCCCCGCGCCAGCTCGGCAGAGGCCCTTTCCCCTGCGCTTGTGAAATGGCGGCTCCACCTAAGGCCGCACCGCGGCCCTCACCAGGCGTCCCGCGGCATGGCAGCCTCCGTCACCCAGGTCCCCAGCAGTGGCACTGCCCATGACCCCCCTCCGGGGCAGGCAGAGCTGGGACCTCAGTAGATGCACAGGGAAGCCCACTGGGAAAGGCCAAACTGCACATTTACTGCCCATGCAGGAGCCTGATGCGGCTGGGCACTACTCCCTGCACCAGCATATTGGGAACACCTGGGCCAGCAAAGCCCTGTGAGGGAGAAGAGCTCCAGTGAGGCCGGTGTTGTGGGGAGCCATAATGGGAAGCAGCTCCTGCTTGGCTGGAGCTGGTGGGAGCATCTGGGCTCTGTGCAGTGGGAGGCAGCCCCTTTCGCCGCCTCCCGCACCAGCATGCAGAGCCAGTGAGGCCCCTTGGTGCCGGGGTGCCATCGGCTCTCCCAGGCAGGGAGGACGGTGTGAAGGTGGCTGACTTCAGCACTGGTGTCAGCCAAGCGCGCCAAGCAGCCTGCAGCACGCTCATGGCACGCTTGCTTTCCTCCTCCTCCTCCTCCTGCCAGGCTCCAGCTGGTCCTGGGTCTGTGCCACCCACTGGTCCCACTGCTCTCGGGGGGATGCAGCACCCCAAGAAGTTTCAGGTTTGCCTTAAATCAAATCCTTCATCCCAGAGAGAGCACTGGAGCTCCCGCTCCCCTCCCACCAGCACGGCTCCTCCAGCTCGGCTCTGGCGCCAGACACCGGTGTGGCTGTGCAGCCTCCGAGCACTCCGGCTGCCAAAACAGAAGCAAATCCCAAAGACGGAATTGGTGTTGAGCGGCGCTGAAGGCCGAGGGGCAGCGGGAGGAGGAGAGGGAGCCGAGAGGAGGAAGGGAAGGCGAGCGGCGAGGTGGGAGGGAAGGTTTGGTGTCGAAACCGAATTCCTGGTCTGTGCCAGCGGAGCAGATTTCCAGTGTTTATTTTATCTCTTTAGTTGAGCCCCTTTGAGGCAGAATATATTAAATGGCTTGACTTTATATAATGGAAATAATTAAAACAATACTCCTGCTTCCCAGCCGCAATTTGTCGTGATTTCAGCCGAGAGTGGCCAGCCTCCTCTAGGTGGTGGGGACAGGCGCCGCCGTCGGCGCTTGTTCGCTGGTTATTGTTGACACATGTCAGCATTGCCTTCCAATTTCCGTACAGCTGTCAGAGTGGAGAAAACACCACGGTGGCTTGCGCAGGATGGGCTCAGCACTGGCTGGCACCGACGGGCTCACCAACGGGCTGCGGGAAGGGCATCGCCCTGGAACTGGGGCTCATCTGCTGCGACGGGGCCAGTGGTTATGGCTGAGTCTGGATTTGTCTGGGAGAGCGGTGTTTGGGCAGTGCTCACAGGTATCCATGAAATGAGAGATGGTGGAATGGGCTGAGCCCTGGGAAGAGGGAGAATGTGCTCGCTTGCTGAGTGAACCATTGCGCTTAGACCTTGGTATTCACCAAAGAAGGTGAAAAAGGAGATGGACATGAAGGTTGGGGGGCTGTTAAGGTTTTATTCAACTCCTCCCCAGCAGTGGGTGGGCATCGGGGCAGGATCTCTGCAGAAATCTCCCCCAGTCCCAGCACCCCTGTGGGCAAGGGCTCACACCGAGCACCACCCTTGCAGCCAACATCAATCTCCATCCTGCATGCGCTACTGAAACTGCCATCTCTGCTTTTCCACTGAGGAGCAGCTGAGCTGGCTGGACAAAATAAGAGCAAACACAATGGCAAGAAGTCTCCCATGGTGAGCCAGACCATAAACCCAACTTCCTGCTCTGCAGCACCACGGGTGTCCTGGGGAGAGCTGACAGGAGATGAAACTAAAAGCAAAAGGTAGGGGAGGTCTTTGGAGAACTGAGACATGGTGTAAAAATTGCTCTGAAGTTTCTTTCTGCCATTGCAGCAATTCCCTGGACCTGGGATGTGCATGGTTGGGGCTCGGGGAAGCTTTCTCCAAGAAAAGGCAGGGAGATGAGCTGCATGGTGCAGGATTGGGAATCTGGGGCTTGGAGCAGCAGGACCAGGCTTTTGGAGAAACTGGAAACCTGAAATTCCAGCATTTCTGCAGATTATTTTGCTGCCAGGGAGCCAGGATTCACCAGGGCAGACAGGTGCTTCTGCCATGCCCACAGTGCCCCTTGCCCTGGACACAGCTGGCACCACTTGCCTGGCAAAGCCAAAGCATTGGCAACCACAGAGCATCATCCTCTCTGATGGGCACCAGCTGCCTCTGGCTTTCCTAGCAGTGAAAATCATGTGTTTGTTACTGGAAGGGAGCAAGCCAGTGGTATTTTAGTAGCTGGCCTTCTTCTATTCTCCTAAGAATCATTTATGCCAAATTCCAATTGAATTTCTTTTAATATTTGCGCTATTTAAGGAAACTATTGAGAAAGACAGATGGAAGCATCAGTCAGATGGATGTTCCTGGCTCCACGTGAGACAGCACTCAGAAGTCCCGTCCTTTTTCAAATAATTTTAATGTGACTACATGGTTCCCTCTTGCACATATTCCCCAGAAGGGTAAATCCTCTGACTCCAGTGGATGACTCTCAGCAGCTGGAATTCAGCAGAAGACAAAGGTTTTGGGCAGGCTCCTGGTTTTGGATGGGGAAATTCCCCCTGGCAGCTGCACAGCCCAGGGATGGCTGCGGAGGCAACCGCCACACTCATGGCTGCAGCGCGCACGGCCGTCACTTGCCCTCACCAGGCTGGTCCTGCATGTGCCCCGCTGCAGCCGCGGCTCCTGGTGCACATGCCACTGGCGAGGGGATGTGGTACAGAGGCTGGTGGTGCCCCTGGACAGCTGGGGGCAAGCAGGATGCCTGTCTGGGTGCCCACAGGGAAGGCAAATGCCGGATGTCTGGCTATACCTGCACCGCAGCACATGCCAGGGCTGAGAGCCCAGTGTCAGTGTTAACATCGCCTGGCTGCCCAGCTGGGATTCGGCTGCCGAAGGCTGTAATGGTACATCTCCATGTCAGAGCTTAGTTTTAAGCCATTTTGCTTAAAATCCATCCTCCCTATGTCAGCTCTGGTCACTGCCACGGGTCCTTCTGGCTGCAGCTGAAATTGGACCCTTTACAGCAAACCTGACTCTCATGGACCTGCTGGCAGCAGGATCTGATTTGTATCATGACTGAAGCCAATGGCTCCTCTGTTGCTGCCTGCCCTGGCCAAAATTGCTCGGATGTGCCTATGCTTTGGACAGCAAGCCAGAAGAAAACGGAATGCCCTAAGGGCTGTCTATGAGTTAGTCCTCTGATGGACCCTGCTGCATTGGCACAGGGATTGAAAATACCCACGTGAATGTCCCCAGGCTCAGAAAGCTGTGGGGCAGTGGCTGGGCTGTAGGTCTGAGAGCTCTCAGCTGCACTTGGGGTCCGGCAAAGGCTTGATTTCATGCAGCTGAGTGAAGAAGCAGACACACACCTGCTCTGCCATCGCCCTAAGTGCAGCCCCAGCCCTTGGCCTCAACACTGTCAGCAGAGCCGCCCTGCATGTCCCCTGTGCATCCTGCCTCATCCACAGGAACCGGGGCTTTGGGTCTCCCATGGGGACATGGGTCCCTCTTTGCCCTTCCAGCCTCGGGCTCCATCCTCACCCTGCTGACATCCCAGTTCCTGGCCCTGGTCCTTGTGTCCACTGGGCACTGAATCCCATGCCCTCCCTCCAGCACAGCCTAGGGACCTGGCACAGCCAGGGCCACCCAGCCCATGGTCACCACCCTCGCAGTGGCTGCCAGCGCCCCAGGGACATGGGGATGGGAGCTGGTCACCACCGAGGGGCCAGGGGCCATGTGTCACGGTGAATTACAAAGGCTTTTCTCAGAATTAATAACACAAATTTTAATATTTCTGAAGTGAAAATAGAGTGATAATTGTATTTAGCCGACATTCAGGAAAATTATTACCACCTGGCAGCCCTCTTTGCGGCTGACGTCAAAGAGCACCATAAACCAACGTGAATTTTGGAGACCATGAAAAAAAAAGAAGGAAAGAGCAGAAACTGTGAAGGGCAGACCTTTGTGTTAACAAAACCCCAAGGGTCAGGAGCCGTCCTGGGATGCTGGATGGCACTGGTCCCTGGGGTCTATTTGCCATTAGGAGAGGAGTTTTACTAATGCACAGGAGTGCCAGGGGATGTGGTCCTCACAGGTTGCTTCCTCCATTGCAGGCAAAGCCATGCAGAAAAATGTTCCCCGCTCCTTTTTTTCAGCTTTTTATATCCTGTTTATGCCACTAACAAATTAAATTTTCAGGAGCTGGAATAAAGACAAAGTCTGAGCTGTTCAAATCACTGTTGAGTTGCGGGCAGCTCCTCTCTCAAAGCACACAGAGGAGGTTCAGCTTTGCCATCATCCCAAGAAGTGCTGAACCACAGGAGCAGGAGGAAAAGGGGGTCGGGGTGGGCAAGTGGAGTGAAAGCACTGCCAGGGAGGTTGCCAGCAGGGCCTAGGCTGCCCTGACCCTTGTGCTGGTCCCAGAGCATCAGTGATGCTGTAGCTGGAGGAGGGTTGCAGGGGCATGGTCCCCAGCGGGTCCCCAGTGCCCACAGCTGGGCACAGAGCTGCTGTGGCAGGCTCTGGCTTATGGAAAGAATCCTTCACTTGGGAATTTGAGCAAAAAAAAAAATTAAATGAAGGAAAAATGTATGCCGCACTTTAAAAGCAGAAAAAGTAAATTTCCAAATATCCCGAGCCTCCTCCCGACACTGCATGCACTCTGGGCACTCTGAGCGTGCCAGCTCTCCTCCCCACGGCTCGGGTATTTATGGCTTCCCACTGGGGGAATAGCTCTGTCCCGGCTCAGAGGGGACTGTGGCAGAGAGGGACGCTGTGACCCAGCACCCTCGTCTTGACCGCTCCATTCATTCTTGCTCTTCCCTGGCTGTTTGTCCAACAGCGCAGAGCCAGCCACCCATCACAGCAGTGAAGCTCCAGCACCTTCCTGTGGGCAGAGGCGCCTTCCTGCTGTGGGATGCTCTGGGATGCAGAGGGTGAATCTGCTCCCAAGGGACCCAGTGCTGCTCAGAGCAGGCACAGCCCCTCGGGGACAGGGACTAAACCCATGTCACCTCTTTGCAGGATAAAAGACGCTTCTATGCTGGGCCATGCCCAGGACTCTACTTTGGTTTGGCTTTTTCAGACCTCCCAAGAACAGGGGTCCCACGAGGGTTGTGGCAGTGGTCCCCATGGGTGGGGGTCTCTGAGGTCCCGGCATGGTGGTGCTCGCCCAGTGAGGGCCAGGAGCAGGGCTGCATCGCGGGAGCTCGACTGGTTCCAATCATCAGCGTTTGGGGAAAATACCATAATATTGCGATGAAAGAGTGATGTGTGGCATGGCCTCCCCTGGGTGCAAAATGCCTCCTCCCATGGGGAAGGGGGATAATTAGAAGTTACTGATGTTTTCAGCTCTTTAACAATGCTGGTTTGCTAATTTGAGCTCCCCCTGGAAGACCACACAGCAAACCCTGAGCTCCCAGCAGACACCCACCGCACCTCCCTCCTCTCCCCGAGCCTCTCCCAGCCAGCATGCCCGGACAGGGGCCAGCAGCCACTCCATGAGCCAAATCCACTCCAGCTTCACCGATCCCAGTTTCAGTGGAGAAATGGGGATGTTCATCTGTCCCCTCATGAGGACAAGCCCTGGCTCATGCAGCTGATTGAAGGACTGGGTGCACCCAGGTTTGCAGCGGGTTTGGGGTGTGCACAGTCCGTAGCCATCCCAACAACATTGCATTGAGTTCCAGACTCAGCCAAACAACTGGAGACCACTGAGACCACAAACAAACAGGATTTAATTTGATCTTTTTTTCACATTTTTTTCCTGAAAAAAGAGAAAAGAAGAGGAGAACTCATATTTCCTGTTCATACGAAAGGAATTTGCCAGCGCACGGCGGGGAGAGTGATGCTGGGGGTCCCTCGTCCTGGAGAAGTCACCACGCTGCGTCTCTGGTAACAAAGAGGGGCCGGGAGGTTCCTGGCAGGGGCAGCTCCATGTCTGGACTCCTGCAGAGATGCACTTGATGGGGAGACTGAGCCACGGCAAAGGCTCCAGCTCCCTAAACCAGGGTGCTGGGAAGGGACAGGACAGCATGGCTGGGCTGAGGCTTGAGCCCCAGCGCTGCCAGGGTCTAAATGCCTCAGCAAAGAGGCAGCGGCTTTCAGCCAAGGTTTCAGGAAGGAATTTCAGAAAGTTCTTGGTGTGGCCTCTCTTCCCCTAGAACAGATCAAGAGCTGGGCTCTGCTCTGCTTGGCAATCCTTTCCCTTCATTTTGCCAAGCTCCCCAGCAGGGCCAGAAGAGCAGAGCAGAGCGGAGCTGAGCTGAGCTGAACTTTGCTGACCTGAGCTGAGCTGAGGAGGCCTCAGCACCCTGAGGCTGGGGGGAGGGTCTGCATGGGCAGAGGGTTGTGGCGGTCAGAGGGACCACCAGCTCAGGAATGCATCCCTGCGTCCCAATGCCCCTGCATCCCCCCATCCCTGTATCCCTGCATCCCTACGTCACTGCATCCCTGCCTCCCTGCAACCCTGGAAGGCTGAGCTGTTCCCAGATTATTCAAACACTCTGTCATTCTTCCCAGTTGGATGGTGCTGCTGGTTGTCCAGCAGCATCCTACTGCACTGGACAATTTTGCTGTGCGCTGCCCTGGCATCTTCTCACTCTCAGTCGAAGTTATGCATTCACTGAATTCTTCCTTTTCCTTGTTATTAATGGAGAAATCCTGTCACATAATTATCTTCCACATCAGCCACCCGTTTGCACCCATAGAGCTGGGAGGAGCCCAGCCACTCCCTCCCCTCTGCCACACTGTGCCAGAGAGGTACAAATCAGCCACTCCAGCTGATCTCGGCATGGGGGACAGAACAGCTGCATCAAGACCAAGATCCAGGGACAGGCACCCTGGCACTGCAGGGGACCGAAGAATACAGAAGGGGACTCCTTGTCCCCAGACCCTTGAGCCCAGGAGTGATGCTGCCCCATTTTTGGGTTTCCCGCTGCCTCCAGCCCCTGTCCCCAGTGCCACCAAGCCCCTGGAGCATCCTTGGGAATGCCGAGGGGTTCTGTAATTACACTGAGATCTCCGCTACCCCTTGCCCCTGTCCAGCAGCAGCAGTCCTGCTGTGGCTCTCTGGCTCTCACCCAGTCCTTTGCTGGACACCAGCACAGCCCTGGCACCCTCCCCCCCAGCGACGCAGCCGGAGCTCTTTCCTCCTGCTCCTGGCTGAGTCGTGTGCCCCACAGGCAGGCTGTGGAGAGGAAGCCATGCTGCAGAGAGATGGGAGGTGGTGTGCTGGGGGTCCTGTGCCAGGCAGTGCCAAGGACCTGGCTGCAAAAGCCCCTGGGAGAGCAATGACAGGATGGTGTCATCCTGGTCCCTGTCCCCATCTCTGGAGTGGGGCCCTTCTGCGTATCCAGGGGGTGAGGGCGGCTGCCGGGTGGAGCGGAGCAGCAGCGTCAGTGCACGGCCAGTTCCCAATTTGCACCAGCCTGAAACAATGATGATGACAGTGGCAGAAATAAAGAGATGAAAAATGCGTCTGCGATTTTAATGAGCTGGAAACACCCAGCGCAGGGGACAGAGGGGTGGGAAGGTAGCTCCTGGCCGGCCATCGCTGCAATGCCGAGCACCCCGGCAGCGAAAGGAGTCTCTAATGCTTCCAAGATGTGGAGCCCTTCATGGGGGGCAGCTTGGCTTTCTGCAGCAGTTGCAGCTCAGGGGAATAATTGGGAATAATTGGGAAGATTATTGTGTTGGAAATTGTTTGCAGGGGCGGCAGCTTCATGTAGCCCAGGTGTGGGCTTTCATGTCTGCACCAAACAATTGCTCTGAGTTGGAAATGCAAGCAGAGGGTCAGTGAAGCCCAATAGCCTTGTGCGGGGGATCTCTGCCCTGATCTGGCACTGGCACCAAAGGAAAGTGAAAGGCTGGGTTGTGTGACTGCTGGGAACAGCCTCGGCAGACGGCCTCATGAAATGGCAGGTCCTGCTCCAGCACTGGCTTCAGGGCAGCCAGCCAAGTGTCTCCCATGCAAGGTTCCTGGTGCATGGCAGGGCCCGGTTCCTGGTGGGAACAGGAGAGGGGCATCTGTGCCAGACTGTCCCTGGCACCTGTGATAATGGAGGCAGCATCTGATCCCAGTGCCAGCTTGTGGCTGGTCATCTTCTCGGGCTCTTCTTTCCTCCCTGGGATTTTGTCCTACTTTTTTTATTTAAAATTTTTCATAGTCTTTTAAACACTGTAAAAATTTAATACAAAGGAAATTAAAAAACCCAGAGGAACTATTCTCAAAATAATTTCACAATCTGCACATATCCCTCAGCAAATTTAATTTGTAGGAAATAAAGAACAAAATATGACAATAAAGGGTTTCTAAACAAATCCTAATGCTTTACATGTGTAAGTGCAAATGCTGCGCCTGTGTGCAGGCACCCAGCAGAGGTGGGTAGCACAGGGACCATGGTTCTGCCACGCCCAGCCTGGCTGGCCGGCACTACCAGGGGTCCCTGCTCCCCCAGGGGTGGCTTGCAGTAGCTGGGAGGTTTTGCTGCCCCAAGCATCACATCAAATCATGACTCCTGGCTCAGTGCATCTTTCTTATGTCCTGGCAGCACCAGCTCTGGCAGCGGTGCTGAGAGCACATCCCACTTTGGTAGCCTGGATCCTACCTGGTTTGGAGCAGTTTGCTACCAGTTAACAGGGAAACCTTCAAAGGACGTGGATCGGCCCTGCGAGGGTGTCAGCCCCACTGGAGGATGCTCTAGGCACATGGGGTGAGCTGGGGATCTCCTGCCTCACAGCGATGGCCAGGGCATGGCTTCCCAGGAGGCACCCAGCACCCTGGGGTCTTGGCAGCATGGGGGCATGGGGGCTTGCTGCAGCCCCTGTCCTCACTGCTCCCACACACACCCCCAGCGTTGTCTGACCCTGCAAAGGCATCTCCTTCCCCATATGTTCTTTGTCCAACTTGTGGCCCTGCCTCTCCCCCTTGGTTTTTCCCCCTTCTTTTAATAAACCTGGCACCTGGAGGAGAATTTTCCCTTTAAACACCCAGCCTTGCATTTTAGTGACTTTTATTCTGTGCCTTAATTAGCGAACTGGAAAAAATGTCAGTTGTTACCTATCATGGGCACATGTGTATCACAGGCTGCAATGGCAGGAGGTGCTCCCCCAGTGCTGCACACACAGGTCTTTGTGCCCTCGGAGAGCGTGAATGCTGGTGGCACAGGCTGCAACACCACACCACCCTCAGCCCAGATGATAAAACCCACCCTGTGATGGGATTTTGCTGCCTCCAACCCCTCCCCAACAGTGCTTGAGGTCTCTGGGCTGCCAGTGCAACTGGCAGGTCGCTGCTCTCTGGGTGCCCTGATGGCTCTTTGCCGGCTGCATCCATGATGCTGTAGCAGCGGCAGCCTTGTAGTGAGCACAGGAAAGCAGCTGGAACTGGGCACAGGCTTGTTTTGGGGTGTAGCAGGGGGCTGTGCCTGGTGGGGCTGGTCAATGCAGGCATTGGGGCTTAGCCTGGCTCCCTGCACACAGAGATGAGATCCTCCCCATTCCATCCTGTGATGAGGGTTGTGAGGCAGAGCCACCCTGACCCTTTTGCTAGCGGGGAAACGGGATATTTGCAGGTTTGCACCCAAAATGCTGTTGCACTGCTGCACCCACACACAGGCACTGCTCCAGAGGGATCTGGGCACTCTCCCTTACCCAGACCCCCCTGTCCCATATGGCTAACCTCGCCAGCTCACCATGGCCCAGCCCAGCCCACCATGACCAGACCCCCTGCTGCCCCCTCACCATCCCCAGTCCCACTGGGCAGCACATAGGGCTGGTTTCATCGGGGAATATTTGCCACCAGCTCCTCAGAAGAAAGGCGAGCGCTTACCCAACAGCACTGCGCCGGGAAGCTGATACTCCCTGAGAACATTGCTTCATACCATCCGTGCGTGCCTGGGATGGGGAGAAACGCCGGGGAGCTGCAAACGACATCCAAAAATGAATGTACTGTCTGCAGCAGCGCTGGGGCAGCAGCCCGGGGGAAGCGACCGCCATGTGTCATGGAAGGAACTGCAAAGGAAAGGGTCTTGTGAGGATAGCGGGAGCTGCACCGCAGGAGCAGGCTGTGCTGTCCCTGCGGCTCCATGGGCTTCGTGCAGCCTCTGAAGTGCTCTGGGACAAGCTTGGGATGGGACCAGCTCTTCCTCTGCATGAGGTGCCTCCTCCTCCTTGCCCCTGTGGAGGGAAGGTGCTGCCAGCCCCAGGATGCTGCAGTGGGGTCCCAGCCCCTGGGCAGCATCTGTGCATCCCGTCCTTTGATGCTCCCCGCAGCCAATGTGGCCTCCGGCATCCCCCACCGCAGCCTGAGCAGGGAGCAGTTTTGCATCCCAGCTTTGCTGCCTGGCCCCAGGCAGCGAGCAGAGGCAGAGACGGCGCAGGCAGCGCAGACAGGCAGCTCGTGGGCAGGGCGCTGCCCGTCTGGGCGCTGGGGCGGCCCGGCAGCCAGCTGGTCCCCCCTTTGATGTGGAGTCCCTCCAGCTCTGCACAATGCAACCCGGCTTAGCCTGCAGACTGGGGTGGGAGTGAAGCAAGGGTGATTGATTGTCTTGTTTTGTTCCTCCAAGGCTGTCCTGGGCCGTTCAGATTCACGTCTGAGGTCCCCTGAGAGCACGGGCGGGGGGACAGCAGCATCCACCCAGGCTGCAGGGGTGGGGCTGGTGGGGTGCAGGCTCCAGCTGGGGACAACGGGTTGAGGAACCCTGTGGGCCGCTGGCTCAGGTGGTTTGAGCACTCTATGCCTCAGTTTCCCCATCACCACTGCCCCTTAGGAAGGTGTTGGTGTCTCTGGATGATACACATCCCATGAAACTGTCCCCATTATTCTCAGGCGTGCTGGGCATCCCCTGGATTAAGGGAGGCAAAGGGACCACAGGAGCCCCGCCGAGGGTAAAGCTCATTAGGACTCAAGTGCGTTGACCTCTGAAAAATTGAGTTTAGCTCCATCCAGTTGATGAGTCACGACTGTGTTTGTGCGTTGCGCTCCCTGCAAGTAAGGTTTCTACTACAGAGCTAACAGGCTTTTCTGGGAAGCACTGGGGCTCTGGGCTTCCTAATTATTTTCAAACCCTATTGGCAGCCTCACTCAGATGGGGATTATGCCTGCTCAAAGCACAGCACTCAAGCACGTTCAGAGTCCTGAAAGTGCTAACTGACTTTACGTTTGGCCTCGCAGCCCCAGTCCCTCCTCCTGCTACTGCCGGCAAGTCTGCCCGCATGTGGTTTGAATTTCTTCCCTGGAGAAAAAAAAACCTTTCCCCTGCTTCAGTGGCATCTTCCCCTGGAACTGAATTTGGGGGAAATGAAGAGGAGGCCAAATTTTCATGGAGTGACTACCTCTCCTCTCAAGGCAATGATGGCAGCCCCATGAAAGCAAGGGGCGAAGCCCATTCCAAGAGCCACCGATGCCCTGTCCCACCCATTGTCCTTTGGCATGGTGATTTCATTCATCTTCAGGTGGCTCCTTACATGCCAGTAAGCCCCGGGGGTTGAGCGGAGCGTGGAGGAGGCTGCCCTGATGCCACTGGCTCTCCCTGCTCTGCAGTGGGTGATCCCTTCCTTCCCTCCAGCTGTGTGCTGGTAGGAAACAGGGCGGTGCCATCCTCCAGCACCTGGCCCTGCTTGTCCCGGGCAAGGTGATGCACGTGGACTTTCCTATCCACCAGAAAGAACAGCAAGCTGACCCCAAGAGGGATGATGCTCTCAAACAGCAGCAGCCTGCAACACCTGAACATCAGCCAAGGATTATCTGCGGCCCCTCTCTGCCTTGTCCTGCCAGGCCCCAGGTCATACCTGGTGCGCACAACACAGCATGGCATGGGGGTGAGCCAGCTGCTCCAGCCGTGCCGGCTGCCGTTCCCAGCACGGAGGGCTCATGGGCTGCCAGCGGGGCGGGTGATTGGGAAATCTGTTTCCTCTTCTGCTTGTTACAACACCACAGTGGGCGCATCCACCGGGAGCAGTGAGGCAGCGGGAAAGTATGAAGGTCAGGAGAGGCTGTGGTTTGTGTGACGGAGGTGACCCTGGCTGATGCATCCCTCTACCTGCTCTGAGCACCACCGCCCTGCCAGGGCGGCTCCAGCCACCGCCTCCCCTGGGACATCACCCAGACCCGCTGCTGCGGGGAGCAAATCTCCACAAGATGTGCAGCCCTACAGATCCTGTTCCTATGTAAAGGTGGGAGGAAAACAGCCACGTGCAGCTTCCCCTGCATTTCCACAGGTAGGATTGGTGTGAGAGCTGGGCACAAATCCCCACGAACACATGCAAGGCATCTGGGGCGCTGGCTGCTCCGGAGGCTTTGCTTGGCTCTCACAGTATCTCTCCTGCACCTGGCTTTGCCCCAGCAGCCCACAAAGGAAAACGGCTCTAACGACAACGGCACCGGTGTGCCTGGCAGCCAAAGTGACACACTTGCCTTGCAGCACTAATGAGCCGGCTCTGCAATCCTCATCACCTTGTTAATGACTTGGCTGCTGCATCCCAGCCGGGGCTGTGCTGTCTGCTACCTCCCACATAGCTTGCAGGCCCCTAACTCACATTAGGGGAGCCGCTTTCATGTGGCCAGTGGTTTTCATCATCAACGAGCCACAGAGTGAGTGAGACGCTGGAGCAGAGGAAGGAGCCAACAGGCAGCCGGGCGGTGCAGGCTGGCGCGGCGAGGCACCGCAGGCACTGGAAAGGCAGCTTTGATGTAGCGGCAGCCAGCCCTGGGGCTGTGGGCTCAGGTACGGTGGGATCCCGGCGCCAAGAAGTGTCCCGTGGTGAGGGGACACATGGAGGCATCCCACTTTACCACATGCCGTGCCCACAGAGGGGCTGCTCAGGCCAGGGGTGTCTCATCACCAAAAGTCACCCCTTGTGTGTGGTCTGGGGCAGCCAGCATGACATGGAGAAGGGAAAATAAATTAAGGATGGGCATGGAGGTGAGGCCACAGGAGTACAAGCCGATGGCTGGACAGGAGTACGCAGTGATGAGTGAGAGGGTGGACAGCAGATAGAGGGTGAACAGGGATGGCAGCATGCTGGATGGAAAAATGAAAGTTTGGTAAGCACTCAGCATAGCTTGTGCACAATTCCTGCCGCCTCTCGCCCCACCAAGGCACTGCCAGCTCCCACGGTCACCGAACCCAAACAACCATGCACTCCAGCACCTGCATCGAGTCCACAGGCAGGTGGGGGAAGCCTTTTAGCAGCACTGGGATATAGGATTTAGGATCAGGTTTCTCAAGGAAGATGCATGATTTCAAATTCTGCCTCAGGAGGGGGCTTTCAAATGAAGCTACCAGTACCCTCTTTGCCCACCCAGGGACTGGCTGTGCCGGGAAAGTGAAATGTGGATGCCGTCAAAGCCTGCAACCGCGGCTGCTGCTCGCCAGGAGCAAGCCATGGGGCGGAAACGCTGCCTGCTGCTGTGAATCACAAGCCCAGCACTGGAAAAGCTCCGGCTGAGGCATTTCCTGCTGTTCTCATCACAACCCCATCCGATGCCTCCCTTGTGAAGCTCCTGTGCTGAAATCCTGGCCCCGTGGAAAATCAGCAGTAGCTTTCCTGCCGAGTCCGGCACAGCCCGCAGAGTTCACTCGGCTTTCAAGCTGTGGCCATTTTCCGTGGAGCTGGGATTTGGGGGCGGGGGGGGAATAGCAGGAGGTGCAGCAGCTCCCTGGCCAGCACGGCGATGATTCGTGCGAATGGGCAGTGCCGAGCCGCGGGGGCTGCCGGGCAGGCAGGCCTGCCGGTCTGCGGTCGATTGTTCAGCCTCAGTGACTTCTTGAGGGGGAAATGGAAAGAGCGAACAGTGCGAGTTAATTAATTGACACATAATGAAGTCAAGATGAGCATCCCCAAGGAGCTGGAGCTTGGATTGGGAAAGCAGCAGATGATGGCATTCCCTGGCATGAGGCTGCTTCATCCCAGGCCCCAGCCTCCTGCCAGCCACACAGAAGACACCGGCTCTGGCCCAGGGGCAGGGAAAAAGCCCCTGAATACCTTTCAGCGGCAACTTTAACAGAACTGAAGTGTTACAAATACTGTGGCCCAGAGAAAGGAGCTGTGGAAGGAATTAAATAAACCCATCAACGTCCGTTTGGTGCTTCAGTCCCTTTAGTCCTGGGGAAAAGGCTCGCTACGGCAGCGCACTCAGACCCTGCCACAGACTCTAATGCTTTTCTAATGCCGAGGAAGAGCCAGGGGCAGGGAAGGAGGGTCGGGCAGACCCCAAGCCACAGGCTGCTGGATGGTGCCGGGTTTCCGGCCCCACACTGGGGGTGTCGGCGGCCGGAGATCCCCCGGCAAGGCCTGTCTCGCCCCCCTCCTCCCCCCGCCCCGCTGCTGGAAGAAACGTTACATTTCTCCGGGGAGAAACCCCCCCCTCTCGCCCCCCACCCACCGCGGCGGCTGGAGCCCCCGGCCCGGCCAGGCCAGGCCCGCGGGGGAGGCGGGCCCGGCCCTTGCGCAGGAGACGGGGGCCCTCTAGTGAGGGGCGGCCCCGGCCCCGGCGTGCCCGGTACAGCGCTCCGCTCCCCGCAGCGGCCTCGGCCCGGCGTTGGGGGCCCGGCCCGGCCGCGCCTGCTCGGTGCGGCGCGGCCATGGCGGGGCTGGAGCCGCTGTACGCCTGGGCGCGGGCCGCCGTCTCCGGCCCGCAGGACGCGTTGATCTGCGGCGTTCACTGGGAGCTGGTCCGTCATGGCTACCGCTGCCTCGGCGCCGGCGACCAGGTAAGGCCCAGGCCGGGTCACCCCGAGCTCCTCAGCCGCGGAGGCCGCGGTCAAGCCCCGGCCTTTCCTAGTGCCGCTCGCCGGCGCTGCTCGGCCGAGCCCGGCGCCCGCTGCCGGGGGGCGCCGGGGGAGCCGTGCGGCGCCGGGGGTGTCGGGACTCCGCGGGCCGGTGCAGGGTCTGAGAGGCCTCAGAGCTGCTGGGGAAGCGGAGAAGGGGCTGCGGTGCTGGGGGCTGCGGGGGTACCTGTGCTGGGAGCGGGTCCCCAGTGCTGGAGGAGTCAGCGCAGTACCAGGAAGGGGCCACTGTGGTGCTGGGGGGATATTGTGCTGGATGAGGGGGGGAAACCCCCTACCAAAAGGAGGGCGTCCAGTGCGGTGTTGGGGGGAAATGTGGTGCCAGGGGAGGCCCGGTGCTGGGGGCCCTGGTGTGATACTGGGGAGGGGGTCAGTGCAGTGCTAGACCCAGTGTGAAGGGTTTAGGGGGTTGGGAGCCTGGTGCAGTGCTGGAGGTGTTGGGAGGGCACCTGGTGTGGTGCTGGGGGCAATGGTGGGGTTGCAGGGCACTGTCTTGGCAGAGAAACCCCCCAGTGCTAGGGGAGGGGACAGTGTGGGGCAGTGTCCCCTGGCAGCACTGCTGTGGGGCTGGGACAAACAGCATGACAGCCTTCCCCTCCCCTGCCCCAGACAGCTCTGTACCCCAGGCTGGGTCTTTTTTATGTTCTCCTGCTCAGCAAAGGGTGGTTGTGTCCCTCCTGTTCCATCACAGGGACCCTGTGGCAGGCTGGCAAACAGGCAGGGCCAGCGCATAGGAAATAAAGCCCTGCTTCTGCAGTCAAAACCTGGAAGGCACTGAGAGATCCCCTCCCGGAGACCTAGATCCACTCCCAGAGACCTAGAGCCCCTCCTGGATCTCTCTATGCAGCCAAGGCAGGTCCCCCCAGCCCTGCAGCATGGTGGACTCATGGGCAGAGTCTCAGCAGCACGTCTGTTCTGTCACAGCCAGGTCCTGATGAAAGGAAGTCGGAGCTGCTGCCCGCTGGCTGGGAAGCCAACAAGGAGGTGTATACACTGCGCTACAAGTCTATGGATGATGCCTGTGAGCTGCTGCTGAAGGCCATTGTGGTGGAAGACAGTATGATCCTCAACGTCATGGTGAGCACCCAGGCTGGTCCCCGTGGGTTTGGGGTCCTTCAGGTGAAGTGGCTGCTGCCACCCAAAATATGCAAAGAACAGCAGGGCCCATTTCTTAAATTTTTGCTGTTACTTGTTCTACCTTGCAGCAATGTTTATCCCTCAGGATGGGGCAGACACAGGGAGTATTATGGGCTGCAGACCTGCCTGTGCAGCAGTAGATGTGGCCCAGTGTGAAGCTGGTCAAACACCAGCAGCATCGGGGCAGCAATGCAGCTTGCCTTGCACCCTCTGGCCCAGGAGTCGCCTCTTTTGTGTCCCCTTCCTAGCTCAGGATTTTTCTGCAGATCTTTTCCCCTGTCCTCCACAAGAACCTGCCCAGGGTGTTTTTGCTTTCACCCTTTGCAGCCCTGACTGGGAGAGCGAGCAGGGAGAGCGTCACTGTACACAGAAGTTTGTTTGCTCCTGGGGTTTGGGCACAGCACAGGGATGTGGCAGGAAGCAGGCAAGCCCTTTCCCTGTGTCCCAAGCCCCCAGCTGTGGTTGTACCTGCTCCTTCCCTCATTACCAGCTCTGCCAGGCTGCTGACTCTGTGTTTCATCTGTCTTTTGCCAGGATCGCAGTTCTCAGAAGGTGGCAGATGTGACCTTGGCAGTGGCTGACTACATCAACCCAGAGCACCTGGACGATTTCCACAAGTAATCTCAGTTCCCCAGCATTTTCTGCTAGAGAAAATGTCCCACCAGCATGGGGAGGGGGGCACATACCAGGTTAGGAGGAGCCTGGAGGACTCTCCTCCCCAGTACAAAGCCTGGGGGCAGTCCAGCCAGCCCTGAAATGCCACTAGAGCTCCCTACTCTGCTGCTGTCTGCACTGCTGGCAGGCAAGAGGAATTTAGGGGATGGTGGGACCCTGGGTCAGAGCCCAGGGGAGAGCCACCCTATGGGAAACAGGCTGGGCCAGCCCAGCACTTTTCTTTTCAGAGCACTGCCTGCCTGTCTGTGCTGGGTGGATGCTGCCCAGTGGTGCTGCAGCTTCAGCCATGGACCAGACACCTTCAACCATGGCCCAGATAACCCTGTGGCCTTGCTAAAGGCCAGAGCTACTGGTTGGGTCATGGCCCCAGCACAGTGGAGTCCCTTGGGCTGGGTGGCACCTCTGCCCTCTCAAATAGGGTCAGGGCTTTGGTGCCACTATGTGCTGTGGCACCCCTTCCCATCCCTTCTGTGCTGCCAGCTGGGGACATGTTTTGTGCCAGGGATGCTTTAGGCATGTCTGTTCCCTCATCACCCCCCTCACAGCCTGCCCAGCACTCTGCACCTGGGTGCTGTGGCCTCTCCAGCCCACCACCTCACCTCTCCTCACTGCAGGGTGTACAAGAACACTGAGGAGCTGAGGACAAGAATTGCTTCAGGCATCATCGCTCCCCTTGGGGCCCCTGCAGGAAAGGCCAAAAAGGAGCCTGAGACTGAGAAGAAGGATCCTGACTTGCTCCGGGATTATGACCCCCTCAGGGTCCCTCCCCGGCAGCCGTCAGGCACGAGGGCACCAACCTGGTGAGTAAAGAGTGGAGCTGCTGATGGTCCTGCATTAGATGAGACATGGTCCTGGCACAGCTGTCCGA
The DNA here is from genome assembly GCF_963921805.1 of Phalacrocorax carbo. Lineage (NCBI taxonomy): Eukaryota > Metazoa > Chordata > Aves > Suliformes > Phalacrocoracidae > Phalacrocorax > Phalacrocorax carbo. The sequence goes on along the minus strand of NC_087526.1, from coordinate 8,893,589 downwards.
ACTTCACCTCTGGCCCCCATCTTCCATATGTGGGATGGGGAGGAAAGGGGATCCAAGCCCCCACCTCCAGTCTCAGCCTCGTTGGCTGCATGTTTGGGTTGGATTTAAGTTGCCCACTGAGGGATGGCCTGTTCTGGAGCTCTGTGTTGGTTTGACCATCCGTTGGCATTGCCTGGGAGTGTAGCTGGAGACCTCCAGACCTAGGAGGAAGAGGGCAGTGTGCAGGGCTGGGGTGAAGGTGAGAGGTGGAAGGAGAGAGACCCTGGTCTTTGCTGGCTGAGGGACCATCAGGGTTCTGAGGTGGGCAGAGCAGGGACAGCAGTAGGAAAGACAGTGCCATCGTGGGGCCAAGCAGCCTCTGGGAGAGACACCAGGGTGCTGAGTGTCAGATTCAGCCACGGGCTCCAGCAGAGCTGTAGCATCTGTGCTCATGACAGAGGGGAGGGGGCATGTGGCAGGTGCTGAGCTCTGCCTTTTCTTGGCACAGAGCTGGCTCTGCCTCTATGCCTTCTGCCTGCTGTGGCCAGTAGAGTTGCCATCCCAGGACGGTGCACCCAGCTGGGGCTTGGGGCTGGACCCAGGAGGTGCAGGCTTGGAGGGGAACAGAGGCGTCTTCCCCTTGCTCTCCTAACTCTCCTTTCCCTTTGAAACCCTTTGTTGGCAAATCTGAGGAGAGGGGATACATGGCACCTGCTTCACCATCCCTCCCTGGCCCCTTCATGCCCAGCCATCCCTCATACCCAGCAGCCAGGCTCCCCCCTCTCTCCCCCACAAGCTGTAATCCCCTTCGTCTGGAAGTCAGAGACACTGTGGTGGCTCTGCCATCTCTTGGGGACTGGCCATGGTTTCTGCCTTGCATGTCACCTCTTGCTTCTTTAACTCCACTGCTGTCTGCTGGTGCTCAGGGCTGCTCAGGGTGCAAGATGCTCCTCAGGGAGGCCTGGGCAGACAGGCTGGAGCTGGGCACAGCTCTGAAACCATGTTATTGGCAAGGAGATGTGACAGCTAGCTGCAGGCTCACTGCCCCACTGTCCTCAAGCCCCTGGAAGCGGGACTGTCATTGTGTCTCCGACTGGGACACACTGGAGAGCCTGGCCTAGCGCAGCAGCACTCGGGGAGCCCCTGGCATGGAAACTCCCCGCGTCCACAGACAGCTTCAGCCTGGTGAAATGGGAACAGCAGGGACCCCTTCATCACAGCAAGCTTCCGGCAAGCCTGCCATGCACACCGGTGTCCACACCCTGCAGCAGGGAGTGCTGCGTCCTGGGCATTGGGGTTGCTCCCAATGCCAGCCTGCTCACACAGGGCCCTGCGGGTCCCAGGGCCCTTTGGGTGCTGCAGTGCTTACTGTGGGAGAGCACCCAAGAGCAGAGCACCGGCAACCACACTTGGCTGCATTGCCCTGCCTGCTTACTCGCTCCACGCAGCCTGTCTCCCCTTCACTGAACACCTCACTGTGTTCTGTTTCAGGCCTTCCCCCTTGAGCCCCTTCGCTGTTGGTGGGGAAGACCTGGACCCTTTTGGGTGAGTATGGCTGGGAGAGGTTGTGCTTTGTGTGCCCAGGGAGCATCCCCTGCTCTGCCCTTGGGATGTGTGGGGGTGGCTGGGGGCCTTCTCTGGAATAGCTGGAGCCCGCCTGGCTCAGGCATCCAGCAAAGTGTCTCTGAGTGTGGACAGCGATGGGAGAGTTGCTCAGTGCAAATTGCAAGGAACCAATTGACAGTTGCTAAACCTCAATGTGGTTCTAATATTGTAATAAGATCCTGTCTCTTGCATAGATGATAGGTTGCAATCTGCGTCTGTTTAATAATCAGCTTGTATTCATTTAACATGCAGTAATTCCTTCAGTAAATCAAAGCTGAATACGTCGTTAAGTGAATGTAAGCCTCTAATTTAAAATGTTACCAGCTGCTGCGTCTACATCCCAGCAGTCTGGAAATGGGGAGGCTTAAAGACGAGTCCACAGATTCTCAAGTCCTGGTTGTGAGCCTCCCAGCTGTCTGAGGCACTCAAGAGAAAGCCTGGATAGAAAGAGGGCTGTCTGGGGGATTGATCTTTACAGATACATCTCTTGGTCTTTGGTTTGGTCAGGCAAGGAGAACCTGGCATCTTCCATTCCAGTTAAAAGCACATAGACAAAAACCAGCTCTTGGAGTCATTGCAGAGAATCCTGCAGCCCAGGGGAGTCCTCTTTGGAACCACTCTTCTGTGGGGATTGCATTTTTTCCCCTCTTGCAAGACTTGGTTCTCCGTGGGTTTGGCTAGAAGAGGGCCAGCTAAAAACATCCTTCCCGGCTGGAAGGAGAGGCCTGGAGCCGGGGTGGCTGGAAGGAAACCTGATAGCATGAGGAGAGGGGGCTCAGCTGTGGGGGAGACCCTGTTTCTCTCTCTGCCTCCAGCCCTTCATCAGAAGTTTCTCTATAAATGACAAAAAAGATTGTAAATGGAAGCAGATTTGTGTGCTGACACCTGCCAAAGCTGGGGCTAGAGACCCAAACTCCCAGGCATATGCTCATGGGGCCTGGCTGTCCCAGGGCACTTTGGGCAGCTGGCCTGGCGTAATGGAACTCATTAGTGCAGTTGTTAATTACTTGTATGATGGCAGCAGAGTCCAGAGGCTCTAGCCGAGTTTGCACAAAGCCAACCATGAGGAATGGCACTCACAGCGTGGGGCAGCTCTAAGGAGCTGCCACGGTCAGCAAATGACTTCCAGGCAGCAATTTGGAAAGGCTGGCGGGAGCCCCGGCTGGGTCTGCAAGCTCTTGCAATACTGCAGGGCAGAACATGCTGCTACCCAGGAGAGCAGAGAGCAATGACAGGACTATGAGCCAGCAGTGAGGGCCAGCAGGTCCAACACTTCCCCAGGGGATGGTCAGCAGTCCACAGGGACTCACCAGCCATTGCTGATGCCCTAAGTGGCTCCTTGTGGGAATGGGGAAGAGGGAGGCTCTGAGGAAGACAGGCGGGTGAGGGCTGTTGCTTCCCGGTGCACGTCTGTAGCTAGCCCAGGGCAAAATGGTGCTCTGGACCTGGTGGTTTGCTGGTGCCCTGGCTTGAGCATGCACTCTGCAGCTCTAAGACTCCCACCTCGGCATGGTGATGAGCTGTGATTCATATCCTGCTCCTTATGTTGTGGTGTAGTACGGGCAGGTTTACTGGGATGTGATAACCCAGGTAGGAGCAGTGTGACACATTCAGGTTCCCTCCTGTGTAGGACAGCAGGCTCCATAGGACAAGGATCTGCTGTGCCCCAGCACTCTTCCACACGCACACATACACACAGCAAGTGCTCTCGGTCTTCCGGATGTTGGCTCACCTCATCGGCTTTCCCTGACCCATGTTGCAGCCGGTTAGGGGTGCTTTCCTTCCCACATGCTGTGTGTCAGCTTAACCCCACATTCCTGTTCTTGGTGTTCCTGCAGCACAGGGATGTGCTTTGCTCCTCTCACCGGTGCCAATCTCATTTTCTTCTCTGCCTTTCCCCAGAGGTCGGAGTGGTGGAATGATCATGGATCCTTTCCGGTCTGGCTGCCCACAGCCTGGCATTGACCCATCATCAGGCATTCCAGACCGGCTTCCCCCAGGAGCAGTTCCACCAGGTGCCAGATTCGACCCCTTTGGCCCATTAGGAGCTGGTAGACCTGGGTAGGTATTTGGCTGTGCCTGGTATCCCCAGCCTGCTCTCTGGGATGCCCCTGGATCTCCTGGCTCATCCCTGTTGCTGTGGGACTGAGCACTCACTCCTGGTTTGACTCTGCTCTGAATTTCTTTCCAGACCAGATCCTGACCATCTTCCCCCTCCAGGCTATGATGACATGTTCATGTAGGAGCCACCACATGGCTTCTCATGGCTGTGGCCAGAGCAGTCTCATGGGAAGCAGGAGCGCTTTCCCCTCTTCACTCCCCTTTTGGTGGACTTCAATCTTTTCAGCAGCGTTTTTCTTCTCCCCATTCGGGGCCACGTTCCTGTGTATCAGATCAGCTATAAAGGTTCTCTTGTGTGCAAAACAGAAGAGGAGGCAGTAGGTTCATTTCTTTCCATGCTCCTCTGAGGGTGCCCGGCCGTTTGCACCTGGCTGATGTGGTCCTGCTCCGCATGAGGTGGCAGTGTGGGGTGCGGTGCTCCGAGAAGAGCCTGGGTGCTATGGGGTTTCCTCCTCTGCTTCTCCAGGGTGGCACCACTTTTGCTGCTGGGGTTACGCAAGCAGTTGGTGCTGAGGGGGGAGCTGGCTTCTTGCTGCTGTGCTGGGGAGCTGCAGTAGCCTCACTGAAGGTGACAGCCAGACAGCCAGAGTGGGTTCCCCATGCAGAGATGGTTTCTCTCTTGCTCTTCATCCAAGTGAGGGGCTGATCAGTGTAAAGCGCTAGAAAGCCCAACCTGCAGGGTGTCCCTGGGCAGACCCCCAGCAGCAGCTCAGATCATCTCCCACAGGGCTGTGCCCACTGGCTTTAAAGAGTACCACCAGCAAAGCCTTTAATGGGCATGAGAAGAGACATGTTGAATTCCTGACCCTACCTTGCCCCCTTTCTCCCCTGCAGCTGTGTGATTTTCATTCCCAGGGTGCATGCAAAGCCCTGCAGGAAGAGTGGTGAGGGCTGCCCGCCAGGCACCACACGGGGCTGGGGTGGGAGGGAGGGTGCTCGGTACCTGTACAACCTGCCAGGCCCAGCATTGGCTCTGCAGGCATGGCAGAGCTGAGCCCAGCACCGAGCTGGGGCCCTTCTGGGGATGTGTGCAGGGGGCTCACTTGGCTGTGGGATTTGCTTCGCAGAAGAGGTTTATAGAACATGTTTCCCTACCGTCAGTCCCATTGCGTGAGGCTGGTGCGGCTCTGCCTGGCTGAACTCTGCCAAACAGCTCCGGGAGAATGGGTGAGATCTGTGTGGCTCAGCCTCCCAAGCAATATCTGGAAACCTCCTCCCTTCCTCACAGCTCCCCCAGGTCAGTTAATTTGGGGGCTGCAGATTGTCCTGCCAGGGGTTCATACTATGTTTTTCTTCTCATGTTTTGATTTCTTGGAAGGATGTTCATGAGATTGTAATAAAAACCTAACGACGATGTTGTGTTGGTGCTTGCTGGTGGTGGCCCCCCCCGTTCCCCTTCCCCAGCCACAGCATCTTTTTCCCCACCATGAGAAGGGAAGCCCCAGAGCTCTGCCCAGGCTGCATCTGCCCTCCCCGAGGCAGAGGATTCACACTGGGAACCCGCTTTGTACCTTCCCCTGAGCAGTAGTGCTTTCTGAGGCGATGTGACTGTATTAAGAAAACTAAGTGGAGAACAGCCCAGACTTGGCTCTGGCTGCGCTCCTTGTGGTAATTGGCTCTCTGGGGTATTGAATGCCGTTGGTACGCTGCATGCAGCCATGCTGGCATAAATAAAAAGGGGGAACTGATCCCCCCATCTATGTCTTTTCCCCAAAGGCCTTTGCTTTTTAAAATCCCTTTCCTTACAAATGCAGCTAATAAAGCTGAGTTACAGCATGTGCAACCCTGGGCTGTGCACAATGGGAGTGGGGAGGTCCGGCTGTAGAAATTCAGCACTGGGGGCAGCTGGATTATCCCTTGCATCTCCCCAGGGCTTGTGCATGGACACCCGTGTTTGCAAGAGCTGGTTTCAAGCCAAGACCCAGCAGGGATCTCCACTGTGCGTCTCCAGGGCTTTTGGTGGACAGTCCCACCTACAGATCCAGGGATAGGCAGCAAGTGATGCCCATGACCAGAGCAGACAGCGGCTGTGCTTGCAGCATGGTGGGGATGGAGAGCAAGACCCATGGCTTGGTGAGACCCCTGCTCCTGCTTGTCGCCTCTGTACCCTCCAGCTCCTGGGGCAGCCGGAGCCCATCCACAGCTTTGCTGCGGGAGAAAGGAGCCCCTGACCTTGCTGCACGGGGTTGAGATACATGGGGTGTTTGGGGAGAGGAAATAGGTTTGGCCTTATCAGAGAGGGCCCCTCTCTGCAGGAGGCAGCTGCTTTCTGTGCCTGAATTAATCATGTTCTGCAACCTTTCAGGAGGGAGAGACGCAGCCGGCTTTGATGGGGCTAATTAAAGTGAGCCAGCGCCAGGAGAGGCTGTGGCGGGTCCTGATAAACAATCTTTTGTCTGCAGCACTCAACCCCAGCGGGTTCACGGTGCTGTGCAGCTGGGGGAGCAGGTGGGAAGGGAGAGGGGTTTCAAAGAGCGCAAGTACCAGGCATTGAGCCGTGCCTGCTGCAGGCCCGTGCCTGAGCCTCAGCGCTGTGTGGTCCACTCTCTGGGGAGGATGGGTGAAAGAAGGCAAGGATCCTTCTCTCTGGATCAGAGGACAGTGGGGACAGGAGGCCATCCCTACAGCTGGTTCAGCTCACACCAAAGGGCAGCTGTGGAGCTGCCCAGAGGATGGCAGAGATGGCTCCCGGGACCAGCAATCCCACATGTTCCTTGCTCCGTCCACAGGACTGATGGTCTGGTGCAAGCCCCTTTCCCCCAGCAGGCTTGTACCACGCCGAGCACATTGGCTGCAGAGGCCCGGTCTCCCACCAGCAGCAGGGACGGTCCAGGCCCCCAGCAGCATGTCCCCATCCCCGGCACGGCTGCTGCTGACGTAAGTGATGGAAAGCATTAACATGCAAGGGAGCACATCAAGCCACACACCTCGAGTTAATTTTATGGGGAGGCCGTGAAGAGCGGCTGGGGCTGGCATGAGCGGCCTTGGCACAGGCACAGCCCTCCCTCCTCCCACAGCACCGGTGAGGTGCTTCCATGTCACGTTTGAAGAAAGACGCTGGATTATTGGTAATGGCTTGAGGTCCCCAGAGAGTCCTTCAGGCCATCTGCTAGCCCGCCCAGCCTAGCAGCACCTGCCCCAAGTGCTCCCAAAGGCAGAGCCCCGGGTGCTGCTAATTACTCCGCAAACGATGCTCCGTCCCTGGGATCCCATGTGTCCCATGCATGGTGTGAGGGAGGAACTGGAGCGTACTGCATGCATAGGAAAACAAAGCAGCCCCCGTTACATGGGACTGGGAGCGGCGTGCTGGGCTGTTCCCTCTTTGCTCACCCCTGGCACAAGGGAAGACACCCTCAAAGCCCCAGAGACCGGAGACCTCTGTGCTGAGCAGGGTGATGAGGATGTGCTGCCTGCCACGTCCCTTTCCTTGCACCATACTCCACAGCCTGGTATGGCAGCACTGCTGGGGGCATCCAACCTCGCACCCTGCCCAGCACCTCTCACTGGGGCTGTGCTGCCCATCCCTGTGGTATTGGGGCGACCTACCCAGAGCGTGGCTGTGCAAAGCACGAGGCAGCTGCTGTTGTCCCCAGCTTTACAGGAAGGCAGTGGGGCCAGGGCTGGTGTCTGCCACCCACCATGGTGCCCTCGGTGCCTGCTTCAGCAGGGCCCTTCCCCTCACTGCTGGGCATGGTGCCACCCGCTCCTCCCCAGTGCCCATCCCACACCTTCTACCTGCTCAGGCAAAACCAGCTTCTCCCATGGAAACTGGAGAGGCTCCAGAAATGGCACATAAGGGTGAAATGCTCTCCCAGAGGGCTGGTTTTGCTGCACCTCCAGGGGATGGTGGGGTGGGGTATCTCAAAGCTGCCTCTGACCCACCCACCAGCACCTAATTCCTGTGGGTGGGCGAGGCCCCCAAATCCCTCTGTGCTGAGGGGCTGGTGACCCTCATCCCACCCAGGCTGCACAGCTTTAGCCTGCCTTTCCCAGCCAGATTTTTCTTACCACACTGGAATATTTTTGACTGGTTCCTAAATACACCCGTGCCTGTTAACCATCGCAGGTCAACACCTCAAGCTAGCTGTGCTGCTCCTCCCCAGCACCCACCAGGAGCAATGAAGGGCGTCCAGGACTATGTGGGGAGGAAGCACAGGGCAGCCAGCTGTGCTGCAGAGCAGAATGGCTCTGGGGCCACCAGCAGCTCTATGCCCCCCTGCTGCAGCCACCCTCTGCCTCAGCCCTGGGGGTTCTCTATATGAAATCACTTCCCAGTCATGAAGCTCTTGATGGGAGAGCTTCTTTAATGGCTCTTCTTCCTCAACACACTTTGTTCTCCTTATGTATATTTATCTCAGTTGAGAGGCTTTCTCCCCAGTCCTGCAGCTCCTTGAGGGACAGCCCAGCAATGCACTGACAAAGCAATGATGGCCCCTTCCTTTAGAGTCTCTTGAGCAGCCTCATGCTCTAATCCACCGGAATATTTCTCACACCCACACAAAGTAGGTGCGCAGCAGATGTAACCTCCAAACAGGCTCAGCCTTTCCACCTAGAAAGACCCCTTTCATCTTATTTAAGATGACAAAAATTGATGAGGATGATTTCTTCCTCTAATGGGTTTATTTTCTAATCCAGGCTTGCAGGGCCAGCGCTGAGAGTTGCAGGAGGGACTTCTGCCTTCCCCAGGGGAGTCTCCCAGCAGACCCTGCATGAAAGCCTTCCTCCCCTTCCTCCCATGGCATGCCACCCCCACCCTTGGGATCAGCCCCCCGAATGACAACTGTGACGGCGTTTGCTCACCCTGCTCTGCTCAGGCCCTTCATTTGACCCAGCAGGCTCTGCTCGCGGCTGTTCACCCCAGGGATGTGGGGAGAGGTGATGCCTGTTCAGGGGACAGTGGAACACAGCCACTCATTTTGCCCCAAGGATGGTTTAATCGCAGAGAAAGGTGCCAGGGTGCTGGGGCTGCAGGCATGAGGCTATTCGAGGTTGTTTCCTGGGACCTTACAATAAATCCAGAGTGGTGATGGGGAGAGGGATGCATGGCCCTTCACAGCAACAGAAGGAATCATCTGTGAAGCATTAGAAATGAAAACAGCAGGCAGAGGATGCCATTCCCAGCATCCAAGGGGGACACTGGAAGCCCTGAAATAAAACCTGACCCAGGCAATTGCACCATGTGTAAAAAGACTTTCCTCTTGTGTCAGGCTGTCTGGAGAGATTTGTCTCTGCCTGGAAACATTTGAAGAGTAATTCATGAGATGGATTAAAACCTGGTGCCAGTTCATGACAAACACCACCTTTTGTGGGTCTGCATTTTCCTACGGGATACTTATTTCCCTTTCTCAGCATCCTGCTCATACCGATTTTTCTTACCACAGAACATTGTGCTTTAATGATGCTTCATGTTTAATTCCCGAGATGCAATTTTACCTTCACGCTGCAGACAATGGCTCTTGTGATCAGCACAAAGGCTTGCGCGCGGGCACCCCAGCGGGCAGAGCTGCCTGTCTACCATGGGAACAGAGGAACCACATCGTTCTGAGACATTAGGAATTGTCCTCTCTCCTCCGGACAGAGCACCATGATTTTTGAGGAGGCTGTTTAGGGGTTGCTGGTGGGAGCGGGATGCTTGGCACGGTGTGGGCATGTGTCCCAGCCTTCATCCCACCCTCCAGCGTGGGGCTGGTGGGGTACAAAGGCTAGGGAGGGACAGGGGGCTGGACCCCACTGCACAGACGGTGGTCACACTTGCTGTCTCTTCTTCTGCCCAGAGTGGTGCAAGCGCCAAGTCTACACCACAGAGTTTTACAAGAAACTATTGCTAAAAAAGGTCACTGATGGCAGAAAATGAGAAGCTCCATCTCGAAGAGGAGCAGCCGGCCCCAGGCCCTGGCTGCTGGGAAGGAGCTGGCTGCAGCTGCAGCTGGCAGGGAGCTCGGCCTCGTGTGTGCCTGAGCGCCCCAGGCTGTGACTGGCCATGGCACGGAAATCCGACAGGTGTCTTGAAGGTGCCATTGCCCCAATGCTGGCAGGCAGGACCCCATCCAGGAAGGTGCCTGGGGAGGCGAGCAGGATGTCCGAAGGCCACGCCACCCCGGCGCTGGTGGTGGGGAACAGCCCAGGCAGGGGTCATGCAGTCCAGTGGGGCATCCCAAAGCCACATTGCTCTGGTGCTGCCGGATGGGAGCCCAATCCAAGAAGGGTCCGGGGAGGCGAGGAAGGTGGCCGAAGGCTGCCGGGCGGGGATGAGCAAAGTCTCACTGGATGGCATTGGTGTTGGGGCACGGCAAGGGGAGCCCCGCTTCTGCCGGCGGCATGGGGTCCCCGGCGCAGCACGGGGTCCCCCGGGGCACAGGGGACTAAGAGCCTGGTCCCTCGAGGGGCTGGGGCGGGGGGCTGAGCTGGCTCTCCAACAGCGCCCGCGTCCCTTCGGCTGACACCCTCCGCATCCGCAGGCGCACCGAGCCGTAGGTGCCACCGGTACGGCGGGCGGCCCGGGCGCGGCGGCGAGCGGCGGCGGCGGCTAGCAGCAGGGCGGCGAGCAGCAGCCCACCCAGGGCCAGCAGCGCCAGCCCGGCTACGGTGCAGCGGTCGAGGCGGGCGCGGAGTCGCGCCGCCCGCGCTTCCAGCCGCTCCATCTGCCTCGCCGGTACCGCCGGGTCGGGACGGGCCGCCCGCGGCACGGCTCCCGCCAGCACCACCAGCGCCGCGCCGCTCAGCGCACAGCCCAGCGCCAGCGCCAGCCCCGGGCCCGCACCGGGACCCACCGGGCCGCCCCCGCCCGCCGCCGCCGCCTCGCCTGGGCTCCGCAGCTCCGCCGCCCGCGGGGATGCCATGGAGCCGCCGCCGGCCTGCGAGGCCAGAGGTGAGCGGAGGAAGAGGACAGGGATGCTCCCCCTTCCTGGAGCCGGGTCCCCGGACCGAGCTGCCAAACCCACTCCCCAGGTCCCCGAACCGGGTTGGTCCTCCGCCCGGGATTCCGCTTACCCGAACCGGGCTGCCTCCCGGGTCCCCGCACGGGGCTATCCTCCCTCCCCGGAGCCGGGTCGCCGCACCGGGCTGCTCCCCTTCCCTGGACCCGTCACCTGCCTCCCCAAACCGGGTTCCCCCGCCCCGGGTCTCCCCCTCCCTGAACCAGGCTGCCACTGCGCGACCCACCTCCCCGAACCGGGCTGAGTCCCCCTGGGGACCCGTGTCCCTGTGAGCCCGCTGGACTGCCCCTCCCGGACCCCCTTTCCCCGCCGGGCTCTCCCCTCCGGTCCCCCGGTCCCCGCACCCAGCCGCTCCCCACCCGCTTCCCCCGTTCCCCGCACCGGGCTCCGCTCCCGCTTCTCCGGTTCCACCTCGGTCTGCTGGCCCCGCCGGTGCCCGCCCCGAGCTGCCCCCCGCCCCAGTGCCCCGCGCCTGGCTGCCTACCCCCGCCGCGTCCCCGGCTCCCCGGGCCGGTGCCGGTGCAGCCGCGGCGGCGGGCGGGGCGGGCGGTGGGTGCCCCGAGCTGCCGGCCCCGCCGGTGCACAGAGCCGCCGCACGCACACGCACACGCACACACACACACACACACACACACACGTACAGCGGGCTGCCCCGGGGGGCACACACATGCACACACGCCTGGCTGCACACCGACGTCTTCTGTGCACGCCCCACCTGCAACAGGGACCCCCTCCGTGCACCCCCTGACAGCACTGGGACCCTCTGTGGGCACCTCGGGGCGGGGGGACTGTGTGAGGAGGGGCACGGGTGGAGAGGACAGAGCAGCGTGATGGGTTTTGCATGGGAGAGAGCATGGGTCATGCCCAGGGGGTGCTGGTGGGGCACCCCACAAACAGCCACCCCTGTTGGGGAGCCAGGACAGAGCTGGGCTGGGGGCAGCGGGACCACACGCCGAGTCACCGCAGCCCCCAGCCCTGACCTCAGCAGGGAGAACTCCAGCCTGGCCAGCTGTCCACTGAGACCCCTGCAACGGCTAAGCCTGCCTCCAGACCCCTGGGAAAATGTTCAGGGCTTGACCTGGGTTTGGGCCAAGCATGAGATGCTCCAGTCTGGCAGAGAAGAGCCCGTGGCGGTGCTCGCTGCCCAGAGCCATTCCCTGAGCTGGGCTGTCCCCTGCAATCCCACCATGGTCCCACCGCAGTCCTGCAGCACTGAGCCTTCCCTTCACCCCCACCTCTCACCACGCCATTTATTCCATTTTTCACAGAGCACTTGTGTTAGTGCCCGCACTCCGCTCCTCACTGACCTGAAACTGGATCCAGGCCTGAGCCCCAGCAGTGACCTGCTGGCAGCAGCACGCTTGTAGCTCGTTTGTTAATAAGACGTGTGCTATTTCCGTGTTTGGAGCGGTGCCTGGCGATGGGGTTGTGGATGTAAATCCTGAGTGATAGCGGGTGGGCTGCTGAAAGCTGCCAGGAAGATTTGTCCATCACGTTGTCATTCCCTTCAGCACATTCACATGCCTCCAGCATCTTCACAAGCTCACCCGTGATCGCGCTAGATGATGCGCCAATCCTGGTGCTGGGTGATCTCGCAGCGCCGAGGCCGCAGGGATGCATGGCCGGTGCCCTGAGCCCCCTGCCCCCTTGCACCCTTGTGCCCCCACGCAGCAAGTTCTTCTGCAGCCACACTCTGCTTCACACAACCCACGGTCCTGGGTCATTTTCCTGCATGGTGAGAGTAGATGGGAGACTCCTACCACCCGTTACATGACACAGGCAGGGACTTTCTCGGAAGTCTCTGTTAAATACAGCTAAAACACATCAAAAAGGTTCAGAGAGTTTCGGGGGGATGCATGCACAAATAGAGGTGCATTTGTATTTCTTGAGGGAGCCAGGCTGAGGGCTGGACAGGCTCAGCCTGTACCCACCCAGGTGCTGATGCTGGCCAGGTCCCAGCAGGGCCAGCTTGGCTTGTGTCACTGCTGCTGCTCAGCAGGTTGATTATGGGTGACAGCATCATCCTTCCTTGGACATCTCCCCCATTAAACTCAGTTTGTGTTAAAAATGAACCTCTACAAAATTTTTTAACCATTTTCTCACTTTTTTTTTCTCCAAGGTGCCCTGGGAGGGTTTTTTGTCTATTTTAATTATTTGTTTAGCTCAGCAAAAGGGGTTTGCAGGTTACCCGCATTCACCGCTGCGATGCCCTCACATCACACCTGATGCCGAGCAGCACCCTCAAGGGTCGTGTGGCACTGCCCAAAAGGGGACCAAACCACAGTACCTCCAGCACCTGAGCTGCAGCAGAGCTGAGGGCTGCAGGGTGGGCTGGGGTCTTTCATCACCTTTTGCTGTGTCAGGGAGAGGGATACACATGATTTGTTTGTTTGTTTGTTTGTTTGCAGTGGAGGTTGTGTGTGTTGCAACCTACCTGCTTGCTCCTCCGTCTCCTCTTATTGCCCTGTGTTGAAACGCAGAGGCTTCCCAGCACAGCATCCCTGGGGACGCATCCAGAAGTGGGCCAAGAAAGAAGCAGAACTAAAAATAAATGTAAGTGCATCCTGACATGTTAACCACATTTAGAGAAGCTTTAGTACCAACACACTCTGCGGGCAGGCAGAAGATGCTTGGAGACAAGTAGGTCATGGGATACAAATTGTCCCGAATCAGCAGGAAAAGATGGATCTGGAGCAGGCAGGCACATCCCTGCAAACAGACGGGCAGGCAGAAGCAGGGCTGGGAGGAGAGTGCGCCAGTACCAGGGGCTGCTGCCTCTAGATCGCCAAATTCCCTGGGAAAAACAGAAACACTGCCAGTCTGCTCCTGAGCAGAGTCATGGCCAAGCCCTCCATTTTGGGGCACCCAAAACCTGCGGCTGATGATGCCCACAGGAGTCCCCAGGGTGCCAAGGCTGGGACCCCTGCAAGGCTGGGGGTTTGGGGAGCAGAGGCAGAGCCACTCGTGCTGTGGGTCCTGCCTGACTTCATACATGGACGGGGTAAGCCTGCAAGAGCAGAGGCAGCTGGTGCAGCAGTTGGGTCTGTGCCATGCTCTGCCACAGTGTCAGGGTGCCATGCCACCTGGCAGGCTGCTCCTGCACCCCAAACCCACAGACATGCTCAAGAGGACATCTGGAACAGACGAGACAGAGGGATGCATCCTGCATGCATCACTGCTCTTGCTGGGCTGCCCCTGGGTCCCACTGACTTTGCTAGATGGGAGCTGGGAGATGGCCTCAGGCCTTTGTAGGGCTGGAGGGTGTGGGATGGGCAGCCCAAAAGCCTTCCCCAGCCCGATCCCAAGCTGGCTGAGCCTGAGGCTGGGGGCTGCCAAGGGCCGCTCTGTTCCCGGGCCACTGGCACTGAAGAAATAGGAGGAGAGATGGAAACAGCCAAGATTTATGCTGCCAGCGCAGGAGCAAAGAGAGGAGGGAGACAGCCAAGGTCAGAGACAGCACTGCCAAAATTCACAATGAATCTGCAGGAGCGCTGGAGGGGAAAGACCAAGGGCTTGGAAAGAAATGGAAAGAGGAGGGAAGGAAGAAGATGGAGCAGGGCAAGGGAGTGAGGGGATGGAGATGCCAGAGATGGGGATAGGGACATGCTGCTGCTCAGCCAAAATGATTAAACAGGGATGAGAGGGGCAGTGAATGGGAGCCCCAAGTCAGCAGAGGAGATGGCAGGAGCAGGAATGGGAGGGAGCCGGGAGGGCTGTGGGTATGCCTCTGTCCCTCTGGGCCCCTCCAGTGCATGCCTGTGCAGCACAGCCCAGTTTTGGGGTGTGCAGCACTGACCCTGATCCAGCCCCACCACGGAAGTGAAGTTTCATTCCTGCCTCCTTAGTATTCACAACATCCTACGGCAGAGCAAATGCCTGCAGCCAGCACGGCTCAAGGTGACTTGGAGGTCAGGGAAGCAGCAGCCAGGCAATTTGGGAGCCAGCTGCTGGTTCCACACCAGCGGGGAGATCCAGTGGTTTGCAACAACTGGAGGTGCTTGGCACATTGTGGTCTCTTGTCCTGGCATGACTGGTCCCTGCGTGCCATGGACGCAGCACCCCGGTGCTCCCTGTGCATTTGAGGACACACACAGTGTTGGCTGCCCGTCGGGTTTCTGAACCTGCAAAGTGCCCCCAGGAGCTTTTGCCCTCAACAAGGTAGGCAGGGCTGGCTCTACACCCTGGGGCTGGAAATTGGCCACTGCACAAGGGAGGGCTGGAGCTGGCACAGCTGGATACCAGCGCGGGTGGTTTCCCTCTCGCAGGGTGCTGAGTGCCAGGGCAGGCTTGATGCCCCTGCAAAGGCAGTGGGTGCCTGCTTTGTGGCTTCCAGGGGCTCCTCCAGGTCCCCACTGGGGATGGTCGCTCCAAGGGTATTTTATAGCAGAACCGCCCTTCCCTCCCCGAACAGCAAAATCCCAGCCCAGGGTACCAGCTCTGCCCAGAGGCAGCCAGAGGGACAGAGCCCTGCCCTCTAATAAGACCAGCTGCAGAGCCACACCATGAAGAGGCTCAAAACTTTCCTGGTGATAATTAAGATCTAATTATCTTCAGCTAACACCAGGCTGCTGGAGAGACGGGGAAAACCACAGGTGCCCTGTGATACAGCAACAGCTGATGTGCTGGGCTGTGGCTCAGGAGCACCAGGAGACTTACTGTGCTCTGCCTGAGTATAAAGCAAAGTACAGAAAGCATAAAGCAGAGGGCTGACAAATGCCCTTCCCCTTTTTTTTCCCCTTTGGCTGGTGACATATAGGCATGCTTGTGTGTGCAGACATGCTGCCTCATCTTCTTGGTGGCCACACACCTTTACCCTTATCCCCCTGCAGAAAGATCAGATCTGAAGGTTTTCGTTTTTTCCTTTCTGCAAATTTTCTTCACCAACACAGTTATAGTGAACATGCCCAGAGCTACGCAGGACATGCTCACCTGCAGAGAAAGAGATGGGGTGGCGCCCCCCAAGAGGGCTTTTAAAATGTCAAGGGCAAAAGAGGTTGGGAGGAGGAAGAGAGTCCTGGGGAGGTGTTCTCTGTTCACAGGAACTTAAATGAGGTGAGCAACATCGTGCTCCTGGAAATGCACGCATGTATGCTTCTTGTTAGCCCCAGGAAGGCAATGGGGATTTATTTATACCAAGAGCTGTACCAGCCGGTCCCTGCCTGCGAAGCCAAGGGGACTCGCCTGCCCGGGAGCTGCGCCGCTGCACCCACCCGGGGCTCTGCAGACCCGCGCAAAAGCGAGCAAAGCCGCTGCAGAGGCCGTGGCCAAGAGCTGCCGCGCTGCCCCTGCAAAGACAGCCAGGGGCTTCTCCGGGGTACCCCGAGGGGCTGCTGGCTGGCTCCGAGGACCGGGAGCCCGCCGGGAGCAGGGCCAGCCCTCCCGGGCACCGGCCGCGCAACGGGGGCCGGGCCGGGCCGGCGCTCGGCGCGCTCGCGCTCCCGCCTTTTGGCGGGAGCGCGCAGGGAGCCGCCGGCAGAGGCGCGCTGCCGCCGCAGTGGCTGAGGAAGGTCGGCTGGTCCTCGGGCCCTGCTAAATCCCTCCTATCCCCGCAGTGCCCGGTGGGGTCCCCACTAAATCTCCCTCCATTTCCTCAGCGCCTGTCTGGGTCCCTCTATCCCACCAGAATCCCTCTAAATCCCTCCCTCGTTGCCTCAGCACCCGCTTGGGTCCCCCATCCCCTCAGATCCTGCTGAATCCCCCCCCCCGTCCCCACAGCGCCTGGCTGTGTCACCCCATCACCTCAGGGTCCCATGAAATCCTCGTCATCTCCTCAGTGCCCAGCTGGATCCCTACATCCTCTCAGGTCCCAGTAAATCCCCCTTGTCCCTTCAGGGTCTTGCTAAATCCCCCCATCCCCTCAGCACCCAGCTTGGTCCCCCTATCCCCTCAGATCCCACTAAATCCCCCCATCCCCTCAGCACCCAGCTTGGTCCCCCTATCCCCTCAGATCCCACTAAATCCCCCCCATCCCCTCACCACCCAGCTGGGTTCCCCCATCCCCTCAGATCCCACTAAATCCCCCCCATCCCCTCACCACCCAGCTGGGTTCCCCCATCCCCTCAGATCCCACTAAATCCCCCCCATCCCCTCACCACCCAGCTGGGTTCCCCCGTCCCCTCAGATCCCACTAAATCCCCCCGTCCCCTCACCACCCAGCTGGGTTCCCCCATCCCCTCAGATCACACTAAATCCCCCTGTCCCCTCAGTGCCTAACTGGATCCCCCCATACCCTCAGGTCCCACTAGATCCCTCTGCCCGCCTTGTGCCCCAGGACCCTCCTCTGTTGGAAGGGGAAGAGCCTAGGGAGGTGGCAGCAGGGTTGGCCTGTGAGCCTCGGCCCAGGCGCCATGTTCTACATGCATGTGCTCGTCAATAAGCGCGGGCCGTTGGCCAAGATATGGCTTGCTGCCCACTGGGAAAAGAAGCTCACCAAAGCTCATATATTTGAGTGCAATTTAGAGACTACAGTTGAAAAGATCATCTCGCCAAAGGTACGCTATTAAATGAGAAGGTGTCTTCTGGCAAATTCTGGGGTAGAGGTGTTCATCCTTTGTAGGGAACAGGACTGTTGCAATTGTGGAGACTGGCTTTAGGACAAATTTGCGGCTATTTCAAAACCAGTGTGAGGTAAACTCCTCCTCTGATTTTATTCAGTTCTTGCTTGGATAAAATATCCATCCTGTTAAATGACAGCTATATAAATATTTTACTCCTGGCGATCTGTGGCATACATTTATGTACAGTGTAAGAAAATGTTACCACAGTATATTCAAATGTATTTTTCTGCACACTGATAGAGCCCCAGGGAGCACTCTGTGGGCACTGCTGGCCAAGGGATCATGGTACATGGGTTTGAGCTGCTCATGAGGAAACACGAGCCCATCCATGCGGTGTGGTGGGGTAGCACTGGTCTTTCTTCAGAGACTTTGAGTACCAGCTGTAGTTATTGTTCAGCATAATTTGGGAAATGCTGGTATTTGAGGAAATGGTCTCAAAAAGATGGAGAAGTCAGCTGCTTAACCAAAGTCTAGGGACTAAGAAAACTGCCATGAAATTGTACACAGACCATTTGAGGAGAATGCTTTTGCTGATCTCATAATAAATAACTTTTGACATGTTGTAACCATCCTTCCACTTTCAGTGGACTTCTTCCAGGTCCCCCTTTATAAGCCATTAGATATAAAATTAAGCATACATAGTGCTTGTGAGAGACTCTGTATGAACAGACCTGGAGGCTGAAGTCCTCTGTTTATCACGGATAAGGTATGACTCAAGCAAGCACAGATGCAGACAGTCAAGTATCCATGACTCAGTCCTTGGCCTCGCCGTTGCAATTGCATTCAAGGGAACAGTGAGGAATGCTTTGCACTGTCACTAATCGATGGCTAAAGAAAGCCAAGGCTTTCAGCTGGTGCAAGCAGATTTTTTTTTTCTCCATGAAAACACCTGCTTGATATTTGATAGTCTGAAATTAATTTGTCTGTCTTGCACCGGTTATGATTAACTGAACGTTGTTAAAGTGATATTATTTGGAAGTGTTTTCCAAGAGGTGCTAGTTGAGTACCCTCTACTTCCCCTTGCACGCTGTCCTGTCTAGCAGCTGCATGACCACCCTGAGTACGCTTGGTGCAAGAAGACTTTGCATAAATAAGGGCATAGGTAAGGTGTCTGCTCACTTAAATAACCAAAGTGTCAAATACTGGGATACGCGCAGCTACTTTCTGTTTCAGGATGTGTTACACTGTTCATTGGCAGTCAGCCGAGATGTTTTAGATAAAGTAAGAGCATCAGTTCAGGACTCGTGCTTTGGCATGGCAGTGTTTAGGAACAAAAGCGACTAGTGCCTGGCTCTGAAAATTGATTTCTGTTTACGATCCTTTATATTGGTACAAAGCCCTGTTGAATTTCATAGAGCTCTGTACCAGTGTATTTTAGAACTCTGTTACTGCCATATAATATTTTCACTTTAATGTTTTTGCCAAAAATACTATGTCCTAAACAACTTTTTAAAATCATCACAGTTTACCATAGCTCTACGAACTTCTGGACACTTGCTCCTAGGAGTGGTGCGGATTTACCACAGGAAAGCAAAGTACCTCTTGGCTGACTGTAGTGAAGCTTTGACAAAAATGAAGACAGCCTTTCGCCCAGGTATGTACAGAAATCTGCATTTCTTCCATCTGTGTCCTTTATAGCTCTCAATTTAAAAGTTAATTTTGGGTGTTTCTGTTAAAAACACATTATGGATCCCAAAGGAAATTGAACTTATTGGTGCCTACTGCTGATGTGGTAGTCTGGCTTAATTTAAAGCCATTTCAGGTCTTTGACTCCTTTAAAAGAAGTAGTATCTTAAGTGGCCTTATGAGAAGAAGCTTGAAGTCAGCCTCCGTTGCTCGATAATTAATTTTAATTTCTGATGACACCAACAACATGTCTAGTAGTGTGTTAGTGCCAGATCTGACAGTGAGTTTTGAGCCTTAGCCATGTAGCCAGGGAGAAGGGAGCAGAGATGACTGGATCCTTTTCCAGTGGGCTGGACGTTTGTCATACTCAGGCACCAAATGGGGAGGCACTGTTGCATAAAAAAAGGCTAAGAACAGGACACCAGCATTTATTCACGTGCTTTGTGACCTGGTCTGTTTACAGAATAGTGAATATCTACTCTACATTATTCTCAAGGACACCATAATGATTAGTTAGTTAATATTTGTAAACATTTTGAAATCTCTAGAAAAAACACTTAAGATAAGTACGCAGTGCTATCTATTTTGAATAGATACTGTAGTAGCTTATAGAGGACTGTGCCACACAAAATCAAGACACAATGGTCACAATTGCAGCAAGGGAGAGTCCAACTAAATATAAAGGGGGGAAAAATCTCAGTGGAAGCGGTAAAATGCTGAAACAAAGCTGTGCAGGGATGCTGTGGAATCTTCAGCAGCAGAAATAGTCCAAAGTGATCTGACTTAGAAATTAACCCTGTTTTGAGCAAAAGGTTGGATT
The DNA here is from genome assembly GCF_963921805.1 of Phalacrocorax carbo. Taxonomy (NCBI): domain Eukaryota; kingdom Metazoa; phylum Chordata; class Aves; order Suliformes; family Phalacrocoracidae; genus Phalacrocorax; species Phalacrocorax carbo. The sequence continues at coordinate 8,873,946 of NC_087526.1, read as the reverse complement.
AGCTGACCTTCAGAAATCCCTTCTGATGCGAATTGTTCCAGGATTCTCTGATTACCAAGTATTTGCAGTCTCACTTTATAATTATTTAATGCTGGAGAATAATGTTACACAGACACTGGAGAGAAAAGGAAAATGCAATAATTCATTTGAAGTGGTATGAAAGGCTCTAGGCTAAATGCCAGCTGTGAGAATCTTTCAGGGATTTAAAGTAGCTGGTCATAAACCCAAGGTATTTGCAGTATTTCAGGTCCTGTAGCAGCAGACCCTTCTGTATCTGTCTGTAAAAAAATATGGCTTCTAAATGATATGTAAACTAAGGATTTTAATTCCACTTTGGAGTCCTGTTGACAAAGTGCCTAAGCTTTACCTTTCTGTTATTTAGAATGGCAGCAGACCTTCCTGACAGGTTTATAATCTTAGTATATGTACTGGGGAGACCATTACTTTTATTTTATTGATACTTATTTTGTTATGTTGTCTGTTTCTTTTAGGACTTGTTGACCTTCCAGAAGAGAACTTTGAGGCTGCTTATCAGTCCATTACATTACCTGAAGAATTTCATGATTTTGAAACACCACTACCTGATTTAAAGTAAATGCTTCCCTAGTTTTTATTCATTATTTTAGTATTTTCAGAAGTAAAAGATATCCTTGCTGTTATCTGATGAAAACTCAGATGGAATTGTTTTGATTTGGTAACTGAATTCTGCTAAATTCTGAGCCAGCTTTACAAGGCCACAGTCACAGGAACTGTGCTTTTGTAGAGTTTCTTGAAGTCCGTTTAATCAACAGACCTTTACAATGAAATAATGTGTTGAACTTAGACTTCAGGATTTGCTAATTTTATATTGTCTGAGTGAAGCCTGCAGACAAGTTACTGACCTCAAGAGAAGATAACAAAGTTAGTATAAATCCTGTTGTAAGACCAAGGAAGCTCTGGCTGGTAGCTCACCATGTTGTACTGTTCCATCGTGTAGCTGCATTTAATTTTGGCCCCATTGCTCTTTGGGGCCGGGGCATTTTATCAGCAGTAGTCAGCTTGGCTCCTGATGAAAAGCCAGCATATTTCTTTGGCTTTTCTGACACAAGTCAGTATTAATGTCGAAAAACTGATAAAAAGCAGGAGGCCAAGACATGTTTCTGATGGCTCTGGTGCCACCAAAGGTCCAGGATAACAGACTTCCACTGAGGCCTCCCCTGTACCTCGTCATAGATACAGTTTGATGGGATCTGTAAGTGTTTAGTATTTTGTAAGCACAGCTGTGATGTAATACTATTTATTCAAGTACCTCAGTGTGCTAACTCTGTAAAGTGTACCTTTTCTGCCTCCCCAAAGTGTCCCTGCAGTTTGATTTACAGATGATGGTGTTACACTAATTAGATGCCTTCTGTGTGACAAGTGTCTGGAATATAGAAGGGCTTGGGTTTGAACAAACTCACACAATCCCACGTTTACTGGCAAATGAGAGTGGAGAAATATGAAATATGGAGAGGAGGATGGGTGCCTCCCTCATCCTGTCTGCTGTTTCTTGAGGGGGTTGCTTGCTGAGTATACATCTGGATCATTTGTTCGTGGAGTTCCAGGTGTGGGGAGTATTTCAAAGTTCAGTTAGCTGAACGCTTTCCCCTCCCTCATGGACCTCTCCCCAGCTATTGGGCTGCTATGGATGTTTCAGGTTCAGCTTTCCCTGTACCATGTACGCTGGAGATTGCATAGAAACTTTGGCTAGTAAAGAAGGCAGTTGCTTACTTGCTTAGAGGTATCAATTTTAATAAACGTATAGCACCTGTTTTCCATATGCTTATTTTTAGCTTTTAGAGGAAATTCAAAGCAGTGAATTTTATTAATAAAACCTTAAATAGCTTGAATGCAGATAGCTTTGGGAAACAGTTGTTCTCTCTCCACAGAAGTGAGGATCAGCTGGGGTACTTTCAATGCTGTAGAAAACAGAAGCTGTCTTTTGGGGTTTTATCATAAAACATCAGGCTTGAAGACTGTTCAGAAACAAGTTTTCACATTCCAGAAAAATGGTGAATGGGTTTCACTTCACCCTATATTTTGTATAATGTTTTCTTCATCAGTGCCATTGATGTTGCTGAACATTTTACCTTGAATCAGAGCAGAGCTGAAGACATCACACTTACAGAGGATTACGAACGCAATATACTTCTCTGTGATAGAAACCTTGGTGAGAGAAGTTGAGAAATTAGAAATATTCCATAAGGAAAAGTGTGTTTTATGCAAAATTTTGTACAGTCTGAGTCCTTTTCACATGTGAAAAAGATAGTATTAAAAGCACATTTCTTTCATGCTTGTGCTGATTGGCCTGTCATACCATCTCATGCTTAATTTTTTGTGTACATATTCTGCCTAAGTAATATAATATGATATCAGAGTCTGAGAATAAAATCCAACATTTTCTGCTTTTTACTGAATTAGCTATTTATTCTGTTTGAGGTATGGGATATCTTACAATCTTTTAAATTTTAAAAATTATTTGATAAATTAGGAAATGGATAAATATGTGTTTCAAAAACTCATGCAGATGAAGCATCAGAAATTCTGTGTTTATTCAGATGAAGAACCAGATGCACTACGAAAACAGAGGTTCTTTGACAGCAGCATCTTAATGAGCAGTAACAGTCTTGTGGCTGATCACAACTCTGCGAGCGCGACTAGAGGCAATTCTGCACTGCATGAAGATGCTTGCTGTTTTGAGCACGACTGTTTTGGAGACGAGGAGGACGCTGCAGATATGATTGGTAGGGTTTGCCACAGATAAACAGAATTAGGTTCTTTCAAATATTTTTATTCTTACAGGAAAACAAACGAGACAACATGAAAGTGATTGTTGACAAACAAAAAATCCATATTTTTTGTGGGTTTCATACTGCATTTTTTTCTACTTGTCACTACATCTATGATCACTTAGACATTGCCAAGTAAAATTGTTTTAAAGGAGATATTTCCGTTTTTTAGAATTAAAGTCATCCAACTTATACTTAATGTTTAACAATTTAATTTATATTTTCAAAGGTGAAATACTGCAGCATTTTTATCCTTATTGCTGTAATAACAAAAGCAGCAAAGTAGCTTCTATATCTTTACTGTTTCGAGTATTTACGTAAAGCTTGATAGATTTACACCTTTTCAGCAATATCAATGTCATACTTTTCAAAGAAAAGGTGGAAATCTCAACATTAAGGCTAATGTTCTCCTTTTTGTATGGTTGAAGGCAGATGTATCATTGACAGCCATCCATGGAAGCTGAGCTTTTTTTTTTACACAAAATTAACGTTAAATAAGTAACATAAGTCAGGCTATTTCCTGACTACTAAGGCTTATAATGATTAAAACTAAGCATTTTGTATTTAAGAAATCCTGTTGAGGGATGAGCAAAGTGGCCTAGATAAAGACATTCTTGATATGGAGGAAGAACGTCCTTTGTCACAAGATCTGCCAGAGAACAGCACATCCAGTGAGTTTGCAGCATCCGTTCTTACTCTCACAAACCCTCTGTTCCTGTATTAACACCCGAAGTTACATTCAGCTTTGTATAATACCCGGTGCCTTTTTCCATTGTTAATGTCTTTCACTTTTTTTCTAATATACTTCATCCATCATTTTAGGTAAAATTTTATTTGACCTAGGGATTCCAGGTTTGTAAGTTGGCATTGCTTAGAAGCACTTTTATATGATCTCCTGTTGGATACGCTGTTGATCCACCCTGCTGCCTAGGCAGTGCGGTATCACTTTTGTACGGGAAAGGAAGCTGAATGGGTACACTGTAACTCTGAACTTTGCCTATGAATATTTCTGGCTTTATATTTCAGTGACAAATGGCACTTTAGTAGTCCATAAAGGTGTTGTTAGTCTTCTTTTGGTTTGATTTCAGTGAAATTAATTTTTGAAAAGTGTTTCTGGATTTTTTTTTGTATCTTAAACCCTTATACCCCCATCACACTGTTAAAACTGAGTTTAAAACTGAGTTAAAACTGAGTAAGTAAGTGTTACTTAGTAACTGAGTAAGTGTTAAAACTGAGTAAGCTGGAACAGCTTTAAGGGGAACAGTGGCACTTGCCCCTCCTTGCACTAGTCCTGGTACTACCTGTTCCTTTTATGTTGACAGAAATGTCCACATTGCCATGCAGTTGCCTGGAACTGGAAACAGATACATATTGAAAATAAACACTTTTTGTCAGGTGGGTTTTCCTCTGCATCAGTTCCTCAGTCCATTCCACCACCCAGTCACACCGGTTCTGCAGTCGGCAAAGGAAAGCGTGCAGTGCAGGTTGTGAGCAGCAGCAGTGCCAGTTGTTACTGGTTAAAGTGACTATGAGATTATAGACAAAATCATAGTTTTCTAATTCTGACCTTTTTTGTCTGATGTAATGAGACTGAGAAGTTATTCCAGCTTGTAAACTTTCTTTTTTATTTGGGTTATTTTCTGGGTTTTCTTACAGTTGAGTCCAACTGCGCAGACACCACCATTAAGAAAGTCAGTCACCTCACGAATGAGACAATACTTTTCTTGAAAGGAGAAGAAGGATTTGTGCTTGAGCCCGTTGACGACACAGGTCAGAACTTGACCAGATTCTTGCTGAATATTTGGGTTACTAGGTTTGGTTTTTTTCTTGTTAGTGAAAATATTTGCAAGACACATTATTCCCGCTTTAGATTTCATCTGCTCCTGCTGTCAGAGACCTATTTTATGGGAACTGTTATACAGAAACAATATCGAGTTATTCATCTGACCTGCCTAAATCTCTGCTTAGAGTTTCTTTCACATACCAAATCAAGTTTTGTTGCTCTGTCATTCTGCTACCAGTGCAATCCTGGCCTGTTCATGAGAGTTACTGAAGTTTCAGCTGAAGAACTTTTATTGCTAGTGACATATCAGTGATTTTTTTGTGTAAAATAACAAACTTAAAACTTTCAGGCCTTTGTAAAGTTTTGTATTGTGAACTTCAAATTTAATAAGATCCAAAAAGAAAAATGTTTCATTTCTTCTGTGAGTAAATCTAAATGTTACCTATCACGTTGGTGGCTGGTAGCAAATAAACAAGTTCATGTTGACACTAATATTTAGAATATTGGAATTTTCCAGCCTGTCAAAATAATATTCAGGAAGTTATGGTCATATAACCAATCCGTGTCTTTCTTTTGTATTTACTATGTACATCTTAATTAAATTGCTAAAGGATGAAACTGACAAATACAGGTATTAATTACGAGGTACTGAAACCTGTTGAGTACATCAGCAGTTCTTGGAACAATTAACTTCCTGGTGGATTAAAGATAGCTTATTTAGTCTTGTTGGCATATCATGTGTTCTCATTAAGTCCTCATGTTCCCAGTTCTTTAGTACAATAGTCATATGTCTTCTGTAATTAAACATATGTGAATTTCAAGTACTAGAATACAAAGAGTATACTTTGCGAAGACTTTTGGAGAAATGGCACATGCACTTGTACTTTGATTTTTCAAGTCTGTGTGAGGTTTCAGGAGGTCAGCAGCCTGGTTTTTTGGTTGGTTCACAGTGCTTTTTTTTGTGCTTAAGTGTTCTGTGAATAGACCTTATTAGATCTTTTTTTTTTTTAAAATACTTGTTATATTTAGCTATCACCCAGAGAAAAAAAAATAAAAGAAAGAGGAAGTTGCTTGTGGATGTAGACAAGGAGATCAGCTGCAATGCTATATACAACCAACTTAACAATTGCACGGACATCCTTGCTCCGTTGGACCTTGCACCACCAACAAAAAAAACAATGATGTGGAAGAAATCAGGAGGCGTGGATAAACTCCTGTCCCACGCTACACAGCCTGTGGTTCATGCTGAGCTGCAAATGGTAAAGATTAATTCCTTGTAGGTTTTTCTGCCACTGTCTAGGTTACGGGACTGTTGCACATCTAGGATCTAACTGTGATTTTGCAGACTTGATTTTAGGGGAACTAGCAAACTGCAGGTGCATAGCGTTGTTGAAAGTATTGTTTTGCCATACAGTTCAGTTGGATACCTGATGGTTGTTTGCATACTCACCACTAATTGCTTCATCAGAAAGAGCATCTGTAGAGCTCACAGCCTTCATTTCCAGCACTCCAACAAGTGAAAAATGACAAAGAATCTTTGAGATCTGATGTTTCATTTCACATACTGGCACCTGACTCATTGTACAGTAATACACAACTTTTTAGATTTCCATCAATTTCTTTCCTACTTTCTACTTTGTTTTATTATTTTCTGGTTTGTTTCTGCTCTGTAATTAATGTGAGACCACATTTTTCTTCTGCATTTACTTTAAAGGTACATCAGGCTTAAACGTGACTGTTATTATTATATTGTTATTGGCTTTGGAAAGATGGTATACCAATATGTTTTGTACTTTCCCAACTGGAGATAAACTTTCCAGCTGGAGAGCAGTCAGGGACTTGCCTTTCAGATTAAGAGGTTCACAATCACTCTGTCACTTTGGCTAGAAGGCTGGGCTAGACTGCCCTTTCCTGTGGCCATGGACCTTACCGCTCTTTCTGCACAAGAAAGACGTACTGCTTTCATGGAAATATGATCTATCAAAGCCTCTCGTGTCCCCACGTAGTATCTGACAGATCATTCAAAGAAGACTTAAGTTTAGAGCTGGTGATAAGAGAAAGAAGAGGTCAACGTGTATACAAGATGATATGGAAAGGTATAGTGTGAACTATGTGCAGCAGCCTTATGTTAATCACAGTATTTCTTCTGTAGCTTGGAGATATTTGGGAGGCATGGTCTGCAGGCAAACAGGGTTCAGCACAGCTTCACCACTTAGAGTCAAGGTGCAGAATTGCAGTTTGCTCTTTATGAGGATGAAACATACTCGCACACCAGTACATGGGGAGAGGAATCCACACACAGATAACTGCAGATGTTGTTTTTTTTAATTTCATCCCTCCTTACTGTCTGGCTTCAAGGAAAAATAAACCAAATTGTTTCTTAGACATTTCTTCATGAGTTCAGTGCCAAAGTTGAAGCTGCAGAAGATTACTTTTTTTAAAAAATTGTAGGTTTTTTGAATGACCTAATTCAAATCTCTAAATTCTAGATTGCAGTAACTAATATACAGCTCACATTCATACCTTTGTGTTGATGTTTGCAAATAAGCTAACATTATATTCAGAAAGCAAACAAAAATAACTGTTTTCAGTTGTTTGCAAAATGCTTCAAGAGCTGCGGATATAAGATGAGAAGAAAGGGAGTACAGAGGGAGTCTGAAATGGAAGGAACAAGAAAAGAGCAAGATACCACAGGTAATATTTTAGATCTGATGTTGCAGAATTAGCTGTTAGAAAATATTTTCTATTTTACATAATGTTTGAGAAACACTTGCATGGTGTTTGTGTGCAGTATTCTACAAACCAAAGCTTGTGGCATAAGGAGGTCTTGTTGGTTTCACCTTTGGTTTCTCTAAATGTCTACCAAACTCCAGATTATTTTTTTTAAAAAAAAGCTTCCCACTTATTCTGAGTTTAACCAAACTGCTCTCCAAATTTCCAAACTCATGTAAATAACTTCTATTTGTATCTTGAAGATTGTGTTTTGGTTAATAACAAGCAAGAAGAAATCTTCCATTTTAGATTTCCTGATGTATCTGCTTTCACTCCATTGCTCTGCTAGAAATATAATCTGTATGGCTGCCTCAGAAGTTGATCAAAAAACCCACCTCCTGCAAGTCCATATAGGTCAACTTTTAGAAAAGAAAAAACTCTCTTGGAAGGTTCTGCTTCTTCTGTGATCATATTGGGAATGATATTTAGTCTATATTTATTCTTTCTGGCTCAAAGATTGCTGACCAGGGTGTGATTTTTGTTTTTCAGTATTGTTTTTTTTTAAGGGCAGTGATTCACAGTAATTTCCTCTTAAACCTTGTTCTTTTTTTATTAATACAGAGATGCTGATAGTAGAAGAGCCAAGTCATGTGCAGGAGTCAGCTCCTTCAGAGACTGAGAGAAAAATTAGAAATGATTCGTTTATGTTGACATCACAGAATAACAGAAATGAAATTGATGATAACTGTGGTGAAGCTATAGTGAGCAGTTTCCATAAATTTTAGAGACCTAAATGTATTTATTGGTTTCATTTTATGCTAGAGTTCCATTTAAAACATGTTAAGAAATTACTAATATATGTTAGAAAAGGGTGCCAGAGACAGCCAATAGAGCATTAAGTAGCTTGTGTCATGAAAGTTTATTTATAGGCACTTCAGAAGATTCTTATCATCAATTGAACTATTAATTAAAATGTCTGTTAATCAGTATAGATTACAGTCCAATCACTCAGTGTAAAGAGAACTTTAACATGAAATATAGCCTCTTTGTACTGAAGAGATAATAATCTTTATGAAGGATAAAAATTACCTATTATCTAATAACTAAGGTAGCAGAAATTATCTATTTCTGCTATCTTTATTTAGGATAACAAGAAAGGGGATTCTTTAGAGACTATGAGGCTCAATAAAGTTGAAAAGATTGCCACAATTGGACCTAATGGCAGCAGCAAGCGTGGGGTCTGTGCCTGAACTGAGCCCATAGGTGTAGATCCAGCTGTAGGATAAATACCACAGCAAGACAGCAAGGTCCTTTCCTGTGTGAGAAAAGACATGGTAGAGATAGCAACGATGAAATAATTTTTGGAAAACGTTCATTATAATAAATTCTTTGAGCAGAATTATGGAATTGAGAGTTACATTGTATGCATAAATTGTAGTGCCTATTGATCATCCTTTCTGTTCGAACAGCAGGGTGGAACGGCCTTCTCTGAGAGCTCCTCACTGGCAAACAACTCACTGGGCCCAGAAGCTGAAATACAGCAAGCTGAGCTAAATGTACGTGTACCTGAAGCTGACACCTCTGGCTTATTTCAGGATAGAACTGTGTTCTTTCTCAGAAATATTTTTTTAAAAAGTGATGACATCAGGAACTTACAATAATTTTTTATGTACTAACATCATCTTTAGTACATTTTTTCCCAGTCAAATACTTTAATAGCTTGATAACCAGGGATAACTGTATTCCAGTGTTCAAAGGCTGTAGCCTGTGAGGGAGACAGCTTCCTGTAAGAAGGAAAAAGTTTCTGAACTTCTTGGATATGAGGATACTCAGACTTTCTGAAACAAGGGCAGGCTTCTCCTGTCTACTTCAGAGGTTAAGCCCAAAATTTAAAGCCAAATTTTTGAACACCCTTTTTGGCCCCTGACCAGTACGAACACTGTCAGAATCCCAGTTGCGTGGAACAGTATCTTGTTGTGAAGCTGCCTCCCCAAGGCTCACCAGCACTGCTCTCATAGTACCTAATGTGTTGTTGCACCTGATCTGTCTCTTTGTAGTGGAAAGAACTTAGCATTCTTTTCTCTGTTTCACAAAGCCTAGTGCAACTGCAGAAGTGTCATAGGTCCCAGTTACCCTGAGCATGGCTATCAAAACGCACACCTCCAAGTGGATTTTCAATTAGGCTAGAACTCTTCTTTTTATCACCATGGTGTGCAACATTTTACACATGCTGTCTAACCACCTGTTCTGTTTACTCTCGAGGAGCTAATGAGGAACAAGAAAGACAGTGAAGAAATAAGGTGGAGCAAAAGAACTCTTCAGTTATTAAAAACTTTACAGGTACAAGAGCTGGAGTTTGTAATTAGATGCCAAAACCAGGTGTTGATTTCAGTGAGACCATGTCGGAAAATCTCCTACTTGCACAGTTGATCCTATTACTGCCTCTCACATGCAGCATGTAACTGCGATTTATTGGGTATTTATGTTGGAAACCAGGATTCTGAGTGCCTGACATGGTGTCCTCTCCCACAGTGGCTGGAATCACTAGAATTTTCTGAACGTCTGCTTCCACGGCAATGTTTGCTGTAATGCTAAGCCCTTGCTCGCTTCCTTCTATGAGTATGCCCTGGAGTATCTCTCCAAAACCCGGTTCCTAGCTGCTTACAGGTTGCCAGATCTCAGCTGAGGGCTGCAGGGTGCCATCATTTGGCTGTTCATCTGCCTGAGCTGTTTCTGAGATGAAAGCTAGGGAAATGAGTGAGGGATATGTTAAAAAGAAAGCTGGTAACACCTTCTTGAAGAGATTTTAATGCCCCAGTGCTTTCAAGGTGCTTGAAATTTAGCAGAGTGTAGCCCTTGCATCTGCTTTTCTTGCAGAAATCCTTGTAAAACTGGTGAAGCTGTAACGTATGATATCATACATCGTGTCAACAGGACCGTAACAGGAGCAGCACAGGCTGCCCTGATGCTGAATGTCCAAACTCTTGGCTCAATGGCTCAGTGCTGCTCCTTCCTTTTTACCTGGACGAGTGTTTTAATGCTTGGTCTGGTTGGGGGTGGGTAGAAAAACCGCAGCAAAATGTTATTTTCCTTCAGGTCGCTTCTTTAACACAATGTGCCACATGGATGAACGGAGAGTGCCAAAGGTGATAGAGAAATCCAAGCGTGGGCCAGAGGGCATAGGGAGAGGGTTTTGTCTGCAAAATGCCAAACTTTGGTCCAAGCCTTGCTCTCCCCTAGTGCCGGTGTTTGACTTCACAGCCTTCTTGTTTGTTTGGGCTTTTAAAAATTATTTTATGTGAACATATTTCACAGGTTCTGCGCAACACCTGTAAATAAATACTTACATGTAAGTCTAACCATTCAAAACCAAGCAATGACAATGCTCAGTTAGCTGTGACTGAAGTTGCCTGTGATGTAGCTGGTTCTGTGTCCAAAGAACAGGGTACGCAATTATTTTTATTGTTTCGAATCATGAAAGCCATTACAGGTGAGCTTCATCACATGCTTCAGTACAGTCTCACTGAATTCAGTGGAACTGCGGGCATATGTAGATCTTTATAACGTATGTAGGTGCAAGCAATATTAGGGCAGTAAAATGTTAAGAGCCACTTATATAAATGCAGATGCCAAGATAAGATCCTATTTGAGGCGTTCAAGCAGAAACTATTCACTCTGAGCAGTGCTCTTCAGTTCAGACTTGATGGGATCTGGTTTTACTGGCAGTGAAGCTGACCTGACTGATTTTCTTTTCTTCTTTATACAGCACCTGAAGAGATCAGGCATGCGTTCTTTCAGTTTACGGGAGCTCTGTCTTAAAAACAACCGGAAAGAAGCTGCAGCGAAGTTTTACATCTTTCTAGTTCTAAAGAAGCAGTCGGTCATTGAGCTCAGCCAGAGCGCTCCCTTTGCTGACATCACGGCCACCCTTGGCCCGATGTTCAACACTCACTGAAACCATGTAGTATTCGGAGAAGCTAATGAAAAGAAATCGTATTCTAAATTTTTCAGCAAATATGCCTCCTGGAAAAATTATTGAAAGTCTTGTCAGACGGTGGTAACTGAGCAGAGCTCTTTCCCTTATACCACCTCTCAGAACTGCCAAGGAACAGCCTCGTGCCAGTGTGTGACCTCGCTATTCGCTACCAGGGTGTTCACTGGTATGTTAATTTTTCATGTCTGTGTTTACATAATGAGCAGTTACTTATTCTGTTAATAAAATATAGCTACAATACATATTTTACACCAGAGATTTACATCGTGAGGGTTTTTATCAGAGTCCTTAAAAACCTTTCTTAGAGACCAGCTTTGGAGGTTGAATTATTTTTAACGGGGCTTGTGTGTATTAATTATCTACCACCATCAGTAAGAGAAGCCTGTTAAGCTCTCTCTATCGAAAAACGTTGAAATTATTCCTTTCAAAGAATGTTCATTATTTGATATTTTAAGGTCTAGGAAGCTACTGTCTCCAGCATTATTTTCATGTGTTCAGGCAGAGAGAAGTTAGGCTATCCCTAGGAGAGCCACATAAGCCTCATGAAGAAATCCTGCTCCCTAGGAATCCTGCAACTTCAGCTTTCATGGGCCATGTTTTCTTAAAGACTAATACTTTTAAGCGTAGACCTATTTAAAAATAGATGTTGCATTTTTATCTAATTTAAGCTAAGTTTTAACACTTTACTGTCATTTTGTAAAGGCGGTCGTTTTCAGTCACAATAAACCTGCGACGCACGGGCCGGTTGTGTGCGTTTGGCGCTTTAGAGTGTTACGGTGCTGGCGGAAAGCTGCCGGCTCGTAGTATGAAATCAATAAAAATCCCAAGATGTTCCCTTAGTGTGTTGACATTTGTTCTGAAGGATCGGCACTGGCAGCTGCCTGAGCCGTCCTTTGGGTTCGCCTCCTCAGAGTCAATGTTTCTGGTGATTTTCTGAGAATCTGAAAGGACAGATGATATTGTCATCCTGGTTTTCCAGGCATTTGCTTGCCTCGTTTACACCCTATGTGTTCGGCCCTGCTAACGCGTGCTGCTGCTGTCGTGCATTGATTTATTTGTGTGTGCAGGGTTTAGGGAGGGTGGGGAATTGATTTCAAGGCGTCTGTTCAGAGGAGTAAAAGGGGTTTGAAGTGGCTGAGGACCCTGTGCTGGGCAGGAAGGGATGGGGTGTGGTTTGGGCTGGCTGCTTGCAGTGGTTGTTGCAGTTGGTTTGCTTTTTTCTGTGTAGGAATATTTGATAAAATAAGCAATAAGAAGCCTTTGCCACGGTTCTCCGAGGGGTTACTTTTCTGGGTATAGGTAGGAAAAAGTGACCCTGTTTGGTAAAAACCTTTAAAATTTTATGCAAAAGAAACAGTACTTTACTTTTGTGATGTGAACAAGAGCAAGGGTAACCCAAGATGAGACTGCAATCGAGAGCGGCTTGTTTCCCTCCCTTCTTTGGGGCCAGGCCTGGTGGTTCTGCCTGGGAGCCTGAGCACCAACCTGGGGTGAGGAGTAAAAAGGGTTTGGTTCTCCCAATCTCGTGCTCGGCGTCTTGGGCATGAGCCCCTGGCAGAAGGAGGAGTGGAAACCTCTCCCCAGTTCCTGCAGCAGATCTAATCCCTGCCTGATGCAGTGCATCTCCCAGTGAGCCCCTGCGCTGCGGGCCAGGGCACTGTGCTGCGCTTCACGGGAAACCAAGCACTGCTGGCTGGGGAAGAAAGGAGAAACCATCGTTTTCCCCCAAAAGCCATCCAAAATGACTCTGCATCTCATGCCAGAGCTGCTGCCTGCGCCACGTCTGCTGCTGCCATGTGGTAAGAGCAGCTCCGGTGGCAGCAGATGCAATAACTTGTTAATTTTCCTTTCAAGGAGAGAGGCTGTGCATGGGATTCACCAGGAAAGAGGGAAACAAAAGGAAGCTGGAGGCGAGCAGGAGACAGGCAGGAATAAATGAGGCAGGATATATATACATTGAAAATAGTGTGTGTATCTGAATAAACGAGGTACAAATCTTGCAGGAAATAGTCCTGGAAGAAAGGCTGGTGTGTATTTACAAAACAGGTTTGTCAGAACTCTGACATACCCGTGGGGGAGATCCAAAGGGAGCCTGCGAGGGCAGGGGAAGCACGAGGCGCTGGTAAGCTGTGCGCTCTGTACTCCCATGCACAGCATGAGACAGGGCTTGGGTTTTCACCTTGACCAGCTGTGCTCCGCTGTTGGACTCGGGTCCAGATCTGAACTAAGAGCAGGTCCTGCTCCAACCTTGCTGGCACATGAACGGTTTCCCTCCGTAAGCCTCCATGTATGTGCATACATGTAGGATGTTCCGTGTATGTATGTACCATAGGTGTGTGTATATGTGCATCTCGCTACTCTCCCCGTCTCTGGAGGCGCGTCTGTAGCCAACCTTGGGCGCTCTCAGCCACGGTCGCTGGGGCAGAGATGGAGCCGAAGCCCCGCTACTTGCCAGGTGGGCTGCAGCAAGTTGCTTCGGTGAGTCCCAGTAAGTGCTGAGCAGCCTCACCCGACACGTTTGCTCATTAAATAGTTTGGAAAGGTTGAGCCCAATAGCTACAGAGGGAAACGTGTAGGTAGTACCATGAGTAACCAGACTGTGCTTGAGAGATTAGACGTGCCGTGCCAGCATTTACCAGCACGATTTCCCATCAAGCGAGAGAACCTGCTCCAAATAAATGCGAGCCCTGTGCAGCAGTTCAGTTTTGCTGATGCTCACTGCTCTTCAAGCCCAGCCCAGGAGTTGGGAGCCAGGAGAGTGAAGTCTCGCTGCTGCCGGGCTGCCCCATAGGTATTTCAGTGAGGCAAAGATTTTCCTTTATTTATTTATTTTACTTTATGAAAGTGCGTCATGCATTAGGCGCGCGGATGTCCTCAAGAATTGGACGAGTTAGATGAAAATTACGATGCTGGGTGGGGGGGGTGGAACGCCAAGGGCCGGGTGGCCGCAGCTCAGGGCTGCCTCGGCTCCCCTCTCCTCCTCCTTCTCCTCCTCCAGGGTTACGCGAGGAGAGGAGCCGAGCGCGACCCGCCGCCGGCGGCCCCGGGCGCAGGAAGCACCCGGCCCGCGGGGCGCCGCCGCCGGGGAGGGCCCTCAAAAAACGGGTTTTCGGGGGGGGCTGGGGTGTGCGCTGCGCCCCGGCAGAAGGACGTTGCCATAGAAACGGGGGGAAACCCGGCGGGGGGGTGGGGGCACCCGCGCCGCCGTCGCTTTAAGAGCGCAGAGGAGGGAGGCAAATTACGCAGCTGCAAGGCTCATCCCTCCCTCCCTGCTTCCCTCCTTCCATCCATCCACCCATTCATCCATCCATCCCTCCATCCTTCCATCCATCCCTCTGCCGCCGCGCTCCCCGGCCACCCCGCCGCACCCATGGAGGCCGGCGCAGGTGATGGAGTCGGGGGAGGGCAAGGGGTGGGTGGGGGGATGCGCACGGCTCCGCATCGCGCCCCGCACCGCCCCGCTCCGCCGCCGCTCACCGCCCGCTCTCTCCCTTCCCCGCCAGGTCGCTGAGCCTCCCCCGCCGGCGCTGCCGCCCTGGACATCGGCGGGGCCCCGCGCAGGTGAGCGGGGCGCGGTGCGGGCCGCGGGCGGGGGGCGGCGGGGCCCCGCGGCTGCCGTGACTCATCCCTTTTTGGCTGCAGACTCGGGGCGGGGGGGTTCCGCAGCACGGGGATGCCAGCGCCGCTCCGCATCGGGGGGCGGAGGGGGGGGTGTCCACGGGGCAGAGGGTGCTTGAGGCGGGTCACGCATCAGGCCCGCAGCATACCCGCATCGCATGCACCGGACACACGTCACACCCGCCAGACCCGCAACGCATGCACCAGACCTGCATTGCATGCACCGGACCTACAGTACATGTATCAGACCCCCATGGCATGCACCAGACCCATATCGCATTCACCCAGACCCACATCACGCACACCAGTCCTGCATCACAAGCACCAGACCCATATTGCATGCGCTAGACCCACACAGCACGCATCGGACACACATCACACTCACCAGACCTGCAGTGCACTAGCCAGCCCCTCCCTGCATGCACCAGACCCCCCATCACACGCACCAGACCCTCCCTGCATGCACCAGAACCACATCTGCTCATACAGCATCCAAATGTGTCTCCTGGCTCCATGGGCGTTGCAGGAGCCGGAGCTTTTGTGCAATTGAGATTTTATTTAATAGCTTAATGTTCCATTGCCAAAGGGATACAGAAAATACATGAGCTGATTGATGAGCTGGGTGCTCTTTTTCTCTCCCCCCAGCAAGGTCAGTGCTGCCTGGTTGTTGCACAGAAACCCACTGCTGTGCATTTGTTGTGCTTATAAAATACCAGTGTTCCCACCCTCCCTAGACAGTGGGTGCGTTGTGCCATGACCTTGTGCAAGCAGGTGCAAATCCTGGTTTCCAGAGCTGCAGCGGTCCCTGGCCGGGGGTCAGGAGGGGGCAATGCCTGTACTCACACCTCAGCAGCGTCACAGCGGGCTGAGACAGGAGATTTGGCGTGTTGTTAAAGTAGGCCATTCCAGCGGTGCAGAGACCCAGGGCTAATCCTCTGTGACCACTGTCTTTCCCAGCCCTCGTTCAAGGTGGAGGGTGGTTAGGGAAGACCTCCTTCTGCTGTGCCGAGATTGTGGGGGGGTGCGGAGGGGAGGAGTAGCTGTTGCACTGGAAGCTTGATTTGTCTTCCATGTTTTTGCCTTTCTATCCTGAAAGAGTGGGCTCTTCCTTCTACTTACCAGTCCTCAGCTCCGCTCCCCAGCAGAGCACCTGCACAGGATGGGCTGTGCGGTGTGATCTCACGTGCACCCCCAACCTTCCCAGCCTTGGGTAAGACTGGGTTTGCATCCCAGGTATCCTGCTCCTACCCTCATGGCAATAGCTGCTGCTATGGCATTTGTCACGGAGCTCTTTTCCCTTTGCCCCCCGAGGCCCCCAGCAAGAGAGCAGCCTGTTCCCTCTCGTCAGACACCTTATTTTTAGCTAATGAGGGCCAGGAATTGCCACCTCTGTGTTTGGCGCTGCAGCCAGGTCAGCTGCAAAAGTGATGAGCTGCATAACCCGATCTTTTCGAATGGTCTCTATTTGCCTGTAATCTCTGGGTGTCGACTCAGCATTTTATAACAAACGAGAATAAAAGGAGATGCTCCTATGTTTCATTACATGATACAACAACTCTTAGCAAAATTGATTTTTCTAGTGGTGTTGCATAAACATCCTGTGCATTTTGTCCCTGCTTTTGCCCTGAGTACTGTGCTCTGGCATGAATTGGAGCATCTCCCTCTGCCCAGCACCCGGGTGAAGCTCTGCCTGCTTTGGGATGAGCCTGTGTCTGCTGGAGCAGGCAGCACAGTTTCCCAGCCCCTGGAGGTATTGCCGCTCCCTTGGAAACTCCCAAGCAGGAGAAAAGCAGCCCCTATCTCCCAAAAAAATCCCCTGTGGCAGAAGGAGGAGCACAGACATCTTCACTGCTGTGCCGGTGTTTGCCTCCAGCAGCTCACATGGTGCCCATGGTGCCTGCGGCGCTGACCGCCTCCTTCACCGGACCTTTGCTGGCCTTGGCCTTGGCTGCCAGATCCTGCTCCTTCCCACCACGACCCAACTGCATCCCAGTCCCTTTTCAAGCACAAACTGATCCTGGCATTGCTGCTGTTTCGGGGATGCAGTGCTCCATCCCAAATCAGATTGCTGGTTGTTTGCCATATTCAGCACTTCGCTTATTTTTAGCGTGAAGGAAATGCAGAGCCTGTGTCAGAAAGGCGGAGAGGTCTCCTTGGGAGCCCTTTTTATTCCCCAGGAAAATGAAGCTGTGATTCCCCTCTCCCTGTTGCTCTCTGCTTTTAATCTTGTTAATACTGGAAGACTGAAAATCTCCCGGCTGCCCCCCCCCCCCGCCTCATGGGGAGGGACCCACAGGGAAGGCACAGTTCTTCTCCTGAGGTTTCTGCAGAATCGGGAAAGCTGCGCTTAGACACTTGGGCTTGGTGCCATCATTGCAAAATGCTCCTACAGCAGGATCTGTCAAGGAAAACAAGGGAATCCAGCAGCGAGCAGGGTGATGGGAACCCCGACAAAAGAAGCAGTGAGCGAGAAATCCGGGGAAAAGCAATGGCTGCTGGTCCTGGGCGGCTGTGTGCCAAGGGCTGGGGCTGGGGCTACCAAACAAGCCCGCCTGCTTTTGCACCTTCTCTGCATGTCACGTGTGGGGACAGGATGAGCTGGTGGGGCAGCTCGGGCCAGCACAGCAGCAGGTTCCTTCTGAACCCTGCAAAAGTCAAGCAAAGTCAGACACCTCAGAAGCTCGCGGGAGCAAACTCAAGAGCCTGAGGTCATGAAACCCCTGGAGGAAGAAGCTGAGGAGTCATCAGAGGCTTCACCGAGCCAACAGCGAGGGTCTCTCCAGCGGGTCTTGTGACCCCAATTCCCATGCAGAATGCTTCTAGGAGGAGAGATACCTGCTCATCCCTGTCTGTCCATTGCTGGCATGGCTGGGGGATCCAGAGTGGAGTGGAAGCGTTGGCATTCAAGCCAAAGAGGCCCCTCTCTTGGGCAGTGATCCCAAAATGATAGCTAAGCTGCAAGTCTTGAGGAAATCCTCCCCTGGGGCACCAGGCTGAGCCTCGGGATGCTCTGCTGGAACTCTGTCACCGCTGTGCCACCTGTCTGGCTTTGCATTGCTGTCATGGTGTGATCTGTGGGGTGGCGGTGCCCCAGGTCCCCTCTGCAGCCAGCGGGAGCTGGGGACGCACTGGGGGTTACATTTTGGGAGCACCTGGAGCCCCATAGTATCACCCACCTTGGGTGGTGGCAGCGTGTGGGGCTCTTGGCCCCAGGGGACATGCTGAGGCTGAGCAACCTATGCTGGCAGGGATGGGGCTCGTGCTGTACCCGGGGGTGCCGGTGCCAGATGCTGTTACCGATGCAGGTGTGGGGAGCAGCAGCTGCCTGATCCCTGCTTGGGACTGAGCCCTGCCTGAGGCTGAGCCCTGTCTGGAGCTGAGCCCTGCCTGGTGCACGCTGCTGACCACAGCAGGCACAGAAAGTGCTCGGAGAGCAGTTATGGACAATGTGCTGGTGAGGGAGGTCTCCAGTCCTGGGGGTGAGAGGCTCTCGTGCCCAACTGTGCTCCATCCCACCCTGCATGGGCTATCAGCTTTTCATGCTGTAACTCCAGCTGTTTCCTTATCAAGGACCATTGCTTTTATTTAGCATGAATTCCCCAGACTAATTATGTTGCACAGAATAAGCACTATTTTGTGCTGTTGTTTTCAAAAGAGCTATCTTTCTGTTCCCCTATGGGCCAGGAGGTTTGCTGTCGGTGGCTCCAGGAGAGAGTGTTAGACCTTGCAATGAGCAGTGTTCATCCTGCCCGTCCCCTGAGCTGCATTTTGGGGTGGTTTGCAAGATGCTGAAACATATATAGGTCGTTTGCAGCATGATTTCTGGATCTGGTGTAAGTTGGAATGTCAGACCCTGGCCTGTACCAGCATCCCCAGGGAGCGAGAGCAGCTGCAGAGGTGCTGCACTGAGCAGGATCCCACTGGTCTCCCCAGCACGAGGACAAGTCAGCACTCCCCAAATCACCCTAACCTCACTCCCGGTGCCTGCACACTTGCACTGGTGGCAGCTGTTAAAATCTTGTATAATTGCAAGCCTGGGCTGTGCTACAGAGCCAGGACTGTGTGTCTTGGTGGGGTAACGGAGTGGAGGTGAACTCTTTGGCTGTGGGGATCAGCATTTGCAGTTTGTGTCGCCGAGTTCAGTGCCTGTTTCTGATGCTGGATTATTGCTGCTCAGGGTCTCTCCAGAGCCTGTGCCCTCAACACATCCCCTCTTTTGGGGCACAGGCTGTTTTTGCCAGCTCCGTAAGGATGAACCCACAAGGAAGGGATTCTCACCCATTTCTTCTCTGTCCTGCAAGATATTCCCCATATTCCTCATTCTGCAAAGATGAAAATAAGGTGGAAAAAAAATCCCTTCCCCACACCGTCTTTCAGCTGGCATGAGACCTGGCTTTATCTCATCCACCCTTTGCATGACTGGGGGTTTGCAGACCGGGAGTCACTGGCAGTGGCATGTCACCCTGCATGCACGCAGGTTTCGTCTCCTGCTGCCGAGGCTCCTGATGTTGCAAGTGATATGACAAGAGGAAATGGTCTCAAGCTGTGTCAGGAGGGGTTAGATCAGATATTAGGAAAAATTTCTTCACTGCCAGAGTGGCCAGGCGTTGGAACAGGCTGCCCAGAGAGGTGGTGGAGTCACCATCCGTGGAGGTGTTCAAAAACTGTGTAGATATGGCACTTCAGGGCACGGTTTAGGAGGCCATGATGGTGTTGGTTGATGGTTGGACTTGATCTTAGAGGTCTTTTCCAACCTTAATAATTCTACAGTGCTATGATTCTATGTTTGTATTTGGGGTTTTATCCCTGTGCTGAGCAGGAGCTGCCTTCCCTGCGCAGGGCTGGCTGTGCACAGCTCTGCCATCCCAGTCCCTGATGCTTCTGACACGGAGCACTGAGCCTGCCTGCCCTCTGCCCTGCTTGGGTTGCTTTCCACTCCAATGTTTTTATGGGATTTCTTCTTTTCTGCTTGCCCTTGCAGTTTTGCTCTGACTCCTGCCCCAAGCCCCATCTAGTAGATATTTTCTAGATTTTTAGTAACCTGCTCTTGGTTACTCCCCTATGTTTCCTGGCCCTCACGGCTGCCATCATCTTCCTCACTGGCAAGCTTGCAGCATGCTCAGGGAGGCAGTTATTAATCTTGGAATGCTTTCATTTAATCTCCGTCTGTTTTTCCTGATGCCTAATCAATGAGCAGCCGCAGCAGTGAGCCAGAGCCACCAGAAGTGATAGGCATTGCAGGGAGGTGGGGTCCTGGCTGGAGCGAGTCCCTGGGAGGGCAGGGGCATCCCCTCTGTGGGAGCAGACCCCTCTGCAAATCACTGGAAAAGCAGAGGTCTTCACTGCTTCTCCTTTTAGTGCATTTCGGATGTGGTATGATAGTCTTGGCTTTCCTCCTGCTTTCATGGCGAGGCTCCCTTTGCACTAGAGGTGCTCATCCTGGTCCACGTGATAGTGGTAATTCTGGGTGCAAATAAATAATTCCCTCTGCCTTTAGATGCAGATTAGCCACAAACCATGTGGGAAGGTGTGTTTTCAGCTTTGGTGCTAAGTCTGCCCAACCTGCCTGTCCTTGGCAGCCCATGTGATGCTTTTGGGGAGGCTGAAATGGCCCATTGATTCTTTGGGAATAAAGGCAGCGACAATTCATTAGCAGTGATTAAATTCAAGCCTGCTTGTTCAAGCCACGCTGGGGCAGCCTGGTGAGGCAAAGCCAGTACCCGGCCAGGAGGGGATGCACAGCCCATCATGTCTGTGAGACAGGGACCCATGCAGGGTGCAGAATGGTGCTCCCCACTCCACGGTATTTCGGTGCCCACTGGCAGACCTTGGCCAGCATGTGACAGCAGCATGGGGCTCCTCTGAGTTTCTCACCCCCTAAACCTGCTGGCACCATGAGAGGCGCTGAGCCTCGACGTGGGTGCCAGGCGAGTCTGCAGCAGTGGGAGGAGGAGGAGGAACTGAGCTCACTAGGTGCAAGGCCTAATCCAGGCTTCCCGACAGAGCTGTTCCTGGCTGCAGATGCTGTGGCAGACACCTGGGGTGCAGCGTGAGGTGCTCGCAGAAGGCCACAGCATGGTATCAGCTTGTGTGCTGGGTGCACACACGCTGCCTGCGCTTGCCTGGTGCTGCATTAACCCCACAGTGCTGCTGGGGAGAGCAGAGGGACCCCCGAGCAGAGCAGCTTTGCATGCGGGTAACTGCTGTGAACAGGGAAGAGCAGGAGGCAGCGGTGTTGCTGGGTACTGCTGGGCTGCCATGGCACGGGCTGGGGCACGGGGCCTGGGGCTGCAAGAGGGCGAGGAGTTAATCCTTGTGGCTGCAAATCTCCCTAAAGCCCTGCCTGAGAGCTGCTGGAGCACCATGTGGCATGAAAAGCAAGGGGTGGGCTGGCCCCTCTGCCCAGCTTTGCAGAACCCCAGGGCCAGAGCCTGTGCTGTGCCGCAGCCCCACATGGTGCTGCTGGAGGATGCTCCCACCGGCACTGGGGCCGCGCTCGGCTCTTGCACTGGATGCTGATTCACGCTGCTGCATTAGCAAAGCCCGCAGCCGCGTTGCATGCTGTCAACTCAGGAGCAGTTATCTGGCAGGGCAGAGCACTGCCTCCCTCTGCCCAGGTTCTCTCCTGGCAAATCCATCCCAGAGGGGAGCAGCAGGACCCCCAGATCCCAGTTGCTGTGTCTTGGGGATGCTGGTACCATGGGGTACCATGTCTGCTGGGGCTGGGGGCTCACCGCAGCTGCACATCACTGGCTTTGCTGCAGCTCTCTGGACTCTGCGGTGCCCTGGTTTGGAGGTCAGAGAGCCCTGACCCTGGGCAGAGGAGAGGCCTGGGCTGGCCATTGTGGACTTTGAGCGTTAGGCAAGAGGTAGCCTGGAAAAAACAGCCCTGGAGTGGCAAATGCAAAAGGCTGCATCAGGGTGACCTGGCAGTGCTCCCTCCTCCTCTCCTGCCTCCCCCTTTTGTCCCACTCCTCATGGTCCCCTGGACCAGGGCTGGGCAGCACTTAGCGTTTCCAATCTCCCATCGATTTTCAGCTGGCTTGTGCCATCACTCATGTTGCTCTGAGCTGGAGCTGCCAAAATCTGGGGCAAATACCGGCATTGTGAATGGACTTGGGGATGTGGGGGGGGGGCACACAGTGCCCCGGCCCACCCATCCCCGACAGCCAGTGAGTGCAGTGGGCCATCACAGCGGCGCCATGGGATGCTTGGTGGGATGGATGTGCTGAGCAGATGCTTTCCATAGCTCCCCTCCAATGCAGCAGTTCACA
This sequence comes from Phalacrocorax carbo, assembly GCF_963921805.1. Lineage (NCBI taxonomy): Eukaryota > Metazoa > Chordata > Aves > Suliformes > Phalacrocoracidae > Phalacrocorax > Phalacrocorax carbo. The sequence continues at coordinate 8,851,758 of NC_087526.1, read as the reverse complement.
TCCCTGTGTGTGCCCGAGGTGCTGCCTCCTCAAGCAGCTCCCGCCCGTTGCTACAAGCCTCTGGATTTGGCCTATTTATTTACAGGAAAATGGGCTCTATATTTCCCGAGGGATTAGCTGCTGCTGCCGCATCATGCAGGGATCTGTCCTTCCTTACCTGATTTCACTTGTGAACGGGTTGTTCTGACTTAATTAAGGAAGAGCAGGTGCCCGGCCCACTGCAGGGGCAGCTGCCTGCCTGTGTGGAGACTCAGTGAGGTTCGGAGTGTCACAGCTCAGTGTGTCAGAGCCCTTGTCCCATCTCCGCCCCAAGTAACACCACCACTGCAGGCACCCTGTTTCCCTGTGGCAGAGCTCCCTTCCCTGGCAGGGACAGGGACCTGGTATCAGGGGAAAGCTTGTCCCATGTCTGGAGACTGGTGGGAAAGGGGCTTTAGACCATGGGCAGGGACCTGCTATGCTTCTGTTTTGTCTTATAAATTAAGAAAGCCCTCGCCCTGTGCCCATAGCATGGTCTGCCAGAGCAGGATCCTGGGCACGCAGCATCCCAGCTCTCCTGGGCCATGGGAGGCAGGCAGGGAGCACGGCCCAGATGTGCAGGGCATTCAGTCCACATCTGTCCCTGTACAGATGGCCCTGAGTATGAAACTGATGCCCTGGTGCAGGGGCTTACCCCTGTGCCAGCACTTTGCATTGCTCCCATCTCACCTGGGAGGTTTCGCTGCCTTCACCTCCTCTTTCTGTTGCATTTAACCCACAGTTCCCCCACGTCCAGGACCCACGGCACTGCAGCAATGTCTCTGCCGGGGAGCAGACGCTCGTCCACTGGATCACGAAGGTGAATATGCTTCAGCCTCTGGCCCCTGGGACCAGGCACTGGTGCCTGCCCAGCACTTCTCCCAGCTGGCAGCAGGGAGGGAACAATCCCCACCTACACCATGAGCTGCCACTCCGCAGCACAAACCCCCAGCCTGGCTTTCAGGGGATTGCATGTCGCTGAGTGCTGCACAGCACTTCCCCATCACACGTGCAGCCCCCTGAGTGCTGCATTTGCCGTCCCTCTCTGTCTGTCTCTGCCGCAGCTGGGACCAACCCCTCTGTCCGTCCAGGCAAAGGCAGGCGGTGGCAGAAGGCCCCGGCCCAGGACAGCGGCACAGGGGCACTGGGTTGGGGCAGTGAAGTGAGGAGGTGTGTTAGCCCTTGAAAAACCTCTCCTTGAGCTGCAGTGATAAAGAGCAAGAGGGGAAAAAAGAGAGAAAAAAAAGCGTTTATTCCTCTCCAAATGTCTCCATGACCTAGGCTGCTGTTATTAGGAACTGGCTGCCACCGGCAGCATGGGCAGAGAGAAAAGGCAGACCTACCCATGTGTAGGTGCTGACCTGGCAGTGGTGTGGCTCAAGCTGCCAGGGCCACGCTCCTAGGGTACTCCCAAGGGGCTCCTGGTCCTCAGAGTGCAGGGATGCCGTGCCAGCATCTGGGGATGCCACACCATGGGGGGAGGGAACGGGTGGTGGCCCCCCAGCCCTGCCTTTGCACCCATCACCGTGTCTGTGCCATTTTGATCCCTGCTGTTTGTTTTGTCCTTTTGTCTTGTGTGTTCTCGGTGTGGTGGTTGGCAGTCGTGGGGTTTATGGACGGAGTGGCTTTGCCTCCTTCTTTAAGTCTTCAGCGCCCTCAGCCACTCGGCCTGAGACACAGCCTCTTCTCCCTGCCTCCAGGCGCCCCTCGCCCCCCGGGAGGGACACCTACGGCACCTCCTCGCTGAGCAGCAGCAGCAATTCTGGCTCCTGCAAGGGCAGCGACAGCAGCCCCACCCCAAGGTAACCCGTCACCCGTGGCCCCAGGGTGGCTGCCGGGTGCCCCCGGGCAGGGGGGACCAGCACCGATGCTGTTGGTGCTGTGCCCAGTGGGGACAGGAGCACAGGGGCCGGCTGAGCGAGGCTGTGCGTTTGGCAGCTGGGGGAGCCAGAGCTGGGGGAGCTGCTGGTGTCTCGCAAAGACTCCCACCATCTTCCTCCAAACCTCTCCGCCACCATTGTCGTGTCTTCTCCATACCTGTCCCACCACCTGCCAGCCCACTGCCCCGTCCCCTTCCCTGCTGTCCTGCTGTGGCTGTGGCTTGCACGCTGCACGCGTCCCACCCTCTGCTCCTGCGCCCTGCGGAGCACCCTGAGTCCTTCAGGACCAAGGGCATGGTGGACAAGAGCTTTGTTTCCATCCCCTCATGCTGGTGAGAGCTGGTGGCAGCCTGGCTTCTCAGTGGGAAGCTCCTGGTGCACCCAAGGCATAAACCCTGCCAGGCACCCAGCTGCAGGACGGGCAGCAGCCCCAGCCCCGTGGGCACAGCAGCCTGCGCCAGCATTTTGGGCCATCCAGGATGGGTTCCTCCTGCCTGTCCCCAGTAATCTCTCAGCTCCCAGAGGTGGCACCGAACCTGGAAGGATATGAGGGGCATAAGAGCAACCTGGGAACAGAGCCTGCACACACCGCAGCAGGGAGCAGTGGCTGTCCTGTGGCTGTGCCGTGTTGCAAGGCCATGGTCCTGCCTGCCTGCTCCTAACGCGATGCTTGTGTCTCTGGCTGAAGGCTGCTGGTGCTGCTGGGCTGCCGGGCTGCCTGCCACTGTGCATGGGGGTTTTGGGCTGCCCTGCTGCCATGCACAGAGAGTACCCACCACCCTGCTGTGATGCACAGGGGTTTTGGTCCACCCTGTTGCAATGCAGGAGTGTCTCATGCTGTGCACAGCTCTCTGTGTGCCTCCCAGCCCTGACATGCAGCCCTGTCCTCTCTCCCTGGCCAGCCCCTACTCTGCATGCTGTCCTGGGCTTTGAGCCAGAGACATCACCTCATCTGCCCCAGTGGCAGAAGGAGGTGGGTCTGGATGTGCCGCTGTCCCAGCCCGGAGCAGATGCCAGATGCCCCAGCTTGCTCTCCATGGGCAGGACAGCTGCCAGCTCCAGACCTGCTCCATCCTGAGCCCTCCCGTTACCCATCTTCTGCCTCTGTCTCTGATGGGGCTGATCCCACCCTGGGGTCTCCATTGCATCTGTCATTCCCTGAAAAGCTTGTTCTGGTGCTCACAGAGACCTCAGCACCCACCTGCTCCCAGCTCTGCTCATGCACCCACTGCCCTGGTGAAGCTGTGGGCTGTGCCAGCAGCGTTGGGAGCTGCACCCACCCTCCCACTGGCAGCACAGCACCCTGAGCCACCCGCCCTGCCCCTCCTGCCCACGGCACTCCTTTGGGATGCACTATGGGACTGCACTCCCGTGCACCCTGAGAGGAGGTGTCTCCCTTGGGGTGCCTCCACTGAGCCTATGCCAGTGCCAGCACTGGTGGGTGGGTGACAGCCGTGTCCCCACAGACGCTCGGCCAAGTACAACCTCTGCAGTGACAACCATGGGATAAAGCCTCCAACACCAGAGCAGTACCTGACGCCCCTGCAGCAGAAGGAGGTCTGCATCAGGCACCTGAAAGCTCGCCTGAAGGACACACAGGAGCGGCTACAGGACAGGTGAGCGTGGGGGCAGTGGGCACAGACTACGCCGGCACAGGAGCCTCCAGGAAGGGTCCTGGCACCAGCCACCACTGCCTGTGGTGGCAGCTTCTGTATGGGACTGGTCCTTCTGGGTGCTCTCAGTTCCCAGCACCACAGCTTTTCCTCAGGCTCATGCCCGGGCATTGGGCTCACAGCTTTGCAGTGGCACTGCAGGCACACAGGCATCTGCCATTGTTGCCTGTCCAACTGGGGAGCCGTGGATTCTGGGTCTGCAGAGCCCATATGTCCCACCTGTGGTGGCTGCACTCTCCCCTGCACTCCCGGTTAAGTCTCTGCCACGCTTTTTCTGAATTTCAGCGTCAGAGGGTGGCTAATCCCCATCTGCTTCTCTCAGGCTTAGGCATGACCTTGCCGGCTTGCCAGCTGCCATGTACCCACTGCGGGCACCTGCCTGTCCCCACGCAGCCCAGGGTCTGCACCCCCTCCAGGAAGGGGCCAAGCATTGCTCCCAAGGGGCCCTGAGCATCCCTCCTGAAGGTTCCCAAGCCCTGGATCCATCCCTGGGTCCCAGTCACAGGTGTTACTGGGTGATCTGGCACCAACTTGGTGCCAGGCATGTGAGGATGGGGCTGGCCTCACAGCCGCCTCAGTGCCACGGCAGTGCCCTCCCCATCTCTCGCAGGGATGCTGAGATTGAGGACCTGAAGACGCAGCTGTCACGGATGCAGGAGGACTGGATCGAGGAGGAGTGCCATCGCGTGGAGGCCCAGCTGGCACTGAAGGAGGCCCGCAAGGAGATCAAGCAGCTGAAGCAGGTCATTGACACGGTGAAGAACAACCTGCTGGAGAAAGACAAGGGGCTCCAGAAGTATTTTGTGGACATCAACATCCAGAACAAGAAGCTGGAGACGCTGCTGCACAGCATGGAGGTGGCACAGAATGGGGCACTGAAGGAGGAGGGGGCCGGCGAGTCGGCTGGGGGGTCCCCAGCCCGTTCCCTCACCCGCAGCTCCACCTACACCAAGCTGAGCGACCAGGGGGCTGGGGACCGCAACGTGGGGGGCTCGCAGACCATCTCGCTGGACGAGGGGGCTGACAGCGGCTTCGTGGGGGCGGAGGAGGTGCCCGGCCATACGGACCCACTGGAGGTGGGGGGCGAGCCTGGTGCCCGCCTGCCCCCCAGCTCCACCTACGAGAAGCTGCTGGGGCTGCGGGGCGGCGTGGAGGCTGGGGTGCAGGCCAGCTGCATGCAGGAGCGGGCCATCCAGACAGACTTCGTGCCCTGCCAGCCCGACCTGGACACCATCCTAGAGAAGGTGATGAAGTCCCAGGCTTGCAGCTTGGGCAGCCCCACCTCAGCCTGGGTCTCTGAAATGGAAGACATGATGCCTGGCCCCGAGCTCTCCAACCCCACCGGGGCCACGGACCTGCTGGTGGCCGAGCCTGATGCCTCAACAGCGAGTGTCGGGGCCGAAGGGGGTGCCCCCTGCAACCCAGCGGTGCGGCAGCCCCCCAGCGCCAGCCCCTCCGTGGCCATCGCCTGTGTGGTGGAGGAGGAGACGATGGAGGCGACTGGCTGCGAGGCCGCCCCCTCCAAGAGCTATTGGAGCCGTCACTTCATTGTGGATCTGCTGGCGGTGGTGGTGCCGGCAGTGCCCACAGTGGCCTGGCTGTGCCGCTCACAGCGCCGGCAGGGCCAGCCCATCTACAACATCAGCTCGCTGCTGCGGGGCTGCTGCACCGTCGCCCTCCACTCCATCCGCAGGATGGGCTGTCGCCCCGTTGCCAGCCCCAGGGGCAATGCCCAGCCCTGACCCCCCTGCAACGCCCCCCCGCCTGCCCCAAGGACCTGACCACTGATTGTAAAGCCCTGGCGTGTCCCCGCTCTCCCGGGGTCCTTCGTTGGCTCCAGCTCATTATGCAGTGCCGGGTGGGTGGGAAGGGGCAAGGGTGGGGGGGGGGGGTCCATGGGTGCGTGCGGACATGCTGTATCCCCCAGCTCCTTTATCCTGGAGGAGGGAAAGGACCATTGCTGGAAGGGAGGTGCCAAGTGGTGATGCAGGACACGGCACCAAGCAGCATGCTGTGACCCCCTGCCTGATGGATGCCCCTGCCTGGCCACTGCTGCGGTGCCTCTGGCTGTGGTGGGGGCTGCACCCCACTAGGTGGGCTCGCTCTTCATTGCACTTGCTTTTCAGTTGTCCTTGCCCTGCCCCGCAGCCAGCCCTGCTGCGGGTGGGCAGTGGTGAGGAGCCACCTGGCAGTGGGGATAGGTGCAGGGAGGGGGTCACAGCAGGTCCCCCTCTGGGTGCATTTCTTGCTCCAGGTGCAGGTTGCACCATAATGGCAAAGCCTGGCTGCAGGTGGGAGGACAGCAGGAACCCACCCAGACATAGGACCAGCTCTGGATCAGTTTGGGAGGTCTTGGGAGCCTGTGGGGCACCTTCGCCCCGGCCTGCTGAGCTGCTTCAGTGTCCGTCCTCCTCCCGCTGGCAGGACAGTGCCCTGGCCAGGCCCTGCTCAGCCCCTCTTCAAACCGCCCATTGCTTGGGAGATGCTTCCCCACACCTGGATGGAACCAGGCTGTGGCTTCTGCACCACTGAGCGAGGCCAAGCGGCCCCTGGGGAAGCCTCGGTCCCTCCCTCCCTCCCTTTGCTTTGCACTATATTCACTTTTTTTTTTTTTTGGTACAGACTGAAGCCCTGTTGTCTGGGTGAGGGGGGGCTGAGGTGGCAGTGAATCGGGGGGACCGCCCATCCCTGCTCTGGCTGCCGTGGAGTGGAGTGGGGGCTCTCACGGGTTCAGCAGCGGTGATGCTGGTGGTGCTGCCCTGTGCTAGAGCTTGGGGATGCCTTTGCCAGGAGGCAGCGAGGGGGTGCAGGCAGAGCCAAGTGCCTTTGCCTGCCCTGGCCCAGCCAAATCCCCACTTTGCTGGTGGCCTCCAGAAAAAAAAAAATGCCTTTTTTTTTTTTTTTTAAAAGCAAAGACAGCAAGGATTGCTCAGCGGGGGTTGGCAAGACACAAGACTTGGGGCTTCCCCAGCGTGCGGCGCTCCCACCCAATGAATGTCTGTGGCTTCTTCGTGACTTGAACTAATGGTGTCCCCCCCCAACCCTGCTCCACCGCCCAGGGGTGCTGTCAGCCAGGCGCCCTGGGAACTGGCAATGCTCCACACGCCGGCATCCACCGGTCCTCCTGCGGGGACACACCACGTCCCGCATCTCCCACAGCCCCCGTCCGGCAGCTGGGGCATGGGGGAGCGGCTCTGCCCGCGCTGAGGAGCGGCAGAGGCAGTGGCAGCCACTGGTACGGCACTGGGTGCTGGGTGAAGTATTTGGGGTGAAACGGTGGCAAGGCAGCCGGGGCGGCTGATGTAAGCGGAGCTAGGATATACATCTCTTGTGCAATGTATTTGTGGATCTGTGTACACGTCTGTTTTAGACTATCCAAAGCTTTGCCAAGAAATAAATGTAATGATTATATTTGAAAGACAAATCTATATATTTTTTAAATACAGAACTTAAAAAGCTGTAACACCGCTTTTCTTGTTTCCCCTGTCCTGTACTTGCTGTCTGTGGTGGATGTAATAAACGTCACTGGGTCTGTGTCTGCTTTGGCTGGAGCCGGCCTTTGGTGTCTGCCCCAAGGGGGGGCTGGCCTGAGCAGGACATGGGGACCCCAGGACAGGCACATGCCCCATCCCTGCCATGCTGAGAGGGAAGAGAGGGAGGAGAGGGATGAGGGGACATGGGGGACATCGCAGGCTGGCGTTCCCCCCCGCACCACCCTGCAGCCACCAGCCTTTGTAGGGATGAGGGGTTTTGTGCTAAAACTGCTTCTTTTGGGGATGCTGCGGGGATATCTTCAGTGGCCCCTCCAGGCTTCCAGGAGCACGTGCAGGCTTGGCCACAGGGGCTGTCCACCCTGGCATCGGCCCCCGGGATGGCAGGATGGCAGCAATGACATCAGAGGTCAGGGATGGAGTGGTCCATGGATGACTTCACAAGTCCTGCGGAAAGCCTGGGAACAGGGATGGGCACTCAGTTGGAGGAGCCCAAAGGGCTCCTTGGGGGACACTCTGGGGCCATGGCAGGGTGGGGGCGGGCACCACAGCCCTGCGGTCTCACCGTTTGACCATGTGCTCGTAGATCACGGTGGGGATGATTGTCAGCGTGACCACGTTCCCAGCCCCTGCCAGCACCTCCGTGAGCTGCTTATCCTGCCAGAGAGAGCAGGTGGGTCCTGTGGGATGCTGGGCTCTGCCCACCATCCCGTGGCAGCGCCTTATGGGTCCAGCCCCTACAGGGCTGCCCCAGACAGATCCTGGGCACCCCTGGGTATGTTTTGCACCGCCAGTTGTGCACAGCCCCTACCTTCATGCCAATGACATTCTGGCCATTCACCTCACAGATGTAGTGGTGGGTGAGGAGGCCGTTGCGGGCGGCGGAGCTGTCCTTGGCCAGTGACACGATTTTCCCCTTCTTGACCACAACACCAATGTTGCCAGTGCTGTCCTTGTGCACGGTGACAGTGCGCTGGAAAGGCCTGTGGGGAGAGCATGGTCAGCACTGGCACTGCTGCCAGCATTGCCTGCCCCCCGCCTGCTCACCTGTCCCGCACTACCATGATGATTTTCTCTGGGGACGCCTTCTTCAGCGCTCGCTGCGCCTTGTCGCTGCTCCAGCCTGTGCAGTTCTTGCCATCAATCTGCAGGATCTGGTCACCGAAGCGCAGCCCCACCAGCGCTGCCGGCGAGTTGGCCTTCACCAGCTGCACAAAGATGCCCTGGGGACGCAGCAGGAGCAATGGCACAGGGATTGGGCAGCAGTCGTGCCATCTACCATGCTATATCATGCCTCGCTGTGCCATGCTGCACCACGCCATGCCATGGCATGCTGCACCCTGCTGTGCCGCACCATGACACGCTGTGCCGTTTAATACCACATATTGGCTTGCTATGATGCACTGTGCCGTGTCACCCTGTGCTGTATTGTCATGCTTGTGGCATGCTGTGCCCTGCTGTGCTGCACTATGCCATGCCACAGAGCACCACGCCATGCTGTGTCACGCTATGCCACACTGTGCCATGCCAGCCCAGCCCCACACCAGCCCAGCCCCCTCACCTGGTCAACATTTTTCAGCTGCAGCCCCGTCTTGCCCCGCTCATCCTTGCAGAGGTGGATCTCCCTCACACCTGGCTTGATCTCTGCCCGGCGCAGCCCTGCGTTGTTGCCGCTCAGGGGGGCAACCAGCTGGCCCGGGGCTGGCCCGGCGGGGGTAAGCGCCTGCGGTGGAGATGGGGGTCAGTGGGCCCGGTGGGGCCACAGGGCCCTGTGCACATCTGCTCTCAGGGGGATGCTGCATCCTTTCCCTGGGCAGGATGCACCCCCAGAGGAACCCCACCCCTCAGCAGCCCTGCACAGGACAAGCAAGACCCACCAGCCCAAACACCTACAGTGCTGCCTTCTGGGAGAAGGTTCTTCTGGATTTCTTCACTGGAGAGAGCGAGCCCCATGTAGTTCTCCAGCTCAGCCAGGTTGGGGTACAGCATGGGCGGTGCTGCAGGACACACCAAGGGCAGCCTCAGCTCACAGGGTCCCCATCCCACAGCCATTGCCTCCCCCCCATGAGCCCCCCAGGACCATGGGCCAGCAACTCGCACAAAGGACATGGCAGGGGATGGGCCAAGGGAAAAAAACAACCCAGATCCCATCCCCTACCCATACAGAGAGCTGGGGGGAGGGTCTCAGCTGAGCCCCCCACCACAGTGAACATCACTCCCCTGCCCCCAGACAACCCCTCAACAGGGAGAGCTAATCGCAACCTGCATTATCGGTGCCCGAAATGAGCTTCGGCTTCTCTGCGACCACCGTCGTGGCGGGGGTCCTCACCCCAGCAGCTGCCTGCGCCTGGCAAGAGATGGGGTTTCCTCAAGGCTGTGTTCCCCTTTCCTGGGGTCCCTCTGAGGGCAGGACCCCACAGGGACCCACTGGGGTCTGCTCTCACCCCCAGTAACACTGCTGTGCTGACACTGACCTGCAAGATCTGGTGGCCCTTCATGTCCTCCAGGGAGGGGTAGAGTGTTGCCATTGTTGCTGCTGCCACGCCTGGGAATAGCAACGGGGCGGTTCAGGGACAGGGCACCTTTCCCCAAGCATCCCTCCCGGCCCGTGTGCCTGGCTTCATGTGCCGGAGACAGGTTGTCAGCCGGGGCCTCCGGCATGACTCAGGGCCACGTCACCGGGGCCACCACCTCCACCACTTCCTGGGAGGTGGGACACGCGTGGCCACAGGCTGGGCACAGGCACCCTGTGCATCGCTTGGCTGGTGACAGGTCCTGCTCCCTGCACCCACCTGCCCGGTGGGGCCATTCCAGCATCACCCAGACATGGGAACAGGATGTCCCATGGGAACAGCCCGTCTGACTACTCCTCGCTGCCTTTAAACCCCCATCAGTCCCCTCAGTCACTCAGTGCACCCCACATTGTGCCCATGGCGAAGCCATGCTGCCCAACCCTTCCCTGTGGCACTGTGTGCCCCAGAACACATCGCCCAAACCTTAGGGCATAGGGGCCAAATCCAGACCCAGCTCTGAGCCCTGTAGAACCAGAGAGGATCCCGCATGCAGCCCAGGGACTGCAGCATCCCCCGCCCAGCAGCATCATCCCTGGATGGGTGAGACACCCAGACCCCAGCCCCAGCTCCCCCTGACTGACCTGCCAACAGCTCCCAGCTCCTGTGTGCTGCCCTCTGCCCAGCCCTGGGCTTTTATAGCTGTGCCTGGCCCAGGGAGGGGCCAGGCAGCCTCAGGTGACCGCCACCCCTGCCAGGTAGGGCACAGGTGAGGAAGAGGAAGGTGAAGTCAAAGCTGCACAGGGCCCTGGCACTGCAGGGATGGGGATGGGGTCAGGGATTGCTGTGGCTTTCTGTGGGTTGAGGCATCCTCGGGGACCAGGCATGGGGCTGTGCTCCCCCTCTAGCCACCACGGTGGGCTGCCCCCCACCCCGCATCACCACCCCCTGGTGCCACTGCTGCCAGCACTGGCTCACAGCTGGGCCCCAGCACAGCCCTTATGCCCCAGCCCCGGCCACTGCAGCTTGGTGCCCCAGACCGGGTACCTAGGCGCTGCTGATGGGGTGAAGCAGGGTGCCCTGCCATGAGCGGCCCTGTGTGGGCGGCCGGCTCCTGTTGACACTCTGCTGCCCAGGCGCGTGGGGCTGACACAGCCATGACCAGGACACCGTGTCCTGCACCCTTCCAGCTGTCACCAGTGGCCCTGAGGCACGCGCCAGGCATGACGTCCCCGTGGGAGTCCCGCGCCACAGGTGGAAAATCTGAGTGAGCACGGAGCTCACCTGAATCAGGGCATGGGGCAGACCTGGGCATGCTGCTGCTATGGGACATCGCTGCGTCACCCTGGGATCCAGCCTTCCAGCACCTACCTGCGACATCCCATTGCTGACACTGGGGATGCCATGGGCCACCGTGTCCCCAGGAGCCAGGCAGTGGGTTCCTGAATGCACCCAGCTGGACCTGGAACCAGTGGCATAAACACAGGACCTTGTTGGCACAGGTCCAGCCCCACCACGGAGCAGCAGCCAGGCACGTCCCAGCTTTCTCCACCTCTGCTCCTGCATGCCAGGCCAGGAGGAAGTGTTTTATTTACTTATGTTATTTTTAGCCCGACGGTGCCCGACTGCCTCAGCCAGCCAGGTACGAGAGCAGCTCAACTACTGATAAACATGGCCAGGAGCAGGGGCAGGGAGATATCCTACAGCAGCCAGAGAAGGATGGTTCCCAGGGGGTTTATGCCTGCCCCAAAACCTTAATCCCCACTGAACTGGAGCTGGAAGGACCTGCACCCCATCTGCACTTGTGGATGCCTCAGAAGCCACAGTGGGGGGCTGCGGGCCCAGGGGGCAACCACTGGCCCTGAGGGCACCAGGCTCCCCTCACCCTTCTTCCAGGCTCCCACCAGCCCTGACTTATCTCCAGCTGGAAGCCACAGCACTGCCTGGCACCAGTTAATAATTAAAGCAAAAACCTTTGCAGGAAGAGAAACCCAAGCTCACCTCAAGTTTCCGCCTTGAAGTGGTCACAATAAAGGGCGGAGCATGACGCTGGTGCCCCAGCAGCTCCCTGTTCTGCTTAATTGAGTAGCAGTTAAGAGTAGTGCTAATATCTGCACAGCATGGCTCTGATCCCACATGACCCTCTGCAAGCACTGGTGTTCCCAAATGGGGTGCTGGAAGGCCCAGCCTGTAGCCCCACAGCCACTGTTCCCTCCAGCACCTTCCCCAGACTCCCCGTTAAAAGAAAACTTTGCTCCCAACAAACCCGCTCAGGAGCCAGGACTCGACACATTATCGATCAGACATGTTATTGATTGCAGCAAATGGAGCAAAGGCCGTTTGCGGAGGAGCAGGGTGCTGGGAGCAGCACAATGTTCACCAGCAGCCGCCAGCAAATGTCCAAGCTGCAGCAGCAAAGGCCAGAAGCAGGGGGCTTAGGCAGCCCCACCAACCAAGCATGGTGGGGGATCACTGAGAAAAGCACTGAAAAAAACCCCAAGAGGCTTTTCGGGTCCATGGGGATCTGGCCTGCAAATACCAGCTGCTGGATGTGCCATGTCACACATTGCAATGTCCAGCCTCCAGAGAGGACCAAAATCAATACATAGAGAGATATGGATATGCTTCTCCAGAGCTGGAAGGTCCCTGGGAGCACACATCTGTCTGCTCCCAGTCCACATTGAGTCACAGCCACAACAGCAAGACGCTGTGAGGGCAATGTTTAATAGGTTATGGTAAGGCAATTAATTATGCAAATTCCAGTAGGCCACTGTCACCTTCCCACAGAGCCCAGTGAGCCTCAGGCATCCCTCTGCGCTCCCAGGGCCAAGCACCAGAGCCTCACCCCAAAGCCAGCCAGCACAGCCAGAGGCCAGCCCTTCCTGCTACCACAGCACCCCACAAGCCTGGCACGGCAGCCTCAGGATCCTGCAAGCCTGGCACAGCACCCACAGCACCCCAGGAGCCCAGCACAGCATACACTGTGCTGAGCAACAGACAGGCGAGGGAAAAACCTCCAAGACACAAGGTTGAGAAAAGCCAGCATAAAGCGTTTTTATTGCAATAATAAAACTTGATACCTTTATGCAGTGGAGAAGGAAGTGAACAGCGGCAATTTCTCTTACCAAATCACTAGGCAGGGCGGAGGGAGGGGGCAGATAGGACAGCAGCAGGGAAGCTATGCGTTGTATGAGACCAGAGAAGCAGCGATGACCAGCATCAGGTGTCAGGAGAGAACGGTCAGGTGTGCTCAGACCAGGCACAACTGGGGTCTGATGTTTCCTTTCCAGGGGGGAGAGTGGGGACAGAGGCGTTTTGAGCTGAACTCCCACCGGGCCCACCACCTCCCCTGCAGACAGCACCTTCCGTTTGTCTGCTGTTTTCCTTTGTCTTTAAAGAAAGCTCAATGTAAGCTACTTAATTTTCAGGGTGTGGTGGAGCTCTGATGGAAACCCATCTCCATAAATCCAAAAGTGGGCTGGGGAGAGGGGAAGGAAGGTCCACCACGAGAGGGCAGAGTGAAGCAGGGGCAGAGCAGCCCCCCTTCCCGGGAGCAAACCCACGGTGCCTGCAGCAATTCTGTGCCCTCCCTGGGAAGCAGGGAAAGGACATGCTGCTCCCTCGCTGTCCTGGTTCCAGGCAAGGTACCTACACACGATCCTAGCGCTACTTTGCTCTCCACATCCATTCAGCCTCAACAGCCTCACTCTGCTATGGCTTTTGCAGCAGCAGCAATTTCTGGTTTGAAAACACCACAGAGATCTGCACCAAAACAAGTAACTAACAGGTTTCCTTTTGCTCAAATGACTCCTATCTAAGGTCAGCCCATTTGCGTGCTACTGGTAAAACGTAGTCTACACCTGGAACAAAAATAAGATTAAGAACTTGACCCAAAAAGAGTTGAGGTTTACGGCGTATAGTTTAAAAAGACATAAAAACACGATACAAGGAGGAAGAGTCAGACGCAAAGCTTAGTGACCAAAGGCATTCAATCAAGGTGTAAGGTTATACAATGAGTGTAGTGGACTATCAGGAAAAGCTCCGTACAAAGTCATGTGCACTCTTCTTGAAGCTGAGATTCTGGATTCCTCCATGTGCCAAACCTGCTGGGAGAGAGGAAAGGCAGCGTGACAAAGCCGCCCGCCCGCCTGCAGAAGAAACCCAGCAGAGGAGGGACTGTGCTCACGACATGACCGCCTCATCACAAACCACACCATTCACTCAAAGCAGAAGTCAAGCCCCAATTACAGCGAATGTGCACAGCCCCATCCTGCCTGCGCTGCAGGACCCACACACCCCAGAGCACAGCCCCATCCTGCCTGTGCCGCAGGACCCCCACACCCCAGAGCACAGCCCCATCCTGCCTGTGCCGCAGGACCCACACACCCCAGAGCACAGCCCCATCCTGCCTGCGCCGCAGGACCCACACACCCCAGAGCACAGCCCCATCCTGCCTGCGCCGCAGGACCCACACACCCCAGAGCACAGCCCCATCCTGCCTGTGCCGCAGGACCCACACACCCCAGAGCACAGCCCCATCCTGCCTGTGCCGCAGGACCCACACACCCCAGAGCACAGCCCCATCCTGCCTGCGCCGCAGGACCCACACACCCCAGAGCACAGCCCCATCCTGCCTGCGCCGCAGGACCCACACACCCCAGAGCACAGCCCCATCCTGCCTGTGCCGCAGGACCCCCACACCCCAGAGCACAGCCCCATCCTGCCTGCGCCGCAGGACCCCCACATCCCAGAGCACAGCCCCATCCTGCCTGCGCCGCAGGACCCCCACACCCCAGAGCACAGCCCCATCCTGCCTGTGCCGCAGGACCCCCACACCCCAGAGCACAGCCCCATCCTGCCTGCGCCGCAGGACCCCCACATCCCAGAGCACAGCCCCATCCTGCCTGCGCCGCAGGACCCACACACCCCAGAGCACAGCCCCATCCTGCCTGCGCCGCAGGACCCACACATCCCAGAGCACAGCCCCATCCTGCCTGCGCCGCAGGACCCACACACCCCAGAGCACAGCCCCATCCTGCCTGCGCCGCAGGACCCCCACACCCCAGAGCACAGCCCCATCCTGCCTGCGCCGCAGGACCCACACATCCCAGAGCACAGCCCCATCCTGCCTGTGCCGCAGGACCCCCACATCCCAGAGCACAGCCCCATCCTGCCTGCAGCACCAGGCCCACATATCAGCAGCAAGAGAGGCACGAGGGGGAGCGGGCAGCCAAGCCCCACAGTGCAGCAACACAACGCAAGGAACCCAAGGCATGGTCAGCTGGCACTGCAACCCCTCTATGACATGAACCTGCACTGCCAGGCTGGAAACTTTGCTTGTACCACCATGGTGATCCCCATCTCACCAGCCTCCTGAGAGCAACTTCTACCCACAGCAAGAAACTTGCACCCTCTTTCTCATATCCCACCTCCCCACACCAGCCTGAAACAAAAGATGGGGGCCTCAAATTGTCCCCAAGTCACAACACTCCCTGCTGGCAGCTGCCCCTCCTTACCTGAGGACAGGGTGCTGGGGTGGGTCATTCCAATTTCATGAGCTCCACATCAAAAATTAGAGTGGCATTTGGTGGGATGATCCCTGGGTGGCCAGTAGAACCATAAGCGTAATCTGGGGAGATGGTCATCTTTGCCCGCTGACCAACGCTCATCTAGGGGCAGGAAAAGAAACACAGGGAGGTCAGGACATAGGCACAATCACTGGATGAGTGACAGCAAGAGGGACATAGACCTGTCCCCATTCCTTCCCCCACACTAGGCAAGAGCAAGGACCCAGGCTGGACAAACTGGAGGGGACAGAAGAGGAACGGGAAGAACATCAGAATGGAAAGTCAGGTAGCATGGGCTGGATAAGGAGTAGAGCTTGAGATGTCCTTCACACAAATGTTTTCTAGGACAGCCATTCCCTACAGCCACCGGCACCCTCCTGCTGTGTCTGCAGCAGCACACAGAGCTGGTCACAGTCATGCACGCAGGAGCTGAAGCCATGCTGTGCCCACCAGCCTCCCTCCGCGTGGGCTTTGCAGCCCAGGAGCCATCTCGGCTCGGAGCGGGAGGCCCGAGCGCTCCCCGCCGTGTTCGTTCAGAGCTGACTCAGTAGAGAAATGTCACCGCTGAGTCACTGACGTGCCGTAGGTGTTCCTGGGGCCCGGCCCTGCTCCATTCCTGCCATCTGGCAGGTGGCAATGCAGAAGGTGATATTCACACCCACACCTCCCAGTGCTGAGGGGGCGGAGGGGTGGAAAACACAGGGGAATAAAATAAAATAAAAAATAAAATAGAGAACGAGCTGCAGTCATTTCTGCCCACGCTGCACCTCCCCAGGCGCACAGCTCTGCACAGCCCTGCAAGGGAGACCGCGAGGCAGAGAAGCACCAGGCACCTGAGCAACTCCTTCCTCCCAGCCGCGGATCACCTCCTGCTTGCCCATCACGAACTTGAATGGCTTGTTCCTGTCGCGGGAGGAATCAAACTTCTTCCCATCCTCCAGCATACCTGGGGAGAGAGGGAAGGAGATGATGGTGACACCGGGACTGAGCCACGCATGCCTGCGTGAAACAGGCTGTGACCTGGCAGCCCAAGAGGGTGACAGTCACCTCGGGAGAGCTCACATGGCCCATGAGTCAAAGATGTTTCTCAGCTCAACCTCCTTTCCCCTGGGGAAATACCTGCATGGGGCAGCCTGGAGGGGAAAACCCCCACCAGCACCCCCCTAGGGCATCATCCAGCCTGGCAGGAGCAGCCCTGGGGTAGGGCAGGATTGTTCCTGCTCCTGGTTGCTTTGACCCAGACAGAAGCACTCCTCTGGGCTGGGACCGAGGACAGACGAGGGGAGCAGATGGACTGGGGGGGGGGGGGGGGAGGGGGGGGGGGCAGGGTGAAACAACCTTCCCCACCTCACAGCACAGCTGCCAGCTGTTTTGCAGACAGTAGGATCAGGCATGGTGCTTCCTATCCCACGAGCAAACACACCTCCTGCTCCTCGCCATGGGCAGGCTTCCATCCTTGGGCACCTAAAACAGAGTCAGGGCTCTGGTGCCCCATCTCAGCTGCTGCCAGCCTCCAGCCCTCCCTGTGCCCAGCTGCATTGCTCTGGTCTTCAGTCAAATCACTGCTGTACCCAGGAATGACGATGCGGAGAGGCGGCACCAAGCACTGGACACACGTGCCTAGGGCAGCCCTTGTTCCCCTGGCACTTGCTGCATGGTTAGGGATGAGCGAGGCTGATATCCCCAGGGCTAAATATAACTCCCCAACACAAGCAAAGGAGGAATTTCCTCCCCTCCCTTGCTCCCTGCCTGACCTTCTTGGGGAATCTCAGAGCTGGAGCTGCCTTATAGGAGCAGCAACAACATGGGCCAGTGGAGTTGCTGCTCCTATAAGGCAGCTCCAGTTCCACATTAACCAAGCCAGCACCCCATGCAATAAGAGCAATAATAAACTCTCCTGCAAATGCTCCTCACTTCTTCACTCCCAAAACACTTTTTCTTGGCTGGAAACAGCTCTATAGTCTTGCAAAACCAAACTCGTCCAGCAACGCATCGGGCAGAGTGTTTCCCTTCACCAGGGCACTGCCCATGGGCAAGAGAAAATGCCTCTGTGCAAAACATAAGTCAGGGCATCTCAGCCCTGGTTCACATCGTGACAGCAGCCGGAGGGAACGGCACACAGACACGGGCAGTTGTGTTGATGGAAGGCACTGAACAGAAAAAAGGGAATGGGAAAAAAATACATCACCTTTGCAGGGGGAACAAGCACTGAAACCTCTGGGCTGCAGAAAGATGCAGGGGGTGGGGTCCATCAGCCCCGTGTTTCAGTTAGAGAGTAGAATTAAGCTTTTAATTTCACAGAAGATAAAATTCCCCCTTCCAGGGCTCTGAGCATCAGCACGAGCTCAGCCAGTCAGGCTGCAGCCCTGGACTTCGGAATATAAGTCTGGAGTTTTCTCATTTCCTCTTTCCAGGATATACCTCTTGTCACTGAACCTGCTTCCAGCCTCCGTCTGGCACTGCTCCCCGCTCCCGTCCGCTGGCCTTCCTCCCACCCAGCGGGGACGCTGGCTGCAGGGATATGGTGCAGGCCATGCTGGCTGGCGCAAGCAGCACCACTTGGCTGTGACATGATCTGACCCTGAGCTTAGCTCTGAGCCCTCAGGCATCACAACGAGCTGGGGTGGCTGCAGAAGGACGTAGGGAAAACTCGCACCTGCCACCCTTCTCCCCAGTCACTTGCAGAGGAAAAACCACAGGGGCCACACAGCATGTGGAAACAGGAACCCGAGGGATGCCTGTGGGGCACCCGCTGCCTACAGAAGTGAATCCCATTTAATGCCGCAGCCAGGGGGATGTAAAGACACCATCAGCGACACAGGAGATGCTGCAGACCTCGCACTGGGCACTGCCTGCCCCCAAGCTCACCTCTCCGAACCCAGCCTCAGGAAGCGTTTTGGAGCTGGCAGCACCCTGGCCGCAGAAGACAGGGATTAATGGACTAAGATGGCTGCAACAGCCCAGGGGGGTCGATCACTCAGGCTGCATCTGGTGGAAGGTGCAGGTTGCACACAGGAGCTTGTCCCTGCTCCCTGGCACAGGGCTGCTGTGCTCCCCCCACCACCCCAGTGGGGAAAACAAAGAGGCTCCAATGCTTCAGAGACAGCATCCTCATCTCAGGCATTTCCTCTGCCCATGAGGCTCCCGGGAGATTTCTCCAGCCCTGGACGAATATGAGCAACCATTTCCTCATCCCTGAGCAAGGAGATAACAAGATCTTAACACTATTACAGAGGCAAAGCATCCTCTGGCAACAGCAGTAGCTCTACCAGAGCCCCAGGAACAGCAGCCAGCCCCCAGCAAATCCCGGCTCATTGCAGCCCCCGGAAGGGCTCCTTGCTTGCCACCACCAGTCCCACGGAGGTGGGTTACAGAGACCCACCTGCACCAGCACCCACCTCAAAGATTTGACCCACCCAGAGATTTCAGCTGGGCTATAGGGGCACATCGGGGTGTTGGGGGAACCACAGCAAGGAAGAGCACAGAGTCCTGCATCTGGGGCTGCAGCAGTCATGCAACAGAACAGGGGGCTCTGGAGAGCAGCCCCAGCTCCGGAGGGGCAGGCAGTGCGTCCCTGCCAGGTCTCTGCCACACTTGGCAGGCAGCAGCCGGGAGACGCCGGCTGCTACGTGCGACTTGGCTCCAGTCCCCCCCGGGCGGGCAGAGGCAGCAGAGAGCGGCGCTGGAGCAGGCAGGCAGAGGCAACCCTGAGATAAACCTGCAGGTTTGGCTTTTACTAGGGGGGGCTGCGCAGCCCCACCCACACCCTGTCCATCCCCTCTAGCCAGGGGTGCTGATCCTCAGCATGGCCATTGACCGGGGGCTCCTGCACAGAGCTGGCTTCCCATGGAGCAGCAGGGAGAGACCAGAGCAGTGGGACAGGCTCCTCTGCCGCAGCCAGATGAAGGGACAGGATGGGAAACCCTTCCCAAAATCCCTGATATAGCCGGCATGCTCCAACCTCCTGCATCAGGACAGGGTTGCCCAGCTGAGGTTAAATCGTCTTCACCAGCAACCTCTGCCATATATTTAGATCCCAGGGCCTGAGCTGCCTGCACCAGCACTTCCCATCACCCAGCCAACCCCCATCGTGACCCGCAGCTGGATGTGGGAGAGATCTCTGCCCACCATTTGCCATGGCCTGGCAGGAGAGAGGACCCCCAGTGCCAGCAGAGAAGGGGTGCTTCAGAAGAAGGCGCTGAGCTCCCACAACCCACTGACCAGCAGTCACATGCCTTGGTAGGAAACGTCTGGTAACCGCAGAGCATTTGCTGCTGCTGTGCGAGCAGGGAGAGCCCCACCATGCCAGGTGCTGTGCAAACAACAGGAAGAGCCGGCAGCAGAGGCTGCGTCCAGCCTGCTCAGCAATGCACAGTCCCCTCTACGCTATCCTGCCAGAGAAAGCCAGTTTTCTCTAGTATCCCTCCCAGCATTTCTACTCCCTGCTCCAAGCCCACCTCTCCCGAGACACAAGCTGGGTGCACTGTGGCACTCGGGCAAAGCCATTACACCAAGCTAAGTCAGACCCACTCCTGTCCCACCGCTCCCCAGCATGACCACAGGTCCCCATTTCCTATCCAGAAGTACAGTGGAGCGGCTGTGATCTCCCCACGCTCTCCGCAGCCCTCACATGCTCAGACAGCAGCTCCCCCTTGCACCAGCTCCCTTCACCCCCCAGCTTACTCCTGGGGAGTGGAATACCCAGCCCCATTAGTGCTCCGGGGCACCACGGGAGCCCCAACCACGACAGCACACCACCCCACGCTGCGCTGGCTCCCACCCCAGCAGCCAGACCCAGGGAGGCTTAGGTCTGCTGGCCCCCAACCCGCACCCCTCTCCCCATCAACTTGCTCCTACACAGCCCTCCCACACCACACCAGTTGCTGCAAGCAGTCCTGAACACATCAGGGAACTTTATCCTTGGTTTAGTTTCTTTAAGATCCCTTTGTAGCAGATTTCACATCAAAGGCTGTTTCGGACACCCCGCCGTGTGAGCTCTCCAGCAGCACTCCCCCTGCTCCCTACAGGCACGATCTCCTGCAAAAAGCAGGAACCCGAGACCAACAGAGGGCAAAAGGGTCCAATTCCCCCAGCTCCCCCATTCTCCTCCACCTCCACAATCCCAGCACGAGCAACAGGCATCTCCCAGGCAGGTAGCCCAAAGGATGCTCCACTCTCTACCTCCTTCCCCAGCACTGCCCTCCCACACCAGTCTGTCTGTCCATCCCTTGCCCCTGGGATGAAATGGCTGCTCACTGTGGGGCCAGGCCCCATGGAGCAGGGGCTTGGGCACAGGCAGAAGCAGCAGCAGCTGCTGGACAGCCAACCAAACTGGCTTCCCACGCTCCCTCACCCTTGGGTCACCGGCTTTTTTTCCAAAGTGGTTTTTAACCAAGTCACTGGGCACCCATAACCCAGAGCAGGGAGAGCTGACTCGCTGCACACCCATCGCAGCACACCACGGGCTGGATTTCCCCAGTGCCGGCAGGTTTCTGCATCAGATCAAAGGGCAGCCGGGGACGGGGCCGACACAGGGCTCTGGAAGGAACCTTGGAGCACGGCACCTCCTGCACCGCCTGCCGCCATCCCTGATGCTGCTCCGGGATCGGTGAGCACTGTAACAAGGCCAGGGAATCAAAGGTTTCTAACGTTTCCTGAGAGCCAAGCCCCACTCTGGCCTCTTGCAAGGCAGGCTGTAGGGAGCTGCACTGCCGACGCAGGCAGCGTTCAGCAACGAAAAAGGCGTCAGGGCCTGAAGGTGTTTGATTTCTGCTGCCTGCCAAGGTGGGGGGGTGGCGGGGGGGGGGGGGGGCAGAAGCTGCCTGCAGAGGGAACTGGGGGACAAAAGGAGACAATAATAACAAGCAAACAAACAAAAAAAGGAAATTAGAGAACCACTCCCACACGCAGCAGATTGCTGCTGCTGGGGAAGGTCCATCAGGAGCAAGTCACCACGCAGCACTTTGCCCAAAGCACTGGGACGTGGGGCTGGGAAGCCGGTGACCCGTGAGCAGCTCTGCTGTGGCGGGAGCCAGAGCCGGGAAGAACGACAGAGCTCCAGCAGCGCTGCAGGAGGGGAAAGACGGCGCCGGGAGCTGGGAGGGCTGGCAGGCAGCAGGGCTGGCCCACCGGGAGCCACTTGACTGCCTGCCAGCCTCCCTTTGTTCTTCCACCGGTGGTGGAGGAAACGGGGCGGCCGGGGGAGACCGAGCCGCTTCCTCTCCCTCCTGATGAGGGAACATGAAGGACGGGGGAGGCTGAGGAGCAGCAGATGGGCCGGACGCCCGCCGAGCCCTCCCAGCAGGCAGGGCTGCCCGGGCCCCGCTCCACAGAGAGGGGCACCTTCGGCCTCCCACTGTGGGCGAGGGGAGGGTGGGAAGGGGAATTGGTTGGTAGTAGCAACAGCCACAAACAGGTCGATTCATTTCTACCATGGAACACGGCAGCCACCTCGATGAGCCAGAGCTGTTCAAAGGGTGGTCAAGGGGGAGAGGAGACCCCCAGGACCATCCCCAAAGCATTTTTCACAGTCCTAAGGTTGGTTTCTTTCCCTCCGAGCTCGCAGAAGGCTACTGGAGGACATCGTGCAGAGTACAACCCTCCCTGGCCATCAGGGCAGCCCCTCAGCAAAATACTACACCTGAACCCCAAATGTCACCCTGTGTTACCCACACCAGGGCCACCCCACGGAACCACTGTCCCACGCTGCCTGGCCAGGGTGGGCTGCGGGTCTGGGTCTGCCTCACAGACATCCCGGTGTCACCCCCACAAGAGAGAAGGGGCTGGGGCAGCAGGGATGACACCGGGGTGCGTGGACCCTGCTCTGACACAGTGAACCCCGAAGCTCCCGGGTGGCTCTGACTTGCTGCCAGCTGAGGAGACACGGGGGTCCCGTGGGAGCACCCAGCACAGGGGCTCTCGGCTCGGCTGCTCCAAGGACTGCCAGCCTCTGCTGCACTGGGACCCCCCTGTGACCCGCTTGATCGGAGGAGGGGGCCTACCCGCCCCCCCAGGGACCCCCTCAGCACCCCCGGGCCATTTCCCGGTACACCCCCAAAAAGAGTGATGGACGTAAGAAAGCCTTCCCCCACGGATGGGGCAGCGGGAGAGACCGCTCCCACGGAGACCACCACGGGGGCCTTCTCGCGGCCACGGGGCACAGCCCGGACCCCCTTCTCCACCCGAGAGCAGCCAGACCCGTGCCCCACGGCCCAGCCCCCACACCCCGGGAAAGCCCCCCAGCCCTACGGGGCGTGCCCCCCCCCCCCCGCCGGTTCCCCCGGGGGGCGCCGTGGCCCAGCCAGGCCGCCCAGGCGGGCCGGGACCGGAGCCCCCGGGCTTGCCGGGGCGGGGCAGACCCCGCTCCCCCATCCCGTCCCTCGGTCGCCGGGCCGGGCCGAGCCGACCCCACCTCGGTGGCGGCGGGGCAGCCCCACCCTGCGGGCCCCGTGGCGGGCGGCACTCACCCGTGTAGTGCACCACGCAGGTCTGGCCGCGTTTGGGGAACGTCCGCCCTGCGGGGAGACACGCATCGTCAACCCACCGGCACCGGGACCCACACCGGGACCGGAATCGGGACCAGGACCGACACCGAGACCGGTCCGACGGGGAGGGGAGGAAAAGGGTAGAGCATGCCGCGGCTCACCGTCGCCGGGGGCGATGGTCTCCACATGCACGCCCATGCCGGTGCTGGTGCCGGTGCCGCTCGCGCACCCGCAGCGCCCGCAGCCCGAGGGAGGAGGGGCCACGTGTGCGCAGCCTCGGCCACCGCGCCGCCATAGAGCCCGCCCGCCCGCCGGCCGCCTAGACCGGCCCCGCCCCCGGCCGCCGCCATCTTCCGCGCTCTCTCTCTTCCCCCCCGCCCTGTCTCGCAGCCGCCTTCCTGCCCGGCCCCGGCCGCCATCTTGGCACCGCGCCGTTGCTGGGGAAACGCGGCGACCCGCCGCTCCCTTACGGCGGGCCCGGGCGAGCCGCCCCCCGGGGCCGCCGCAGCCGGGTCCCGCAGTGTCGCCCGGGCAACTCCCAGGGCTCGGGTCCTTGCGGGCTTTGCCCAATGCTCCGCCATTTATAGACCCCAGAAGCGCGGGGCCTGGCCGTAGGGAGCCCGCCCGGCCTCGGGTGCACGGCCCGGTGCAGGCCGCGGTGAAGGCCCGGGGCTGCGGAAGCGGGGCTCCCCGGGAACCCCGAGGTGCCAGCGCGCACCGGCCACACACCCCAGCCCTAGACAAGACTTATTTTCACAGTTCCCAAGACTAGGCTGTACCTAAACTGAGTGTCAGTCACATGCAACAACAGCAGCCAGAGAGCAGATAAAATGCTGTTTTAATAGATGTATATTAACGCTGCTCCCCATCGTGCTGGCAAAGGTCAGCGACAGCTCCGTGTAACTGGGGCAGGTTCAACAAAAGACACACAGGTTTGAATAATCCCACACTCAAAAGGACTTTCTTCTGGAAACAACAGCAACTGCTTGCTTTTTTGGTCAAAAAAAATTGCTCCAGGCACAGGATTTTCGCCTCAAAGTGTCCTATTTCCTTACTTCAAGGAGATGAACTTGAGTGTCCGCAAGGGAACAGAGGAGTTCCAAGGACAGCTAAAAGGCTAATAAAAAGCCTGTATTCTCAGCAAGTGCATTAAAATGGGACACAAGAGGAAGAGACTCTTTTAAAATAACAGATAATGGGATGAAGCAAGTTTTAACTGCTTCTATTCCTTGCTTGCATCTTTTAAATACTGAAGTATCAATGTGGGTTTTTTTTCTTGCTTGTCATCATAGCATTATTTCTGTTAAAGCTGCAACACACAGATGGTGCCTGTGGTCCCTTACTTTCACAAACGCACCAGTTCACAGGGCAGATGTGTGAGGCCCAGAGTCAAGATGAAAAGAATACGGGAGAAAAAGGGACATATTCTCATCCCTCCTGATTAATGCTATGTCGGTGAAGGGCCAGGCCTGAGCTCCCTACAAGGGCCAGCGATAAGGATCTGAAAGGGGAAAATACTGCTCAATGTATGCCCACGCTAAAGCCCTTGCCACGCTGGCAGAGGCACGCTTGGAGAAGTCAGGCGCTGCAACCTCCTCATGGCTCTCACCCTGGGTGGGGTGTTTTGGTTTTTAACTCCCTGGCGTAACCTGCTCATCTTACCAGCAAGGAAGGTTGCTGCAACAACCAGTGCTTTGACAGTGGCAAGCAGCTCGGCCAGGTTTGATCACCTCTCAACCGCTCAGGGTCCAGCTGGTCAAGACCCAGGAAAGGTTCAGGACAGATTCCAATGTCTGAACTCTGGAGAGAGCACAAAGGCTTGAAAACAAGTGAGTTCTGCCTAAACTGCTCCCTGCCCTCTGGATCATCTGCTGGCAGAACTCACAAAGTAAGAAATACCAAGAAGGAAAAGCATGACCATTCAGATTTAACAGTGGGACATTATTTGATATACAGAAGCACCACGCTGGCAGGCACCACACATGCCAGCAGAAGCTCCCTGCTCTGCGGTGGGTCAGGTCCCACTCTGCAGTGGCCTGTGGTCTATTTACTGTCCATGCTGCAGGGTGGGAGCTCCAGATCAACTCCTCTGTCCCAAGCAGCATGTGTCTTTGAAAATAATTCATGCCTTCTGGAGGACTTTAAACTCTCAAAGATCGGAGCATTTCCTCGATGTTCAAAGGCATTTGCTTGTTTGTAAATCCAAAGGCAGCAAGGCTGCAAGCAAAACGGTGGCAGAGGGCAGCACATCCCAACACCTGACTGCGGGCTTAGTCAGGTGATACCAAGGAACATCCTTCACAGTCCAGAAAACAAAACAAAACAAAACAAAAATAGACGGTGTTGTGGTTTAGCCCCAGTTGGCAACTAAGCACTACACAGCTGCTCGCTCACTCCCCCCTGGAGGGATGGGGGAAAGAATCAGAAGGGTAAAAGCGAGAATATTCATGGGTAGAGATAAAGACAGTTTAATAGGTAAAGCAAAACAGTAATAGTAATAATAATAATAGTAACAATATAATGAAAAGGAAAAGCAAAAGCTGCACACACAAGCAAAACAAAACAATTAATTCATTCACTCCTTTCCATGGGCAGGCAGGTGTTCAGCCATCACCAGGAAAGCAGGGCTCCACCACGTGTAATGGTTACCTGGGAAGACAAATGCCATCGCTCCAAATGTCTCCCCCTTCCTTCTTCTTCCCCCAGCTTTATACACTGAGTATGACATCATATGGTATGGAATACTCCTTTGGTCAGTTGGGGTCAGCTGCCTTGGCTGTGTCCCCTCCCCTCCCGGCTTCTTGTGCACCTGGGACAGCATGGGAAGCTGGAAAGGTCCTTGACTAGTATAGGCACTACTAAGCAACACTTAGCCACTACTTAACAACAGTTAAAACATCAATTGGTGTCTTCAACACCTATGGTGGGGTCAGGGACCCCCAGAGCCCTGGGCTAGAGAACTATGACTGTGGGAATGATAAACTCCTAATAAACCCTGAACTTGTGCAGGACTTGCTGCTCTAGCTTTACCCCTATGAGTTGATAGGGCCTGATGGGATTCATCCAACGGTACTTAAATAGCTGGCTGATGGCATAGCGAGACTTCTCTCAGTGATTTTTCAGTGCTCTTGGGAATCTGGAGAGGTCCCAGTTGACTGGAAGCTGGCAGACATTGTCTCAGTCTTCAAGAAGGGCAACAGGGATGACCCCAGTAACTACAGGCCCATAAGTCTCACTTCTGTGCCTGGCAGAATTATGGAGATTATTCTGGGAGTTATTGAAAAACACCTGAAGGACAACACAGTCACTGGTCCCAGCCAGCACAGGCTCATGAGGGGAAAGTCCTGCCTAACAAACTTAATTTCCTTCTGTGACAAGGTCCCCCCAAACTAGTTGACCAAGGAAAGCCAGTCGATGCGATCTTTTTGGATTTCAGTAAAGCTTTTGATACTGTCTCTCACAGTATCCTCCTGGACAAAATGTCCAGCACGCAGCTGGATAAACACGTAATGCAGTGGGTGAAGAATTGGCCAATGGGTTGGCTCAAAGGGTTATTATAGTAAATGGGGTTACATCTGGCTGGCAGGTGGTCACTAGTGGGTTTCCACAGGGATCCATCTTGGGGCCAGTAATCTTTAATCTCTTCCTAAATGACTTGGATTGCAGGACTGGAAGGAATACTAATTAAGTTTGCTGATGACACAAAATTGGGAGGAGCTGTTGACACTCTCAAGGGCAGAGAAACCCTGCAGAGAGACCTGGACAGACTGGAGAGCTGGGCAATCACCAACCATATGAAGTTTAACAAGGAACAAGGACAAGTGCCGGATTTTGCACCTGGGGCATGGCAACCCTGGATGAACGTACAGACTGGGGAACGAGAGGCCGGAGAGCAGCTCTGCAGAGGGACCTGGGGGTTCTGGTTGATGGCAAGTTTAACACGAGCCAGCAGCGTGCCCTGGCAGCCAAGAGGGCCAGCCGTGCCCTGGGGTACATCAAGCACTGCATTGCAGCCGGGTGAGGGAGGGGATTGTCCCGCTCTGCTCTGCACTGCTGTGGTCTCACCTCGAGTGCTGGGCGCAGTGTTGGGCACCACAGTACTTTAAGGATATAAAGCTACTGGAGAGTGTCCAGGGAAAGTTGGTGAAGGGTTTAGAGGAGAAAACGTATGAGGAGCAGCTAAAGTCACTTGGTTTGTACAGCCTGGAGAAGAGGAGACTTTGGGCAGACCTCATCGCGGTCTGCAGCGTCCTCCCAAGGGCAGGAGGAGGGGCAGGTGCTGATCTCTTCTCTCTGGTGACCAATGTCAGGACCCAAGGGAATGGCAGGGAGATGTGCCAGGGCAAGTTTAGGTTGGATATTAGGAAAAGGTTCTTCCCCCAGAGGGTGGTGGAGCGCTGGAACAGGCTCCCCAGAGAGGCATCACGGCACCAGCCTGACGACATTAAAGAAGCACTTGGACAATGCCCTCAGAGACATGGTGTGAATTTTGGGGTTGTCCTGTGCAGGGACAGGAGTTGGACTCAATGATCCTTGCGGGTCCCTTGCAACTCAGGACATTCTGTGGTTCTATGATCAATGTGCCATCAACACTACACTCATACCAAATCCAAAACACATTATACCAGCTACAGTGAAGAAAACTAACTCTATCCCAGCCAAAACCAGGACAGAGCGGGGAAAAAAAAAAATTAGGCCCTTTGCACATCTGAGAAATTGTTCTGAATCTGGGCTGCTGCGATGATCCTGCAGGTGCCCTGACACAGCTCTAAAACACCATCTCCCCCATGGATCATGAAGTTGCACCACAAGACTTACGGCTTCAAATTAATTCAGCACACAACTGGGGAGTAATTTGCTCAGATCCTGCCAGTGTGCACTAGACTGGAAAGCTGCAAGGTCAACCAACGGTCAGATACAGCTCTAGCCCTAAAAATAACCAGCCTCGCTCTGTGCCTCTGCACAAGACTGAACACAGCTCAGTGCTACCAGCCACGAAATGGCTGATTTCTCCTCTCTTCCCCCCACTGCCCTCTCAGTGTTGCCAGGAGAGCTGTGGGGGTACCGAGCAGCTCTCACAAGATGCTGCTGTGGGAGATCTAGCTATGGGCTATGATTTAAAACTGACTCAGCTCTTCTTGACATTCATTTGACACTTCTTCCATTACCTCCCAACCTGGCAAAAACTGGGACAAGCTGCCGGAAACCCCACCAGCTGCCTGACCCGAGGCAGTGCAGCCCATTCCCACACCCTCTTGCATTGAGAAGCTCCTGGTTCCCCAGAAGTGACTTGGCTAACAAGGCCGAGGCAGACGGACAGCGCTGGTTTCCACCACCATGCTGCCAGGTGTCATTGTTTCTGCACATGCTTTAAAACACCACCAGCTTGAACTTCACCCTTATTCAAAGAAATTCTAAGCCTCTTCCTGTGAAAGGGCAGTCTAAGCACAAAGATGTGCACTATCTCAGCAGTATTTTCCCTAAAAACTGGTCAAAAATATTTTCCTCTCAAAAACAATCCCTGTGTTCTTTGCATGCATTCCCACAAGGTTAAGTGACACCTCTGCACCCTGGCGTGTGTAAGCGAAGCGCTCCAGGGCTGGTGGGGGCCCTTCCTCCCCAGGACTGCACTCTCTCCCAGGAGAGTGCAGATCTACCTTGCCCAGATCTGTCAGGACCTGCCAAAAGACCAATGAGGCCAAGCGCTGGAGAAAGCAGCTCTGGTGAGGTGGCAGGGCTGGGGCTGCAGCAGGACCCCCTCCCCACCCTGTGCTTGCCAGCTGGGAGAGGGCAGG
Organism: Phalacrocorax carbo; assembly: GCF_963921805.1. NCBI lineage: Eukaryota > Metazoa > Chordata > Aves > Suliformes > Phalacrocoracidae > Phalacrocorax > Phalacrocorax carbo. The sequence continues at coordinate 8,823,340 of NC_087526.1, read as the reverse complement.
GGTCAGGATGCAAAACAAGCCTTTGGGACACGGGAACAGGAAGCAACAGGAAGCAATGACTTTCCCTGACAGCAGCACATCCTGATAGTGCAGCAAATGCGTGTCCTTCCCAATGAACTCACCCACTTCAGCCCTGGGTTTATTCTTGGCTGCTGCACCGTACCTGGTGCCTGTTAAAAGGAACACGAGCACTCATGAAATCTGGTGTAAAGTCAGCAGCCTCCAAAGTATCCCCAAAGCCCTTTGGGAAATGCACCCTTAGAAAGGATCGTAGCCCAAGCATGGGAAACTGGACTGGACACACACAGTCCCTCTCCCACACAACATTTCTGTGTTGGGCTAGGACTAAGGCAGACACCCAGACTAACGCTAGGTGACTTGTCTCCTTCAGGGAGCTCAAATTTACCCCATTGCCTCCATCTCCATTCTCATCTGCTTCCTCCTCTCCTCATCGATGGGATGGAGGCAGAAGATGATTATGGCAATGAGCAGCAGGCTTATTGGGACTGGGGCCATGAGAAGCTGCAGGGTCAGGATGATGGAACGGTTGTACGTGCAGTCTCCAGCACGGTAACCTGCAAAACTAAGGAGGAGAATGGTTTTCCTTCTGCCAGCCCCACTGGTTCACCGCAGAAAGGCAAGCAGGCACCTCCATCGCTCTCCTCTAGAGTGTGGTACCAGAGGCCCAGGGAATTCCCACTCCTTTCTGCTCCCCTTGCTCCCAGTAGATGTTTGAAATGCAAATTTGGATACCCCATGAACTCATTCCAGCATCTCCTATCAGACACTCTAGAACAGCAGTAGAAAGTGCCTGTGCCTGGGCTGACAAAATAGAGGAGGTGGTGTTGGGGCTTACTGTAAACTCAGTGTTGATATCCCCACAGCAAGGCCACCTGCAAACTTGTTGAAGAAGACGTAAAATGAGTAGAAGAGAGCCTCCAGGTTGAGGCAGCTGGGGTTTCTCAGCATGAAGTCATCCACTGCATCTGGCAGCATGGACCTGGGGACAGACAGCCCCACAGAGATGTCAGTGACACCCACGTCGGCAACACCCATGCCAGCACCGGCTGAACTCAGCTGCAGCTGCTCCAAGGCCTCTCCAAGCAGCAGAGACAGACAGAAACTCCTTGCAGCACCCCACTACTGGAGCCCGTTCTGTGCCTGTCCGCTGCCTTAGGCAAACAGGGCAGAACATGTCTTACAGAGAGGGTGCAGCAGCTGCTTCAGAGAAAGAGAAGAAAACCAGCACCTTGCACAATGACTAGTGTCCTGCTGCTGAACCCGAATGCAGACTGAACGATGCTGCTAGGGGATCATGGATCACATACACATCCCTTCCCAGTCCCACCTCCACAGATCCCTCTGCAGGCCAAAAGCTGCTGTATTTATTGAGCAAATGGGCGGTCTGGGCACATCATGGGTAGCGCTTTCCCGATAACCTTCCCCTCCTCTCTGCCTGACAAGGGGCTCAGAGGTGCCTCTGCTCACCATGGTAAAAGGTACAGCACAGCCATGCTGCAGCCTGCTATGATCACCAGGAAGATGAAGGCCAGGAAGTTGTGCATCACCTGGGTGATGGCTACCAGGGCTGGGATGATCAGCTGCAGTGGTGAGAGGAAGAGAAGAAGCAAAAGGACATGGGCTGTTTCTGGTGCTCACAGACAGCTTGCACTGGTCTGCCCCAACCAAAGGCTGTGCCCCACCCTTCCCCACACATTTCATAAACAGAACTGCTTCTGTCCCCTGACACTGGCAGCAAAACCTTCCTCATGGGTAAAGAAGGGATGGTTATGGAGGGCAATGGAGCCAAGTGATTAAACTGGAAAGCTGTATCTGCTATGGCTGCACCCAATGTCTGTGAGGAAGGCATCTGGAGATAGATCCTCAATGGGATTTGAGGACCTAATTCTGCAAAAATGCCAAATGGGGTTTCCTTGCTGATCTGCAGAGTCAGGCAGCAGCTGGGACATTTTTCTGATGAGCAGGCTGTTTCCCAGCCACTGCCAAGCATGGTGCACAGCCCTCCCTTCCCTCCCCATGCCTCTGATGGAGCTGGATGGCAGAACTCAGACTGCTTGCATCAACCATGCAGGATCCTAGAGCAGAACAGAGGCCACAGGACAATGTTTGCGTGTGTGTATGAGATTGGTGCAGCATCTGATCGCATGCTGCTCACCAGATCTGCAGCCATGGAGTCTCAGAGCTTGAGCCCATGGTTGGTGATGCTAAAAAAAAATAATTTCCCCACTGTCCCAGGGATGGTCCCTTGGCCTCCCCCTGCACCTTACTGCCAAGCTCTGTGAAGCCATGGCCACTGATACCAGCAGCAGCCAGACACACGGAAGTGCAGAGCTGCCATCAACTACTGGCTTACTCCTGGTCACCTGCAGCACAGAGGACACGGTGCTTGGGGCCACCCATATCTGCCAGCCAGCTCTTCTTCCCAGTCACCATGAGCAGCTGGGACAAGACTATCTCAGGGATTCTCAGTCCACAGCCACAACCACAGGCAAACTCACCGCCAGTCCCAGAGTCACTGCTGTTTTCTTTCCAAATCTCCCCAAAAAACACTGCCAGAAGGGAATAGAGAGGGAAGCTGTGACCTGAGGAGAGAACCAAAGGGGAGTCTCAGCAATGTCCCCCAGGACTGCCAGTCTCTGCCTGGGTGACATCCTTGCTGATGGGCAGAAGCAGCAGTGCATGACTCCATGAGGCTGTGCTGCCCATGCTTAAGGGCTGGGGTGACCAAAGGATCAACCACTCCACCAGGAAGGTCTGCCTAGGACTCACTCACCAACATGATAAGCACTAAATGCTGAAACTTCCCAGCCAATCCCGCAGCATGAGTACAGAAGAAGGCAAAGATCCCCTGTGTGATCTGGGAAAGCAACACAGACACGTTCATGGCTGGGAGCCTTGAGTTCACTGTCTGGATAACTTGCCTGGACATCTCGCCTGGACATCTCATCCCCCAAGCTCTCCTCCTGCCATGGCAGGTCTCGTACCTGGAAGGCCAGGGATGCAAAGAGGAAGCCACACAGCAGCTGGGTGTAGGGCTTGTGTCCCATGATCATCCTCAGGCAGCTGGCAAAGGGAAGCTCAACCTTCCCCAGTGGTCTGAGGGGCCCTGAGAGGAGAGACAGCAGGGCTGGCACTGGAGCTGCCAGAACACAGGTGACGGGATGGGAGGCACAGGGGGATTGTGCTGCTGTCTGGGGTGCAGCTCAGCTGGGTGAGAAGCTACTGGAGTCTGACATCTCAGTGCAGAGACAATAGCCATGGTGTCAGCTACAGGCAGCATTTTGCCACTTTACACTGTGCACTTGAGCTGGCCTGCATAGCTCTGCAGGCTGTGTGCTGGTGAGACCTGCTCAGTGTGACACAGTGAGCTGCAGACCCCGTCCCAGGCCCGTGGCTCCCTGCAGGAGCTCCCAGGCAGCCTGAGCCTTCCTTCCTCCCTCCGAGGCATCTCCCCTCTCCTCTGTAGGAGCAAGACACTGCCAGCACAAACCACGGAGGGTCTCAGCATCCAAGTATGTATATGTTTGAGCCCCACACCCAGAGATCCATCCCACGCACAGAAGCCCAGCTCCCTCTGCCTCACACCTTCCTCTGCAACCCCATCCTCACCATCCACTGCCAAAGGGCACCTTCCAGATTGGATCTAAATGGACCTTACCAGGATGCTCCCTGACTCCAAAGACGAGAATCAGACAGGACAGGCAATAGATTAAACCCAGGAGCAGGGATGCAAATACGTAGGCCCTACGCTGGAAAATGAGAGACAGTGCACAGTGACAATGTGGTACCACACACAGAGCTGGCAGCACAGCCAGAAGTACCTGCCCCAGAGCTTACAGGAGCAGGGGGCAGGTGGGCCAGCCCTTACCGTGTTCTCCACAGAGTCCATGAGGCCAGAGGTGCTGGTGTTGGCCAGGGTTTCGTTTGACATGAAACAGCTGCTCATCATGCGGGCATGGTAACTGCCCACAATCTGCCCCTGGATTCCTGACCCAAGGAGTGTGCTGAACACCTCCAACCCCATTCCTGCCAGGACGACCAGGAGAGGAACCTCAGTCCCACTCCCTGGCTGACGGGACACGTCCCTCAGGGTAAGAGACCAGCTTTGGGAATGGAATTGGAGGCACCAACATCCAGATCTGCCTCAGAAGAAAAGGGTTGCTATTTCTATGTGCTCTGATTTTTTTTCCCTTGGCTCCAGCAGTAAATGCTCTAATGTTTGGAACCAGTAAATCTGGGTTTGAGTCCCCCAGGGATGATACAGATGTAAGAAATGTTTCTGCGGGTACATTCTTTGCAGAAGATGACTGGTTTCATCCCTGTTTTCATATCTCTGGTTTACCCCATCCTCCCTGCAGCCTGGTCAAAGCCAGAGGAATGTATTCTCCTCTCCTCTGGGGAAGGTCTCCCAGGAATGCAGGCAGCTGGGGTTGTAGGGGCACAGACACTTACTATAGGCAGTGGCCGAGTCACGGTCTCTCTGGGTTCCTCCCAGGAACATTGTCAGGGAAGAGTACGGCACGTGGTGGCACTAGGGAGAGCACAGTTCAAACACCGCTCCAGCTGCTGCTTCCCTGGTTTGCTGGTCATGACCCCCCCTTGTCCCTACACACAGCAGATAATGCTGCCTTCTGTGCCACCCCTGTATGCAGGTGGCTTTTCACCCTCCTCTTCTGTGATTTCCTCTGTTCCCGCAAACCAGTGATAAACCACATACAGGCAGCCCAGCTGAATCCCCAGCATGCACCACTCCATCTCACCATCCCTGCAGGGATAGTCTGCAACATCCTGCAGCCCTCACTGCTCCCCAGCTAGAGCTCTCCCAGACTCCACCGAGGTCCCTTCCTGGAGAGGCTGGGGCTGGCACTCCCCAGCTGACCACGTCCCTGCTCCTTGCAGTATAGGATGATGTGTAAGACAGTCAGCCCCAGGCACCATGTTCCTTACAGTCATGCAAGTCTGGAAGAAGCTGTACATGAACAGGTACCACAGGAATTTCAGGGAGGAGGGGGTGGCATCCGAGAGAGTGGACCACGTCATGCAGTAGCTGAGCACCCCAAATGGCATGGAGCATGCGATCCTGGGGAGGAAGCAGAGCTGGTCACATGTAACCCTCAGATAAGGAGGTCACACTTCTCATTGCACAAGGTGAGCTATGTAGCACAGCCTCTTCCCCAGCTTCCAAACCACAGCCCAGCTACTGCAAGATCAAGATCTGCAAAAGGAAGCAGCTTTGCTCAAGTGAGTGTCCATCAGTCAGGGGGGGCTAAACACAAATGATGTGAGAAAAGGTAATGTCTAAGTTGTCCAACATTTCTTATTTGCTTGCTTAACTACTTCAAGTCCTTGCCCTGCAGCAGAACCCTGGAGGCAGTTGTAAGCCCCTACATGCAAGATCTGCCTGTAGTTAGAGTCTGGTGCAGAGCTGCTGGCCCAGCTGACTACCAAACTCTATGTGCCACTACACAGGACTCTCAGAGCACTGACTGCCATGGCCTCAGAAATGTGAGGCCCTGGGGAAAGAGCAAGTGTACAAGCTTGCAGTACATTCCTCCCCTTCCACTGCAATGACATATGGACCCCACTGCATGTGTTATCTTTAATGCCCTCGTGATGTTATGGTTTTGTGATTCTCCATAAGCCACAATCACAGTAAAGCATCCCAGCTACCTCCTTGTGCTAGCGCTGAAGGAATTTGAGCCCAGCAAAGACCCTCCTGAAGCTCCAGCCCAGACGCTTACCATGGGACCAGCTTGCCATATTTTCTCCTTGGGCTTTTGCTGACCAGGAAGCCAATAGCAGGGTCAGTAACCGCATCCCAGGCTCTTCCAAGGAAAATGATCAAAGAGGCATGGAATGGCTCCATCTGGAGAGAAACAGAAACCACAGCTTGAAAGGCAAAGAAGTCCTGTCGAAAAGCTGCAAGCAGTCAGCATGATGCAGCCGACTCTGGCCAACGTTTCATCTGCATCCCCTGGAGACCACTCCAAGTGTTGAAATGGCCCAGAAACATCTCCTGCACGCCCACCAACAATATTTACATGATGCAATTTTGATCCCGTTTGAATGCCTAATTCTGATGAGCATTTCCAAGGGCTTTGGCCACCCAGCAAACTTTCCCCTTGCCCCAGTCTGCTGAGCTTATGCTAAGCCCCTTTGTGGATAACCCCATCTCATATGGCCACTCACCTGCACAACATCCAATAGGAAGATTTGGAGAAAAAACCCAAGGACGTTGCTTGTCATCTGGTAGGGAATGCCCCCAACAGCATAGCAAACCTTCCTGCAGAGTGGCAGTCCTGGCTTCTCCTGCAGCCAAGACACCAAGGAACAAGCCCACCTGAGAAATGACACACACCTCTGGCTGACAGCTAACCTCCAGCTGCTGCTTATCCCATCCACTGGGTTCTCTGAGGCCCATTTAAACCCTGAGTCATGTCATTAACCCCCCACGCACCCACCCACGACACAGATACCTATGCTTTGGCCGGACATCACTCCACCTGATACCCATAAGCAAGGTCCACATGGCAGTTGGGTGCTGTAGGGTGCTTCCCCATCTGCTGGTAATCTTGGTGGGTCAGGGCATAGTGCTTCCTATGCACAACCTGCCCTTGTGGAGCAGCCTGGCTCGTGAGAGCCTGCTCAGCAGAGTTTCATATTCTTCATAAGCTTTCAGGGTCTCTTGCACAGCTGCACTGAGGGGCTGGGCATGCCAACAGCCTCTCTCCTTGCTCCAGCCCACCAGCCCAAATCAACTCCTCGACATCCAGCCAAAGCCCTAAGGCAAGAGCTGATCAGCAGGCATCTGTCTCATGTGCTTGTCTTGGGCTTGTCTTGTCACCAGGGCCACATCCCTGGTGTTTCACCTTGATTTTCCTCAGAGGTGTGTTTGCATGAGATCACAGGCTGCTAACATAAATGAGATACGTACCTCATGCCAGACACAGAGCTATCTGCTGAGCTGGTCTAACGTTGTCCTTTCCTATTCTATTGAGCCACAATCTAGTGGTTCAAGTTCTTTAGTATTAAGAAGTACAAATTGCATCAGGCTTAAAGTGACTGAAACGGAGGCAGTCTGAGGAGAGAGACTGCAAAGGCCAGAGCCCAGGGGATTTCTACAGATCAACAGGGAAAGCACAAGGAGCATTTCAGCATGCCGGAAGAGGGCTGATGGCAAAGCCTCTATTTTATTTGGATGTGGTTAGCCTCAGTAAATACCATACCAAGCCTCAAGTATCTAGCAAGTTCCCAGAGGCGACCTACAGCACCGACTTCCACCCAGCCCAGAATGAACTTGCCATCTAGCATGATACACCTCTGCATCACACAAGACCAGGAGTATACTGCAGAATACAGGGTGAGACCACATAGAAAGCAGATGGCCCATTTGGGCTCAGCTTTCTACCTGGCTGAAGCGGTGCATGGCCTTGGCCGCAGCTCGGCTCTCCTATGAGCAGACCATTGCTAAAGGTCATTTCTGTTGGGATAGGGCAAGCAGTGGTGGGGTCGCAGTGCAGATGCCTGGAGACCAGGGCTGACCTCCTGTCTCAGCACAGGCTGCCTTGGATGATGCTCAGGGTGAACACAGTCATCAGTGACTGAGGTTCCTGGTCTACAACATGTTTTGGCTTTCCCTATCACTGAGCAGCTCCAGCACAGCTCCAAGTACAGCAGGTGGGTTGCTGTCCTGCACCCAAAAAATACACAGCCCTTTCTGAAAAGATGTGGAAGCTCCCCTACTCACACAGGGCAGACGGCCAGCCCAGGCAACTGGCCTCGTCCGGACATGGCTATAAAAGGCTATGAGCTCGTCCAGCAAGAGCAGAGCAGAGAGTGAGGAGGGATGAGCGCTTGGCACGGGGCAGCTGTGCAAGAGGCTGGGCTGAGGGACAGGCTGCAGGGCCACATCAACAGCTGGGTAACAGGGAAATCAAGTCATGGATCACTTCAAATTCCCACTTGCCCTCATCTCTCGAGGGGTGAGGGGGCAAGCTCCGGTTCCCCAGCCTGTTTGGGCTGGAGATGGCTTGCTATGCCACTAACATCAGTCACGCTGAAGCCACCCTCGAGGGATGACAGACCTTCTTTGTAACGGTACCAGGGAGGAGCTTCCAAAAACACAGGCAGAATCCCAGAAAGCAGCATTCCAGAAGGCACCGAGCGTGTTTCCCTCATGCAGTGATTAGCAATAACTCCTCCACAGCCCACACCAGGGAAAAAGCACTAATGTTGCTGTGCCCACCAGGCTGGAGGACGCAGCCTCTTCCTGCACACCCAGGGGAGCAGAGCACCTGCTTTCCCCGTGCCAGGTAGCCTCTGTGGCCAGCTCATGCCTCTCAGCTTCTGGTCTGTTTACTTTCTGCCTTTTACAGCACACAGCAAGAGTCAGGTCCCTTGTACTTCAAATTGCAGACCAACCTTGTCCCACAGGGGTGGCTGAAGCATTAGGCTTGCACCACCGCTGAGGAGCACTTACTCATACAACATCTTGTTTCCACAGCAGTTCTGATTCTAAAATTACAAAGGCATTTCTCTCGGCTGTAGGGTTTTGTGGCAGCTTTTGTTCCCTTTGTGCTCTCAGCAGGTAGGACAGTGCTCCGCACGTCTCTGCCCATTTCACTTGAAAGTCAGCAACAACAACAAAACGCAGAGCCTTGCTTTAACAAAGTGTTCTCAAGCTTGAGTCATAAACACTTTGAAACACCCCCACAGCCTGCGGCTGCTCGATGCGGGTAGGCTCTGTGTGGGTGTGCGCGCTTGCAAGGGTTAGCATGCACACATGAAATGCATTTCTGTGTGTAAGAAAGAAGCACCCTGGGACATTGATCTTACCTCTCTGCAGACCACACCCCTCTGTGGGAGAGCCCCTTCTTGGGTTAACCTGCGCGGCCCAGCATCTTCGTGACCACCTGGAAGCATGACTTCAGACATGACCGTGTCCTTCAGCAGCATGTGGTAGGGAAGTAGAAGCTTTCTTGCCCAGTGTGAGGAGGAAGTTTCCCTGTACGTCAAAAAGCACACCGCAGATGCAGATCAGAGCTGGATGGAGGTTTGACAAGTGAAGATACATCATCTGTGGTGCCCCAGAGGGAGCTGATGGAGGGAATGTAACTGGTCCTGAGGGAGGAGCATGGCCAGACCCTGCCCATGGAGGCAGGAGACCTGGCAGGGCTCACAGTGCAGCATATACTTGGAGCAGTAGCTCCCAGGCTCTCTGCAGTCAAGTAGAGAAATCCAGTGCTCTTCAAAGGTCAAGACGCATACAGCACTTGCTCCCCATCCCAGGGCTGCTGCCACACTGAGATCCTAGACACGTAGAGAAGTCCTTTGCCTGAGCTCCAGACCACTGCAGGAACATACTCGAGCCACCCCAGGACTCCTGCCTCGGCACCAGCAACCAGCAGCTGCAAAGAACCAGCACGCAAATCCCAGAGCAGGCAACCAAAGCAACGGGAGCAGTCATGGAGAAGGCAGCAGGAACAGGCAGGTTCTCACCCTGGGTCACGCCCTGACAAAGCCCCTCTCTCCCAAAGCAGTCCAGGAAGACCAGGAGCCCAGCTCTGGCTCCTTATTTGGGGCTGTGGAAGCACCCTGCCCCTTTGCTTTGCCCTCTCCTTAATGGGTCCAAGGTGTTGGGACTGCTGTAGCCCAGGACAATGTCACTGAACGTAGGAGACATGGAATACATTTTCCTTTCTCTATTAAGCGAGATCTGCAATTATCAACCTATTTCAGTCTGTGAGCTTCTGAGGGATCTCCCATGGCAATGCAGACCCCACACAGTATGTTTTAGCCTGGTGACAAGAAATGTGCTTTTCTTAGTCCCCTTTCACTGACCCTTCATTGCTCATAGAGCCCAGCAGTCTCGATATCACAAACCAAAAATTACTCCTACGTTAAGAGCGGTAGGAGCCCAGTTACTCAGCGCTGGCTGTGTGGGAGCAGCTGAGTTCCCAAGGCAGCGGTGCTCACAGCACACAGCCAGTCACCATTATGAGCATTTGGCAAAGCAAGGCAAAGGAAGAGATCGGCTTCAGAGGACAGAAGGCACACAGCAAAAGGCTGGCAGGAATGGGATCGCACCACCACTCTGCCCAGTAATCATCTGTTTGGCATGTCTAGTCTCATCAGGCAGCTCTTCAAAAAACAGCTTCTCTAGCTAGATGAAACTCAGTCTCCAAGACTGAACTTATATGCAGCAGCCAGAGCAGAAGAACACAGGCAAAACCCTCTCCCTGTTATCCTCCCAGGTTATCAAGAGCCACCGGGAGCATTAAATCCACGTTAGCCTCTCTGTACCAACACCCAAACCCAAGGGGAACACAAGCACCCGTTCTGCAAGGTTCATCACAACACTGTTAGAAAAATGTGTCATCTTCAGCCTTGCTTTGTCCAGTGAGAGTTAAATCAAAAAAACCCAGAATTTCACAGGCTGTCAGAACTTGGTTATTAAGCAACAGCACAACTCAGTAAACAGCATCTCTCTTCACTGCTATTTTAGTGACACCCCAGATAACAAATATCACACTGGACCACAACCAGTGCAGCGGGAGCCAAATCTCTGTCTCCCACCAGCATATCTAAGCATACATCTCTAATAAAGCAAAATACATCTCTACCCGCCCAAGAGGAAAGGGGAAACTCAAAAGGAAATATAACCACCTGATTTTAATTTTTTTTCTAGACCATTTTGTACTGACTCACCACAGCCAATTGCATTTGGACAGACATGAGGTACCTTTGGAAATTGTACTCAGCACTTAATCCTCTGGCTCTTTGGCACTCATTTACTCTCCAGGTGCAAATAGCTACATTTTCTGCTCACAGACTAGAAAGCCAACAGATGACCAACAGTTACCTCCCAGAGCAGCTGGGTAGCTCTCTGTGGCTAGTTCAGTGCACTGTTTCCTTCAACACAGGAAAGCTTTGTTTCTGCTCTGCTCATATCCTCCCAAAGCCTTTTATCAAATTGCTCCATGCCTTACAGAAGACAGCATCACCTGTTGGGTCTAGACAGGATGTCACAATTGCTAGTGCAGCATGGGAGCCCTCAGCCCACCTCTGCACAAGAGCAGGGTTCAGCTTTGTGCTGGAAAAGCAGATTTCGGTGAAAAGCACCAATCTCACTGTTAATCACTGCTATATGCTGGGATACTTGCTGCAAGCAATGAGCTTCCTAATACTGCCATGTGCCAAGTCCTGAAATCTAACCAAACCACCTCACTGTACACTGTGCACACCAAGGGTCTGGAGCAAAAGGATGATGCCCCTTCCACCACTGTGCTGATCTTTTGCTATCATATTCTTAGAAATAGGTTTTGAAAGAATAGGGAAAGCATTCAGGAACACTGCAGCTACACCCATTTTTCTGTTGCACAAATACTCAGCAAAAGGCTCAAAGAAGCCAAAGCTCTGCAGTTTAAGGAACAAGGTCATATTGGAGTTTACACACTGCAAAGGAAATCGTCCCCCCCCAAACCCCTTCTCCACTGCAGAAGCATGAGATCTTATCTCTCAAGGCAGCCCAGCAATGCATGATACAAACAACTCCAATCCAAGCCATGCTAGCTGAAGAGCTTTTCTCAGGGTACTATGACCTAGAGACAGGCTGCCCAGGCAAGAGAGCCCCACTGGGGGGAAGAAACAAATCTAAAGCCAGCAAATGGGAAATTTTTGGCACAGAAGCAAGTGGCAGCATTTGGATATCTTCCACTAGCAAGTCGTCCAAAGATTTACCCCTCCCTTGACTGCTCTAAGCACAGCCAGTGGGTCTCATGTTCCCCTTAGCACAGCTGCCTTCTCTTGCTGGAACAGGAGTCAACAGACTTCAACAGCCACCAAGATGGATGAGACAGGAGAAGCAGCGCTGTTGCTATTGTAGGCCCTGTTAGCCAGTAAAGAGTTAATTTAACGAGGAGTCATGAAATGTACCTGAGAAAATAAGAACATCGGAATCTAGTCAGGAACTCCCAGTGCTGGGACAGATGGGCTCAGTGCAGACAAGACAGAACAGCAAATAAGATAAGCATTTAGGAATGCAGTAAATAAGTAAAAAACCAATAAATTAGTAAATCGAGAGGTGCTTGACACAGGAGCTGTTCAACTGCCAGAGATGTGAGCCTATTGCATAATTAGTATCATGCTGCTCTCGGTAGAAGTGTGAATTGGGAAATGCAGGACTCATTTGGAAAAACTTTTGCTAACAGGTAACTAGAAAGGATTTCTCTTTCCATTTCTGTTGAACTCTGCAGGATCCCTGCTGACAGCCAACCCAATCACCTGGCCAGCAGCTGCAATAAGCTGCTAGCTTGATTTAAACAGCGTGCTTTTGCTTACTTGTTCCATCAGTGTTGCTGTAGGAGCCCTGTTAGCTCTTTGGAATGAAAGTCCCCAAGCAGGCTGCAGCGACACACCCTCCACCAGCTCCCAGAGCCACTCACCGCCATCGTGCCTGCTGCGTATGTTTATGCCACGTGGTACAGCACATGCATTATTTACCAGAGCAAGGAGGAGACTTGCAGCTGAACTCTCAGCAGACATCAATTACCTTTAGGCTCTTCTCCTTCCTGAAGTAAAGTGAAACTGCTTAAACCATGCCACAAAAGCTGGCAGGGTGATCATACCTCATTAACAAGGACTGCAGGCGAGCAGACCCAGCTCTGCACGATTCAGCGAGTGTGTGTGCAATGTAACGTAATGTAATTCCCTTCGCACCAGGCAGAGCACTTGTGTGTACGTTTATCACTGCTGTGCCTGGAGGACAGGTAGGGAAACACGCAGCTCAGAGAAGTCTGGTCTGAGTCGCAAAGCCTGAGAGGAGTGGAAACATTCTTCTTTCATCAGGGATGTGGCTGGGTCACCAGGAAAGCACCCCTGGCAGCAGGCATGGCTGAGAACTGTGAGCTCTGGTTTCCCAGCTCTGCCTTGAGTGACTGTCAGACACCCTTCCTCGATGACACCAGGTGATTATGATACAAGTGCCAATGGAAGCCCACAACCTGGTAAGAAAGACAACTTCATTGCTTAATTAAATCTGTTATTTAAAATTACCAGTCTCCCTCTACAAACATTCTGCTTCACCAACAGAAACAAGACCATTTAGAAGCGGTAAGGGGACAACACTGTCTTGCTTTCAAAATCTAGCAATTCTTCACACAGGCTTACCTAGAACAGAAGACTCCTGAACAGACACCAGCTCCTGCCCAAGGATCTAATGCAGAATCACAGGTCCCTCCCTCATGGTGGGGGACTTTGAAGAAAGCCAGAAGCATCTTGTTTTATGTGACAGTGACACCAATCCCCCAAGACAGTTTTCCACTGTAACTACAGAGTCAGAAGACATATCAACTCAAGGTCCTTTTTCTTGATAACAAAGGGTCTGTAAAGCAGTGCTGCTTTCAAAAGAAACCCCTCCTGACTAAACTTCCAAAGAACATCCCAGGAACAGACTGAAGATCCTTTTAATCACTCGTCTAGATAAAGACACCAGGGAGCTGAAGACCCACCCAAGAAGAGGCCACGGCACGAAGGTCACTTTCTCCTGGAAAAATTTAGTGTTGTCCAGCAATGAGGAGCAAAGACTAAATTAAATATAACTGAGTATAACCAAAGGCAACAAGAAAAAAAAGTCGGGCCCAAATTTAGTCATCCTCTTCTAGATGCAGATGATCCCGCTGAGATTTCTTGCTCCCTATCTCTTGTCACTGCTTCCATTTATCTGCTAGCTGAGCTACCTGAGTTTTGTGCCAAAACAAGTCAACCAGCTAGCTGCTTTGTGCTGTTAATGTTCTTTTACCTGAAGAAGCAGCTGAAGGTACAGCTACACCTAGAAATGGATGTTCCTACATAAGGATCACTGAAAAACTACTTGACCAAAGGCACTGGGACAGCAGAACCTCCTGAGGTAGGCAGACCATGCAACGACCGCGCACCAGGAAACATCCGATGGCAAAAGCGGCATTACAGAGGGAAGGCAAAGTTCCCAGGAAATGGTGCAAAATGCTATCAGAAAACACAGGAACTGAATCTTAACAACACGGACATGTGAAAAGGAAGAAGAAGAAACAATGAACTGTGTATGAAGGAAAAAAATCCCGGGAAGTCCTACAATTACCCTTCTGAGGAAGGGAAAACTGTTAAAATACAGCACTCAAAGCCACTCAGATACAGTGAGACATGAGCTGCAGATAGGATAGCACAGTCATAAAACTGGGCTGTATCTTATCATACAGAAATTGAAAAGAAGCAAGTTTTCACATGAGATGTGGAGCACTGCCTTAGCACCAGTGTGTGAAGGACCATGAAGACAGGCAAGTCTCCACTGTGGAGGGAACAATCAGAGAAAAAAGAAAAATTTCAAAGCTAAAGGCTTTCTCTGGGCAAAGGAGAAAATAACCCCGCTTTTTCACAAGCATAAATGTCAGTTTTAGAAAAGCCCCATCTCAGCCTATGACTGTTAGAACAAAGAAACAGAATGATAAAGGAAGATTTTTCTAGAGGAAGTCAAGTAAACTCTCTAACAACCATCACAAAATATAGGAGAGTCAGAAACAAGCATTTACCTTCCTGGAGGGGCACGTCAAACACCAAATTGCTGCGTCGGTGACAAGGAAGGTGATTTCCTATACAAAACCAATGTGTGTCTTTCCACACACACCCTTTTTCCTGTTCTGGTATATTATCCCTTCCCCGTTACTTAGCCTGGCTGTCATTTTTGCTTTACAGCTTATCTTATAGTGAAACACTCCCCCAGCTCAATGGAGGAGACGGTTTAATACAGCAGATCACATGTATGTTGCTTCCAGCTTGTTCCGCAGGCTCTTCTGTCAGCTTTGGAAGAAGATACGCCTATCGTGGTTGCTGATACCGCTTCAGTGCTCCACTGTGGCACACTTCAGATAGCCTGGTGGCAGGGCAGAGCTGATCCTGCCCGCCAGGAGATAAGGACTGCTCATTACTCACAAAAACAAAAAACAAGAAAAGAACCAGAGGAAGGAGTTGGCAGCGGCGTCCCAGAGCAGCACAAGGTGCAGCTCCCTGCAGACAGCTGGGAGCTGGCAGTTTCTCAGCAGGAGTCTTTGAGGTGGAGAGCTGCTTCTCTGCAGCACTGCCACCCTCCGGCTCAGGGGGAAAACTTGCTTTTGCTAGCAGAGAAGCATCACCGAGCTCGGAGCTCCTCCAGATTTAGCACCTTTCTGTCCCACCAGCAAGGACTGCTGGGAGGAAACCTGGATAAGAAACTTCCCATCGGTGAGCAGAGGTCAGCAGCTAGGTGAGTTGCTGTCTAGCCGCTAACCATCATCTAATTTAGGGGTACCGATGTGTCCAGCTCATCCAGCCAAGACTGCAGATGCCAGCTAGTCACCACCTCAGTCCTCTGATGCCACCAGCTAACCAAGGCAGAAGCAGGAGTCAAATAACTTGTACTCTGTTACATAAACTTTCTTTCTGGGTCTAGGGGTGCATGCTAGCCAGCACTCTGGAAGATGTTGTCCCAGGTCCCCAAAATGGCACGTGTAGAGATCACGAGACAAGAACTCCTCTGATGAACAATTAAAAAGGAGTGACTTCCCACAAGGCGCCGTGACTATATTTAGCTCAGAGGGAAATTCCCTTTCTGAATTCTCTCTGTACTGGTTCACACAGATGACTAAGTGGTTGTAATATACAACATCAAGTGATGCAGGCTGGCAAACCCCAAGTTCACCTGTCACAAAAGATCTTTAAAAATGCTGCTGAGATTTTAAATCTCATTTAGCTGAAGACAGCTCAGCACTGGGAAGCCTGCTCACACTGCAACCCAAAGCAGTAAGAGTAGACATCCGCATGTACATCATCCAAAATACAAGGATAGATGGTAGCCATTTTTAGAAAGGGTCGAACGCTGTTTTCCTATTTTGTGGGCTTTTAATGGTAATTTTCACAATAACTTACAAATTTGCTGTTACACACATTATAGATCCATTTAGTAATGAAAAATGTAAGTTAAGTCAGCTCTCGGTTGAGAAACTGTTGTAAAAATGTCCTTGCTAAGGTCTGGTATCTACTCCCGCAGTTTTGTATTAATGCAGGCAGCCAAGCAAGTTTCTCATGCCAAACCAGTCGAACCTGCTGGCCCTGCCCCAGCCTGCACATCCTAGAGCTTGTTCTCTGCTCGAACCAAGGTGAGGACCTGGAAGCTTCAGAGTGCTGAGGGAGGTGGACTTACAGTGCAGCAGCTGCAGGGCTCCAGCATGACTAAGGCAGGAAGAGGATGGCTTGCTCCAACCCTTTGCACGGCAGCAATCCAGCCTCTCTCAAAGGGATACCGCTGGGTGCATCGCAGCTCCCAGTTAGCTGATGTCTGGAGGCCCGTGGTTCAGCACAGCTCCGTGTTCTGCTCCAAAGGCCAGGGCTAGGATAGCAAGCATGCTGCGGCTTGGTGCAAAGTGCTGTGGCACAACGCTAGATGGCAACTAGTACACGTGACACTACGCCAGCATTACCAGACCCTCGTGTCTAGGCGTAACAAATTCACCCACAGGATTCTGCTCAAGGAAAGATAGATATGGAGACCTGAGCCCAAAACACAAACAGTGGAACAGACCAAAGCTGGAGAACTCCAGGTGCTCAGCTCTACTAGTCCTCAGCAGAGGAGAGGAAACAAATCGAAAGGTACTACAGCTTTGAGGTTTTCCACCTGAGCTGTTTCCATCATCTCAACAATTCACCTCTTAAAATAAAACTTGCTTTACAGAAGGTAAACTCAGTTTGCCTTTTACTTTCAGCCACTTCAGGCTGATTCAGCTTTGTGTCTTCTTGGAAAGAGTCAGCAGCAGGGTTTCTCAGAGAAATGCAATAGGGCAAACTAAAACTGAAGTCAGCCTGGACTGCTGGAGAAGTGCAGGCAGGGTACGTGGGTACTGCAATGAACACTCCTAAGAGTTCTCCTGGGGAAGGAAAGTCAGGACTTTCTCTGGCAAAGCCCAAGTAGAGTGTCAAACCATGCACCTGCACACAAACGGCGGGAGTTTTCCCCACATTGAGCGACGGCTGTTTCACAAAGACTTCCCCCACAATGCTTTTACAGTAGTGTAACCATTATCCTGACAATCAGATCACCCATTCTCATACAGTTTATATTTAACATGCGAAAATAAAGGGAGTACTTTGCAGCAGTCCCTGGAGTAGAGGGAAAAGCAAAAAGATTGTGATGAGCAGTCGATTGGCATGGACAGAAACTGCTCCCTGGGAGCTCCCTTCCCCCTTAACTTCCTCTCTTCTACAGAGTGCAGTAACACAATCCACAAAGGTAACTGAACTCTCCTGGGAGAATTTGTGGCACAATAGGCTGCAGCTCCTTTCAAAACGGATTCGTTTTGTTTATTTATTTTAAAGTCCACTGATCATCACAAAAAAAAAAAAAACATGGCAAATGCAACTAAAGAGAAGAGAGTCCAACCAAGACCTAAGAACCCAGAGCTACGAGTAGATGTGAGCCTGTGTTGCACGGCACAGGTGCATGCACAGGACGAGACGACACATGCGCGCTGCAGGCAGGCGTGTGGCGAGAGGTGGGTTCCTTTATGTTAACCGCTGAACAATGACAGCATTGAGCAGGTTGGCTTCCTTCAAGGTTTGGTTCTCATCAGTCAGCTCTTTATTTGGGAAGGTGGTCATGAGGACGAAACTGGTGGCAGCCATTGCTGGCCGAGCATCTACTATGAAGAGCCGGATGTCACGGATCCTGTCCAAAGGCATCAAACACATAAGGGTGATCCTGTTACTGAACATCCTGTAAAAGCGCACGGCAACAGCCTAAATTCACCCTTTCCAGAGCATGCAACCCTGCAACCGCTGCACTTGCTTTTCAGCTAACAGTAGAGGCCACAGCCAGACAATTCTGATTTAACCTACTCCTCCACAGGCTCCCGTTTAGTGAAATGACACAAGCTGCTTTATAGGTTAAAGACTTTCTGCTAAATGTTCTTTTACACTGCCCAAGTGGAACAGTTGCGTTGTCAGGCGGCTATTTGAAGTGGAGGGCTTCTGAACCCTTCAAGGTGAACAGATTAACAAATGGCTTGACGCTAGCTGCTATAAGTGGCCGAGCTCATCACACACAGCATAATCTAGATGATCTAAACTCCCAAGACCAGCCGCAACAGCAACACTGGATCTATTTCCTGCACCCAATCACAGAAGAAGGTTTTTGTAGCTTTTTGCATCATTCTTGATTCTCTTATAGAAACTGGAGGAACGAGTATAAACAAATGTCCATGCTCCCTGAGATCAGGTAGGTGAAGAAGACTTCAGGAGACAAGTCTAACGAAGCAACAGGGTATAAAAGCCAGCTTTGTCCATCCAAGGGAACTGAACTGCACTAAGAGCACCCCATGGTGCTCTATTCAGCCCAGTAGAAAAGTCTGAACTGAGAATCAGAATAACTGAACCAAGTTCCTAATTATCTGACAGTTTCTAAAGCCCTTAGAAAGGATTCAGGTTTTTTACAGGTGACATTAAGGAAAGTTATGCTGATAATACTGAAGCTCCCAGGTGCAGTATCACTGACTATAATCCATCACTATTTGGAAAGCAAATCCTATCCTTCCAAAAGTTAATGACTGCCTTAAAACCCCATAATAGTTTTATTCCTGTTCACCTATACAGAAGGACTCCCAGAGCTCCCTTTAGCAGGCCAGGCAGGGTTTTAACATGTGCTCCATGTGCAGTGTCATTTAGGCCTCCCCTGTTAGTAACCTGTGTTTCCTGTTGTGTTTGTACCTGTGACTGTGGTTAAACTTCTGGACCAGTCTCCCACCGTCAGCGAGCCGGATTTGGATGTTGGTGATTGGCTCCGACTCATCAATAGTGATGGCAGAACTGGCTTTGGCTTCATTCTCTGCCTGCTGGGCTGGCGAGCTGGTGCCCATCACCTGGGGCACAGTGCTGAGAACAGCGAGACACAAGGCGAGCTGTTAAAAACCAAACAATTCACCTGACTGCAGGGTGCCAGGAGTCAGGCAGCGAGCTTATTGCCTACTGGGCCCAGCTACCAGGGTTCCTAGTCAAGCGACACCAATGCCAGTTCAAAGTGAGAATTTGGGAGTCAGCTAGTCAGCAGGACCTTGTCTAGAACTTCACCTCTACCACCTCCTCTATGGCACCACACCAGGGGTCTTCACACACCCACAGGAACAGGGGCAGTGTAACTCGGAAGCACATGACATACCACAGTGGTTCCAAACTAGGGATCCGCCTCCTGCCACAGAAAGACTGAGCCATCTCAGTACACACCACTAAGCCACATTCCCTCTCTTAGAGGAACACCGCACATAGCATAGGCACTGCATGCCTTTTCTTCAGAAAGATCAATCAAAAGGCTCAACCTAGCAAAACTCTTGAGTGACTGTCTCACATCAAACACAGAGCAAGCCAGCGCTGTCTTCTCACCTGCCCAGCTTCTGTCCTTCTCCAGTAAAAGCTTTGAAGACACTTTTAGGTTTCACATACTCCTCGTCACGGTGATCTTCCATATCCAGGTTCACTTGTCCACCCCGTGCTAACCTGCGCAGCTCTGCTGGGACTTCCCTGCAAAGAGAGCGTCCTAAAGCAGGTGCCTGAAGACGCAAGTCAGGAAAGTGCAGAGAAAAAGTGCCAGCCACAGAGCTCTGGAATTTCAGGAATCACAGTGAGCTCTTGCTTAATTAACAAGGCAGATGCACACATCCCCACTAACAGGCACAAATTACAGATTACTTTTCCCTGGCCCTCACCTGGAGTGACATGACGCATTAGAAATTCTCAGCCCAAATATGAAAGTCTGTTTGTTTGCTTCGAACTCTTAAGGCCCCATACAAACCAAGGTCATTTCCCATTTATCTGAAGTAAATGTTCAAGTCTGCCCTCCCACAGCTTCCATATTAAGAATCTAGCTCTTACAAGAAAGCACAGGTGAAATGTGCCATTGATTCGGCATCCTGAATTCCAAACACGCTTGTTTCAGAAAACAGCTGTTATTTCTCTCCCCTCTTGCTACATACCCTCTGCGGATATCATCAAGAAACTGGGCATTGGATGGATCCTGGTAGCTCCTCAGTTCTCCGCTGTCCAGACTGAATCCACTCTTCCAGAGCTTCAGTACAACATGCACCTGCAGCAGCCCCAAACAACAGTCAGCCTCACTGAAGCATCTCAGTAGAACAATAACCAGACACAAAGTGAAAAGTTCCTGACTGGCAGAGGAATTTCAAGCTGCACAAGACATTCCAGCAAGGTTCCTCCGGGCTGAGGGAAAAACCAAAAGCACTGGCTATGTAATGGTCGTGCATCAAGTCCTAGGAGGTGGCACCACAGACCCCTTTTTGATAAATATGGTTGAAGAGCCAAGAGTGTGCTAGGCAAGAAGCCTAAACCAAGCTTCCACCAAGGCCTAGATGGGTATTTGTTCACAAACCAAGCATGAGAGGATATTGCCTTGATGCTGTTGGCTCCACACCTCTCCAGTGGATAAAGAAGAGTTAATCGCCCAGTGCTCTTTGCACACTATTTTTCACAGTCTGCACTTCTAAGGAACACTCATTCTTCAAGTTCATCAGAAAACTGCTTACCCGACACCCAAGCGTCTACTATTCTCTAATCAGAAATCCCTCAAAAAGCAGGATTTACCATACTTCTGCCCTCTTGAATTTCTATCAAGCTTTATAACTCTCTGGGCTCACAAGCTGTGTAGCTATAGCAGAGAAATCCCTCAGGTGACATCTACAAAACAGAACAGAGATACTCACATCCTGAGCAGAGTTCTGCCTCCTCTCTCCTGCCACATAAGCAGACTCCTCCTCTGGAGTAGCCCCGAGGCGATACCCTCCCCCTGCGAAAGGCTGCAAGAGACAGCGGCAGGCAAAGAGGTTATAGAATGACACAAACCCAAGACAGCTCACTTCCCTTTCCCCAACAAGTTACGGATGAACAGGGGGACTTTGTGGCATCAGCAACATCTATTGTCCTGCAGGCACAGCAACCAGCTTGAACAAGTTAATAAGTAAGCCACAAGAAAGTGGGTTTTCTTGCCACTGTGACACACTACTTGGAGCTGCACTAAGAGAGGAGCCCAGACTTAGCTGTCCTTTTAAGATAATTCCAGGACTCCACAGTACCGAACAGCTGTCAGGGTGGGAGCCTTAACTGAAACGGGGAACAGAGAAGAACTCATCACTCCTCACTTTAGGCTTGCTAGTCTCGCCACCGCTCTTGGCCGTCCGATCAACCGCCACTGCACCATGCTCCTTCGCTCCTTTGAACAGATCCTCCACCAGCTCGTTGGGACTCTTCTTCCTTGGAGGACCAACGATCTGCTGTCCACTCCTCTCTGAGCCGCCTGCATAAAACCTAACAGAGAGCACACAGCTTCTGGGTAAGACTGGACTGCTGCTTCTCCAGGAGACGCATGTGACAGGACCCAGTAGTTTTATATCAGGATTCAGTTCATTTTTGTACAGCTTGGATCTACAAATATTACCAACTACCAGTGGATCTCCTACTGTAGCTACTTCTAAGCTCCTGTACTACAGAAATTTTCTTTTCATGTCAGTTATTGTAAAATTATCCATTGATCAATAGTAATAAAGTGATAATAACTCTCTCAGACCTAGCAAGAGAAACAGTCTAGACTGACAAGGTTCTGTTTCAAATGCTAGTACCAGCTGTATTACCAAGCTCAGCAAGACTTCCAGCAAGTCTCTGACTTATCAGATGGAAGAAGATGGGCAAAATCTAATGGGTATTTTGGGGGAAGGCACACATTCATGCCACACAGAGATCACCACACACAGGACGGATCTGAACTGGAAGCAATTAATCCAGTCAGCGAAGTGCAATTAAGCACTTCTGGAAGATTGGGTTTACTAGCTTCCAGCTGGCTTGTAACACTTACAGAGCAAGCTCATGTCTGTTTGCAGAAGACCACGCAGTCCACCTAGGTGGAGCCACCTTATGATACATCAACTCCATGCAATTTACCTTGCTTATTGACCTTAGGGGTATTTAACTACTTATGGCTGACATCGTAGATGACTTTCTTGCTGGTACACCATGTTCCCATTGGAAAGGGGACCTACATTCTTCTTTTTACCTCCAGGCTCCATTACTTTACCATTAAGCAGCTCTTAAAAAAAAAAACCTAAACCAAAAACCCCAAGCAGAAAAAAAAAGAACCACCCCAAAACCCCAAGCAGAAAAAACCCCAATCCCTGCATTATTCCCACATTTCAATTCTTTATGGACACAAATGATGATTTGGGTTTTTTTCTTTCCTTAGCCAAGGGCTTCCACATCCTACCTCAGGCTTTCTCTCAACAGCACAATTCAGTGATGAAAACTGGTGCTTATACAGCCATGTCGGCACGTGCTTGTGCACAGACTTTGCACCAACCAACCTTTCCACGCCAAACCCAAGATTTTTCACTACCAGAATTATGTATTGACGTATATCTGCTTTTTAAAAACACGTGTACACAAGTGGTAGCCCATCACAAAAGAGCAGGGATACACACACAGGTTTGAAATCTTTAACTGAAAACTTACCGCTGTCCCTCCTCCTCTTCATCATCATCCTCCTGCGCATGAACAAGGTCTCTAAACGATGTTACTCTATGGTCACTGCAAAAGTCAACCAGAGAAGTATGTCAGCCTCATGACACATTTCAACCACATAAACAAAACCTCCTGAACACAGCAGTTAGGTTGACCCTGTTCTACTTTTAAGGACCAAGTCATTACTCTATGAAATGACAGGTCAGCACTGGTGTAACTGTGCTGGTTTTGGCTGAGAAAGAGGTTAATTCTCCTCACCGTGGGGGTCGGCTACCTTTCCAGCTTCCCACGCTCTGCCGCGTGGCGGGGGGGAGCTGGGAGGGGCAGGGCCGTGGTGGGGGCGGCTGACCCCGACTGGCCAATGGCAGGTTCATGCCATACCATGTGACACCATGACCAGTATATTGAGGGGGGGCAGTTGCGGCTCGGAGGCGGCGCGGCGTCGGGTCGGCGAGCGGCTGCAGCACAGGCAGCTTGTTTCAGCGGTTCGTTCCCCCTCTCCCCCCCCTTCCCCCCTCCCCCGGGGCTTTGCGCCTCTCGTTGTTCTCCTTTACATTGCATTTCTGTTGTTGTTTCTTTTAATTTTAATTATTAAACTGTTCTTATCCCAACCCACGAGCGTTACCCTTCTGATTCTCTCCCCCATCTACCGGTGGGGGAGTGAGCGAGCGACTGTGTGGGGCTGAGCTGCCGGCTAAACCACGACAGTAACCAAGAGGTGAACCAAGCTCTTAGACCTCTCTGCCAACCCCACCAACAGAAAACAGCAGCAGGTGCACTGACGGAGGCTCAGGCGCTGGCTGCAGTCACATCAAGTTGTGAGTCTTCAGTCACCTTCCTCGCTCACGTACTAGATTTTGTTGCCTCTTTCAAAGAGCTGCCACTTCCGAACCTGGCCAAGCACACATTTCTCTTCCAGGCCCCATGACAGTCCAGCCTCCACATCCTTCCCCTCTCACTGTTTCTGCTGAGGCTGTTAACTGTGATCCAAACTGCAACAGGGTTCTTCTGCAATATGGATTTTACTCACCCAAGCCTGAACTGAGAGCACTTTTCCTTCAGGGTATAGTTAGTAATTCCTTCTCTTTAAAACTGGACAGTATTTCGCTACAGCACAGGGATTTGGTAAGGCAAAATTAACTTCTTTGTGTAAAATGCTTGATTTGATCAGATCAGGTGTCACACAAAATTAGAAAATGTTTTTCCTGTGGAGATACAATCTACTCAAATGAAAGCGTCACCAACCAATTGCTCAGGAAAAACTTGATTTGTCTTTTGAGGTTAGAAGACAATGAGGCAAGCTGTCCTAACTGATCTTTGGATTGGTTGTGCAATAACATCTGCGCTTGCAATGCTGATGTTTTCACAATTTCTAGAGAGCCATACGAGGCGAAACAGATCGAAATGCAGAACTATTTCTCCTGAAAATTAACCTACATCAATGCTTTAAAGACAGTTTGCATTTTTACACAGTTTTCACTGTCAGGTTTAGAAGCAACTGATAAACAGAACAGCCCAAGCTGAAGCTCCCTCCTCACCTGGCTGCAGTGCCTCTGGTTATAGAGCTGGGCGTCGGCTGGGGAAGAGTCAGAATGTCCTCATCGCCCCCGTCCTCATAGAAACTGGCAAGCGCAATCTGGAAAGAAGCACGGCAGGAGCTTTTCAGGATGAGAGCAAACATTCCAGAACAATAGAAAAAAACCACACAAAAATAACACAGCTGAAGCTTCCATCATGTTGGACCTCGTAAGGCACATCAACACTAAGGACACATCATGTAATTTCTCCCTTTGGAGGTCCTAGCAAGGATGAGGCTTTGCCGACTTCTAATGTCTGGCTCTGTTATGGTAGGACATTCACCACTACAGGTGTGTCAGAGCAACTTCCCTGACTGGAGGCCCTTATTCTGCAATATTTCCACAGGGGTTATGCTAAAATTACTCTTCTGAAACCGCCACTTTTGCAACATCCATGAGTAGACTCAGAGTTTAACACAGGCAAATCGTTTGGGGTGGATAAGAGACAGGAGAGGGTCAGAGTGGTGGACGATCTCCCCCTTAATTTGGGGGTACTGGGACTGCTGCTGACAGCGTGGGCAGCAGAGCAGTAACAACCACGCCAGCATTCAAAGAAAACCTACGCAAACCCGGCAAAACTCAAACCCCTCCGCTTCCTCCCCCCGCGCTGGAAGTTAGTTATGTTCAAATTAACGAAAGAACCAGGAGGGGCTTCGGCAGCAACCGTCCCACGGACCCGCGGCGGGCCGGGACTAGGGAGCGGCCGCCGGGAGAGGCCTGAGCTCGCAAGAGACCAAGGTGCCGGCCCGGCGCTCCCGCCGCCGCCACCGCGACGGCCTCCAAGGCCGCGGTCCCCGCCCGGCGCTGGCCTCGGCCTCGCCTCCGCCGCCGAGACCACCCCTCAGCAGGCCACGCCGGCGACGGGGAGGGCGGAGAGAGCGGGGTGGCGGCGACGGGGCTACCTGGAGGTCCCAGCCGGCGGACTCCAGGAAGAAGCGCGCTCGCTCCTCCTCAACGCCGGTCACGGCCACGAACTCCCTCAGCGCCTCCTCCCTGTCCGCCATCTTGCCGCGGTGCAGCGCCCAAACACCGCCGGGGCCCGCGCCAGCCCCGCCCCGCCCCGTGTGCGCCGCCGAATCCCGCCGGGCAGAAACGCGACGAGAGACGTGCAGAGCCCGGCGCCGCGCACAGCGGCCCCTGGCGGCTCGGCGGTGTCATGCGCCGCGCCGCGGCCGCGCTGCGCAGCGCCCAGCACCGGGACGCTTCCGCCCAACCCCGCCGCGGGCTTGGAGCACCGCCGCTGCCCGGCTGCCCCCCGCTCCCCCCGCTACGGGGGGACATTGAGGCGCTGGAGCGTGTCCAGAGGGAGCTGGGGCAGGGTCTGGAGCACAAGTCTGATGGGGAGCGGCTGAGGGAGCTGGGGGGGTTTAGCCTGGGGAAGAGGAGGCTGAGGGGAGCCCTTCTGGCTCTCTGCAGCTGCCTGAAAGGAGGTTGCAGCGACGTGGGTGTTGGTCTCTTCTCCCAAGTAACAAGCGATAGGACGACTGGAAATGGCCTCAAGCTGCATCAGGGGAGGTTTAGATTGGATGTTAGGAAAAATGTCTTCACTGCCAGAGTGGTCAGGCCCTGGCACAGGCTGCCCAGAGAGGTGGGGGAGTCACCATCCCTGGGGGTGTTCAAAAAACATGTAGACATGGCACTTCAGGGCATGGTTTAGGAGGCCAGGGTGGTGTTGGGTTGATGGTTGGACTTGATGATCTTAGAGGTCTTTTCCAGCCTTAATCATTCTATGATTCTATTCTATGATTCTATGACCTGTTTTGCTCCCACAGCTGGCAGGGCTGTGTGTGACCAGAGCCACATTGCACTGCCGCAGTGGGAGCATGGCCAGTGGTGACCCGGGGAGGTGGGCTGCAGTGTGGTCTGTGCCCCAGTGGGGGTGGGCATGCGAATTGTGGGCAGGGCCAGTCACCCAGTACCAAAGGCACAGCGCAGCCAGGGCATCCCCTGCATCCTGGCACCTTTAATTCCAGGTACACACAACAAAGCTGGCGGTGGCTGAGCCCTGGGACCCGTTCCCAACACCGTGACACAAAGAACCAGGGGCTGACACAGAGCAGGATGGGACATTTGCCCTGGCGTTTAGTCCTCATGCCCTCCCACGCTTGAAGAGGAAGATGAGGAGGCCACCAAGGAGACCCTTCTCCAGCAGGATGACAATCCCCAAGCCAAGGCTGGTGAGGAGGTTAAGACCTGTGGTGGGGACAGGGGACGTGAGTGGCCAGGGCTCGAGAACAGGCATCCCACAGCCCCCTGCAACCATGGGGACCCAGCAGCTCTCACAGACAGTTACCTAGTGATGAAAAATTCCTCAGTCCCTCCCTGGTTGGGTCAGCAATCCACAGAGTAGCCCTCTTGCTAAAGGTGTCCTGAGCATTGTGCTTCACCTGACAGGTGTACACAGACCCATTCTTCTCCTCTGTCACTTTGACGTCCACCAGGCTCCTCAGCTCAAACAAGCCCTGGGGAGTCTCCACTGGCTGGAGGATGTTCTCCACCTTCATCTCCATCCTGTTTTCCAGCCAGGTGATGACCACATCTTTCGGGTAAAACTCCTTCACGTGGCAGGTGAAGTTCACGGTCTTGTTCACCTCAACGGGACTTGGTAGGTCAGCGACCACACGGACACTGGGAGGGACTGGGAAGAGAAGCAGCTCCTGGTGCCTGGCGTCCCCCGGCTATGCTGCCTGCAGGGTGCCCTGTCCCCGCCCCAGGACCCACAGCCCCACACGAGCTGGGCACCCCAAGCACTGGTCACCACCCAGCCCTCACCTCGCAGGGCTTCTCTGAGCTCGTAAATCCCCCTCAGCGGGGCCGTCAGCGTGGGGTGCTGCACCTCGCAGGCAACCTGTGAGTGGACGTCGTCCTTCCGCAGCGTGAGCGTCACGGTGCTGGACATTTCGTAGGAGGGTTTCATCTGCTCAGGGGTGATGTGGGGCTGCTGAGCTGAGACTGGGGCCTCATCCTTGAGCCATCTCACACTGATGTCTTGGGGGAAGAACCCTCCGGCTGTGCAGGTGACAGACACCGATTGCCCTGGCCTCGCTCTGTGGCTGGGCCCGGACACAACCGGGTGGGTGGGTTTGGCTGCAGGGAGAAGTGTGGGGTCGTCAGACCAGACACTGCCAACCCCACCCGGCTCCAGGGCTGCAGGGAGCGGGGTTTCCCACAGGGACATAGATGTCCCTGGGGACCACCCACAGGATCCTCTGCTGGAGCTGCCACCCCAGCCCCTTCCCCATCCCCACTCGCCCTAAATGGAGCCCACCGGGCTGGGCTGGGCCGGGCTGTGCCAGGGGCTGTTCCCAGCAGAGCTGGTTCCCACCAGGAGCTGCTCTGGGAGCCCCACTCACCTTGCACGGACACCTCTGTGCCCTTTTCAGGTCGAGGCACCTCATCACCACGCACCGATTTGCGGAACCTCACACAGTAATAGGTGCCGGTGTCCTCAAGGCGAACATCCCTGATGAGGATGCTGTAGTCTGTGTTGGATTCACTCACCACCCTTGTCACACGGGGGAAGGAGCCCTTCTGATCATAGACTGTCTTGTTCCCACTGCCCCAGCCCTTCAGCCACGCCACGGGAGCAGCGTAACTGCTGTAGGACATGGTGCAGGTGAGGTTGAGTGTCTCCCCCACTGTCACCACCACCTTGTCCTGGGGCTGGTGCACCTCAGAGTCCTGACCTGCCTGGGCATCCGCACCTGGGTACAGCGACAGAAGGGTAGGGGCTGACAAGGGGCTTCAGAGCCAGGGCACAGCACGGGGCATCACCAGACCCCCAGCCCTGAGCCCACAGTAAGGGACAGTGAGGCGTCCCTGTCCCTTGACACTGGGGCAGCCAGCACTGATGGCGACTGTGGGATGGGGAGGGCCTGGTATCCCTGGGAAGTGCTGGAGTAAAACAAACACTTTGGCTGGGGATAAAAGCAAAGCTGGAAGGGAGGCAGTGAGAGAAGAGCCCCAGATACCTGCAGGCACAGGGGAGGATTGCAATGCCATCGGGGTGGGGGAGCATGGCATGGGAAAGGCTCTGGGGCTGTGCAGGACCCCCACTCACCTGGGGCTCTCCAGAGCAGGAGCAGCATCAGGCAGACGAGAGGCAGCGCTTGCATCTCTGGAATCATGGTGACTCCCATGTCCCACTCCCCGACAACTCAGCTCGGCTTGGCTAGCTCGCCTGAGCTTGGCTCAGCTTGACTCAACTCAGCAGGGTGCTGGGCTCTCTCCCAGTCAAAGGGGAAGGAAGGGGCTCACCGCTGGCCAAGTTCCTCCAGGGACCCCTTGCACAAGTCCCAGCCAGTTCCCACAGCGTTGATGCCATCTTGCATCACAAGGTGGGTCCTTGCCAGCAATGTCAGTCCCGCTCTCCCCATGGGAGAGCCATGGCCACCAGCACCGGGCAGCAAGAGGGGCCCCGACCTGGCATGCTCCCCATGCGTGGCCAGCCCACAGCTCGGCACCCCTGGCCATTGTGGGGGCACCCAGCCCTGACCAGCAGGATCGGGGCATGGGCTGGCATCCCCGGTGGGCCTCAGGTGCAGAGCTCACTCGGGGCTTCACTGGAGCCCGCCTGCAGCAAGCACTGGGGCCAGCTTCCCAAACCAGGCAGGGGGACAGAGCCACGGAATAATGTTCTTTGGGGAATTATTACTGGGGGTGAAACTATTGAGTTTGAAATTATTGAGGCTAAAGTTATATCCACATTTTATAAAAGTTGTCTTAGAGATTGGAATGCAGTTGGCATGCTGGAAATGGGTTCAGTGATTGTCCCCTAAGCAACTGCACCTGCACTTTTAGATGTTAGGAACACTGGGGGAGCTCAGCGTCCTAATCTAAGGGAGATAACTGGAGAAGGGAGTGAAGCGAAGGCTTCTTGGCCAAACTCGTCCATAAATCACTGCAGATCCGGGGGCTGGATGGAACCATGGAACAGTGCCTGGACCAGCGCAGTAACATCATGCCCTGTGGGTGAACTTTGCTCATTATAACCTTATTATAATACTAAAATACACACCTCCATCCCAAAGTTACCTGCCTGCAAGGTATGACCACCCCTCACTGAGCATGCGCTCTGAATTTCTCTTAGTCTATACCTTTAAATCGAAGCGAGAAATTTCTACACCAATCAATAACGAAAGTATGTATGACTAGAGTCACTAAGCTCCACCTAAACATAAAAGAGTATAAAAATGACCCCAAGAGAGAGGGATGTTAGGGGAGATACCATCGCAGGCTACGGGGATCAGTCGATGGGCTGGACCTGTCTTCTCCCCCATAGGGATGCCTACTGGGCAAGACTGGAACGCTTGGTTATACCGAGTGATTCCCCCCGGGAAATTTAGAGAACAAGCTTGTTAATTTGTGTTTTGTGTTTTAGCACTTTATACTTGCCCGTGCTTTGCAGGCAGTGCATTTATCACCGGCAATCCGATAAGAACCTGTATTTCTGTTGCTTCAATAAACCGGACGATTAGCGAATCTGGCCGGGAAGCGTTACTGGGCCGAGGGCACCAGCAGCGATGGTGCTGTTAGCGAACCCCTCGCGGACTGACCGTGCTGCGTCGGGAATCACTCAGAACCTAAGCCCCGCCAACCCAGCCCCTCCGACACGCGAGCGCCAGCTGGATTGCAAGGCGCTTTATTTTCTGCCAAATTCCTTCACCTATTAACGCAACGCGGGGTGAGCCCCGGCCGGGCTCCCGGCCGGCCCCGCCGCCGACCCCCGCCGCCCCGGGCCAGGCACCCAAAGCGTTAACAGCCCCCGCCGCTGCCTTCCATTTCCTGCGCAGCTTCTCCTTTTCCTTCTCCCGGAGCCGGCGCCCGACCTTGCGGCGGTGCCGATGGCCTGGCGCGCCGCTGCGGCGGCTCAGCTCCTGCTCGGGCAGCTCAGCCTCCTCCCGCCGCGCCTCTCGGGTGAGTCCGGAGCGGGGCGGCGGCGGCGGCGGCCCCCCGCCCGCTCTCCCGCCTCCCTGCCCCTGCCGCCCGGGGCGGGGGGCGGCGGGCGGCGGCCCGGCCGCCGCAGCAGGTCGCTGCCGCGAGCGGATCGGCAAAGCTGAAGCCCGGACGGGGGGTGTGTGTGGGGAGGGGGGGGGGGACACTTTCCTCCTCCGACCCCCGTTTTTGGGCTGCGCGGGGATGGCGGGGGCCGGGCGGGCGGCGCCGCGCCCTGCTGAGCTGGTGCCGAAGGTAGCAGGGGGCTTTGGGCAAGAGGGGTTTGGGGGCTGCACACAGTCCCGGGCTGTGAACCCTGCTCCTCGCAGAGGCCCAGTAACACTGGCTCGTGTTGTACAGTGCTGCACGTTAACGTTTAACAGCACTCAAGAGTTTTTCCTTCTGTGAATTCCCCTTGGCTCCTTCCGTACCTTTCTAGACTCTGTACACATGCAGCACCTACTGTTAAAAACACAACGACAGGGGATGTAATTTTGTCCCTTGCTCATTCTGAACCTGGATTCCACTGCTTCCAGTGCCTGCAGTTTTCTCTGCCATATGCAGGGGTGTTTCGCAGCTGAGCTGCTGCAAACTTGGAGGAAGCTGGGGTTACTCTGCCTGTGCGGTTGGAGTGAGTGGAGCAAGCCCTCGCCTCACTCCGTCGCTTAGCCCCTACCCTTCTGTCGCTGTACCCAGGTGCGGATGCCCAGGCAGGTCAGGACTCTGAGGTGCACCAGCCCCAGGACAAGGTGGTGGTGACAGTGGGGGAGACACTCAACCTCACCTGCACCGTGTCCTACAGCAGTTACCCTTCTAGCGTGGCATGGCTGAAGGGCTGGGGCAGTGGGAACAAGACAGTCTATGATCAGAAGGGCTCCTTCCCCCGCGTGACAAGGGCGGTGAGTGACTCCAACACGGACTTCAGCATCCTCATCAGGGATGTTCGCCCTGAGGACACCGGCACCTATTACTGTGTGAAGATCCGCAAATCGGTGCGTGGTGATGAGGTGTTTCAACGTGGGAAAGGCACGGTAGTGTCCCTGCGCGGTGAGTGCAGCTCCCAATGGGACACTGATCCCGGGGACCCCATCCCACAGCCCCTGCCTATGGTGGGGTCCCTCACTGCCCCCCCACCCTCTCCCCACTCTGCCTTCTGCCTCCACAGGTTCAGCCCTGGTTCCCAGCATGGCGGCTGCAGCTGTAGTGCTCTGCTTCCTCCTCGGCCTCTTCATCACCCTTTACATGTACAAGAGGAAGCACAGAGGCAAGGCAGAGAGACAGTGCCTGGCCAGGCTGGCGGCCACGGACAGCTTCTCACCCGTCCCTCTGCTGTGCTCTGCAGAGAGCCCTGGCATCCCCAGGTTTGTACCCACCACCTCTTCCTTTTGCACCAAGGTGAGCGAAACACCTTACACACCTGCATTATCCTGGTTTCCTCTCTCTCTGGAGCAGTAGTTTTCCCCAGAAAAGGTCCCTTACTCACAGGCGCATTGCTGCGCTGCATTGCTTCTTTCTGTGTTTCATGGAAGTGTGTGGTGAGGAGCACCCAGTGTTGGGAGCTCCCTGCAGCCCCTCACTGTGGTGTCTGAGCCAGGCCCAGGTGCACAGACAGCACGTTGTTCCTCTCCTCTGCCTTCAGCGTGGGCCTTGTGTAAATTTGGAGGGGAATTGAGGGCTGTGCTGGGTGGGTTGGGGAGGGGACCTGGCTTCCTTTAGCTCTAATGGCCATCCTTCACCTCCAGCAGCACAGTTCTGGATGCAGGGACCTCACATCTGCCCAGCCAGGTAAGGATGAGCTGTGAATATGGGGAAGAGCATCCCGTGCTGATGTCCCAGCTTACAGGGACTCTGCAAGGCTCTGGGGCCAGGGTAGGCATTGGGTGAGCAGCAGCTGCCTGCACAGTTTCAGCATGCTCTGCACCATTGTGTGGGGCCATTTGTGCAGCCATAGCACCGCCATCCTGGCTTGAACCTGCCATTAGGGTTATTTTTTCAAGATTTTTCTTGTGACAGTATTCACCGTTTGTGTGCACTTCTGCAGCAAAGCAGCAAGGAGGACAATGATGTCCACTATGCCGATCTCCAGCCACTGCCCGTGGCCCCGCAGCACAGCAGGAGCCCCAGCGCAGCCTGCTCTGAGTATGCCAGCATCAGGGTCACTGCCAAGTGACGTGTGGCGCAGAAGTCTGCAAGGCCAAAGAACCCGTTTTGGGTGAGGAAGCAGGGACATTTCTGCAGGGCACAATAAAGAAGTGGTTCTGTTTGCATGGCACACCCTGGTTCAAGCTCGGCACACTGTGCTCGGAGCTGGCAAAGCTCCCTAATTCATTCCCATCTCACCAGTGGTGTTGGGTGAGGCTCAGGGCCAGACCCACCATGCCGGGGCTTGGCAGCAGCTCTCCCAGGACCCAGAAGCCATCTCAAATACAGGATGAGACCATGAGGCTGAGCACCTCTGCCTTGTGCAAGCTGGTTTGCACTGATTACACCAGGAGGACTTCATGCACACCTCTCCACCAGCATGGGACACCACCAGCACTTTCCTGGCTCAGCAGGTCCATAATTTCTATTATCTTGTCACTGCACCAAGCCCATCCTCATAAAAGCCATCCTCATAAACAGCTGTGCCATCCAGTCCTGCTGTGTTCGGAGCAAGAGCAATAGTGCCGGTCCCATGGGGTCCTGGGAGACCTGTGGCCTCCACAGTCTCATGTCAGCTCACCCTGTGCTGTTGCTGGGCTCATGCTGAGCCCCATGGGCAGCTGCAGCCTCCTACCCTGCTCCCGAGCAGCTTCCCCAGGCAGGGTGGCTGCTTGGCTCCCACCAAACCTGTGTCTTCTGACCACCCTTAGGGCAGTTCTGCAGCTCTCAGGACAGCCCTTGGTGCCACTTTGCTGCAGCTCAGGGGCCAAGGCCCAGCCCTCGCCTGTCTTTCTATGCCCTCCCAAAGAGGAGGCCAGTATTTGGGAACAGGGTTTATGATGCTGTGGTGAAATCAGGGCAGCTGGCACCAGCCAGCCCTTCCACCCTTCTCCCTGATCCGTGCACATCTGCTGCTCCGGCCCCAGCCAGTCCATGCATATCTGCTCCATGCATGTCTGCTTTGTGCACATCTGCTCCATGCACATCTCCTGCTCCATGCACGTGTGCTCGGTGCCCACCTCCGAGGGGAGCAGGCTGGGAGCTGAGGACGGAGCGTGGCGGTGGCAGGAAGCCGCAGAGCGTGCGTTCCACACCAGGCACCACTGCAGCACCTGAGCGCACGCCAGCACGATGGGTGCAGATGCACCCACCCATGGCAGCAGGTGCTCCCACAGCACTATGTGCTACCACAAGCAAACACCCCCCTTCACAGGCATGGGCTAAGGGCAAAACATGCTTTTCAGGCAGAGGAAGCTGCTGTTTCTGCTGCTGCTGCCTGTGACCTTGAAAGCTGCTCCAATTGCTGGTTTCCAACTTTATCTGCTTTTTACTGTGAAATCAAAAAAGAGAAGTGAAACAAGACAGTGTGAAATAGCAGCGTGTGTGTACCCAGGGGAGCCTTGTCTGTTGGCAGAGATCCTCCTGGGGAAAGAATTGTTATAGGGGGAGGGGGGAGAGGACCCAGTACTGAAATTCATTTGTATGACTGAATAAGCACCTCCTGCTCCAGGGGATGTGACCTGGGGACAGTTTTGGGTCATTTCTTTCTTGGGGACAGCTTGGGGGCATTCAGCCCCCTGTGAGCATGGTGGCAGGGGGTAGTGTGCCAGGGCAGGTGTCCATCACTGCCACCCGCAGCAGCTGGCCCCAGCCTGGCCCCCTCTGCAGCAGTGAGGGGCTGTGGCATGGGGTGCTGGGTTGAAGCCTTGGGCAGTGCCGGGTCCTGGGCAGAGCCACAGCTGCACCAGGCAGTGGCTCATTTCCTGGCTGTGGCAGCAGCTGTTCTGAGCAGGACACAGGGTTTGCCCACCCTCCGCACAGGGGCGACACTGAAGCTTGCGGAAAGCTCATGTCAGGATTGTGAGCAGGACTGTAAAATACGTGGGTGAGATGGAAACCAGGATAGACCTTGCAGTGAGGGGAAATGAAATTCAAGGGGATTTAGGACTTTAGAAGCACTGGCCTGGAGCAGGAAATCCAGTGTGATGCAAACATATGCAAAGCAGCAAGAAGAAGAGCACTGTGGAGTGCTCTGTACCTAGGAAAGGGCCCAGGTTTGCGGCTTACTGCCCAGGGGAGGATTTGGTTGTTATTATAGGAAAATCCTTTAAGCTACTGGCCTGGGGTGTGCTGGCAGTGAAAGCACAAACAAGCGCCCGAGCACGGACAGAAGGTAGGAGCGCGCTGGGGAGCACCTTGCTTGGGGGGGCAGCACCTCATGCCAGGGGCAGCATCAGGTGATGTGGGAACTGGGGTTTCACTGCTCATCCGCAGTGGTTTCCTGGTGCTGCTGGGTGTCACGTCCCGCCGAGTCGCCCACTGGGTGCTTGAGTGAGAAATGCACGCACTTGTGCTGGGTCGAGAGCTGCAATGGCTGGGGCGGGCACGGCACGATGCCAGGGCTGGTACCCACTGTGCTCCTCCTGCCCACAGCTGGGGCCAAGCAAAGGCAACTTCGCTGCAGTGCAGAGCAGAGGCAGCGGCTGGACAGGCAGTGGGGAGAGGCTCGGCATCCCAGTCGGGGTGGGGACATGTCAGCTCCAGCTGGGGTTTGGGCTGTGTCCCAGCGCCAGACCCTGTGCACGGACACGCCAGGGAGGTGGCGAGCCGTGGCAAGGGTGCAGTGGAGTGGATGAAGCTGTGGCAGTGTGTGCTGGCAAACAGGCATGGCAGTGGCCCCTACCGTGGTGAGAAGCTACCTGCACGTGGGTGCTGCGGGGGGTTTAGCTGGGCTTTTCCTCCCCGTGGTGTGTAAGCCCGGTGCTGGGACCTTGTGGGATGGCAAAGCCAACCAAAAGGGCTGGGGAGAAGCTGAGCTGCACTGCGCCAAGGTGGGAGCCCTTGTGAACCCCCGTCCTAGGGAGAGGAAGAAGGCAGGAGCTGGGGAAGAGCCAGGGGGTGCTCAGGATTGCTCCGGCATCTGCTCCGCTCCTGGCCCCGGGAGGTGGGAAATGGCTCCTAGAGGTGCCAACGCAAGAGAGCTGGCAGGGCCTGCCAGGGCACTGGTGCATGCCATGCCGTGTCGTGTTGTGTCATGCTGTGCCATGCCAGGGAGCCAATGTGGGAGGCGCGGGCTGTGCAAAGAGCCAGCAGGGAGCATGAGCCTCCAATGGAAAACATGGAATAATAGGGAGCAATTAGTCCTGAGAGCATGACGGATGGGGCTAGCCCTGCCAGCAAGGGGAGGGGGAGAAATGATTTAATTAACACTGAGGGAGACCATCGTCTCAGCTAGCACCTGGGGCTGGCTGAAGCAGGAGGATGGTGTCCTGGGTGACAGGAGAGGGCTGGCAGTGCTCGCAGGGGGGGCAGGACAAAGCTGAGCTTGTGCTGGAGCCAGGGGTGAGCAAGGAGAAAAGGGGAGAGACGGTGATAAACGCCTCATGCCCTGTCCTGGGATGCTTCATGGTGAGAAGCAGAGACCCCACACACCAGCAGTGCCTGTCACAGGGATGGGTGCCCAGAGGCTATTGCGTCTCCCAGGAGCCAGCATTGCTCCAGCTTGTCCCCTGACAGGGCAGTGGCTCCAGCCAAGGCCATGGTTTCTGGCTGTCTCTGTCCAAGATGCCCTTGTGCTCCTGCGCTGTCTGCATCCCTGTCCTTGCTACTGTGAGACTGGGATGGCCACAAGCCCATCCTCAGGGTGGCTGCTTCCTTTGCACATCAGCATTAGACAAACAGCCATGGGTCCAAGAGAATCCGATGCCACAGGGGCCCCACAGGGCCCCCGTGATGCCACAGGCACCCAGTGATGACATGGGGACCCCATGATGCTATGGGGACCCTGTGATCCCATGGAGACCCCATGATGCTATAGGTATGCTGTGCCAGGACACCAATGGGGAGCAGCACGAGGAGCTGGAGGAACAGCTGGTGCGCTTTGAGGGTGTTGGAAAGGACGAGAGGGTCTCAGGGACACTTTGAATGTCCCCAGGAAATGTCATGTGGTCTGCAGCTGCTGGCTGCCCCGGGCTGGACTTCTGCCAGGAGAAGGAACTGGAGGGAGAAGCCCTGTGATGCTGCACGGCCAGACCCTGCTCACACCAATTTCAAACATGCCAGCTCACCCATTTGTAGCTCCCCGTTTCTCAGGCTTTTCCTTGGAAAGAAAGGAACGAAGCTGAAGTAAAATGGTGACATGATTTATGCTGTTTCTGATTTATTTCATGTCTTACTTATTGAAACTTATTCTCCTGTTTCATTGTTATTGTGGATTTTTATTGAAGGGGATAAACAGGTCTGGGATTTGGGGTTGTCATAGGAACTGTTTCGGTGCCACAGCCTCACTGCCAGCCTCATCCTCCCCCTGGTTTCCTGATGTAGTGAGGGCTCTCACCAGCACAGCAGAGACTTCTCCAGCCCCCCCAAGCACAGCCTGGCCCTGCGGCCATGGGGAAGTGAACTAGGACCCTCAGGCTGCAGTCCAGGGCTTTAAGCTGAGGAGAGGTGGAGGTGCTTGGAAGATGCTGCTTGTCCATGTGGATTCACTGGTGTCTAATAGGAGGTTGTGCTATTGCAGCGATTGCTATTGGGAACCTCTCTGCCCGACCTGGAATATTTTTCATTAAATCCCTGGAGCTGAGGGGGCATGGGGCAGATTGGGGGCTGCCCTCCAGCCATTCCCCATCTCTTCTATTGCAGACAGAAGGGGCAGGCAGTGAAAATGAATGTGTCAAACACATTTGAAAGGAAATCCTTTGTGCCCAGCACTCCTTTGGCCCATGTGGTCCTTCACCACAGGATGTCATGGAGGCCAAGACTCTGGCAATGATTAAAGAGGGATTTCCAGGACCATGGGACTGACAGGATCGTCCGGTTCTTAAGAAAGACTCACTTTGTGCTTTAGGTGTTTGATGGGACATTGCTCAGGGACAATCACCCTCCAGAGCTGGCACGGGGAGGGTGGATCCAGCTGCAGCAGCTGGTCCTGCCAGTGCCTAAGACTGGGTCCCAGGGCAGGCAGGAGGGGTATCCTGCCTGCATTGGGGATGCCTGGGGCTCTTCATGTTGGATCAACTGTTGGTGGCACATTGGAGTGGTCTTGGTCCCCCTAGCATCCACACGTGCATCATGCCCAGAGTGAGCTGTACACAATCATGGGGATTATGTCCAGGTGGGTTATGTCCAGGGAAAAGAGCCAGGGGCTGCTGCTCAGGATGGGGAAACCTTCTGGGGGGCTCCCCCTCCCAAGGGTAGCACAGGGCATCCCTGTCAGCCAGTGAGGGCAGGATGCTGCGGGGGTCCCTGGTGCTCCCTGCTCCTCCCGGCATGGAGCAACCTTAAAGCTTGTCTGTGCTTGGCAGCAGCCCTGGCGCTGGCAGGGCCCGAGCCTGGCACAAGTGTCCCTCTGAAGAGAAGTGCAGGGAAGGGAAAAAATATTTAGAGAGGCAGGAGAAGGGGGAAAGCAGGCGCTGTGGGACAGAGCCACGGAGGAGGCTGAAAGCGCGCTCTCAGCGGGCTTTTGTTCGCCCTGGACGTGCCCAATGGTGCTGCCAGCATGGAGGGGCTGTGCCGGCGCCAGTAGCTCCCAGTGCGGTGCAGCCAGGCGAGCCCAGTGCTCCAGCAGCCTGCCTGGCGCCTCAACTCGGCAACGTGCCCTTTAGCAGGATGTGGCCCCTGCAGAGCTTTCGGCAGGGAGCTCCATCGCCCCGGCTGGGCTCAGCCCCTCGCTGCCAGCTGCGGGGTGGGCAGTGTGGCGGGATCAACAATGCGCTCACTAAAATAATTGCTTCTGACAGATCCATGTCTTCCACAAGGTTCAGGCTTAATTTTATAATGGTATCGGTAACTATGGCAACGTGTAAAAATAACATATGCCTTAGCCCAGCAAATTCTCCATAAACAGCTCCTGTCTCAAGGAGCTGAGGGAAGCCCCGGCCGGGCGGGCAGCAGCAGCCCCCTGTCCACAGCACTGCCATGGCCGGCTGCCTGTGCCTGGGTTAGTGTTTGGGTTAGGATTCACACGATGACTAATTAGGAGTGTTAACTACTTACGCCTTGGGATGATGATTTCATTTGCTAATCCTTCAGGCTAGGCAGAGCTCGCAGCAGCTAATTGGGTGGATATCATTAATCCTGGCGGTCAGGAGCTGCTGTTAAAGGGCTGCAGTGCAACAAAGGCTGGAGCGTCCCTTGTGCGCGTTGCAGGGCAGATGCTTTGCTGCTGGCTCTCAGGGTTCCCTCCTGGCACCCAGGACCCAGCACAGAGCTGGCAGCCGCTGGGGGCTGTGCACAGTTGACACCCTGCAGCACCACTGGGCCAACAGTCCCATTCACACCTAGAGCCTCGTCCCAGAGCTGTCGCTGCTGCACGTGCATGCACATGTGCATGCACATCTACATGTGTATGTGCATGCATATGCAAATGCATGCACATGCAGAACAGGTTTCCCACATGCATTAATTCCCCCTCAGCAGACATCAGCTGGTGCCGACGTGTGCCTCAGCTCAGACACCTCTGGTCACCACTGCTAGTAGATGATCCCAGGCAATATTTTCTAAACCTGTTAGACATCCCACAGACCCTCTAAATCCATGATCCCCTTCCATGGCCCCAGCAGTTCTCTGGCCCCTGGCCCCGCTACCTGGCCCTGCGCCATGCCAGCCCCGCCAGCCTTGAGGCTTCACCTCCGGGGTAGGATGGCAGCATTTCACAGCTCTGATGTGCAGCTCCTTATCCAGGCCAGGCCAGACCCTTGGGACTGATGCAGTCACCAGGAGCATGGGTGGATCCTGCAGAGCGAGAATTAATCCTTGTGTTTTTTATTGCCTTCAGCTTCAAAATAAAAACCCAAAAGACAAAACAATACAAACCCCTTGCAGAAGCATTTTCCTCGAGCCCCCCAGCAGCAGGACAAGCACGGCCCCAGGCCTGCAGAGCTGGGAGTGCTGGATCAGGCAGCAATGGATGTACCTGGTCTCAACAGGGCCAAAGCAAACAGCCCCATGCTCCAGCACGTGGCTGCCGAGCTGCAAGGCTGCTGTGGGGACAGTGCAGGGATAGCTACCGCAAGGACCACCCGGTGTCAGGGCTGGGGGCAGCACTGGAAGTGCTGGAGGATGGTCAAGACAGCAGCAACCCCCCTCCAGGGCTGGATCTGGCCATTTTCGGGGGGTACATCCCCCCTGAATCCCAGTCACCATGCAATTGCCATTTCCACTGCAATGTGTTAGATCAGCACTTTCACAAAAAACCTCAGTAAAAGCCCTTGCTGCCAGCCACACCGTTTCCTCTTGGCACCCTCATTAATAATGCTCTGTAAAGGGTGATGTGGGGTTATACAGGGTCTCCTGCAGCCCATGTGCCCCGACTCAGCTCTCCACTGGGGCATCTCCCCAGCTCCAGAGGTGTGAGCACCTGGCGCCAAGGTCCAACAGCACAAATCCACCCGCCAAGCCTGGGCTTCAAAGTCCCACAACTGTCCTGGTGCCTCCAGTGAGAGCTTTGATGAGCAGGAAGTGATGGGCTGAGATAGCTTAACATGATAAATCCCCCCGCGTTAGCATTTTTATTTTCATCTGCAGCTGCTCCGGGACTTTATCAGGCAGCACAGCCTGCAATGAGTTTCAGCAGCCGTGCCTGGGAGTGCGCTGAGCATTATCTGCTATTGCAGCATTGGATGTGCTTTCATGATAACAATTTGCAATCAACAAAGAACTTTGAGAGAATGCAGAAAAATAAAAGCAGAAAAAAACTGAGATGATATCACTCCTTCCTCGGCCAGGCTCCTCATCCCACCATGGTCCTAGTGGTACCACCAAGGGGAAACAAGGTCTTCTCTAAAATTGCTCCATGGGGATATAGGCTCAAAGGCACCCGTTGTTTCCACACACATCCCCACAGCCTGCACCCCGTCTTCCCACTTGCAGCACCCTGTAAGCTCTCACCCTCCAGACTGTCCTGCACGGTCCCTGGCTGGCCCCAGACATGGGCATGGCACTGGCAGCCCCCAGGTTAAGACTGGGGGGCAGCTGGAGGAGGATGCACTGCACCCAATGTGGGGAACTGCCAGCAGCTCTGGCAGGGACCTGGTCCGTTGGGGAGAGCCACAGCTGCAGGGGCTCCAGAGGGCAAAGTAAATATGTTTGGCATCAGTGTGACAAGGCCTCCCATTAGCCCCCAGCACATAAATTTGGCCGTGGGCTGGGGGAGCTGCATGTGTGTTGTGGGGATATGGGTACTGGCACTGCCACAACCCCACAGGTCAGCGTGGGGCAGAGCATCCCCCTCCAGAGCGGGGGTGGAGGCTTCAGCTCAAACAGCTCCCAGGAGTCCATCAATGATTAACACCTAGCTCTGAAATGTCCCCTGCACAGCTGGAGCACCCTGCCTGCCCTCCCCTCCCTGCCACTTTCTCCTCCACTGCACTGCTGATTCTGGGGCTGAGCATCCCTTCCATGCCCAGCCTGGGGTGAGGAAGGGCCCCAGGGCAGGCCCTGCTCAGGTGCTACCAGGGCTGCCTGCAGCTCTGGAGCCCACAAGAGCTGGGGTGAGCCCTGGCTGTGCCCCTCAGTCAGTGTGGATATCCCCACAGCCCCTGAGCTTTGCAACCACTGGCACAAGGGGTACAGAATTGCAGCCACCCTGCGCCTCCCAGTGAGCTGCTCTGGGTGGGAGCTGCCTCATGCCCCAGTCCCCATCCCTGTGCTGTGCATGTGCTGTGGACCCAGGAGGCTGCAGCATGGGACTGCTGGGGCTTTGATCACCTGCTGCACCCACAGCCAGTGAACAAATCCTCCTCCAGAGCAAAGGGCAGGATCCTGCCTGCTAAGAAAGGCCATCACAGCTCTCCAAGTGCTTGCGGCAGCTAACCGGGCAGCAAGCGCCAGCCCTGCCAGGGCCGTGTTCTTCCGAGCCACCCCCCACAGCCAGGTTTTCTCAGTGTATCAGCAGTTTCACCCTAAACCCCGTCTGTCTGTCCATTGCCTCCAGGTCAGCTGGCTGCTTCCAGGCCAGGCACAGGATATAAACCACCTTTCCTGCTCTGACACAGCTGGGAGGAATTCCCCAGTCAGAAACGTGTGGGGCTGCGTTAAGGAAGCCTGGCTGAGTTACCCGCAGGGTGCTGCTGCTGCGTGGGAGCAGCCCACAAGCGTTGCATGGCCCAGGGATGGGCAAGCCACGGTGCAGATATGGTCTGTGCTGCAGCCCACATGCTTCTCTTTATGTTCGGTGGATGGTGGTGAATGGTCTAATGTTGGCTGGGCTTTGCTGCTTCTGCTGCCAAAGCCCAGAGCGATGGTGCACAAATTCCATGAAGTCACTCAGAGCATCACTCCACCCCAGCAAAGGCCAGGACGGGGCAAGCAGTGCCGGCATCCCTCCCTCGTCCTCCCTGAAAGTAGTTTTATGGGCTTAGAGGGGACCAGCTGATCCCAGCAGAGTGCTCAAGTGCCACTAAAATTAAGCAGGCTCTGATTAGGAACCCAGCTCCTCGAGGCTGCAGTAATCATCCAGCCAGTGCGTGTGTGTGCAGAGGTGGCCTCCGCAGAAAACCCCCACACCAGCGAGCACCTCTTCCCTGCTCACCCCAGCACCAACTGCACCACGGGGGCTTGAGAGCTCAGGCAAGGACCTGAGATATCTCAGCTCATCCGTAAATCATGCAATAAAAGCTTGACCAAAGCAATTACAGACAGTTCCCGTGAGCCCCCACAAAAGATAAGGGGCAAAGCCCATGCACAGGCTGCTCACACAGCAACCTCCACAACCCACCCCTACCATTCTTCTGGCCATTGCAGCCTTAACAAAGCACCTGTGGCTCATTACCCACACCCACACCCCCTCCCCTCCCCGCCCCCGCCCCCCCCCAGGGCCTCTCCCACATAAGGGGGTGGCTGGGTATCCCTGTCTTTAGCTGTAAGGTGTTTATGGTGGTGGGTACTGTAGCAGGACCATGTGGTGAGCAGGAAGGTATGATACACACCCCAATTTCTTAAATCAGTGTTTACATGGCTGGAGTGCTCCTATTGTGGGAACCTGCCACTTTCACCCCTTCCCCAGGTCGTGGTCTAGCTCAGTCACCCCTGTGTGCTGCTCCTTGCAAACAAGCTGCAGGCCACTTCTTTCCATCCTCATGTTAACATATTGCTTGTTATAAGTTAACATTAGATAAACTAATTTAAGCTCTTTCTGTACTGGATGTCTTGGATTAAATTGGCATGGTACCTAATGAAGCTGAAGCTCCATTTGTTGTGCTGGAAGCCCTAAATATCAGCAGTGTAATTGGTGCTACTACCTACTTTAGAAGACATTTGTGTGTTTTTTCTCACAGCTAAAAGCTCTGTGAGGGTGCTAATTCTGAGGCCTGATGGGTGGTGGCAGAGGTGAGAGGGATGAAGGATGTGTTCACCTGGCTCATAGGGTGGAGGGGGATCTTGAAATCTGGCTTTGGAGCTGGAGGACAGATGGGGTGAATGTGCACAGCCCGGTGCATGTGTTGCTCTCTAGCTGCTGGGAGGTTGTGCTAGCTTGTGTGCACCGGGGCTGTGCTCAGCTCTCTGATGTGGTCGCACACCTTGTTTTGTTGTGGCAAGCTATGAAAGTGGTGCCTCTTGGAGTGCTGGGACTGGGCTGGGTTCTGTTTGGGGCTGGGCCTGGGCCAGGATATATCTGGGTGGCTCTGGGCTTCCCCAGGGCAGTGAGTCCGTGGAACTCTGAGTGCCTTGGTGGTGGTGTGCAATGCATTATTTAGGTTTATTGTGGAGGGATCCCACAGGTGCTGGCTGCTTGCTGGTGCTTGGGCACAGTTCTTTACCTGCAGCCCCAAAACAGCACTGCTGGATGCTGGTTTTAGGGTGCTTTCTAGGCTAATGTCCAGAGTATTGGTGTTTTTTTCTACATTTATCTCTAAGATTTCCCTGATGGCTTGGGTTTTGAGGTTACAATGAGCCCAAAAGTCCTCTGAGACAGCCACTGTGTCCTGGTGCAACCTGGCTGGTCGGTCAGGCTATAACTAACCTTCCCACTGTGCTGTATTATGCGGGGCTGGGGAGCAGGGATCCTGAGGGGGAAAGTCCTGGGCAGGGAAAGACCTACAGTCACCTCCCACATTAGTGAAATGCGGCTCATTACCAGGCACAAGTTTGGTGCTGCAGGGCAGGAACTGAAACCTCTCCCATCTCCATCACCTGTGAATCCTCTTCCAGTGGAGTGAGACACCACTTGTCCCTGTGGGCTATCCGTGCTGGGAGGGGATCAGACAGGCTGCTAATCAGGGGATGAAAGAGGAGTCTGGGCAAAACCAGTGCTGCAAGAATTTCTGCTGGGATTGTCCTGGTGAAACTGCAATTGCCCCTGTTGGATGCTGCCAGGCTCAGACAGGAGGGTCTTTTTGGGCCCCTCCCAGAGTTGGGGTGCTGCTGCCCTGGACAGGGGTCCCTGTGCAGGGCAGGATCCCCACCTCCTCCTGGGGAGGAAGCCACTTGCACAGCTGGTCCTGCTGCCTGTGCAGAGCTGCCCAGCTGAAAAATGGGGAAATGCAAAAGCGAATTGGTCTCCTGCTCTCTGCTGGGAGCAGTGACAACTCTGGCTGGAGGCTTTTTCCCCAGGAAGGGGACCAGAGCCATGCCTGGCCCAGCCTCCCTCCAGCACCCAAACTTGCAGAGGTGGGTGAGCAATCCTGGCCCAGGCGGGCTGGAGCGTGTGCCTTCCCCAAAAGGGTGCTGGTAGTGTGATGCAAGTTCCT
The DNA here is from genome assembly GCF_963921805.1 of Phalacrocorax carbo. NCBI lineage: Eukaryota > Metazoa > Chordata > Aves > Suliformes > Phalacrocoracidae > Phalacrocorax > Phalacrocorax carbo. The sequence continues at coordinate 8,779,407 of NC_087526.1, read as the reverse complement.
CACTGTCAAAGCTGTGAAAATCAATCTATTCTTGAAAAGCTCTCCTGAATTGCTGTCCTGGTCCCCTACACTGGCTGCTGCATGGCTCCTGGGGCTGGGGAGACCTGGGCTCCGAAATCATCCCTGGGGGAGCAGTGGTTTTGAGCTGAAGCATGAAAATGCTGCGAGAGCGAGAGCAGCCTGGCTGCCCGTTGGCAGCACACAGAGTCTGGCAGCACTGCCTGCCCTGCCAAACAGCGCAGCAGCCTCCTGCTCACTGTGGGTGTTTGGTGCAGAAGGATGCTAATGATGGCGTTGGCCTCCCAAAATGCTGTGCTCTTGCACTGTCTCCAGCATTTGAAGGAGTGGAGTGTTCTTCTCTCCCAGGTTCATTGCCAGCCTGCAGGGCAGGGGCTACGCTGGCAGGGTGAAACCTCCAAACCCCCCATGTCTGGGTGGGCTGCTGCAATGCTGAGTGGAAAGGCTGTGGGCAGAAGGGGAGGCAGCTGAGCCTGCCCATATGCTTCCTAATGGGGAGCAATAGCAGCTCTTCCCGGGCAGCTCACGCTGCACCATCTGCTCTGCTGTGGTACCTTCTCTTGTAGAGCTTTTTTAAGCTCTAACTTTCCTTCCCCAGCATTCTGTGGTGGCTGCTTGCATATGGGCTGTCTCCGCTTTGTAATTGCCTCGAAACAGGTTGAACCTTCAATGCTGAGCGGGAGGACAGCCCAGACAGGCTGAAGTCAGCCAGGCCTCCAGGAACAGTGCTTCCATTTAAAAATAACTAGGAGAGAGGTTGCAAATGACTGCAGCGTGTCCCACCAGAGCTTTTCCCCCTTGCTGGGTGCCTGCTCCCAGACTTAGGCTGGGTGGGATGTACTGCCCATGGCAGTGTGGCTGCAAGGTTTCACAAACCACTGCTATTACCATGTCCCATCCCTGTGCAAAGTGATTATTTATTTCCATTCCACGCTGCATGTGCAAAAGGCCAAAGGCCAAACCCAGTGACTCCTCTGGGTCCCTGCTGCTTGCTCATGCACTTGCCAGCTGTGTGAAGGGGAAACAAAAACAATGGCTTCACTGGGCTCCTCAGGAGCAGTGCTGGCCACAAATTATTTTACAGTAGGAACAGTGCTGGCTGCAGTACTTGAGTGCAGCCTCCAGCTGCCTGGGGGGGGTCCCAGAGGGAGGTGCAGTGCAGATGCCTGGGGAGGCCGGTCCTGGCTCCCAGCAGCAAAGTGAGCTAAATTAAGGCTGGATAAAACACATGGGCGTAGCTGGGACCGAGGGGGAGGCTGGCGGGGATGGGAACGTGCGCAGGCTGATGCTGTGCACGGATTGATGGTGCCAAGTCACTTCAGATATCTTTGCTGTTTGTTTGTGCGAAGCTCTAAATAAAGCCAACAGCCCCAGCAGCTGCCTGGGGAGGGTGGAGGGAGCCGCAGCCAGTGCCCCAGTGTGGCACCCAATGCTGCCCTTGGGGCCTAGCCTGGCATGGGAGAGCAATTGGGTGTGATCTCTGCTGCTGGGATGCTGTGGTGTGGAGTATGCTGGGACTGGAAGCCCCTACTCAGCAGCGTGTATACCCCATCCCTGGGCCGGTGGAGGGGAAAGCAGGGTGGTTTCAGGACCCACAGACAGTGGAGTATGTGTCCTTGTGCCTCCCCTGGGAGGGACTTTGTGTCAGGGAGAAGCAGGGCTGTGCAGGGGCGCTCATCCCATGGATGCTCCCATCCAGATGCCCTCCTCCTCTGCACTCTCCCTCAGCCCCATCTCCCATTGCAGCTGCCTCATCCTCAGGCTCTCACCTTCCCCTGCCGTGGGCTCCTGCTAAGCCTGTCCTGCTGCAGGGACATCGTGGGCGCGTCTCTAGGACCCCCTGCAGAGAGGGGTGCAGGTATCTCTTCTCCCTCCCCATCTACCCTCCAACTATCTGTGCTGCACCAGAGTCCCTTCCTTGTTCTGTCTGACCCCCATGGGCTGAGCTGGCCTGTCCACATGGCACCAGCAGAATACTGCTTGTGCCTCTGCCACGGGCTGTCACAGCTCAGCTGCTGGCCCTGCACAGTCCCCTGGAAATCACAAAATGCCCTGCATGTTCAGGAGCCCCAAGGCTGTGTGCCCTCCCCTGGCACTCTTGAGTTTTCCCCACCCAATTCCAGTGCAGGGGTACTGGTCTGCGTGCTGCGGCCATGCCAAAGTGGTTGGCCGTTCTGGTCCTGGTGCAGGAAGCCTGTAGCAAGTGGGGAGACCCCAGCCACCCTCTGTGCAGCACTGGGGCCACTGAACCATCTTTCCTCTGCGCCAGCTGCTTCCTCCGACCCGGCCCGGCGCCCTGCCTGCCGTGGGTCCTTCTTGCTCGCCCCAGGGAGCCGGGCACCCCTTCGACCCCCGGAGCAACTCACAGCCCTGCCCAGGGGTCCCGGGACCGGCCCCGGGGGTCTTCCTCAGCCCACCTTAAGGCAGCAGCACGCTGGGCGCACCGAGGTGACCTTACAAAAGCAAGTTTGCTCCGGGCCAGGCGGTGCTGCCTTTGCCCCCGCCGCCAGCGAAGCGGCCTTAAACCGGGGCTGCTCGGGGCGGGGGAGCTCTCCGAGCCGGGGCCGGCCCCATCCCGCCCCGGTGCCAAGGCAACGGAGGCGGCGCGGAGGCAGGCGCGGCGCGGCTCGGTACCGGGGCACGCGCCCGCCCGGGGCCCCGGCGGCGGAGCCCGAGCCCGGGGCCCGGCCAGGTCAGTGCCCGCGGGCGGCGGCGGGGCCGCGCCTCTCCGCTCTCCGCCCGCGGCCGGGGGTAGGCGGGAGCCCAGCCCTCCTTCCTCATTTTGGGGCTGAGAAGAGCGATTTCCTTCTCCTTCTCCAGCTGCAATTCTGCTTTTTTTTTTTTTTAAGTAAAAAAAAAAAAGGGGCAAAAGCAAAGCCCAAAGCCAGAGCCGCGCTCTGAAGCCACTCTATCTCTGCTTCCCAGACAGAGCCGACGATGGAGCCGCTTCCCCGCAGCCCCGGCCGTGCTGCCTGGCCGCTGACCTGCCTGGTGCTGCTCTCCCTGCACGGCTGGCCAGGTAAGCCATGGCTCCGACCTGCGACCGCCTCTCCTGCTTCTGCCATCCCGCTGTTCTCTTGTGTTTTGCCTTCCCCCCCCCCCGCGTTTGCCCTCCATCCTTGTCTCTCCCCTCTGCTGCCCCTCTGCCGCACACCGCCTGTACGCGACATGATGCTGTCTCCCTGCGCACGTTTGGTTTGACCTTTCTATGAGATGACCTAGAGCGCGGCGATGACAGAGGGGAGCAGGGGAGCTCCCGCAGGGCCCTCGCTCGGCTGCTCCTCTAGAGCCAAACTTCAAGGCAGACATTCCCATTTCCAGCAAGACGAGGGAATTATGCAGGGACATGAAGCGGCATGTTGTTCCCACCTATTTGCTCCCCCTGCCAGCTATGTGAGAGGCAAATCTCTGCAAGCAGCTGAAATTCCCACTCGGAGGCTGCCTGGAGATGGGGAGGATGGTAGAGCGGACAAGGGGAGGCTCTGGTGAGGGCAGCCTGGCTCCTCTGCTGGGAACTTGTTTTTCTTGCTACCTTCTGCTTTACCCCTGACAGCATGCAGTTGTTGCTGCTCTACACAACTGTTGAGCACCAAAGTGGTGGGATTGCACAGTCTTCCCAGGTACCTTGTGCCACCCAGCCCTGCTGCAAGCACTGGCCCTGGGTCACCTTGGGCTCTGGCTGCTGGCCCCCTGGGTGCCCCAGCCCTCCCTGGGGCTTGTGGCTCCGCCAGTCCCTTATAAAAGCTTGGGGATGCAGCATGAGAAGGGATGATCAGACTGCACTGCTCCCTGGCTGTTTCCCTTCTCTCGCTAGCAGCGGGAAGTTCCTTGACCCACCAGGAACGAAGACCTGTGGTGGCTGCTGCTTTCAAGGATGTTTTCTTTCTAGGATGTTTCATGTCAGTGCTGTTCATCTCTGGTGATATTGCTAAGGAATCGCTCTCCCTCCTGCCCAGCGCTGTCTGCGCCTCCGGGGAGGGACGGGGCTTTTTGTGCAAACCTCCTGGGGCAATAGTAGTGCACGTTCAAGAGCATCTTGCTGCTGAGCTTTTTGCCTGCTCTGTCCAAATTTCGTACCTTCGAGCCAGATGCCACTACAAATAGCCCAGCCCAGTTCCCATGCAGGTGAAACACTGTCCCATGTGGGGAAAACCCATGTTCTCCCAGGCCCATCGGAAATATTTACCATCTAAGCTTTACTTGGGCAGAAAGTTGAGTGCAAACTTGAGCAGAAAGCAAATGCTTTCAGCACAACACTTCTTGCTTTGAGTTGCCTGATCACAACTGAGAAGTGTTGGCCCCAAGCTGAAAACTCGGGGCTGCTGAAAGCCAAGAAGGCTTTGGCGACGAGTGCAGCTTCTCAGCGAACTGTTATTTCCTGCAACGAAAGAATGGCTTGAGCAAAGCTTCTGAGTTTAATTAAACATGGCCTTGGCGTAAGAACCCCATTTTTCTAAGCCAGCCATAGGAAAAGAACCATCCTGGGGCAGAAAGCCCTGGGTTGCAAGGTGGCTTGCATCCCTGATTTCACATGCAAGCATGCAGATTTTTTTGGTTGTTTTTTTTTTTTTTTTCCCCCTGCGGTGAACCCTCTTGGGCCATGGCTCAAACTAAGCCTGAACTCTCCTGCTGCTGGAGGGTGGCTGCTCTGACAGCACTTCTGTAGAAGCAAAGGGGAAAAGGGAAGGCCCTGCAGGAGATCTTCCTATAGGGCAAAGAGGAGCAGGATGCTGGGAAGCCAGATTGCAAAGCCCCATTGCAAAATCTGTGCCATGCAGTACCCTTTTGTGCAGGCGTTTCTTGATGGAGGGTTTCAGCTGCACTTCGTGGAGCCTCCTCTAAAGAGGAAATGTGTTGCGTTGTGGGGCTCTGGCTTTCAAGCTAAATTTCTGCTAATGCTGTAGGAGGGAAGCTCACAAATGATGGCTGCGTGTGATCCGAGGCTTCCTCTGATGTCACGCATGTAAAATATAGCCTTTACTATAACTGTCCCCAAGCCGCTCTGGGATCTGCATAGAGCTCAATAGCTACCTCCCTTCTTGTCTTCCCTCCAAACAGCAGATTCCAGGCCCTTTTATAGGCAGCACCTGTTAGTTTCCCCTGTGGGCAGCCCCACTGCAGGTGAAATTCCAGAAGGATTATTCTGAGGCTTCTCTTGCCCGTGGGCCTGTTCCTTCAGCAAGTGACTGGGGGGCTCTGAATGCCAGTGACCAGCTGCATGTTGCTTCTGGAGCATGCAGCCCTTCCCTTGCCATCCCAGAGCTCCTTACCCAGCTCCTTCAGAAGGGGGGGAAAAAAAAAATCTATTTTTATCAGGAAGCATCCAAGCAGCCTCTCCTGAATTAAACCCTGGCCTCTTGCAATCTCTTTGGTATCAGATACTTCAAAAGGTGGAATATAGAAAAAAAATGTGTCACCAAGATGGAAAACTTGCACTGCATCAGGAGATCCGGGGATTATCTTGCTCTCAAATTAAACTGAATAAAGGGAGAGAGGCTCTGCCAGACCAGGCACAGCATGACACCTGTGCTTGTGCCTCTTCTCCAGGCTGGAAGTGCTCTGGGTCCACATTGCAAGGGTGCTCCCACCTACTTGGGAACTGTCAGGTGGTGATTTTCAGGGCTCTAAAACCCTCTGCTAATTCTGGAGTGTAGGATAGAACAGATTACAGGGTCAGAGAACCTAAACTTCCCTTGATCTAGGTGATGAAAGGATTGCCCTCTGACTCTAGGCTGTTTGAAATCGAAGTCTAGGAGAATAGCATCATCGGATGGCACTGAATGTGCAGATGGGAAGCAGGTTTGTGGTGAACTGGTGCTTGTGGTGGGAAATTGCTGTGCCCCCTGTGTGTTTGCAGCACGAAGACCCCCTGCATCCTGCCCCTGAGGTGCAAGCATGTTGTGAGCATACAGGGCTCACACACGCTGCTGTGAAATAGCTGCTGGGGGGGGGCTCAGCTGGGCTTCTGGCCCTGCTGCTCTTCAGGGCAAGCACCCAGAAAGGGGAAGGAGGAGAGACATTCTGCTGGGTGCAAGGAGAAACTGCGTTCAAGGGGAAAGGAGGAAAGGAGATTCATTGGAAACTTTGCATTTTCTAACTTGCGTATTCTGGGGTTTTCTATCAACTTCCCCTTTGTGTTTTCCCATGGGGGGCTGGGGCATAGCTCTGCATGCCACTGCTCGAGTTTGAAGGTGTTTTGGAGCACGTGGATGTTCAGGCTGGTCCTGACGTGGGGGCATTGGGTGCAGATGAGGCAGGTGGAGAAGTTGGGCAGTCTGAAGGGAACTCGTGCTCCTCGGCTGAGAGGTGTGAGCAGGTCTAGTTAAGGTGGCGTGGGCTTAACGTAGCCATATCATGGTTCAAGCTCATGTATGATAGATCTCCTGCAAACCCTGAATGGGGTGATCTGAAGAGCACTTGGCTGAGCAGAGCTGTGTGTGAAAGTCTTTAAAGTAGCATGGTGGCTTACAACAGAACACATGGAAAAATACCCGAAAGCAACATGAGTCCTATCCGAGAGACTACCTAGAGCCACGCAGTGTTTTCTGCAATGACCTGAGAGACTGAGAGCTGCCAGTAAAGCCTCCTGGCAGGCAGCACTGTCAGCAGCACAAAGCCCTTTGTTCCCTGGCTGCTCTTGGGGCTGCTGTGGGAGCAGCAGCACTGCCAGAAAAGCCCTGCACTGTGGCGGCCCTGCTGTAGCAGCACCTCCGGCAGCCTGTCACTGGACAGCAGTGCACACCCTGCCTGCAAACCCCTCGGTGCAGGGAGCAGGCAGGGTGCTCATGTGCTGCTACCTGGCAAGGAGGTGACGTGGGCTCAGCGGTGTGAGATGCACACAGACTATCTGCAGCTCTGCTGTAAGTGTGGGCTCTCAGGCAGCCCTGCTGCCTGCAAAGGTATATCCCTGTGAGCCTAGGAAAGCAGGAGCCTTGTGCCGAGGCTGCGGTGAGCTACAACCCAGCCATGCTCAGTTTAACTGCCTAGTGCTTTTGCAGATGTTGCTCTGAGACCTCATCAGTGCAACCAAGAGATGCGCTTCAGGGCTGAGCAATGCTTGTGCCACTCACCCTGACCACGGTCCGGTGTTGGTGTCAGCTCCGGGACCCCAAATCCTTTCCCAGGCGCTCTCCCCTCTGGCATGGTGTGTGGCTTGTGGGGAGATGGGCTGGGCTCGGGTGTGTGCGTTGGCACTGGCCCCTCTGAGCAGGGCAGCTCTCCTTGGAGTGGGGGACCCTCGAGGGGATGTAGGGGGTCACCACCCTGCAAAAGTCTCTTTTATGCAGGATTGCAGAGGGGAGCAGTAAGCCAGATGTTCATCATGGGGTGCAGAGGCCCTGCGATGGGGAGGGGGCTTGGTGCCTGGCCCCCTGCTTCTCACAGCCCTTGCTGTGTTGCAGTGCCACCTCCTAACGAGCCGTGAGGCAGCGCGGGCTCTGTCTGACCACCTTAGTGGAGCAAGCGATTGGCAGCGTGGCCACCCTGGGCGTGCAAAGGGGCCTGGGGGGGGTCTGTGTGGTGGGTGGTTAGGGGTGCTGGTCCCTGTGCCCAGAGAAGCCTGGTCCCCTGCCTGTGTCATGTGGGGGCTTGGCAAGAGGCGGATGGTGCTTCTGTGCTTTCAAACTTCCTCTACACATTTCTCAACCACCTCTTGCGAAAGGTCTGGGGGAAGCTGGCAGTGAAGAAGCTCAGGAGATGCTGCAGCAGCGGAGCTGGCTGTGCCTGTCCTGCGCCACCACTGTGCTCTGCACAGGGGGTGCATCAGCCCCCACTGAGGGCAGGGGCTCTGCTCTGGGGCTGCTCCCCTGGATTCGGCTGTTGCCTGAGAAACACGGGCTCATCTTGCAGGAGCCCAGTCTGCTGCTGCTCAGGCAGAAGACCGAGGCTCAGCCTGAATGACCCACTTGAACATGACACAAACCAGGCTTCTGTCCTTCTGTGCTTGTCTTCTGGGACAAACTTGTCTCTGTGAGTGCTGCTGCTGTGTTAGCCTTGATGTGGCTTTGAAGGGAAACAGCAGGGGCTGAAGTTTTCAGCCCTGAGCATCAGCCTGTGCTGGGGATGCAGCAGATGAATGCCCTGGTAAGAAGCCTTTAACTTAGGGAATCTGGAGAAACTGTGCTCCTGGTAACTCTGATCAAGACTGAGTAATTGCACAGGCAGTGAGAGCATCTATGGGTACATCGAATACTGCTGGAAGTCAGAAGGGATTAACAGCTGCCAGAAATCTTCCCCAGGCTCTGTGGGAGCCAGCTGTGGCCTGGAGGGGCCAGAGAAGCTCATCCTACAGCAGGTCCTCCCAGGAGTGTCCAGCCAAGGTATTTTCTTCCCATCCTGGGGGAGGCTGCATGGGTACCAAGGGCAGTGTTCTTGCTGCCCTGGGTTTTTCTGATGCAAATGATGTTGGGTGCAGCTGCAGCCCTCCATCCAGCAAGGCTGGTCCCTGTGCTCCCAACGCCACTCAGCTGCAGCACAAGTTACCTGCTCAAACACTGTGGTCTCTGCATGACCATGACACCGGTTCTGTGTGCCACTGGCCAGCTCTGGGATTGCAGCACTCAGCAGTACCTGGCCCCTGTTATCAGCACGTGGATTTAAGTGGTTCTCCCGCATTGCTTTAAACAATGACCTGTATTGAAATCTTATTCAAGTCAGTCGCAATAACTATATTGGCATGGCAAGTGTTGCCAAAATTAACCCCCTGAGGAGCCGTGTAGGCTACGGGGTGGCTGTCTCTGCTGCTGTAGCTGTTTTTAGGGAGCGGTAGCATCGCAGGTTTCCATGGGGCTGAGCCAGCTGGTTCCTGGTGCCTCATGCCTGCACAACAGCGAGCTCAGAACCTCCTGGCTCTGGCTGCAGATCTGTCTAAGGTGGATTTTGTTATTGCCTGCCCGCAAGGAGAGCGGAGCCCCTGTGATTTTCCTGAAGACTTTGGGAGATTCTGACTGACCTTGCATGAGGAAAGGTGTTTAGGCACCCATGCGTGCATAGGTGAGGGGGCACTCGGGGTGGCATCTTTCTGTTTGTGTGGCAAGGTGCAACACCTTCAGCTGGATTAGGGAGCCTCTTTTCTGAGATGCTTTGAAGGGGACTGCTCTCCTCTGTCGGTGACAAGCAGGAATGGTGTCTGTCTGACTGGCAGCAGCTTTGGCTAATGGCTGCGCTCTGCTGGAATGAATCAGGGCTTGGATTCAATGCAGACGTAGGAGAGACTCAATGCAGAAAATACTGTATTGCATCTGCAGCTGCAAGGGAAGCTTGCTTTTTGGAGTGTCTGGCATTTTGTGCCCTTGTTTTCTCCTGACTGACAAAGCGAAGCGGCCATGGGAGGCAGCACAGTGTGCTGGCAGGCACAGGCAGCTGGGCCTTGCTCAATGTTTTAGCTGTACAGAGCATGACACATGGTCGTCTAGCAAAGCTCTGGTCAGCTCTGCTGCCGAGACCTACGGGCAGCGATGTGTGCCTGCTGCTGTAACCACAGCCTCTCCCCTGGGCTCCCCGGTGCTGGCACAGCCCTGTTGCCTGTGGTACCGGCTAACCAGAGCTGTATGCTCAGGCTGTCCTGCAGCCAGCGAGGGCGGGCGGAGAGCCGGGCCAGGTATGCGGTGCCAGATGAGGCTCGCTCTGTTTTTTCCCCAGGTGCGGACGCCCAGGCAGGTCAGGACTCTGAGGTGCACCAGCCCCAGGACAAGGTGGTGGTGATAGCGGGGGAGACACTCAACCTCACCTGCACCGTATCCAACAGCAGTTACGCTGCTCCCGTGGCGTGGCTGAAGGGCTGGGGCAGTGGGAACAAGACAGTCTATGATCAGAAGGGCTCCTTCCCCCGCGTGACAAGGGTGGTGAGTGAATCCAACACAGACTTCAGCATCCTCATCAGGGATGTTCGCCTTGAGGACACCGGCACCTATTACTGTGTGAGGTTCCGCAAATCGGTGCGTGGTGTTGAGGTGCTTCGACCTGAAAAGGGCACAGAGGTGTCCGTGCAAGGTGAGTGGGGCTCCCAGAGCAGCTCCTGGTGGGAACCAGCTCTGCTGGGAACAGCCCCTGGCACAGCCCAGCCCAGCCCAGCCTGGTGGGCTCCATTCAGGGCGAGTGGGGATGGGGAAGGGGCTGGGGGGCAGCTCCAGCAGAGGATCCTGTGGGTGGTCCCCAGGGACATCTATGTCCCTGTGGGAAACCCCGCTCCCTGCAGCCCTGGAGCCGGGTGGGGTTGGCAGTGTCTGGTCTGACGACCCCACGCTTCTCCCTGCAGCCAAACCCACCCACCTGGTTGTGTCCGGGCCCAGCCACAGAGCGAGGCCAGGGCAATCGGTGTCTGTCACCTGCACAGCCGGAGGGTTCTTCCCCCAAGACATCAGTGTGAGATGGCTCAAGGATGAGGCCCCAGTCTCAGCTCAGCAGCCCCACATCACCCCTGAGCAGATGAAACCCTCCTACAACATGTCCAGCACCGTGACGCTCACGCTGCGGAAGGACGACGTCAACTCACAGGTTGCCTGCGAGGTGCAGCACCCCACGCTGACGGCCCCGCTGAGGGGGATTTACGAGCTTAGAGAAGCCCTGCGAGGTGAGGGCTGGGTGGTGACCAGTGCTTGGGGTGCCCAGCTCCTGTGGGGCTGTGGGTCCTGGGGCGGGGACAGGGCACCCTGCAGGCAGCATAGCCGGGGGACGCCAGGCACCAGGAGCTGCTTCTCTTCCCAGTCCCTCCCAGTGTCCGTGTGGTCGCTGACCCACCAAGTCCCGTTGAGGTGAACAAGACCGTGAACTTCACCTGCCACGTGAAGGAGTTTTACCCGAAAGGTGTGAACATCACCTGGCTGGAAAACAGGATGGAGATGAAGGTGGAGAAGATCCTCCAGCTGGTGGAGACTCCCCAGGGCTTGTTTGAGCTGAGTTCAGGCCCAGTGGAGGTCAATGCAACGGAGGAGAAAAACGGGTCTGTGTTCACCTGCCGGGTGGTGCACGATGCCCAGGACCCCATCAATGAGACGGCTACTCTGTGGATTGCTGACCCAACCAGGGAGGGACTGAGCAATATGGCCCTACCAGGTAATGGTCTGTGAGAGCTGCTGGGATGTGGTCCCTGCTGGGGAAGCTTTAGGATTTCATCTCCCTGAGAAAGGTTGAAGTCCCACCAGAATCTGCTTCAAGGACACAAAATCTTCATCTTGGATGGCTGTGGGTGTGTGATGCTGGCATGTACTGACCTGTTGTCCTTGGTGCTTCAGGCATCACCAGGCCAACCCCAGCTCTAAGGCTGCAGGGACTCAGTACCGGCATTTTCAGGCCTGTGGTAACCTTTTTCATTGATGTTTCAGACAATTTGCCCCACATCTATATCGTGGTGGGAGTGGTCTGTACTGTGCTGGCACTGTTGGTGGCTGCAATTCTTTACCTCATCTGGGCAAAGCAGAGCAAGGGTAAGGAAACCAAGTGCATGGCAGGGAAGCTCCTGACCCCTTCTCCTTCTTTCTTGAGCATCAGTGCTTGGGTGCTGAACTCATGGCTGTGCGGCTGCAACTCCTGCCCAAAGGGGAGGATGGAGCAGAGCTGACCATGTCTGCAGGCTGCAGGGAAGCCTCTGCCTGGTACCACCACCTACCAGTACCTGCCAGGAGCAGGGTCAACCATGCTTGTTATTCCTTGTACCCAAAACATCTGACACGCCCCTGCACCTCCTGCCCTCTGCTAGGAGCAATTCCGCAGTAAATGGAGTGAAACTCCAGAAAACTGCAGCTACTTCCCTCTGGGAAAAGATGTATATCTGCTCTTGCAGCAGTCTCTGCATGGGGGCTCACGTGCTTGGTGAAATGGGGGTGGGGGTTCTGTTGTTTCCTGAACTATATCTTTCCTTAACTATTTTTCTTCCAACAGGTAAAAGCTCACCATCTGCTAGGTAAGTGCCGATCTCCTCTAGTCAGAGTAATCCACGGGCACTCTGAGCTGGTCACCTCCAACCTGCAAACAGGGTCCCTTGGGATCGGAATGGAGCTGGATCCACAAAAGCTTGTTGTGGGAAGGCAGGAGTGCAGGCTCTGTTGATCTCCCTGGTTGGGGTTCTGCCCCCACCATGATCTCACACTTAAACATTTGACTTTTGGTGAGGCTGAACAAGTGGGTGGGAGCCAGGTTTCGAGCCTGCAGAGATGTAGCTGGACCAGCATGTGAGCAAATGCTTGCTTGGTGAGGATTCATCCTGCTGCAGGGACCTTGTATTGCATCTGAACAGCTGCTCCATCACTAAGGAAGAGGCAACAGGGCACTTGATCTGACTTGTTTTGTTCCCTCTTTCAGGTTACACGAGCCAGAGAAGAGCAGTGAGGGCCCTACCCAGGTTTGTTGCTTTGACCCTGAGACCTGGGGAGGGAGAGCACCAGATGTGTGAGTGGAGGGTGGTGGTTCCTGTGTGAAACATCTTTGTGTCTCCAGTGGAGGGTGGTGGTTCCCCTGTAAAACATCTCAGTGTCTCCACGCTGTGGCTGGAGAGGGAAGAGAGGCTGCCCGAGGAATGGGGTAGCCGCTTTCCAGCATCTTTTCTGCCTTTGTCCTCTCTCCTCCTCCTCCTTCTCCCAGAAAAGTCTGGGATAGTGCTGCCTGGAGAACCAGCTGTGCAATAGCCAGGCAGGCTGTTTGTGGAGTTATATTGGCACTTGGTGACGCAGCTACGAGTAAAGTTGCGATCAGCAGCAATCTGTCCATCTCATTCAGCCTCTGCCAGCTCCCACATGAGTATCACTGGGCAGGCTGGCCCCTGCCCATCCCTTCCAGGACAGGGGGATGGGGCAGCTGCAGCGGTGGCTCTTGAATCTCAGTGGTGGCTCTGAAGCCTGTCAGTGGCAGCTGTGGCTGGCCATTTGAAGATATAGTGTGGGGTAAAGTGCTGCCGCAGGATTGTCCCAGCTGGCTGCTGGCATCGTTTCCCCTGTACAAGCAGAGACTTAACTGCCCCAGGTCAAGCTGCGGCAGGATTAACTTTGTTGTGGGGTTTTGGGTTGGTGCGTGGGGTGGGCACGGGTGGCTCCTTACTCATCCTCCCAGAGGAGAAACTCTTGGTGTCTCGCACAGGATTCTGACCCCAACAACCTGACCTATGCGGACTTGAACTTTGAGAAGGAGAGGAAGACCATCCGCCGGATGGTGGAGATGAGCCAGCAGTCAGAGTATGCCTGCATACAGACGAGCCAGGCACCCGCCAGTGATGACCTCACCTATGCCGACCTGGACATGGTGCACCTCAGCAAGGCGCCCAAGCGGCCAGCCCCACGCCCTGAGGAGGCCGGCTCTGAGTACGCCAGTGTCCAGGTCACACAGAAGTGAGCAGGGCTGCAGTGGCTGTCAGGACCCTCCACCCCACGGGGAGCTGCCCTGCTCCTCCCCGGGAGGATTTTCTTGGAAGCACTGAGAGTGATGTGAAGATATGCTGCAATACCCGTGTTTTTGGGTGGAAATGCAGCCCATGTTACTGTGGGGGTCAGCTCCCATCCAGAGACCTGATTTCTGGAGGCACCTTTGTGCTGGGTCTGCTGACTCCATCCCTTCAGGATCCCCCTGTAGCCACATTGGCCACTCAGCCTCAATGCACTGGGTTTTCCCACAAGTGGGTTAAGCCAGTGGAGCAGTGGCTCCTCGGGAAGCGCCAGCTGGGCTGAGGGGATTGGGACAGTGCCTCCACACCGGCTCCCATGGGGATGCTGCTGCCCGGCCAGGCTTGCACAGCTTCCCACAGCTGCCCAGACACTGCAGGGACTGGCTGGAGCCCCTGTGCTGCCTTCTGGGGGTGTCTGCTGCCAGCGCCTGGAAAACAAACTGGCTTTAAAGGAAGGACCTAAGTGTCTGCCTCTCTCTTCCCAAGTGTCCCTTCGGCGGGCCCTCAGTCTCGCACCAAGGCCAATGAGGCTGGGAAGGCTGGCGAGCTGAGCCCCTCCCTGCTGTGGGCTTTCCCCCCTCCTACTGCCCAGGGAGGCTCCAGAAAAGCTCCCCAGCACTGAGCATCCTCCTCCTCTTCCTCCTCCGCACAGCCTTGCCCTGCACCAGGACCCACCAGTGCTGCCCTAGGCTTGTACAAAGCGTGCAGCTCCATGCCGGCCAGGCTGCAGGTGCCACCACCAGCCTGGCCCCCCCCAGGAGCTCCCCGCAGGTACTGTGTAACATGTTTTGACTGTTTGACATGTAACTGTTAATTTAGAGCTAAACCCCAATGTTTTGTGTTGTACGTGGGTGTACTGCTGTGTACTTAACACTAGAATAAGATGTGCAAAATTAAGGGTGACGCCTCAGTAAAGACCCCTAACCCTGCAGAGTTTGAAAGAGACTTACATGACACACCCACCCCCCCCCCCCCCAATTTCTGCTGTGGGGGCCAGGCAGGCTCCCCCCAGCCCTTCCCTGGGGACAAGTGTCTTCCATGTGCCCCCTCCCTGGGACACCGCAGGAGGCCACGACCCTGCCGTGGCTCCTGCAGCATGTCGGTGGCCTTACAGTAGTGGGCACGTATGGGGCTGGCCCTCCCTCCCCGCCCCCCAGCTGCTGGCGGGGAGGCCTGGAGGGGGGCCTGGCAATGCTTTGAGAACGTTGTGATTGTACAGACTACTTTTTTTTTTGCTTTTTGCTTGCAAGATATTTTTATAATAAAAGTGAAAAGTCTTGTGCTGCTCCTGCACATCAGCATGTCCCTGTGCTTAGGGTCATCACCTCATCATCCGTCCTGCGGGTACGTGGTGGGGGTCAGCATGTACTGCAGCAAGGTGGGGGGGCCTCATCCTGCACAGCCCTGCAGTGCACTGCAGAGGGAGGGAGGAAGGTGAGGAAGATGGTGGCAGCAGCAGGAGGAGGTTGAGGCCAGGATGGGGGCTATGGCAATGGTCTCTCTGGGCAGCATGAATGAGGGGAGAATAGACCAGGGTCTGGCTGGTTCTCCCCATGCAGCCTGGCTGCATCTTCAGGTGCCCCCTTCTATGGGAGGTGAGCTGGAACTGGGGTGCCCAAACGGGTGCAGGCAGGCTGGGTGCTAGCTGCAGCCTGTACCACAGGTGAGCTGAGCGTGCCAGTGCTCTGCAGTGACACCGCCCCCCCCCCCCCCCCGAACTGGTGGCTCGGCTGTGTCTGGTACACGAGCTGGGTCTCGCCGGGGCTGGGAACTGTGGCATGAGGCTTTCCATGGTGACGAGTAATGCGGAGAGTGGGGCTATGAAGTTCAAAAGGGAATTTGTTGCCCAGGCTGGGCTTTCTCAGCACTGAGCTGCTGCCGGTGGGGTCATGCCATCCTCAATGTGAATGGGAAGGGGTCAGCTTGGCCACTGCCCTCAGCACAGCTGCCCCTTCCCATCTGGGGCAGCTGCTGGGATTCTCAAGGGAGCCTCCCCCGGGTGCTGCTGGGGGGAGTGGGCAGCCCCATGCTGCCATGCTGTGGGAGGTGCCCTGCTAGCACCCTGCATGCACCTGGGCTGGGCAGAGCATCAGTGCCTTGCCCTTGCTTGGCTGCGGGGGGCAGTGCCTCCCCTGGGGGCACAGCTTCAGAGATGGCAGCAATGGGGGGTGTGGGGTCCCACAGCCCCTTTGGCACCCATGACGTGGGGAGGGTACCACTGCTGCTACCTGCAGGTCTTGCAGCCAGCACCCCTGGCACCCCAGCCCTGGGCACCCATGGCCAGCTGGCTGGCCCCCCCCATGCCCCGGCTTGGGGTGTGTAGGCCCCTCATGCCAAAGTCTTGATCTGCCCCAAAAAGCCCAGGGCCACGGACAAAGCTGACCCTCAGCACCCGGCACAGCTTTGGCTTTGTTGGCATCTGCCTTTTATTGGTTGCAGAGGGAGCAGGGGCTGGGAGGTAGGTCTGACCCTGCCTCTGGGGGTCATTCTCAGGAAGGGGAAGCCCGGGGGGACCAGGCAGGTGCTGGAACATGGCGAGTGGCTTGGGGAGTTGGGATTGTGCTCAGCCAGCTGCCTGCCCTGGTGATGGTGCTGCAGTGCAAGCTCTGCCCAGCTGCCTCTCCCAAGGCTGTGCTGGCTGCTTGAGCTGTCTCCCAGCACATCATCCTGTCCCGGCTCATCCTTCCCGGTGCTCAGAGGCCATTGCCCCTTATATCAGCTGTGACGGTTTCCAGACCCTGCTGCACTTCTGCAGCTGCAGGAGGGTGGAGGATGCATGACCCCTCCTCAATTTGCCCCAGGGAGCCCAGGGGTAGGACCTGCAGCCAGAGGTGTGGCACTGTCCTCTTGATGCACAGGGTCCCTAAAGGATGGGCAGGTGAACCAGAGAGGGTCAGGTGGGGAGGGGGACCCATGGTCTGCTGGGGGAATGAGGCAGGGATGATGCTGGCCACACCAGCCTGGGCAGGGGATGGGGCCGGGGGTGTGATGGCACAGTCTGGGCTGGCAGTGTGGGGACTGTGGTGCTGCCTATCCCATGCCTGGCTCTATAGGTCTGAGACCTCTCCTGAGTAGGCACTGGGGTCCTCGTCCGACCGTGTGGTCACCTTGAACTGCCGCCTCAGGAAGCCCCCGTAGCGCTTCTGATTGTCCCACTTGAGCTTGGGCCGGATCCGGCGCATGAAGCCGCCGTAACGCTTGTGCAGCTCTGCCAGCTCCTGCCCCTCAACCCCAGCGCTCGTGGGCTCCTCGCCCCCATCACCCACTAGCCCTGGCCCCGGGTAGTCCTCAGGGGCTGCCCGCTCCCAAGGCTTGCGGCTGAAGACCCCAAATTTCTTGCTGAGGCCACCCTTGCTGTGGGCATTCTCACGCAGCAGGGAGAGCAGCTTTCCCTTGGACATCTTCTTCATGAAGCCGCCGTAGCGCTTGGCTGGTGCCAGCGGCAGCTCCCTGGGACCCAGTTCCTGCTCCGGTTCTGCCTCGTCCTCCACCTCTTGAGGGGCTGGGTCTGTCCCCTCGGCCAGGGCCACCAGCGGGGCCAGGAGTGCCAGCGCCTTCCTGCATGTCTCCCACACAGGGCTGGGTAGTGAGGAGCCCTGGCACTCCCACAGGCACATCTGCAAGACAGCGGCCCAGGGGCACCCACTGGCATCACTCTGCTGCATGGGGTGGCTCCCCCCACCTTCCTCCCACCCTACTCAGAGGGTACCCCAAGCCCAGAGGTCTGCACCCACCATGCTGCAAAGCTCAGTGTGGAGCCAAAGCTTGCACATTCCCAGCACCCTAGGGTGCCCATTACCACCATGCTGGCAGCACCCAGGTCTGCTGACCGTGCACTGGCATGTGACACCCCTGCTGCTGTGACACCCCCCACACTCACCCCCCACCCCCGCTGGATAACAGCTGCATGGGGCCAGTACTCACCAGGGGCCAGGCACTGCTCTCAGCGCTGTGGGTCTGGGCCGCGCAGAGGGAGCATTGGGTTGCGCAGTCAGCAGATGCCACCGCGGCCAGGGAGAGGCAGAGCGCCAGTGCCAGCACCTGCCGCGCCATCTTACCCTGCAGCCACTGCCTGGGGAGGGTGAGACAGCATAGAGCCCATCACCTTCACCGCACCAGCCCCAAGGAGCCCATCACTGCCCCATTGGCACCCTTAGTGTGGGGCACCTACCCCCTCCACCTGCACGGCTGCTGCTGGGGATGTGCACCAGGATCTGTGTCCATGCCTGTGACTCACCTCCAGGAGCTGCTCCTGGGTCCCAGGGCAGGAAGAGGACAGGAGTGACCACCTGTGGGGATGCCACAGAATGCGATCCCCTGCCCTGGCCTTGGCAGAATCCCTGAGCTGCAGTCAGGACCCCGGGGCCACCGAGGTCCTCAGGGCCAGGACAACAATCCCATCCCATCATCTCCTCCACCACTCCTTCCATACCATTGGAAAGAAAAGCCCTTTTTTCCTTTTAGAATTGAGTTTCTCTGCAATATTGCAATTGCCGTGTTTGCGTGGCATGGAGGGGATGAATCACCGGCTCTCCCCCTTGGCCTTGGGGAAGAAAAGGACCACGACTGGAGCTGCTGGCAGAAAAGGGACAGGGGGATGCCTTCACCTGGTACAGACTCACCCCAGGTGCTGTACCCCGTGCCTGGGCAGCCCCAGCTCCCCTCCCTCCCACCTGCTGCTTCTGCTCTGCTGGTGCACTAAGAAGGAGGGAGAAAAAGATGCAAGCCTACCTGTGAGCCGTGATCACCATCCTTCAGCCTGCCGGGAACCATGCCAGAGCCTCTCACCTCGGCGGATGAGGCCAGGGAGGTCTGAACACATCGTGCAATGGCTGGGAGAGGGGCTGCGCTGGCGGCAGTGCCTGGCCCCAGCTGTAGTGCCACCAGACCGCAGTGCCACAGGGAACACGGCGGCACTGGGAGCAAAAGCTCCCACCCCAAAGGGGTGCACTGGCAGCAAGCACCCCTTTGCCTCCTTGGCTGCTTTTATCTGCGGTGGAAAGGCATGACCCAGAGGGATCTGTTACACATTAATGACGCATATTAGAGACTTTTGTATTCTCCAGCAGTATCTGCTAATGTACTGTAATTGGTACTGACGAAGAAATGTTAATGCCACAGTATTAATTCATGCTAGATTAAAATGTAATTTGAATTATCTGCACCATCGTGTGTCAAGCTGTCTGCATTCCTCGGCTGCACACGCACCTGCTCTGTGTAGTCTTAAGTGCCTCGCCCCAACTTGCCCTGGCAGAGCAGTGGGCAGCAGGGCAGGCAGATGCCCAGGATGGGCAGGGGCACAGCAGGACTTCAGCCAGCCTTTGCCACTGAAGCACAGTGATGGTCCCTTACTGCCTCACCACCACCAAGACAGCACCAATGAGCGGGGACTCACCAGCCATGCAGATAGGTGCCAGCTGCAGCACCAAGGGGAATGAAGGTCCCAAGAACAACCGCTAGCTACTTCCCACTGGGAACCTTTTACCCAGCCACTTCCCCTCCCTTGCCCCTGCCGTGCTCCTCCGCTGTCGGCAGCCCTGTGCTGTGGCAGCCGAAGAATCAGAGACATGACGGCACTCAGAGGAGCTGCAGCTCTCCAGGGCACAGTGGGGCCAAGGATCCTCTGTGCCCAGGCACCCTGGGACATCCCATGCAAGCGTACCTTGTCCAGGCGGTGCCATGAATGCCCCTGCACTGCTCTGCACACTCATGCTGCAGGGGTGAGGAAGGACTGGCAAAGCTGGGGCAGGAAAAGGGGAGAAAAACAAAAGGCTTTGGACAAAAGTAAAAAGAAGCAGCACAAAAAAGGAGGAGGAAGAAAAGCAGAGTTAGAGCTCAATCCTATGTTACCTGGAGGAGCCCTGAGGCTCTGGAGACATCCCTCCTGCAGAACACGACAGGATCATGGCAGCATCTGGCATTGCCAGCAGTGGGTGCCAGCCGCCACAGATACCCTCAGCATGTCCTACCTGTGTCAGGCATCTGCTGGGGTCCGCTCCTCCCAGTCCCATTCCATTCGAGTTTTCGGTGCCGAGGCTTTGCTCATGTGTGGAAAAGCCCCGAGCTGCATCCATGCACCCTTGGGGCTGGTTACAGACTTGGCAGCCCAAGGAGGGATGGGGAATCAGGACTGTGTGTGCCAGGTGGCACAGAGACCAATCCCCCCATTACAATTAACCTGTAATTATTTCTAGTGTGGGATGTGAATAGCTCTCCCAGGCTGAGCAGGTCTCTCCTCCTACACAAGTCTAACTCAGGCAGGTTAGGACCCTGCAGAGATTTCTGGTGGAGAAAAGGAATCACCTTCCAGCCATTCCTTTTCTCGCCTTTAAAGATGACCTGGAAACATCTTTAGGACAAGGCTTCTCAAAAAAGCTCATGACTTTTGGAAAAGAATCACATCAAAACCCAGCGCTGCAGCCGCCGCTGCTGCTTGAGCCAAGTGGTGGAGGCAAAAACCTCCCCCCATCCTCTCCTCCCACTCCCTTTGCCCGCACAAGCTCTGGGTTGCCCCCACAGCAAGGGTGGCAGATGTGGCATCGGCATCAAAACGAACCCCAGCAAAACTCTGGACAGCAGTTCGCAGCCTATAAAAGCACTTGAGGGATGAGAGGAGCACCTGCGGCCAGCACCTGCAGGAGCCCCTCAAAATAACGCAAGAAGCCCAACCATGACCCACTCTCGGCACCGCTGCTTGGGGCTGCTTTTAAACAGAGTCACTCTTTGGTGAGCAGGAATGATACCCCAGCTGTGCCCACGCGACGGGAGCAGGACGGTGACCCTGGCAGCCCTACCTGCCGCTGCTTATTGTCCTGCCGAGCACCCACTTCAACAAGTCAGGACGGGTCGTGGGTGTTCTTCTGCGGGCGTCAGGCTGAGCCGGTCATCAGTGGCGGTGGCAAGGCCACGCTGGCTGGTGGCCCTGCAGCGGTGCCCGGGGTGCCCACCGGACTCACCGCCCGCTGGCTCCCGCCCCGCTTTTATGGCCACGGAGTCTCCTCCTGCAGCGGGGCCCGGCTGCATTCGGCGCCGCGGAGCCAATCGGGGCGAGGTAAGCTGTGAATAATCAGCCCCGCAGCATCCTCACCACCTCCCGAGCAGGCTCTCCCGCTGTGCCAGGGCCTGGGGACAGGGTGCGTGTCCTGCTGCTACACTGCCATCGGTTGCATCCCTCAGAGACCCCTGTCGGGCCCAGCCTTGGTCCTCAGGGCAAAAATATGTGCCCCAAACACAGGAGGTGGCAGGGGATGGGGGATAGGGTCTGTTGCCCCCCCTCCAGCTGCATGCTAGAGGAGTTTGGCTGCCAGGGGTGTGAAGCCTCCCTGGGCACCAAATCCAAATCCTGCCCAAGAAGGAGGAGGGGGTGAAGCCCTGACCCCACACCCCGCTTCCCTGGCTGGGGAGAGGCACCATCCTCATGGCAATGCCAAGGAGAGGAGAGAGCATGTCTGAAGCCACTGGGAAGGGCAAGAGGGTCTTCACGCCCTAGGAAAGGCTGCCCCCCTCCACCCCGACCCACACAGCGCAGCTGCAGTTGGGCAGCAAAGCCCTTGCAGGGAAGCCCCCCACCTCCGCACCGTTGGGGCTTGGACCCACCAGGCTTCCCCTCCTACACTCCTGAGGGCAAACCCAAGGAGATGAGCCAAAGTGGCAGGGGGAGCAGGGTGGGGGGGATGGAGACCCCTCCATCTTTCCACTTAGCCCTGATTCCCGTTCACACTTTTCCAAGCCTGATTTGGGGGTGAAGGAGGGCAGCGCTGAGCAATGCCAGTGCACCCCCCCCCAGCCCACAAATCACCACCCCCCTACACCATGCCCTGACAGAGGCACGGGGCTGGGGGGTCCAGGGCACAGACCCCACGGGGCCAGGCCAGCCTGTCCCGTCCCCTGCAGCTCTGGCGGGTGCAAGCGCATCCCACGCGCCACCGGCAGCGCAGCCCATCCTCTCGCCTTCGAGATGGAGCTATTTTTACCAGAGCTCAAGAGGGATGTTTCCCAGCAACCTGCCTTTCTCCCCGGCTCGAACAGCAGCTGCTGGACCCGGTGCCCCCTGCTCAGCCCTCCTGATGCCGGTGAGGGACGTGGGGGCCATCAATATGGCCGGGACGCTCCACTGGGCATCCAGCAGCCACAGCTGGGCGAGCAGTGCAGCCTGCATCAGCTGACCATGGTTCCCTCTCCCCAGGGCTTGTGGCCACCTCCACTAGCACCTGTGTTTGGGGTGCCAGGCTCTGCTCCCCAGAAAGCGCATGGCACCCCATGACGTTTTCCTGGAGGTGGATTTTTAGCTTACGCAGGCTGGGGCTGTACCAGCACAGAGGGACCAAGGGAGCAGGGCACCGGGGCAGAGGGGTGCCGAGGGCGGCAAGGCAAGGGCAGAGCATCCTGCACCTCCCCAGGGCCAACGGAGGAGATATCCCCTGTGGGACCCATGCCAGGAGGTGGCAGTGCTGCGGTGAGGGAAGACAGAGCGTGGGCCCTGTGGGTTGCATGGGCAGAGGGCAGCCACGGCCCCCCCTTCGCTACAGTGTGCTGGGCTGTGCCGGCACAGAACAAAGCCGTGAAGAACAAAATGCAACGACAAACCACCACAGACACCCTCGACCAGGGGCTGTGGGCGTCCCTTGCTGTTGGGACTAGCAGTCTTGCAGGCAACACAGACACAGTGGGGAGGAGCATTTCTTACACCAAACCCATTATTTCCATCAAATAGACCTCCCAAACCATAAAGTCCATCCCTAAAGCCCAGCCTCCCTGGCTCAACCTGCCCATTATGCAGGCAAATGGCTCTGTCCAGGAGCCATGTCTCTGGGTGAGAGCAAGAGCATCACCCCAAAGGCTGGTGCCTGCCTGAGGACATGGAGCATGGAAGGGAGCAGCGTGGCCACGGCTGCCGACAACTCCCCACCCCAAAAACAGACCTGCTTGCAGCACCCCTCTGGAACCCAATGGTCTGGGGTGCAGCTGCCTCCCTGTGCAGGGCTATTGCACCAAAGGTAGATGCACTTCTGGGGATGGAGCAAACCCTGCAGGCACAGAGAGAAAAGTAATTTGTAATAAGGTTCCTGCAGATGTGCTGAGCTGGGTGAGAGGGTCCTCCACAGGGCCGGTCACAGTCTGGGCAGGCATGGGGGGGTGACAGGGCCCCCCAGGAAAGGAGCTACGAGCAAGCCCACCCACCAGCAAGTTTAATTAATATTCATCTGTCGCTTTCTAATGGGAAACTGCCTCTGAGTCACACTGACATTTCCCTGGGACAATGGTAATTAAGCACCTGGGTAAGAGAAATGTGCAGTAATAGAAAAGTTTTCTTGACTACATGAGTGAAAAGCTGGTTCGGCGAGGAGGGGGACGACTGTGTGTACCAAGCTCCCGTGAAAGCAAGTGGGAGTTAATGGCAGCTAACGTCACACAGCACTGCCACTCTGCCCAGATGCCCCCAGTCCCTCCCTGGGGACTCGCACCCAGACCAGACAGGGCACCTCGAGGGTGCCCAGCTCCCCACCCTGGGATGGGGTAAATATGGTCCGTGGGCGGGACGAGCTCTGCCAGCAGCTTGGGCTGTCCCCACGCAGGGGCACTGCGGCCCAGCGCTGCCAGCAGGAGCATCCCATGGGAAGGCAGTCACTCTGCTGCAGTTCCTCCAGCACTGTCAGCTTTATCCTATTCAGTGGGACAGGGCTTTTCCAGAAATGGCTCCATTGCTTATGCTTTCTCCTGGCCCTAAAGCAATGCCAAGCTGCCATGGGCAGGAGATGGCTTTCCCACAGGCAGCTGTGGGCACAGACAGGCCAGCAAGGGCTGCTTGTGGCTGCTGCTGGGTGAGGGATGTGCTGGCCATATTTTCTGGGCCACAAGAGACCCTAACAGCTCTGTGGGGAGAACTGCCCAGAAGGGCTAAGCCTGGGGGTCTGTTCCCAGCTGCCCATGGGAGCTGTGCGGTCTCCAGCTGACCACAACAACACTGGAGCAAACCTCCAGCTGCACTGGCACGATCTGAGGCAGATACCAGGCAGACAGTGCGGAGCAGGGGGAGGTCACCACTGTGGGGGATGCAGCAGCGGGCAGAAGAGCAGCATGGCACCAGGAGCGGATTCAGCCCCTGCCTGCATCACGTCACGGTGCCTCAAGGTCACCATGTAGCCCAGGTGGGCACATGTGTGGGCACGCGGTGACCTCCCTGCGTGGGCAGGACGCACAAGAAGCCACTCAATGCTGGTACAAAAAGCAGAGGCCATGTGAATACAGCGAGTCATGCTGCCGCCATTGTCCCTGCCGCCAGCACGCACTGCGCCAGCTGCTGAGACACACCAGGAGCACAGGGCTGCGGCATGGCCCCCTCAGCCCCCAGCCAGGAGGTGAAGTGGCTCCATTTAAGAACAAATTGAGTTAAAACCACTTGCAGGAGCTGCAGCATGGGCTGTGCCACCATGCCGTAGAGGGTCAGCCCTGCTGTGGGAGCCATCACCAACCCTGCACACTAGGCCCTGGGTGCTGGTGGCTCTGGGGGTCTCCATCCGCCCCAGGAGGGGACCAGCGCGATACAGCCCAGAGTTGCTGCAGGCTGTGTGACCACAATGGCACATACTTCAGACGTGAGTCAAGAAACCAGTAATTCTTTGATCTCTTCTGTAAACTGGCTCTGCAGATGCTCTCTTTGACTGTCCACAGAGTACCTACCGCTAACACCACCCATATAGGGGGGCAGGAAAATGTGGGGAGAAGAGGCTGCAAAAAAAACTGTTAGGGGGTTTGATTGCTGTTCCCTCCAGCAGCTCACAGGGAGCGGCACGGTTGCACGCGAAGCCCCTATCCTGGGGGCTGCCAGGTGCCCACCCCCAGCCAAACCAGCCCCGCGGGGAGCCAGGACCCATGTCACAGGGAACGTGGCCATGCCAGGGGGTCACACTGCAGCCCCAGGGGCTCCCACCTGGCCCCCACTGTCCCTCAGGGTCTCGGTGTACCACAGTCACTGCACCCCATCTGGGTGATCCGAGCCAAGGGCACCCAGCGGGCACCACGCTGCCCCACGCCAGCCACCAAAACCCCCGGCTGCACCAGTGCCTGCCTACCCCGGGCCCCAGGGCAGGGGGGTGATGCCCCCCAGGATCTCAGCGACTTTCCCAGGGAACTTCCAGCTGCAAACCTCCCGGTGAGCCGCGGGAGCAGGGTCAGACCGTCCTGGCAGGGTAAGTGCAGCGTCCAGGAGGGTCCCCCTGATGCCACCGGGGCTCTCAGATCGGCCCCAAGTCCGCCCTTCCCGGTGCGGTTGCACATCCCCGGTGCACCGACCCCCTTTGCACCGCGCGGCTACCGCCGCTGCACAGCCCCCGGGGAATGCCCCCCCTCCCGGTGCACCGAGCACAGCCCCGCGATGCACCGTTCCTCCCCTCCCCGGATGCACCGACCGTCCCCACCGTTACATAAGGGGTTACGTCAGGGCGCGCGGCCCCGCTCTCATCCCGACGCCGCCGCACGCGGCTCGCCCTAGGTGAGCCCCGCGGGCTCTCGCCGCACGGCGCCGCCTCCCCCATGACCGGCCTGTTTACACCGGGGCGGAGCGCACCACGGCGGCGGGGGACGGGGGGGGGACCAGCCGCCGCGCTGAACCCCCGCCGCACTGAGGGACCCCGGACGCGCGGCGCCCCGGCTACCGGACACGGGGTGGTGGGGCCGAGTTGCCGCCGCCAAGGCCCGCCCCGCCGGTGTGGGGAGGCCGGGTACCATCGCGGCGCCCGCCGCCCCCCTCCCCCCCTTCCGCCACCGCTGTGGTTCATCCCGCGCCGCCGCGATTGGCCGAGCACTTAAAGGGGCAGGCAAGGCGCGCTTTTCCGCCCTCCGACGCAGCGGCGCGTGCCCCCTCGCCCGCGCGGCGCTCCCCGGCGCGGCGCTCCCGGGCGCGCGGGGGGGGGCGGGCGGCGGGGGGCAACGGCGCCATGGAGACGGTGGACGGCGGCCACCGCGGGACACAAAGGGCGGCGCGGCGGCGACGGGCGGCGCGGCGGGGCCCCATGGCGGCGGCGGCGCCGGGGCCCGGCCCGGGTGGCGGCGGTGGGGCTCCGCGGTACAGTCTGCTGGCCGAGATCGGCCGCGGGGCCTACGGCGTGGTGTACGAGGCGGTGTCGGGCCGTAACGGTGCCCGGTTGGCGGTGAAACGGATCCGTTGCGACGCTCCCGAGAACGTGGAGTTGGCGCTGGCGGAGTTCTGGGCCCTGACGAGCCTCCGGCGGCAGCACCCCAACGTGGTGCGCTTCGAGGAGTGCGTCCTGCAGCGGCACGGCCTGGGGCAGCGCATGAGCCACGGCAACAAGCGCAGCCAGCTCTACCTGCGCCTCGTCGAGACCTCCCTCAAAGGTACCCCGCCCCCCGCGGCCTGCCCCGGGGCACCCGGCGCTGCCGCCGCCCCCAGGAGACCCCTTACACCCAGGGCCTCGTACCCTCCCCGGTGTCACCTCTCCCATGAGCACCCCGGGTCTGCCACCCCCCAGCACGAGGTAACTGCTGGGATACCCCACACGGGACACCCTGGTGTCACCCCCCCTTCCCCTGGGGCACCCTGGTGTGCTGCTCCTGGCGCACCCTTTCCAGACACCCCCACCCTGGGCAGCCCCTTTGCTGCCCAGCGTCACCCCATTGCTCAAATCCTTCCTTGGCACTGCCTGCTCTTAGAGGCCCATCCAGAGCTCCCCCTCACCTCTCACGACACTCATCCATCCAACTTAACATACCACTTTGGCACCATAACCACTCCCCGGGCTCCCTTCCATTGCACCCCTGGTCGTCCCAGTCTCCCCTGTCACCCCTGCCAACCCTGAGGTCCCTCCGCACTGCAGCGGTACCTGCCTCAGGCATGTTTCCCTCTGCACCCATCACCCACCTCAGTCCTGTTCCTGCAGGGCTCCCCCACAGGGTCCCTCTGCAGTACCCCAGCCCTATGTCCTCCTTCCTGAGGGACCCTGTTGTCATCTCCAGGCTCAGACCCAGCCCTGAGGAGCAGCATCCCTGTGTGCTACCCTCAGCCCTTCCCTGGACTCCCTGCCAGTGCTTTCCTTCTCCATTACACCCCTCTCCTGGGACTCCCTCCATTACCCTGACCTGCACCACAGCCCACAGGTGTCCCCTGGGGACCTTCACTGGTCTCTGCCTCAGTCACACCAAGGGGACATCTTCTCCCTCTCTACTCAATGCACGGTCCTGTCTCCTCTGAGCACCCCAAGGCTGCAGCCTGTTACAGTGCCCTGTCTGCTCTCTCAAGCCCTTACAGTTTTGGGACCTCTCTTTGCACTCTCCCATCCCCACTCTCCTCCCAAGTACTGGATCTGTGGGGACAGCCCTGGAAGCACCAGTGCCTGTAGCCTGGGCTGACAGCCCCGTTTTCCCCTGGGGTCCCTCAGCAGCATCACGGTGCTGTCAGGGGTCACTTTCTCCTGCCACAGCTGATAACTGTGATGGTGACATCTCCAAAATGCTCCCTCCCTTCCTCTCCTCCCTTGGCTGCTTGTCAGACCCAGCTCTGCTAATGTTCAGTGAAGATGTGGAAAAATACTGGAGGCCTGTCTCCTCAATGTTCCTGTGCCCCCTAGCCTGAAGCAGCCAGAGCTAGCTCGCCCCAAACCCCCTTTCCCAAAACTTGTGTGCCAGGACTTCTGTGTGCTCCGTGGTGAGCTCAGTCTCCCCATGCCCCGTCTGGTGCAGGCAGACTCCAAACCCTATGCCAGGCACAGACTTCATGTAAACCTGCTGAGACCCATCCTTCAAGCAAACCTCTGCCTCTCAGACTGCCCTGCCCTGCCTGTCCCTTCTGCACTCCTGGGGGAACATGTCCAGAACTGCCTACTCTCCCCTACACAGACCTGATCCTGCTCTTCCTTCACACTCCGCACACAATCACCCAAGGGAGCCCCTGCCAGAAGGGCAGTGTCCTAATTTCTGTATAGTCTGGGTGCTTCCTTTATGTGCCCCTGTGGGGACGACTGCCCAGGAAAGGAGCCAACTGGACTTTGAGGGCATGTCCAGCTATAGCACATCAAGCTCTTCCTGGCAGGGACAGGGATTTCCTCCCCACTTGGCATGTTGCGCTCTCCGAGAAGAGATAGTATGGCTTGGGGACAGCTCTTGTGTAGCTGTAGGTGTCCCCCATCTCTAGGTGGGGAGAGAGCCCCCCTGACTTCCCTCTTCTGGGGAGGGCTATGCCTGACCTGGTTCCATTGCAGCCCTCTGAAGAGGGGAGCAGAGCTGGGCTCTCCATCCCAAGGCCAGAGAGCAGCAGTTTTGCTCCCCAAACTGGAGCGCATTCTCTCCTCCATCTGCCTTCCTCCTGACTGCCTTTCAGGCTGTATTATCTGCTGGCCACAGGCTCAGGCAGAGGCTGTGCTCGCTGCCTTCCCAAGCTTTGGGTCTGATACGGCACTGATATTTTCAAAACAGAAGCCAGAGCTAGGTGATCCTGTGAGCCTCCCATGGCTGTTTGCTTTCCTTCCCTGCCTGCAGCACACAAGCTGCCTGCGTGGAGCCACTGTGCTGTCACTCCAGCTGAGGTAGCCGGCACATAGCTGTGCTGCCGTGCCATTCTGCACGACCGCAGCTGGGCTATTTACAGGCCTGCACAGATGCTCTGCCAGCATGCCAGGGCTCAGGGCATGGTGGGGATTAATCGGAGACTCTCTGAATCAGGAGCACAACTGTAAGGATACCAGGCGATGTCAGGCCTCAGCTACAGTGCAGAGCCTGCACCTTCATAATTTTAACAGTATGTGGAATAATATAAGGGCAGAGTGGAAAAAGGAAGCTGGAAGCCCAGTGTAGAGCCTGAATACTTGAGCAATGTGCCCTGATACACGCACACCTTGAGGGCTTGTGCATGGCCACATGCCCCTCTTGTTGTTCCCAACCCATAGCAGTGATAGAGCTGCCTTAAGTGGTCAGGTATAGAGCGTTGCTTCCTAGCACGTCACCCATGGGTGCCACTGACTCTCTGCTGGTGCCTGGCTGCACTCGCAGGCTGCCCTGGCATTGCCCATGCATGTTACCATCAGTCCAAGCACCCAGACTTTGTGCTGCTGGCTCTCGTCTCTCTGGCACAGCCTCTTTGCACAGAGGGAGTGAGAGATTACACGCAGCCGTAGGATGCTGGTTCTGCTGTGATTAGATCCCCCCCATGATGCTAAGCAAACTAGCAAGCTGTTAATGAGCTTGTAGGATAGGTCATGGGAAGGGTGCTGCAGGGATGGAGAGGTTAGGATGTCCTGTCCTGTGTTTGGGCAGGGAGCATGTGGGGATGCACACTCTGTGATGGAGTCTGTTGTCTGCATCTCTTCAGCTCTTGGCTGCTTGAGTTCAGTTTGCTAGCATCTTGTCTTTAGTAAGCAGCTTGCTGGCTCTTTATGTTTAAAGCTGTTTGTTTTGAAGGCAGGAAGATGATTTAACAAGTAAAACACTTTCAGATTATAGAAAGAAAATGAGGAAATATTACTCTTGGCTTAAGCTTCTCCTAGCAGCACTCCACCCAGTGTGAAGTGCATGGCACTTGCAGCTACTGCTGGGTCAGTGGTGTCCTCCCTGTGCTTGCTGAAGTTCAGGGATCAAGTTTTAAATCAGAGCCTTTGTTATGCTAAAGGCATGTCTTGGCTTGTCAGAGCCAGCAGGTCCCTGCTGCTGGTGAGCTGGTGTTTGAGCTGCTTCCCTGTGGGAAGGGGCTGTCAGCAGTGCTGCTGTGTCAGTGATCTCAACCTCCCACCTGTGTGCCCTGGCCTGATGCTCCTGGCTTTGTGTGATGGGTGCAGGGCTCTGCCGCGCTTCCCATTGTGGTGTAGTTCCTGGCTGAGAAGAGCCAAACCCTCCTGCTCCCCGTGATGGGGGTATATGGATGCTGAAGGGAGCAGGAAAGCAAAGCCCTGTGCCCTGCTGCGACATCGCTGGGGTTTAGCAAACCTGAGGTGGTGGAAGCTGGGGCTGTCCTGGCTGTGCAAAGGTCTCCACTCCTGAGATGAGCAGCCTCTGCTGCAGTTTCCATGCTGTCATGCTAGTCTCACCAAAGGGTGACTTGCACCAGAGAAGCTGCTTTTCCTGGTCAGTGTTTTGGTCTCCAGAGCCAAGGTGTGCTGTGCTGCTCCCACTTGGCCCTTGGGCTCACATGCTGAGACCCCCTCCAACACTTTGGGGTCTCATTTGGCCTCTTGAAGTGCACCCAGTGCCCTGTTATCTCCAGTGTGTTCACAGTCCCTCCCATCCCCCAGATCTAACCTTCATCTTCTGCTGAGGACAGGGAGGTGCAGCCAAATTCTTCTGTTGTGCAGACTTTCATTTCCAAAGCAGTAGCCATGGATACAGACTGTTTGTGCAAATAACCAATATTCCCACCCACACTGATCACTGACCATTGCAGGCATGGGTGCCGAGTAGTCCAAGGCTTGGTGTCCCTGATAGTCCTTGGCTTTACCTGTTGCTGGAATTTTGCTTTCCCAGATGCTCTCTAGGCCTTTGCTAAAACAAAACCCAACTTTGTCAAATGGGTGGAGTTATTTAACTGCTTTCAAAACACTTGGATTAGTCCGTGTGACTTGTTAACTGTGGCAGAGGCAAGTGGTGTCCTCTAGCTTCTCCCTTACGGAGCTCAAGGGAAAAAAACTTGTTTCTAGAGCAAAACGATATCCTGGTTCCATGTGCACGCTCTGTCACCTGAGTGCTCTGTGTGGGTGATGTGGGCTCTGGCAGTGGGATTTGCGTCCTGGCATTGGCTGATGGGACTGGGTCTGCTGCCAGTGTTCCCCAGGGCATCCTGGCATTGCAGTGTGATGAGTGGTGGTGGCAGACCTGGCCCTGTTAGCTGATATGATGCTATGGCATTTCTCCACATGTCTAGTTTGTGTGAGGGAAGTGGTTTTCCTTGGAAGGGGGTTTGAGGAGTAAAACCTAGATGTGGTGAATTGGACCTGAGATGCTCTAAGCTTGAAGGGCTCAGTGAGATGTCTGAAGGAAGAAGCTGTTTGGGGCATAATACTGAGTAGCAGCACAAACGAGTAAGGCAACAGCTACGTTCGTAAGTGTGGCTGAGATTGCACTTAACACGTTCTTTACTACTTGGGCCTCCAGTTTCCTCTCTAAAGACTTGTTGACAGTTAATGAAGGCTGTATGAAGTGGCAGAGCTCCCCTAGCACAAACACAATGCTTAAACACACAGATTTAGTCTGAGAAGAGCCACCATGCTGCAAGGCTTTGACACTGGTGTGACTGCTCTTAGCAAGGCTGTACCGGCACAGTGTAAGGGGTGTGATTTACTCCCTGCTTGCAGTTATACTAGTAAAGTTTAAGGTATAAGCCAGCCTTTGCCTCCTGCAGCAGAGCTCAGGAGGGAGAGCTGGTGTTCACATAGAGCTGATTTCCCCGCCCCGCACACCGTAGATGCGCTGCTAATTGTGCTTTTAGTCTCTGCTGCTTTGGCCCAGGGAGAGTTGCCTGATGGTAGCACAGGAAAATAATCCTATGCTTCCAAGTTCCCTGCGAGCACCTGAAAACACACGTGCTTGGCCTTTCACACACCCGTGCTTTGCTGGGAACAGGTCCCTGAGCTGGCTCCCAGGCAATGGGCTCAGATAAACGTGCTGGTGCACAGCACTCAATGGGATCCTAATACACTTGAAGCCACAACAGTGCCAGCATGGCTGCTGGTATCCTGCAGTGTGATAGGTCCTGGTCACACTCCAAAGGCCTTTACTATCTGCATGAACCAGACCCGTTCCTTTTCCACATCGAGTTACTGTAATGTGTCTGAAAAACCCACCCTTGCTTTTGTCCCTTTTGGTTAGGTGAGAGAATCCTGGGCTATGCAGAGGAACCTTGCTACCTGTGGTTCGTCATGGAGTTCTGTGAAGGGGGAGACCTCAACCAGTACGTGCTCTCACGAAGACCTGACCCAGCAACAAACAAGAGCTTCATGCTGCAGCTGACTAGTGCCATCGCCTTCCTGCACAAGAACCATATTGTCCACCGGGACCTGAAACCAGACAACATCCTGATAACAGAGAAGTCTGGCACCCCTGTTCTCAAGGTGGCCGACTTTGGGCTGAGTAAGGTCTGCGCTGGCCTGACTGCTCGGGGTAAGGAGGGTGGGCATGAGAACAAAAATGTGAATGTGAACAAGTACTGGCTGTCTTCAGCTTGCGGCTCCGATTTCTACATGGCGCCTGAGGTCTGGGAGGGACACTACACTGCCAAGGCTGACATCTTTGCCCTTGGCATCATCATCTGGGCCATGATTGAGAGGATAACTTTCATTGATGCGGAGACCAAGAAGGAGCTGCTGGGGACCTACATCAAGCAGGGGACCGAGATTGTGCCCGTTGGGGAAGCGCTGCTAGAAAATCCAAAGATGGAGCTGCACATCCCTCAGAAACGCAGGACTTCCATGTCTGAGGGGATCAAACAGCTCTTGAAAGACATGTTGGCTGCTAACCCACAGGATCGACCTGATGCCTTTGAGCTTGAAACCAGAATGGACCAGGTTACATGTGCTGCTTAAATTCAGGGCAGGGCATCGCTGTGCTTTGCAGCTGGGTAAGTGATCCACAGTTTTTGTATTATTCTGTCTGCTGTACCAGCCTGATAATGTACTTTGTAGTGACACAAAGGAGTCTTTTATGTTCCCAGAGCTGTTTCTGTAGTGACTCATCAGAGCACTGCTTCTGAGTTTTTTCCCCCCACCTATTCTACTGCAAAAATAAAGTAGAGGTGGGAAACAGAATTAGCAGTTGCATGTCCTGCTGCTGCCCAAAGGCCCAGCAGGGCTGTGCAGGAGCCCTGCTCCTCAGAGGTCCTGGCTGGTGGCTGAGACAGGCTGGTGCACAGCAGAGAGAGACATGAGCACCCTCTGACATCAGCTTTGGGTAGAGAAGGAGTTGCCAGTTCTGCCCCTTCTGCTGCATGATATCATTTCTGCAGTCAGAGCTGAGAGCACCCTGCTGTCTAGCACCAGCCCCTTCCCCTCTGCTACTCAGACAGGACAGCTCGGGGCTGGGCTGGCTCAGTGAGCAGGTGCTGAGTGGAGTGGCAGGTCCATCTCAGCACAGACAAAGCTGTTTCCTTTGCTTTCATTGACTTTGCACGTAGGTCCATCTCATTTCAATTCCTTGCTAAAGGCAGGACTTCCCTTTGGTGCTAACTGCAGATGCCCAAACCCACTAGGATGCTTTGGTCTCCAGCACTTGAGTTTGTAGACCTGCGTCTGCTCAGGAAGGAAGCTTATAAAACATTTATGCTCATTTTGGGCTCGGCTCCATTCGAGCAGAGTCCCCTCTCTTCTCCCCCCGACTTGGGTTCTAAATAGTCCCAAGCTCAGAGGTCCTGGTCCTGAGGCCTGGGTGGTCACACATGGTCTGGAAGGACTCCCGGCGATGTGGGGTAGCTGGCAGTGTCACTAACAAGTGACACTGAAGGACTGGGAGGTGTTGCCTGCATGGTGAAGCTGTCTGTAAACAAGAGCTGTTACTAGGGATTCTCCCAGCCAAACACTTCAATGAAACTCAAATTACAGATTACAAAGAGCAAGGCTGACGTCTTCCCAGTCCAGGTCTTTCCTGAGCTCCTGCAAAGCTGCCTGACTGTTGTTGGTCACAGAAGACCTCTGAAAGCCTGCCTGTGTCAGGTGCTGACATTGCAGCCAGGGCTTCCCAGACCTTACCTCATGCTGAAACCACACAGGTCCTGCTGGACCAGAGCAGACCACAGATACAGGAGAGCAGAGAGGGGTGAAATGGCTGCTGTAGCCAGCAAACACCCGGCCTTCAGCCTTGCAGCTGATGGCTATGCACCTAGCCTGCTCCTGAGAGTGAGCGTCCAGCAGCGGGGCAGTGGGGAAGGTGGGGGCATTTTGGCAGGCTTTGCTAAAAAACCTCCTGACTGTTCACCTGAGGGTTCCTGAGCTTATGTAAAGCAACGTGCTGCCTGTCCCCTCTCTACATGCCTGCCCAGGTAAGCCTTGTGCTGTTTGTAGAGGAGTAGGAATATAGACATGGAAGGGCCCATGGGGTGGGTCTAGTGTTGTCACTGCTGGTTTGTTCAAAGCAGCCGTGATGGTTTGTCATCCATTCTGCACCCTGGCACAAAATATTTAACACCCTTAAGATCTCCAGTGCAAGTAATTAGCAAGACTGCTTCTGCCTGGGGCTGGGCCTTGATACTGGTCCCAGTGCAAGTGTGGGCTGGGGATTAGGGTGAGGGAGTGAATCTGCAAAAATATGAGCCCTTAAGATGGGTGTGATAAAGTCCCAGGGCAAAAGCAGGGCACCCCACCTTGTGCCCCAGGGCGAGGAGTGGGTCTGCTGAGTCTGCTGGGTGGCGGAGGGGTCCGGTCATGGGATCGGGGTTTGCCACTCCTGTTGCCATCTGTGATTGCTCTGTGCTGACACTGATGCTGCTGAGTTATGCAACCAGCCTGTGCCCTTCGGGGAAAATTCATCCTGTGCATATCTGTAGAATAGTACATGCAGGGATAACAAACACCGAGGGGACAGTCCTACCCCGGGGCTGTTTGCTTAAAACCCAGCTGCCTTCTGCAAACCACCCCCATCCGCAGCTGGAGCCAGTCATGAGTCTGCGTGAGTCTGCACCGATCGGCTCCGTCCATCGTGACACAGCGGCAGCAGGGATGGATGCACTTACATAACACAACCTGGCCTACGTAGCACAGCCACTTGGCCCACATAGGAGCCTGGTGCCAGCCACGTGTTCACTGCAAACCCAGAACGTTGTGCTGTGGGGAGCATACCTCTGTCTTGTTTATGGGGCAGTGGAGTATTTGGTGTGCTTTCCTATGGGGTTTTTCTAATGCATTGTGTATTTGTGCGTTCAAATCAGCCTAATTCTGGCAAATCTTGAATTGGAAACCCACTTGAGAAGCTTAAAATGGGATTTAGAGCAGGGCCTGAATTCTGCTGTCAGGTAATTTAAGTTCACTGAGAAACTCAAGTAACCTCTTTCAACTTAATTATGGCACTGGTGTGTAGCTCACGGTGCTGCTTGGTCATGCAGTGAGTTCTTCTTCCCCAGGACAGCTCCTCAGCCTTGGTTCATGTCATAACCTGGTAACCCTCACTGACCCAGGCAATCAGACTTTTGCTTATTCTTTTGTATGCCACTGACCTTTTCTGATTTTGCTTCATGTCCCAGCAGCTTTGCTTTTAGTTCTGCTATGGATACTGTACACACCTGCCAGTCGGCAGGCTTCATGCTTTGTTACCCTTCCAAAACGCATATGAAATGTCAGTTCTCAGGCAGGAAAGTGTTTCTGGCTTGGTTTTTACTGGGCACCAGGGTGTGCGGGGTGGAGATGAGCCTGCTTATGTGCTTGCTCCCCTCACCAATGTTTCTGATGGCCCTGGGGTGGTAGGTCCAGCAGAGGTGGGCAGCATTTCCCTGGGCAAAATGAAGGTCATCTCTTTCTTATTTGAACACTGTGCTTCCCTGCCTTCTGCAGAAATAGTTCATCTAAAGCTGGAGATCACTGTTCCCAAAAGCCTGCCTTTTGGGCAAAGAGGACAAAAGCCTTTCTAGTACAACTGGGGAGCGGCTGGATTGTGCTGGATACCTACTGATTGTCTCTTGATTGCTGTTTGATAGACCTGTGACTGCTATCATGTGCTGCCACATGCTAAGGAGTATTTAATCTCTCCT
Organism: Phalacrocorax carbo; assembly: GCF_963921805.1. Classification (NCBI taxonomy): domain Eukaryota; kingdom Metazoa; phylum Chordata; class Aves; order Suliformes; family Phalacrocoracidae; genus Phalacrocorax; species Phalacrocorax carbo. The sequence continues at coordinate 8,744,353 of NC_087526.1, read as the reverse complement.
TGTCGGTACTGGAAGGTTGGGGCTGCTCTCCTCTCTCCTTTCCTGCAATGTGAACATCTTTTTCTTTGCGTGTATTTTGTAGCTGCCCCGCCGAGTTCCCCAGGGCAGGTGAGGGGCCTCCCGTGGCCACTGCTTCAGTGGGACCCTCCAACGTTGTGAGTTGTGCAGTGTGGATTGAGCAACCATTAGACAAGTCGCTGAGGAGCAAGGTATAGCGAGAGCATGTGGCTGTTTGCTCGCTGGAGTGGCACCAGTGGCCTTGGCTACAGAAACAAGGGGAGCAGGTGACAGCTGCCCACCACCTACAGTTACACATTAAGAAATTTTCTAGTTTTAATTCGCATAGGACATCAAACTGCAGTAGTTGTGATCAGCGTAGAAGACAGTTTGCTCTAGTAGATCATATTCCATATATTTTCACTGTGGCTAAAACAGTAGTTCTGATTTTGGGGTGGATGCTCAAGGTGAACGGCAGGAATCTGTGCATGTGGTGTGGTGCAGACTGCAGCATCTCAGGGGCTGCCTTCAGCAGGAAGGTGTCTGACAGCTGGGGCCAGCCTGGTTTACTCCAGCACTCCTCCTCTGTCATTGGTTTTGATCATTCCACTTTCAGCTGAAAACAACGGTTTGCATTTGCATTGTTCTCTTTGCATTTTCAAAATACAATGGGAGCTAATGCTGAACGAGCTCTTCTGCCCTCCCTGCATGATGGTGTCTATCCCTGGTGAGAGATCTCTCGTGCTGTGCCCAACTGTTCCTGAGCACCACTAATAAACTGCTGTCCTACTGAATTTCAGACTGGAGGACAGGGATCAGATGCACATCAGCAGCATCTCTGCGAACCATCAGTGAGCAGGGCTGTTGCATCAAGTTAGGTCTTGTCTGTTAGTACCACTCAACTCAAATTTTACCGTGCAGTAAAACTGCCCTTACCCCACTGGCCAGTAATAGGTGAGCAAGTCAAGGAAAAGGATAGCAGTTTCATTTCTGAAACAGTGTTGGTTTTGACTTCAGACTGCTTTCAGTGTGGTTTGTGAATCTTGGCATGGACAAAAGCCATGGGATAGTAAAAGCAAGGTCAGTTCCTCTTCTTGGCCGTAGCAGCATGTTCACCATCTCAGGGCCACCCTGAGGAGTGGTGACATATTTCTGGGCAGCGTTGATTCTACCTGGGGAGAAGCAAAGCCCTGAGGATGAACTGGATCACATCACCTCTGGCCAGATGTGTTAGTGTTTGCATTTGCTCACTGTCACCCCCGCTCTCCCTCCTGGGGGAGGCCGCTGCGGTTGGATTTAAGGAGTGTGTCGCAAATATACAAACAGAGCATGAGGAAGGACTTAAGAGATAAAGCAGGCTCTCAGCCCCCTTCCCTTGTACCCTGTGTTCCCACGCAGGGGTAGATAATGTGGTTAACACGAGAAGGTGCTGGGTTATCTCTCCCTCCCCTGCACTGAGTCCTCTGATACCACGCAGACCACACTGGCACCTCCCATCTCTGCCATGACCCACGCATTAGTATCATCTTCCTTAGGTGCTGGATGAGGACTCCATGGGCTGATGGTTCATATCCTGCTGATGCCGAATGAACATTCGAGCTGATTAAAACTGTAAGTGGCGTCAGTGGAAGGATTAAAAGCTCTTGAACAAGCCCCTGAAACAGCGTGCGTCAATGGAGTGAGCTCTCCTGTCTCAGAGCTGTGAGCTCGGGTCTGCTCAAGCAAGGGCCATGTCAGAAAATGCTCCTACTCCAGGGAAGCACGAACAGAAATGCTGCCCTACTTGCTAATGAAGCTGCACCACAGGAGAAATCTTCCAGAAAATTCCTTGTGCAATTGCCCCTGACCTGATGTCTGGGAGCCTCTTTCAAGCCTGCCTTCTCAAACAGAAAGGCTTTTTTCCTGATTGCAGCCTGCAAAGGTGGCATCTCCTGGTTAACCTCTCCTGAAAAGCAGCATGCCCATGGCCCTGGCTCCTGCTCTGAGCAGCAGAGGCAGCCTCTTCCTGTAGAAATGTGTTCCTTCGGCACGGATTTCTTTAATGAGATTTCCTAGGGCTAAGGGATTTGAGTAATTTGCTGGGCAGTGGCAGTTTTTCTTCAGCAAGTCTCTCCAGCTGCTCTGGCAGAGCCCCTTGCTCGATTCTGGTGGGAGAGGACCTGCCCCTGCTGAAGTGGGAGCTAAATCCAATCCCCCACCCCCAATTTTTTTCCATGTCTGTGCTCTGAGCTCAAGTCTGGGCAAATATTAAACTGCTGTTAACTCCTGGAAAATTACCACCCAATGCATAGCATGAGGGGTAATGAAAGTGAATCAGGGCCTTCCCCTTGGGTTGAAGGTTTGTGTTTCAGTGACTTCCAGCCCTGCCCCCTGCTGCAGGAAGTCCTTGTGGAGCCAGTGGGCAGAGTTGGCAGCGGTGGGGACACCCCGGGTCCCTCCATTGGGCAGGTAGCTTTCACTGAACCATCGCTGCCTCTTCCCAGCACAAACCCTAGCCTCAGCTCTGCTGGTCCCTCCTTTGAAGGTTGTGACATCTGTATTTCCAATACAGAAGTGGCATCGTGTGCATTGCGTGCTCTTCCTCTGCCGGGTCTAGACTTGCTGCTGGATGGGGTGTCTACAGGGAATTTACTGGGTTGCAAACAAACTGGGTGGAAAATGCTAGTGGCTTATGTGCAGAAGAGCATTTCTGTGTTGCTGAGCTCAGAGGACAGGAGGGTGCGGTGCCAGGGCTGTGGAGGAACTGGTGCTACAGGGGCTGTGGGGGATGCTGTGCGTTGGGGCTTTGGCCAGAGCAGGGACTGGTGCAGCAAGGATCTGCCCATTCTTCTGTAAAATCCCTGGCACTGAGCATGTTTGTGGGCTGTTGGAAGCACAGCATGGCCACGCTGCAAACCCATCAGTTGCACCAAAATGGATTTTAACCACTTCTTGTAGAGCCACTTGAGAAGCCTGAGCTGCTGCTGACGCACAGGGTGAGACGTGCAGGATGTCCCTGGTGTCACACCTTGTTCTTTCTTTCCTGGGGTGTGTGGATGCAGAGGACTGGGAGCCAGCACTTTCGGGGACATCATGTGGACCCTCAAGGCCAGGCTTTGCTGTGGTAATGCCTGACTTGTTTCAGCCAGGCTGTCACCACAGCAAGCCCCATGGGATGGGGCTGTGTTACCAGCATGCGGGGTGATGCCGCCAGCCGACCCATCCCAGCTCAGCACATGCTGGGGCAGCTGGATGTGTGCTGACCTTGGCAGTGTGCTGTGCAGGGCTGTTTGAATCACTCCTGAGAAAGAAATTACTGTAAACTGAGTCCAGACCCACAGCGCCTGGTTCAATAGTGAATACTGTGAAGTAGAGAGGTGTGGCAATGCCTGACTGGACTAATTGGGACCAGTAGGAAGGCTGTAGAAGTGGGCTCCCCCTCCACAGCAGTGTCCTCCAGCCCTTCCATCCAGCAGCCAAATGACTCCAGCACCAATCCTGTTACTATTGCACCTTCCACCCAGTGTGGCTGTTCATAGATATTGCTGGTTGCAGTCATTGGTTGGGGCTGTGTAATGAGGTGTGCACTCATCTCGAGTTCTCCCAGACCCTCAAATGATGCTTTAATTAAGGCTTGGGAATGAAAGAGATGCAGTGAGCACGCTGAACCAGTGACACTGCTTGCTGTACCTACCTGCGGTCTGGGTCAGGTGGCAGCAGGAGGGCTGGCAGGATGTTGTCACAGCATAGTAAGGGGGACAAAACTGCTGACATACCTGACCTCTCTTTCTCCTTTCTTTTTTTGCAGATTTATTTACCAGGGACCCATAATCTCCATTATTTACGTGCAACGAGGGAAGTCAAAGACAAGGGAAGATGATGATACAGAAGATCCCTGGTCTGCAGGATCTCTGGCAATGTGAAATATTTGGGTGTTACTTTGTTTTGTTGGGAAGAAGTTTTGCTGGGGTGTGGGAGGGGGCTGTAGAGGCCTGTGGAAGAGCACAAACAGGCAGTTATCATGCTCGTAAGAATTTTAAACAAGATCCAGAGAGCACAGCTGCCCCTGCCCAGCCCTCTCCCTGTCTCCTGTGCTGCCATTGACTCAGTAGGTGGTTCTAGAGAAGAACTGGTTCCATAGGGAGGTGACAGTTGGCAGGCCGGCAGCAAGGTGTGCTGCCAGGCACCAGCTCTGAGGTCTGGCTGGGCACAACTTTGGGTTTAAAGCTATTGTTTTGGCCTAGGGGAAACAGGAGCAAAGTGATTGCTAGGTTTGCACTGGGAGTGCAGTGCTTTAGGAAAAGTGAGTCTCTTGGACCATGTGTTGCAACAAGCTAAATAATTTCATAGCCAGGCAGCTTCTGAATAGGGGGATGCCGAGCAGGATGTGAGCAGTTGACATCAGGATAGAGTAGCATAAACAAGCTGGAAAGCCCTTTGGCAAGGCTGGTCTGCTGCTGCAATAGGCAGACCTTCATTCTCTCCCAGCTGGATCTCACTAGTGACTTTTGTTACGGTCTTTCTATACAGAGGGCAACAGGGAGCCCGTAGGTACGTTTTCAAGTGGACCATCATCCACATACAAGAGAAACAGAAAGTGGTCCACTACTCCAATTTGTTTAGTGTCAAACTTCAGTTGTTGGGAATAATACTTGGGAAATGAGGAGGTTTGGCCTAAATGTCTCATGGGCTGGATTCTAGCCTTTGGCAACACACTTTTCTCTGCTAGGTAACTATCTCCAGGAAGCAAAAGGCAATGCTGCTGTTTAAGTTTAGTTACAGTACAGCTCAGGTAAGGAGATTGGAACCTCAGGCTGAGCAGTTAATACTCTACTTCCTTGCCTATATTTAGAGCAACACTAATATTCTGGGGCTGACCCCATGTTGATGGTCTTTAGGCTTTCTCACTGTAAATGCAATGTAAAGCACCACCTCTTCTTGACCCTGCAGGTTCTGAATCAATTAAAACATTTCTTACCAGGCTACATCCCTCGGCAGTGGTCTGGGGAGTGGGCTGGTCTGACACAGCTCTGACATTGCTCCTGAGCTGCCCAGGTGCTCAGCCCTTGTCACAGCTGGAGCTGGCCAGGGCCACAGGCAGAAGAGGGTCCCTCTGACCCCCTCATCGCCTGCATGCAGGCTGCAGCTTTCCTTGTCATCACTGGAAGGTTCCTGAACTGGCAGCACCTCCCTGTATCTACCCAGTGTACTTTGCTGACCTCATGGGAATGAATGGAAATGCAGTCAATTTGTGTGGGCCAAGGCAGAGCTAAAGCAGAGATAGGAGGGAGGGGTTTCTTTCCCTTCCACCTATTCCAGGACACAAAGCTAAGGCTGTTACCTCAGGAAGGCCTGGTCCCTCTTAGGACAACAGTGCCAGGAGGCTCCAGACCATGTGTCTGTGAGTTGTGAAGGTTTGGACAGCACAAATACGGTGCCAAGCCCCTGTTCCCACGCTATTCTTCTGTTTGTTTCTAGGGATGCCCTGTGGGCTATGGCCAGCCACAGCCAGACCATGACTGTACAGACTCCTTCCAGGCTGGTTACTGGGGTTTAAGCAGTTTGGGGTTGGTTAGCAGGCGCTGTGCTCGGCCCTGGCTGCAGAGTACTCTTGGGGGCTTTGGACAGTGCTTTGGCTGCTCTCATCTCTAACTAGCAGCAGATCCCTGCAGTGTTAGTGCCAAGGAGCTGCACGCGGGTTTCTCCCCCAGCTCCTGGGGAGGGCTTGCAGAGACCTGCATCCCACAGGAGGGCTGTGGTGAGACGAGAGCTGAACCCCATAGTTCACAAGTACAGCATTAGTGCCCTTCCTCTACCTGACAGAGCCTTTGCTCCTGACTGTTACAACCTAACCTGGCTTGAATGGGTGCAGTAAGAGGGCTTTACCCTCCCAGCCCTGCTCATGTGGCTTTCCCTGCTGGAAGGGCCCCTTACTGGGTACTATGCCCCAAGAGAAGGGAGCTTCCTGGCAGGAGATTTTCATGTGTGGAAACCAAGCCTGAAATGCAGGACATGGAGATGGAAGGTGTTGAGTGGGCTGCTCACTGGGACTGCTGCCTCCAGCCAGCTGCCAGCACCCTGCTCTTCTCTGGGGACAGGAGCGAGCCTGGCAGGCAGCGTCTGGGAGGGTTGCCCCTCCATTGCTGTTTCAGGCCATCTTCAAACCACATGTCTCCACCTCAGCTTTTGCATTGCAGATGTGTTTTCAAAGCAGCTTGATGTTAGTGAGCTAGACCATAGTGCCTTACTTAGGATTTAGCAAACACTTCCAAGGATGAAACCTAGGGCTGCTAGCCTTTGGCCAATGTGGGTGTTTCCCTGATTAGTTTGTACTTTTAAGAGCATTTCTCCCTGATGATTTTGCTGCTGTTTGTGCTTGACTCCCCAGACTATACAGGAACCTGCCTTGTGTTTACAGCTCCTAGCATCTCTTCTTCCAGTTACTTTGGCCCAGACCAGTGCTCCCTCTAGAACATGGGAACAGGGAACAGCTCAAACCTGTGTGTGCTGTGGGATGGGGGATGTTCAGGCTTCTCTTCCCATCTGGGTCTATCAGGCATATCCTGCTCAGCTCCTGCAGGCTGAACTTCTCCTTCCTCTGTAGGTGTTTTTGGCATTAGGACATGCTGCTGGGAAAACTCAAGCTTAGGAAAGTAGTACTGAGCCTGCAGCCCATTGCCCAGCCTGGTGCCAGGGTGTCTCCATCTCTTTCTGGCCAGCTGAGCATCCAGGTGCTGGGAGGGCCTGGTCAGTGTGGGGGGAGCCAAGCACCCTCTCACAAAACCCTGCTGTTCTCTGAGCTTCTGGGGCCCCAGCCAGTGCCTGTGCTGGGGGATTGATTGTATGAAACTGTTTACTTCTGACTATGCTGTTTACAAGAGGGTTGTGGGGTGGGTGGGGGGAACAAGCCAAGCCTCAGGAGGATTGGGAAACATGTTATCTGCACCAGCCTGCAGCAAGACCGACACTGCCGGCATCATGCAGGTGTCTTGGGGATCTCCTGGCCAGCTTTGGTCCATGGGGAGGAGAGAGCAGAGATAGCTCTAGCCTAGAGGAGTTAGGTTAGCTCCCCTTTGTCCCCTTGCTGCTGTGTTCAGCGGTGCTAGTGACAGATAAGAGTTACCCCTGTGGTCTTCCTTTACTCCTCAGGACCCAGCTCCTTCACATATCAGAGGCTCCCAGAGCCTTTCTGGAGCAATAAGACTTAAAACAAGCATACCATCATTATGGAAATCCTCTGTTGTGTGCATTGTATGTCTCCTCTGTATGCAGTACTGAGTCTGGGTTTAAGCCTACCAAGTTTCTTGGGGCAACTGCTTCAGGGCACAAACTGGGACACATTTCCCTGTGCTTTCTGCAGGTCACAAGAGCAGGGAAACATGTTGCTGCTTTCCATTGTTACCCCCAGGCCTGTGCTGCCTAAGCCTCACACTACAGCTGCCCGGGGCAAGGGGGGCTCCTGGTCTCATTTCAGTGATGCTGCTGCAGGACAGGCATGGAGTGCTCAGCCCCGTGCCAGCTCAGCTGTGCTGCAGGAGCAGGCTGTGTGCTTTACAATGGCTCCTTGCAGCCTCTCATCCCTTCAGCCAAGGCTGCACAGGTCTGAGGCTTAACAGAGGGGCAGCATCTGGAAAGTAGAGCCCCTGGCTCGTTGGCAGTTGGATGCAGCTGATGCTCGTGCTGCTGCCTCCCTTGCTGAGGTGCTGCCTGGAAGCTGTCATCAGTGGTGGGGAGAGCTGTGCCGGCGGCTGCTCTGACACTCAGCTGGTAACTGGGCATGTCCCAGTGTGTGGCCCTTCACTTCCAAAAGCATTTCACACTACAGAGCAGGGTATCGGGCTGGTGGGCACATCTGGAAGGAAAGCACAGGGTCTCTTCCAGCTGCGATGTGGCAAATCCTGTTTCTCTGCAGTCTGCCCCAGTGCTTTAACCCTTAAGAGTGATGTCTAGGTTGCAGTAAGAGCTCGTGGGGGCTGAAAGGGAGTGCTTGGTGTCCTGATCCTGGCGATTGTCACCATCCCTGGCCTTCGGCTCACTCATCCAGCAAACCCCAGCAGCTTTGCAGAGCCTCTTCCCTGCAATACCAGGGAGGTGCCAAGGCCTCAGCAGTGCTGGGTGAGCCCTGGGACAGGAGCTCCCTGGCCCAGTCCTATTCTGGGCTCCCTCTGCTCCCTGCAGCCCCCATGCTGAGTTAGCAAGAGCAGAAGGCTTAAACCCAGACTCCAAATTAAAGATAATTTTATTAGTAAATGAACATGTATTTTTCTTTTTTTTTTTTTTGCACAGAAGCTGGTAATCTAGGACCTATGTGTGAACAACTTTATATATTTTTTGTACTTGGTTTACTCGGGTTGGTATGAGATGTTCTATTTAAGTTCTTTGAACACTGTGGATGCCCTGATGTGTATGAGTGGCAGAGGCTTTGTAAATTAAGAGACGTTTGTGTGAATAAAGCTATTTGATGGGGTTGAAAAGCCACACACAACTTGAAACACAAGTTTTGTGCATTTGTCCTCAGCCATACTACCAGCAGCAGGCTTGTAAGAAAGGGGAGTCCCTGAGCAGCGGTGGGTAGACCAAGGCCCTAAAGTGGTGCTGGTTCCATCCCAGAGGGCAGGCCTGGCTAAGCCTGGGCTGGGCTAGCTGGCCTGATCCCAGGGGCTCAGGGCACTAAACCAAGGCATGGTGGCTGGTGCTAACCAGAATGTGGCACCCTGGCATGCAGAACCTGTGGCCATTTATCCTTGCCCTGGATTAGGATTAGCCCCATTCTTGCTGCAAATACCAAGTAGGCCATGGCAATTAGCGGGGCAGACGAGCTTGGCCTCTGCCTGCATGCTGCCTGTGGAAATGCCTCCTTGTCCTGCCCTTTCCCTGCCAGCCCTGTGTTTTGGGAGCCAGAGAGGAGAAGCAGTCTCTCACCTAGCCAGCCACCTGCTCTGGGTGGCTGCAAGCCCAGCAGTGAAAATGCCCTGCAGAATTGTCGCTTTGGTAGCCACAAATATTTTGTCCCTTTGCCCAGATCCTCTGCCCCAAATCCCAGATGCACAGACAGAAAACAAGCCAGTCACAGCAGCCAGGAGCCCCTGCCCCACAGCTGGCATCCATGATGGGAAAAGCACAGGAGACTGAGCTGCATCCTGTGGCAATGAGAAGTTTTCCATCGAGCAGGGAATGGCAGCCAGCAATTTCCCAGGTGTTGAGCAGCTTGGGGCCCCCTGAGCCAGCAAGACACAGCATCCCAGCATGTGGGGCCATGGACTGCTGCTTGCCAGCCCTTGTGTAACAGCCCCACTGCCTTGTGTGACCACAGCACCCGTGCTCAGTGGCCAGTGCTCCCCTCCCGCTTCCCCCCATGGCAGCCCCAGCACTGCCGCGGACTGCGGACTGTGTGGCCGCGGACTCCCCCTGCATGGCCATCAGCATTGTGCTCCCTAATTGCTGCTGACAGGGACCTAAAATGGATGCTTTCAGCCCCGTGGGGCTGGTTGGCCCTGGCCGGAGCAAAGCCAAGGGGCCAGAGCTGCCCTGCTCACCAGCAGGCAAGCAAGGGGGTGAGGGCCCAAGCCGCATGTTCCCCCAGCCCCGCAGCTTCCAGTTGGGTTATCTCGGAGTTGAAGAGCATTGATTGCGTGGCACACACTGCAAGGGCAACCCTGGGTGCTCAAACATCTCTCGCCCCTCCCCTGCCACTTCCCCAGTCCTGTCCAGAGCATCCTGCCTGCAGGCAGGGAAGGGACAGGGTCAGCTCAGGTCGCATTGGCAGCAGGTGCAGGACAAGCCCTGAGACTGTGCCCGTCCTGGTCACAAGTGCAGCTGTGGAGAGCGGCTGTGCCACACTGCTGCCGCTGTTTGGTCACTGGATCGGTGCTCACGGGGTGAGTGAGGCTGCTTGCACCATTGCCACAGGCTGGGGAACAGGGGGGCCTCACCACCAGATTGCTGGAATCCCACCGGAGGAGGGAGAGGAGGTGACGCAGCAGAGGAAAGGTTTGTCAGGAGACGCACACTTCAACCTTGCCTGTACAGATGCTGCATAATCCTGCTGCCCTGGACACAGCTCACTGTCCCCCACCAGATGGTGTCACCCCAAACTCTCCAGCAGAAATGATGCTGCACTTTCAAGCACCTTCAAGGAGGCTCCTTTTTCTCCCATGCCTTCCCTCCGTTTTAAGCTCCACCAGTGACAGGATCATTTTACCAACCTCCAGGTTCATGGCATCATGCACTTGCCTGTGACAGGACACATACCATGCTCTGTGTGCTCCCATGCACCCCCCAACTCTCGTTAGCTTAGCCGCTACAAACGCGATGAAGATGAAATCCAGCAGGAACTTGGGGTGGGAGCTCACGCGTGTGCCACCATGCTGCAGGCAAGAGGTGGTAAGGGCAAGTGACCGCTGGGGCACAGCTGAAAAGCTTTTAACATCCTTAACAGAGAGGTTGTTGTCAGTCACTGGGAGAAACATTTCACTCTGGATTTGCTCTCTGGAGACCTGCTATTTCATATGCAAAGAGGGCTGCTAAGCTCCACAACTATGCTTCAATTACTTGATAGCTGACAAAAGCACCCCAGCACCAGCCTTCCTCTGCCTTGCATCTCCTTGGGGACCTGGAGAGGGCACGTGCAGCAGGAGAGATGCACATGGCAAAGGCCACCGCCAGGAGCAGGCAGGGAGCAGGCAGCAGGGCGAGGGTGGGCTAGGCGAGGAAACCCATAACAACCACCATGGATGCAAGGCCAGACGCAGTCCCAGGTGCCAGCTGGGCAAGCGTCAGCCTCACCCCGAGGGATTCAATGTCAGAGAACCATGGTGAGATACTGTCACCAGCTTCTCTCTCCCTCTCCCTGCTTCGACACATGGTAGGAACATTTTCAAGAGCCTCCTCTCCACAGAGGCTCTGGCACTGTGTTTTACAGCTAGAGCACTAAGTCATTCAGTGCAAAACATAAGTCTGTATTTCCTTTAAGATCTCTTGAGCTCCTCAAGCAGCAGCCACTTAAGCAGTCCTCGCTGGACCACAGAGAGACACCAGCTGCTCGAACTGGTAGGAGGAGAGCAAGGTCTGTCCTATTGCTACAGGACATTCATATGCCTCATCTCCACATTGATGAATAGCTCTATTTTACCCCATGTCAGGCTCCAGCAAAGCAGAAGATGAACAGCTAAAGCTGCCGTATGCCCACACACTCCATTTAGCCGGGCGATGACTCAGATGAGGCACTTCATGCGGATGGAGGCGATGATGAAACGTGAGGGTACAAAAGCCAGCACGCTAGCGTGCGGGGGCTCTGCTCTCCCCACCGGCCACTGTGCTATGAGGCAGGAGGGTGGACCCTCCTCACCTTCTGTCCCCTGTTTTGTTGCAGGACAGTCATGGGGGTCCTTGGCACAGGGAGACCCCAGCCCTGGTGCTCTGCTGCACAGCAGATAAGGCTGTGGATGGCATCAAGCTGTCACTACTGCATACAGAAGCCCAACAGCTCTCCAGCACCAGCTTAGCCAGGAGCAATGCAGCCCCCAATGTGCATGGGACAGATACGGCCACCCCATCCTTCCTCCCACAGAAACCCCAGGCAGCCCCAGGGATGCCAGCCCTGCCTGGGAGACCTGGGAGATGAAGCAGGGGGAGCAACATCACCGAAACCACCTCCTGATTCCAGCCAAGGCTTCAGAAAAGAAAGATGGCCAAGTCAGAAAGCCAAATATATTTTTTGCCTGTTTTCTGCCTCAAATGCATATTTGTGGAGCTGCACAGGGTGCCCACCCCACCTGCCTCTCCCACAGCAGGGACTGCATGTGGCAGAGGCAGCAACTTCGCCTAAAGCCACTTCAGGTCAGCCTCAGTTCCACAAACAAAAGCCACTTACTCTTCTCCAGCTTGTTCCCTGGCAGAGTTAATGGCCTGCATTCCTCTGGGGACCCAGCACTTGCGAAGAAGGAAGAAGACGCACTGGGAGGCAAGCAGCAAGGGAGGGAATTAAGACCTTATTTCCTCTGCCAGAGATAAGATCTTTAAACAAGCTTCTCAGCCAAGAACTCCTTTTTTTTTTACAGGTTTTGCAAGGGAATCTTGTTATCCAGAACTGCACCCGCCTCCAACCCCACTTAGAGCTGCCAAAGCCTGTGTTTCCCCAAAGCCTGCGCTTCCCCCAGGACCAGCCTCTGAGCGGCAGAGAGGGATGAGCTCACATGGGCATGACTTCACCCTTGCTCTCCTGCCACCAGAGCCGGGGGCTGTCAGTATTCCCAGAATGAACCCCCTGCTCCAGCCGCACATTGCAGCCCCACAAGACTCCACCAGATCAACCACACAGGCCACTGCCATGTGGTGCCACAGGCCCCTGCCCCAGTGTCAGGGCTGGATGAGGCCTCTGGGTGAGCATCCCTGTGAGCAGCAGCAAAGCCTGACCCAGCTGCACATCACTTCAAGCTCCAGCTCTGCTCCCTCTGCATGGATCCAGGCCTGTGGTTGCTCCCAGTTTAATGGCCAGCATCCCTGGTCTTGTGAAAGATGCTCATTCCCTCTCTTGAAAGCCTTTTGGGGCACTAAACTGGAAGCACCAGGTTCGTCTCCCCTCTCCTACACACCCAAGCAGGTTGTTATATTACAGTGAGCCTCAATTCCTCCTTGTACCACAGAAATGCCCCAATGCTTGGGAACACAGACAAACGTTCTCTGAGCATTCAACGGCAAGAAATAAAGGCCTCTGCCTTGCTCATGCCCTGGGGTTTGCAGGCCCCCACCCCCACCCCCCTTGCTTGGAGGCTGCTGTGGGAACAAACACTTTGGGCTGATTTATCCAGCACATTGGCACTGCAGACGAACATGCCAGCCCTGAGAGATGGAAGGAAGTGCGAGCCAGCCAGCCTGCGATAAATCACAGGATGCAGGCTCCAGCTCTGCTTGCTGTGCTCTGCCCACTGGTACTAAGGTGCTGGTCACCTTATTCCCAGGGAGAAAAATGCTTGAGCTCCAAAGCTGCTTTCATGTCCCATGCGCCGGGGAGGGCGGACACCTGGCCCCCTGTGAGTGCTGCATCCTGGCATTAGCCTGACTGTGCTCCCCATCAGCTGCAGCCCAGAGTGGGGACTGACTGCAGGAGGTGACCAGGGCGCAAGGCTGCAGGCTCAGCAAGTTTCCTACTTCCTGTCTCCACTCTCTGTCCCACATCCAAGCAAATGTGAACTCCTTGGGAAGTTTTCCTGGGAAAAGGGTGTGTGTGTGCATGCTCACCACTCAGATGAGCATGCCAGCGAGGGCCGTCTCATGGAATCTGGGACACGACAGCCTGCCTTGAACTTGTGTTCAAGGATGTCTCTCTTGCAAAGTGCAGCACAGCACAAGGATATCCAAACAGGCTTTTGACAAGCTTCCAGAAAGAGCTTCTGTGAACCTGCTCTGCCTGCCTGCCTGAGCTAGATCATTGGTAAACCAACCCCTGCTGTAGCCTGCCGCTCCAACGGGCTCTCACCTCTGACATCCCACACACTTGTCTGGGCACTTAGATTAATGTCACCGCTAGAGAATGGAAGATTTGTCTGTCCTAGGACTCTCCTAGGTGCCAAGACCTGCCCAGGCTGTTCAACCATCAAACAGCAGCGGAGTAAAGGAGAGCTAACAGATAAAGGCTCCCTTTCCTGAGGAAATCCTCAGCACTCGGCCCTACATGTAGCAGATCTCATGGATGGGCAGAGACCAGGGAAAACTTTTGCCCCAAACCAGCCTCCAAAACCACAAAACTCCTGGCTTGCTGTGGGCAGCCAGCTACCCCAAACACCAGCAGATCCAGGCTGTGGGGCTCCTTCCCAGGGTGCCATTAGTGGGTGTAATGAGCTGGAGATAATTGCTGCCTCGGGGACATGATTAACTCCTTCCTGGCCTGGTCCAGCTGGGGCTTTTTCATCCCAGAAGAGCAGTTTGCTCCTCAGCTTCCTTAGAAAATTTACATCCCTCTTCCTTCTCAAAGTGAGCCTTCTGAATCACAGCCTGATGAGCAAAGTGAGTTCCTTGATGTGTGGCAATGATTTAGATTTGGGATATATCTGGAATGTATAATTTATTTCAGGTATATGAGACACCAGTAAAACTGGGAGCAAGCAGTGAGTAAATCAGTCACACCTTTGTGATAAAGGGATTTGAAGCAGCTCAGTGCAGCCAGCTGATGGGCAGCCCTGCACTGAGAGTCCCCCTCCCGTGGGGTCAGGCAAAGACAAGGAGTTATGGGTACCATCTGGGGAGGCAGGGACACAGTCAGGAGCCCTGGAGGAGCTGGTGATGTTGGGTGACTTTTACAACAGCACTGCCAGCAATGGCTGTGGTGACACAACCTCTAGCAGAAAGATCTGTGTGAACAGCCCTCTGTCCCTGGGACAGGGATCACTTTGAACCAGGAACTGCCCAAAGAGCTGCTCCAAACCTGACACCCCCCTTCACCCATGAGGTCCCATCTGGAAGCAGCAGAGGAAGAACCAGGCACAAAGTCCATCCTCCTCCCTGTGCCTGTGGTGGTTTCCTATGCAGCAAATTACTGTTTCAGAAATGCAGTAGACATGAAATATTAAGACAGAAATTGCCAGCGACTTTTAATTTGGGTTCTGCCAATTTCTCTGTTCCAGCTATTGATTTTCCATAAAGATGAATCCCCACTCCCAGCTCTCTCTGACAGGCACTGTCTGGGTGGTTTGCTTACCCTGAGAGTGAAAATATATGTTTTATTAGGTGTCAGAGCTCACTAATGAGAAGAGGGAGGAAAATCAATTGTCTGCTTATATCTTGATCTCAAAGACAGGACTAACAAGTCCTTTTATTTTGATGCTGTGGGCAGGAGGACAGGGCAGAATGACAAACAATGGCAGACAATGGCTGTCAGCTCCACTACAGAGACAGCTCACCTGATGAGAGAGGGCAGAAAAGGGGTATATGGTATTTGATTTTTTTCAAGCACATTTGTATTTGTAGTAATTCAAAGAGATTCACAGAGGTCTATAAAATCCTATAGTTGAATTGATCCATGATGCAAAGTTACTGAAAACAGTAAAATTTCAGCTGCAGACTATAAGCAGGTTTATGCTCATATTCCTAAAATCAAGTCACCAGCTTGGCCAGCTGTTCTTAATAGGGCAGCCAAAGGGATTCCATTTTTCCATGCTAAATTTGGGTTGAAGGTTAGCTTTTTTGATGATGGGAAGTACAAGCAAGCTCAGTGCAACAGTCTCTGCACAACTCCAGCAATAAACCCCAGTATGTGCCATGCTGTGCTCACAGGAAGTGCTCAGGTGACATCCTGACCCTGCCAAAATGAGGAGCAAACCTCGCTAAGCCCAGGACTTCACCTTTGCTGTGTGAGAAGCTCAGCCACTGTGCTCAGCTCAGCTGTGCAATACTTTCATCTTCTACCTCCATCTTTTTCAGGTCAGTTCTGGGGTACAGGAACATCCTGAATAGCCTAGACCTCACCAGCTCGAAGGCAGACATGCTTTCCACCAAGAGCTATTAAATACAACGACACCACCACCTCTTCAGAAATGATGGGATGGGAGGGTGCCAAGGGAAATGGACATGAAGTGCAAGCCTTGCTTTAAACTTCTCCCTGGGCATCTGGCATGGGCCATGGCTGGAACAGTAGGTGAGGTTAGATGGCCCTCAATAGGACTCTTCTTATGTCCTTAGCCCTCAGACCACCAAGGCTGAGGGAAAAGGACAGGTCCAGTTCCCAGCACAAACAGCCCAAACAACAGGATTGAGATCCATGACATGAGCTTGAACATTCATTTCCTGCAGAAACTTGGCATTATTACCAAACACTGATCTCTGCTAGGCCTCCCCCACAAGCAAGGTATCAACCTTCTTTCACTCATATTTGTTATCTTCCTTGTCTGTTAGAGAATCACACCTGACAATTGTATAGTTAATCTCTTGGCAGCTGTGAAATGAAATGGTAAGCTCCAGCTGCCTTGAGAAGATGCATTGATTTCTTAAAATGACAGATCGCCTCCCCCCTTAGTGTTCAAGCAGAAGCTCAGGGCTGGTGTTATGGATCTTGCCTATCATTCAATTAAAAAAGCTTAGCAGAGATGCACCAGATAAGCGTACAAGACAGCATTAAGGCTAAGCCCTGACCCAAAGATTTAATCACAGGGAGTATGAAGGCACCTTCAGACACACGACGACTGTCCAGCTTGCTGATGGATGCACTGGTCATGATATTGAACTTGCCACCGTGAACCAGATGAGCCAGTCTCTCCTCCACAATAAAACAGCTGACTGGCCAGTCAGGTCCTGCAGCAAAGCAGAGCAGGAAAATCCCTTCCTACCCAAAAGGAAGTTTGCTGCACTTAATGGAGCCGTTAATATCCTATTTCAACTCATCTCTTTAATAAGGATTATGTGTTTAAGTTAACAAAACTCCTGACACTGTGAAACAGCCTCAGTCTCACTGCAGAGAGCAAAGCACTGGAGCATCTGGCCTCAGATGTAAAGACTGCAAGATTCACCCGCGAAAAGCCAAAGACCCCCACACCACAGCATGCTGTAAAATGCAGCAGATCCCACTAGCACCCCCCGAACCACCTGTACTTTCCTGGGCTAATATTAACATCTGCAAAGCAGCAAAGAGCAAAGCTGAAGCATATCTGTGGGTATCCCAGGTCTGCTCCACACTGGGCTCAGAGCAGGTTCCCGGCAGAGCAGCAGTGGGGTGCTGCTGCTGCTGTCCTAGTGCTCAGGTATTCAGGGCAGGATTATTCACGAGCCTCCCGGATATGTTACAAATGGCACAGTTGTTTGGAGCAGCCTAGATAGCTGGGGCTGCAAGGATTCACCAGCCCCAGAGGCAGAGGCATACCTATACCAGGAAACGTCAAAACCCCAGCCTGCAGCGTGAGAAATGGCAGCCATGTGCCTGAACAGTGCGTCACTGAGGGCGCCTCGCAGGGTGGCACTTAGACCTTAGGGCTTCCCAGGACAGAAGCAGCTTTTCATGCCCTGCTGTGAGCTGGCATGCTGCACAGGCACATCCAGCAACCATTTTCTAGTTGTCCTGCCTTAGTTACTTCATCCTGTCTGCAGGTACTCTCGCTGAGGTCTAGGCTCTGCAGGGATAAGAGAGCTTTAAACCAGCCCCTAGTGAAGCAGCTCAGTTAAGCTCCTTGGCCTTGGAGCTAGGGCTCATAAAACACTGAGGCTGCTGCCTAGCTTTGTGGAACAGAGGTGAAATGCTGGAGGAGCAATGGGAATATTACACACAGAGAAGCAAAGCTTTGGAAATCACCTTTTGGATTCTCCAAAACCCACAAACCCTGCAGTCCTCAGAAAACGATCCTTTCATCAGCTTAGTGCTCCCAAAGCCCCATCACAACAGCAAAGGCAGAAGATGGGTGTGAAACAAAATGTACCTGTTAAGGGGGAAGCACAGGCCCCTCAGCCCCTCTGCTCTTCTCCTCCGTGCCCATCGGTACGATGGGAAGCTGCCCAGGCACAGCCCTGGGGTGGGGGACAGAGCCTTCTCACACTTCAAACTGCACGATGCCCAGCCCGAAGATTGCACTGACCCCTCACCTCGTGCCCAGCGCCGGGAGGCGCATCACACTGCGATTACCACAGCCAGGCATTGTGTGCTAGCTCGCTGTAAGCGACCTGAGTCACCGTTTTTGGTATAAAAACAGACGCCACTAATTGAAGAGGCAGAGGTGAGCGCGGCTGCGCTCCTCTCCCCAGACGTGGCCATCTCCCCTCAGGGACAGCCTGGCGTCACCAAACCCACGGGGACCCAAGGTACCACATTTCACCAGGGACCGGAGGGCAGAGGGGGGCATGACTGAAAACAGATTACTGAGATTTACGGAAGGGACAGTACAAACATTTTGGGGGCGTAGACAGTTGGGGTACATACCCACAAACCATTGCAGCCTAGAGCAAAAAGCATCATTGCGGTAAAAAGCAGAGGCTCGGGAGAGAAGCCAGTGGGTGGCGGGGGCTTAGCCCTGCCAGCAGGGGCACGACTGGGTGGTGGAAACGGACTGCAGGGAGAGGGAACAGCACCCGCGTCCGCCCGAGGCGCTGGAGCTTCGGTCTCGGGTGATTTGCCCGTGGCTCCCCGGGCCTGGGTGGTGGCGAGGGCAGTCAGGGACCCCCCGGCCCGGGCCCCGGCCCAGGACGCCACAATGCGTCGCCATGGCAACCGCCGCGGCCTGTGGCCGGGCCGGGCCGGGCCGCAGGCAGAGCCGGGCTGGGCCGGGCTGGGGCCGGGGCCGCTGGACGGAGTTCCCCGGGGGCTGGCAAGGTGGGTCGGGGCTCGGCGGCGCAGGATAAGGCGGGTCTGGGCCTTCCCGGGCTTGGCCCTTGCCAGAGGGGCCAGGGCTTGTAGCCCAGCGCGGGGCAGCGTGAGGCGGCGGCTATCCTGCCATGAGGGGCTGGGCTTGAGCCATCGGGAAGGCGTTGGGGTGGCTCCAGCTCCCGTGGGTGTCCCCTTCCCTCTCCCCCTAGCCCTGGCCTGGGTGAGCCCGGGGCCGCACAGCCCTTGGCTTGTGCGACTGCAGCCTCCCAGGTTGCAAACATAGCGGTGCTACTGGGAATACAGCCGTTTCTGGCAAGAAAAAAAGGGATATGAAAACAGAAAGGGAAAACAAGCACAATCACATCTCTGTCTGTGGGCAAACAGACTGCTCTAGAGCGCCAAATTGTTCTGAAAGCGGGGTAATGTAACCTGGTGCATGTGCTGTCCCTGTTACACTCCATACGGGGATGCCAGGAACTGGCACTGCTTTGGTTTAGGGTGGGTTTGTTTTTTCTTTTTTTTTTTTTTTTTTTTTTTTCTGTGGAAAGGAAAAAGTGAAAAGGAAATACAGCTTGTTTTTGAAGTTGACAGCTCTCTTGGAGAAAAAATTGCTGCAAATGAGTGAATTAGTATAAATTGTAGTGCAGCTAGGGGCCAGACATCTGAAAGGTTTACAAATGCTTGAAATTCCTGTGAGGAAGCGTTATGAGTTTTATTGCATATTAGGGAAAATGAGGCTAAGAATAATTGCTTTGTCAACTAGATATCACTATCTAGCTTCTACAAGACATGTAAGAAGTAAAATATCCCAGTTAGATACTACAAGAACTTAAAATAATTATAACCAGAAAATTACATAGAATGAGGAAAGTTACCTGTTGCTAGAGCGTATCATTGCAGTCTGACTAAGGGCACAAAATCTTACTTTCAGAATTATGTGTTTGTTTATTTTTCAAATCAAGTGTGTTTGGCTTGTGAAAGCACCTTCTCCACATCAAGCTGGTTCTCATGACAATATCACCAACAACAGGGACACAGGCATTTATTTGGCTAATTTCTGTTTATGATACATAAGCTACCTGAGCCACGGGTACTTCAGCTAAAGCACAACAGAGAAACAGCTTCTATCTTGGCTCAGCAGGCACCACCAACCAGGGCATGGCTTGGTCAGTAAATGAAACAGCTAAGACTAAGTCAGAGAGCAGATCCAGCACCACAAAGGACCACTACCTAAACACCTGCATACCAGCAAACTGTTACCCATTCACAGGTGCTTTACATGTGTTTCATTCTCCCACTGTACATTGTTTATAGACTAATAGCATTCTTCTACAAGAAAGCAAGTAGATGTCATGGGCCCAGGTGATGATCTAAACTAAAACCAAAGAAAGAGAAAGCAACACATCACTGAAAACATTGTTAGGTTACAACTGTCAATCCACTGTTGAAGGCAGAGGTGCAAGGAAAAACGTTAGCATTCCTTTTGAAAGCTGCTGTGAGGTGGCACTCATATTGAGTGGTTCTGCCTGCTGCATACCTGATCATTTGTGGGCAGAGGGTTAATTTGAAGAATTGCCAAGGTGATTATGTAGCTGTAGGAACTGGCTTAGAAGATGGGTCTCAAACCTCAACAGCCTGGCAGGTTACAAAGACAGAAAAATATACATCTCCAGAGATGAAGAATGGAAAAAAATTGCTTACAGCAGTACAAAGGCATCTAATTAGAATGAAACCGAAGATAATAAGATAGGGAGAAATTTTGGCAGAGTATATCAGAGCACAGTTCCTGACAGTGAATCTATTAAGCAGAGGCAGAACCTCTTAAGGGGGTGTGTAGCAGGAGACCAGTTGGTTGGAACATATAAAAGTAGACTATACAAAATATTAGAAACCATACAACTCTAAAGGAAAATTCCTCTGGAACTACATCTAGTCTAACAGTTCTTTCCCATCTAAATTTATAAGCTAAGCTTTAATTAAGAGAGAAGAGTCAGATATGTGATTATACTCCCTCACAGCTGCTTTTCCTTTGATTCTTACTGTTGTTATTGCTTTCTTGCACAGCAACTGAGCTTTGGAATCATGGCTATGATTTTGAATGAGTTTGAAACCAGTTTGGAGAGTAGTGTGCACAGTGAAGAACAACGAGACAATGTCAGCTGGGAGAGGTACTTGGAAAGGAAAAGCCTTGTTCTGCAGTTCCTGCACTCCAACCTGAGCCTCCACCACCTCCAGCACTACCAGAGCAAACTGGAGCTTCTGAAGAAGTGTTACTTTTACTTGGAGATTGAGCCCAAGCACGTGGATGTGAGAGACCAGAACCACGTGATGCATCACACTGACATCTTGCAACTAATAGACCCCTGCCAATTCCAGAGGATGAAGAAGGTGGGAAAAAACCAAACTGAAATCCAGCTGTCACTTTTAACTGAGCTGTTAGAACAGGTGGAACAAGGTCGGGAGGAGTTGAGCTGTTACACAGAGACCTGTGACATGAAAACTTTCCTCTCCCAGTGGGACGTGATTATGCAGAGAGTGTCCAAGCTCTCCAAGTTTATGGAAACTCTCCTTTCCTTGCAAGTGCCAGGAAAGCTTTATGTGAAGCACCGTTTGGTGTCACATGCCAATCTTAGAGGTACTAGACTCCCCAATATTACACTTTCTCTCTGTACAAAGATGCCACTGATTTTTGATCGAAAAGAATCATTTGCACACAAGGACTGGGCCAAGCTCAAGTGGTTTACCGAAAATCAAGAATCACACCTCGAACAATGTGAACTGCGCTTTAAGTTGCTGACAAATGAGGGTCAGACAGAAGTCGGATATGGTAGGCTTCAGGAAGTCACCTCCAACACATGTGTAGTCCAGGACCTGCAGCCTGGCAGATCATATGAATTCACAATTAGAAGATCAGACACTCACGCACTTGTCTTTCAAAAATGGCATGACACCATTATATTGAAGACAAAAACTAACACTGTTGAAGACACAGACAGCAGCGCTTGTGCACCAGAAGTATAAGGTGGCACAAAAGAACATTTTTCCCATTTTATCCATTTGAAAAAGATGAACAAGAATAATTAAAGGTAAACCATATTTTTAAGCATTTTGCATAAAGCTGAACTCATTCTGTTTTCAACAAGTTTTACAAGCACCTTCCCCAAATCTTTCCAGGTTAACAGTAACCCATTCCAAATTTCTCACAGAAAATAACATTGTTAGGCAGCATTCGGGACTCAGCACTCACTTTCCACTGCCAGAACTCACAGGTGGGAACAGCTAGAAGCAGGGAGTCTTGCAGGACACCTTGGATACAAAGCACAGGAGACAGAAGCTTCTCCATCATCCAGATCATGCAGTGCTTACCATACACCCAAAGATTCCCTGTGCCAGCTTCTTGCAATGCTGTTTGGTTTTTTTTTTGCCCCAAGTTATTTTTTTCCCCCCACATCCTTCCTCCAAAACATCTGAGCTGTATCCTGAGCTCTTCAAATCACTCACCCTAATTTACCTCCATCTCTGGTTCCTCTCACCCGTTACACCCTGTGCCTTACAGCACGATTTCATGCTCACCCCTCTACACTGCATGAAAAGATCACTCTAATTAACAAAACAAACAAAAGCAGCAACCCTCCCAACCATTCCCCCAAACCCCCACAACAAACAGGGAAGGGCAATCCATCCACATGACCAATATGTAGAAAACAATCTTTTCTGCCATGTACTGCAGTTAATGCTAATTTTCTTTTTTACCATTTGATTCAGTACAAACAAAGCTGTCCCCGCACAAATTCTAGTCAAACCATCACAGAAACAGACCTTTTGGGTAATAAAATTTATTATTTTAATAAATTCAAATAATTTTTACAATTATGGCTTAAATATCAAAAAAGGAATGTTGAGGTTCATTCTTATAAATGGTAGAAGCAGGTAAAAATATTTGTATCCAAAATGTTATTTGAGGTTTGCTGCAAGTCACAGACATAGGAAAGATAAAAACCTGCCACATTTAAAGTTCCTTAATTTACACATCTTGACACTTAACATTTAATTTCTATTTTTAAAAAACCCAACAATTTATTGCAGTAAATTGATTGTCCTACACAAGATCTGCCCAAACCCTCAAAAACAGTCCAGTGGGCTGCTTCTTTGCCAGCTGGGGCCAAGGATTGGTTTCCTGGCTCTGGATGCCTCTAATTTCACTGCCAGTCCGAGCATGATGCAGGGCAATGGCTGCAGCCACAGGGACTGTCACAGGCTGATGCCTGGCTCACCACTAGCTGCGTGTGCAGGTTCCCATTTTTCAGCTCAGGCTCAAGCTCTAGCTAGTGCTGAGGAAATTAAGTTATCCTGTTGGATGGACCAACGTTTGTGTCCTACAACAATGTTATTTTGTCTGTGAGCTGTGGAAAACATAAAGCCTGTGACTGGACAGATACCCTGTGCATCATGCTGCTAGTGGTTTCCTACTGGAATTACCAAAGGTTTGGTTTGGGTTTTTTTTAAAGAATATGTGCTTGAACATAAAATTCTTTCAAAAGTAAATTCAAAGCTCTGTGTGCAAATGAAACCGGACTACTTTGATCTTTTTTTCTCTATTGATTTCTATGGTTCTCTCTATCCATGAGCATAAGGACAAGAACACAATATTCAGCTGTCACTAACAGTCTCTAAAAAGTTCGATTAATTGCACTTTCTGCTATCCCTGACTACTACAGCTGCATGACCAACTCTACAGGTACCTGCTCACAGCCCAAACAGCCCAGGAGTCCAGCCTGGCTGTTACTGCTACTTGGGTGGTCTAGGGCAGCGTTTTCTAAACACCAGTTACAAAATGCATCTTCAGAGGAAAAAAGAAAAAAAGGTGTATTGTCTTGCAACACAGAGTTGACCAAGCAAAGCATTTCACTCTACGCTTTACCCTTGAAGAAGTAGCAGTAAACATTTTTTTCCCCACTGAGGGAAAAGGGACATGCTTTATGAGGTCTTTTTCTTGGTCTATACAAACACGTGGCCAATTCCCACACAAGAGCATTGGACTAAGCCACTACACTTGGAGTGGGTGTCTTCATTTGTGTTACATGGAATGAAATAAACATCAAACAAAAAAAAAACCCCAAACCATAGGGGAGAGACTCTTCACTTACATTAGATAATGAAAATGAGACTCTCTGGTTCTAAAGGGACCAAGATGATTTTGTTAGAATGATGCTGGTACCATGCTAAAGTATTAATCCCAACAATTCCAGTATCTTTTGCAATTCTCCACATCATCTTCAAGATATATAATTGCATTTCAGTAGTCCACAAAATGATCCCATACAGCCTTATTTTGGAATGGCAATAGTATCTGCAAAATCAGGCTGGTTCAGAATCTTTTAAGATCCCAAAGAGGAACAATGAACTTCACATCTTACCAGCTTTTATCAAGCACCTTTAGAACCAGCAGGAGGTACTTCCTACAGGCTTTTGTCCCTCATGGAATCGCCAGCCATAAGCCTGTTCTTATGCTTCAGTAAGACAAGAGCAAGCCTGGGTGGTCTCTAGAGTACAGATCAAACCCACCAGATGCAGAAGTGCAGGAAGGTAGTTTAAAATAAGGAAGAGAACAAAATTTCTCCATAGGTTCTTGGGTCAAGTCTAACACAGAGTCGTGAGAAGAAACACAGCATTAAATAAGGGCTTTTCCAGACACAACACTTTCTTATTGCACATTCCTCCACGCTGGGAAAGCCATGCTGCATTTTCAGTTGCAAACACAGGACAAAATTCATTCCTACCATAGTGCTGTGAAGTCACAGGGACCCCTCGCTTAGGCCAAGGAGGACTTGCATCCCAGCACGGTATGTACTTGGTGCAAAACCACCGTGATTGCATCTTGGCTCCATCCCACGTGAACATCTAGAGACAGCCAAGTGCATGGTCTTGGGGAAAGATGAGGCAGGCACTTCATACATTCAGAATTGAAATGAGATAAAAAACACCCCTCTCTCAAAACTATTATGCTTCAAAAAGCAGCTCCATGATTCAGCAGAGGCCACCACTTCACCGCTATACATCCGTATCAGCCATACGTTACTGGGAAAAAGCAGCCTTCTCTAGTGAATCACAGCTTCCAGTTCAGAGCATTTTAGCTACTTAAAATAATAAAAAAAACCCATTATACACATATATGCTGTGGCACATATATCAAATTTCCATCACTGCTCTTAAAAACTCAGGCTGTAAGACTGTGAAGCAAATTCACAGGGTTAAAAGTTAATAAATTAGAAGCAGCTTTAAAAAAATATGGGGTAGGAAAGGGGGGCTTTTACAGGAGGAGATTTCAAATAAGACTCAGAACAGTTTAAAATATGCTTTACAAATTCCAATGTTTCCTGGTCAGAGTGGTCCTCGCTTTTCATTAACTTTATACTGGCGAGGACAACCTCCTTTGTACAAAGAATAAGTAAACCTATTTACAGAATCAACTTGGCCTTGGCTCTGTGATATTTACATGCTCAGAGAATGCCATTTTGGTTAGACAAAGAGTGGTATGTGGTTCTCTCTGCTTTCTTCCTTCACTTAAAAAACCCAAAATAACAACAAAAAACCCTCAAAACAAATTTGTTTTTCTGCTTTGAGAAATGAGAAGCCTTAAAAATTCCCTGGCCTTGGTTTTAAAATGAGTGGTAGTACTCAGAAGCTTTGGTCCTCTATGGCAAATCGCAGCTTGCTGCATGGCTCTGTTGCATGCAGTCATTCCACCCTCGATGAATGGACTGAGTATTTGGTCCCCAATGCGCAGCTGCTCTGGCAGATAGGATGGTGGCTCAGCTGAGCATCTTACAGTTAAAAAAGTAGTACCATTATGATCATCAGAGTCAGAGTCACATCCATCCATTTCCAATGCTTTTTGGTTTGCTAGAGCTGAAAGTTCCTGTCCAAGGTTGCACTGATTAAAAACCCTGAGAAGCCAAAGCACGCACTGAAGCTGAGCTGTCACTGTGCAGGGGAAGGTCCTGGTTCTCTCCACTGCATTTGGCTCCTTGGGCCATTAAATTATGGAAAGATTGTGTCCTTCCCAAGGCACACACAACGCAGTTCAGGTAGAGAGGGATAAGCTCATCAAGATACATCCCATCCTCATCGGTGCAAGGCTGGAGTCTTCCTGACAAAAATCTCCTGGGCTGCAGTATAGCAGTTGTGCTCCCTGTAATGCTGAAGCAGTCTCCTCCACAAAGGGTTGCACTCCAGGAGGTACCGGTTCCCTGTTGGCACAGGGATGGGGGCAGCTGGTTAGTGGCCAGAAGAGGCTCAGATGATGCTGTCACAAGAACTATTGTCTAACATCTCCAGCCTAAGGCTGCTGGATAAAACTTGCAGGGACATTTCCCTTAGCCAGAGCTCTGTGAAATCCCAGATCCCTTTTTAGTGCTGTCATATCTGCGAGCAGCTTCCCTACACATCACAGCCCACGCCTGCGTGATTAGAAGGAAAATAAGCAGCCAAATTCTGTTAGGAGAGCGCTCTAGCACGCAAGTGATGGAAACAACATGGTCCGAACCAGAGGGTGAGAAAAACTAATTATACTTGCTGCATACAAGCCATGCACGATCTCTGCTTTGCACAGATTGCCCAGATAGCCTACTTTCAAAACCACAGACAGTCTAAAGGGCAGAAGAATAAAGCACAATCATCTGTTGCACTATTTTGGATCTCCACCCTTTTATCTAAGCATCCTGTTCCCCTATATATAGGCCTGTGCTCACTCCCAGTAGACCCACCTAAAATGCAGAGTCCTTCCTGAGCTCGCGTGATGCCAACATTGACCTGGTTTGGGTCGGTAACAAACCCCAGGTACTTCTTCTGCCAGCTCTTCGTGGGCTTCCTATCAATCTCTGATCGGGGGCAGGAGCGTACAGTCGACAGGATCACATATCTCCACTCACTTCCTAGAAAGCAGAATTGAACCATAGTTTTTTTAGAAGAAATCATCTGGCCACCCTCCACCCCACAAGACACTAATTTCTCTACAAGACCCACAAAACTGCAAGCACTGTTTGGGTTTCTCCAGCTGTGGAGGTCATTGGACTCCTGGTCATTGCTCTCCAAAGAGCACGTGTTACGGCAGTTCTTTAACACCCCATTCAGACATCCTCTACCTTCCTATCTTCAGCAGTTTCACCCTGCCTGGGAACTCCAGGGGTTTCCAAAGGATTTATTATGATCACAAGTCACCCAGAAATCTGACCCAGGGATGCTTCCTCCATGGCTGAAATGACCCTGGTGTAGTATTTGCTCAAAGACTGCCTCCGTGAGAAGTTGCTTCAATCCTCGGGAAGGGAGGAGAAAACAGAACCAACCGTCCCCTCTCCTGCCAGCCTCACCTTGACTCTTCATGATCGTACAGACGGTTACTCCACGGATACCCTCTTTCAGGAGGCTCTTGCTGATTTCGGACACCTGGGCGTTGTAGGGGCTCAGGATGGCGATGCTCTCCGGCAGGATGGTGCCATCTAGTGTCAGCTGCTTCGCCACCCTCACCTGGGGAGACCAGGGTCCTGCTCACCTGGGAGCAGTGGCTGGAGGGAACCAGCCCCCAGCATCCTGTCCCCAGGGCAGCGATGGTACCTGGCTGTGCTGCTCCCCCTACTCTGGGTCACACTTCCCTACAGCTGCCTCTGGCCAGGGGCATTGTGGCATGCTCCAGACCCAAGAAGACAACAGGCACATAGTGCACCCCACTGATCTTTATCCTATATTGCTACTCATCATCCCGCCATGATCCCCGGAGTCACCCAGCACAATGCCCTCCCTTTTGCATCTCCAGCAATTCCCCAGGGCCCTCCTCACCGCCTGCTGCACTTCTTCTGGGTTAGCTTTGGAGTTCTCATTTCCTTCCTCAGTAGAAATCATGAGGCTCTGCTCCTTCCCCTCCACGTGCCCGAAGATGATAGGGCAGCAGCTGTTACCTTTGTGGTGGAAGACACTGGGTTTACGAAAAAGCTGGGGGCTCGTTTTCAGCCGCTTGCCATAAAACTCCTGGGATGGGAACTCACAAATGCTTTTGTGCTGGCAGAGAAAAAGGGGAGAAATGGACATGAACAAAACCCAAGTAACTTCTTAACCTGCAGCATCTTTTTGGGCGGGCTTCACCTGCAATGCCACTGTGCTGGCAGTGGATGAGACATTATTCATTACTTTAGGAAGGGAAAGCATTAATGGAAAATATCCGTTTCCCAGTGGCTTGAGGCAAGCCCTGATAGCAGGGCTGTGATGGAGAAAAGACAATCCACTTGAAGAAGGCCTCACCATGCGGTACTGCATATCCAGCATCCACGCCTGATTCCGGTAGCGCTCAAAAAGAGATGTCTCCATGCCCAGACTCTTGCAGAAGTCATTGTTGACCACAGGCCGCAGCTGTTTGTGATCCCCAAGCAAAACAACCTGGAACAAAGAGTGTAACCTCAACCATGAGTACAGTGGCACTGGTGAAGGCAATCAGCTCTTTGAAAGGCTATTTGCACACAAACATTTGTTGCTCCTTATTTATGTTATGGTTACAGCAACCTCAATCGAGGACCATGTTGGGCATTATATAAAGATCCTGACCCAGGTAACGTGGAGCCTTGTTCCCATCTGATAGGAAAAACACATCATGTAGCTAGTCTACTGAGATCTGCTCAGTGCTTCTTGTCACATTAATACTTTGTACCTGGGTCAGCACATTTTTTGGTTGCAGTGATACCCAACCTGTAAAGAAGCACCAAAAATCCAGCCACACCACTACTTGTTTTCTCTTGCAGGAAGTCGAGAGCAGGTTTAGATGAGACAGTATGGGTGTAACTGAAGACAGACAGCTGAGCTGATACACACAGCAGAGAGGTGAGCAGATGCAATAGTTCACCACCACCGCTGTCAGGCCTACAGCAGGTCTTATGACTCTGCTTTATGTGATATGAACAGATAATGCACAGTTCATGCATCTAGTGAGAATACTTATGTACTGCATGTACTCTCTGTGCCTCAATATTTTAATTATGGTTAGCAGAGTTATACCTCAAAGGTAATAACTCCCTGAAGGCTGAAACATTGATAGACCATCATAGATACTAGCGAGAACCACCTTAAAACCTGGTGAAACTTGGAAGAGCAGCATGGTAAGGGGTAGAAGACATGCAGCCATCCTAGAGGGACATCTTTGGAAGGGACTTACCTTCTCAGCATGGCGGTGGCTGACCAAGGGGATGAGGGTCTCAGGCTCCGTGGACATGGCACACTCATCAATGATTATCTGCTTGACATTGAGCTGCTCCAGAGAGTTGGCAGATGCAGCAGAGCACGTGCACAGGATGACATCGTGGCGTTCCAGTTCATACGAACGAGCATCAGACAAGTGATTTTTGTACCTGGTGGTTGATGCAGAAGACACCAGGTTATGCATAAGGGAAACGTCTCTGGGTTCCTCATGCAGGAACCAGGCAAAGGCTATACTTTCCCAAATTATTATGGCTCTATCTCCCTCCCCAGGATGAGCCGGTGTTCCCGGAAAAGGGCTTTGGATGGGCACTGTAGGAAACGTGCTTTGTCCTGAACTCAACAGGGCAGGGGCTCGGGGCAGAGGGTGCAAGTGTCACACACACTAATATGACTTTTGGTCCAGATGGACAACAGCACCAGAGCAGAAGTGAGAAGAGGCTCTGCACTGTATCACTAATCCAGAGATAATAAATTTTTATCATCATTCCAAACACATAGCTTATTAATCTGTCTTGATGTTTTCATCTAGTCCCTTCAACTTGCATGAGCCGGGACAAATTCACTGTCTTTCATGCAGTTTACCAGTTTGTGTCAGCCAAGACCTAGTAAGCACAGCCCAAACCTCTTCTTGCAGGGGTAGGAGATTGCTGCACTGTGCTCCTTCAGGTAGTGCTTCAGAGGTGGCACACAGCCAAAGTCGCTGTCTCTCAAAAGGGTTTCTTTCTACTCACTCCTTTGTTTCTTTTTCTGTTATATGCTCTCCTCTCCTCATCCGAGCGTCAAAGTTAGAGATCTTCTGCCAGAAAGGGTTGGGCGGCCGACGGATGCGATGATGCAGGATTATTTCGCTGAATAAAGAGTCAATATATAAATATTTTCCACCAGCACAGACCCAAGTCATCTCTTCTACAGTGAAGCATACCACACCTACGTCTATGTGGAGAAACCCATTAGCTAAAGGAGTCATAGCCAGACTTTTCCATCTTTATAGATCTAACACTTAGTTCACCCTCAAGGACACAAAACACAACCAATTTTCTTTAGCAGTTGCAAGCAGAAATGAAGTCAGACACTTTTAGAGCTGTTCAAAAAGAGACATGAAAAACATCTAGGATGTTTTCAACAGCCTGGGTTTCCTGACTAGGTGCTACATTAGACTATACACCTTCACTTGAAAAAATTAAGTACAAAGCAGGCTAATAGTGCTGCTCCACAGCAGCAGAGCGGAAACCAGTTTTGCTCTGGCTTGTTCAGCTTTACTGGTGCAGAAAACATCACTCCCCAGCGCCTGTGGGGCCATGCAGTCCTACCTGAGCTCATGCTTTGGTTTTGAATCCCGCAAGGCTTTGCGGTAGAGGTGCCGGTTGCTCCCTGGGTATGGGTATTCCATCGTCTCAATGGCCTCCCCGTAAACCCTCAGTGGTTTCAGGTTCTTCATCTTCAGCAGCATCTCTGGGGAAGGATAACGGGTCTGCTCAGACAGCACCAGGCACCAGTGATGCTGAGAAAGCTCATGGCCTGCGAGGTGCCCAGTGTTCACCATGCACTCGTCTCTTCTCCCCACCCCTTGCTCATCAGTCCCATCTTTACCAGTCCTTGCCCTGCAGTGAGTGGTCTTCTGTAAGGACCAGCCCTGCTTTATGCACCTCCTGTCTCCTGCCCTCCTGCTCACTGCCACATGTTCTCCCTCCCATTAGTATGGGCTGCTTCAGTGGCTTAAAACCATTACTTACCAGCAACAACATCAACAGACTTGTTGGATGGGCCACAATACAAGATGCACTTGGGCTTTTCTTCTTCAGAGGACAGTGTTTGCTCCTTCTTGACGCTCTCCTCGTTCAGCTTATGGAACCAGTAGACAATGTGAGTTCCAACAACAGTTTTCCCTGTGCCTAGAAAAGCAAGGAGGTTGCTGAGAACATTTTAACCATGACACCCATGCTCTAGATCATCATCTGGATGATCAGCCATGAAATAAAATCCAGAACTGAGGGGACTGCATTGAACAGTTGTGGGTGATGCCAATCCATGCTACCTTCTGTCTCATTGAGGGTCCTATGGAAAGGCTGCCCAGGGAATTGGTTGAGTCACCATCCCTGGAGGTATTTAAAAGACATGTAAATGTGGTGCTTAGGGACATGGTTTAGTGATGGACTTGGTAGCATTAGGTTAACAGTTGGACTTGATGATCTTAAGGGTCTTTTCCAACCTAAATGATTCCACGAAAGCAACAGATTAGCTCTAACCTGCCCTTCAAAACAGAGTAGGCATGTACTTGTGCCATGCCCCCAGCCTTACCTGGTGGGCCTTGGATGAGCGTGAAGGATTTTCTCAGAGCATTTAGAATAGCCTGGTTCTGACTCTGGTTGAGCTTCCTTTTGCTGCCAGGGAGATCAAAGGATTTTTGCTGCAGGATTTTGGACATGGTCACTGTTACACAAAGAGCCAAGAAAACAAGTTTGAAGAAGGTTACTGAAGACAGCGCACAAGTGATTCCACAGGAGGATGCAGCAGGTACCAAGCAACCATGGCCCATTTACAAGATCACCTAAAAGTAATCCTTGTCCTGTGCCAAGATCTTCTACCTATGAGCCTTCTCTATGAGTCCTAGGGATTAAAACATCACCCATGCCACTCTCCAGAAGGGCATCCCATATTACCTTCACTCTGCCAGGCTAGCAGCTCCTCTCCTCCCCTTGGCAGGGGAACCTCCTGGTTTGGGGGGCATAATCCCTATGGCAAGGGACCATGGAAGCTGCCAGAGCACCTGCTGGCCAGAAGCAAGTAGCCACAATGTAAGAAAGGTGAATATTTGCACCTACCTTTTTTAGGAGGTTCATGGCCAAGGGCGATGCTTTTAGCAAGTTCAGAGGCATACTGGAGCTTCCAAATTGCCTTTTCTTTCCGTCTGACAGACAGTGAAAAATAAGAATGAATGGAACATAGCATGAAATAGCAAAAAATATAATACAATTTCGTAAAACTCTCTTATTTATTCTTTCACTCTGCTTTGGTGTTGCATTAAATCCTTCCAAAAGAACTTAAAGCAAAACAACTCTTATTCTGCCTTTTTTTTCATCTGGGACTATTTCTCAACTGTCTGAAGAGCTGTGCCTGCAAAGCTGTTGAGAGCAAGGAGCACAACTTCTGTCCCAACTCCATTTTATTACTGCTCACCCCATTTTATTGGATTAGCTTCCACTTTTTTTTCCTGAAATTCATTATATAAAAGGAAGCACATTCTGCCCTGAAAAAGCTACAGCAGTTGTGGGAGCATAGCAGTCCATGCTGTGTACAAAGCAGGTAAAAATAGACATCAGCTCTTCTTTAACAAGAGTAGATCTTGCTTCACAGCAACAACACAGTGGTATGATTGGGAAACCAGGGAACGCTTCTGCTAAGCAAACCCTGATCCAGTCCTTTACAATGCCTCTTATGACACATATTGCAGTGACATAAGAAACAGATGCTGCGGGAAATTTCAGCACAGCACCTTCCCCTATCTCCCCCTTCCCAAGGTCAACCAGAAGAGCAACAAGCCATCTGGAGAACAGATCTGAGAAATGCTGCCACCCCCACCAAACACCAACGGCCCAACAGCTTAACAGCTTGGCCAGTCAGAGCTGGGCAAAGGCAGATTTGTCAGGGATCAGCCCCACCAGAAAGAAAATCCCATTTGGATGCAGCAAAGGAGTCCCATTGCTCTGCATGGACAGGTTAATCAAAGCACGACCGCTAAGCACACTTACACATCTGGCAGCATCTTTGGTATGAGCTCCACTGTAAACCTGGCAGAGGCCTGTGAGATTTCCACGGGGATGTTCTCCATAGACATATAGTGGATGTAAAAGTTCACAGTCTGCTTACTAGTCCTGTCTGACTTCTCGTCATCACTGAACTCTTCAGTGACCCCATGAGCCACCCAGGTGTAGGTATCTGGATCAACCACAAGTTTGCTTTCTGACCTGCCCTTGTTAAGAAAACTCAGATTCTGGAGTCCGTGGCTAAGGCACTCCTCATCACTTTGAAGACTCCCAAGCTTCAGCCCAGCTAAGCGAATGCACAAGTAACAGTAGTTGAAGTCCACTTCAATGGCACACTCCTCCAAAAATGGTTTGTTTAGGAGGAAGCTCCCTTGCAGCTGTCCTTTGCTTGTCCTTTGCTTTGCCCAGGTTACTTTGACATCATGGAGGATAATTGAGTCATTTTCGGCCACTGCACAGGAAGCCGACTCCATGGCGCTCATTGGCATCCATACCTTGTTATACTCCGCTGCGTGCTTGTACTTGTCTTTGGACGGGAGGGTGGCATAGGCAGAGAAGCAATCAATAGGCTTTTCCACATGCTGCAGGCAGACGTCAAAACCCGGTGTCACACACCACAGCTGCACGAAGGGCACCAGGAAGCCTCGGTAGATGTCTGTGGTGAGCTGAAACTGCAGTGCATCGCCGGCGCTCAGCTCTAGAGAGAGCTCCATGTAATGTGAGCACTGGCTTTTCCTTACCCGGCCCATGTGCCGATGGTACGGCTCCTTGCTCTTCTGAAGGAGGGAGGCTGCGGTCTCAAAGTCCTCACTCTTGATGGCTGCGAGCACTTCTTGCCAGGTCTGGGTGCCGAAGAGGGTAACACTGCAGTTGCGGAGAGCTCCTTCCTGCAGGTTGTGCTCCTTCATCGTCTCCACAGAGTACACCCTCCTCTTCCACATCAGCCTGATGCTGCTCTGCTGCTGGTTGAACATGGGCTGCTCTACTAGCTGAAGAGACCTGTAGTTAATTATCTGGGGATCTGGGAGACTCTCTTTGTTCAGTGGAAACAGGGCTTTAAAATACTTGTTCACCCCTTCGATATCCACTATGAAGGCGACCTTCTGCAGAACTTGGCCCTTCAGCTGGGTGGCCATCTGCAGGCAGCGGGCTCTCTTCTCGTACATCATCGCCTGGGAATTCTTCCTATTGAAGTCATGACAGAGAAACTCAATGTCATCCGAAGAATAGACGACGGGCTTCTTGTGGAGCACAGAATGAAGGTGCCGCTGGACCACGACATCCACGTACCGGCGGATGGGAGAGGAAGCCCAGGTGTATGAGTCAACATGCAGGGAGTAATGGCCCACTTTTGACTGGGCAGTGGAGTTGGAGCGGCTGAAATAGGAACGGCTGAGCAGTCTCCTGAACTCCAGGGCCACGGGAGCCAGCTTTGGGTGGATGTCATCAGTAACGACAAGGTCCAGCATCTTTTGGAAGTCACGGACATTAGCGGCTGCCTGCAGGTGCTCCCAGATGGGGGCCAGGAGGCTAAACTCCACATTTTTAGAGGAGTCTTGGACAGAAGGCACCTCTCCTAGGTGGTGTGAGAGATGGATGGACAAAGGAAGGATGTGGCTGTACTTGTTTTTCATGAGTGATAACTGTTGAGGGCTTGGCTCGCTCTGACACCGGAGAGGAGTGACATTTCTCGTGTCCTCCTGGTTGGTGAGGAACTCAGCCACGAAACTGTTGAACATGATCATTAACTCCTCTATCATCTGATGGGACCCCCTGTTACCTGGGGAACTTTCCTCATCCAGCTGGTCATAGAAACAGTCCTCCTTCAGCCGAAACTTCCGATGGATCCTGGAGAAGTGATAAGCCACAGCTATGCAGTCCTCCAGGGTATCAAAACGAAGGGCCCCTGTCGCTCCCCTGTAGTGGTCCTTAATGCAGAGCTCTGCCTCTTCATAAGACAGATGCCTGTCTGAGCGGATCACAGATATGTCAAAGACTCCCTTTAACATCTCATCAGTCTCCTTTTCTATGGTGACAAACAAGGAGATCACCTGACGATCTTTTTGCGGCAGGAGGCTGCAGACATCTTGGCTAATGTGGGGTGGGAGCATGCACAGCGGCTCCTGGTTGGGAGCGTAGTAGGTGACACCCCGCTTCTTTGCTTCCCGGTCCAAGGCACTGTCTTTGGGAATGATGCCAGCTACGTCTGCAATGTGGATCCCAATCTCATAGTGATGCCCAAGATCCCTAACGCTGACAGCGTCGTCCAAATCCCTGGCTCCTTGGGGGTCAACAGTGAAGGTCAGGTAACTCCGACAGTCCTTCAGATTTTCCTTGGTGAGGTTTAGTTTGCTGCTGGAGGTGTATTTGGCTGACTCCTTGGTGACATCAGCTGGGTATTTCTTCTCCAAACTGTACTCCAAGTCAAGGATCTTTAAGCCTTCTTCCAAAGTCAATGCTGCATGCAGAATCTCTGTTATTATCCCCAAAGGGTAGTAAAACCCTTCCCGCCAGGAGATAACCTGGACGCAGAAGAACTGACTTCTCCTCGTCTCCTGGCTGATCTTCTCGCAGCTGACCACTCTGTACTTCCCATTGACAAGCCTGCGGACAGGAATGACATTGGGTTTCTCTTTCAGCCCTGGGACGAATATTTTGGTGACAGTGGGATCAATGGGTATCATCACCCGGGGATCAAATTCATCCATCATGCAGATGAAAGTCCGTTCTCTCTCTGCACGCTTTAAGATGCCCACTACCTTCCCCTGAGGGCGGTGGCTGCTGCTGTCAGCTGTGCTGCTCTGCAGGATTTCCACAAGCACCTCGTCCCCGGTGAAGGCTGTTCCGCAGTGAACTCTGCCTTTGATCTGAATGCTCATTGCAGGGGAGTCGTTGAGGGTGAAGGCAGAAGCTCTGTCAAACCCTTCTTTGATCAGCTCACACCTCTTGTACATTTTGGGGTGCATGTGCAGATACTCCTGCATCATCTGAGAAGAGAAGCTGACATATTCCTGCCTGCCTTCCCACAGGTTTGAAGCCTTACTCTTCACGTTCAGCAGCCCTTCTTCAGACACCGTCACCAGCACATTCTTGCTCTCATCTAAGAGCTCCTGGAGGATGGGATCATCAGGATTCATGCTCTCGGCCTCAGAGCTCCAGGAATCTGTGTCACTATCTTCCTCGTCCCACTCTGGGCTCCTCCTACTCCAGCTCTCCTTGTCGCATGCAGCCTGTTTGATCTGGGCCATCGTCAGGTTCTCTGGAAAGACGCTCCCCTTCTCGATGCACTGCTGGATGAAGTGCTTCCATACCTTGCTGCACTGGCCATGAGAGCACAGGGCCACAGCATCCCCCACTGCAACAACCAGCGACTGAGCCCGGGTCATGATGGTGTTGAGCACTCTGGCTTCGTTGAAGAACTCGAGGTGGTGGGAGGCTGACACACGCAGGCTCTCACTGGTGTGGACTGTGCTGATGATGATGACCCGGAACTCCCGCCCTGCACCAGAGTGAACAAGGGAGTAGTCACTTACAGGAACCCAACGGGGAAGACCCTGTCTGGCTGCTGCCCAGAGCTCTGCCCACCTACACTGTGTTACGTGGCTGCGGGCTGATGTAACCTCACTTGTCTGAGTCATGGGAGCCACTTGACATGAATAAAGCAGCTCTTGAGGATCATGAGGGCCTCCAGACATGAACCAGGATGGACACTGTGAGGCCACCACCACCCATGCACCAGAGAGGGAAGGGCAGTGTGGAGGGAGAAGAAAGGCAGGCACCAGACCAGTGCAGCCACGAGCACCCATGGAGCAGCCCCACGTGCTCAGGGCCACCGGAAGCACCCACCAGTCACTCCTCACAAACATGGGTAGAGTTTTCTGTGAATCCCAAGTTCCTTAGGGAACTGAGGGTCTTGTAGGAACAAGAACAGTGGCCATTCACAAGAATCCCTCTCCCCTCAAGGACAGCTCTGCTGGCTGATCTCATGACAAATAACAAACAGCAAGAGGCACCCTGGTGATTTCAGAGCTGAGAAGAGACTGCAAAGAAAGGGTGTGGAGATCAGAAACACACCCCAGGGGTTAGTTATTCTCACCATGAGGTGTCTTAGCTGCACAATAAAAAAAAAAAACCAAAAACACACAGATGAGTCATAAACTAAGTCACTGAAGACAAAACCAGCCCTATCCCTCTCTTGTCATCCACAGCAGCAGATGACTCCTTTAGTGAGATGTTCTGCATTTGTTGCTGCAACTGGTACCCACAGGCCATCCTGGTTTCAATTCCTTTCTATTACTAGCCTCCCCTGCTGGTACTTGGGGCTTCACATGATTCACACATCCTCAAGTCCCTGGGATCACACTTATAGGGTTTTCACCCTCCTACAAAGCAACATCCATTTGAAACAAGTTGACAGTTGGGTGCAGATTTAATTCAGTGTGAAATCTTATTCACTGAGAAAAGGACAAAAATCAAAGAATTACCAACCAGAAAGGGATGGAAATCAGCCCAAGGATTTCCAGGCACTCCCTCCCAGTCAGTGCTACCTGAGCTGTGGCCACTCACTGCAGTGGTGGCAGAGCCATGGGGAAGGGCAGGAGAGCTCTGCCTAACAGCACTGCCTGCACCCTCCCAGAGAGGTATTTTGCCATGAGATTAGCCAGTATTTTGCATTTTAGTAAGGAGGACAACATTAAGATGCTAGAAATACCTCTGCTAACAACCCAGGATCTCTTCTTCCCCCTGCTCATTCACAGTGGCTGTAGCTGTGATAGACTCTCCTGCCCACCAACAAGACTGCAAAAATTCTCCCTCGCACACAGAAGACCTCAAAACACAGCCAGGCATGACTAATTATTGCACAAGACACAAACCTGGCAAGTTTTCGTAGTTTTCTACCACCACATCTTGTAGCTGCTTCTTTCTGAGCTCTTGTCTTGTTGCAGAAACCTGGTAAGAAAGAAAGAGGCATGACTGAATACAGTTTCAGCTCAGAAACATCCCCCAACCAACACCAAGGTCCCTTACCCTTCTTGGCTGCAGATTCCCCAAGAAATTTACTCGACAGCAATCACATGTCCTGGGCTGACTTCAGCCAGTGCTCCCAGTCTGCCCCACAGTTAACCTGCCTAAAGGATGCTGAAAGAAATCTTCAACTCAACAGTCCCACCATGAGGCATCTCCACTCTGACCACCCATGGCATGCTACCCAAGTGGAGAGCGCCTCGAAAAAACAGTGGTGGCTTGCAAGACCCCAGATTCCCTATTTCTGCTAGCACAAAAGACAGGTTTATCATAAAGAGAGTTCAGCATTTATTAGGGAGTGTTTAGATGGTGGTCAGCAGTGCGTGCATACACCCTTCAGGTGGGGAACATGTGGTTCTCCTACATACCTGCATCCCGTGAGAGACCACACAGATCCTCTTCAGATCTCGGACACCCCACTCATCTGGCCACCTCTGATAGACCTCCTGCACTTTCTCAATCACTTGTATTATCTCAGAGGCGTTGTGCCAAGAAATCATGGACATATCCCTTTCAGCCACACCAGACACGTGGCA
Source organism: Phalacrocorax carbo (assembly GCF_963921805.1). Lineage (NCBI taxonomy): Eukaryota > Metazoa > Chordata > Aves > Suliformes > Phalacrocoracidae > Phalacrocorax > Phalacrocorax carbo. The sequence goes on along the minus strand of NC_087526.1, from coordinate 8,706,530 downwards.
GAACACGAGTGGGTAGATTTCGGGATGGCGTGGGATGTTCCCACTGGCTTGGATAGCATTGCCTTTGTCAATGTAGAAGTGCTTGGAGACAAACTCAACTATGCCTGCAGTGGAACGATAATTCTCATTGAAGATGATCCTGCTCTTCATGGCCACATCATGCTTCTCTTTCTGGTAAAACTGAAAGAGTCGGTTTAACAGGGTGTGATGAGCAGACTGTCCATCCCCAACACAGAACAGCTTTGGAGTTATCTGCATGTGGTCCCCAGCAAGGACAATCCGGGTCTCAAAAGTGGCATAGGAGAGTGGAACCAAAGCTTCGCACTCCAGCATCTGAGCAGCCTCATCGATCATGATGTGGGTGAAGTAGCCTGGGGCGACCTTCAGGTTCTTGGATAACATGGAGGTGGTAATAATGATGTGGTGCCTGTCAATCTCTGCCTGCGTGGGGTGCCGGAAGGAGCGCTGGTCTGGTGAGAGGCAGCAGTACATCTGAGTGATGGGGTCCGTCAGGTTGATGGGACGGTCAGCAGATACAATCCTCAAGGGAACAGCCCACGGATGCCCGTTGGTCACATAGTTATGGAAGTACTCCCGGATGTAGATGTCAGCAGCACTGGCGGGGAACAAAAGGGGAAATTATCAAGGAATTGTAAGTGCTGTTCCCAATGCTGTGACCATCATCCCAGTGCATTATCATTCACCAACATGCACCCAAAATCTCCCCCAGCTTTGGCTGGCAACACAGTCATCACAGGAGGTATTCACATACATGCAAAGAAGCCGATGTTTACACGGCCACTGATTCCAAGACTATTTTGAGAAACAGAACTTGATACTCGAGACTAGGGCATCTCTTGATGCTCGTATGGAGAAATGCAATGTGCCCAATGAAATCTGTGGCCCTGCTTCTCTCTAGGGCCAAGTCATACAGACATGACCCAGCACACCTCTCCTCTGACAGTTAACCATTCCCAGCCTGGGCAGGTGACACAACATCAGCAGAGGAAGCTTCAGGGCAACCAGACAGGCTGAAACAGGCTAAGATCAGCAGTCACCCATCTATCATACATTAAAAACCAAGGCAGTAACAGCCTGCAGGATGAGATGTGGACACTCTTTTCAGCGTAACTGCTCTAATTTTAACAATATCTTGGCCTGGTTTCTCTGAAGGCAGATTCAATGGCAGTCAGACCAGATCTGCATTTCCTATTCTCCAAACTCTCCCTGGAAAAGTAAAAAAATTGGCGCATGCACAGAACACAATAGTCTTCAAGGGCAAGTAGAGCACAATACTACCCCAGCAAGGTCAGGCAACAGCTTTCTACTTCTTCCAGTACACAGTAAAGGCTAGAAAGAACTAACTACCTCTCCAACCCCATTCCCATTTCATAATGAGGCAGGAATATGCTGCCTCTTCCACAAAGACTTCCTCTCATGCCAGGTTTCTTCCTAGCAGGAAGTGCTAGAGCAGTTTAAGACATATTAAATAAAAATAAATTTATTTAAACAAGTAATTGAAATGCATACTAAGTAAAGGGCAGCTCAGCTCTGTTCTGTACACCCTGGCTCGCCTCATCCCCCCAGGTGAGCAACAGGCCAGCACAGGGACTCAGCCCGTGACTCTGGTTGCTTCTTCCCTCACCCCCCACTAACCTGTTAGTGTGAGTGCAGATCAGCACCCGTGTGTTGGGCTGCCTGAGGATCTCTATGGTGGCCATGGCCAAGGTGAACGTCTTCCCTGTGCCAAAAGGCCCGTAGATGAGAAGAGGTGGGACCTGCCGGCTGCTGGTTGCCTGGCCCGTGATGAAGGAGATGGCCAGTTTCTGCTTGCTATTCCCTTTCTGTGGTGACCCAAGTGAGTATGGGACAGAGCAACTGGCAACATCTGGTAGGACCAGCTTCTCATCCAACAGGCAGTCCACAGCCTGGTGCCACTGCCGGAACAGCAGCTGGTCGATTTGGAACTGGATCTCCACCTTGCAGGAAGTGTCTGGCTTGAAGTTCAGCTCTGAGCAGCATCTCTTTGGTATCTGTAGCCAGATGGTCTTCTCCGTGGTGGCTTTATGCTCCACACTAACCTCGTAAACCCGATTGTCTACAGGTGGGTCAAGTGCCAGGAAAGCAGTGGGCACAGACCTGCTTAGCAGATACCCTTCATCTGTGTCCGGTGAGAGGTTATAAGGGGTAGGCACTTCAGCAAACAGCTCACCAGAGACAGCAAACTTCATCCCCACAGTGAGGCTTTCCAGCCTGGGGGTCAGCGAGATGAGGACCCGCAGGTTGAGTCTGAAAGGAGAAGACACCTGAATGAACAGCAGAGAACTGGCCCATTGGTTCATCAGCCACCACCCTTCCCACTGCAGAGGAGGGATTGCCACGTACACCCAGAGAGGGTCCGCCAGCCCCCACAGTACACAGAGGCAGAAGCTGTGCTTCTAGCTAATCCACAGCTGCAGGACAAGACCCAGCCCTTCCCCTCCTATCACTACCCAGCAAGCCATCTTTCTTGGCAGGTTTCCATTTTTCTGGGAGGGTGCCCCAGGACCCAGTCAAAAAGAGACAGAGATTTCAAAAGTGGCATAGTCCCAAGGGCAGGGTTAGCAAGGGCCTATGGTCCATAGCGAGGAGAAACCCCTCTGGGTCCATGCCTGGCACTTACTTGGCAATCAGAGCCTGCTCAGCTTCTTCCTCACGGAAGAGGAAGCTATGCATCCTCTCACGATAGTTGAGACGGGTGATGGGAACGGTCGCACCACCCTCATGCTGGTAGTCCAGCGCAAGAGCAGGAGGCTTGTACTTGGCCAGCAGATCCACATCTTCACTGGTCCTTGGCATGCTGGGAATGATGATCCGGTTACCTCTATCCCATCGCACAAAGTTGACAGGGTGGCTGCTCTCCCTGCTGCTGGGGATGTGCTGGGGCATCTCCCGCCGGCCCACCTTCACCTTGATCTTCTTCATGAGGACTGGGCGTCTGCCGAAGTCGAACACTACCCACTGCTCAAAGATGCCCAGCGTGCAGCACTCCATACAGACCTCCACTAGTGCAGTGCGTGGGGAGGAAGGCAGGGTGGCCACATGCTCCCCCCGAATGTAGTGGAGGCCCCGGGAAAGCCCATTCCCTGAGAGGTAGAAGTTGACTCCAGGTTCCCGCTTCAGTAGCGCCACGTGCTGCAGAGGCATCTGCCGGTTGAGAAGACAGGGACATGGTGAGGGCAGCCCATGGGAAGAGCCCAGCGGCTGAGGAGGTCCTCCCAGTGGCATTTCCTACTGGAAGCTGCTGCAAGAACTGAATGCCATGCTGGACCTATGGCGCACTTGAAATTCTCCTTAGAGGAGCTTATTCCTCGTGCAACTCCACAGCAATTATTTTACAGTCTTAAAGAACCTCATGTTTCAGTGTTATAGCAACTGATGCAGTCTGCTGTAAACAGGAAATATCCTATGTTGAAGAGGACAATTAGACCCAGCCTCCTGTCCCCCAACACCCACAAAATCCTGGGCAGGAAAGCAGCTGAATCTTGTTATTTGTGATGATAAACAGAAGGTGCTGAGAACAGCTGGTCTGCCCCAGTCCCACCACACAAGACCAGAGAGGAGGCATGGTGGCTGCACCCCTCATGCATGGTCCCAGCTCAGGCACCACCTGAGCCTGAACTGCTCTCAAATACCCACCACATCCTCATTTGGACATCCCAAAATCCCTATCCTTCTGCCCCTTGCAGAAATAATAATTTTAAAAAGCAAACAAAACACTCCAAAGGACAAGGACTGTGCACAGCAGCAGGTGCTGCCAGTGGCTCACAGCCTCCCACTATGCAGAGCTGGGCTTACCTGGGAGTGGACCCTAAAATTCCACCGGTATTTCATCCTCCTGTCCTCTGACTGCACATCCAGGGGCTGCTCACACACAACTCTGACACCCTCGACATCCTCAGCCATCTGTGGGGGAGGCACAAGAGGAGCAGGACTGAAGGCAACATCCCAGGGACACACTGCAGAGGCCTCCACGGGGCCATCTTCATCCTTTGCCTTTATGCTACATCTTCCCAAGAGGGGACCATCAATAAATCCTCATGCTCAGTCCTCACCCACCGCTGCTCAGTGTCCCCATGCAGCAGCCTTGGGAAACGAAAGGACCCATGGCAGAGCAGTGCAGCCAGGTACCCCGAGAAGGCTCTTGCGTTGCTGTCTCAAAAGGGGTGAAGGAAGGGGGATGCAACATCCCTTTCTGCATCACCGTTAGCAAAGTGAGCAGTAGGTTCTGTTCCTGAGCTCTTACACAAGAGGCTTCTCGCAATGCTCTGGACCAGCACTCTCCCACCCTGCCGCCCATGACTCACAATCAACACCTCGTTGGAGCACTTCTGATACTCTGCAATGAGCCGGTCCTGGTAGGACAAGAGCCCTTCCTTCAGTGCTTGCTTCTTTTTCTTCACAGCAACCTTCACCCTCTGGATCCACTCCTGCAGCTCCTCAGTAGAATGAGCCTTGGTGCAGCTGTTCCCCATTTCACACACATCCGCTCTGTCAGGAGAGAGGTGTCCCAGGTGCCACCCATGCCTGGTGGCATGGGGGTCCACAGGGAGCTGGCGGCTGCCTGCTGCCCCTGCCCTCTTTCCTGCTGCACCGGGTGGATGCCTTACCTGCTACACAGTGAGAACTTGGTCAGCCTGAGTGGTGGTGCACGGTAGACCCACTGGACAGAGGTGTCAGCTGAGAGCATCTGCACGTGCTCAATGGAGGAGCAGTGGCTCTCAAAGCTCTCCTGCGAGCTGAAGGTCACCAGGCAGACCCGGCAGTAGAAGTGCACTGGCACAGGCACCTCTGGCTCGCCGTTGGTGTTGCAGGTCTCCAAGGCTGGCAACAGGTCAGAGCGAACCAAGCCGTGCTCCCTCTCAGCCTCCCAGACAGCCATCTCCACTTCGCTGTGTGCATACTGGCAGCGTTGTGGGGTGTGTCTGCAAGGCTGGTCCCTGGAGACAAACTTGCAGTAGCTGAGGACTGGCATGAATTCAGGGCAGGGCCGGATGGCAGTGTACTGCTGCTTCCTCCGGCTGTCCGATACCACATGCACCAGAAGGGGGTCCCAGGTCCGGTGGTACTCACAGAGCCGGCCCTGGCTGCCCACCGAGATGCGCTGGGGGCAGCCAAAGAAGCAACGCTTGCAGATCTCCTGGAAGTGCCCCCCAAACTCGCTGGTGATCTCACCAGCGGCGCTTGCTGCGGAGTGGGGGCTGGCAGCAGAGTGACCCCCCAGCTGCGCCTGCAGCACCGCTGCCTTCAGCCGGCACCGCTCCAGCTGCTGCTCCCTCTCAAAGTTCCAGACCATGGCCTCCTCTGGGCTCCAGGCAAACGTACACTGGCTCTTGTGCTTGCTGCAGCCTAGCCCCACCACATAATACCTGCAGACGGCATAGTGGGCTGGGTTGGGGAAGCCCGGCCGCCTGAACACCTTCTTCCAGGCTGTCCTCTGGCGTCTGCGGCAGCGGGCGAGGAGGATCTCATACATGCACTTGTGCTCCACCTCTCGCAGATGGTAGGTGGTCTCGTTCTCCTTCACGCTGCACTTAGAGCAGACCAGGCGCAGCTCCAGATGCTGCTGGAGGTTGCCCAGCGGCACCCCTGGGCCATTCGCCATTGGCATCCTCGGTGGTGACTTCAGCAGAGCAAAATTAAATGGCAGGAAGTTCTTATAAGGCAATGCCAGCGGGAGAAGGCTCCATGGAGCGGCTGTGTCCTACCTCGCTGCGTACCTGCCAGGCATTGGTGTGAGTTCACAAAGCCTGACAAAGAAATGAGGAACAAGTGACTTAGCAGGAAACATCAGCTGGTCCCTGGCTGGGCGCAGGCTGGGGCACTGGCACAGCCTGGCCCCTCTCACCAGCAAGCAGCCAGGATCCTCACCCAGCAAGCAAACCCACCAGACACACCCGCCCTCAGCACCCAAGTGCTTCGGGTCTGCCCCCACCTGCTCATGGACCTCTGTACACCCACCAGCCCAGGTACCAGGGGACCGTGTCCCACAGGGACCAGGCTGCTGAGCGGCGAGGGCTCTTGGCAGGGCTCAGCTCAGTCCCCAGCATGCCACAGCCTGTAGTCTATCAGCATTTGCCACCCAATGCAGGAAAGCCAGCTGCAGCGGAGGCTGCCCTGGAGGGCCTGGCACGGTCCCCACACTGGCCACCAATCTCTTCCTGGACCATGGCCAGGCGACCTGACTTCCTCTTCCCGCTGCCAGTGCCTCCCCCGCCTTGGTTTGCCTCTGCCAACTTTCTCTTTCTTTTTCCTGCTCTCTCCCCTCATTCTGGGTGGGCAGCCCCACCGCTGCCCCGCACCAAGAGGGAGAAACCCAGCTTCAAACCTCCAGCCCATCTACCCCCATGGCACAAAAGATTAATTGGAATTAATTAACCAAGCAACCACCCTCTTTGCTCCTCGGATGCATCACCCGAGGTCAGGAGATGTGCATGCTGGAACAGGGACCTGCCGGCATGTCCTCTGGCCAATAGCTCGGTAAACATCCGGCTGGGAGAGCTCCGGCTCCAGCAGTGAGGAAGGTGACTCACCATTCCCTGCCCTCCCCGGCCACCAGCTCGGCATTTGCCAGCAGTTTCCTGGGTAACCAGAGGGCCAGGAGCATCCCTGGGAATGATGCTGCAGGGTTTCATGGCTGGCCCACGAGGCGAAGGGAGCACACCGGGGTGGATCCATGGCCAGGGTGTGCTGCCAAGCAAAGCCACCAGCCTCATGCTGAGCATCCACCTCGGGCTCCTGACCCGCAGCCACAAAGGACCAGCTCTCTAGCGATACAGGGGAAGAGCAGTATTTTCGGCTGCAGTCCAGCAGACAACAGAGCAGGGAGGCAAACTTTGCACAGCTTCAGCAGAAATACTTTTCACTTCTAATTAAGACTCCTTTCCCCACCTCTGGGATAAATGGGGTGGTTGGTGCTGGGGGAGGTGGGCAGGGGGGTGCTGAAGCTGCTGCTCTGGCTGAAGCTCTAGGCAGCACTGAGCCGGGACTGCAGGCAGAAAGCAGCTGGAGCACCTCCTGTCCTCCCAGCTCACCGTTAGTGAGCTCCTCACATCCCATCCCAGTGCCACAGCACCCACCCACTGCTGAGCTAGGAAAAATCACCTAATCCTACTTCTCTGCCATGCATCAGGTTGGACACATGCTTGGCGGATAAACACCAGCCCTATTTATCTCTTAAGGTCTGGCAGGGAGCCTGGCACTGGGCAGACTGCTAGTTTCTGTTTCAGTAAGCTGCGAGACTCTGTGGAAGAGTCCGACAGCAGTGCTAGCTCTTCCTCTGCATGATTCAGGTCACTGTGCCAATCTGTCGGCTCTCCACACCGAGAGCTAAATCACCCCGAATCATCTCTGCACCTTCATTTCCAAACCTTTACTTGCAGCCCTTCTATGCAGGCTAGCATCCCTTACTTAAAGCATGAATTATAGCCACCTGAGCAGCACAGTCCTGCCATGGCTCTGCCTGGCCTCTTTCCTAAAAATTGTCCAAACGCACAGCATCTGCTGGGCCCACCGTGGTCCTGCTCAGGCAGCATCACCTGCGTGCTGCACCCTGCAGGCACACAGGGCCAAAGCAACAGCACAGCTGCTGGACATGAATGCAGCACAAGTGCTAAGGAAGAGCATCCCCAACCTGGAGTGGGGCTTGGGCCAGCAGAGAGCCAGGGTATCCCCATCCTCTGACTGTAACAAGGTCACAGTCATCAGAAGAAAACCATTTCTGCAGCTCAGCTGCTGTACAAGGTTCAAGAGCTCTTCCTTTGCTCTGGTTCTACCACAGAAAACAATTGGGGTTGCAGCAGAGGTTTTGATGCTACCTGACTGCCGACTGATGCAGGGAAAATGCTTTGCATTGAAATTAAATAACCTGAGAAACAATAAAATATAGGAGAGCACCTGTACACAATAAAAAGGCAGGATGAAGAGTGGGACACTGTGTCTCCTGCCAAAGGACACCAAGGGATGCTCCGCTGATCCCCAGCAAGACAACGAAGGCAATGCAGCACTGGCATGGGGCTGCAGACCCTGCACCCAGGGGCTGCTCCTGCCAAACGCCCACAGGGTCATTAACACCTGCAAAACTCCCGGCTGCTGGGAACTGAGGCGGCAGTTTGGGGAGACACACTGCCCCGAGCACAGCTCCGCAGGCTCCCATGCCAGGCTGCAGGAGGAGAAACCCCGGCACCTTTTGGGGGGCAAATATCCCTCCTGCAAGAGTCTGGGGACACTGTTTGTCGTTGTCCAAAGCATGATGCTACTAGGGAGCATTCCCACTCAGCTTTACCCGGGAGGTCCACAATCAGCTGGAGCTAAACTGGACCCCAGGGCAGAGGCACATACACGGGCTGCCGCAGGCTCAGCTTGCCACAGTAGCTCTGCATGGTCTGGCAAGGCAGGGGCTGGCAGCAGGCAGGGAAGGAGGGAGGGCAGGGGGAGACGCGGCAGTGAGGGGCTGGTGTGGCCAGGCTGCTGCTGAACCACAGCCAGGAGGAACATCCAGAGAGGAACGTGAGGGCATGCCTCCGAGAGCCTTTCAGCTCCTTTGAAGCTGTCGGGAGTGAGCAGCATACTCCCGGCGGAACTGGGACTTATTTTGAGGCTAACATCTGCGGCTTTGGGAACACTCTGGTTTCCCTCCGATAGTAGTTTCACCTTCCTTCCTCTGGAAGTCTCCTTAGCACAAGCCTTCCTGGGAAAGGCTCAGGATGTTCAGGATTTGTGCAACATCTATGCAATGCTATCACTGGTGAAAACTCCAAAATACCTCAGTAATACACATGAGAGAGGACAAAATCTGATCGCTAGCACTCATCTCCTTGGAGTAGGAGCCGAGCTTCCTCATCCCAGCACGGCCACAGCCAGTGAGCCCAGAGGACTCGCGATACTGCAGCAGCAACAACACTGACCCGCTTGGCTAAACATTTTAAGAACTACCCAAAAAGACCATACAGGAGAGCTGGGCTGTTACTGGTATCTGTACCTAGGCAGGGCTTATCAGTTTGAAAAAGCTAAGAGGGAATAGTCCACCTTTAAAGGGTCAATTCCCTTGCTGTTCACTTTTTAAAGAAAGTGTTTGATTTTAAGCAAGTTGCCAGAACATGCTCTGAAGATGGGAGGGAAGAGGAAGGGGAAGTGCAAACCCCTCTTAAAGTCTCTGTGCAGCACCAGCACTGAAGCCAAATTAAAGCCTTTTTCTCTCTACAACCATCTTATAGCAGAAAAGAAAGAAAAAAGGAAAAAGCTACAGGAACTTTTGCAATCCAAGCCTGGGCAGAGGAAAGATGCAGGGCACAAGAAAGCTTGGAAAGGTGCACCATAAGATAGCTGTCCTACTGATAACAAAACTCTGATGTCAACAGGGCAAAATCCAAGTGCCCCAAGGAAGGTGGGAGCTGATTGAGAGGAATATTTACCAGCAAGCCACAGAGCATTATTTGCAAACCAAACCACACCATCACCTCGCTGATGGCATTTCCTCTGTGCTCAGGAAGACGCTTCGGGTCAGGGCTGGGCCACGCTATGTCTGAGCATTGTCCCCCATCAGGTGCCTGGCAGAGCTGTGCTGATGCCAGGGATAATCATGTTTCCCTGGAAATGGCGAGTTGAAGCATGGCCGTGGCAGAGAAACATTCATCATGGCTCCGTGGCAGCGTCCTGCCGCTCCACACCCCTCTGCCATCCCTGCCCACTGGAAGGAAGATGGCCTTTTTGTCAGGTCTTGTCTCAATTAATTATTGACAAGAGATTAGGCAACACACTACAGTGGAGTGAGCCAAGTGCCCCTCGATCAGAACAAGTGACGTGGGTCAGAGTGCTGGGACAGCCCTCTGCGGGGACAGGGACAGGCCAACGGCATGTCCAGGGGACCACGCGCTTCAGGGGACCACGGCCCCACACCCCGGTGATCAGTCCCAGCTGAGCACCGGACTTGGAAACCCAAGGAATTTTTCCTCTCGGCTGCGAGTGCCCGGAGCAGTAGTGCAAGACCAGCACAGCATCCCCCAGCACCCTGTGTGCAAACAGTGCATCTAGGCTGGGTGGAAGGGTTTGGCCCTGGTAGAAGAGCTACACCGCAGGTGCTGACCCATGCCACCCCATTGCCTGCAGTTATCCTCCTAGCATAGAAGCCACAGCCCCTCCAGCGTTTCCTTCCTGGGCAAAACCAGCCTCAGAAGTTCCTGGGGCCCCTCCTTTCCCCAGCCTTTTTCAAAAAGACATTTCACTCCACATCCTGCCCGGACAGCTGGCACAGTCCTGCCAGCCTGGCTGTTGTGAAGTGACAGCCGTGACACCATTGCCAGAGTCAGGTGGGCACGACCCCCCCGGTTTGTGTGCAGCCTCCAGGCACCTGCAGCCTCAGCTACTGCATTTGCCTTACCCAACTATAAAAAAGTTCACTGGGAGCTCCAAGACCACATCCCTGGGGCTCAGAAGTAGCAGCAGAGAAAGGAGGACTGCTGGGGATTGCTCGCCGGAGGCGGCACCGCACACCCCTGCCAGCCCGGGTGCTCCCTGCCCTCCAGCGCGGGGCTTTGCACCCCAAATCCTTCATCCTGACCCTCCTTCCCCCTCCTCTCCCGAAGGGGCTCCAGCGCGGGCAGGGATGCTGCGAGCTGGGGCGGGAGCAGACGGGGGAGGCTGAGCGGGCTGAGCACCCTGCCTCGTCCTGAAGCACTCCAACACCGTGCAGCACCCCAAAGCACGCTGCAGGGCTACCGGGAGCACCCCGAGCCCTGCAGCACCCAGCACCCTGCAACACCCCAGGGCTCTCCGCACCCCCTACCCCCGCCCTTGCAGCCCCCCGCGTCGCTCTCACCGCTGCCGCGGCCGGGCAGGGGGGGGACCCGGGGACTCGCCGCCGCCGGCAGTTTCGGTTCTGGGGCCTCCCCGCATTCAAACCGGGGCCGGACTTCGCGGAAATTGCATCACGGCGGCCCCGCCCCGCCCGCCGGCACCGGGGGGAGCCGGCACCGGGCGGCGGCGACAGCGGGGCGGGGGGGTGGGGTGGGGTGTAGCGGGGACTACCAGTTTCCCACCCCGGTCCCGTCGTATCCCGCCCCCCCCCGCATCGCGGGACGAGCCTCCCCGCCCGCCCCGCCAAGCCCCCCGCGCCCCCGCAGCCCCCCAGCGCCGAGGGGATGCTCCCGGGGCCGCCGGCTGCTGCTCACCCGCCGAGGGTCGGGGCTTCCCCGCACTCAGCTCGGTCCAGCGCCCGGGAGCGGCGGTACCGATTCGGTGCCTCCAAGGAATAATAAAGAGAAAACTAAGCAGCACGGCGGCAGCACCGGTCCACAGCCCGGCCAGGCCCCCGCGTCAGCCGAGGAGCCGAACAGCCTCTGCTTATAAAGGGCTACCAGGAGGGGCAAAGCACCCCGGTTTCCTTTCTGTTCGTCAGCATCACTTTCGTTTTCCATTCCTTTCGCTGTCTGACGAAGTGCAACCCAGCTGCAGAAAGTTCAACCTCGAGCCAAAAAAAAAAAACAACCCGAAACAAACTAAACAACCCAAACCACTCCCAGCATCAGCCAAGGCGCTCCGAGGTGACCAGTCTCCATTGCACTGGGCTTTGTGCAGGGCGGCAGTCCCCACACCCTGGGTGGCAAGAGCCCACACCCTGGTGTGCAAATGCCACCGCACGGGCACCGTCGCCCGACTCTCAGCACCCAGGGCGTGGGGAGTCCTCAGCCCCCCCGCGCTGCCCCTTCCCAGCTTGCCAAGCCAAACCCATAGCAGCATCCACGGGGCAGCCCCAGCACAGCGCAAGGCACCAGCATCCTTCCCCTGCACAGTTTGGGGCTGCATGCAGATTTGAGGGTGTACGCACAGATAATTGGCAAGCACAGCGGTCCTGCTAATGCTGCACAGCCCAAGAACCCCCCCAGAACATGCATATCCAAACAAAAGGCCAAAGGGGCCCCCCTAGAAGTTCCTCCAGCCCCCCAGGACCACGCCGCAGCAGGGAGGCTGTGGCAGCGCATCATCTCACCAGCCCAGACACGAGGCTTCAGAAGGCACAGACCTGCAGAGCGGATGCTGTGCTCAACAGAGTGATGGGGCCGGGCCCCAGCCTTCCCGCCTAATAAAATTATCTTCGTGCCAGCAGCCAGCTGCAAGCCCTGGAAAGCAACCAGGCAAAATTGCCATGCCTACAGCTATGAGCAACTGTAAAGACTGCAGGCACCAGAGGCGAAGTTTCCCTGCTGACAGCAATGTTCTTAAATCCCTCTGTCAAGAGGGATGGGCACATCATGTTTGGTGACACCGAGTAGATGCCCTGACACAAAGCCAGCGTCAGCAATGGAAATAAAAGCTCACCCTCAAAACAAGCAGGAGGAAGTGCCAAGGAGCAGAGACCCAGCTCGTGGGGCACACCAGCGGCAGGAGCAGGGGAGAAAGGAGGGTTAGGGACGGGTTTCTGGTATGCTTGTCAACACCAAATGAAGGAGGAAGAGAAACGATGTTTTTACCTTCCTGCTTTGCACTGTCACACCCATCAGGTGCCTCAGAGGGTGCCCAACCCCACTCCCACCTAGCAGCACCCTGGGGAGCCCTGAGGGAAAGGGGCTTTCACACTTGAGAGGGGGGCAGTGCTGCATGGGCCAGAGGGTGCTGGTTGGACTCCACCAGAGCAGTGGGTGGCCATGCAAACCAGCCCTCCCTGGGCAGCAGACCTGTCTGGCCCGTGCACCAAAGCCCCAGCACTGGCAGACCAAAGCCCCAGCACTGGCAGACCCTCAGCCATGGCTGCCTGCGTCAGGGCCACGGCTGCAGGGCTGCACTCTGCGCCGCTCTGCGTTTGGCCAGCAAGGAGGAAGCAGGTAGCTCAGCCTCGCAGCACGAGCTGACCCCATGGAACCCTCACGCTTGGCTTTCCTGCGCGGGAAGCAGCCTCCCACCCTTTTTCCTTGCAGCTGCCATGAGAACCGTTGTCCGTTGGGGCAGCGCAGAGGCCAGCCCTGCCCAGGAAAGGAGCGGTCCCTTCCCCTTTGAAGGTGCAGCCCCAGAGCCAAGCGAGGCCAGAGGGCTCGGGAACGCGTCAGCTCCGGTCCCCAGCCCCAGTGCAGAGTGAGCGCAGGCAGCAGGACATATGCAACAGCAATAGAGCCTGTCCTAGTTTGTGTTGCCCATGGGCAGAAATCTTCCTCCCCACAGCGCTGACTCTAAACCACAGCAAATGCTTCTGTAATAGCCCAGGCAGCATCAGACAGCAGTTAAAAAAACAGAAATAAAATACCCTCAAGACAACCCCCCTCAAGATGCCAGAGCCAGGACAGTGACAGGCTCACCCAGGAAGAGCAGCCTTGGCACTGAGGCTTCACTCTGATTTTTACAGGTGAGATATCTGGAGGTTTCACTCTGATCTTACAGGTATATTTTCTCTAGAGCTCCAGGAGCCAGGAGCACACAGCTTTCACCATCTTGTATGAAGCTTCTGGTCCTGATTGGCATGCATAAGAAAAAGCGATAGAAACAAAGAAGCAAGCCAGGGGAGAAGCAGGGCTCTACTGTTACTTAATCTCTGGCCAGCAGAGGGGAGGAAGCCTCCGCCCAGGCTGGGCAGCCGCAGCCGGAGCAGGGAGGAGGCAAACCTGCGTCACTGCATCAACAGCATCGGGCTGGGGGAGAGCCGAAAACAGGATATGCCGATTTTCGACAAACCCAGCTGAAAGCTGAGTTTCGCTTTACATTTCTGCAGCGACACGACCAACAGCCACGGAGGGGTTTCCCCACGAAGCCCTTGCTGCTGCTGTGGGCTCGGCCACCGCTCCCAAAGCCCCGGGTATGCTGCTTTTTGTACGCTGCACAACCATCCGAGGACAAGCTGGGACCCGGGAGGGCCTTCCTGCGAAGATGCTGGAGCACCTCCTGCCCCGGTTACATGCCTAACCAGCAGAGAGAAACCTAGCGACTGAGGAACTGGCGATTTCTCACAGCCTCCTGCTCCCTGGCAGCCCGCAGGCAGCAAGCAGTGCAGGCAGCTGCCAGGCAGGGCTTGCTTGCAATGCTGCCGGTTGAACGCCCGGGCAGCGGAAGCCTCTGTGGGTCTCTCTCAAATGCTGCAGGCTGCTCCTGCAGATGCCTGGAGGAGAAAATGCAAGCGGCCATGCCTCCATCACCACACAGCCTGAAGAAAACCAGGGACGCAGCCCTTATATAATTTGTCTCTGGGTGCGAGTCCTGCACACCCGGCTGCGAGTGGAGCAGCCCCACCTCCCCACAGGACACTGCTCAGCACTGTACTGGGCAGGGAAGGGGAGCAGGACTGAGCACCTGAGCGGGCCCTGGGAAGGCAGCTGCCAGCGGCACGGGGCTGGCAGAGCAGGCACAGGGGAGCCCCAGCCCTGCTGCAGGGACCCCAGGCTCACGTGGCAGGTCGATCCACTAGGATTCACCCTGATGCCCCAGTGGTGGGGTGCACAACACCCGCTGCAGCCCCAGGAGCCCACCCTGGCTCTATGGCAGCACTTAGGCCATGAGCAGACTCACTGGGGAGGGCAGGGCTGAGGGTCTCCCCAACACAGAGCCCCAGATCTCAGTGCTGCTATCAGCACTGTGGGGATGACATGCTCCACACAAGCGATGCTTTACCCCACTGCTGAAACCAGGGCTGAGGAACCAGGAGACAAACCAACCACAGACACCACCATGGGACCTTCCCCCAACCAGGGCACCTTGCTCAAGTCCCAGTGTCCACATCCTTGCTGCATCCAGCCCAAGGCCAGTTATCCACACACTAAGCAATAATTTCTATTTACAGTTTGCTGTAGATGACTTCCCCTTGCTTTTGCTTCTCAAGCCTCAGCCCCAGGCCTACCATGAGTTACTGAGACCTGCAAGCAGCCAGCTGCCCTTCATAGGGCAGGGAAGCACAGGGTGCTCTCGGGAATAGCACAGCCACCCTGGGAGTGGAGCACACTGCCAGGGAGTTCATCCCAGGGTGTCACAGCCAGTCTCTCCAGGCATACAGGGCTGCATCACCAGCACCTCCCTGCCCAGCCACCCCAGAAGCTGCTGTAAAGGGAGGGCAGAATTGCACCAGCCAAAATCTGCCTATGGAGCTTTTATTGCTTGGAGAGCTGTTTACATCCCTACAAAGCGCTGCCTTGCAGGGCAAAGTACACCCACACTGAGAATGCTTTGCTAGCAAAGCGATCTATAGTCTCTGGGTCAGGTAAAGATGCATGGAGCCAGGGAAGAGCCGCTGCCTCCTGCCTACTCCCCGCTCTGCCTGGCACTCAGTGCCTGCTGCTGTGTCCCCAGCACCACCCACACCAACATGGAGGTGCCACAACTCTGTCCCACCCCATGCTCAGATGCCACCTCTCAGACGCCCTTGAAGAGGAGCCAGGAGGTCCCTCCAGCTGTCCCCTTTCAACATGCCTGTCCCCCTCTCAACCCACAGTCCCTGGATAACCTGGAGCGTTTTGTCCAAAGCAGAGATGGTTGTCACAGGGCGCTCAGCCCGCAGCTACTGAGGGCTGGGTAAATATACCAACACTTTCCAGCCCCCAGCACTGCTAGGGGAAGGTGTCCCTGTGGCCACCACTCACTGTCACAGCATGGGAATAGAGGGATTTGGGCTAGAAATGCAGCCCTGGGTCTGTCTCAGCACCAGTGCTCATGCTGGAGAGGCAAGAGGAGGCTCACAGTGACCACAACCTTTTATATTTCCTTGGTCTGACATACTAATCCTGTCCCAAGTACAAAGATAGCAAAGAAGAAAGGACTGCGATATCTTAACAGCAGGCAGCCTGGGAGGTAAAAGCCTCTGGGTAGGCAGGATTCCTCTTAATCAGCTGTAGCCTCGGTTTCAGACTTGGCTTAAATGAAGCAAAATCTAATGCCTTAGAGGAATAAATAATTTTTCCTCCTGATTGCATGTCATAGCTCCTCTAAAGGCAGCTGACGAGCTGGTAGTTATCAGTGCTGGGTGCAGCCTGGTCCGCCCTAGCCACACCACGGATGACCAGACTTTGGAACCACGTTTCAGGCTCAGCAGCCCTGCACACACCCTGCCCACACCAGGGACACCCTGGGGACAGTCCGGCCCTGCACAGCACCCTGAAAAGTACTCAGCTTAGCTTCGTAACCACTGGGTGCTTTTCTAAGTTAAAACAGGTATTTTGCAGGCAGGATATTATGGGCAGCACGGCAGCAGGTGCCTGGTGCTGAGTTTGCTGCCAGTATCAGAGATAGAGACAGCACTGAGTGCCACAAGCAAAGCCCAGGCATTCAGGGACAGCCCTGACACTCCACCACCCTCCCTGCACTATCTCAGGATGCAGATTTCGGCTGCAGGGAGGTCTCCCAGGATCCCATCCACATTCAAATCCCAGGCAAGGAGTGGAAAAACAAAACATCACAGAAAGTGATCCAAGCATCCCTGAACAAGGGTAGACATGCAGAGTCCATAAAAACCAACTTTTTAAAAGACACCTAAACTACCTCCAGAGAGATGCCACTGCTCACAGCATCCACTGCCACTTGGGGATATACAGGCTGGGACTGGTAAGCATTCAAGGGCTCCCCCACCCACGGGTGGGCATACAGGCAGGACAGACCGAACTCCCTCTCCTGCTTCCCCCACCTCACCCCAGCATCCTTTCAAACTCAAAAAGCCTTTTGAGGCAACTCTGCCTCCCCACACCTGCTGGTTTCAAAGCAAAGTGTTCCCTTCACACACCCACTATGTCCTGATGGCTGTGTCTGCCTCATCAGGGCTGAGTTTGCAAACAAAACTCATTACACATGAAAATTGTGGTTCCCTGAAAACACAAACTTGCTGACGCTATAGCAGCTCCTGCCCTCAAGAGAGGACGCACGAACCTTTAACCAACCACAGGAGCATGGAAAGGAGCCCCCTTGCAACCTTCTCCCTGTCTTCCAGGAACCTCTGTGCCCACAGGAGGGGCTGGGGACACCAGAGCAACCTGTACCACTGAGCCACGTCTTTGCCCACCCACCCCAGTGACCATGGCTGAACCAGCCGCAGAGCAGACACTGTGCCAGAGCAGCCCCCACAGCCCTGCACACCTCCTCACCTCTCTCTCCATGGAAGGGCCAGCCTGGCCATGCTGTCCCCCTCCCTCGGGGCAAGGAAGGCGTTTACATTTAGTTCCCTGGAGGAAGTAAGCAATAGTCAAAGCTGGCGTGGCGGAAGAGGCAGAATAAGCCAATACTGGGTTGATTTAATGGTTTCACTGGGGCTATGACACTCAGAACTAGAAGTTTCTTAACAACAACCCTGCAGCTAATAAAGACGGACTTTGAGAAATGGGCTCTGCCTCCACATGGACACACAGCATCCATCCACCTGCTGCCATGGGAAAGAGCCAAGTGTCCATTCTAAGTGGAGCTGCAGCACAGCCACTGCTGGGCTTCATCTCTGGGCTCTTCCCCCAGAGCAGCATATGCACATGAGCTCTCCACTCCATCCCCTGCTCCCATGGTGCCTCCCGAGTGCTGGGACACACCGGCACAGCCACAGCTCCTAACTCAGCTGGGGAAGCTCCATCCCGCAGCCAGGACGGAAGATCAACTGAATGACTGCAGCTCTCAGCTAGCCTGGTCTCTACCAGGGTTACGGGGTGGCACCAACCTTTCCAGTACCCGAAATTAAAAGCATCACCTGCAAAGAAAAGAAAATAAGTCCTTTTATAGCATGAACACATTTGCAATAAAGCTGCTCCCACTCAGTGAGATAGCACCAAAATCGCTCAAACTCACATGTCTAACAGGGTCTGCACCAGCGCCAAGAGGTTTCTCTCCTCTCCAACAGCAGAATCGCCCTCCCCTAACACAAAACTCGATTCTTGTCTTCCTTTAACAAAGCCTAAGGGTCAGAGAGCATCACATGCCCATCATCCTCAAAGGTTTGGAACATTTTTGCACATGTGCAGACAGCTGCATGCATACAGTACACATACATGTGTATTTATATTTAAATAAAAGTGAAAAACATGTTCCTGCTCCGACCTAGTCCCACTTTGCAACCCCGGCTGTCGCAACCAGACACAGAAACACAATAAACCAGCAGCGCTCTTTCAAAAAATATTTATTAGCTCATTAAAGTGACCTGTCATCGCTGCTGCTGCCAGATCAAGTTTGTAGAAACGCCAACACTTCAAGCACCTGACTCCTTACAGCCGGAGACAGTGTGAACATCGCTGCAGCTGCACAGCACACGCGTGCCCTGAAACAGGGCAGCTGGGAGACTCGCAGCGAGCTGAAGGAGCCCTGGGGGGGGGTTTGACCACCCCATTACAGAATGGCTGCTCAAATCCAGCAGGGTGGGAACGGCAGCACCTGGCTCCTGGGGGATGAGGCACCTGGTGAGATGCTGGGGACCGGTCTGATCCTACACCAGGGTCACACTGTGTTAAGAAGTGCAGGCTCCTCAGAGCGCTGCCACCCAGCTCATCTCTCTGCACACTCAACAGCAGGTCTCTCTTACGGCACCATCTTCACAACCAAAGGGCTTTGCATAAAAATTTCTGTTTGCTTAAAAAAATCCCAAGGAATGGAGTGTGGGGTTTTTTTTTTTTTAGAAAACTAGAAAGAGACCCTAAATCCTCAGAAGTTACAGCTCTCCCTAGCCCTCTGGTTCTCTCTCTCCTCTTCTTCCCCCAGCAAAGCTGGGCAACTCGCCATGACCACCGCCACAACAGCTCCCGGTTGTTTCAGCCACCCAAAGCCAGCATCACACGCAGAAGCCAAGCTCCCGGGGCTTGCGCCCACGCTGCCATACAGAGCCTCTTCCTCGATGACCGCATGCATCCCATGGACAACCCGCTCTTGGCATCCCCTCTCCCTCCCCGGAGCCCCCCAGGGACGGGGTGGGCAGCTGGCTCCCCGACGCCTCCCATCTGTTCACGCCAGACCCCTCAGCAGCCGGACTGGCGCCTGCTCAGTGCTTTGCCTGCTTCTCCTTTTGCTGCCGCCTTCGCCTCCCTGCCCTGCGCCCCTGCTCCTGCCCACTCCTCTAACGGACGCTGCTCCAGCTACGCCTGCAGATGAGGCAGGGCTGATGAGCTAGAACAGAATAACTATTCCAAGAGAACAGGGGAGGAAAGCTTTATAAAAATTAAGCTTTTTTTTTTTTTCTCCTCCAAACAGGGCAGAGCATTTTTGCCTTTCCCTTCTCCGGGCATCTTTCCTCCCCCTCCTTCCCTCTGCCTGAACCTCCTCATTACTGAGGTAAGCTGCTCTGAGTTTCATTAACCTGTGCCCCTCGTTACACCGCTCCTCTTCCTGCAGCACAGCCAGAGAAAAGGCAGTTCCACCCAGAGAGGCACGGCCAGCATCCCTCCAGGCAAGTGCCCCCCACTTTCACTTCTGCTCCGCCTCGTCAGCCACTGCAGTCACCTCGATGGCGGCGGCGTGCTCGTCCCCGGGGGCCTCGGTGGCACCGGATGGGACGGTCACAACTGTGCTCCCGCCAGGAGCCATTTGTGTCACGTTCTGGATGGTGGTGCCGAGTCCTGGCAGCGTCAGCAGCTGGAAGGGGCTGACCACCTTCACGACCGTGCTGCCGTCCTGGGCCGCGGCCGTGCTCAGCACAGTCAGGTTGGAAGCGTCCGGGTGGATCTCCACCGTACCGGGGAAGGTAGACCCGGCGGAGGCCAGTACCGTGTACCCTCCCAGCAGGGGGGAGGCTGGGGAGCTGGCGGTGGGAGGCTGGGACGGGCTCTTCCCCAGCACCGAGGTGGGGAGGGCTGAGACCACTTTGCCAAGAGGCAGGCTGGCAAGCTGGGAGACGGGCACGCTGGGGGTGACGGCAAGCTGCGCCGGCTGGGACAGGACTTGGGAGGTGATGGCTGCTGGACCAGAGGTGGCCCTGGTCAGCCTGGGACGTTTTAAAGGCGTGGGGACGGAGACTGGTGTGAGGGTCATCAGGACGTTGTTGAGATGCTGTGACTTGTGCTTCAGCTCCTTCGCTCGCTTGCGGTGCTCATCACACTGCTGCTCCAGAGCTGGAAAGAAAAGAGGGTTGGCTCAGCCCAGATCCAGGACAAGCTTCCCAGGGACTGTGGCAATGCCTGGGGCAGCAGCCAGTCCCACCGCAGCTGGCTTAAGCATGTGCCAGCTTTAACACAAACCCCACTTTCTTACACAGAAAAAACATGTGCTGGCAGTGACAAGAAGTGCCAGAGCACTGGCATGTTGAGGGCATACCTGCCAAATCTCGCGTGTACTGCTCCCTCGAGCGATCCATCTGACACTTGTGGCTGGCCAGGACCTTCTTGACCAGATCTAGCATACCGAAGTTCTGGACTATGTTGTTGAGTAAAACAGCATCTTAAAAACAAGACACAGATCTTTGAGGAAAGCAAAATTCCCTATGCAAGGTATTTATGGCTTGTTAAAAAGTCAAACGACAGCAAACACATTCAGCTGAGCTGGCAAAAATCTGCACTAGGGTAATACAAGAGGCTGGGGGAGAAGACAGAAGTCATGAGAAAGTGCAAGGGGTCACTCTCCTACTTAGCAGGGGTGATAAGAAATCTGCTGGCACGGTAGCTGGTTGCTGCATCATTATTCCAATAGCCTGAATTCCATCCCAGTTCCCAAGTCAAGCGTTTGTCCAGACCCAGAGCCAGCATATAGGAAGTCCCAGACACAGGGAATTGGAGAATTGAGGCCACCTGAAGCATCCCTGAGCACAGCTGAGAGCCTGCCTGGGGAGCAGCCACAAAAGGGATTGAGTTATGACAAAATATGTCCCTATAGTGCCATCTAGGTATCCCTAAGGAGAAAAAAAAAAACCCACAAGCCTCTCTCCTGAGATGCCTCCGAGCACCCGTGCCCAGGTCCTTACCACCAAGCTGCAGCGGGGGATCCTGCGCTCGTTGCTGCAAGCCCTTCATGGTCTCCACTAGCTCCTGTTGGAACTCATGGATTACTTCTTCCAGGACACCTGTGTCCTTCAGGCCTCGCCAGAAAGCAAAGGTGTCATCTGGAAAAAGAGAAAGGAAGGGAGACCCTCAGAATCCTCAGAGGGGGCGGTTTTAATGATGATCCGCTTTGGGTTCCCCTTCTGGCCCCTGCAAGGGTGAAGTCCTCCTAGGCTGTACATACAGGGTGCTGGGGCAAAGCCCAGCTAAAGCATGTACCCAAAAGGAGAGGCAGCTGGAAAAGGACACATTTTCCCCATCCTGTCACACAAACAGGACACCGATGCCACAGAAAAGCCTGTGGCTCAGTGCACACCAGAGAAGCAAGAATGTTTTTGTGACCCCTCTGATTTTTTTTTTCCTAGAGCCACACGAAGCATTTGGCCTACACTTTGAAACATTAATGCTTAGAAACAACTCCATCCCAAGACGATGGCGCGGTCAGACTACACACAGGCACTATGTGCCCATAAGTGACAAATCCCAGTGGAGTCTCAAGCAAGGCTGCTCTGGGCAGACAGATCCTGCTCCTCATCCCTCCTGTTCCCCTCATTCCCTAAATCTCCTGCATCCTCTGCCCTGGATGCACTGAGCCCAGCGGGATCCCAAGCCATACCTCCAATGCTGGTGCTCCAATCGCTGGCATCCTCGCATGTTTCTATGGTAATTGTAGCCGGGGATCCATTCACTGCAACCAATAGCAAAAATGAAAAGAAAAAAAAAACCAAAACCACCAAGTCCTGATCTTCCTCTGTATTTTTCAAGGGCTGTTTCTGAGGGAAGTCCTCGCTTACTGCATTTCTGCGACTTCTCCTTTTTATTGCATAGGACCACTTTTATTTGAATGTAGCTCTCAAAGGTGAACGGAGAGACACGCCCAAGTGGCCGGTGAAGCCCCGCACGGTTCCTGTGCCAGCAGTACTTATTTTTTCACATTGGAGTGCAATACTCCAGGGAATACTTCTGCAACCATTGCACAAGAACATGTCCAAGAGCAATACTCCCCTCTGCACACACACTAGTATTGCTTAGGTCAAAAGTCAAACAGATTCAGAGTCTGATTTTTTTGGTAATCCTTTTTTGCCCAACTTACAGTTTGCAGGACTGGGATGTCTGAAGGGTTTCTAAAGCCTTGAAGGGGAGAGCATCTCCCCACTGCGCAGTGGTGTAGGGAACTCGCTCCCTCCCTCCAGATCTGCCAAATCTCAGCAGTTTTGTTACCATAGAGCCGGGGGAACCAGCGTCATTCAAGCCGCACACAGGAGCGGGATGAATGGGAATCTGGCCAGAGACCTACGGTGCTGCGCAGAGCGTTCGTAATGCTCAGCTGCTGCCATTAAACCCAACTACCCTGCTCCCTTACTCTGCAGCCTTCAGAGCTTTGGTTATTCCAGCGCAGCCCAGCAGCGTGGGAAGCGCCTCCCCATTGGCGAGCTGATGTCCACATCTAATGGGAGGGCTCGGGGCAGGCTGCACCGTGCGTCGGCACTGGCTCCCCCACCACACCACCAGGCCGTGGTGCCAAAGGCGCCCTGCAGGGCTGGCAAAGGGGCTCACCCTCTCCTTGCTCTGCTCCCACAGACACCATCAGGAGCTGGGGGTGTGAGGCTTTTTGGGGGCTGTTCTTAACTCTCAGAAATATAGAAGTACTTCAAAATTAGAAAGCTTTCCAATAAAATAGTTGCCTATAATTATAGGTAAAATTAAATTTAGGGCTACAGCTATGTGGCTGCAACATCATTTAAATCCGGTTTTATAAACTACATGCATGAATGCAGATAAAAACAAGTTCTGTTGTATCCCCTGTTCTCTTTAATCTTTCATCAGACAAACCCAATAATAATTCAGCCAGGGAGCCTTAAATGAAAATCCTTAAGTTATTCCAGAAGTCAGGTTTGAGCCAGGGAGAGGAGGGACTCCTACCCTGGCACCCTGAGTCTGGCTGGAGGCCCGTAGCTAGTGGTGTTCCCCAGGGGTCTGTGCTGGGTCCAGTCCTGTTCAACATATTCATCAATGACCTGGATGATGGGACAGAGTGACCCCTCAGCAAGTTCGCTGATGATACCCAGCTGGGAGGAGTGGCTGATACACCAGAAGGCCGTGCTGCCATCCAGCGAGAGCTGGGCAGGCTGGAGAGCTGGGCCGAGGGGAACGTGATGAAATTCAACAAGAGCAAGTGCCAGGTCCTGCCCCTGGGGAGGAACAACCCCCCGCACCAGCACAGGTTGGGGGTGACCTGCTGCAAAGCAGCTCTGCTGAGAAGGTCCTGGGGGGTGCTGGTGGGCAGCAAGCTGACCATGAGCCAGCAATGTGCCCTTGTGGCCAAGAAGGCCAAGGGTATCCTGGGGTGCATTAAAAGGAGTGTGGCCAGCAGGGCGAGGGAGGTTATCCTGCCCCTCTACTCTGCCCTGGTGAGGCCACATCTGGAGTGCTGTGTCCAGCTCTGGGCTTCAAGAAAGACAGGGAACTGCTGGAGAGTGTCCAGTGGAGAGCTACCAAGATGATCAGGGGACTGGAGCATCTTCCTCATGAGGAAAGGCTGAGAGACCTGGGTTTGTTCAGCCCGGAGAAGAGAAGATCAAGGGGGAGGATCTTATCAATGCATATAAATATTTGAAGGGTGGCTGTCAGGAGGATGGGGCCAGAGTTTTCCATGGCACCCAACTACAAGACAAGGGGCAATGGGCACAAACTGGAACTAAAGGAAGTTCCACCTGAATATGAGGAAAAACTACTTTACTGTGCGGGTGCCAGAGCAGTGGCACAGGCTGCCCAGGGAGGTTGTGAAGTCTCCTTCTCTGGATATATTCAAAACCCGCCTGGATGTGGTCTTGTGCCCCTGCTCTGGGGGTGCCTGCTCAAGCAGGGGGGTTGGACAAGGTGATCTCCAGAGGTCCCTTCCAACCCCTACCGTTCTGCGATTCTGTAACTAGGTGAGTTATTGCGTATCTGCTGAGGTGCTCTAACAACTCTTCCTAGCTCTGCTACATGGAATCCTGCAAGAGAGCAGGGCGAGAAAGCAGATGATAAAACAACCCACAAAGCCAAAAAGAGAGGCAACCACAATGGGCATTAGTTACGCAGCATTCGTTGTGCTTTCATGCTTCAAAGCCCCTGTTTAGGGTACGAGGAATGTCTAGACGTACCATCTGCAGAAGCAGGAGTGAGAGGGATGTATTCTGTCGATGTCTGGCTGGTCAAGGACACCCTGGCTCCCGTCAGGTCGATTTTGGTGCTCCGACAGGTGTTGGAACAGACCTTTGTGTGCTGGTAGAAATCCAGTTCTCCTGAGTCCATGATCTTCCTGAAAGGCAGGGAGCAAGCACAGGGACAGGCATGTCAGTGGGAGCAGAGTGCTCCGAGATGCAGCTCCTGGTAGCCTTCACCCCCAAACTTCTCAAAGTCCTAGATGAAAAGCAAAAGCCAGGAGAGAAGGCAGAGGCAACAGTCTGCATTTCCCTTGACAAGTCCCTCTGTGTCCTGACCTCAGAGGCAGCATTAACAAAGAGTTAATTAAAACAGCACCCCCAGCCTGCTCCGTACTGGTGTCACACACAAATCCAACAACCACGCGATACTCCAGTGGTGGTAAAGCCTTTCAGAAGGCTGGGATGGGGAGAAAAAGCCCATCGTGCTGTAGCTGCAGTAAAGGACTGAAGCAGGTTCGGTTTCCGACTGCTTCCCTGCCACATCCTACATCCTCCTGCAGGATGGAGGATGGGGAGCGGGTCTTCAGCCCTCTGAAAAGGTTCCTTTCCAAGTCCAACCCAGATAGGATGGATTTCCTTAGTCCAAGAAGGAAAAGTCCTTTTCGTCACCACTAGAGCACTCAACTTGGGCTGAGGGGCTTAAGAGGCACATGAACTTTTCCTAAGGATATACCCCTGTAAAACTAAACATACCTTAGGAAGCATCAGGACAAACCACACTGCTCTCAGCAGATCTGGTGGCTAGAAGCCTTCAGGGAAAACGTACCACTTAGAGCCCGAACACTGCCATTCCCATAACAGCAGCAAAGTGGGGAAAGCTTTTCCCTGTCACCCTGGGCCATGCTCCCATGCAGCAGTTTTATCCCTGCTCTGTGATGCTGAACGGGGCCCTCCTCTCTGGGATCTCCTGACCTGCTCTGAGGACATCCCCCGTGTTTGTACGAGCAATACACACCTACCCTGAGTGCACCCATGCATCTGTGGGGCTCCCCATGGCAGAGCCACCCCATCCTGCTGCTCTCCCACCTCCTAACAGCAGGGCAATGCTTGGCCTCCAAACAAGCTGGTTTCAGAGCTGGCCCCACCTCTCTGAGCAGGCTCTTCTGCATGGGGTCTGTAATTTTTACTAGGAACCCTCATGGGAACTGATGAGTTCCTGGTTTGTTTACAGAGGAGGGAGGAAGAAGAGAAGGTGCCAGTCTGCTCTCACCAGCACCCTCCCCCAGTCCATGCCTGCAGCTTTTAGAAGGGTCAGCTAAAGTCTCGGTAAGAAGTCTCTTCCTTCCCTTTTTGACTCTACACATCATAAAAGAGATGGGGCATAACCCTATTTATAAACTAAAATAAGGTCTCTCAGCTTAAACAAAGGAGGTTGCAACACTGGCATATATGGTCTTTCCAGTCTAAGCATGTTTTCTCTGAGGCATCCCCAGGCTTTGCTGGCCAAGACCAACCTGAGCTTCACAATATTTGCTCTTATGGGCTGCTGGGCTTGCCTTCACACATTCCTTGTGAATTTTTTTTTTTTCCTTTAAAAGATTTGCCTTGCCAAAGTATAAGCCTATTATGCAAAATCTATGTGGAGCAAAAGCTGCTTAGATGGAAAATGGGAGACGCCTGCGTTGAAGCAGAAGAATACAGGCAAAGGCAATGTCACCCTGTGAAAAGAGCATAAAACCACTGGCAATTCCTGGGGAAAGAGGTGATGTATTTTTTCCTGCCTACAGGCAGAGACAGACTTTAATTAAATCACAGTCTCAGGCTGGTGTTCAGGAAAACCATAGAAGAATTAAATTGCTGTGCTAAGACTAGAGAAGATAAATGCTTGCATAAATAAGCTTTAAATAAGTTCTTGGCAAAAAAAAAAGTGACATAAAGCAGGCATACTGCAACATTAGTTCATGACCAGACTTCCATTTGGCAGGTTGCACTTAGAACCCATAGACTGCACAGCCCAACCACCACTGGCCATTAGAGATTCCAATGACCTTATGCCAGCTGGGAACTTGGTGTGGTTTAAGTCCCAAAAAGACTGAGGATGCATTTGTTGCCCAAATTATTCCCTAGGCACAAGGATAAAGCAAAGCCATTGGGCAGACCACATCTGGGGCCAGGCTGTTAAAACAAATGTTCAGGGGTTCATTTGCCCTCTCAGCAGCAGAACAACCACGCCAAAGGCTCTGTCCCACCCCACTGCTATCACCAAGGAAGAAGTCTCCACTGTTGCTCTGCAGATACAGATGAAGCGACTAACCGGAGCATGATCCCGTTCATCCGGATCGCCCGCTTCCAGTCCTTCAGGGTCGACTTGCCCGCCAAGTGGACAAACTCCTTAGGACTAATTAGGTGATCATCAAACTGCAAGAGGCAGAAGTGCAACATCAGTGTGACAAGCCCCACGAGCATGATTCAGCAGTGCAGCCAGGCTGCTGGGATGACATTTCCCCATGCCCAGCCATGGAGCTGCATCACAGCCTCAACGTGCTGTTTAAATGATAGCGCCAAAACAGATGGCTAACACACACTTCCCTGCCTTAGAGAACATTGACAGAGTTAAACTTAAAGCCAAATATTGATTTCATGGATGGTTAGTTAACAGCTGCTCAAAGCCAAGGGTTTGGGGGTGTGTGCAGCGCAGAGGAGTTTGCTAAATGCCCAGCCCAGGGAGCACAGCTGGGAAAAGGACCCACCACTTGTGCAAAGTATCATTAACAGCAGTAAGCTGCTCATGCTCCCACATGAGCAGACTCACAACAAAAGCCAGGCTGCTGCCGGTCACGTTTGCATCCAGGGGCATGCTACATCCCGTGCAAGGGAGGGAAAGAAAAGCCCATTCGGTCTTTGACCTCCTGCTACTGAGCCCAACCATCAATATCAGTGAAACCTCTGGCCCCTCTCACAGCACACACCCACTTCTAATGAAAACCAGCTTTAGGGAGTTGGCATATACTCTATCAGCAGCCAGCTCTTCCCCCATCCTTTATTGCCCTACACACCCAGCTGTGCCTCACCCCATGAGCTGACCTAAAAGCAACCTGCAGAATCAGGCAGTCTTCTAAAGAGCTCCTTTATGGCCCATCTCAGAAAGGATTTCCCAAGCTCAGGCTTCCTCTTTTTAATGCCCATGTTGACCAACAGAGAACCCATTCATCATTACTGCATGAGGAACTGCTTCTCACCCAGTGTTGATCTGCTTGAGGGTAGGAAAGCTCTGCAGAGGGACCAGGACAGGCTGGATCCATGGGCCGAGGCCAGTTGTGTGAGGTTCAACAAGGCCAAGTGCCGGGTCCTGCCCTTGGGTCACACCAACCCCAGGCAACGCTCCAGGCCTGGGGCAGAGGGGCTGGGAAGTGCCCGGCGGAGAAGGCCCTGGGGGTGCTGGCTGACAGCCGGCTGGGCATGAGCCAGCAGTGCCCGGGTGGCCAAGGAGGCCACCAGCCCCCGGGCTTGTGTCAGCACTGGTGTGGCCAGCAGGAGCACGGCAGGGATGGTGCCCCTGTGCTCGGTACTGGTGAGGCCCCACCTTGAATCCTGTGTTCAGTTTTGGGCCCCTCAGGACAAGAAGGACATTGAGGTGCTGGAGCGTGTCCAGAGAAGGGCAGCGGAGCTGGGGCAGGGTCTGGAGCACAAGTCTGATGAGGAGTGGCTGAGGGGGCTGGGGGTGTTTAGCCTGGAGAAGAGGAGGCTGAGGGGAGACATTATCGCTCTCTGCAACTGAGAGAGTGGTCAGGCACTGGAACAGGCTGCCCACAGAGGTGGTAGAATCACCATCCCTGGAGGTATTTAAAAGTCGTGTAGACATGGCACTTCCGGGCATGGTTTAGGAAGCCATGGTGGTGTTGGGCTGATGGTTGGACTCAATGATCCTAGAGGTCTTTTACAACCTTAATGATTCTATGATTCTCTGAACAAGTGCCTGGGCTTCAGTGCAAAGAGAAGACCAATGTTAGGCAGCAGCAGCATTATCTGCAGCTAACCTGTCCCCTGCTTCAGGGAGGGAAAAGACCATCTCTCCTATGAAGGACAAGGACTGTCCTTTGGAAAGCCCTCTTGCAACAGAGCCCAGAGAAGACATTCCCTCAGCAGGGTATTGTTAAGTCTGTGCATAAATGCCAGTGATGGTTTATGTCAGCAACACACACGGTATGGTCCTGGAAATGAAAGTTTGGCCTTGCTCCCCAAATTCATGCAAATTTTAACCATTCAACCTATTTAACAGGTCCCTTACCAATAATCTTCTGAACTTTCTCTCAGACTGAGCAGACACTGGAAGTGCTCAAATTTCTCAAACTCTCCAATAACGCAGTTCAGTTGAGGCAGCATCTTTCCACACAGGACTGCTCAACTTGGCCGAGAAATATCAGGTACAACAGTAACAAGAATTTCCTCCTCTCCCACCACGATGTGGTTCTGATGCAATGCAGCTTACCAAAGCCCATCAAAACCAGGAAAAGCCAGGTAAGCCTGCAACACAGGCATGGGAAGGCATGGGTCCAGCATCAGGAACCTTTATTCTCACCTGCACACACTTCACATTGATCCCAGGGCACACAAACTTTCTCCAGATGAGGTTGGCTTTGCTGTCCCCGCAGGTGATGGGGTAGACAATCTCTGCCTCCAAACTGTCCTCATCTTCAGCCATCTTCACTTCTCACAGGGAATGGAGGAAGGGACAGATCAAAAAGAAACATGAGTCGTAGCCCCCGATTCACCTCTTGCACACATACAGTAATAAAGCAGTTTTGAAGATCAGGATTAAAAACAAAAACAAACAAACAAAGCCACCAAAAAACCCCCAACCCCCCAAAACAAACAACAAAACCACAGACAACACACAGTGGGGTATATTGTGGGGTTTGTGGCCACCATTCACACATTCGCTTTGCTACTAAAGCATCCAACCACCCAAATCTCTCAGGCAAAACAGTGCAGGCAGATCTAAACCGATCCAGCCACAGCCAAGTGTGTGAAATTTCAGTGGCCAGGGCTGAAAAAATTCAATTATTGATAAAAATGAAGGGAATGTTTTTCAGATAAGTATATATTCACCTTTGGTTTTAGAGTGCAACCCTTTTTAAGGTAACTCCAGCCCAGCTAGTTACAGTCTTTTCTCACTAAACTCACTTTTACTTGTAAATAAAACCAGCAAGTTTGCTGCGAAACTGACATCCCATCACAAGCTGGGAGGGCAGGAGCCAGCGATGGCCAGACACAGGGTCTCATCCTGCACCAGGAGAGGGCAGCAGCAGCCCAGGCCGCAGCTGCCAGCTCCCTTCCTGTCACCCAGCCCCTGCAGCTCTCCAGGCTCCCGTTGATGCTGGGGAGAGCACCCCCGGGCCAGCCAGCGGCTCTGCACAGCAGTGGCTGGACCCTCTTGGCCAGAGCCAGCACCAGCACAGGGGTGGTGGAGCTGGCATGGCTCAACCAAGCAGCTACAGCACGGGCTGAACCTACCTAGGACCGCTTCCTTCAGATGTGTGGAGGCTGTAAAGGCAGCAGCAGCTGCAGCAGCTGCATTTTCGGTCTCCAGTGTGTCTTCATTTATGTCACTGCTGGTAAGAGAGTCAGAGAGGCAGAGTTAAGCCCCACACCCGATGCCCCACAGAGACATTGCTTCAAAAGTCACTTGGACTAGATTTTCCCACAAGAGCTAGAAGTCGGCTCTGGTTTTGAGAGGCTCGGCTCAGTTTTTCCACACAGAGATGAAAAGCCCTGCAGCAGGCAAGCAGGACCACTGCCAGCTGCCTGGCCAGCTCTGCCTTGCCTCCCTTTCAATCCCAGCCCCACAGAGCTGCCTCCGGCACAGCCCATGCAGGGGAGCTGGCATGGAGGGATGCTGTCAGCACAGCCCCTTACTCAGAAGTCACTGCCAGCCTCTGGCTGCTTTGCCTAAGAAGATTTCCCCAGAAAAAAACATGTGCAAAACATGCTGCCGCTGTCTGGGCGATGGACTGGCTGAATCCCCTGGTACAAGGGATGCTCCCAGGAGCAGGACCTCAAGGAGCTGCAAACACACTATGAAGGAGTTTGACAAACCCTAACAGCAGGTCCCTGAGCAGAGATAACATAACTTGAGCTACAGACCCTCACAATCTGATCTTTGAGCCTCTCACAGCTCAATATACCCATAATATTAACTAGCAGCTGGCTATCTGACCACTTGCATCCTCCCCGCTCCAGAGATCTCTGGCTTCTCTTGATGCTTTGCCGATGGAGACACAGCTGGTCCTGTACAGCATCCACACCATCACTGTTCACCCATTCCAGCTCTCACTGCAATGTACAGATACCCAAGCCCTTCTAACGAGCCCCAGTGCACGCTCAGATGGGAAACGCATTTAGGGCTGTGATCTGGGACACGCTCCTCACCCCCTCGGCTGGGAGGGTCCGGTGCAAGGGATGAAACCTGTGCTGGTACCCTTATGGATCCAACCCGTGCATCACAGCCAGCTCTCAGCATGGACCATTCCTAATGCGTTTTTGAGATGCCTGTTTGGTTTTGTAATTGAAGGTGTCTACTTACTGTAGCAAGCTTGTCCTGCAGGGGCTGGGGGGCAAAACCAGTTAACTTTTCACATACTTCAGTATATAAACTTCCTAAGGAAGACTGTAAGGAGAAAATAAACCTGAAATGTACCCTCGTTTGGTACAATGGGTGAATTAAAAGAATGGTCCTAGTGACTCACTGGCAATCACATTTCCCACCCGCAGTGCCCCAAGCAAATTCAATAACAACTGGTTTTTCCATGCTGGCCTCCTAACACAGAGCTCCAGGGTGGAACTGCCGCTTCAAAGCTTCCCTCCCCTCACCAGCTGCAGGGCAGGTACCTGGTGGGGAGCAGCACAAGATAAGGGAACCAGTGTGGGTGGCAGCTCAGCTTCACCGGGTGAGTAACTCTGGAGATGCTGCTCCAGAAAAGCAAGTCCGAAGGCAGCCCCAGTTTTGGAAAGAAGGCACCACGGGATGTCACGCTGCCTCTGCAGCTTGCAGCGGCCAAGAACCCAGACCCCTGAGATGGAAAGGTGGTGGATAATGCAAAATGACTCAGAAAAGTAAACTGAGAGCTAACACCTTTGCATGCAGGTGAGTATTGCAGAAGTGGCAGTTTGACATGACAAAAATGGAAGAATTGTAACCTGTTTTTTTCTTTATTGGTTTGCTGCTTGGTTCTTGGATTTCTCCACATGCATTTGGAGAAAAGCCAGCAATACCACTTCAGCAGGGCACCAGGGCTGCAAGGGGCAGTGGCCACCTCTGACATGCAAAACCCCAGCACTCCACAGCTCTGACTCTGATTTGCCTCCACCGCCACCAGACCAAGAACCTCCACTGGCTTGTCAAAAAGAAACACCCCAGCAGAAAGCCAGCACGTGAATCAGAGCTTCCTCCAGGACTCCACTGCATTCACACTGCTCAAAAAAATGACCAAAAGGCACGATTGGATTGGGAGAAATAACCCACACCACATCTTAAACCCAATCCTACAGAGAAAAACAAACAAACCAACTTCAACAGCTTGTATGAGAAATTCAAGCAACTAAAGTCTGCGTCTGCCAGGGAGAAAAAAAAAAAACCAACACCACAAAAAAAGGTGAGTTTCTCCACACTGCTTCCCCTACCCCATTCTGGAGGAACAGAGTGAGGTAGATGCAGCAGAAAACTCAAACACCTTCCAAACCCAGCAGAGCATCCCACCAAGCCAGTCCTGCCTTTGCTGGTTGCCATGACAAAGCCAGGCAGGATGGCTCTCATCTTTCTCCCCAGGAGGATCCATAAACCAGATGGGAGGAAGAGAAAGTGCGTGCTGATAAAGCAGCAGGCTTGTGTCTCCTTCCTCCGCTCCTGCCTGGCCTGGAAACTTAGGAGAGGTAAAAGTCTCCACTAGAAGCCTGCGCTAGGGACACTGGTCAGAAATACAAGCACCTCAGAGCATCAAGTACAGATCCCTTCCAATTGCAGATGAAAGGGAAAAGCTTCTTACTGATTATTACTATTTTCCCATTTCCCTCTGCCTTTTCCAGTCAATCTTAAAAACACATGAACTAAATAAGCTCTTAGCCATCGGTTGTATAATTTTTTTTAAAGTAGCAAAACCATATCCAAAGGAACGCTAAAAAAAAAAGCATCAACCCCCAAGCTGCATTTGCCATAAAGTGCCACATAAGACAAGTTGAAAGCCCACTTCCCGTGTGAGTGGTGACCGAGCCAAAGCCAAGGAATCCCAGCCCGTGCTTGCAGCTGTTTTCCGTATACCAGCTGGGGCTGCAAAGGGAAAACAGAGGGAGAGGGAGCCAGTGCTGCTACAGCGTCTCCCCGGGAGGCGCGGAGCCCAGCGGAGGCAACCATCCAAGGCTATGGAGAGACTGTGGGTGGCTCGTGCTGCCACCCACCGACCCACAGCCCTGCTCGGTGAGGGGAGTCCCAGGAGCCGGCGCAGCAGGAGTCAGGCAGGCTTTGCTCCATGAGCCTGAGATCCACATCCTTCCCATCAACCCGCTGCTCTCCCAGAGCACAGGGGAGCAAGGAGCCTGCCCACTGGCCCTTCTCCAGAGAGCTGCATGGAAAACCCTCAGGGAATCTCTTAATGCCTGCTAAGATATGCTCCACTCATAGCTGCAACTAAATAAAAATCATCCTCTCTCCACTGTGTAGAGCTGTCCTGTTCCTGACCATTCAGGGACACTGGGAGCATGAGAAAAGGTTTCCAAGGAAAAATAGGAGGGGAAATAAGAGTGAAAGAAAACCAAACTGATTGAGCCAGCCTCTGCAGACAACGCTGCGCTGCTGCATGTGGTCTGCAAAGGCTCGGAGCCACATTAAAACCAGAAACTGTTCTGCATCCAAGAGCCACATCCCAAGTTTCATATTTGGCTGCTTCTCCACCGAGGTAGCTAAGGAAGTCACCATGAGCCAGAAAGCAAGAGGAGCAGAGCCTTTCTTCTCCACGATCACCTACTCCTTTGGGAATGGAAAAGGCTCTCAGAAGTGCTCACAGACCTGGGATGCAGAGGAGGAGCAGGACAGCTCCTGCCCGTGGTGTCCCCACTGCCCGCGCCAGCGCTGACGGCTCTCACCACTGCCTGTCCCTGCCCATTCCCTACCAGAAGTTCATCTGTTAATTAGTTTTATATCCATTACAGCAGAACAAGGGGAATGGCGCCTGCACTGTAACATAAAAACTGTGCCCTGCTGCCCTGTCCCAAACCACAGGGAACCGACACAGAAACAGCAGGGAATATTTGAGGGAAGAAGACAAATGTCTCCTTTTTGTGGAGAGCAATAAACAGCCGCTCGCTACCCACTTATTTCAAGTGCGGGAACTTCTGGATAAGACAAACCTGCCTGGATCCAGCTCTAGGCATGAACTGGGATTTTCTGCCCACCAAAAGAGCAAAGCACTAAAACACCTCCAGGCTCTGCGCACTGTCCCATGAAAGACAGTACAGAAATAAAGCAAAGAGCCCATCGCTACCTGGGCCTTCAAGGTACCGGCCAGGCACTTTGGCCATGGAAGCAAAGACTTAACCAACTTGCAGCTGAACAAGTCAGACCTGAACAAACAGCAGTCCTGGATCTGAAACGCCGACAAGAAAGGCAAAAATTGGACAAAGCAGCAGCACTTTAAAGATCAGATGTATTCACTCTGGTTTTCTGAGCAATGCCTCTCCATTCAACACTGCGAGGTTTCAAGGCCACCTCTCTCACTCCTATTGCCAACAGTGGAGGTTCCTGCAGAGCTCAGCCAAAAAACACGGCCCCAAAGCCTGCTTGGTTAGAGGAGCCCTGCTGCACCGCATTCACCATGCTGCAGAGACACATCTCTCGGAGGTACGCAGCTTCAGGAAGCACTCATGGACTAAATAGCAGAAAAACATTGATTTAGCTACTGGTGTCCTGTT
Source organism: Phalacrocorax carbo (assembly GCF_963921805.1). Lineage (NCBI taxonomy): Eukaryota > Metazoa > Chordata > Aves > Suliformes > Phalacrocoracidae > Phalacrocorax > Phalacrocorax carbo. The sequence goes on along the minus strand of NC_087526.1, from coordinate 8,672,488 downwards.
CCAACCAGATTTGTGTCCATTCCAACATCCACATCTGCTCAGAAAAAAAGTTTTGGTTTGGTTTTGGGGGTTGATTTTTAATGACATTTTCCCCCATCCATCCAGAACAAATTGTTGCATTGCTTTTTATTCTAGGTAACACCAGCTTAAAACCACCAGTGGTAACTCAGGTTTAGCAGAAAAAGTAGAGCCTGCTGTGCTCTGTAAGCTCAGAGCTGCAGAGCCCACGGCCCTGGGCACAGTCCCAGGGGTGTCAGTGAGGGCCTAAAGAGGAATGGGAGATTGCCCAGGCATCGCTGAGGTCCCCGCTGTGAGAAGTGATCCAGGAGCAAGTAGTAGGTAATTAAATACGCCCAGCTCAGCTGACTACAACCACAGGTGGGAGGTTTTCCAGCACGTCACCTTGGCATATGCTGACCCCATCTCTTACCCGTGCTGAGACAGGTTGGTGGTGACCAGCACCGTTTTCACCTCCTCCACACCGCCTCCATCCGCCGCGCCGTCAGGCGTCGTCACCACCACCACCTCCTCCATGTGAACGCTGACATCCGGTGTTGCCATCGCGAGGGACGAGCGGGCAGCGACGGGCAGCCAGGCGGGAGAGCCCTCGGTCACCGGCTGCCTGTGGAGAAACGAGGGGAAGCCCTGTGTGAAAAGGTCTCTCTGCTAAAATAGGTCTTGGAAAGACCACTGGTGTGGTGGGAGCAAGGGGCTGCAGGGAATCTGTGCTCCTAAGGAGGAGGGGATTAGCACATCCCCAACCACTCCATCCCAAAAGGAGGGATGAGGGGAGGACTGTAACCCACACACGCTCTGCAGGCTGCGTGAGGGTGATGGGCACAGGAAAAGGCAAGGGGTAGGAAGGGACTAGGGTACAAGTGGCGAGGGCAGAGTGCGGGAGCAGAGAGCAACAAAAAAACAGTCCTGGCATTCACCAGAAACTCTGTGAAGAGACACAGTTTGAAGGTGCATTTCCAAGTGTACTGCAAACTATCTCAGAAGGATTTCACGCTGTTGGAGGAGCTCATCACAGCTCCTCCATGGCACAAACGGGGACTCTCCCCTCCCCCAAAGTCACACACACACAAAAATCAAATTAACAAAGCACTTCAAGCCTGCAGAAACAAAGTGACATCTGAAAACTATTTCGAAGTGTGTGTTTCTAATAAATCAGCAATAGATTTAAGACAGCATTTAAAACCAACTTCAGAGCCCGCCCCTGCAAAGCCACTATTTCATATGCAAGAGGAAATCTGGGAAAAACCACCCAAACCCTAGTTAACCAAAGGCACAACAAGCCATGCATCTTTATGCTTTTGGGGTTGCTCTACAGCCCTGGCTGGGACACTCTCCTGCCAGCTTGCACCCTGCAACCAATCCCATGCCTGCTTTCCCGGGGATGTTAGGAAACTGTAGAATTAAAAGCAGTTCTAAGCTGTTCGAGCAATAGGAGAGGAGAGGTCCAAAGTGGAGATAAATATCCTTTACCAACGCATGCGTATACATGCATGCATATACGTCCTCCACACACCTGTGTTACCGTTTGCGTTACAAGAATGGTGCAACAAAATCAGCGTACACAATTTAGAACCGTAAAACCATTTGCAAATGAGCCCGAGTGAGCCACGTACGCACTGCCCCCCTAACACCCGAGCAGCACCCACTTGCACGCTAACACCCAGGTATTGAGGGTAACCAGGGAGCATCTCCTACGGTACTGCCCTGGTATCACCCACAGCGCCGGTGCAGTCTCTACACGGGCGTAGCTGTGTGAGTGCTGCTCTTGCCAAGCTCTGGCTCCTATGGGGCAGCGCTGTCTGGGCTCAAGCGAGAGCCGCAGCGCAAACCCCTGCTCTGCTCACGGTTTTGTTTTCAGCCTCCCCTGAGCAGGACCAGACCGCTGCTATTCCTCTGCAGAACTTTATTTCAAGGCAAGAGCTTGCTCACGCCAGCCCACATGTTGTCATCACGTGGGAAAGCAGCAAGGTGAAAGAAATTAATTTTCTTAAAGCTTGGGGTTTCTCAACCAAGCAACACCCCCACTCATGTACGTGCAGTGGCAGCAGCACCTTTGCCTTTCCCAAAGGAGCCATGCTCCGGAGCAGCAGCACACAGCGTGGCGGAGTAGCTGCTCAACTCCCACCACTGGAGCCCTGTGCTGACCCGATGTGTCTGACCTGGCTTTGCAATGCGATTCACACCCCACAGAAACTCCTGCCCTGACCCACATGGACCCCTTGAGATGATCTTCCCCTCCATGGAGGCCCCAGGGTTTATCTGAGCCAAGTAGTGAAAGGTGGATGGGGCCCTCTGAGACAGGGTGAAGCCACCAACAGAAGTCCTTTAGTTTTTGTAGCAGCAAGGAACAAAGTGAGCAAGGGCAGCCGGACCAAAGGCAAGGCGAGAGAAACAGCAGGGTTTATTACAAACCATCATTTTAACGATCACAAAGCAGGCAGGGTTGCAGTGCACTGGCCGCACGCCTGCTCCCTCCTTCCATTCACCGCGCTGCTGCACCGGGACGGCAGCTCCCTGCCTTACACCCCGCACTCCAACCAGCGCCGGGTGCTGCACGTCGGCGTAGGCAGACACAGTATGTGCTTCCAACTGAATACAGCTGAGCATCCAACTACTGCCATTTTTCCATTGCTCTGTCCCTGCATTTCCTTTTGGGGTAAATCCCTTCTCTCAGGGCTTGCATCACCCACGACGGCCTCTGCCCCAGTGCCTGGTTTTGGGATGCTCCGCACATCCCACCCAGCTCCCAGGCACCGTGGCAAGGCTTGAACTCCACAAGCGCACGTTGCTGATACCTTCAGGCCGGAACCAGTGTGGGATGGAGTAAAACTGGGCTGAAAACACGAGTAACCATCAGCAACGGGGTGCAGTGGGGCAGCTGGAAGGGGACGAGGGCTGGCAGGGAGCACCCCAGCTCTGCCAGGGTTCTGTGCACCTATGCACGTCCCTCCTGGTGCACCTCAGATGGTGCTGAGCAAGCTTCGGTGGCTGCAGGGAAGATTTGGGGGGGGAGGTGGGGCGGGGGGGAAGGAAGAAAAAAAAGTAGCATTGCACCACTTGGAAAGGAAGGAGATATTTTTGGGGTGCACTGTCAGTGGAGGAGGGCACAGAGATGGTGTCCCACGGTGTGAGAAGAGGGGGTGGGGGTGGCATTGCTGGAGGACAGGGTGGTGCGGGGGGAGCGCACTGGGTGCGTGGGGGCAGCAAGCAAGGGGGTGCAGGGAGAGCGGGGTTGAAGGTGTGGGTGCGGGGGGGGGCAAGCAGGGGTGCAGAGGGAGGGAGGGGGCGCATGGGGTGGGCTGCACAGGAGGGCAAGGGGAGGGGGTGCCTGGGGAGGGGGGCTTCCCCGGGACGCAGGGGGGTTGCACGGCGGGTGGGGTGTTGTACGGTGGGGTGCACAGGGCCGGGGGGGGTGCCTGGAAGGCGCACAGGGGCGCGCGGGAGGGGAAGGGGGTGCACGGGGGGGAGGGGAGGCTGCCCAAAAGGGGTAGCGGGACATAGGGGGGGTGGCTGCGGGGGTGGTGCTGCACGGGGGTGCCGCCGCGCGCAGGGGAGTGGGGGGAGGCTCGCGGCGCTCCGTGTGGCGCTGCGCGGGCGGGGGGGGGTGTCCGCCCCCCCTTCCCCCCCCCCCGCGGCGGGACGGCGCGCGCGTTCCCGCCGGCGGCGCCGGGCGCGAGGCCGGCGGGGGGGGGGGGGGGAGCGCGTGGGCGCGCTCACGCTGCCAGCGCCGGGCGCGCGGGAGGGAGGGAGGGAGGGAGAGAGGGAGGGAGGAGGAGGAGGAGGAGGAGGAGGAGGGGGGGGGCGCGGGGCGGGCGGGCGGCCGGGCGCTGCCGCCGTCTCCTGCCGCTGCCGTAACGTCCTGACGCTCCGCAGGGACCCGCCGGCCGGACGGCGCGTGCGGAGGAGGCCCCGCGGCGGGTGACGCCGGGCCCGGCGCTTACCTCAGGCCGGGGTGCCGAGGTGCCGGGGTCCCGCTCCGGCTCCGGCGGCGGCGGGCGCTCCGGCTGGGTGGTGGGTGCGGGGAGGGAAGGGAGGCGGGGGGGGGGGGGGGGGAGCGGGGGGGGAGCGGGGCTCCGCCGCGCGCGGCTCTCGGCCCCCGCGCAGGCGCACGGCCCGGCCCGGCTCCCGGGACTTATTTCGCGGGGGCGCCGCGGCCCGAGCTGCCTGTGAAATAGGTGCCGGCCTGGCGCAGCGCGCCTGCGCGCAAGCAGGAGGGGGGAGGGGACGGCGCGCGGGGGGTGCCCGCGCCTGGGGGTCGGTGCCGTGGCGCTGCTGCCTCTGTGGGTGGGCCCCCGGGCTTCAGCGTGATCTCCCCGGGGTCCTGCATGTCCCCCGTGTCCCCTGCGTGTGTGTCGTTGTCGTCGCCCCGGGGATCCTGCGTGTCCTCCCCCCTCCGGGGTCCTGCAGGCCCTCCGTGTCCCCTGCGTGTGTGTGTACCTCCGCGGCGTTTCTGCGTGTCCTTTCCCCCCCGGGGTCCTGCATGCCCCCCCGTGATTACCGCGTCTGCGTGTCTCCCGCGTGTTCCCCCTACGGGGCTCCTGCGTGTCCTCCCTGAGGTCCTGCATGCCCCCCGTGTCTCCTGTGGCTTGAGTGCCCCCCTGCCCGGGGCCCCGCATGCCTTCCCTGGTTCCGCAGAGGCTTCCCGGGGTTGGTGCGTGCCCCCAGCTGTGCGTGACCCCCCCGGGGCCTGTGCGTGATGCCTTCCCCTCGGATGCACCCACTGTGCGTGTGTCCCCTGCGCCCTCAGATGTGCCCAGGGCTCCTGCGTGCCCCAGCCCAGCGCATGGTGGTGTCAGGCATATGTGTGTACCTTGGCGTGCGCGGTCCCCTGGACCCCGAGGCTGTGTGTGCACCTTCGGGGGTGCTGGGCGTATATTATTTCCCTCCCTCCTTGCAGCTGTGTGAGTGTTGGCCTGGAAATGTGTGCATGCTGCTTGGGAGTGCAGAGCAGTGCTTGCACACATATTTGCAGGGGGCTTCGGAACTTTTTGGTACCTGCCTTTGCCGTTGGGGTGCAGCGCGTATCAGTCCCCACAGCATTTTGGGGTGTCCTGCACTCAGCGGAAGGCGTTTCTGCCCAGTGGCAAGCACGCACATGCTCCTCTTCGCCCAGACCCTCTCTGCCTGGGCCCAAGCGAGCGGCCAGGCCATGCTGCTGGGCAGGGCTGGAGGCTGCCAGGTTTCAGAGAAGGCATCAAGGTGTCATCAGTGACCTTCCAGCCTCTCCCTCCCCATGCTGGGACCGGCCCGGAGGGAGAGCTGAGGCATCTGCTTTCCAATACGCATTCCACTCATGTTTACAGTACACACAGCGCCGCTGTGAGAGCTCTGCAGCACTGCTTTGCCTCTGATTCCAAAGGCTTAATAAAAACTAAAGAGATAAAGAAGTTCTAGGAGGACTCTTTTATTGTCCTTATCGGCAATGAATTATGAAAGGGGAGATAGAAAAGCATGTTTTGTACCTGGAGGAGAGAGTTGCCGTGTCAGTGGAGGTGTTTAGATTTGGTGGCAATTTTTCATGCAGCTCAGGAGTGCTCTGCAGGTTTCCTCCATTATGCTGGACACCTTTCTCCTACGCAAGATGTCCGCAAGCTGTCCCTGAGCCGTGCAAACTCTTTGGTGGGTGTCCCGTGCAAAGGCTGTTTAATGACTGAGAAGTGCTGTGGTCCCTGGAAGGAGAGGGGCTCCGCACAGCACCCGGGGGGTGCAGCATGCTTGGACACTGCAACACTGCAGTGCTGCTGTTTGATCTGGGGTCAGTGGTTTCCTGCCCGTTGCAGAGCCCCCGAGCCATCCCCGAGCTGCTGCGCCCAAGACATACTGCTGCATAACAGCACTACGTGTCAAGCTGTGGCTCCGCTCTCCCGGGTTTCCCTCAGCCAACTTGAACTTGTGTAACTCCTGCCGTTTCTGGGCTTACCCTGCAAGCTGCACGCATGAGCTCGGGGTTTGAAAGGCGTGCAGTGATTTTTCAGGGAGGACTTTTCGCGCAATCTTAACTGCATCACACTTTTTCTGCAAGTGGGTGGCTAACATGTTCTGAAAACAGAAGAGCCAGACCAGAGGCCCTAAAATTTGCAAGTCCCTTTTCAAAGAGCTCTCAATATGTGTTAGTTCCTTTGGCTTTTTGCAGCTACTTGGCGAGTGGCTTTTCCTGCCTTGCATTCAGGCCGGCCCGTTGCATGCTTTTGGTCTGGTTAGCAGTATTTTTTTACATTAACTTCTAATGAATTCATCTGATAGCGGTTTATTTAGTGCTTATTTTTTCCAAGGCTCTTCCTTTTTTTATCCATCCTCCTTGTCTAGACCAACCCTGCACAATAACCAGCTGCCATCTCTATTTCCCTCGCCTTCTTGCTTTCCAGGTTACCCAACCTTATGTTTGTTAAAGTGACACTTCTCAGAATGTTCTGTTTCTTTTCGTTCTCTAAGAAAACCAACTGTAACCAGCAATGTTAATTCAGCTGCTAGAAATTGAGGAGCCCTTTTCCAGGGAAGCCTGTCTGCATTTCCACCAGCACCGCTGTCAGCGGCTCCGCAAGTCCTGCCTTGGCAGCTGTGTCCCCAGGACATAGCTGGGCCTGGATGGGGCAGATAAAAGGTCCCTCTGCCACCGTAACCGGCTCCCTATGGTGCCTAATAGCAGAAGCATTAAAAAGGTGGTAAGAAGGCAAACCCACAACAACGTTGCTCTGCATCAGTTTTCCCAGCAGCTGGTGGCCTCTTGGAAAGCAAAACCTTGCTTTTGCTGTCAGATGCTGGGCAACAGGAACCTCCCTGGGCTCCTCCCCAACACCCATGGCTGGGAGGAATTCGCCTCCTGGCACCTTATCTGCTCACTGCTCCCTGGTCTGCCCCTTTATTGGTTGACAGGCTCCTTGCAGCCTTAGAGCCTGGGAGGTTGCTGAGAAAGGACAGCCTGTTATTATTCCAAACCTTTAGCAAATTACTCTGCAAAATTTTTTTTTTTTTTTTTGTGCCTGCCCAGGTATACTTCTGCATCTCCCTTGCCAGAGAGTCACTGTTGCCTTCCTTTCCCCTTGCTCAGACATGGCTCGAGCACTTTGTAGGGATCTTTCAAAGAGTTCCATATGATATTTTGCTTTGTAGGCCTGATTTTGATCTTGGAAGAAGCTGGTGAAGAGTCTGGAGCACAAGTCTGATGGGGAGCGGCTGAGGGAGCTGGGGGCGGTTTAGCCTGGAGAAGAGGAGGCTGAGGGGAGCCCTTCTCGCTCTCTGCAAGTACCTGAAAGGAGGTTGCAGCGACGTGGGTGTTGGTCTCTTCTCCCAAGTAACAAGCGATAGGACGACTGGAAATGGCCTCAAGCTGCATCAGGGGAGGTTTAGATTGGATGTTACGAAAAATTTCTTTACAGGCATTGGAAGAGGCTGCCCAGAGAGGTGGTGGAGTCACCATACCTGGGGATGTTCAAGAAACATGTAGACGTGGCACTTCAGGGCATGGTTTAGGAGGCCGTGGTGGCGTTGAGTTGATGGTTGCAATTGATGATCTTAGAGGTCTTTTACCTTAATGATTCTATGATTTTGGTGGGTGCTACAATCTGGTCCAAGACTTCGGTATCCTGTCTTTAAGCCCTCTCGGTGCTGCCTGCAAGTGCTTGGCCCCACAGGGCTGCCCGCGTGGGCAGGGGCTCAAGGGTGCAGGAGCCTCTCTGAAACACCTGCCTGCTCCTCCCTTCTGCCCTCTCCCCATCACATCCCATTCCTCGGCCATTTTCTCCTTCAGATGATGAAGATGAAGGATCTAACTTGAATTAACTAATTAGAGGGTGACCATGCTTAGTCTCTCTAATGTATCTTACATTTTGTCGTACCAAGGCACTGTCCCCATCTTCCTGAGACAAATGCAGAGGCTTACTTTACTACATCCACTTTTTTTAAGAGCCTGGGTTAGTAGCAAACCTCAGAAAAAAAAGTGAGGAATGCTGCATTTGCTGTTAGGTGATTATCTCTAAAATCAGGAAGGTCACGCTGCAAAAATAGAATTCCTGTTTGTGCAGGCAGCAGTGTCCTGCACACACATGGGAAGAGCATTAAGCTCAGGCTGATACTGTGACGGCTCCAGCACCGTCCTCCCCACTCTTACAGAAGAGCTGCCCTGGGAATAAAAATTTACCGCCTCCTGCTTTCCCCTCGGTTTAGCCTCTCGTACACCAAGGTGGGGGACCCTTTCCACAGCAGCTGGGGAAGTGGCCAGACACCTTCCCCTCCGGTCTCCTCATGGATTACAAACCTCCCCATTTTCAGTTGCAGCTTTTTGGGCATTTTTGTGTATCTGGCCCCAGAGATGTGATTTGGAGCATTGGCCATGCACCAGGTCTCCTGGGTGAGGGTCCCCTCTCCTTGGGAACTGCAGCCCTGCTCCCCCCACCATCTCCAGCCCAGGGGAAAGGCTGGATTGTTTCTCAGGAAAAGGTCATTACATGAGTACTGGATTTCTTTTAAAAAAGAAGCTCACATGTTTTCCAGAACTGGATTTATTGTATTTGTAATTGTCTTATGTTTTTTGATCTTCCTCTGTAAAGACTTTACATACCACCTTTCCTGCCGCAAAGGATGTCTGCAGTACCCTTGTTCAAGCATTTTATTATTTTTTCCCTCTGAGATGGCGATAAGCTATGGACCTCTCCATCTTTTATCCTGGGCAAAAAGTAGACAGATGCTTAAAGTCTATTTTGTTAAATCTTTAGGTCAATTTTCCATTTAATGCATCTCGTTAGTATTCTCACAATACAAAGAACTCAGAACTAAAATAATCCATTTATGAAGAGAGACAGACACATACGGTTTCATACCAAGTTTATTTCTTTTTTTTTCTTTTTTTTTTTCCATAATCACTTCTTTTGCACAACAACAACCTCAAGTTGACAATGAAATGCACGCGGTAGACTGACGGGAACTGGGCAAGGCTCTGTTAGTGATGGAAAGTCCTTCCATGACACCGTGCCAGCTCCCCACCCCGCTGCTCACCCAGCACAAGCAAAGGTGGCCCAGGCTGTGGCAGGAGGAGTGAATCCTGCCCAGGAGGGCAGCCGGGGCGCTGAGCCCTGGGGTTGTGGCTCAGCCCTGCAGCCACGCAGTCATCTTCCAAACCTCCGCCTGCAGCCCTGGGCCAGTTTATTCCTCCCGGGGTGGACAGTTGTGTACCACAACTCAGTACTTTGGTACTTTCCATTTTCAGAGCACTTTAGAGACGCGGAGGCATTGGCTCTCCCGCAGTCCCCATGGGGTAGGGAGTGCCAGTGTCCCCTTGGCATGGGGAGGGGTGGGAAACTGAGGCACGGGGGATGCCAGGGCTAGGATGCCCAGCTGCCCCCCCACACTTGGGTCCCACTGTCCTGGTGGCGGGTGCAGGTGGCCGCCTCCCTGCACCCCGGGGACCACGGAGCACCCAAATGTAGGCGTTGGCCAGTGCCCCTCTTCTGCTTTACTTAAAGACAACTGACTACAAAGGTGGAGTTTATTGGTCTTACTATGTCATCTCATCCCTAGCACAGATATTAAGAAATCTCTAGCACCGTAAACAGCCATTCCCTGACTCATTTCAAGTGGTATAAGAGTGTATGTGCATATTTTGTTTCCACGTATGCATTTCTGTGTGCATGTGCACAGCCGAGTGCACCACCACTGCGAGGGAGGAAAGTAATGCAGCGGGACAGGATTAAACGAACCCCATGAGACAGGCTTTGCAGAGCCAGGGCCAGAGAGTCACACCAGGCTAAGCAAAAGCAAGCAAGCTGAAGTTTACATTATTTTAAAATGAGTAGCAATACCGGCCTACTCCCAAGGTAGGATGCATGCAATCGTGAACTGCCACTGTCCCTGGAAGGTCAACTCAAAGGTAACCCCATGTCTGGGTTAAAGCAAGATTTTTTTAATGACTCAAAAATAAGAAGACAAGGAATAGGCTCAGTCCAGAAGCAGTCTGAGGGGCCAGCATCCTTGAAAGCACCAACTTCCAGACAGAGCTGAGCACATTGCTTTAAGGGCTAATGTGAGCACAGAGCTTTAATTTGGGATATGAGGCCAGTTGTTCCAGCTCTTGCACAGTTTCACTCATTGCCTGGCTGTCGGTCCCAGCTGGGAACTCATTTAGCTTCAGCTTCTCTGTCTTGCTTGAGTCAGAGGCCCTTCTCCAGGAGAGCTCTTTGAAAGGTATATGCATGAACATAATCAATTGTCACCACCTCATCTTTCCTCCCTCACAACTGCAAACGCTCTATCAGTTCGTGGTCTGTGCAGGGATGCTGCCAGCCACCTCGAGGATGCTCTCCCTACCAGGCACAAAGTCTCGTGTTTATATGCTGCTGCAAAAATGTGGCCACTAATTGTCGTTACAAAGCTTGGTTCATAAACATCTACAGGAATCAGTAAAGAACCTCAAGCTCTGCCATAAGGAACGTGGCCCTGGGAACTGGGGGGTTGCAAGCCATGTCTGCAACTGCGGTACGTGGGAATGGACCAGGAATGAGGGAGGCTGGGACAGTAAGGATGTTAGTGAGGATACTTAATTAGTCTCAATTGAGGCATGAAGTAGGCTGCTGCACACAACCATTAGCAACCCTGGGAGATGGAAAGGCATGAAATAACTGTGATTGCGGACCATACCACGTGCCGCGTGTCGGACATGGCACCATGTTAGCTGCTGGCACCAGCAGCACCGTCCCTGTGGGTTTGGAGTGGTGCGGTGGGTGGGCGGAGACCCCTCATCCCCCTGAAACCATGGGAGTTGGGGCACACAGCTAAAGCAGTCACACATTTCCCTGATAGTGTCCAGTGGCACTGGACAAATGTCAAGCTCCCCAGCATCCCTACTACATTCATCTGCACCGGGCAAACATTGCTCTGCTACACCTAAAGTCTCTGGCCCCACGGATGAGGTTGTTTCCTTGGTACAACTTGTCTCAGCAGCTGTAACAGAGCCGGTCCCCTGATATTACCGATGCAAAACTCTCCCTGCACATCGCTGCTCCTCTGATGGAGGAGCTTACCCTGCAGTAAAATGTTTTCCAGCCACATCCACTGACCCTCACAGCACCGACCCAACGGAGCTGAGAAAAATGAGTTTCCCAGTGCTCACACCTGCATGAGCACCGTGTGCCTGGGCACTCTCTTGTGCATTCCTCATGGGATTTTTTGCCAGACAAAGCTATTGCAAGAATAAGTCCCCACCTGAGATCCAGGCTGGCCTCCAGCGAGGGGGAGGAAAGCAGGCGCAGGCACTAAGCTCGCAGCACAAAGGCAGATCCAGGCAAGGACCAAGTCCAGAGACTCAGTAGCTGTTTGGGGAGGATGGTTCTAACCTGCACAACCTGCAACCAACCGCTCCTCCTTCAGCACACACCAAATCTTGCAGCTCCTCCAGCTTCCCCTGGGGCTGCGGGGAACAGCCTGGACTCCCTCACATGAGGAGGTTCGGGTTAACACTAAGTTATATGTACCAGAATGGAACCATCACCTCTATTAAACCTCTCAGCCCTCCCTTCTCCTCCCAGCACGAGGGGCAGCCCATCGTCACTCTCACTGCCCTGCCTGCAGGACTCGGGGGCCTCCAGCTCCTGACTCTGTGATTTTCCAGTTGCTCTCTGGTCTGGCATTGCGCGCCGCAGGCACCCTGCCTTCACCCAGCCCAGGCTCCGACTCCTTCTGAGCCCCAAGGAGGGAGTGAAAACGGTCATTCCTCTTGTTTTAAACTCCTGCTCATGAGTACAACATTTCTGATAATAATAATCATAATAATCATAGTACTAAAAACAGTATTTACAACAAGCTCCAGGTCAGAATTACACACCAAGCAAACACTCAGCACCACAGAGAGTAGGACAGGGTTAATATCTCTCAGATACCTTCTCAGATCCCACCAATGTGGGACACAGACATTTGAGTTTCAACCATTTCTTACACACAAACATTTTAAATTACTTTTAAATTTTTTTTTTAAACTTTTTAAAATTTCTCATCACTATATGAATGAGGTGATGCTGGCGGTGATGCCACGCTCTACACAGATGCTTATCTAAGACAGCTGCTACTATAAACTGATCATTAGCTACTGTTAAGAAATTCAACCCTCAGTTTCCTTCCTCTTTGCCCTAAATCTTATTTTTTTCATCTCTGGGCAGCGCTGGGGCTTTCTAACAGTCCTGTCCTCCCCCCAGCCCAGGTGGAGGGGTCTGGGACTAAGGTAGTCCTTCCTTTTAGGAGGAGAGTGTCCCCTAACATCAAACCGTGGCCATCAAGGGATTTCTCCTGAATCCAGCTGGGACTTCTGGGGACACTAGCAAAGAGCCCAGGATTTGATCTCCACCAGCTGCTACTCTTTGGCTTTCTGTGGGGTTTCTGTGACCATCTGATGCTTACCCCAGGCCATAATCAATTCTTTAATTAATAGCACAGGGTAGACAGAATACTTCAGCTTCTGACAAGACTCAGTGACGATCTCTTTTTCAGAGGGGAGGAGAGGCAAGGGGATCATTACTCCCCGTGCAAACCCCTCATCAGCTCTAGCTCCTTGTCATTGCCTGGCACTGCTGTGCAGAGCACGGTCCCTGCAAGCCCTGGGCTGGGCTGTGCCCATGCCCTGCTGCTGGGCTGACCGTGAACACATCTGCACCCCTGTGCGCTTAAGTTATTCCTCAAGGATCCTGCAAAGCCCACCACAGGAGTCCTTCATCCCACCCACAGAATGGCTCTTTGGAGGCACAGCGTGCAGAGGACACCAATTACTAATAATTAAATGCCTTGGGGCCTTGGATGCCCCTTTGGTTTATTCTGGGGTCTGAGAGGGCAGCCAGGATGGAGGGGCCATCGGGAGCAGTGCCCTGGTGTAAATACCATCTAGGCACCTGCACTGCCCACCTCCCCAAAACACTGCACCATTCTGTTAAAAAAAATAACAACCCAGTAATCTTTATGCACTGGACAGAGTGGAATCCTTGTTACCTTCTGCCTCAAATGAAAGCAGCTTCCACCGCCCCCTCTGCAAAACCTTGCCAGAGGACCATGCCTCTGCAGGGCTGAGTCCCCAGCACCGCATCCTATGAGGTCCTTCTTGCTGGAAGGTGGCCATTCCCTGCTCTTCAGATGCAACATTTATGCTTAGTTTTTCAAGGCAGAAGCAGAGCTAAGGCAAGGTAAGCAGGTCTGTGGATCTCAGCAGGAGGGTGGCAGCCCCTCGCAGTGTACAGTGGCTGTTGGACCTTGGCTACCTCCATAAGCCATTATTCTAGATTAAGAAGTCCATGGGCTTTGACAGTCACCTATCTAGATCAGACATTACTGCCATGCTTGCATGTTCTCTTCTCATCCCTACCTCCACCAAGAGTCAATTTTTTTTTCTTAAAAATAGGCCTTGAAAAGCTAAAGATAGTCAAGGAATCAGCATGGGGACATCTCTTCACCCTTACCACAGAATTGCTCCCATCTTAGCTCCCTCTCATCCAAAGCTGCCAGTCTGGAGGTACCAGGCAGGCAGCTGGCGTGCTCTGCCTCACAGGGTGCTGCCAACAAGCCAGAGCTCTAGGGCTCATCTGGCCATCTCTGGTCTTGGTGTCTGCTCTGTAATGGCACCAAAGAGTCATATCCATCTTTGGAAAGAGGGAAGGATGATTATTCTGTTCACAACTATGCACTGTCTCTATTGAATTTGCTTCCTTACTGATGCTTTGGGAGTGCTGGAGAGCCTGCAGACTGAGCGCCCTCTCCCAGGGCTTGTGCAGAGCTGGGGATGCAATCACTGTCTGTGGTTTTCCTGGGCTGCTTGGCCAAGACGTCTCAGTCCCCACTCTGCCAGGGAGAGGGTGGCTCAGTCTATGGGTTCCTCCAGCCTGTGGCCAACCAGGGCATCAGGTGGTACCTGCTGTGATGGGGACTTGCCATGACGTGACACCCAGCACTGAGCTCTGCGTGGAGACCCTCACCTACTTTCACACAGGCTATCAAAGAATCATCCAAAGATGAGGACTTTGGGTCACTTCCTGCCTGGGTTGGCTCCAGATATGTCCAAGTGATGGGGGGTCCACACACCATGACTCCTGAGCCATCCCAGCCCTCTCTCGTTCCTCTCTCCTACCACTGGCAAACATGGGGTTGTTCCTTGTTCCACTTCACACACAGAAATTACTTCCCGTTATTCTGAAACTGATATTTGGCTCAGAGCAAACAGCAAGAGGAGTAAAAGCCCCGGATAAGAAATCCGTACCTCTGTGACACTGCTGGTTGAATTTATTAATATCTTAATTTTTTTACATCAGTTTAAGAAATATTTTTTTAAAAAAGGACAAAACCCTCCAAAGAAGCTGTTTGATTGGCTGATCAATTCTCTATTTCATGTGAACTAGTTGCTATTCTGCTTAGGGGTCCCTATGATCTGTGAATCCCCACAAGTACTGACAATTAAGGATGCAGAGATAGAGAAGCGTGTAGCTGGGGGATGAACACCAGGGTAGGGGGGGATGGAGAACCGAATGTTGTATCTAGACAAACAAAATAAAATGTGTTGGTTGGTTGATTGGTTGGTTTTTTTAACAGGAATCAGGTGCTAGATGTGTAGAAAAGCCCTTTATCCAGAGATCTCCTCCCGCTGTTCCTTGTTCCTGCGAACTTCAGCTGCGTGCAGTTCCTGCAAAGATGGGAGAGACGACACCAGGCTAACACTTTCTGCTCTTGCAATTTCCTTCCTTCTCTCCTGCACACAGGATTTGCACCAGACAAAAAAATCAAGAGAGACCAGTTTCCCATCCAACACACCCCAAGAACAGTGGGATGCACCTGTAAGGAGCGAAGCATCTCATCTACAGGAGCCTGGAGGTGATGCAAACCTGCAGTGAAGGTGTTCAAGGCTCCCCTCTTCTGCAAAGCCCTTCGGCCATGCAATCCTTGGACAAGGAGTGGGCCTGATCCTGTGCCTTTAAGCTTGCACTTATCGAGATCAGCCAGGTGGTATTTTCTCTACTGACCTTGAATGACACATTCCCTCTCCTCGTGCTGCTCCACAGCCCACTTTCCACCAGCATCAAAACACACACTCCCCTGTGCCCATCGCTCTGGGTCAGCCCTGCAGGGACCAGACCCCAACCCCACCCACAGGCGTCAGCACCCAGCCCTCTCCCAGGGCATCACACTTGCCTTCTCACGGAGCCGCTCCCTCAAGGCGGCGAGATGTGCTTCGCGGATCTCCCTGCTCAGCTCCATCTTGTAGTTGAGCTTCTCCTCAGCCAGGCGGCTGAAGTTGTTGTTCTCCTCCAGTGCCTTATGCAGCACCTCCCGCTCATGTTCCCGTTTCTCTGCCAGCTGCTTCAGCACCTGCGCCTCCTGGGTCTGCCGAGACAAGGTGTTGGGAGAGGTATAAGGCAACCGAAGAGGCTCTTCTAGCCTTCAACTCCCCAAAGAGGGTTTCTGATCATCTCCTCTGCTCAAAACCTCTCTGTCTCCACCCTCCATCCCACGTGGAAGATGCTTTGACACCTTTTTCCTGCTATAGGGCAATGTCTGCTGCGTCTGGTCCTCCAGGAGGGCAGGTGGTGCAAAACTGCACCCACCAGCTCAGCAAAACTGAGGTGACATGTGTGGGTGCAGAGTTGCAGAGTCACAGATTCATAGGATGGTAGGGGTTGGAAGGGACCTCTGGAGATCATCTTGTCCAACCCCCCTGCTTGAGCAGGGACACCTAGAGCTGGGGGCACAGGACCACATCCAGGCAGGTTTTGAATGTTATCCAGAGAAGGAGACTTCACAACCTCCCTGGGCAGCCTGTGCCACTGCTCTGGCACCCGCACAGTAAAGTAGTTTTTCCTCATATTCAGGTGGAACTTCCTTTGTTCCAGTTTGTGCCCACTGCCCCTCGTCCTGTCATTGGGCACCACTGAAAAGAGTCTGGCCCCATCCGCTTGACATCCACCCTTGGTCTTCTCCAGGCTGAACAAACCCAGGTCTCTCAGCCTTCCCTCATAAGGGAGATGCTCTCCACTGGACTCTCTCCAGCAATTCCCTGTTCTTCTTGAACTGGGGAGCCCAGAACTGGACACAGTACTCCAGGTGAGGCCTCACTAGGGTGGAGTAGAGGGGGAGGGTAACCTTCCTCGCCCTGCTGACCACAATCCTTTTCATGCACCGCAGGACACCGTTGGCCTCCTTGGCCACAAGGGCACGTTGCTGGCTCATGGTCACCTTGCTGCCCAACAGAACTCCCAGGTTCTTCTCAGCAGAGCCACTTTCCAGCAGGTCAATCCCTCAATCCCCAACCTATACTGGTGCATGGGGTTGTTCCTCCCCAGGGGCAAGACCTTGCACTTGCTCTTGTTGAATTTCCCCTCTCCAAGTGTGACCTTATTCTTTGAATTATTTCAGCTTGCTCTCCCCTTAGGCACCAACATACGTAACTTAGATATGTTACTTTTACTTCATTTTACTCTGCTGATTTTCTCCTTTTAACAGTTTTCACCAGAAGACATCTTATGTAGCACTTACAATAAAATGTGGCACAGCCAGCTGTCAGAAACACAAGGCTGTGTTTAGGTTTGGAATTTAAGTGCAGTGTGTGACCAACTGCTACACCTCCTGCAGCATTAGCTGGCAAAAACTGTCCTCTGCATGTGATCTGGCTGAGGGGGGCAGAGAGGACCCCATGCTGTGTGGTTATAAGAATGAGAGGACAGTGACAGTCATCAAGTCCAATGCCCTGCCTATACTAGGCTGCAGAACCTCACTCCATGACTCCCATGTCTCACCTGACAATTTATAGTGGAATTTAATAATAAGTGTAAAAACACAATTCCAGGCATTTTAGATTGCTCCTGCTAAGCTAGCTTTAGGGTTTGGTGCAATCAGTACACATCACAGCAAAGACACTGCTTCTACAGGACATCTCGTTACCTTCCTCCTCTCTTCTGCAGCCTCCAGCCTCCTCTGCAGCTCTTCCAGGGACAGGTCCTTCTTCTTGGGGGGGGAGGAAAGGATCGGGCTCTCAGGAGATAAATCTGAAGGGGACTTCAGGATCACTTCGAAGCTCTGGCCTGATGCCCTCTTATCCAGCTGCTTCACCTCCATATCTTTGGGGGAAAAAAAACCAGGGGCTCTGTGGACCTGTGACACTCAGGACAGTGTTCACCTGAGGGCACTGAGATCTTCACATAGGAATTAGGGTGTTCCCATGTCCTGACCTGGGTGATTTTGTTCTGTCTCCAAAATTTCCCTCTTAGTGATCAGCTTCATCCCCCCCAAGTGAATGCAATTAATTTAAATTCACAGCATGATTACAGAAAGTCCATATTGCTGTCAGCATCTTGTATGTCACCCCAGTACGAAGCAGACAACCTCTGCAAGCCGTTCCTTTCTGGGAAAATGTGGGTTACGTTAATAAAATAAACTGTGAAAGGAGACTAAGCAGAAAGACCCCAGGCCGAGACACAGATTGCTGCTCCTGGATGGGATGGCCCAGTGTGCTGACGAGCTCCCACGTTGCCTGCAGAAGCACCATGCAAATGATGCTGTAGCTCCTGCAGGAACTGGTTACGTACCTCCATACTGGTAGATGGTGTTAGGATGGGGCTGGGTGTGGAAACAGGAGCAGATGAGGGAGAGCAGAGACAGCTCCTTCATTTTCTCCTTGTAGGCTGAAAAATATGAAATAGCAATGAGAAGACAGTCTAAAGGCAATGGCAGCTCTCTTTCATGGAGAAACGAAGTAAGTAGACTCAAGGAAACCCCTTTGCAGCTACCAGACTTATGGAGGCTTTTCCAGGCTGCCATGGCTTGCCAAGAAGTCCTAGGGAGTGTCTGTTCTAGAGCAGACTAAATTAGCTGCCAGTGTAGCAAATGCCATGGGAAGACACACAGTAGGGATTTACCACATCTAGAGGTATAAGATTCTGTGCAGGATTTTCCCTCCAAAGGAGCTGAAATGCTGCAGCCTGTGTAGTTAACCAAGTCAGGACAGCTGCCCAGACCCTTTCTCCATTCCACTTCCAGACTCAGAGGTAAAATGACACCCATCAACACCTGGGAACATTGCTCAACCCCTGGCAAGTTCCTGTTTTTTCACAATTCAGCATTTCTGACATCAGGGTGAAGAGGCAAGATGCAGTCAGCTATGTGGAGAACAAACGAGCATTTGAGTGAAGAAATGATTCAGGGGTGCTGCTAACAGGGGGAAGTGCTGTAACCCGACTTCCTGAGGTACCTCTTTCCCTGCAGAAGCAGATAAGGGAGGATGTAAGTGGATTCTATCACCACCTTGGGCCATGCAGACAGAGGTTGATACTGGTCTGCAATCACAGTAAATGCTGTCTCCTGCAAAGGACAGGGACATACACAATCCCTTCGAGCTCTGCTGCTGCGAGTCCTCCAGTTTGCTCAACATTCCTGTGACTGGAGGAGACACTGCAGCATCCTCAGTGATCACAGGTGCACGAGGTGCTGTCCTAATGGCAGCAGCACCCACAGCTTGCAGTAGGTCTGTTTCTGGGGCAATCTTCACCAGTATTTTTGGAGTTTAGCAGATTTCAGACAGTGAACTGGTAGCACACACTTGACAAAGAACCTCAGAACAGAAGGACTTGAATACAGAATGGTGCTCTGACAGGCTGTGAAGTTCTTTGTCACATCAGTGTAAACCTCACACCATCACTGCTATGTCACAGGTCAGCAGCTGACGTCTCAGAGGTGGGTGCTGCTGTCTCATGGATGCTGTGAGGCTCTGCCCTGGACTGGATACTCAGGGGACACCCACACACATGGGGACAGAGTCTTGATGGCTGTGTGTCCTGCCAAACCTGCCCTAAGCCTCCTCACGCCTTTCCTCCACCACAGGGCAGAGGCGTTCTGATGTCCAGCCTTGGCTCTGCCTCTGGATTTCCCACATGTCTTTGTGCTTCTGGTCTTGGGTTGTCCCTTCCTTGCTGAGCTCCTGTTTTGACCTCCAGCCAGAGGTGAATCTGCAACCTGGCTGCCAATGCCACCTTCATAGCAAGCCCCTCCACTGGGCTGGGAAAGGGAAATCTCCAAAACTTTGTGATATGAAAAGGCATTAGAGGCAGAGCAATTTTGAAAAAAATATTATCCTGTGTATTGTATGCCCTCAGGAACACTGCTCAGATCTCCTCCTCTGCCTTCCTGCAGCTACTCGGGTGGGAAAACAGTGGTTTCATATGCCTACTTTATACTTGCATTTATTTTACCTCCTAGGTACCCTTCATCCTAATTAACACCTTCCTTTTGCTAACTGGCAGTCCCTGAAACTCAGATCCAGTTTGCCCCACATTCCGCTTTTAAAATCCTGCCCAGTCCTGCTGTTATATCTCAACTAAATAGGAACAGTTTCCATCAGCAGTGCCAGCCACAGAGCAGGACATCTTTGATTTTGTTCTTAATGAAAAAAACCTTTGGAAAGCCTCTGAGAGTGCTGTATCGTGCTAGAAGTCATAGCATGGAGCAGTAAGCTAATGTATCACATAATGTGCTGTCTGGAGCCCAGAGGAGGGTCCCATGGACTAAATGAGAGACATTATAATTTAACAGAAACAAACCATGCACTGAGGTCGTTGCTCTACCGTTATGTGTGGTCCTGAGTGAAACCGAGACATCAAGCAGATGTGCTGCATCCCTGACCCACCCATTTAATTGTCTCCTGTCACTTGTTACAGAGCACAGTACATTGCATTTCATACTTGAACTTCAGTAGGTCTCCCCAGTACTGGTTTAACCATCCTCTGTGTAGACGAGTGTATGCTGCAGCCCCTGCCTTTCAGGAGGTCTGCTGTAGGCATTTTGCAGCTGCCTCCATTCCACTGGGATCTTCCCTGTCCCGTTTTCCCTTCTGTAGAGCAAACTGACCGTCCCTCTCCGTCAATTAACATGTAAAGAAGTGAGAGGACAAAAGGACACCGCTTCACTGAGCTGCGGCAGTGCTTTAATGAGCTGCAGAAATGCTGTGCGTCGTTCCCCCAGCATTAGAACCTGCAGCCGCACCCCGGCGCCAGCCACCCGACGCAATTAAGCCTGGCATATCTGCTAATATCTGGCATATCTGGCAAAACCTGTCGGCCCCTAAGACTGGCGGGGAAAGAGCCCAAAGACCCCCCAGCAGCAGGAACTGTGGCAGTGGACCGAGACCCCCCGATCCGGCCGGTACCAGGAAGGGTCCGCTTGGCTCTGGGACCCCGGCCCCGGGACCCCCCCGTTCAGCACCACACCGGGACCCCCGCCCGGGAGCTGTCCGTTCAGCACCACGCCAGGACACCACGGAGCTGTCCGTTCAGCACCACGCCGGGAAGCCCCCACTCAGTGCCAAGGCTTCCGCATGAAAAGGGGGGAAGGACCGACCCCCGCAGAAATCACCCCTGATCCACGCCCCGAGAAATAAATGCACCCCTGAACCTCCCCCACCTCTGCCCCAGAGCCAGCGGTTACACCCCTGGGACACAGAAGCATCCACAGTGATGCCCTTGTCCTCATGCGCTTTTTGATCTGACATGTTCAGTGACAAATAGGTGGTACCTGTGTCCACCACACTGTTAATAGGCTAAAATAACAAAAGGCATCTTGTGAGGAGAGGAAGATCCTCTGATTCAGTAAATAAAAGAAAGAAACATAACCTCTGGGTCACTATTTAGGAGACTCTGTCAATGAAGATCAAACCCAAGATCTCCTGAAGCAAGACTATGTCTCAATCACAGCTGCATCAGAAAGGGCATGCTTAAAACTCTCAGGGGTTTTAAGCACCCAGCACTGCAAACCTCAGCACTAAAACTTACTTCAGAAGTATCTGCACTCAATAGATATAAGGTTTTGAGGACATATTTATGTCAGTAGACAAAATCCTTGCACCAAGATAAGATAGATGGCTGGCCAGAATATGACATGGCCAAAAAGCCCCTTCCAGGAAAGACCATACGTCTTCCAGTGCACAAATTTACACATTTTAAGAACAATTAGACAGGAAATGCTGAACTTTTATTTCAGCATATATTTGCATTTTTTACCTCTGCTAAGCTAGTAAAAATAAATTCAGCTTGCACAGAATAAATATTGTTTATGTGTATAAACTAGTACGGATATCCGACTCAGTTCCTAAGGGACTTTATACCAAAGCATCACTTTAGTCTCAGAGGCGCTGTTGCATTGTCTCACTGACAATGAGCTTTGTCTCACTGACAAGTAGAAGATCAGGACAGATTTGGCCAATGCCCTTAATAACATGCTTTAGCTTTTGGTCAGCCTTGAATTGGTTGGGCCGTTGGACTAGATGATCATTGTAGGTCATTTCCAACTGAAATATTCTATTCTATATTAGAATTGGGGTGAAACACCACAAATAACTGAGTTTGTAAACTAAGAAGCGAATAAACTGTAGAAGGTGTGGAAAATGTATCATCCTGTCGTCCCATCCTGTAAAGTGGGGTGAACTTTCATTTTAATGTCTTCATGAGACCTCGGGTAGCTGTTAAGCTACAATCCTATCTAAAAGGTGAAGTCAGCCGCTCAATATTTCTGAATATTTATGCCCAGTAATCAGGAGTCTGATCCTGCTTTGTTTATATTCCATTGCACACCCCATGCAACAATTAATCTTTATTAATTTTTTTTTATCTAGCTTTTCTCTGCACAGTATATATTACATGGGCAAAATTACTTTCTCCCTGTTGCAAGAAGGGAGATTACCTGGGCTTTCACCAAGCCACCAATAGGGTGAGGGTGCTCTCAGCTTGCTTTCCCTTTAGTGACTCATTTCCCGTGCTCCCTCTAGTGCTGTACAGCACATACTGCATTTCCATAACCCTTCTTGCTCCGCATGAGCACTACACGCAGCGTTTATCCACATAAAGTATCTCCAAGCTACCCCCCGGAGACACTATCCAGCTGCTCCCCGAGGAGCTGCAGTGCAGGAGTCGGAGGAATGGCTGGGGACAGGCATGGCGCACAAGCAACGGGAACCATCTTCCCGCTTGCAATATGCCTGCACAGTGGGGCTCACCACCTAGTATTCATTAAAAAGTTCTGTTCTCTGCTTCCTAACCAGATAAAATTAAACTGTAGACTGAGCAGCCTGTCTTTTTGTTCGGTGTTTAATGATGTCCGGCAAGAGAGAATGAGGCCGTTAAGACTCAACACCGATACAGAGTAATTCATAACAAACCAGAGGCCCAGCAAGACCAATTTATATGAATTCAGGCAATTTAAATGGATGAGGCTGGATGTGCTATGCCTGATAGCAAGGTCAAAGGAAGGTTATTACAGGAAAATAATTTTGTTTGCAAAGATAACTTTGGAGAATCAAAAATTGCTTCCATAAAGAATATTATATCATGAAAAAATGAGAACCATCCAATTATAAAGGTAGCCAAAGCACAAACAGAAGGCAGAGAATGTAGAGAAGGTAGAGAATCTAGAGAGCCAGGAACTGAGTCCTTCAGCATGAAGACTGCAATGCCACATACATAACAAAAGCAACCACAGTCCTTGATAAGCCTCGAGAGTACAACAGCTGTAGACATTTTCACCTGCTATGAATCCTACCATAAAAATAATGGCCAGACTTTCACATCAGTCTAACTCACTTCCATTTTCTTGCTCCTGAACTTCCAAAACCAGGTCAGCAAGAGAGCTCACACCACCAGAAAACACTAGCGGTTTGTGGTTTGTTTTTTTTTTTTTCAGACCAGGGGTTGTATCCCTCACTGATGCCGTATACCATCTCAGCTGCTCACCATGAAATTTGAGGCTCAGAAGTTCCCACGGGCAGATGCAAGGGTTACTTTGCCTTCTGTCAGACATATGCTAATCTGTCACCCAGGAATGGTTTCCAATCACCCGGCTCCTTTCCTCCTAGCTTTCATTTGCAGCTCATGAACGCTATATCAAGCCACGTTATGCATAGCCAATGGATTAGCAAACCACTCAAGCTGTAGCACTGGAACATGTGGGCTGCCCTCAGGAAAACAAGCAGGGAAATCCCCTCTTCTACGGGCTCAGCAAGAGAGAACGGCCCAAGCTGTGCAGCAGAAACCCAGCAGCCTGGGCTGGGTGGGTGACTGATTGTCAGGAAGGAGAAGCATGGCCTGGATTGCTTCATAAAACAAATGGAGGAGCTAAATGGAGGCAGCTGTACCAGAGTGTTTGGGGAGTTGGGGCAAACATAGATTCAGACTGTCAGGTCTGAAAGAGACAAAGAGCTACCAAGGAGCTGGGGACAAAGGCAGGAGTCCACTGCCATGATGTGTCAGGTACAGGCACGCTGTGTGACCGGAATAATTTGGTCTCTTTGGATCTTGGTTTCCTATGCATTAGCTGAGGATTATTATACTTACCTATTATACTGTGATATTATGTGTATAAAAACATTCAGAAAACATATGAATCTCTAGTACAGCACTAAACCTGTAGAGGTACCTTGAAAGAAAAAAAGAACTGTTTGGAAATATGCTGAGCAGCTCTTCACCAGTTGGGATGTGCCAAAGCGCTACAGCACATGCACATGGTCTTTGGTTGCTCTCTAGCTCTTCTGTATTTCTAAATCACCACCAAAGACTTGACCATCAGTTTAACTCTGCTCTGGGTAGGAGACTTTTTTTTCTTTTAATGTAGGCTTACACCCAGAAGAATAAAGCCCATGTCAGTAGGGCAACTTGGAGGGGTTAGGTAGGCATGTTGTTTCCAATTAATTCAGGGGTATAGAAGTTTTAGTGAGCTTCAGGTCCCTCCAAGTATCATCATCAAGAATCATCAGCCCCATCCTACATAAGAAAGCTTGAAGCTGCAATCCATCCTGCTGCCTAAGTTGCTGTCACAAAGGTCTTATCTGCAGCCTTCCGGTTGCCACATCAGGCCACTAAATCTCAGCTTTTTCTCTGCAGAAGGAGAATGTGTTCCTCTGATAAAGCAATGCGTTCACCAGATCTGAACCAACGCTGACAGGCTCCAAGAAAGCCCTTTCTTGAGATATCTGAGGGATCCTCACAGACTTTACATGATACCATCAGAGAAGACATGATTTATCTTTTAGAAAGAACAAACATTTTCCAAGAAGTTAGATCCCTTGTTTCAATACAGTGGTTAAAAAAAAAAAATAATAAATGCCTACAATAGGTTCTCTTGGCTTGTAAAACTGAAGTCCCAATAAACGTACCATACAATTCTAAGACCATACACATTCCATCAACACCTGAAGAGAAAGAAAATAGTGATTTCTTGAGAACACAGGAAAGAGATGGAGAGGTTGATAAAAAGGGCTGTGACGCTCCAGCATGAGCAGAAGTGTTGGGACAGGGCAATAGCATGTAGTGTCGACCAATACCGAAGACAGATTGAGGGGATAGCCCAGACATACATAAGTCACACAACTCTCACATTTCAGTGTAGGAGGAGAAAATCTCAGGATCTATCGAGGCACATTTACCACGCCCTGTCGTGAGGCCAGGAATGACAAACTGGTGTTTCCTCTTGGCTCCACCTTCTCAGGCATGCTAACGTCGGAGAAAAGCCCATGAGGCTGTCACCTTACTGCATCATTTCATAATCTCATGTCTCTTTATTCAACCCAGATGCCTAGAAATGGTAGGAAAAGTCACAGTCCTGCAGAGCCCAGCCAGACACCCCTTTCGTGGTGTACACAAGGACAAAGCTCGGTGCAGATGCTGTGGGGAGGAGGTGCAAGGGCTCTGCCCCTGCAAGGTCTGCCCAGCAGCACGGCCAACACTGCAGCTGAGCCTGCACTGAGCATGTGCCACCGTGTCCTCTGCTCTAGCACCAAAAACAACCACCACAGCCAGGAGAAAACGCCTGAGGTACCAGGGAGAAAAGAGGGGTGACTGCTGGGTTGGGGGAAGCAAGCCCCATTTCTTTCCATCCCAGGGATTTGTTTGTTTAAACAAACCCAAGAAAATCTTCCCCAGGGGGATAAGCCCCCGGGCATCAGCTGCAGACAATTACAGCTGCTCTCCCTTCAGCACAGATTTGGTTTTGCTGTGGATAAGGAAGAAATCAAACAAGACTTTTTCCTTAATTTAAGGATTTGCTTGCCTATTTCTCCTGCCATTGCAGGCTACACCCCATTCCTGCTATAAGTGCCATAGGCGATGGGGAGCTGCTGCCTGCAAAAGCAGCTGGGCGAGGCTCAGCCCCACTTCCTCCCTCAGCAAACATTGCCCTATTCTCTTCACTCCTGCCACGGCACTGCTTTCCCATGACTTTCTACTCCTTGCAATTGTTTCTCTACTTGATCTGAGTGACACAGAAGCGTAGTTTCTCTGAAGCACATGCTTCTTCGTGATCCTAAGTCTCCTTTGACAGTAAAACTGCATCTTCAGGAAGATTAAATATGCCATTGGCATCTGGTGGGTTGGGAGGGTGAGAATGCACCAAATGGAAAATGCATGTTATGCCTATGCGTGTTTCACCCACCACCTCGTCCATCTCAAGTTCGATGCAACCTTGGTTTAGATGGCTGGTAAGCCTGAGTCGTCCCTCCCACCCCCACTCTGCAAATGAGGTCCAATCCTGTTCTGTAGGAGAGGAAGGCAGATGGGTGGGACCTCCTGAGCGTGCACTGGCACACACATTCATTGACACAGGGATACTCGCAGAAATATATACAATAGCTGGAGATTTTCTATCATAGAGACACATTTTTTCAATGTGGCTTTACCATCTTTAATTGCATGCAAAGCCCACTCAGGATCAGCGGC
The DNA here is from genome assembly GCF_963921805.1 of Phalacrocorax carbo. NCBI lineage: Eukaryota > Metazoa > Chordata > Aves > Suliformes > Phalacrocoracidae > Phalacrocorax > Phalacrocorax carbo. The sequence goes on along the minus strand of NC_087526.1, from coordinate 8,646,770 downwards.
ACCTTACACCCCCCCACAGCCCTCCATCTCTCTGTCCTTCTCTCCTCTGCATCCCCATGTCTTTTAAAAGGAGAAAGAAATAGAAGATGCACAGCAAAAGACATAGGCAAAGGCCAGTGAAAGAAGCAGGAAGTGTTGTCTTGTCTCCTGGCTGGTTCCCTGCCTGGGGTGGGGGCACAAAGCACTGCCTGCTTTTCCTTTTTGTCTGCTGTTCCTGTTCAGCCCTCCAGGATTTAGCTTCCCCCGCCCAAGCCCCTCTTCATGCACTGCAGAATTCAGAGCTATTTCAAGAGAAAACCTGTTTTTTTTTTTTAAAGACACAGCCCCCCTAAACCCACCCACTGTTCATTGTACCATTTCAGGCTTTTCTTCTCCTTCACCCACATTCCCAGTTTTGGCCATCTGAATCCCTCCTCCCCAGTTAAAAGGGGCAAGACACATCTTTAGGAAACAGCTGGACCGAGGAAGCACAGGATGCTCAGGGCAGACTGCCATCCTGCAGCCAAACCCGACCCTGGCACCGGGCTCCTGGGCAGCCGTGCTGTGAATCCCGTTATTGCTGCAGGAGGGAGGAAGGGCTTCCCTTGCAGCATTTCATTTCATCCAACGCCATCAGAGGACCGCTCCCCTGTAGCCTCTTCTAATGTGAGCTGTGGAAGAAGTCTACCGATGGGAAGCCCTGAGAATACACAGAAACCCATCTAGGTTATTCTGGCTGGGTTTGGGGAATTTTCTAGGGCATTACTGTCAGTCTCTTGCCTGTGGCTTTCTTTCTATTACCCATTTAGGCAATACATGATCTTCACAAAACAAAACGTAATTGCTGATTTCTCTGCATCCAGCTACACAGTGTGCAATTTTTTCTTAGGAAAAAAAAAAAAAGCTGTATCATGCTACAAAAATAATTATTAATTGGCATGCAGCAGCATCTTCTCATGGCACAATGTAATGGCAGCAATATTCTAAATTGGCAAGTTTATCACATGTGTATTCATATTAAAATAAAAAGCCCACCTGCTATCTTGCATCAGAGGGGTGTGTGTGTATGGGGGAGGAAGGGGAACAATGCTGCCATACCAGCTGCCTCCTCATCAGAGAACTCCCCCGAAACGCACAGGAAAAAAAAACCCAAAGAACCCAAACCCTCAGAATAATGATAAAAGAAATAAAACCTGATGGTTCTATAAGCGTGTTGATGACAAGCCCCCCCCAAAGATGTCTGTCCTACCTGAGACGGTGCTGGCCATGCTGCTGCGGTGGGAGCGGAGCCGGTGCTGCAGGAGCTGGAGCGCAGGGAGCTGCGGAGGTGCTGCAATGCTGCGGGGAGGGAGGACTGACTCAGCTGGAGGGGGCTGCAGCCATCCGCGGCAGGGAGAGGCTGGAGAGCCCAGAGAAAGGGAAGGGGTGGAAAGAAAAAGAAGGGTCACTAGTTCAGAATATTAATTAGCGTATCAGGCCTCCTTTCCTGGGTGGCTTTGACGGCAGACCCCTCCCAGGCAAGACTGCCTGCCAGAAACACAGAGCCACCGCGGAGGGGGAGGGGGGCGAGGAGACACACCCAGCCGGGCTCTGGCAAAAGATTATTTTTTCCTCCTCTTCCTCCTTTTCTTGTCTGCTCTAGACGGGCTAAAATGCTTTTTCCCTTGCTGAAAGGAGAAACAAGCAAATTCACTGACTTTTTTTTTTTTAAACCATCCATTCCAAGGCAGTGCCCACCCGCAGGGCCAGGTCTGGGGTCTGGCTTAGCTAGGCTGAGGTGTGAAACCCAATCCCCAATACTTGAGGCAGCTGTAGGCAAACAGCAAAGGGAGGAGGTATCCCAGAGAGGCTCAGCATTTTTAGGCATGAGGATTTTTTGCACCAGCACTGGGGGACAAAAGGGGCTACAGTTGGGGGGTGGAGGGGGAGGAACTGCTGTAAAAGTAGAGGTGGAGGAGGAAAAGCAGAACAGAGCCTTCTGCTTTCAGTGGGACTTGTCTGGGTTTCTCCCACAGGCCAGGCATCAGGACCCCTTTTCCTTTTCTGTTCTGTTTTCTATCATTTCTGTAATTTCTGTTCGTGGCTGTTGCTAAGGGTCAATGCACCTGTGCTTTTAGAGGATCACACACACATTTGGGACTGAGGAACCCTCCCCAGTCCCTGTTGCTGGCTGCATAAACCCCACCTCGGGGCCTGCGGTTGCGATCCCATGCCATCCTCCCAGCCTCTGGCCCACTCCTGCCAGATGTTTTCCTGCCGGCTGCACATCCACTCTAGCTGAAAACACCCCAAATCTCCCGGCATGCTGCAATGCAGACACTCCCAAACAGTTCCAGCAGCTGCAGGGAACTAGAGATTGAGTAGCTGCTGGCATTCTGCCTTGGCCAGGGGCAGAAGCCACAGGCAGTGCCTACTGAATTCAGTTAAAAGACAGAGATTTCCTTTTTTCCCCTCCATCTCCAGGTGTCCTAGTCCCTCAACACTGTATATATAAAGAAAAAAAAGTATTATAGAAAATAAGTCTTATTCAGAATAACATTTACACTATCCACACATTTTCAATGTGTATTTGGAACAGAGGCTTTTTTTATTACCATTTCCTGCTCCCTGCTCTGTCCAAGGCTTGTTTCATAGTTGCAACCCTACTTTCTCCTTGGGTTGAATCTCTAAGACTTTACAGGTTATCCTGAAGGCAGTGGGCTGAATTGTATGTGTTTCCAAAACCCACTCCCCATTCACAGATGAAGGCAGCTATCCCAGGCACCTGAACGCTGGAATAATTTCCCCGCTCTATTCAGGATGAGCTCTGGCTTTGGCTTACCTACCATGAGAGGGTCTGCCTACCTCTTGCAATATTCTAGAGCTTCCGAGTATAAATTGCATGCATTTTATTCCTTTTATTTAGAAAAAAGGTACAGAATGCTTTCACGGCACCATGGCATGTGTCCCAGTGGTATACACTGTATGAGAAATGGTGACCAAACTGAGTTTATGTGGCTACACCACACATCATACACTGTACCTCCAATATTGTTCATGCTTTCTAGACAACCTGTCCTATAAATAATGTTAATACAATTAATTCTGGATCCATCAGTAACACTGGGAGATAGTTCTTCCTTATTTTCCACTATCTTTTCAAGTTTTCCCTGATTTTCACTAGGGAGCATCTGAAGTCATGGGGTATTTTTTTCAAGATGGGGATTAGGAAAAATTGGTGAGTATTTGGCTAACATATCCTGTGCCTTCATCACACACATCATCTGCCCAGGCAGACTATCAGGAAACAATAGATTTTCACAGAGAATCAGCAAATAAGTTGGTTCGGTAGCATGCATTGCTTTCACTACTTTATTGCAAAAGTTTTCAACATTTTTAACAACTAGATATTCCTAGATGTTTTTCAGCATAGGAAGGGCTTCTTCCAATAACTCATGATTTCACCAATGCTGAAAAATCACCAGTCTACAAGAGTATATCTGTGCAAAGTGCTAATGGCGGCTCTTCTGTTGGTTTTGAAGCACTGAAGTGTCCTAAAAGAAAAATTCACAGTCTGACCAAATAGGTTCTCTCTTCAACACATCCCAGAAGTGGGGACCTGGAACAATCCTCATGTTTCATTACAGGGAACACTCATCTGGGGCAGCTCATTTGCAAGTTCGTATTGCTATTTGTGGCTGCAAGCCTGGCAGAAGCACGGCTTGGAACAAGAAATATTTGGGGAACAATTTTATCTAGTGACTAATGAAATGACATTGACAGATGAAAATCATCTGGTCTAAAAGGAAAGCACGGGCTGTGACACAGGAGGCTCTAACACACGGTACTCAGGCAATAGCATTGTTGTGAGACCTGCCAGTACCATTTGTGGCCTCAAGCTGGGAAAAGCTGCCTTAGTTGGCAAGAAATAGTAATTCCCCATAGGGCAGCAGTCAACCCCATGAAATTGTAAAATAATACAAGAGAAAGGAGAAAAAAGAATTGCGGGAAAGAAACCAGTGACAGCAGCATCAGCACTAACTCAGGAAAACGTTTCCCTGGAGGCAAGAGAAACAACGGTTACTCTGATGTTTCCTCTTTAGTATCTATCATGTGCACCTCAGAAATGAGGCCAAGCTGTACAAAGGATCTGGATCAGGAAGAAGAGGAGTTGTACTAATTCAGTCACGTCAAGTTGTGGAGGAAGCTAGGGGTTCAGGTCACGCTAGGGTCTGCTCAGCTACAACGGGTATCGTGCGTTCATGAAGTTAGCCATGCTAAGCTACATGACTGAGCAACTACAAATGGTAAAGAGCAGCAAACATTGAACACGTGAAGTTGTGAAGTCTGCTCTAGTGGTTCCCTTCCGGCCTCACCAAATCTCTAATCCCATCTGCTTTAGTTTCTCCATCTGTAAAATGAGTATTTACTCACCTCCCTAATAACAGTACGATTGTGACCAAAATTGGACGGTCAAAGCAGAAAGCTATTTTGTTATTTCCCAACAGTAAAGGGACAGAAAGACTCTGGATTATCAGGATTCAAAGGAATCCAAATAATTGTGGCCAAACAAAAGTTTTAGACTGTTGCTATGAGAACCATCACATCTCAGAAAGACAACGAACTGTAATTTAATCTCTCCTAGCTGAAAGGGGAAAAATAACCTTCATGCAAACTGCAGGAGTTTCACAGCCAGTCATTGCGGCTCTTCAGACTCTTTTGTCCCATTCCTCAAGTTTCTTGCTTGTCTGGGAGGAGATATTCACTTTGTATTTCTGCACCACACAAGTGTTCTACTGGCCGGGCCTGCTGCAGTTCGGTTCAGCCACTCACACACCCACGTCCCCACAGAGTTTAAGGATCATCTTTTCCATGGATTTTCTTTTGTATATTTTTTCTCTTGATCATCCAAGATCTTGACCACCCACTTGCGAGGGAGCAGTGGAGGCACCTGGGATCCTACTGCCTGGGTTGGCATGTAGAGGCCGCTTTGGGTGCAGGGACTGGCCTTTCATACGACCCTCTGTGCCGCTCGGACATTTTTTAAACCTCTCCTCCCTCTTCCTCCCTCTCCAGTCTCCTGCCTTGTAAGAACTCAGGTTTAATTCTATGGAGTCAAACACCAGAATGACAATCAGGTGTAAGACCAGTGCCTGCCTTTATCACATCTGTATCCCTTCATAAATCTTCTAGCATTGACAAACCTTCACGATTCTTTTGCAACCTGAATCAGACATAAATTTTTCTCTCTAAACTTACAAATTTTTGTCTTCTCTACCCTTAGCTTTTAGCAGAAACTGGCGCAGCAAAGCTGAAGAGAGTCTCACCGATGCTGGCGCTGCAGCCTTGGTCAAGTAAGGTAAGTGGTGCAGAGGAACAACCCTCCAGGAGGCTAAAGAGCGCTGAGCCGGTGCTGACTCATGCTTGCCCCTGGACACCAGCGCATCTGCTGACTCACACTCCCCTTTTGGGTTTGATAACCTTCCAGCTCTTCTCTCTCGGAAGGTAACGCTGCTTCAATCAGCATTACTTAAATAACAGTTAAAATAATCTGATTTGATACATTATTGATATTATTCTTCAGTGCAGGAAAGATATATTTACAGGAAGTAACAGTAATGACACAGTATTCCACATATTTATGATGAGTTTTAAACCTTTATTCTCCATTATAAATACCTTAACCCACACTCTCATTTTACAATCTATACAAAGCCATTTCTTCTGCAGCTGAATTTTGCATGACTGGTATCAAGGTAAAGAGTTCAGAGTCAGAAACAGAAACAAAATCAGTTGTTATATTTTGTGTGGTGCGCTGTGAAGGTCTTAAGGCACAACTCCACGCTCCCTAGCCCATTTGCTACAATTAGAGACAGTTTACAATCCAGGCGAATTCTGCTCAAAGACTTTGAAGGCTCGCAACCAAAACAGCAACACCCGTAAGCTCCCCTAACCAAACACCTGGAAGACACAGAATGCACTGGAAGTTTAAGAGAACAGATTACACAATATGCTCAAGTTTAAGGTCTGTTCCTTTGAATAGTTATTTTTCTTTAAATATTATAACACTTCTACATAAAAACAAGCTGTGCAGCCTGCTAAGAATACAGGCATTTTAAATTTACAATAAAACAAGCCACATCCTGTTCTACATCTACACAGTAACAACCTAACAGTGTGAGGTGCAACAATAAAGGACAGATATGTGTAAAATATTTTCTTCCTACTTTCTTCCTCTTATAACTGCAAAAAATATGGGTTTGGAAAATTTGGGGATCCAGGTAAACCATGCCCATGTATTTATGAAAATACTTACCTGGTCTGCTAGAGTCCTACAAACTGAGTAATCCACCAATCCAGGGCAGCTCAGAGTTCACCACAATCACACACATGTGGAACCAACCCTGACTGAGCAACTGAAATGCTGATGCAGCCGTTCCTGGCCATGTGCACGGATACAAGGGACTGAAGGCTGACAGAATTGTGCTGGAGCAAAGCAGGGAACAAAGGAGCAGCACATCCACCCCTAACAAAAGACACCCGTCACAATTCATTACTGTTCTTAATGCAGAAGCTACAAAGCTCAATATAATGACACAGGAACCCTTATATTTCAATGCTGAGAATTTCAACAAAGAATCCCATAGTATTCCACCTTCTCCTTTATGCAGAACCACTGGAGGGTGGCAGACGCACAGTACAAAGCAGAGCACTGGAGACAAATTCTTGTCAAGGGCATTCCTTATCACAGGGCTCCTCTGAGTCGTTAGTGAAGGGGAGAAACACCGGCCCTGGACAGCCCCTGCCCAGGAGTGCTCACACGCTCCAGGGACACCAAACAAGGCTGAGAGGCTTTAGAAATGCAGCTGCTTTGATACTTTTACCATCCATATTGTCACTCTTCTTCTTCGCGGCCAAACCCTGGCCTCCGCCCCAGGCACAGGAACAATAGAATGTCCTGAGTTGCAAGGGACCCGCAAGGATCATTGAGTCCAACTCCTGTCCCTGCACAGGACAACCCCAAAATTCACACCATGTCTCTGAGGGCATTGTCCAAGTGCTTCTTTAATATCGTCAGGCTGGTGCCGTGATGCCTCCCTGGGGAGCCTGTTCCAGCGCTCCACCACCCTCTGGGGGAAGAACCTTTTCCTAATATCCAACCTAAACCTCCCCTGGCACATCTCCCTGCCATTCCCTCGGGTCCTGTCGTTGGTCACCAGAGAGAAGAGATCAGCACCTGCCCCCCCTCCTCCCCTTGGGAGGACGCTGCAGGCCGCGATGAGGGCTGCCCTCAGCCTCCTCTTCTCCAGGCTGAACAAACCAAGCGACTTTAACCTCTCCTCATACGGTTTCTGCTCTAAACCCTTCAACAAGTTCACAGCCCTTCCCTGGACACTCTCCAGTAGCTTTATATCCTTGAAGTACTGCGGCGCCCAACACTGCGCCCAGCACTCGAGGTGAGGCCGCCCCAGCGCGGGGCAGAGCGGGACAATCCCCTCCCTCGCCCGGCTGCGATGCAGGGCTGGCTACACCACAAAGCTGTGCTGCGGACTTTCGGAAGCTTCCCCGGTGGGCAGCGGCTGCGGAACCCTCCAGCTGAACCGCCCAGCGTCCGACCGGGGCGGGGTCCTCCCCAGGCCCGGGTCCCGCTTCCCTCCAGGCCTGGCAGGGCCCGAACCCCACCGGACTCGGTCCCTTCCTGCCCGGGGCCGCTCGGGCCTCCGCTGCAGCTCACAGGCGATAGCACCGGAGCCCTCGTTCCCCGGCGGGGCGGGCTCGCCCAGGCCCGGGCCCACCGCCCCACCCCGCTCCCTGGACAACCGCGGCAGCTCTCGCGAGAGCTCCTGGCGGAAGTCACGCACCGTGCGTGAGGGTGTCGGAGGGGGGTCACGTGACGGAGGCGCGGGGATTCCGAACGGCGGAGCGGGAGGTGAGGGGCAGCCGCCGGGGGGCTCGGTGTCGCGGGTAGGGGCGGGCCGCACGGCACCGGAGCGGGCGGGGGCCCTGGGCCGGGCCGGCTCCTCCTAATGGCTGGGCCCCGCGGGGCTCCCGCCCGGCCCGCGGAGCGGGTCCGCTGGTGACGTCCTCTCCCGAAATATGAGGCCAAAACCGGGGCCTTTCGGCATTTCGTCGTGCAAACGACCCTGCCCCGATTCCGGTTCGTCGCTGGGCGCGGCGGCGGCGGCGCGGAGGGTCACGGGCCGGCGCTCCGTTGCAGGTGCTTGGCGGGAGCCATGCCCAGGATAACGCTGAACGGCATCCCGGTGGATTTCCCCTTCCGACCCTACGAGTGCCAGGAGGCCTACATGGCCAAGGTGCTGGAGTGCCTGCAGAAGGTGAGCCCCGCCTCGCCCGGGCCCGTCCGGCTCAGCCGGCGGCTGCCTTTCATCTCCGACCGTAAAAAACGACTTCTCTAAAAAGAGGTTGTCACAATTAAAGTTTCCTTTGTGTTGTCCGTATTCCACCTTTTCCAAATCGTCTCTGACCTTTGACTTGTATTTTTATTTTACTGTACAGCTATTAAAAGCCCCAAAGCGTGCAAGTAGTAGTAGGTAAAGAGGTAGATCTGGTGTTTCTGCCTAACTTGGGAAAAAGAAGAAAAGCTGAGCCAGTAGTCCATGCACTTGTGCAGCCTGTCCTTAGATATCTGGGGTTTGGCCTTAGGCTGTTAGTCCTTGGACTATGAGTGGAATTCATCATTTTTTCTACTATAGGATAATCTTACTGAATGAGGGTCAAATAAGAAAATGATTTTTACAATAGTTGTCTTTGTTCTGGAGTGGGTTAACAGATCTCTGTGGTCCCTCTTCACCTGAGAGATCAAACAAGCTTATTGTGGAAGGTTTGGCTTTCCAGGCGGCTCAGCATTCCCCCATGTCATGGGCAGTGGCTTAGTTCCTATCAGCGCCTCCTCGTTTTAAATTAAAACTGTTATAAGGCTATTAATATAGAAATTCTTTCAGTATAGTTAAACATGAATTGTCATGGCAGCACAAGCTCAGTTGCTAGTTTTTCTGCAACTTGTAGTAATCTTAGGCACTTCACAGTTGTAACATCTGGTAGGACTAAGTGTTTAAAAGCGCTTGGAAAACCTGCCTAAAATGTGCTGTGGGATATAGTCTTCATTCTGCAGGAAACTGGCAGTCTGTGATCTAAGAGTCACCTTCTGGTTTTGGCTGGGTTTTTTGTGCGTGTTGTTTGTTTGATTTGTTTCTTTCAATAACTTCTAATATTTTATTGTATTTTATGCTGCAATACATGATGCATTGTAGTTCCTCTTAAGAGTGGACAATGGAGAATTCCTATGCTAAGTAAAGGATAATATCTGGCTCTTGGATTTAGATTGAGCCTCACCAAGCTTAGAGGGTCCTACAGGTTGTGCGTGTGTAACAACCTTTTTTGGGGAATATGTGTGTTTCTGTCATGTGGTAGAGTTTACCAGGTAGTTGTTGCTTTTTTACTAAGGAAATGCAATACTGCACAAAACTGATAATTTTTCCCCTTTTTTATTTTATTTCTTTTCAATAAAGAAGGTAAATGGCATTTTGGAGAGCCCTACAGGCACAGGGAAGACCCTCTGCCTGCTGTGTTCCACTCTGGCTTGGCGGGAACACTTCAAAGATACTATCTCAGCCCGCAAAATTGCCCAGCGTATGAATGGAGTGGAACTCTTTCCCGAGAGACCCATGTCATCCTGGGGCAACGCTGCTACAGATGCTGACATCCCAAGTAAGTACTGTGGGTTTTAGGGGCAATACAGGAATGTTAATCAATACTTGCTTTTTATCTCTCTTTTGTAATAAGTATGTAGTTATCAAAGTCATGGAGCCATTGTTCAGCAGCTGAAGCACATTTTCACACCTTTTTCTAGATTTTAAAGGTGTTTTATGTATTTTTATATTTTCTGAGAACACTAGAAATGCATTTACCTCATTTTGTGTGCGTGAAGAGTTAGACGTCAAAATTTCTTGCTGTCTCTACAAGGCAAACTGTTACCATAGTACCAGCTGGGAAAGGAGGCTAATAATATCTCTAGTTCTTTCCATGATATTAATGGTTTTCTGCTTTTTTTTTCTCCTCTGTATGGCAGCTTATTACACTGATATTCCCAAAATAATTTATGCCTCCAGAACTCACTCACAACTTACACAGGTCATTAATGAATTAAAGAACACAGTCTACAGGTAAATATGTTTTATGATTATGTTCCTATTCAAAGAAAAGGTGGAGAAACCCGCCTGGTTTAGTTATTGTTTGAGTTTATGTGGATGAATGTATACAAAACTGATATCTACTGAAATGTAGTTCTCTTGATGTGCAAGCAAAGTATCTGGATTTCTTTGTTGTTGGGGTTGGGTTTTTTCGTGCTTCACAGCTTCTCTTATCTCCTTCAATCATACAATTTCCTGAATTTGGTCTGGTTTTTGTTCTTTACTTGACACATTTACTTCTAAAATTCCTTCCCCCCCCCCCTTTTTTTTTGGGGGGGGGGGCATTTCTTTAAGGCAGTGGGAAGCTATTACAAAGTTGAGTTCCTTAGGGTGATGTCAGTCTCTGAAGAACTCTGTGGTTTTGCTGTACCAATGTCTGTCACAGTTTGCAGCTGTTAATGTGCCAGTGTGTTGACTGAGCTCTTTGGACAGGCAGTACTTGTTTGTTTATATGTTTTTTGTAAAGATAGGGCCTTATAATCAGCAAAAAATTGTATTGCGAATGTTTGTAGTGCATTAGTTCTTGTCATAACTGTACTCTAAAAATCACAGCCAGCTTGGGATAGCTTCTAATAGATGACAGGCCCCAGCTTATTCAGCTGACCTGTCATAACAGCACGCAGGTTTTATAGTGGATGATGTAAGCAGCTACTCGTTAGCTCCTGCTGTAAACTACTGCTTATTACCACCATGAGAAATGCAGTACCATAAAGTTAAATAACATAAATAGATGTTAGAAACAGACTAACTTACTGTTTCTGATTCTGACCCTTATTTTGGGCTCATCTGTTTCTCCTGAACCTTTTGCTTTTGATATGTTATACTCAGCCTAGGCATGTACACCTGTGTTCTTCTTTTGTGCTTTATTTTTATGTCAGTTTTGTGTATTCTGTTTGAACAGGCCGAAGATATGTGTTTTGGGTTCCAGAGAGCAGCTTTGCATCAATCCTGAAGTGAAGCGACAGGAGAGCAACCACATGCAGGTGAGAACAGAGCCCTGAAAGCATGCACAGTGAGAACATGGCAGGGTTTGTTTTGGTGTGTGGTGTGTAACTCTAAACTCTGACATTGTTGAACTACCGAGGGCCATAGGGAAAGACAGTAGTTTTAAATGTGTTTCGAGGAGTTTTTAGTTTCCAGTTTTGTGAGTGCAAGATTTTATTTTGAGCCTCTGGTAGCATATTCCATCCAGAGAAGGATGCAATTGTGTAGAACATGAGAATTAATAGTTTGCATTTTACTTCCTGATCTGCCACTTAAGTGTTTTTCAAGAGCAACAATAATTTCAACATAGTGCTTCAGTGATTGATTTACCTGTTATTTTTACAAGTAATATCAAATACTACCATTTTGAAAATGATTAGTGGGAAACATAACAAAATTTCCTCTAAACATCTGAGTGTTCCGTGCTGAATAAAAGAAAGCTTTTAAGGTGGACAGAAGGACACAGGATTGTAAAACTGAAGAACTGTGATTAGCATTTATTTGTTAGCTCGTGCTACAGAAAACTAATAGCTCTTCACCCCTTAACATGCTTTTCAGTGCTTGACAAGCTGTTCCGCTCTTGGCTAAAATACTTTGTATTTTACAGATCTACATGTGCCGAATGAAAGTGATGGCTCGTGCTTGTCATTTCTATAACAACGTGGAAGGTGAGTTTGGCTGTGGAAGTAGAGCCCTATTTTTCTGAGAGGGAGAGGTTTGCTAGGCAGGTAGAGAGGTTTGGAAGAGTTGGCAGAATCTGCCTGTGGATGTGCACATGTGTGTGTTTTGCTCTGTGCTAATGTCTTTCAAGAGTGAAATGTGAAGAAGTGGATGAGCGTGATGATCAGGGTAACAGTAAAACTTTGTGTGATACCTTTACCTCAGTTCGTCGTTGTAATTTTTCACAGAAAAGAGTACAGAGAAAGAACTGATTGAATCAATCATGGATATTGAAGACTTGGTTAAAAATGGAAATAAGCACAGGTAAACAGTCCCCCCAGCCTTCCTCACCCTTAGTTGTGAAAATAGCAAAAACTATTGCTCTGTTTATTTTGGTTAATAGCTTGGTATGAACTTGACATACACTAAAGTAATAGAACAATGATGAGAGCAAAGTGCAATGGCCAAATATGTTGAAGAGACAGCTTCCAACAAAATGATGTGTGCACTAAAGCCTTAACTTCTGTTACTGCAGTTTTATCATTCAACAAGTTATTTCAATCCTTTGTCGTGTAAAGAATGATTCGGATCAGAGTCAGGCTCACCAATGTGTTTTCTCACTTGAGCAGAGGGTGCCAATATCGTCAGACATGACAAATGATATTACAGTTTTTTTTCAGATCTGAGAGCATGAGGTGACTGATTTGTTGAGATAAAATAGTCCAGTGTAGCATTTACTTCTAGCCTAAAGGGGTGAAATCATAATGCAGTAATGAGTGCTGCTCTTTCGCCTTTAATTTCTTTTTCCTTTGTTTTGTAGGGCTGCCCAGCTAGGCATTCTTTTCTACACTTCTTTTCACTTGTGTGAATAGAGCTAACCATTTGCCCTAAAATTAAACATACCAGTTTCAGCTCCTTAAGAAGTTGATTAGAAACCCTTGAGAACATGAAACATAGTACATGAATGCACTCTTAATACTTCTGCAAGCATTACTTTATAGTTTGTACTACTCTTTTTTTTTTCTTTTTTAAACAGAGTTTGTCCCTATTACCTCTCTCGAAGCCTGAAGCAGCAAGCAGATATTATTTTTATGCCTTACAACTATTTACTAGACTCGAAGGTAACATATATTATGCTTTTATAACATATATATATGCTTTTAAATGCAGTTGTTCTTCTATTTATCTTATATTGGCTTTTAGTGGATAAGCCGTGAAGAATGAATGCATAGCAAGTGAATGCATTATGTTGTATACCTCAAAACTAATCAAAACCTGGTTCAAATTCAGAACCACAGAGGATGCCCTTTTGTATTTTTTTTTTCTGTAAAGTTGTTCTTTCCCACAGTTAAGAACTATTTTCTTTTTTCTTTTCTTTGTTTGAGGTCTTGCTGTTTTTATAGAATTAGGTTTGCAGAATGTGATGCCCTTGTCTTTTGGTGATATTCACCTGCTGAATGCAAATCTTCACTCACATACTAGGAGTATTTTTGCGTGCATTCTGAGACATTTTTATTTCTGCAGCCAGCTACATGATTTCTAGAATAAGGAAACTTCAGTAGAGATTGAACATCTCTCTTGGAAATAATTGCTGGATTTGTAAACAAAGCTGTTGCAGTAAGTTGTCCGTATTTCATGGATAGAAGATGAAACCTTTGAAAACTCTGAGGAAACAAATCTGCTGACATCTTCATGCAATTTGGAGTAATTCATTAATTATAGTAAAGGCCAGACTGCATTCCACTGCTACAAAAGGCAAAAAGACCAAATGTTTAATACATGAAAAAATAAAATTAAAAAAAATCTCTGGCCACCTTAAGGAAAGAAGCATTGTGAAATGGTGTTATGTCACCTGGTACTGTTGGGGGTGTTCTTCAGAGCATCCACTCCTTGCAAAGATCACACAAGCAAAAATTTGTAAAAACAAGGCAAATCCCCGTGCTTCGCACCCCGCTACTCCCAGATCCCCTTTGGCAAAAGAGGTGACTGAAATTAAGTCTGATAAACTTGTGTATCGTAGTACAGTACAACTGGTTTTTTTTCTTTAATACAGTGTAAGATGTAACCTCCATAAACTTTTACATGATGCATTTTATCACCTTCATTTCCAGAGAAAAACATTCTATGGTTCATATATTAGGTAGCCACAGGGATTACTTGATGCTTTCTCAAAAAAAAAAAAAATCAAAATGCATGAAAACCCAAATCTGTCTCATGAGCCAATTTCTGTATACCTCTCTGACCTTTTTGTCCATTCCCTTGTGCTGTTCTTTGTCTTTAGAGCCGGAGAGCGCACAACTTAGACCTGAAGGGGACTGTAGTAATACTTGATGAAGCTCACAACGTGGTAAGTTGCTTCTGGTCTGTTGCAAAGAGAACAAACGGACCCATGCCCTGTTACAAACAGTCTGTAAAATCTGTACTCAGCTATTTCAGTTGTTAATGTTCATTATCATGAATATTTCCTGGTTTTGTGACAGTTAAAGCATTTTAGTTTACTTAACGGTCCTTTGATGCTACTGTGATTTTTCTACAAGGTGATAGTTTGTTCCTGAAGGGTGGATCTCCAAATTTATGAGGGCACTCCTTTTCTTGTTTGGAGAGTTCTCTTCCAGGGTGTAAGAAATCATGAAGGATCCATTCTTGAAGTTCAGCTGTCCAAGGGCAGTAGAGGGCAACTCTGACTGTTGCAGTATTTCCAAGTCTTCACTCATAGAGGAAAACAAGAAGGAAAAAAAAGTGCTGCATTGTGAGATCTTCCTCTTAGTTGGTGTGAAACTGCAGCCCTTTGCCTAAATAATGAAATGCAAAGGAACTTTTGAAGTGTGTTCCTTTTTTCTGGCACATGAACAACCTCCCAGTGGGATTTCTGCTAAACAGCTGCAAAGTTTATTTTCTGATTGCGTGTTCTTTCAGAAACAGGCCACTGGAGTGTGTGCTATGTTTGACTAGAGATAGTTGCAGAGCTGGTCCAGTATGTACTCCTTTCATCAGAACACTTCTTGTTGAAAATGGGTGGATTTGGGGTGTGTGTGTGGTTTTTTTTTTTTTCCCTTTATAGCGTTTTAAAAATATTAATTGATGCCTGCATGCAGAAATTAACCAGAACAGCTATTCTAGAACTACTCATTTTGCAATAGTTCTCCCATGGTACTCTCTGTTGCAGGTCCTTACTATTTCTCTTCATTCCTCAGGGATGTAGATTCTTTTCATGAATGAAAAATTTGTGACAAAATATGTTACTTATTTTTCAAGGTCGTAGAGAGTTTTGTCAAACTTGTCAGTTTGAGTGTTCAAACCATTACTTTTTTTTTTTTTAAAGAAAACTGGTATGTTTCCTTCCTTCTCTATAATAGTATTTGTTCTGGCGTACATTTTGGCCCAAATTTTACATATGAATAATATTCATTTTACTGCTTTTTATTTTTTTTCATGGCCCCCCTTCCCTCTTTTCTCCATGTCCCCATTTCTGAATCATGAGGGGGTAGGAGCATGTCTTCATGTGAATATGAGCAAATATAAGGATAAGAGTATTTCGTAAGAGTGTGAGAGGGACCGGGAAGTAGCTCTTTCAAAGGACAAATTATTCTCTAACTAAAAAATTTGCTACTTGGACAATTTGTCATCAGACAGCAAGGGCAAGCTATTTGGCAACTGCATGGGAGAGACAAAAGGATATCAGGAAAAATCTACTAGCAGCAACACTAAGAACACAGAGGAGGTGACACCTATTAAAATCAAAAGAGATCTCAACAATGGCAGTGATTTTGCTGTTTGGCGGGAGTGGTAGAATGTTGATAATGTGGAAAAGGCAAAATCTGTCCTACATTTCAGAAGAAAGGATGCCTAGTAATAGCCAAAGTCTTCAGGTGTTTATAAAATGTCCTCTGGCCTGAGCTGGTGTGTGAGGGATTTTAGATGATGGTCTGTGTAGGGCCACGACGGAAAAATTGCAAGCTGAACGCAGCTGTGAGAATGCGACTGAAGAAGGGAACTGGGAGGATTGTTATTGAACAATATGTTGTTGCAATCCGGGAGCTGCTGTTAGCCGGCAGAACACACGCCTGGCAGGCCTTGGTGCTTGCGCTGGCCACGCGTGCGGCAACGTCTAGTCAGTACTTTTCCACTGAATCTGCTGAGAGTATAAAAAAGCGCGCCTCAAAGCGGAGAGAGGAGAGAGGACACGGAGCATGCTCTACCAACCACAGGGGGATGCCCTGAAGGTGCCGTGTCTACCTCCCTTCTCCGTGATGACCTCAATAATGGTCACCCTCCTGGTCAGTGGTGCCTCAGGCGTAGTTGGGTTGGTAAGACTTTCGTAAAGGGAAAACACTATGCTAGTAACTGCTTATGCCGGGCTATAGTAGAGCAATAAATATTGTTGTGCTTTTTAAATATCGTGTGTTGGGTGAACTTTGTGCATAGGAATCCTGTGAACCTGTTACAGCTGGAGATCAGAAATGAGATCAAGCCTGGTCACCTGGACTTTATTATCTATAAAATTGCCTGAGCAAATAGGACTGTGCAGTCCAAATAATGCTTCCATTCCTTCATATTTTAGGAGAAGTTGTGTGAGGAGTCGGCATCATTTGACTTGACGCCATACGATTTGGCTTCGGCAATGGATGCTATAAACGTCGTACTGGAAGAACAAGCCAAAGTAGTTCAACAGAATGAAATAAATGCTGAATTCAATATGGAGATGGCCAGTTCAGGTGTGTAGAGAACCGCAAACCAGTTTCACTGGGATTATAGGGTGCCATTAGCAAGAATAGGAAAATACCCTTTCCTAACGGTTTCTGGAAAATTGACTCTCATTAATAGATAAATTATCATTAATTAGTAATCACTGCCAGACAAACACGAACAGATTTGGCTATGACATGATTTGATGTGAGGAGTCATGAAAGAGAAGATGAGTAGAATACAGATGTCTTTCCATGTACACAGTTCTAGCCTTAATATCCAGAATTTCTGAAAAGGCATAAACTAGGAATGGAACAGAAATGAAACATCCTCTTTGAAATCTTTCCTTTCTTCAACAGGACTGAACATGGAACTTGAAGATATAGCAAAGATAAAGAGTAAGGCTTTTTTTTTTTGTGGTGTTGAAAATTGTTATTGAAACACTTTTGAACAACTATAAATCAAGTTAATGCAGCATTTCTGTAGGCATTGCTCATAATGAAGAAATTAATGGAAGTTTAAATTGTCCCTTTTTTCAGAGAATTTTGTGGAATGTTTAGTTCCACTTTTTTTTCCAGGAAGATGCAGGATTTGGCAGATTAATGTGTTGCTTCCTTCTTTGCTAGGAGTTCCCTTGTTTTTAAACTTATCTGTGCTGGAAATGTGTTAGTTGGGTCATTCTGCTGAAAGAACATATGCCAGCTATAAAGTGAATAGCAAGAGCTTGAGATGTCCCATGTTTACAAAGCATTTCCAAGAACAACTTTCCCCATCTCTAGAGAAGAGTTTAACACTTAGCTGACAACTGTATTTTATAAGAGCATCACAGGCTTCATCCAAGAGTTGAGGGAATAGACGTCCTTAAAGTTGAATACGAATGTTTAGAGATGGTATCTAGGAAATTGGCTTTGATCATTTTGATTTGTTTACAGAATCAAGAAACGGCTAGGTTGCTGTCTTTGCCTTTGTAATAAAGTACATTTGCAAAAGAGGCTTAGCTGTGTCCCAGAAGTGAGTTTCTGTGAACCCTAAATTTTTTTCCCCTCTTGGTTCTCTTAAAGAAATTCTTCTTCAGCTAGAAAGTGCTATTGATGCAGTGGAGCTGCCACTGAATGATAGTGGAGTCACCAAAGACGGAAGGTAAATTTCTTCTCAATATTATGTTTACTTGTTAAAAGCACATAAAATTCTAGACCCAGGTGAGACTGGGTCAGTTGTTAGGGTTGGTAGCAGCTGTTAGAACTGGTACTACTATTCTAGTTTCTGGGAATAGTATTTATTGAGGGTTTTGGGTTTCCTTAAATCTTCTTTCTGTAATCATCATTATTTCTGGTGGAACTCCCTTTTTAAAGTGTTTCAAGAGTGGATGTTCCTATGCTGTGTCTGTGCCTATCGGGTATTCTGAACTGGAAGAAGCTCCTCACTGTGCTTCTTTCATGATTTAAACAGAGGTACTGGTGCTGCAGTGATTTGGTTTGAGGTACCTCAGAGCTCTGTAAGTCTATTTCTAAACTAATGCATATTGTATGTTGTAAAAGTATCTTGGAAATTGCATGCAGATCTCTTTCTAAATTAACACATATTGTCTGTTGTAGAGAAATGACGGAAAATATGAAGGATGTGGTCAGTATGTGTCAGTACTGTCTGCTGTCTTCATAATCAAACACTTATTTTTATTCCTGTATATTTTCCTTTCTCATGGGGAGAATATGTTTTGCTACTAGATGGTGAAATGTTGTTTCTATAGAAGAGTAACAGTAACTGTGTCCATGCGATTATGTTTACCCATTTGTGCTTTTTCTTTGTAAATTGCAGCTACATCTTTGATCTGTTTGCAGAGGCCCAGATAACATTCCAGACCAAATCCTCACTCTTGGAATCACTAGAGCAGATTTTACAGTTTCTTTCAGGCCGTAAGTATAAATTTGTTAGTTGTTTCACTCAAACTTTTCTATGTAACGTAAGTAATTGGAAGTTTGCCTTGTTTGTGGAGAGGAGGGGAAAGGCTTCTTTGTTTAAATTTAAATTATAAAGCTTTTAAGTCTGACCTTGAGGACCTGTGTTTTTTATTAAGACTTGCTGTGAGGTCCTCTGCTGGGAAACATGTTTTATGTCTGTTCATGCAACAGTACTGGTTTTAAGAACTGCTTTGTGTCAAAACCTGAGTACGTACCAACATACGTGTGTACATACGTGCGCGTATATAAAGGATTTTTGCACACAATGCTATCTTTCTCCAAACCCAGAAGGTTTGTGGGATGGAGCTTGTTGTTGTTTAGCTGATGGTGCTTTTAGAGTCTTGAGTTCTTCCCTGGTCATGGAGTTATGAAAACAGGAATGTAGGGAATCAAATAATGTGTTGTGTTTTTTTCCCCTTGATTTAGTAAGCTTCTGCTTTACTGTCTGTCAGCATCTTGTTCTTAATTTGCCCTTCTCAAAGAAAAACCTCCAACTTCTACATGTGCTAAGAAAATTATTTAGTCCTTACCAGCAGACTCTTCAGTAAAAGCACTGAAGAGAGTAAGCCCACTCCATGGAGACTAGAATACCGACTGTCAGTTCTGCAAGTACATCCTTTGGGAACATACCTATTCCACCTTTTTTTTTTCCCCCGCAGCATCTTCCTCCTCTTAGGCTGTTTGCACTGTGGCTTAACAAGTGCATCTGTTTATCATTTCTGTGGTCAAATTCTCATTGTCAGTATATTTCATATGTTCTTTTAACTGCTGCTCTGTAGTCACTATTTCAAGCACACTAGAAGCTTGGAAGTGATTGTAAAGGGCTATTTATAGCTATAGCAAAGGCTAGTTTTGTCTCTCTGCATACAGGGTAGTCAGTTTTCTATTCTTTTTTTTTCAGGAGACTAATATTAGTTGCGTGAGCTTTGAAAAAGTAACCAAACAGTTTAAGCATGCTTAACTTTGTTTTCCAATTTTTAATGTAGAGGAGCCTTAAGAAGTTTGTGTAACTGTCTCAGATGGCAGCCTCCCAGTGTGTCGGAGACATGAAACTTCCTTTGGAATGCCAGTTTTACATTTATCCTTGCATCTTGAATAATGATGGAAAATCCTGAAATAATGTATTTGTTTCAGATAATATTTTCAAGTCATTGTATTCAGAGTGTTGTGCTGTTCAGATAAGATACAGCTATATGTAAATGGATGTATATTTGTGTTGTAAAAGCAATCATGCATTGTTTTCTCTAGGTACTGGGATATTTGTCAATACATCTGGATTGCATAAGCTCTCAGATATTATCCAGGTAAATAATTAATGCTGCTTCTGTATACCTCTGAAGGACACAAGAGGTGGTTTATAAATGTGGAAAGACATTGGGTCCGTTTTATTCTTGATTGTATGTATGCTTGTGCAGTGATGGAAGTCTATGGGTTTTTGAGGAGAAAGCTGCTGCCTAATGGGATGGTCTACTTTGATTTTTACCTGGGTTGTTCTTTTACAGTTTTGATGGCCCTTTTTGGAGATGCTTGATTTTAAATTTGCCTGGTTTTAGCCTCCACCAGGTGGAGCTGGGTTGTTAAGCTGTTTACTTTCTAGCAGCAATGCTTGGGAATATGAGACCCTCTTATGGAATGACAGGGCAGCTAAGAGAAAAATGCAAACAAGAGATAATTTAACTGTCATTTAAAAAATTTAATTATTAAATTAAGGGGATCTGTAAATAAAAATATTTGTAGTGCCACAGGAACTGAATGTGACACTTGTGGGTATCCATATGGTGCTGTCAGTCTTCTCCCTCTTGTGCACTTGCAAAACAATGATTCTGAAGAACCTGAGTCCCATAAAATTAGAAGGTACAGTGGGCCAGTGGCTTGAAATTCAGTTTCTAACTTCCCTCTGAAGTTGACCAAAGCTCTAATATTCTTAAGTGATAGTCAAAAAAGGGAAAGATCTGCACAGCTTACAGTTTAAAAAAAAAAAAAGGCATCTTAGCCATAGCATTACATATTGGAAAATCTGCTGACCCTTGGGATTAAGTTCACTATATTCCTAGAATTTGGTGATTACAGAGCATCATCTTGGTCGTAGTTACTGGGTTGAATTAGGCCTTTTCACTTCGCTTCTTGACAGTGAAATAAGACCTTTACTTCCCAGCTACATGAGGATTCTTTGGATCAAAAAGATCTCTTTTCCCCCAACTTTAGTAGGTGGGTGATAATAATGATGACATTTTAATTTTTGTTAACCATTGCTTTTCTCTCTTGGTTTAATGATTTTTGGGGAGATTTTTTTTGTATTAAAATTTTAATTCAGTCACTGATGCAAGAAATTCTGTGATGTTAAGGTCTGTGGTGGCTGGCAATGTTCAGTCTCTTTGTAGCTGCAGTTTTGTTCTACTCTCTCGTAGCCTGCCTTAAGAGATTAGCTGCCAGACTTTTCCAGAAATCCTTGATGTCAAAGATCTTTCCTCTGGAAAATGTGCTGCTTACAAGTGTAATCTATGTTTATAGGAAGCACAGGACTGTCAAAAAAGGTGATAAAAGAATGGAAACACAGGCAGGAAGAGAGTAAAACCTGTGAAAGAGCAAAGATGAGGAAGAATACAGCGATTTCTTTAATCTGAAAAGTAAATTACTTCTGTGTCTACCTCTGCATTTGGCAGCGGCAAAAGAACTCTTTTTTTCCTTCCTCAATATTCTTGCTTATTTCCAGAACACTTGTGAGAAGATTTTTGATGAAATTCTTTTCTTTTTGAGTAAGGCACTGACTGCGTACTTCAGTTTTTCCCCTTTTTGCTGAAGGATTTATACCATTCCCACTTACATTTCCCTTTAGCTGAGATTATTACTGTTTATAGGTTTTAGTGTCCCTTTTAAGTAAACTAGGAGGGATTAAGTAATCTAGATTTGAATTTAGCCATGTTCTCTAAAAGTCCTATCCTGAGTCTTGGATTTTATTTGTTAATTTTAAATGACACGGATCAGTTCTCTTTTGTCATACATATCAAAATCTACTGACAACATTCAGGTTGTATTCCTGCTGACTGCTAGAAAAATTTTACAAAGAGGAAGTGTGAATTGTTTGGTGTCACTGCTTTTCACCTAAGAATTTACTTGCTATCTTAGCTGAAATGTGAATCATCTTCTTCTAGAACTGGAATTTAATAGAAAAGGAAAACCTTTAAAATTTAAAATTTTCCTAGAGAACATTATTAGATTCTTGTGGGAGAACAGTCAGCTCAGGTTAACAGTAATTCCAATAGATGATTAATTTTAACAAGACTTTCTGTGCTTACTTTGTCTAGTAATAGTGTATGAAGTCATGTTGCACCTGTTATGCTGGTGGAGAGCAGCATACATGTCCAAAAGGACACCCCAGAATTAACACCCTGTGTAAAACTAAAAATGAAGAATCGTATTCAAACTTTGCAGGCTTGCATGACAAAGAGAAGTTACCTAGCTGTATTTTGAACAGTGCTGGTAGGTTTGCAGTACTGAACTCATCGAATGCATGGATGTTTGTGAGGGTGTATTCACAGTGGCATGTACAGTGTTTCATTTTTATAGCAGTGGTTCAGCAAAACCTATATGTATGTTCTGATACAGTAGTAGAAATTGGCGTGCATCGATACCAAAATGATTTGTACTGGAAGGGGAGTGTCACTGTTCTGTGGGGAAGGTGAGGTATGCTTAGCTTAAATTAGTTTCCCAGGGTTTCAAAGCTGAGAGATGAGAAGATTCAGAAGTAGAAGCCAGGTCTCATGTCCAGTCCTGTAGCATGCTCTAATGTCCGGGCTCAGAATTGTCTGTGTGTCCTCTTTTAGCCTGTGGATAGATGAAAGGTGATTTGAATTGGAAGAGCACTCTTTCGCTGAAAGTTAAGATCCCTTTGCTGCTGATGATGACACACATGGAGAGTTATTGCAAATCATCTGTTACATGGCAGTTTGTTATCTGAGATATTTTTAAGTAGGCCTTGGACACAGGGTCTTCATTGGTTAAACCCAATGCTTGCTTGTTACAGACCTTTGTCTTCAAGATTTAATTTATAACCAGCTTGTTTTCTTTAATAATAGGGGTTTTTTTTCCTTCCTTTTAGAAGAACACTTACTAAAAATTGGGGTTTGTACTCCCTATTTTTGACTATTTTTCAGAAGTTAATATTTCCAGGAATTGTCCTTCTTTTTTCCTTTTTTTGGACTGGTGGAGAACATCTTGTTGCAACTAGCTTGGATAATTCCTTTTAAATGTCTGAAGAAATTTTGTTTAGGAAAATTAACAGAAGTTATAAATATTTGAGAACCACAGCTGTTTATATTGAAGTTGAACTGGAATGGCATATGTTTGAAAGAGCATCATCCTTAGTCATAAGACATCACATACAGGAAAGGGGAAGAAGCATAAAACTCTGTGCAGAAGAGCTGATAGAAGCTTTTAATTTAATATATGGACAACTAGATATGATTACAACTTGATTATTTTTTTTTCTAAGCAGCATATTATTAGTGTAGGGTATCATTGCTGAAATTTTAAACTAAGGGAATTCAAAAAGTTATTTTACACCCAGTTGTGACTCTGTGATCTCATGAACATGTAGTATGTTTATGTTTATCCACAGCCAGAAGTCATGAATAGTGTGAATAAGACTGTCATTGCGTAGTTTGAATATATTTAGATATTGGCTTGCATTTTTTTTGGAACAATGGGAAATCCATGTGGTTAGCAGGAGTTGCCTGTAAAAATTTTATTTATTCAAGATTCTCTGTCTTTATTTAATAACAGGAGCAAGGAGATTTATTTAAGTTTATCACAGCAGTAACTTTTGTGGAGATCCTTCTCAGTGCAAAGATACGTTAGGGATTTTGCTGGAAACAGTTGTTAAATCTTTCCATTTGTTTACATCCATTTTCCAGACAGTATTCAACATTGATCCTCCAGAAGGCTCGACAAGTTTCATGCCACATCAGTCGATATCTAAATATTATAAGGTATGGGATGCTTTGTGTTCTACATTTTTCTTTCCTGGCATTTAACGTCTGCACTTAGTGTATCCAAGACTAGAAGGATATGGATAGTATAGCAAATGATGCTGTTGATTACCCAGAGGATATATAAGTTATTCTGGGGCGAGGGGGTGGCAGGAGACAAAACCCCCCCAAAATCACAAAGGAACTGTGATTAGTTTAGGTTCCAAGGAATAAGAGGAGCTATGCAGTAATTTTTAAAGAAACTCTATTATGAAATTAGGAAAGTGCGGCAATTGTGAATTATGAAAAACTTTGATACTGAATATTGTGCAAGAATTAATGTGTTTTTCCAATAATCTGTTCTCTTAACTTTAGTTTGGCCTATTACCAAGCCAGTATATTAAAGCCACTGAAACTCCACACCCCGAAGTCCTTATAATTTATTTAGAGTTTGGGACTTATGGGCTGTGATGCTGTAATAAATTTTAGGAATGGATCTTTTCTTTAGATAAAATGTAACTTTCATATTAAGTTTAAGACTTGATACTCTTTTTATTGCCAAATGGAACAAGTCTAACACAATAGTCCTAGTCTGTGTGTTTTATTCTGGTGGACAATACCCAAAGAATTGGGTTATTTCTGCTCAGGGCAGTCCATGAAAAGCTGCTTCCATAAACTGACTCAAAATGGCTGGTTAAATGGTGATATACTTCTTTGCTCCTAGTTAAGTACATTATGAAAGACTGGAAACAAAACAGGAAATAATATGACCGTACACTGTAAAAGTGACACTAATTACGTTAACTACCCTTGATATGGGCTAGCTTTTTTGAGGGATGAAGTGCAAGTTCATTTCTGTAGCCATCTCTAGAAATATTTCTGTTATTTTCCTTCAGGTACATATTCATCTGGATAACAGTAATCAGAAGAAGAAACAACGGACAGATCTCTGGAATTCATCGTCTGCAAAAAAACAAGGTACAGGAGCTGGTCGTAGGGAGGCTCATGCTAAAGCTGGATTGAAAACTACTCAACTGCTCCTTTCTGATTCAAATGAGAGAAAACGATCGAAGACATCCCAATCTGTATTACTTCACATTTTTGAAAAGGGAGTCCTCAGTCAAATTTTGGAATGCCATTGTAGGATTTTGAGTGAAACACCACTTACGTTATCTTAAATGTTAAAAATGACTCTGAGGAATAAAGGGCTGAACAGGATAACTCAATGAGGGCATGCTCCAGATCTGCCTATATGAAAAAAATTTTTAAACGCAAATGGCATAGTAGTGTTCCTCATAGAGCTGGAAAGTCTTCAGTGCGTAATCAGTATGCCTTGTTGCCATGGTCCAAGTTAAAAGAATCAGTAGAGGTGGGACTGGGAAAGATTCCTCGCCTCCCAGGAGAGAACCAGTGGGTGGTTTGGTTGTAGGGTTTTTTTGGTCATGTTCTGTAAGATGAAGAGATTTGGAGCACTAGTGTTGCTGCAAAGCTCTCTTTCTCTAGAACAGGGTAGGGTTTTTTAAGGTTTTGGGACCTCATGTTTGAAGAACTCTAGGACTGCCTGAGGGTGTTCCTTTGCAGTTTTATGTTTCTAAGTACAGCTCCATTGTGGATACAATGAGTCGAGGAGGTGCTTTTCACTTTTATAGTTACTTCTAAAGGGGAGGTGACATAAGCAATCTCATAAATCACAGGATGGTAGGGGTTGGAAGGGACCTCTGGAGATCATGTGTCCAACCCCCTGCTTGAGCAGGCACACCCAGAGCAGGGGGCACAGGACTACATCCAGACAGGTTTTGAAGTCTCCTTCCCTGGAGACATTCAAAACCTCTCTGGGCAACCTGTTCCACTGCTCTGTCACCCTCACAGTGAGGAAGTTTTTTCTCATGTTTAGATGGAGCTTCCTTTGTTCCAACTTGTGCCCATTGCCCCTTGGCCTGTCATTGGGCGCTACTGAAAAGAGTCTGGTCCCAAATCTCAATATAAAATGGTCTTGTACCACTGCTGCTTTGTGCACTGCCAAAGTTCTTCCAGTGCAGTTATTCCACGATGGAGATTATTTTCTTTCACTGGAATTGTTGCTTGTATTGGTGTACAGAAAATATTCAGACCAGCCCAAGAATGGGAGACCCTCCTTTAGGATTGATGTTGAGGTTTGTGAATGTTCTGTTATAGAATCATAGAATGGTTTGGGTTGGAAGGGACCTTTGGAGGCCATCTGGTCCAACCCCTCTGCAGTGAGCAGGGACATCTTCAACTAGATCAGGGTGCTTAGAGCCCCGTCCAGCCTGACCTTGAATGTTTCCAGGGATGGGGCCTCCATAACCTCTCTGGGCAACCTGTGCCAGTGTTTCATCACCCTCATTGTAAAAATTTTTTTTCCTTATATCCAGTCTAAATCTACCCTCCTTTAGTTTAAAACCATCACCCCTTGTCCTGTCACAACAGGCCTTGCTAAAGAGCTTGCCCCGTCTTTCCTATAGTCTCCCTTGAAGTACTGGAAGGCTGCAATAAGGTCTCCCCGGAGCCTTGTCTTCCCCAGGCTGAACAACCCCAACTCTCAGCCTGTCCTCGTAGCAGAGGTGCTCCAGCCCTTGGATTGTTTTTGTGGCCTCCTCTGGACCTGCTCCAACAGGTCCATGTCCTTCCTGTGCTGAGGGCTCCAGAGCTGGACGCGGCGCTGCAGGGGGTTCTCCCCAGAGCGGAGCAGAGGGGCAGAATCCCCTTGCTCACCCTGCTGCCCACGCTGCTTTTGGTGCAGCCCAGGATGCAGTTGGCCTTCTGGGCTGAGAGTGCACATTGTTGGCTCATGTCCAGCTTTTTATCACCAGCACCCCCAAGTCCTTCTCTGCAGGGCTGCTTCTCAATCCATTCGTTCCCCAACCTTTATTGAAACTGGGGGTTGCCCCGACCCAGGTGCAGGACCTTGCACTTATCCTCGTATCAGCTATATGTCTCTGTGTAACTGTGGTGTGTTAAACACAAAATTTGTGTTGCTAAGGCTGTAACTTCCTCTTACAAGAAGGATGTTCATGTATAGATATGATACTGAAGATGTGTGCCAAAGATATTATACGAGTAAATTCCATGAAAGTTCTTAATCTCTGTTGAAATTACTCATATATAGTGGAGGAGTCATAACTGGTTGGCCTATTCTGAAGCTCTGTAGTGAAGGTTCATGTGATGTGGCAGAGAAATAATGCTTCAGAATGTGAATTCTTAGCCAGGAAATGCCATGCCAGGTAACATCCTCAGGGCACTGTTACCTTCTCTGAGATACTATCTTTTTTTGAGCAACTTCCTAAGTTCTTCAGGGCATGTTGTCACTTCTTGGTAGTTTCAGCCTCAACTATACTTTTTTAGTCCTTCTTGTTCAACTGAGATTTCTCCCTCTCCTTGTTTATGTCCTCCCACCTATTTTGTTCCTTATGCTCTGCAGAACTTGGGATCTGGAACTACCTCAGTATAACTGTGTTTCAAAACAACATATTTAGAAGAAAAGAAACTTGGCTTCTGAATCGAAGGATTATCCTAATGCTCCTACAAAGCAGCATCAAGCTTGGCTTTGTTGGACTTCAACATGCTTTCTGATATCTTCATTTATTTTTTAATAAATACAGTTATGTGGAAAACAAAACATTTTCTGATTAGAGAAGACAGGTGAAGATCCCTTTACCTAAGCTTTCTTAATAGAATACTCTCCAAGGATCTTTGTAAATACCTTGCCTTATAACTATCTACTTAATTACTCAGTTAAATGCTCTTGAGAATGTAAATATTTGTTTCACAGAATTATTTTTCTTAGGGGCAAAAGTAACATTTTTCAAAGAAAGAGTTTCCATGAATTTAGTGATTTTGCACATAATGTCCTCATAAGTGTTTCCACAAAGTAAGTTCTGTTCTGTTTCTGAACAGAAACATGCTGTTTAGTAATCTACAAATATTGTGTTCCTGAGATATTGCTCAACTGGAGCTTGAAGTTACAGGAATAATTCTAAGTAGATTTTGTTAAATATGTGTTCAGGAAAAGGCTAATAGAAAAACTTTAGCTTTATTGTATAGTTTTGACAATTAATGCACAATAACAATTCAAAGCAGTCACAGAATTCTTTTGGGATTTAGTAGATGCATACTGATATATTTGCTTTTCAAATAAAAACAGTATTTGCAAGCACCTATGCGACAGGCTAGGAATTTGTTGTGACTTGCACTGCGTGCAAGCCTAGCAGAGGTCACGCAAGACTGATCAAGTCTCTGGTTTCCTGTAGCGGTATAGCAGATTGTATAGAAATAATGCAAACCTTTAAAGAATAGCTCTTTTCAAGGATTTTGTTTAAACTATTCACTCAAGCATAGTTCTCCACAAACCGTAATTTGTGGGGAGAAGTGGCATAGCTTGGGATTGCTGATGAGATTACTGACTGGTGAAGCCAAACCTTGAATATTGTGTTCAATTTTGGGCCGCTCACGACAAGGAGGACATTGAGGTGCTGGAGCGTGTCCAGAGAAGGGCACCGAAGCTGGTGAAGAGTCTGGAAAGCAGGTCTTATGAGGAGAGGCTGAGGGAGCTGGGGGTGTTTAGCCTGGAGAAGAGGAGGCTGAGGGGAGACCTTATCGCTCTCTGCAAGTACCTGAAAGGAGGTTGCAGCGAGGTGGGTGTTGGTTTTTTCTCCCAAGTAACAAGTGATAGGATGACTGGAAATGGCCTCAAGTTGCATCGGGGAGGTTTAGATTGGATATTAGGAAAAATGTCAGGCACTGGAACAGGCTGCCCAGAGAGGTGGTGGAGTCACCATCCCTGGGGGTGTTCAGAAAACATGTAGACATGGCACTTCAGGGCATGGTTTAGGAGACATGGTGGTGTTGGGTTGATGGTTGGACTTGATGATCTTAGAGGTCTTTTCCAACCTTAATGATTCTATGATTCTATGACCTAGCTCTATTCTGTGCACAAATGCCACTTACGAATACAATATTGAACTGTTGCAGTTCTATGTTAAGATAAAATGCTCCTACTTTTGGTTTGCTATAAATCTCCATGTTGTAAACTATTAGCAAACAATTTCTCCATGGATTAGCTGACCTTGTACCAGGAATGAAAAAGGCTGCTGCAGAGATATACTTTGTGTAACATCCAACAGTTCCTGCCGGTGAATGCGGCCTTTAAAATGGATTTAATATTGTTTAAGTTTAAAGATATAATTGCAGAACACCAGGCTAAAAATGTATTACAATTCCAGCTTCTCTGAGAACTGGGCAACAGGTGCCTGGCAGTCATCCTGCCAGGTTAGAGACGTATATTTCAGACTGAACATTGGCAAGGCAAATGTGAGTGGTTGGTGTTCTTCTCTTCTAGGCCATCCGTATATGCACAGTTTGCTTTTATGCTGGAATTTCTTAGGTTCCTGACCTAAGTGACTTTGCTCTTGTCTGTAGATACTTACTCGCCTGTCCATATACAGCTCCTAATTGTAATTTGCACCAATTCCTAGTGTGAATTAAAGAGATACAGAATTAGGTAAACTTTGGAATGTGATTATTCTAGAGCCTGAATATATTTGGGCAAATCCATCCAGATTGAGATGGAAGGATAAAACTTTAGCTTAAAATAAATGTTGTAATTCTAAGCAGTAAGTGACTCACTGGGCACATATTACTGGGAATTTCCTGAAACTGTCAGCTCCTTTTTGGAAATACAGTCTTTGAATGATGTGTGTACATTTATGACATGCACATGATATGTGGATGCTAGAATCTTTTCTTTGGCATCGTGTGGTGGTTGTTTTTTTTTTTTTACTGAAACTAATCATGCAAAACAATCAGAAACAAAAGCTAGTGCTTTATTTGCCTGCTCTTGTTCTTGATGTAGATGATTGTTTTATTCCCTTGTTCCTTTGGCTGTCTGTGAAAAGCTGATGCTAAGTTTTCAGCAAGACCACTAATGGTAGAACTATAAGCTGAGCAATGAAAGAAATCACTAGTGTGATTTATCCATTTTTCTTTATATCCTTTCTGTTGATAATTTATAGTATGCCAGATTTTCAGTGTCATGCACATTGTATATCCACATCCCACAAGAGATTTGAGCATAAGTTGAAAGGTTTGGCAGTTGATTGTGGGAAAATGGGAAGTTTAGGTGAAAGGTTTATAGCCATTGGAAATTCCTGATGGAGAAGGGGTTCTCCTTTCAAGCAAGAGCAGGCACAGAGATACTTTTTAGTAACTTCAGTCATTTGTCTTTCATCCTAGTATTCTGCAGCTCTTCTACCATGCTTCCCCTTCAAGTTGTCCTTGACTGAGGGAAGTGAATCAGTGGACGGAGGACTGCGTAGTTTTCTCTGCGCAATCTGCCTGTTACTTGCTGACAAAAAGATCTGATGCTCTGTCTTTTCTATAACTGTCTTTTGACTAAAAGTATGATCTACTTAAGGTGTGAGGAAGCAATGACCCTTTTAACTAATTTTTGAATGGGCTTAGTAATTAAATCTGGGAAGGACCAAAGCAGAACATACCATACGTCTAGAATTTTACCTTCAGATGCTGGCTGTTTTATTTTCAGAAGTTCAGATACAGTGTGCTATGTGCTAGTCATATTCCAATTTTTCCCCTTACAGACTTGCTGCTTAGTGTTTTCTTTTTATTTTGATACAGGAAAGACCTTAAGCTATTGGTGTTTCAGCCCTGGATACAGCATGCATGAGCTTGTTCGACAGGGAGTCAGGACAATTATCCTTACGAGTGGGACTCTCTCCCCCCTCTCATCATTTACAATGGAAATGCAGATGTAAGTACCTAGATGTGTGACAGTACTGTTACTGAAAATGCACAATCTGTTCTCATGATTTTAGGTTTCATCTCGGGATTTTTGAGTGTTCTGGACTGGTAGCCAGTAGGGAATAATATAATGAGTATGACTGGGATCTTACTTTTGTGTTTCTTTAGCCCTTTTCCTGTTTGCTTGGAGAATCCTCATGTTATTGATAAACACCAGCTCTGGGTTGGGATCATTCCTAAGGGACCTGATGGAGCTGTACTTACTTCTACCTATGAAAGAAGGTAATGAGCTTCCATGTGGAATTCTGCTTTGAAGACCTGGGTTCTGACGGTTGAGGTTCTGCTTACAGGAGGGTGCTAGTGAAATAAGTTGTCTCTGTGGTTCTGTCTTGGATAAACACTGTGCTGAATAACAACACCCTTTAACCACTACTGTTGAAAATTTTGAACTGGAGGGCTGGAAGGGATCAAGTGTCAGGGCACTGAGTGCACTAACAGTCCTTACTGGCCCTGACCAGCCTCAGCAGGGACCTCCATGCACAACCATCACCCAGGACCTCCACTTAAGGTCTGGTGTAGGCCTTCAGTCACTGTAGTCCGAGCTGTAGAAATATCTGTCTCCAGCTCCATTGTAACTACACCTGGCCAAGGACCCTGTTCATCTGACCCTGACCTACTGACTGACTTCCCGGTTTGACCTTGGACCTGCCTGCCACTGTGGACCTGGCTCACCATCCCTGGACTGTGACAGTTCTTACTGTCACTGGACCTCCTCCTGGTTTTACTGACTTGCATTCCTGGCTTGACCTTGGACCTTCCCCATCACCATGACTTTGCCTGATGATCCGAACTTGTCACTGAGCCTGCTTACTGCATCCAAGTCTTTACTGCTTGCCTTGCTCTGTTAGTGTGGGTCTGGGCTCTGGCTGGTAAGGCCCCTGCCCCTGTGTGCCTTCATACCATGCTCAGGTACCACCTCCCTGTCCCTTGCAGAGCAGTCCACCCTCACTGACATGGAGCCCCATCCTAAATTTCTTTGCTGAAGGCTTAATCGATTTGAAATATGGCTGGCCTTTGCAGCAACTATTTTTATGTTTAAAGCTTGCCACCATGACCCACCTCTCTCTTACCTCTGCATATCCATCTTAAGGAAAATATATCCAAATATTTGTCAAGCTTTTCATCATAATTTTTCTTGCTTTTCTTTGGTCTGTCATAATTTTGCATGTGTCTTTCTGTTCTTCAGAGTAGACAGTGCTTCTGCTGCCGGCAGAATATACTGCCAGCAGAGAAGGCCAGAACTTGATTTCATTGTATATTGACTTCTGTTGTGCAATATGATAGTCTCATTGGCATCTCTGTATAATTTTAAAAGGCAGTTTCGTGCTTTGGTGCACATGGCAGAAGGTTCTGTGCTTGCCAGTTCTCTGAAGTTACTACAGAGTGACATCACTGGTGCTAGTACTGTGTTTAGGGATGTAGTCCTTCTGTAGCATTTTGAAATGATAATTGGTTCCTTGTGTACAATACATGTGTTCTTCCATTTAACTTTCTTCGTGTAGTACACACATTTTTATGTGTTGGCACATTCTTAAATATATTTCAATTTCTACATTATAGACAAACCTCTGGCTTAGAATTCTGTAATTTAGCCTGCTGCAGGCCTGACTTACTCTTTTTCAGCAACACAGAAAAAAAAACTCAAAGAGCTTTTACTGGGAGGAAAAAAAAAGGGGGGGGAATGCCAAATGTTCTACAGACTTGGAAAGGGATTCAGCAGTTGTAATTTATTTTTACAGAGAAGTCTGGAAAACCCTCAAAATGTATTTTTCATTTTCAGAAGCTTAGTGTGCTGTTTCAGTTTATTTTGTTGAGGATACTGTCTTTCAAAGAGGGAAGGTTGGGGATCCCCAACACCTTTTTTTTTGAAGGAAGGGAATTCACAGTGTTTGCTGTGTTTTGACAATGTCTGTGTGGTGATACCAGTATTTATAGGTCATATAAAAATAAATATGTTCATTTTTTTCTCTGTAAGTTTCCTGGGAAAACAGTATGCTGAATTACAGGGCACTAAAAAGAAAGAAACATAAAGACACACGAGAACAGGTGACTTTTCAGTCAGGCCTGGAAGAATCAGGTAAATACTGTTCATTGTAGAGCAGTACTTTTTCAGTCAAAGCGAAAGTGATTTACTTGGCTTATGCCACAAGTAAATAATAAGCATAGTAACCAAACTCACCCGTTTTCCCCCTGCAGCCTCACCACACCTAATCCATCAATAATTACTTTAAATAGTTGTAAAATTAGTCAGTCTTGGCAGCGTCTACAGACTTTTCCAGCAGAACATTCACCCTTAAATTGTTAGTATTAATCATAAAAGTCAAATGGCTGCCCATTTCCACTTGTTACATTTTGATAATGTTAAAGCTTAGATCATCTTCAGTGCTAATAAGAATATTTGGCAGTAATAGTAATGTGTAGGCAAGGTATTACTAATTTTGTGTCCTTGGTATGGGTGCTTGCCACAGGAAGGAGAGCAGTTGGGGAGTATAGATATGCTCTTTTAGATGAATATCAGAGGAAGTCAATGTGTACAAAAACATAGAAAAGCA
Source organism: Phalacrocorax carbo (assembly GCF_963921805.1). Classification (NCBI taxonomy): domain Eukaryota; kingdom Metazoa; phylum Chordata; class Aves; order Suliformes; family Phalacrocoracidae; genus Phalacrocorax; species Phalacrocorax carbo. The sequence continues at coordinate 8,613,960 of NC_087526.1, read as the reverse complement.
AACACAGTTATGTTGTTTGAATTTTCTTTTAGGTTTTCAGAGGATTATTTATCTTCTATGGGGAAAACAATTGGTAAGTGAATGTGTGGATTTCAGAAATGGGTTGTTGCACAGGATTTTTAGAAATCTCCTAGAAGGAGAAATACTAAAGAAGGCGTTATAAGACAGAAAAGGTAAAGGATTGCATTGTATATCTAAATGCTGTCTGGTTGTGTATGCTTCTGTTTGCTCAGGCAGCTGGCTACTGTAATTGCATACAAAAAAGAGTTTGAGTCCTTGATTTAATATTTCCAAGTTATGACTTCATTTTTTTATTGTCAGCTGTTGGTGTTTGGGTCAAAAGTGTGGTCCCTAAACATGGTCAGAAAGTGGTGCAAGCTAGAAAATAAATGCACAGAGGTGATGCAGCCAAGCACCATTTGCCGAGCAATTAAGGGTCACAAGTACTCAATGCAATTTCTTTTGATATTTTTAAAAGCACTGTGCTGGGCCTGCCTTAAGTCAGCATTTATTGTTTTGGTAATGTTTTACAAATATAATAGAACTACAAGATTTTAACAAAAGAGGACAGAGTAAAAGAATAGCGTTTGTGTAGCTTGGCTGAGATAAGATTGAAAGGAATCTGTTAAATCTAGAAATGTTTGAAGGAAATGGAGGAGAGTGTTTTGAGGTGTTCAGCTTGGCCTAAAAGGTGAAATTCAGAAAATGCTTTCACAAAATACCAGATTGTACACTTCACTGAAAAAAACATTACTGTTTGAGCAGAAAACTCTCAAAAGCAATCTTGTGGTACCTCATCCATTGCTGTGACTGTTTAGACTGCAGTGGACAAAGAGTAGAGGAAATGGTCTAAAATAGACCCTACTGGAACAAGGAAAAATATGGCAGATGGTGTTGTATCTCTTTTGTCTATAGTGTTTGGTGTAGCTCCTAATACCTTTTATCCTGTTAACACTACACTTTAGAAAGCTAGTTAAGCATCTGTGTTAAAGTTTATACCTTGATGCCAAGATTATTGAAATGATATAAAAAAATAAAATTACTTCTAATACATGAACATTCATGTTAAGAAAGTAAAAAAGATTTTGGAAGGAACCCATGCTGTTAGCTTATTTTTATTCTGCAGTCTCTGTACTTCATTCCAGGATGAAAATGCCTTCAACTATACACTCGCCTATCGTTGCAGGTAACCTTGTGCGGGTTGTACCACATGGACTGCTGGTATTCTTCCCATCGTATCCTGTCATGGATAAGAGCCTGGAATATTGGAGAGTATGTTAACTACTCTGCCTTTATAGGTGGCTTAGTTACACACGTCAGTCAGTTTGTAGTTAAGCTATCTAACAACGCTCGTTAAAAATTAGTTATTAATAAGTACACTATAAAATCTGGCAAGTAAAAACCTGGGCCAGGCTTCTTTTATTTTGTTCACAGTACACTGAAATGCAGTGTTGTAGAAACCAAACCCAAAAGAATCTTAATACATTATCTCATCTGATCTGATCTCAGAGTTTGTTTAATTTCACCAGACTTCTCTTCATTAAATCTCCAAATTATAGTTGGTCTAAGTGTTTCAACTCATGGGAAAAAAATCCCAGTGTGAGCATTTCTCTTTATTTTTAATTTGTAGCTGTTGCAGCTGTAGCTTTTGTGACTGCTATGCTCATGACCTGAGTGTCCCTGGTGAGACTTGGAGGAATAGTGCTGTTTTAAATGCTCTTCCTCCTCAAAAGCAAATGCTGGGACAGAGATGTCATACTGCAGAGTGGGTCTCTGGGAGGCAGATGTTGGGAACTTTCAAGTTGGAAGGAAAAGAAATGAATCTCCCATCTGCGTAATGTCTTAGTTGCACCAACTGCAAGGAATCAGCGTTAGTGTTGTTAGGATTGCATGTTTCTCCTTCTATCTCTTCCTGTGTTTGGCAAAAGAGGAACAGACTATGTTAGGGAAGTCTGTGGTGACCACTCCTGAGCATTTCCTTTCTTGTGGGTGCTTCTGGTGTGTACTTACTTTCACATGACCATTTCTGATATGTTCATTATTTGTTTAACAGGAGCATGATTTTGCTAAAAGAATAGAAGAAGTGAAGCCAATGTTTGTGGAACCCAGGAACAAAGGAAGCTTTGCAGAGGTTGATTATTTGCATTACATACCCATAACATTTTGAGAATCTGTTTTCATGTTTAAATGACTTCTTTAAGATGTGTTGGGATGTGAAACACCCAAACTTCATACTTGGATAAAATTAAAACTCTCTGAGAGCTTCTTTGAAAGTATAGTTCTTCTGTGCATTCTTCCTTTACTCTTTTGGCTGGTTGTGGAGAGTACAGTCTTCATTTGAAATCGAGTGATGTAACAGTGGCTAACATACATATGTACAGAGTAACTGAGTTGGTAGAAAGCTGTCAGTTCAGTAGTCAGCATCTTTTAATGTTCTGCGGGACACTTCCTCCCAGCTTGTCATGCTTTGGGTATTAAGGAATTGTGCAGTGCCATCTTGTTCGTTTATAGCCGCTCTGTTTGCTTCTTTGAGTAAATAATATCCTTGAATTGCTTTTCTGGTTTGTCTGTTTTAGCTAAGATCTGCAGAAACACAGGACAGTCCATGTTTTACCTTCTCGTCACAAGTATCTGACATTAATCTTTTATGCTTACCCAGATGTATTCTAGATTTCACAGTAATGTAAGGATTTTGCAAAGCAAATGGCAAATGGCTTCTCACATTTGCAATTAGTAAAAGTAAAGAAAATTATACTAAGCCAAACGAATTACATTTAGATCTCAGTGTACTAGTCTAATTTAGCTAGTACAGCTTTCTACTTATGCATATGCAAAGGATAATACCATTCCTGCTCTTGCTTAAACTAGTCTATCTTTTAGGTGATGGATGCCTACTATGATAAAGTTGTCTGTCCTAAGTCCAACGGAGCTGCTTTTTTGGCAGTATGTCGGGGGAAGGTAATGTAACTGAGAACTTGTTTCCTCTGAGATCAGATTATACAGCTGATGGAAAAAAAACATAATTCTGGATTTCAGTACGTTTCTGTTATGTGACTGTAATTATATATGGAAAAAATTAAGAAGAGTAGGATGCCCTGAAGCTTTCTCAAAATTATGTCAAGTTTACATATGCCTCATTCCTTAGGGAGATACATCTCTGAGTTCTTCAAAGGGGATGGGCATCATACTTAAATTTCCTGTTGGCTGCTCACCAAAAACTCACCCATTAGATGAGAACAACAGTTTTGGAGGAGAACTAAAATAAACATTTTAATCAAACATGTTAGAACAACACTGCTAAAAACCAAAAATATCGCTTAGTGTTTAAAAAATTTACATTAACTTCAGATCCTCTGGACACCTTTGGTGGCCTTTCATTTACATTTTCCAGTGCTGATACAATATCAGTGGAAATATTTGCAAAGTCATAAATTACCTTTAGGGCCTTTTTGCTGCTGCTTACTGAGAAGATTGAACTTCTTTTGAGCAGTCTCCAAAGCAGCTGTTAGATCAATGAAGAAAAGATGTAGCTCTTTTTGGTGGGACTCTTGGTTGAATATGTTTGTCCGTCCAACAATAGAGTATTACCCAGAGTGGAGGAGCGTCTGTGGAGAGACCATGCTTTGCAGTAACAGGCAATCGAAGGATAGACTGCTTAGTTTATTGTAGTCACAGGTTTAGTAGTCTGACTCCAAAATTGAAAATATATGAGAAGATAAACCAAAGGAAATGTGTTGTCAGAAGGTCCAAAACTAACTCCCTTCTCAGCCATCACTTCAGGATTCCCTCCCATGTTGTTGCTCAGCTTTTACGTTGGCAGTAGCTTCTAGCAAGCTTTTTTGTGTTCTCTGTTCCCTGAAAGAAACCTAGAAAACCAGTCCTTTTTATGAAGAGGAGATTCTGTCTCCCTTGCCCTCGTTGTTTTACTAGCTGTATCTAGGCCTGGAGTGTCTTTAAAAGTTCACAGGAATTTTCTTTCCTGTTTCAAGGGGGTGAAGGGCAGGTTCATAGTGGGTTTTTTTTTGGGGGGGGGGGGGTGGTGTTTGGTTGGTTGGTTGTGTTGTTTTTTTTAAATTAGGGTTTGTTTTTTTTTCTCTAAGGTTGGTCTCCTCATGCTGTTATTAGCCTGAGGGATTTCCTTTGTGCCTAGGATAAAATGTTCGTAAATACAACTATGCAATTGCTAGCTCCAGATGGGTTATGGTGCATGCTGTGGTTGCTCTTCTTAGTAGCAGTGTTGGCTTAAGCTGAGTAGAGTTGGTCATTCCACCCACCCATCCCTGATGTTATATTCCATCACAGCTGCTTGTGCGGTATGGTGAATGAGACTGGAGAATGGATTCAGCTGAAAAACAAACCAGCTCTTTTCCCACCCCAAATTATTTTTCAGTCTGTTCAACTCTGATTTTGTTAATTTTACAAAGTGATTTGCCAGCACAGCATGGGACGTGAGCATGTACGGGGGGATGAGCAACAAATACTTGAACAGATGTAAACAGCACAGCTGGTAGATGTGACACTGTAGTCTAGTGGACTCTGAGCAGATTCTGGTAGCTTTCCATTATTGCTTCGAAATGATTCTGTTCATTTTTAATGTCAGAAGATTTGCTATGTTCTTATCATGTCTTGTTAACAATTCAGCATACAGAAGGATTGACTGATATTTAAGACATTTTCTGAATACAGCTGGTCTGCTTATCCAGGAATAAAATATATGCATTAATGGTTGAGGTATGCTTTGTCAGGGCCCTCTAGAGGAAAAAGCTAAGTTTAAAGTCCTGGTAATAAAAGCAAAAAATGTAGCTGAAACTAGTTGTAACATATTCATAAACTACACTTGGCTAAGGATTTAATTTAATGGAAAAAAAAAAGCCAAAAACTGCTGAATTGCTCTGAAATGTCTCTTCAAATCTTGTTGATAATGGAAAACATTGTCTCTTCAGGCCAGTGAAGGCTTGGACTTTGCAGACATAAATGGACGAGGAGTTATCATCACTGGGCTTCCGTTTCCTCCTCGTATGGAGCCCAGAGTCGTTTTGAAGATGCAGTTCCTGGATGAAATGAGAAGAAGTGGTGCGGGTGCACAGGTAATACTGGGTAACTTTTCACTGTTGGCTGTTTGCAGGTTGATGTTGTTTGCAAGTTGCTTATTTGTTTCCCCCTCTTGTCCCTGTGGATTTTGGCTGTTGCTATCCTCATGGGACCCTGAATATCAAAAAGTCAAAATAACCTTGGGAGTTTGTCACAGAGAGTTACTTTTTTAAAAAATAATATTAATCATTCCAAATTCTCCCTCCAGTGACAGGGTCTTAATCAAATATAGGCTCAAAAACTGGTATAATTAAGGTTTCAGTCAAAATTTTTGTTACCTTTCTGAGGGAAGAATTGCTTGTGCTGGCTGGTTTGCAGATTTTTGTTTTGGTGGTTTGGGGGTGCAAGTGTGTTTTGGTTTATGTTTTGTTTTGCTTTCTGTTTGGCTTTTTCTTCTGTTGCTTCAGGCATGAGAATGAATGGCGTTATAAATTCAGTTTATTGTCCTCTGGGATAGCTGTTAGGTCTTAAATGATATGGTGAGTCTATTGTACTGCTAAGGCTGGCAGTGCACCATATACTAAATAGCCCCTCAGGCTGGATATTACTGCTTGAGTTTTCTGTGCACCACAAGTCAGGTGTGATATTCGAGTCAACCTGTGTTTGGCATTCCAAGGCTTTTAGAGATTTGTCTGTAGATCTTGTTAGATAATTGGTTTTTATTTCTTTAGAAAGGAGTAGTAACACTACAGCACAGAGGCTATGTTTTACCTGGTAAATAATGTTAATTCTTTCTCCCACCTATTACAGTATTTATCTGGGCGTGAGTGGTACAGCCAGCAAGCTTCCCGGGCTGTTAACCAGGCTATCGGCAGGGTCATCAGACATCGCCAAGACTATGGCGCTATCTTCCTATGCGACCACAGGTGAAACCTTGGCTCTAGAACGTAAAACATACATCAACATCTTTATATCCCAACACGGGTATTGGTGTTTTATATATAAATATGCTGGCGTTACAGTATGGAGAAGGCTACAGTTCATAACTAATAAAATTATTTTATATAACAGGTCATGGAAACATTGCACTATAAGTAACTCAATTGGTTTTCTTCTGCTCCAAAAATATGCTGTATTGGAGCTGCAGAAAGAGATTAATGGTATTAATGCAAAATAAGCCAATTTGTTGACTTCGTGTTTGTAATACTACTGGAAATTATGTGATAGTAACTTATGGTTTTGCATTTCCTCCATCCCTCATTTGAGAAGGCAGTCACCAGGACTATGGTTTTTTGAGAGAAGGAGGAGGAAAATGAAGAAAGATTATATTGCTGAAACAATGTTATATTACACAAATATCCATTAAGATAATATTAATTAATATAATATGTATTAATAGGGAAAAAGAGTTTAATAGATAGCCTGGGGCTCAACTGGGGACATCACAGTTCAGTACTACCATTACTGTTGCACAGTTACAGGTTTTATGGACAAAAGGTAAGAACTGGCTGATTGCATGGTACAGAATCACAGGATGGTAGGAGTTGGAAGGGACCTCTGGTGATCATCTTGTCCAACCCCCTGCTTGAGCAGGCACACCTAGAGCTGGGGGCACAAGACCACATCCAGGCGGGTTTGAATATATCCAGAGAAGGAGACTTCACAACCTCCCTGGGAAGCCTGTTCCACTGCTCTGGCACCCGCCCAGTAAAGTAGTTTTTCCTCATATTCAGGTGGAACTTCCTTTGTTCCAGTTTGTGCCCATTGCCCCTTGTCCTGTCATTGCGCATCACTGAAAAGAATCTGGCCCCAAACTCCTGACAGCCACCCTTCAGATATTTATATGCATTGATAAGATCCTCCCCCTTGGTCTTCTCTTCTCCAGGCTGAACAAACCCAGGTCTCTCAGCCTTTCCTCATGAGGAAGATGCTCCAGTCCCCTGATCATCTTGGTAGCTCTCCACTGGACTCTCTCCAGCAGTTCCCTGTCTTTCTTGAAGCCCAGAGCTGGACACAGCACTCCAGATGTGGCCTCACCAGGGCAGAGTAGAGGGGGAGGATAACCTCCCTCGCCCTGCTGGCCACACTCCTTTTAATGCACCCCAGGATACCCTTGGCCTTCTTGGCCACAAGGGCACGGTGCTGGCTCATGGTCAGCTTGCTGTCCACCGGCACCCCCCAGGACCTTCTCAGCAGAGCTGCTTTGCAGCAGGTCACCCCCAACCTGTGCTGGTGCGGGGGGTTGTTCCTCCCCAGGGGCAGGACCTTGCACTTGCTCTTGTTGAATTTCATCACGTTCCCCTCGGCCCAGCTCTCCAGCCTGTCCAGGTCTTGCTGGATGGCAGCACAGCCTTCTGGTGTATCAGCCACTCCTCCCAGCTGGGTATCATCAGCGAACTTGCTGAGGGGTCACTCTGTCCCTTCGTGCAGGTCATTGATGAATATGTTGAACAGGACTGGACCCAGCACAGAGCCCTGGGGAACACCACTAGCCACGGGCCTCCAGCCAGACTCTGCCCCCAGTCATGCCCTCACAGAATGATATGTGTTTGGTCAAGCATGATCTTCCCTTGGTGAATCCATGTGGAATACTTCTGATAACCTTCTTTTCCTCTACGTACTTGGAGATGATCTCCAGAATGAACTGTTCCACCGCCTTTCTGGGGATGGAGGTGAGGGTGACTGGCCTATAGTTTCCCAGGTCCTCCTTCTTGCTCTTTTTGAAGACTGGAGTGACACTGCCTACCCTCCAGCCTTCAGGCACCTCTCCTGTACTCCACGACCTTTCAAAGATGATGGAGAGTGGCTTAGTGACAGCATCCGCCAGCTCCCCACTCGTGGTTGCATCTCATCAGGGCCCCTGGATTTGTGAGGATCCAGTTTGCCTAAATGATCTTTAACCCAATCCTCCTCAACCAAGGGCAAGTCTTCCTTTCTCCAGATTTTCTCTCTAATCTCTGGGGGCTGGGATGCCTGAGGGCCAGCCTTAGCCGTAAAGACTGAAGCAAAGAAGGCATTCAGTAGCTCTGCCTTCTCTGCATCCTGCATCACCAGGGCAACCACCTCATTCAGCAGCATGCCCACGGTTTCCCCAGTCTTTCTTTTACTACTGATGTATTTGAAGAAGCCCTTCTTGTTATCCTGGACATCCCTTGCCAGATTCAGATCCAAGTGGGCCTTGGCCTTCCTCGTTGCATCTCTGCATACCCTGACAATGTTCCTATATACCTCCCAAGTGGCCAGTCCCTTTTCCACATACTGTAAACCTCCCTCTTCCATCTGAGTTTTTCTAGAAGCTCTTTGCTCATCCATGCGGGTCTCCTGGCTCCTTTGCTTGACTTCCCCCTCACAGGGGTGCAAACGCTCGCAACAGTGTCACCCATATTTGCCTGCTCCTTAATTTTTTCCCATAAGCTCTTGACTCGTTCTTCTTCCACCCCAAGGCAGAACTCGATACATTCCAGCTGCTTCCTCACATGAGGAGCAACTCCCTCACCTTGCCTTGCTGGCCTGACTGTCCTAAAAAGTATGTAGCAATCCATGACAGCGGTCCAGTCATGTGAGCTATCCCACCATGTCTCTGTCATTGCAATTAGATCATGGCCCTGCAACTACACACAGATATCTAGTTACTTCTATTTCCCACGCTGTGTGTATTGGTGTACAGGCATTTCAGAGAGGTAATTGAGCATGCAGGTTTCCCTGGAGGGGTGCATGTGGACCCACTATAGCCATGCACACCCTTGAGGTGGTTGGTCTTCCGATTGTCATCTTGTGAGGCAGCTAAGGCACCTTTGTTGCTGCTCTGGTTGGCCTGGCTTATTCCCCTGTTGGATGTGATGGCATTAGCGTTGCCACTTTGGACCCTGCTCTCCAAGTCCTTCAAGTTTAAAGTCTGCATACATGGTATCAACAAAGCCCTTTACTCCTGAGTGAAGACATCACCCCGTTATATTTACTGCACTGTTTCAATCTTCTGTTGTCTTGCTGTTCCTCCCTTGTCCTTTTGGACCCTGATCTAGCACGTTTTTAATTCATGTAGGCCAACTTGGCAAATAATTATCTCCTTTTTCAATTCTACACAGGTTCACAACTGGTGATGTAAGAGACAAGCTGCCTTCATGGGTCCGCCCTTATGTGAATGTTTATAACAACTTTGGGCATGCAGTCAGAAGTGTCTCCCTCTTCTTCCGTGTTGCTCAAGAAATTGTAAGTGTCTTTAAATAAATAAATAAACCCCCAACACATTTTCTTGATAGTGTTGGAAACTCGGAATACTAAGCCAGGTGAGAGATGTGATGGAGTCACTTGTCTTGTCAATTCTAAACATAGGAAGCTTTACGGGAAAGGAGATATGGCTCATCTTTCTCCAAGGGTGAGCTGGGACAGGATGTGTTGTGCAACTCATTAGTTAGATCACAAAAATAACTTCCTTTTCCAGTCCCTCCTAAATAAACATAGCTTTCATTGGACGGTATGCAAATACTGGAACTGATGTTAGTATCAAAAAGCTTTCAGGGAGAGGGTAATGTGTGTGGAAGAATCAGTCGAACCCTTCAATTTAAATCTAAGCTGGCTGGTAGAAAGAGTGAGACAAACCCATCCGTTATTAGTACAGTTCATCACTGGGTCATCTTTACTAATATGGCTTCTCTCTTAGCATTTACAAGCTCTTTTTCTCAGTAATAGTTCCTTGATTTAAAAAGTAATATTGTAAAAAGACTTTCTAATTGGCTGGAGAAAGTCATAGCAAGAAATGTGCTGGAAACCAGAATGGAGAATTCTTTGTCCTCTAAATGGAGATTAAGGTTAAAGTAAACATTTAAAATTTCGTGTACAGACTTGGACGACTTCCTGAAAGATGCTTTAACCAAATTCAAGTTGTTCAAAATAATAAGTTACAGATGATACTGGATGACTTGATGATCTTTTCTGATCATAAATGGGAGTTTCATGGTAAAAAAGAATGACAACCCAATGTGTTTTGCCAGAAGGAGCTATGTTGCAGGTATAGTGTCAGGAAGAAATCGTTCTCTAGCAGGGTGGTACCCTTTTTCTGTTACACAGGTCACTTAGTGCTAAGCTTGCTTACTACATTTCATCTACCTGTGTCACTTCCTCATTATTTGATCCTTTTTTCAAAAGCACATAAATCCAGAATGCTTAATAATTTTGCTGTCAAGGGTTATTTGGGAAAAAGGATATGTGTTTGGGTGGTTGCTGGGATTTTCAGTTGCAAAGGAAGTGGAGTGGAAGAGTAGCTTTTGCCTACTGTGAAGTTTTGTAAACTGCTTACAGATGCCTCCACCTCTGCCACAACGCCCTTCTGGTTCCCTGAGTGAAACTGATACAGCACCATCTACTTCATCTGGGCAGATACTCTCCCTGAAAAAAGCCAAAAACTTGGACGACCATGTTCCCAGTTTGAAGAAGAGAAAAGGTAGGTTTGGGTCCTCATAGATACACTTCTTTGCTTTAAGCTAAACCCAAAAAAGGAGCATGAGACTAGAAACTGGAATGGGAGAGAAAGCAGGGAGAGCTCAAAGACCAATGTGAAAGTCTGATCAGAAGGGACATAGCTCAGCATTAAAAAATGGGGGGAACCAGTTGCAACTACGGAGGAAAGAGGCAGATGAGGCATGAAAAAGTGTCCTGCAGAACAGGAGGAGTTTGGTGGAATATCATAGATTGAAAGATAAGAACTGGAAGTCTGTTTCCAACTAGGAAATATATTTTGAAGAGAACAATACTGATTTAACACAACCTACAGCTCTAAATTCTTATATTTAAAACCAAATATACCTGGATCCTGATTAGTGAGGATGGGTATTCTTGGGACCTAGGGGTGACTGTGTCTTATAGGTATTGATGCTACAAGAACTGTAGGCTTTAAAAATCCTTGTTCTGTTTAAAAACAATAAATTCTCTTTCATGCCAGCATCTCTTAAAAACAGGAACTCAGTTTTTGTGACAGCCATAGAGCTGAAGTAGTTAACACAGACCACTATTGCAGTAAGGCTTTTTATTATCGATCCTAAGCCCTTCTGAGGCTAACTATGACTGTCACTTAAAGAAAAGTTTGAGACAAGTCCACCAGGCTGTGGTAACAAATGCTTGAGCAATTTTGGAAGTGAGTAATCAAAGCAGTCTTCTTGCTAAATCATATAATGCAATTTTGCAAGATGTGGAAGATCAAATAAAACAACACATCTTTGTGGATTGCTCAGTTAAAATTTTTGAGGTATTACTAAGTCAAATAAAATATAAGAGATAATGTGGAATGTTAATTTGTCATCTGTATTATGCTGTGATGCCAGTAAATGGAGATGGAACATCCAGCCTATGCATGGAATATGAACAAGAGCTTGTCTCACCTAGAAGACAGTGTGTTGGGCTCTTGGATGCATTGGAGCGCAACGAGAAGAGCAGCGAAGATGCAGAGGAGGAAAGTGACTTGGCAGGAGAGGAAAAGGTAATGACAGTGGTGTAGCAAAATACTTGCTTATAAGTAAAAAGTTGTAGGCTCTAAAGCAAAATGAGTTTGGCATTGATTTAAGAGTACCAATTCAACAGTCTTTCAAGAAAAATTCACTGTAATCAGCACTGGTAACTGCACGTTCTCATAATTAAGCTTAATCAAAGGATTTCCTTGCCACATTCAACTAGATGACCAACAGGCACAGGCTTGTGCTGTGCTCCATAGCTGCTGACCACATAGATTCCTGGAAGTTAACCACACTCTGGAGAGTAAAGAGCTCTCAAAGAAGAGGCCAGTAGATACACAGTTCCTCCTGGGTGGAATCCGAGTCCGAGTGTCAGCACTTGGTATGTGACCAGATACTGAGTTAAAAAAAAAGAGGGTGGGGATGTTTGTGAATTAGAACTTGCACTTTCAGATGAAAATCTCGGATTTGCCTCAGAGAACGAATATTGCAGACTTACATAATGTCTTAACTGTATCAAAAATCCACTATTCCATTAAGATCAGCAAAGCTTCATCTGTGCTGTTCATTTTCTTTCCTCCTGGATTGGTATTTTTAATATATCAGTGGTTAGGCTGTGTCGTTTTTGCTTTCCTGAAATCCCTGTTAGCAGCTGTTGGTGGGATAGCTCCCTTACCTGGCAGTCATCAACACAGGTATTTTACTGCTGGCTTGCAGACTCAGTTTGGCTGATGTCTAGTGTGTGGATTCCAGGAATGCCTATAGCAACATACCTAAGCAGTTCGCTTAAGGGAAGAATGCCTAAGAGAAGTGTGGAGGTGTAAGGAGCATCTGGGGAACATCTAAGGAGGCCTAAGGGAGATAGGTGGAGACATGTACAAAACAGAGGGAATGTACAAATTTGGAGGAACGGACAAGGAGAGAGAATAGTTGACTTATGTGCAGCTGGTTGAGAAATTGACTCCATCATCCATGGGCTGTCATAGTATAGACACCAGAACTTATTCCTGGTACATCTCCAGGCACTTGGTAACTTAGCTACAGCATCTCTTTAATTCAGCTGCACTGCTTTGGGCATAGTTCAGTGTTTCCTTAAGTCAGGTAAGTTGATGGTCCTAACGGCTTGGCCGTGAGTCAGCTAGTGTTTGCTTTTTATATTCTTCATTACTACTCATTCTGTGGCTTGCAGAGAACTGCGGGATCATCCTGTGCTGCACGTAGATTGATGACCTCTGGCCCCAGAGATCTGGGGAGTGTGGTCCTGAGATGTGTAGTGCCTCTGAGGGAGCCAACTCTCACCCTGAGTCTAGTATTGAGCTGATTTTAGTGAGTGCTGGATGTGGAGTGATAATGGGGCTAGTGTGCTTCCCTATCTTTCTTCACCATCTGCCATAGTATCTGTGTTACCATTTTTTCTTTTATCAAGGTTATACTGTACCCTTGTTCCCTAAATAATGGAAATTTAGTTGTTGTCATTCTGAAACAATTTTCTTGGGTTGAAAAAGAAAAGAAGCCTTTGTAATCTCAAAAAATCAAAATACAAGAAATAGTCTTTCAATCCATTTAAAGAATGATTTGACAGTTCCCCCTAATCAGTTTTCCTTATGAGATATGCCCTATTGAAATTTGTCTTTCAGGAGCCTTATTTTTCTGGATCACGCTAATCAAGTCAGTGCCTTTACATCCAGGCTTAAGAACATGTTTTTGATCATTTTTCTGACTTATCGCATGTATCATAAATGTTTGACTTGCTGCTTATATTCCAATTCTTCATTCTGTTACATGATGCTTAAATAAAATATATTTACATGTGCACTTAAATCATGGTCAGACTTGTCTGGAAATCAGTATCCTTGCAGTATTATGAGTGCACTGAAAGTTTGTACTTCTGAGTGTGGCCAACTGACTCTACAAACTGCCAAATCTGAGGCTACTGGCTTGCGGTTTTGTTTATTTTTAATGGTGGTGTTTTAGCTGCAATTAGTTCAATTTGACTCCAAAGCTCTGTGAGCTAAATAGACGTATTTAGAAGTCACAGTGGGATACAGGGATACTGTTATGTTTCACTGGTTCCTTTCACAAATGAACAACACTATTCTGTAAATGCACTGATAGTCACGTACTTGCCATGAAATTCTTCTATTGGTCAAGAGCAAAGAAATAAATCACATACCTGCTTTCTGAACAGATGTGTAGAAACCAACTGGCAATAGGGGGCTATCCCACAGTTTCTTCTCTTTCTTAGGTGTTTGTTTTTAATGTGGTTGATACTGTCTTGATCTAATATTGGAGACTCTGCTATTGAGTAATTCCACTCCTCTTGCTTCTGCCCACTTACTTCTTTTTTGGAGCTTTGTATATACCAATAACTCCCAATCACTTGCAGTACAAGCACAATTCTTTGTTACCAGGAATGGGAGACACTAAAAAGCTTGTCAAACCACAAGTGTTTCTGTTACTGTCTCAACCTGTCTGCCCTCATATTTTCTACGAGACTGGTTAGGTTTGCCTTCTCAGTACCCCAAGAAAAACCCTCATATAGGTTTTCTTCAGAAGAGAAGTACTTCCAGGCAGGAAAGTGAAGGGTCATGTGAGTCCTCAGTTACACACAGGTATGTGTACACTCGCAGGGCTACCTGGAAACAGCTAGCTGTAAGTCCAGCTTTGCGTAATCAGAAATTTACATTGTCAAGACCAACTTTGTTTTTAATTTCCTCTGTTTTGGTCTGTCTTCCTCAATTGTCCAATAAGTGATTACCTTCTAGAAACCAGTATGTGTCCCAGGCTCTCTTGCAGTAATTTAGGTTGACTTGTTTCACTTTTTAAAATGGTGTCACAAACTGGGTTAATAAGCTTTACTGCTGGAAATGGCTAAATTAAAGGGTCAGTAACTTTGAAGAAGCATTTTTTTGACTTTTGTTCTTTTCTTTTAATCTTCACAGGCACAATGTCTGTCAACACTTTCCCTTCAGTATGAGAAGAGGTTAACAGATGAGCAGAAAGGAGGAAGGAAGAAAATAAAGCTAATCAGCAACACAGTGTGTATTTTCATGCGTCTGTGCCATCCCTTTGATCTGCACTCTGCTTTAATTTGAATTGAAAATTTCTGGGTAGACAGATGACTGATGCCAGAACAATTAGGTTTTTTTCTCCAAATTGTAAATATTCATCAATGCACATCTGAAATCTAGTTCATAAAATCTTAGAATTTGCACAAGGTTGGAGAAGACCTCTAAGATCATCAAGTCCAACCATCAACCCAACACCACCCTGGCCTCCTAACCCATGCTCTGAAGTGCGATGTTTTTCAAATGCCTCCAGGGATGGTGACTCCCCCACCTCTCTGGGCAGCCTGTTCCAATGCCTGACCACTCTTTCAGTGAAGACATTTTTCCTAATATCCAATCTAAACCTCCCCTGACGCAGCTTGAGGCCGTTTCCTCTTGTCCTATTGCTAGTAACTTGGGAGAAGAGACCAACACCCACCTCGCTGCAACCTCCTTTTAGGTAGTTGTAGAGAGGGATAAGGTCTCCCCTCAGCCTCCTCTTCTCCAAGCTAAACATCCTCAGCTCCCTCAGCTGCTCCTCATCAGACTTGTTCTCCAGACCCTTCACCAGCTTCACCCCCCTTCTCTGGGCACGGTCCAGCACCTCAGTGTCCTTGTAGTGAGCGACCAAAACTGAACACAAGATTTGAGGTGTGGCCTCACCAGTACCAACTGAGTACAGGGGCATCATCCCTGCCCTGCTCCTGCTGGCCACACTCTTCCTGATACAAGCCAGATGCTGTTGGCCTCCTTGGCCACCTGGGCACTGCTGGCTCATGGCCAGCCGGCTGTCAGCCAGCACCTCCAGGTCCTTCTCCACAGCTTTCCAGCCGCTCTTCCCCAAGCCTGTAGCATTGCATGGGGTTGTTGTGACCCAAGTGCAGGACCTGGCACTTGGCCTAGTTAAACCTCACACAACTGGCCTCGGCCCATTGATCCAACCCTGTCCAGACCCCTCTGCAGAGCCTTCCTACTCTCAAACAGTTTGACGCTCCTACCCCATTTGGTGCCATCTGCAAACTTATTGAGGGTGCACTCAATCCTCTCGTCCAGATCATTAATAAAGATATTAAATGTGACTGGCCCCAAAACTGAGCCCTGGGATATGGCTTGTGACCAGCTGCCAACTAGATTTAGCTCCGTTCACCACAGCTCTCTGGGCTCGGCCATCCAGCCACTTTTTTACCCAGCAAAGAGTACACCTGTCTAAGCCATGAGCTGCTGCTTCTCTAGGAGGATGCTGTGGGAGACAGTGTCAAAGGCTTTTCTAAAGTCCAGGTAGACAATATCCACAGCCTTTCCCTCATCCCTTAGGCGGGTCACCTGGTCATAGAAGGAGATCAGGTTGGACAGGTAGGACCTGCCTTTCATGAAGCCGTGCTGCCTGGGCCTGATTCCCTTGGTTGTCCCACGCATTCCTGGTGAAGTACACTGAAGATGAGCCAGCCACTCCATAATCTTCCCCAGTACCGAGGTCAGGCTGACAGGTCTGTAGTTCCTTAGATCTTCCTTCTGGCCCTTCTTGTAGACAGGTGTCACATCAGCAAGGCTTCAGTTGTCTGGGACCTCCCCTGTTAACTAGGACTGTTGATAAATGATGGAGAGCAGCTTGGCAAGCTCCTCTGCCAGCTCCCACCGTACTCTTGGGTGGATCCCATCTGGCCCCCTAGACTCGTGAGTGTGAAGCACAGGTCCAGGTAGGGTTAGTAGGTGAAAAGAATTGTTTTCTGGCATTGACTACCTTGTGAACATCTCCCATTTACCAGGTGTGGTAGCTGGTTTCATTCTTTTTGATTAGAATAGAATAATTCAGTTGGAAGGGGCCTACAATGGTCATCTAGTCCAGCTGCTGGTAGAGCCTCAGATGGTATAACTGACCAGTTTTGGGTAGGCAGACACATCCTAACCACACCTGTGGTGGGTCATTGTTATGTGTTATGTTTGCAGCTGTGCATTATTGTTTTGCACTGTCTCCAAACTCAGTTAACTCATTATGCAGCTAATTGCTTAAGAGTCATGATAAATTCATGAGAATCCCCTGGGTGATTGTGTGTGTCAGTAGTTGTCTAAGGTATCGTCCGATCTGGGTACTGTCTGTCTGCCTCCCAAGTCACCTAGCAAATGAAACTGCTAAAAGTAGTTGCAGATCCTGAAGCCAATAATATCCAGGGTATGAGGAAGGGAGCAGGTTCATTGCAGAAGGTTGTGTTTGCAGTTTGTTGCTATCTGATGTCATGATGAGTCAGCCTAGCCCTCAAGGTTTGGGGTGCATATCATTTCTCTTATTAAGCCTTCTCCTAAGAATAGAATTGTGCAACGAGACTTGGCTGCCTTCTCTAGGAATATTCCTCTGAAGCAGTCAGTTTTGTCAGTAGACAAGGTGAATAGTGTCACTGCTCTCATGTGAGGGAATAAATGCTCATAGATGTTGCAAGGATGAATGTTTTAGAAATAGATATAATAATCATTTAGGGATATTAACAATATCTTTGTGCCTCGGGATTGCTCCAGTGACACTGGTTTTTGTCATGAAGACATGTGACAAGGATCCAACATCTTACGTGTTCAAAGTATGTGAGCACATTGTAATGTACAGTCACTGTCTTAAAGGAGGGGTTGTTCTGAATCTTCTTCAAGTTCTTCCCACTTGTGATTATAAAAGAATGTTTCCCAGCACGAGAGGGTAATCTAGCTTGCTCAGCTGTATAGTGTGCTCAAGAAATGTCTTAGAGAAGCCAAAATGCTTGAACACCTTCCATTCTTTGTGTCTCCTGCTTGAGTTGTATGTTTTTTAGTTAATTGGATGTTTCCAGGAGGTAGACCAGTTAGATTTGTGTTTGTTCTGTGGCACTGAAGTTGTTTTGTTTTTTCAAGAAATAACACATGGATACTACGGTGACTACCATAATTGCAGAGGACAGTCAACAGTTGAAAGCATTCATTGTTCTATGTGCTGGTGGAATTGTAAATATATTGCTTCTATCTGAATTCATGTGAGAGTAACTGCTCAAGTCATACCATTTACTGAAAAGTCTTCCTGTCTTTGCAGCAAGCTGATAAAAAAGCAGACCTGACAGAGCCGAAGAAGGCCCGAGCTACGTTGTACATCGCAACAGTGAAGGAGACCCTAAGCCAACAGAACTATGATCTCTTTTCTAAGGCTCTTCAGCACTACAAGAAGACAGATGACTTCCATGCTATGTTATCTCAAATGAGCTCCCTCTTTATAGAGGATGAAAAAAAGCATATCTTGTTACGAGGTATGACAACTTCCCTAGAATATTTATATGACGTGACCGTTGTCTTTTAAATAGACTTGGGTATTTCAGAGGTAAGTGTTTTGTGTTTGAGGTACAGGTCAACGAGGATACTCATCATTAACATTCATCAGTTTATATCCCCAGATCACACAGAAAATGTTCTCAATCTCATTATCATATGTTAGTTTGTATCTTGACATGCCTGAAAAAAATCACATTCCATGGAAGTTTGTGTTACTTTAAACTTTGCCTGAAAGTAGCATAGCTTATTCCCTTTGATTTAGAAGGTAGGATCAAGAGTGTGGTTGTGCGAGTTGGGTATATCCATTCATAAGGGTTCAGTGTTAAAGCAATAAATAAGTAGACAGAATATCTAGAGAAAATTTCTATTTAAATAATGGTGAGTATAAAGCAAGTGATTTGGGCAAGTATGGATAATTTACTGATTTAGCTGGTATTTTCTTGACTTTAACAACTGCATTGACAGGAACTGGACTCCCACCAACACTTCTTCTAGTTTAGCAATGTTTTCTTTGTGAGTTTTCCTTTCCCTCTCAACTTGTGAGTAAATGGGCAGATTTTTCTCTGACTTCTTTAATCTACTCAAATAAAAGAAGTATAGTTATTCATCTTGTAAATTGTTTAAGGTTAAGGAATGGAAGGCTCAGTATGAGCACTTAGTACTGATAGTAGCTACAATCTGTTTCCCAATTTCTGATCTTACTGTATAAATAAGAAAATATTTGATTGCCAAGTTAAGGCCTAAGTCTAGTTTTCAAAAGTGACAGGCACCTGAACCGTAAAGTTCATTTGATGTTTAGGCTTTTGGTTGGCAAGCATTTTATGGTAAGTAAGACAAGGTGTAAAATTTACAGTATATCAGTGTCACAAAGGAGTGATTTAGATTGCTTAAGGAATCACTGTCAAAGGTATTAGCAAACGTGGTTTTAATATGATATTGTGAAAGTGCAACTTAACAAAGTTTGATGCCAGGTTTCACTTTATTACTGCATAGAAGAAACATACAAAGGAAAATTGAGTTACACTCGAGTTAGAATGATTCACAAAGAGACCAGGGACGTAAAGGGTAAGGAGGACCCTCCTGCTGAGTCACAAGGTTCAGAGTGGACCCCCTTGCTTTCTGAGCATCTCAGAGAAAAGTCTGGGTGCGGCTAGGTCCAAATCTAGTCTCAGACTGGTCAATGGTTTATGTCTAAGGGATTATATATGTAATGCTTCATTAGCATCAATTCAGCATGCAATCAAAGTTACCAAGACAAAATCAAAATCACTGTAGTACAGGGTTATGCGTGATATCGGTCACTTATCAACGATCTGCCATTGGTAAAAGGTCTCTCTGCCTCGAGGAGCAACCTTGAGAGGTGTCCCAGCTCAAGGGGAGATCACCACCATGCAGCCATGCTGCCTAGGAGGGAGGGCTCAGAGAAGTCTCACTCAGACTGTTTTATTTATGGAATAAAGTCATTGGTTTGTAGTCAAATTACATGCGATGGGAATGGTATGCATGAGACCCCCTGTGCGCGCAACTTTCATGATAAATGAGCCTTGGAAAAGCCACCTGCTGTTCACGTGTTAATCGCATGATCAGTGTTCCAAGCTCATAATGCATCGATGACCACTGTGTCACTCAGCTTCATTGTGGGTTTTCAGAGAGCAGATTGATTCTTGGCCCATTAATGGCTCAGACCTTTACCTCCTTTGGAGCCTGTACCAAACTACCACTAGTTTAGTTAAAGGGTCAAGTGCATCCGTCACAATCAGTTACTCAAAGTGTCAGCCTGGCAGATACTTTGACCCCACAGTTTGTGAGGAGACCTTTTGCTTCAAGTACCCGTTTCACCAAGAGGTAAGCTACTTCATATCTACAGTGAAAAAATTAGTTATTACCTACCGATAATAATATTGCTGGAAGTTTGCATGATAGCTGACCTTTGTGTAACTTTTAAGTGTGCTTATTTTATAAATATTAGATCACATATATTTTAAGTTATTTAGCAGCACTTTAACTTCATATTACCTAACCTAGAAGTCCTGCCATTGTAGGTTTCTGTGGCATTTAATACCTGTTGTGGACTGATTTTTCTTCCCCCCCTGCCCCCCTTCTCTCTCTCTAATGAAAGAATTTTACCAGTTTGTTCGACCTCAACATAAAAAACAGTTTGATGAAGCATGTTGCAATCTGACTGGAGTGGGCTGTGGCTACAAACCTGAGCACAGCCTCCTGCGGGAGGAGAGAGAGATACTGGCCAAGAAAATAGGTGAGGAGCTTGTTTCAGCGCTGTGCAGGCAGTTGTATCGTTAGAAATATAGGGGTGGAAAGCAATTTAGTTTAATCAATATTGAGCTAAGTCTCTGCTCTGCATGGGCCTCTTTCCTGCCTTCCCATAAGCATATATAGATGCCTGAGTATTAGTTACTGCATAGTTAGTAATGATGCTATTTTATTTCAAAAGATTTTACAGCTCTATTTAAATCTTAGTCTGTGGGTTTAAAAACTTTGTGTGTATTCCTCTGTCACCTTTGCTACCCACCTAGTGCCACCAGAAGAGTGTATAGAAGGTAATCATGTCCTCACAGAGCTTGTGAAACCTTTGAAACTCTGGAACACTGAAGTCCTAAAATGAGCAGAGTGTTAGCTCATCCCCTCCTATCAGAGAAATAAATCTACATCTTCAGGTGTTTTCAGCATAGAATGGCATACTTCAAAATGCACCATTCTATGTTCGTTCTTCCCTAAGTTCACTGTTAATGGACTGGTTTGATTTAACAGAAGAAAAACACAGTCAGCAGAAAACAGCATTCTCAAGGGACTCATGCACTCAGCTAAACTCTGGGCTTCACTTGAACCAGGGAGGATTCCACCTGACAACAGGACTGAATGGTGCAGGTACACTTCATGTTAAATAAAAACACAGTCCCAAGGTAATACATGTTATGTTTCATTTTGTCACTGACTAGATTCTCCTGGTGGGAACCAATGTTTTTTGTGTTCACCTAGCCCAGTGGCTCGCTATCTGTAGGTAGGAGTGATGGTAATTCAGAATTTTCAGTAAGGATTGTACAAAATGAAATACAAAAGCCCATAAACTAAATCAAGGTGGATATGAAAGAAACCAGCTAAAGGCAGAGATTTGCATTGGAGACTGACTTGGCATATGTTAGTGAGAGAAAGGGTGAGTTGAGTACAAGACTGCTCGGCTTCCTGTTTGTGCAGGGTTCATGAAAGAGAGCTGTTTAAAGAATGCAATTTTAGATTAGGTCAATATGAGCCCAGGTATGAAGAAGAAAACAGTTCCTCTTTTGTTATTGGTAATGTGTATACTCCTCATGTAGACAGTCTGGGTTTTTTCTGAAGAAACCGAGACTAACAAATGTGTTCTTACAATTGCACATAACCTTTCTATGCATCCCTCTAATCTTGTACCGTCCAGTATTTATCTTTGGAGTCAAAGGCTCGGTTACACTTTGATTACAGATCTTCCTGAGAACAGCAGGGAATTTTTTGTATTTCTCACAAGGAAATGAGTAGGATAGTTGGACAGCTTAGAAGTGTTTCTTTAGAAGGTAAAGAATAGTCAAAGGCTAATCCTTTCTATATAAAAATAAATAAATAAATAACCAATGTTTCCTGGAAGGCTTTAAAAGCTTTTCTTGTATGAAGCCATGTTGTTTCTTTTGATTTGTTTTGTATCTTAAGAACACTTGAACAAAACACAGTCTTTGATAATTATTTTGTCCTGAGGTCCATAAGATTGCTCTTGACAGAAACTTGTTTCCACTAAAAGCAATTGAGAAAATAATAGCAATAAATGCATGTATTATTTCTGTTGCTCACTCCTTAAATACAGTTTGCTCCTGTGAAAGTGTCAGAAAACCATATGATATGCAATAAAAGGTACTGATTATAAAATTCACACCCATGTTTTTCCCCTTTCAGGAAATTGAACTAAGCCCATTTTTTAAAGCTTCATAAAAGTTCTCTAGTGGAGAATAAAAATCGAATATGAAAGGATATGGCTGGTTAATTTAAATCAGTTTCTTATCACATACCTTATCCATATTTGCATGCCTGTAATATGCAAAACAGAACTTTTTCCTCTAAAACATGAGAAATCAAAGACTGACGTTTTGAAGAGAAGCCCACTCGGAGTTTAGCAGGAAGCTCCTAGCTCTTGTGCTATCTTGTGTGTTATTTCAGGTTAGTTATTCTTTTCTGACATTATGTTTTCCTGTTGGGACACACACACGCATGTGTGCGTTTTCTCCTTTTATTAATAAGGGGTGAGAGACCTATTCTTTAAATCTGCTCTCAATGGTTTACTTGCCCATATGTCAGGCCAGCATAGTTGGTTAAGCCATCTGTTTAAAATGCTTCTACTCCTTCAGTGTAGCACAAAGCCTGATTTAGTGCTGACCTCCATGCACAGTGTCTTCTGTGACATGTTTTTCCCATTCCCTAGTGACCATCTGGCCCGTTTGTCCATTTAAAAGATTAAAGAAAAACGCAGGAGATGCTAAAAGTCATCCCCAGAATTAATTTGCTCAGTTGCCATTTCCAGGAGCAGGTCTTGGCTCTGCCCAAGGCCATGCCAGAGGGAGGTGTGTGGCTGTGCAGGCAGTGTAGGCAGTGTCAGCTTTACCACTTTGAAGTAGTCCAGGAACGCCCTTCTGAATGAAAAGCGAAGTTGATACAAAGGAGTGACCTGTTTGTCTCTGTTCCTCCCCAAGACCTGCTCACATGGGTTCTTTGTCTCTCAGGGCAGAATGCCAGTGGAGCTCCAAGGAAGGACACTGAGAAAGCTTCAAGTTCTAAGAAAGATCACCACCAGGTCCTCAGGGCTACCTATCTCAACGATGTGAAAAGGGCTTTGAACAAAAGCACTTACAGCCGTTTCTATGAAGCGTTGTTAGCTTACAAGAAGACAGATGATTATGATGCTATGGTATCAGTGATAGCAGCCCTCACCACTGAGAGGCCAGAAGACTTTCATCTCCTACAAAGTAAGGGATTTTTTCTTTATATCACTTTTATTTAGTTGAAAAGAAGATGTAGGTGCTGTGATTTCATGAGAGCAATAACCTTTCACTTGGTCATTTTGCAAATTCTCCACTGTTGGCAAAAAGTTTTAGCATTGGTAAACTTCTCCTCTCCCATGTTTTGGTTTAGCAAACCAGATAAATGGACCAACAGGAAAGATGTGTTAAATGAACATCAGTCAGAGAGCAAAAACTGTCAAGGTTATAAAATGTTACCGCAATTTGTTCAGTTAGAAATTGTCCATTAAAGACATTCGATAAGATCTTAGTAATTCCAGTCCTAACCTTCAGTCAAATGATTTCATTACTTTTTTTCTCCTCAATTACTACAAGTGATTGCTCTTTAGAAAAGCCAGTGCTGACTATTGCACTGACTCAACTTTGTTCTCCTGACCATTGATTGCTCTACAGGTGCTAAGCCCTTAGATCACTTCCATGTTTTGGGATAAGCAATCACACTATTGATTCGCTATTCTTCTACAGAGCTTTATCTGGGGATAACTGAAACTGTGTCATAATTTAGTGTCCATATAATTCATAATAATATTCTAGAAATTTCAAGCTGATATTTATTTTCTCAGAAGTGGCTTATTTTAGGGTTTTTTCCTTTCATGGGTTTAATGATGAAAGGATTTAGGAATCTACAAGTTTTCAAAATTTGAAATTGGGCTTTGTTGTTTAAAAAAAGAATGAAGGGGAGAAAAAAAAAAAGAAGAAAAGGGACTGTATGCTGGTCTTGATTGCCTTGATGGAGACATCTTGTCTTGTGCTAGGTAACACCTCAGTTCTACTGCCTCCCATGTCTCTCGTGTGAACCCCTCTGCAGGAAATGACACATACAGTGTATGCTTGGAAATGCCGGTGTAGTTTTGTTTGTTGTCTTTAAGGAATAACAATAAGTATTCCATTGACCTTGAATAGATGCCATGGTCTCCAAATTTTTAGAAAATAATTTTTTTCTGGTTCATTAACTAGTCAGATTAGTCTTGACAAAGTGAAGAGTAGGAGGGAAATGAACCCTGTGGCACTGTGACTCATAATCTCCCCCTGAGCATTCTTTCTCACAGAGAGTCAGTGTCTTTTCTAAGCAAATGTTTTGACCTCAAAGGAGTTTGTGGCAGAATTGTCTGTGCTTGGCAGTAAGTCGTAATTGGGATTCTTTAGAATTTCTGTATATGTGTTGTGAATCCTTGTCAACCAAACATCAAGAAAAGATGTCCTTTTTGAGACAGTCTCTTCAGATACTGCGTATATACCTGATTTCCCTAGATCAGTTGTCATGTGAAGGGCTGGATCAGGTGTTTATGCTTAGTTGGAGAGAACGGAAGAATTTCAAGTTAAGCTGAGATTTATTTCAATACTGAATACTCACCTATCTTGTCAAGGAAAATCCCATCATTATAAAATCAACAGAAGCATCAAGTGTTCCACCCACCTGAAGATACTCTGAGGAACATGGCTGATATTGTTCAGCTTCCAAAGAACTCCCCTCCAAAGCAAGGAGGCTTCCATGGTCAGGCATTTAATTTCCTATGCATTTGACTGTGTTTTCTTTTGGACAGGGTTTTACATGTTTGTCCGTCCTCATCACAAAGAGCAGTTCAAACAGATGTGTAAGGAGTTGACTGGAATGGTCTGTGGCGAGGGAGAGAAAAAATTGCAACAGCAGGCGCAAGGTGAAGGGAGCCCCCTGAGGTTGGAGAGCTGGTGCACTAAAGGAGAAGACAGCCACATACAAGGTTGGGAATGAACATTTGCCTGAAATTTAGAATCTTATTTAATATTATGACGGGTAGCGTCCAACAGCCTTAGCTGTGGGCTGGGGCCTCCCTGCACTAGGCGTGTAAAGGAAGATCAAAGCAATTGGCCACGTCCAAACTGCGTTAAAAAAAAGTGTAAGACAAAAGGCAATGTGAGATGGGGAAGTGCAAGGAAACAAAGAAGATGGCACTATAATTTTCATCTTAAATTGTTAAGTGGGTTAGGGGTGAAGGGAAAATTTTTGATCTAAGTGGTGTGGGGGCATAAGCAGATTAAGATCCATTGCACCTAGAAGAATTTGCCACAGAACTATTTCAATATAAAGGGCTTTCAGTAATAATGTGTGTTAGTATCAGAAACTTCTGTTAACAAGCAGTATGGCATTAAAAATAGTTATTCAAATAGTTTTATTTTTCTTATACGTTAAGAATTTACTGAACTTACTGCTAATTGTGTTTTGCAGAGTGTGTGCATTGTGTTCTGTATTATACTGTTTCATATGCTCGGGCTTTTTAAGTGCGTTTTTTGTTTTGTGTTTTTTTTAATAACCAGATGCAGCCACTTCTAAGGGTGAGGCGCCAGAGAAAATTCAGAGAAAGATTTCCGCCTTCTGCTTTAACCAGAAAAGCAAACTTGAATTGCCAATAACCAAAATATCAAAAGAAACCAGTAACGTGAGAGCACCCACGGGCTCTGGAGCTGTGCCTATATTTCCCTTAGAGATGGAGCCAGAGTGTGGTAGGTATAGGTGAGATTTTGGATGCAATTCTCTAATAGTCAGTAATAAAGGTAAGTTATAGAAATGAGAACTGCACTGATCATCTGTTAAATGATGACTGGTTCATGCCAATATTTGCTCAGGTACAATAACGATTAGTTCAGTTTGCTAAGTAGAATTTGTACTTTCTGACACGTGCATATGGTCTCTTAATTCTCTGAAAGTACTTAATTGTCTTTATCACAATGATGTAATAGTTTCTTGAGAACTTATGGATTTTTCTTGACAACTTCCTTGTAAAGCAGGGATAACCTCAGTTTCTAAAGGGAGATCAGAAGCACCAAGAGGCTGAGTGAGATCATGTGAAAGAAGTAATGTAACAGGGCCAGGTATTGCACTATTAAGCCAGTTCATAAAGCTCATGGTCATTGTTTTCTGGACTGCACCAGAAGCATGTATACATGAGAGTTTTACAGGTGATTACTGGTATTTAGTAATCTCCTCCCTCTTTCTCTCTCCCGCTCTCTCCCCACCTCTCCCTCTCTCTGTTCTAGGAAGATTCCAGTGCTCTAACTGCAAATTTGAGGATGATGTGCCTTATAAATGTCCATTATGTGACTTCACTTGCTGCAAAACATGCTGGGAGCAGTTCTTAAAGGTTATCGTGTTTACTGGTTTCAGTTTTTCCTGAAATGGCCCGTGAATTTTGTGCTTTTCAGGAGAACCATGTGGACAGCCGTGGAAACAGAATTTCTCTGTTTACGGAGAGAGCACCTAAATCCTAATGGAAGATCTACCATTTCATTGCTTTCCATATTCTGCAGTGTGATTGGAGGCAGACCTCTGCCTTATGCTGACTTTTTTTACACCTTTGCAGCTCCTTCTGAGCTTCCTCCAAATGTTTTCCCATCTAAAGCTATGCAGGCAACAAGCTGTGGAGTCAACTTGAAAAGTTTGGGGTTTTTTTCTACACCTGAGCCTTTATTTTAATTTTTTTTCTTGCTTATTTTCATAATTTTCCCCATCTGAAAACCTACTCAAAAGCAGTATCACGAGATGAGGCAAATTCATGCTCGAATATGCTGTGTTATTCTGTCCTTTGGTTTCCCTGGCTGAGTAAATTGGTCATTGAAATTCTTTAGGTAAGAGAATGTAGCTGATCCCACAGTGCACGTGTCTGGTAGCATCTTACCTAACATGTGATTCGTCAGCCTGGTATTAATAATCTGTGACCCTGGGCATGGAAGGCTAATACAAGAGTTGAGTGGTTTCTAAACATTTATAGGTGATGAAGAAGGCTGCTAATCAATGTCCTACCTGAAAACAGTACAGAAGGAAAAGAAATTTCTTCAAGCTGTGAATCTATAAGCAAGTACAAAATCATCAGTTATTCTAAGTTCCAGAGGAAGGTCTCTTTCTCAGGAAGAAGGCACTGAATTACGTCAGCTCAGTGTAGAAAATAAACAGCATCCTAACATCCAAATAAAATATAATGACCAAGACAAACTTGGTCCAAGAGGAATATAGAATAATGTCCAGAATTACATTCTCAGACATGTATCTTCTAGAGGGAATTCAGAATAGCCGTTCAACTAAATTTCATCCTCAGTCTGCTATGCCATATTTCTTTAAAAATATTAAAATCCAAAAATATTGGATTATAAGGAATATATGTAAGAAAGTACTAGAAAGCCAAAGTGTTTCCTGCTGATTGGGCAGTCAAACCAGTTGCCTTGAACAGGCATTACCACTGAATACTCAATTGTTCCTTTTATGCCAAAGTGTAATGGGGAAGATGATCTGACAGTCAGCGTGCTCCACTTCTGAAAAGACTCCAGGAAAGTCGTGACAAGAATTTTGCCAGCATGTGTTTATGATCTCTACTGCTTGAGACTTGAGTTGGTTAAGGAACAGAACGAGCTCCCTGGAGAGTTGGTTGGGTTTTTTTTTTGGTTAGACAAACATTTATTATCACACTGGGAGATTATGTTATCTCAGACCATAAATTTTTATGTTATGAATGTCTGGAGAAAATCTCTCTCCTTTGCCAGTAAGATGTAACTTGTAATTGTTGTTTTGTCAGCTTAAGAATCCACAAAATTACAACTGGTGTATATTGAGAAATTTTACTGCCATGTTCTTTTTTTTTTTTCTTGAAATTACTGGTTCTGGGTGTTTCTCCGTAATCCCCAAGTTAATATGCATTTTCATAGCTCACAGATAAATCAGAGAATTTGCTCATCCTCAGGTTTTTTTAATTACTCCTTTTTCTGGTTGCTCCTCTCTTAGAATGGGGATTAAAATAGCCTGGTCGACTGGATCGGACTGTATTTCAGATTCAGGTACATCCAGAGGAGGGCAGCAAAGCTGGTGGAAGGGCTGGAAGGCACGTCCTATAAGGAGCAGCTGAGGACTTTGGGTTTGTCTGGTTTGGAGAAAGAAGGCTGAGGAGCGACCTCATTCCTCTCCACAGCTTCCCGAGGAGGGGACGTAGAGAGGGAAGTGCTGATCGCTTCTCCCTGGCATCCAGTGGCAGGACGCATGGGAGCGGTTCAAAGCTGTGTCAGGGGAGGTTCAGACTAGATATTAGGAAACATTTATTTACCAAGAGGGTGGTCAAACACTGGAACAGGCTACCTAGGGAGGTGGTCAATGCCCCAGTGCCCTTAATAATATGCTTTAACTTTTGTTCAGTCCTGAAATGGTCAGGCAGTTGGACTAGATGATCACTGTAGGTCCCTTCCACTGTAGCAGAACTGGAACTGTTCTTTCTGTTCTATTCAGATACACAATACAAAGCCATGTTTGAGGAAATGAGTCATTGCCCATGGGTCATTAGTTATTAATGACTTCCATATTTCCACTTACCTGAATAATCTTGCAAGTAACAGTGAAACTTCATCCCACATTGTACCAGGTGATGGCAGGGGGAGAAAATATCTGTTTTTCTTGGCAAGATGAATCAGAGGTTTGCTTTGTCGTAGCACACCACAGCTGTATGAGATGAATAGTCTTATACTTTGTAAAGATCAGGAAAGACAGATACCGTTTGAAGCAAGTAATCAGAACCTAATAGCAGGCATACTGAGTCAGAGTAAATGTCTACCCAACCCAGCATTCTGTCTCTGACAGTGGCCATAAAAGGATGGCTAGGAAAGGATAAAGAACGTGGCAGACACATGAGGGATGATTCTTGCACGAAATCTCTCAGCCCCAAAGCTATTTGCAGCACAAGAACTCCTTGAACCAAAGGTTGCTTCTGTATATTAAGAAACCTCTGATGCCTTTCCATCACATCATCCAATTCCCTTTGAACGCAAATAAACTTGTCATCCATGTCCTACAGTAAGCACTTCCACAGCTTAGCCAAATGTTATGTGAAGAACCATCTCATTTTTTTTGTTGCTGTCACTTTGATCCTGCCTCTTGCTAGTTCAGTTTAATGCCTGGCTTGTTTAAAAAGGACAAATAAAATATTCTTCCAGTTCTCAGGAAAATACATCATGAATATCCTGTCCTTCGTAAGTGCACCTTTGAAGTCTTTCTACATGCACCAACAGCGTGATCCATTTGCCTCCTCCATAGACAACATAAATCAAAGTCCTCTTCTTTTTTTTTCTTGCTCTGAACAACAAACTTTTGGGTGTGGGGGATGTAAGAAGCATCTTCTCACCAGCTGAGGCCTTTTGCTCTACTGTTCAAGTACCCCTCAAGGCTCAGGACAGCTGACTTTCTGTAGTCTTTGTTATGGAGAACATGAAACTCCATGGTCCTGTCACCTTTTCTTACCTTACTTATGGCACACCTTTCTAGCGATGGATGGTTCTCAATATACAGTAATGTTAGCTTGTTCATGATACAATTCAAGTGTAGTTTGGTTAATGAAAAGTCAAATAGCTTGTAGTTTGGGATATTATTGAGGACTGTTGGCGACACAATTCTCCCAGTGATGAGGCAGAACTGTTCTCTGCTAGTCATGCAGATGAGAAGGAAAAACAGCTTGGTGGAGAACAGAGGGCTGCAAACAGGAAGATTATTCCACGTTTCTCTGAAACAAATCCCAGAGGAACCATCTCCTAACATTTCTATCCGCGTTCCCACCCATGTGTTGGTTCATTGTACAGCCAATTGATTCCATTCGTGGCAAGAGGTGTGTTTGTGATAGAGGTACCCTTACCAGCAGGAAATGAGCAACCATGTTTGTGTCTCAGCTCTAAAGTCTCATCAGATGGCATTGGGCTTTGTCACCACCGAAAGGGCTGGATTTGAAAACTCATCTTTTTACTTCGCTAACAAGTTACTCACGATGTTTCTTCAGCTCAGAAGCACTTTGGTGCATGTTGTCCTATGAGGAAGTGACTAACAGCCTATCGTTCAAAATGCAATGACTTGCTTTTTGTAAATAGTGATATCTTTTCCAATTTGTTATTTTACTGAAATAGCTTAGTGGGGAGAGGCAGTGAATAATTTTGGAACATTTTTGAAGCTTTTGGAGAAGTAGACAGAACTCCCTGCAGCTTGGAGGGGTGTTAGAGGGATGAGTGCCAGTGCATGTTGGGTGATTTTCAGTGCATTAGGGGATGCCTTG
The DNA here is from genome assembly GCF_963921805.1 of Phalacrocorax carbo. NCBI lineage: Eukaryota > Metazoa > Chordata > Aves > Suliformes > Phalacrocoracidae > Phalacrocorax > Phalacrocorax carbo. The sequence continues at coordinate 8,584,054 of NC_087526.1, read as the reverse complement.
CAGAGGCTCTGCCAATATACGCTGCTTTTGGTTTTAGTTTTCTATGCAGAGATCTATTGCTGCTTTTCAATGTTTAAATGCATCATTTATTCACTCTTCTTGCAGGTAGTTTAGAGAGACTGAATTATTGTCATTTGGACTATCTGTAACACGGGCAAATAATATAAGATTTCACAATTATATATTATGCTTAAAATTTTCAGAGTTCTTTGACAAATCACTGACTACTGGGAGGTAAAGTGAGTTTTCCTCTCCCCCTCCACTTATGGTATTTCAATTAATGTTTCTAGAATCAAAGTACTAGTGCCCAAACCTACTTTACAGCCTACATCTTTTGTTACAATGATTAACCTCCATACTGTAGGGAAGCCTGCACAGTGCCGCTGATGTAGGTAACCATCATTTTAACCCGCTGAGCTGGCAATTTTCTCATAAAGGTTAATTTAAAAAAAAAATTTTTACTATCTCACTTTTGAAATTAGAGCATTTTAGTTTTATTAGTAATTTGCAAGATATAAAAAGAACAGTTGGGGTTCATCTGTAGGTCAATTGGTGAAAGACCAGACTTTAAAATTTAAGATTAGTGAAGAAGCCAGCTGAAACCTGGGTGGAGGAACGTTGCCTCGTACCCAGTCTTCTGCTGTTAACCGAGAAAGGTGTGTGGTGGGTATGAAGAAATATATGTACTTGGTTCCCCTGCAAAACTTGTGGTCATGACCACATGTATCACCGATGTCTTGGGAAGCCCAGGAGATCACTTCCTTCTCATCTGTGCGAGAGGAGGCAGGAGTTCAGGGAACTCATCAGCCATCTTACAGGATTTTACTAATAACGAGTACATCTATACTTCACAACAGCTCTTGCAGGCTCTGTATTTCCTCGTTCCTGTATTTTAGCCTTCCAGATATGTCATAGCTGTAATTAATCTGAGACAACTGCTGTAAAGTTGTAGCTACTTCACTGGAAGGCTTGCTTTTTCTTCCTTTTATTACTAGCAGTTAAGTAATTGACTGCACGGTAACACTGCATTTAAAAATAGTAGATACTATCTCTGGGGGACTGTCAAATTACTAGTGTGGCTTATAGTTCATATTGGACAATAACAGACTTGATAGAGAAATTTAATATATTATCTATGTATTTTGTTCATTTATTTATATAGGTGAGGAAGAAGTGCCCAGAGTGTCACAGTGATGTAAAGAAGCAGCGATTAATCCAAGTTTTCTTCTGGTCATAATCTCACCGACAGAAAGGGCAAGTACTTTGTATCAGCAGAAAGCAGTCACTGCACTCTGGCTTTTGACCTGAATGGAAGCAGGATGAAGGTTCATTTAAATATCTTTGATCCTTGGTTCTGGATTACATGCGTGCCCCAGCACGTATCATTTCTTCCTACAAAGGTGATCAAGTCTGAAAGGTCTCTGTCCTTCACCACTGGCAGGAGACAAAGCAGGATATTGTCTTCTGTTGGAACTAAGAAGGTTAATTTCTTATTTATATTAGCCTGTAAATTCTCCTGTGGCTACGCTTAGGCTGAAATTTTATGTCCTGGAGGCAGCTGTCATTCATGGACCCTTCAGGTAATACCAGATCCTGGAAAAACCCTAGCAATAGTACTACAGCAGAACTGAGCTGGCTAAATAAGGAGGCCGGACAACCCATCCTTACTGCACTGTTTTTCCTGGAAGAAGTGATTCACATCACTTGGTGTTTGGCAGCAACTGCTGTTTCTAATAGCAAGAGATACTAAAAGGATGATTTTTTTAAAAACAAATTCCAGTGGTTGGATAGTGAGCAGAAATACTCCCTTGCATCCGCTGTGCACCCTGAAGCCTGACTCTCCATCATACCGGGATTTTTGGAAACATGCTTCTAAGGAGGTTTTATTTCCTGCTCAGTACTGATATTTCCATTCTGCCTGTGTTATCTGATGTTTGTCTTTCAAGAAGAAAGAGGAACTAATTGATTCAAAAGCTTAAAATAAATCAAGTTAGATGGGTTAAAAAAAAATCCTTCCACTCTCTGTGAGTAGTGGATATGTGGTTAACCTGAAAAATTTTAACAATTTTAAATCTTCAGTAACTGCTGTAAATTAAACTATAAATAAAACCATTTTGTCTTAGTTGGGTTTTGTTTGATTTTTAAAATTTTTTTTTACCAGATATAAAAACATTGAGTATTGAGTATTTGCTCTTCCTAGGAAGGGTGGACTAGATGATCCCTGAGGTCCCTTCCAGCCTGTGATTCTGTGAATCTGAGTCCCAATGGCCCAGTGGTAGGAGTAAGTGGAGAGGTTTATACTGCGGGGTTTTTGACACGTGAATATTTTGGTTGACAAAATGAACAAAGGATTGTATTCTCACTTGCTAACTAGTTCTGGGGTTCCTGTGATGACAGAGACACTTCATATAGCATATGTTTTCAGAATTTTCTGGGAGAATATATTCTTAAATAATTTTAGGGGTGTGTTTTTCACTCAGCCTGTAGGTGAATTTCATCCCAATATAATTTTGGAAAGTTTTGTGTTAATAGTTGATAACTCAAAATTGAAAGGTGAGCTGCATTTCAACAAAAAGTTAAAAGGTTCTTATTTCCCCTGGTTATAGAATACAAAACCGGTGTCACTTCAAATCTCATAGTTGCTGGGATATTGGTCCTCATTGAGAAATGTCTCTTTCAGGTGGGAATCCACTTTATAAAGAAACGACCTGGTAGCCTGTGTGATACTGTGCTTCTCGTGTATTAAAATGTCGAATAACATGCTTGTATTCAAGTCGGGGTTCACTGCGGTCAGACTATCTGAAGAACAAGAAATTGCTCTTCTTAAATGGCAGTGAAACAGGAGCTTTCTGTACTTTATTAACCAATAATTAGAAATAATGAGGATTTACATAGGAATTAAGGTAATTTGGAGCTTGCATACATTCTGACATGTTTAAATCTGTGAATGAGTTTTGCCTTCTATCTGTTCATCTATTCAGTGGTTTAGATTCTGAAAACAAGAATAAATAATGCAGAGAAAGCCCTACATATTTGAAATGTAAGTGGGAAAAATTACAGGAAAATGTAAGTATGTATGTATATATGATGTAAAAATGAACAGAAGAAGATTTGGAGTGATGGTGTCTAGGAGGCAGTAGCATTAAACTCTTGTCCTTCAAAAGGACTCTGAGTTTTGTAGCATGGTGACTGCATTGTATTTAGTGATGGAAAAGTGACATTTTGCTGGATGGAAATCATACCAGAACCATGGAAGACAGCTTTGTTTCCTAAAAACAAAGCAACTCCGTACCTGAAATATACTGGATTTTATTTGTTGGGCAAGGATTTTTTGTTGAGGTTGCACCTTCTCAAGTTGTACCATGAGTGTTCTCTATCATTTGTTCTCTTTTGCTTTTCTTAGCAAGTATAGCAATAACTATTGCATTATGGATGTTTAAAAAAGAAAAACAAAAAAGATTATGCTCTCAGAGGAAAGCAGATCAAGCCAATGCTGATGTTTTGCAGTCAGCCTCTTTGGGGCAATCTGAATCTCCATGTGGGGCAAGGCTTGCAGCTGCTTCCAAGCAGGTCCCTGCAACTTGTTTTGGATGCTTTGAGTTCTTGGTGCGTTCTCTCAGCCTGGGCAAACAGTGGAAAGGGAAGGCTAAGAGCTGAGTGAAGGCTGGGAGCTGTGAACAGTAAAATGCTATTCAGCGATAAGACAGTTCAGTGCCTTGTCTACCCTGTGAAGGCCTCTCTGGGGCAAACTGCAGCTTACTCCTTATGCCACTGGAGGGAAACCACAGCACAGCACAGGAGCTTTGAACATCTTCAGAGGGCAAGTGAAATGATGGCTTTGTTCAGGTTTGCCTGATGGAAATAATCTGCTATAGACTGCAAAAATGCTCTAAGATCCAGCAGGGCTGAATGAAACAAACGGTATGTGTGATTTGCTGGGGCAAACGTTATTACACTTCCCCCCCTCCCCCAACTAGAACAGTTTTCTAGCCGTGCTTTTTCCTTGCAGTTCAAGTTGTTTTACTTCTGGAGACTGTTCCTACTTGGGAATGCTCCGTTGTTACTGAGGCAGGGCAGGGGGACTAAAATTATCTAAAATCTTGGTATCTTGGTGCCTTCAAGAGATTCACATGTTCCTTCTGTTACTCTTCAGCAGTTAGATCATCTTGCTGAAGAGATTTACTGTTACGTGCCTTCACTAGCTGAACCCACCCTGACAAGCTCTGAAACACTTCAATGTCCTGCTCAGTGAATCTGCTGTTTGCAGATGGCATCAATTTGGAATCGGTCTGGTTTGTTGCTGCTTTCTGGTGTAGTGGGGATTGGTTCCCCGCCATCAGCATCTCTCGGGCAGGACAGATGGATGCTAATGTGTACTGGTAATGGGAGAGCACCCAGCCTGCAGGAGGTTGTCCTGTCTGCGGCTTATCTGCTCATCACTTAGTTTTAGTTTTAATTACAAACAGAAGTTAACGATTCTGTCATTCCTGACCTATCTTGGAGAGGTTTGCTGAAAGTTATGCCCATCGATTAGAAAAAACAAAAGCAAAAGAAGAAAACCCAAGCTGCTGCACACCTGACCGGTGATGAGCAATCAGACTTTTATGTGGTGTTGTCCTTCACCAGGTTTTACTGTAAACGCAAAGGAACTCTTCCTGTGGGAGAACACAATTCTGAACTTGACGGTAGGTCTCAGGGCCTCTACCCTTGCAGATCACTTGGCGTCACTAAACAGCAGCCCCGTTACCTGTTAGGAGAGTGTTTATGCTGGGGCTTCCAAGGAACCTTTCCCTGGCTTATGGCAGATGCCCAGCAGCAATGTCATCTGGTCTGCGATCAGACCTCTGGCCCTTCCCATTCCCAGCTCTCCAACATCTGCCCAGTAGCTCAGCGCTGTGTGGACCACACAGTTCCCTGTGGCAGGTTGCTCAAGAATCACTTCTCACAAAGGACTGTGCGCATGCATTTCCATGCCCCATCTTCCAAAGTTCAGAGGCCTGCGTGTCACTGAGCCTTTTGTGACGTCAGTGTGGTCCTCCTAAATGTGTTTAGAGTGCTGCTTCCTCCCTCCCCTGCCCCAGGAACAAAACTGCTTCCAATGAAACCTTGAAGAAGAGGTTCTCCAGGAACCAGCTGTCAGGATGTGCTGCAGATAGTGATCTCTTGTCATCTTGAAACTAGTTGAATTTACAAGAAGGAGAGACAGATATAATACATGTTTTATGAAGACCAGAAAGTGAAAACAAGAATTGTTTCAGAAAAATCTATGTTGTTGTAAGAGGTTAAAGGAACTGATCTAAACTACTGAGTGTTCAGGAGAAGGAAATCAATCATGGACACTCCTTGCTGATTTTGGGAAGCAAATGACACATGAGTTGCAGACCGTGAAGGAAGTTGATATCAATCTCTCTTTATTGCCCCTGCCTTGCAGTGCTATGTCTATACCTGGAACACTGTCTCAGTTTTTAGTGGTGTGTCATTGAAAAACTTTTCCCACTGTTTTTCCCAAATAAAGCTGAAAGGACTTGGGAAAGAGACCAGAAATAACAAAGCAACTGTTTCATCAGGAAAGAAATGAATTGTGGCTTTGCTTAGAGAAGTAGCTGCTGACAGAGAGTGAGGAATTTCTTTGCTTTTCATATTTTTCTCTGAATATTAGTGAGAAACCTGATTTTGCAAGAGTAGTTTCGAAAAGCATTGCTGGTGGACACCCTGGAGCTCTCAGAAGTGTGACATGATGCCCTGTGTGGGGAAGTGAAATCAGAACCATGAGAATATGATGCTGAATTCTTTTTCTAAGCTACCTCCACAGACCAGAAAGTCAGTCGTGAGTTGAGATGTTGCTTTCCAGCAATCAGGCAGTCACCCCATAAACCCATTCTGGGAGGTTTATTGGGCAAGTAAAAGAACAGACAGAAAAGGGTTAATCGAAGGTTGTTGTTCTACCAGCCTCTTATCTCCCTAAAAGGTAGAGGTTGCCTGGGGAAGCCCTTTCTGTCCCATTGACGTGGTATTTCACTCTCTAAATATTAATCCGACAAAGTTTTGTTATAATTCAGAACAAAATTGATGATACCACATTGCGCGGCATGGCGAGGACCTGCGTACTTGGAGTTCCTTGGTGGATCGCATCCGTCCCAGCAGTTATCGTGAGTCGGAAACAGGGACTGTCATGAGGTGCCATCCAGGACGTGCCACCTACGTTGGCTTCGTACATCTTGTGGGTTCCCCCATCCGTTAACAGTGTACGCAGGTGTCCTTAGCAGCCAGCATGGGAGCAGGTGTTAATGTGGTTTCGTGGTTTTCTTTCAACTGAAGCAGAATGCTGAGGGAGACAGGGAAGAAGTGAAGCCGTTCAGATTACTTTGAGTAATCCTTTTACAAATGTCACAGTATGACTGTTCATCACTTCAACCGACGCACAAGTTTGCAAAAGGCTAGATGACCTGATTTCTGTTGCAGCTTCTTGGAAAAGTCTGGATGTGTCAGCAAGAGACCTCATAACAGGCTAAAGAAACATGTGAAATCCATGGATCAGCTTTCTGCCTACCAGCAAATGAAATGTGCTGGTGTCACACTCGGGCTGCTCTGAAATGCCAGGCTGTCCTCGGATGGCGTGAGCCTCGGGCAAAAGGGGTCTTGCTTAAACTCTCCAGCCAGGTAAGCTGTGGTGCAGGGCTTTGTGCATGATTCAAATGAGTGGCAAGTTTTGCCCAAAATAAATATCTGCAAAAGGATGTGCCAAAGTCCCAGGGGAGTGTTGGAGAGTAACTGATACGTTTAATCACTGAGATGATGCATACTGACAAAGCAAAGCCCCGGTAGTTGGCTAAGGGATTACGTCAAAAGGTGTTACAAATCATCAGGATTACTTTGAGGAGCTACAAGTGATTGAGATAAACCAGCAGTAGAATTACAATCCATTTTAGAGTGGCCTGTGAAAATCAGCCCATCACCTGTTCTGTGCAGACCACAAATAAACGCAGCCCAGGCTGTGCCCTGCACTTATTCAGCAGCGCTCTCGGACCAAAACGTGGAGCCCCTTTGATTCCAGCTAGAGTCAGAGTTTTTTCTTTTACTATGATGGGTAGAAACTGATCCTACTGGAAGGGGCTTTGGATTCCTTTTGATCATCAGGGATGACTTCTCCTTCTGGGTAGCAGAATATTGGGTTTGATTTTCTTTGTTTGTAAATTGTGTATTTATCTCTTTGTAGGTCTGATCTTTAACAGCATTAAGAATAAGGCCCAAGAGATTCCCCTTCTTGAGATCCAGCGGCTGAAAGCTGGAGGGGAGAGGCTCGTTCTGGTGTTGCAGAAGGCAAATGCTCAAATGTTAATTCTCTGTAATGATATGCAAAATTATTTGGCTGCTGGCTCCAGAGGGAAAAAACCTCCACATCATCTCACCTCCTCACTACGGCTCCTTTCTATTTCCAGAGACTTTGCATTTGCTTTTTGAGTGCATGATCTGGTTTTGACTATTCACGAATGCCTGTTCATAGAGTCTCTTTGAGAATGAGGTGCTGCCACCCCCTTGGGGGTTGCTGGAGGATGAGGGGAGGCTGTTAGGGACAAGCTCTCCGTTCTCCCTTCCCCAACCACAAGTGCCCATGCTCTAGCTATAGCACACATTACTTTTCAAGATACCTCGTAGATAGTGTCTGGGTATAAACAAGGTGTTCGTGCCTGGGCTGTGTAGGTGGAATAATACCAACACAATAGATGTGACTATGCATGTGTGAACAAGTGTGAAAAGAATATTTGGGAACGCTGAGCATTGAGAGACGAGGACTTAAGGAGCCCAGTTCTTGCAAAGGAGAAAGGTACTACTATATAGGATTGCAGTTCAGACCCGCAGCTCAGCCATATGTGTAACAACTCTAAAAAACATAAAGAACACCACTCGTTGGGCCGTTGGGCCACCTAAGGCAAATCAGAGTACAAAATTTTCTAAACTGAATTCTTCTGCGATTCTATATTTGGTGTTTGACACTCAGTGGCCAGAGCTACCCGATAGAGCAGAGGACATACATGGGAATGGGAGATGCTTAACTGAAATACAAATTGTGACAGCTGCCAGAAAAGCCTCTTTAGAGGATGTCGGGCTGGCTTATAAAAACAGCCCGTATTGTCTTCGTCATAAGTCTTCAGAGCAGACAGAAAAGCCTGACCTGAGAGCAGCGAGGCTGTAAACATCAATTCCACAGAAAATGACTTGTGGGAGGATATTCTAGGCCCTTCAGTGTCTCTACATGGCAATGCTTGAGAATTTGTACATACCAAGCAAGTCTGTTTACGGACTGGCTACTGTTTCAGACTGGTGTCTTACCCATGTCTGTTATGAGCAAGCAAGGCTTTGCCGGCTGGTGGCTGCTATTCCCGTTTTACCTTGAGAGATGGGGCGGGTGGCGTTGCTCTACCAAAAAACAACTGTTTTCCTTCCTAGTTGCAAGCCTGCTGTTCAACATGCCAAGCCAGGGATGGCAGAGCCCTGCCTGAGGCAAGGTGGGGGCTGGGGTCCCGGGAGCCATGGGCTCTGCTGGTAGGAGAGGCTCTGAGGAGTTTGTGACCAGGAACCAGTAGGGTTTGTGTGACAGACAGCGGCAGCAGCCCAGCGTGCAGATCACAGGGCTCCCTTGCCCTTTTCACAGATTAGCAGGGGTGACATTAACAGGTGTAGTACAAAACCCATCAGATTTCTCAGCAGAGTGCTCTGTGCATTAGGATGTGACTTGTGTGTAGGTGTGTTTTCTTCTCTTCCATTGACAAGAAAGTTTAAAAACAGGAAAAAAAGCTAAACTTTTTGCTCAGCTAGCTATTTGGAATGAGTTGCACCTTCCCCCTTCTCTGTCTTGTGGCACCATTCCTGATAGGACAGCCGGTGTCTGGGAGGAAATGAAAAGGCAGGTTTTCAGGTACAAAGTATACGGTGCTCTTCACAGGCTTGGTAAGAGCTCTCCTGCTTTTACACCAAAAAGTAGGTAAATTCTGTGCTTTTCCTCCTCCCACCTACGCTTGGGGTACAGCAGCACCAGAGCAGGTGCAGCTGGAGTGTGGGGATGGAGAACTCTCCAGCATGTGCCTTCCTAGCACACAAAGCGCTTGGCAGGCATGCCCTGGGGTTTTCTTGCCTTCAGCGGGAATCTGAGATGGGGTGGGAGGCCAAAGTACGAGTCTGATGTATTTAAGCAGGGGCAGCACAGAGCGAGCAGGCACCGGCAAAAGCACTCCTGCGTGGCTCTGCCAAGCGCTGCACCCGTAAGGGTCAGCGCAGTTTCCACTGAGATCCTTGGTATCCAACACTTATGGCGAAGTGTCACCTAGTTTAGATGCCAACCTCCTCAGCTGCTGGATGTTGTTATCCCACAAAAACGTACTCGAAGTGTTTTAGTGTTACAGTTGGAGTCAGAGTGTCAACCTCAGCGCTCCCGAAGGGAGAAAGTTGAAGCTCTGAGCCAGCCTCCAGAATACATTGCCTAACCACCGAAACGCTGCTAGAACAGCGCAGGGTTAGTGCCCTCCTGGTGCGCGAGAGGTGGGACGGGGTCTCCCGCTGGGGTCCCTGGGCAGAGCGGGGGGCTGCTCGCATTCTCAGCTGGAACAGCCCCACGGGGCTGGTGGGGCTGCTTACAGCCACCGCGTGCGACAGCACATCTGGGCTGTCTTTGCGGGTTAAACTGTGCCCCCAACAGCCAGAGACAAATGCTGTTACTGGAAAGTTATTTAGCATTTACATCCAGGAACAGCGTGTCCTCAGGGGAATTTCCCTGCCTTTCCCCAGCGAAAAATAATAACTAAAAAAAACACTAAAATCCTCAACATACCTCTGTAATACCTGCGGCTGTGTGAGTCCCGCCTGCCTCCTTGATCCGCGCAGGTAAATACACTCTATAGCCCTGAGAGCTCCACTTCTCGTACGCAAAAGCGAAACGGGAGCGAAAGCGGCGTTCAGGCAACAGGGAGCGCCGGGCTGCGGGGACGGACCGGGAAGCGGAGCCGGTGCCCGCCGCGGCAGGAGCCCGGGAGGGGCGAGGGGCCGGGCGGGCCGGGATGCCGCCGGCCGCTTGCGCAAGAGGGGTCTTTCCCATGGGCTGGGGCTATAAAGGTGCTGCCCGCCGAGGGGAGCGGCGCGGCGCGGCGCGGTAAGGGCCGGGGAATGCGGGGCGGGAGCGCAGCCGAGCCGCTCCGGGGCACGGCACGACATGGGAGGGCACGGCACGACATGGGAGGGCACGGCACGACATGGGAGGGCACGGCACGACATGGGAGGGCACGGCATGGGATGGCATGGCATGGGATGGGAGGGCAGCCGGTCCCAGGGGATGGGGAGGGGAGCAGAGCGGAGGGAAGCCTCGGCTGCTCCTCTGCCACCTCACCTCCTTCTGCTCCCTCCTTGGCCACAGCCGCTGCCGTGGCTCCCACCTGCTCCTGGGCTGGAGGTGACTTTCCTCCTCTGAGTGCTTATGCATGTCAGGGTGATGAGCATGTCAGGAGCACAGCCGCAGCCTTCCACCAGTGAGCGGGTTCCCTGCTGCATCATAAGACTCTGCTTCTCGTCCTGGGCTGGGGAGAGCTGGCATCTTCCTTGGAGGAAGGGCTGTTAGAAAAGCAGACAAGAAAACTCAGCCTTTCACAACAGTCCTTACTGACCTCTCTCGTTTTCTGCTTTAAAGCTGGATGTCTAGATTGGCGCTGCTGCTACAGAGAGGAGCTCCAACACAGCTGCTGTCCTCAGAGTCAGCCCCAGCCTCTAAGGAACCCTCTATGTCTCCCCAGGTTTCTGATCACAGCACTCGGAGGCCCTTGGTGCTATGCTATCCTGCCACATGCCGAATTTAAGGTGTCCATCCAAGGTAACGTACCATCTGCTCTTAAGGTTGGGCATGCATGCTTTGAGAAGGAGAGGGGAGATAAACAAGACTCTGAGATTCTCCAGTCCTGTACTGGGTATCTGGGTTTCCAAAAAAGTTTCGAGTCCCTGTGGAGCACGCTTGTATTTGCTAGTTTAGAAAACTTCCCTTCTGCTTCTTGATCTGCAAAGGTCTTACCCCAAATGCTGGGGAACCGATGGGGTAAAAAGGGAAGGAGAATGTGCTGGAGCTGCTTTTTGTTCTGAAAGAGGGAAACGGGATTGTGAAGGCACCACAAAATGGGTTTCAGCAACATTGTTTGGGAAGGATGCTTTGTCACCTGGGATGGCAAGCACAGGGTGGTAGGACAGCACATGGCAGGCAGTGGCTGGTCCCCTGTACCATCCTTGCTTTGCTGCTGGGGCTGGGGAGAGCAGGAGGTGGGAGAATAATTTCTTGCATATACAACAGCAACGAATTCTGTAAGGCAGCAGCCACGTTTGCTGCTTCTGCCTCTGTGAGAGGATGAGTGAAGGGCTCTTTGCACTCTCTTTGCTGTAGTGGCTCTTTGCCCCCCTCCTCCTTTTCGTGGCTGAGCTCGGCTGCAGTGCCCCACCCACTTACCAATGGAAAGATGCTGTGACGAACAAGAAGCTTACCTGCCAGCAGTGCCCGCCAGGGACCTTCGTGGCACAGCACTGCACCAGCGACAGACAGACAGTGTGCGCACCCTGCCCAGATTTGCACTACACACAGTACTGGAACTACCTGGAGAAGTGCCGCTACTGTAATGTCATCTGCGAGGAGAAGCAGGTGGAGGTGCAGCAGTGCAATTCCACCCACAACCGCGTCTGCCAGTGCCAGGAGGGCTACTACTCGGAGATGGAGTTCTGCATCAAGCACTCCGAGTGTCCGCCAGGCTCTGGTGTAGAGAAACTAGGTAAGTTCCCTAGCCAGGCAGCTGTGGCAGTGGTGTGCGTGTTTGCATGGCTCTTGTCATCCTGAAATATCTGCTGGAGCTAAAAATCAAGGAGAAATACAGCGACTGATGCTTGCCTGTAGCCTGACCTCCTCCCTTTTTGCTCACCAGTGCAGTGCTGTCCTTGCTGGTGTATGAAAATGCTCTTTGCCCCTTTTCCAAGGAGTTGTTTGTTTGGTTTTTTTCCCCCACTTTCACTTTGAAAACCTTTGAAATCCCCCAGCACCACGCTTAGATGGGACGTGGCAATCGTGGTTGCCTGCTTCGCCTGCTGCGACAGGCAGAGCCGGGCTGTGATTCCCCTGTCCCTGGAGCAGCAGCTCGTCCTGACAGGGCTCTTGGCAGGTGCAAAGGTACAAGTGGCTCCTGCTCCTCTGTCAGCTCCCTCCTCCTTGCAGGCAGGTAGCCAGGGAATGGGGGGAATGCTAATTATCTGGACTGCAAAGGACTGCTAATGATGCAAGGGCTGGGCTGGTGATGGATTGTAGCTCTGGGGCTGGGTTTTGCGGTTTGTATTGAGTAATTTGGAGAGGGTGTATTCAAAACATGAAATGGATACATGGACAGGATCCAAAATAATAAAATCAGCCTTGTTCTGATTCACATCTGGGGGAGATTCACAAGTCTGAGACTCTGTCCCCTGGCGAGATGCAAGTCACAAGAGATTTTAGAGGGTTTATTTTTCCATTGTTTCCCCAGCAAAAATTGCCTGGTCCCTTAGTTGCCCCCATTTGTATGTGTGCTTACTTTCTAAAAATACAAGTTTCCTATGAATGGATTTCCCTCTCACTCTCCCCTGAATCACCAAGGACAGGGCCCTGTCTGGAAACCACAGCTGGGTATAATAAAGCATTGTGGGCAGCATCAGCAAAACCAGCGTTATCTTGCTTCATGCTTTGAAGTGTGGAGGCTTTTGAAGTCCTCCCATGTGCAGCACAGAAGAGCACCAGGCTCCCAGGCCAGAGGAGAAAGAGCTGTTTTCTTCAGCTGATGCTTATGGTTCAGGCTTGGGGTTTAATTTTTCTATAGGACATGACTGTTAGAAAATGCAGTAATGCAACAAAAGGCAAACTATGTCTCCAAGCAATGCAGGGAAGGCTTTTGAAATTAAACAACAAATTTGGCTGGAGCGTTGGTGGTAGGTCTGAGGAGCCATGGGAGCAAGCATTTGAGGAGAAGCTAACTTTTTGTTATTATTATCTACTTTTTACAAATGGCTTGTTGTGTGGAGAATGATAGCACCCCAGCCCAGACACCTGAACGTCACAGCAAGGACTGAGCACCCAGCGTGGGTGGGCAGAGCCTTGGGGCTGTGAGTGCTTGTGTCTGGACGGGGATGATGCGGACCCTGTGACTGTGGAGCGGTGGCTGCGGGGCTGTGAGCAGACCTCGCTGGCTTTCGGGTTGGATGGGCACTGGGATCTGTGTGCGGTTCCTCTGGCGACACTGGGTGTTTTTGGATTTCCCATTTGCAAATACTGGCTCAGGTGTTGGGGTCATCAGCTGGGCCTGCTAGGATTTATTCTGGTAAAGCCAAAGTGATGGACTCAAATGGGTTGCAACAAGGTAGAAACCTTGTTCTTAAGCAGATGTATGAAGAGGAGATAAAAGGGGGGGTGAAATTTTCTCCTGTCAGGTCCATTCCCTCCTCTCCCAAGGAACGTGCGAGGCACCCTGGTGCAATCGCACCTGTGTGGCGCCATCCCCGTGAAACAGAGGTGGGTCTGGCCCAGAGCCCGGGTGGGAAACTGCAGCACTGCAGAAGCGAGCAGAGCTTTTACCTTGTCAGCAACTTTTACTTTCGCTTGGCCAGGAGCCTCCTGACTCTGCTGTGAATCAAAGGGCTGGTTTGGCATTCAGCTTAGCCATCATCCCAGCTGGTGTCACCTACCCAGGATGTAGCCCTTTTCAGTAGCAGATGGGACCTCCTGTTGTGTCTGGAGGCTGGTGACAACTTATCAGAATGTTCAAAATGTTTTTGACTGGGAGATGACTGGGCAAAGCGTTGCTGTTTGCCCTACAAGTGGATGCATGCTTCCCAGGGGAGCTGCAGGCAGTGATCATTTCCAAAATGTCACCCTTGTGCACAAACAGTGTCTGGCACTCTTTGCTCTGCCAGCATTGGCCTCAGCTCCTGCCCCTGCTCCCTTGCCGGCTCGTCACTGCAAGGAGCGTGGCTGGGGAGGAGAAGGCTGATGGTGCCCTTGCCTCCCCTCCCTGTGCGCAGGTACCCCCTTCGAGAACACCCAGTGCCGCCCCTGCCCCCCCGGCTTCTTCTCTTCCTCCAACTCCAGCACCAAGCGGTGCCAGCCGCACCAGGACTGCAAGCAGCAGGGGAAGGTGACCAACGTGAAGGGCAACCAGTACCACGACACCCTCTGCACCTCCTGCACACCTGGGAGAAGCAACAGCACGCAGGGACCAGGTAAGCCACCGCTCTGTGGGCGGAGAGGGGGATGCCGGGACCACAATGCTGCCAGGGCAAGAGCAAACTTTCTGGTGACTTTTTTTCCTACTTAGATGCAAAATTAGGTGAAACAGCTTGTACAAGTGTGGAGTGATCCATAACTAATAATAATTATGGATAAAATATAGACTGTGTGCCTTCTTCCCCTTCAAAGTTCAGTCATGTAGGGCAGGGACAGGGTACAGAGCTAAAGCTCTTACCAGGGACTGGGATAACAGGGGATGCCAGGACAGAGGACAATTTCAGCAGCCATTTGGCTGTAACTAAAACTTGCAGTGACAACCAATGGTTGGCGGTCATGTAAACAGACGCGGTGTGAAGTGCTGTGCCACCCTGGCATGCCTCCTGCTCTCATTTCTCCTGGCCTTTCAGCTTGTTTTCCAGGAAGCTTTTATTGCAGCCACAACTTGGTCTCATGCAGGTTGAATGGAGCAGAGTCCAAGGTACATTAGAGCCGAGCATAGGGTGGATTTTGACCTGTTAGGTCAAAATAGAGACATGGTGTGAACTGTGTACCATGATAGTGCAAACATACTGCTGAGCCTCAGTGGAGGCTGAAGGTTGGGCAGGAGCTGAGAGTGAGCACAGATCATAGAATCATAGAATGCCAGGTTGGAAAGGACCTCCAGGACCATCTGGCCCACCTTTCCTGGCAAAAGCACAGGGCAAAGGAGCAGGGGAGAGTGATGGGCTGGCTCCAGGGGTGCTTTGTAACATGCACCCCAACAAGTTATGGGATGAGAATGGGCCTGAAAACCATCTCAAGAGCCTGATGTCAGTTTTGGTGAGGCAGGCAGCTGTTTCTAACCACCCTCTCTACCCTGAGCATCCAGCCAAGATACACGGGGACAAATTCAGTGTAATTGATCTGGGTGCTAGTGAACCTGCACCCTTGGACTTCACATCCTGAAAACTTCCAGTGCTGGGGACTCAGCTGCATCCCTGGGGAGGTTGTCCCAGTGATTGACTCTTCTCACTGTCAAAAAAAATTAATTTCTTCCATCAAGATGAAGTTTGAGCTTCAATACGAGCTTCTCCTCCATGGTGATGCAGCAAGGAGGCTGTTCCCCCCAGCAGCATGTGAGAGGAGCTCTTGCCTTTCCAGCCTCTCCTGGCACAGCCAACAAAGGGCACTTCTCCTTATGAAGCCTGACTCACACCATGAGCTCCTTGCCAGCAGTGTGATTCCACCAGAGAGAGGAGATAGAAAGCTCTGTCATCAGCAGAATGCTGTCCCGGGGAGGGGGGGGCAGTCAGGTGAGAGCAGCATCACCAGCACGTGTGTTGCCACTCGTTAGTCAACGGCACCCACAGCCAGACCAGCCATTCAGCTATTTTTAGAGCGAGAGGAGGCCTGTCAGCAATGGGAGCCGAGGGATATTTTTAACTCTGGTTCATGGTGATTTCACTCGGGAGGCGCACAGGCACCTGCCTTCCTCCCTGCTGCAGTAGCAATTCCAGGAACAAGTCAGTATAAACCCCAAATTTGCAGGCGAGGCAGAATCTGGGCAAGGGAGCCTGACCCACCCCGCTATAACCAGTGAAACCATTCCCAGCTTACAAACAAGCACAAAACTGGGCTTGATTGAGTAATTGTTTGGCCTTGATCTCTTGAAAAGTCTTTGTGATTTAATTCCTTGTGCTGGATGCGCTCCTGCAGTGCTTTAACCAGCTGGAGCAGGGTCTGTCCAAAAGCTCTGATCTGGGCTGTGCTTGGGGCTTGTCCTCTCCTGAGATGTAGAATCTGCATGATAAAACAGAAACTCACAGAAAAAATAGTGTGTGAAAACAGTTACTGCGATTACTTCTGTTTTTCTGTAGTTTCCCTCTTCCCCTACTTCCCAGCAGGGAGGAGCATGGAAAAGGTACATTTACTTTTTTTTAAATTACAGGAACTTTTAGGTGTTGTTTTCTAACTGCCCTGTTAAGGACGGGCTGCTGCTGAGAAATCCAGGCTGCAGTAATGGCTGGACCCAGCCCTCCAGGGCAGTTAGCTGGCCGAGATCAGCCTTGGCCAGTTAATGATGCTGTATTTGGTGCTTTCCTCCATGTTCTTCCTTCCAATCTCACTTTTCCCACTTGAAAAATGCTTACTCTGACCTGCTGGTTCCACTGCACACCTGCCGGCAGCACGAGCCGGCTGCCCTCCCTCTTCCCGCTTGATTTAGGCGAAGGATGAGCCCACTGCAAGCTCAGAGCCCCATCCAGCCTGACCTTGAACATTTCCAGGGGTGGGGCATCTGCCACCTCTCTGGGCAGATGTCCCATGGAGAGGCTCAGTGGGGCTGTGACTTGCCCTCCTGGTGTCCCATGTTACCCTCCCTTTAACCTCCGGGCGGTCTTGTCTCACCAGCTCCAGGAGACGATGACTGTGAGCAAGCCGTGATAGACTTTGTGGCATACCAGAACATCCCTATCAAAAAGGTGAAGCGCCTGCAGCAAATCCTGGAGCGCTCGCCTAGGAAGCCAGCGCTGGCCACCAAGGCACTCATCCAGGAGAAGTTCAGGGCTTTCCTCACCCACCTGAAAGAGGTGCGCTCCGAGGTCACCAAGGACCTGCTGAACGCGCTGCAAGATGCGAAGCTGCACTCTGTCAAGGAGAAGGTCCGCAAGCGTTTCCTCCTGTACTGAGAACACGAACTGAACTTTTTGGGTGGTTTTGGGGGGTTTTTGTGGTTTGTTTTTTTTTTTTCTTCTGTGGCTTCATTAATTTATTAAGCATTCCAAACCTAACTTGAAGTACAGTGTATTGACGAATGATGGGTCAGGGTTGAAGCATGCAGTGGCAGCTGCCATGGGTCTTCCTCTGCATGTGGCTGCATTGTTGCCTCCGGGATGGGATGCTGTGAGCAACAGCATCCCTGTGCCAGCAGCTGGTGCAGCTCCTGGCTGATTTTCCAGCCCTCAGCAAGGGACAATATTTTATCAGAAGAGAAACATGCAGCCAGGGTAATTTTTTCTGGGGAAGAACCCCGCTCCCCCTTTTAGGCAACTGTCTGGCTTTGTTTTAAACTGTGTGATTCTGTTTCAGTTGGTTTTATTTTGTTGTTGTTATTTAACAGTATTTCCCACAGAGGATTCACTTGCATTTATTTGTCATGCTTTAGTTCGGAGAAAGGCGTTTACTGCTGAGACAGACACTGGGTGAGGGATGTCCCTGGAGTCACTGGTACAGCCACCTTTAAATTAATTTCTAAACTACCTGTTTTTATACCATATGTGAGAAATGTTTTCTAAAGAAAGAAATCAAAGAAGTTATTTTGTTATATGATTCTCTGTCACCAGAGTCCTTTCCTAGTCTCATTTGGAGGAGGGAGGTGGTGTTGCGAGTCCCAGACCATCAGCTTCTGACTCCGCTTACCCTTGCCCACTTGTTACACGTGCTTCACCCCGTAATCACACGACATCAGCCATCCGCGCGACACGACAGCCCACCGAAACCAGCCCCCATGAGTCACGGCAAGGCTGAATGGGAGCAGGATGTAGCTTCTCTGCATTGGGATTTGTTGTGGGTGTGCAGCCAGGGTGAGGGTCACCTCTCTTGGGTCAACCCAACCGTGTCCCCCTGAGCTCCAGGTCTGTCCCCAGACCTGACCAGATGGTACAGCAAATGAAGAGGCACTTAGCCAAGAGCCATGCCTTGGGGCACTTGTGCTGACTGAAGGCGGGGGTTTTTCAAGCCTTGCAGATGTCACTTAGGGAAGTCAAGAAGGGTGACCCTCTCAGGCATTTTCCAGCCTGTGGCAATGATGACAGAGCCTACATTTTTTTCTGCCTTGAATGAGTTTGGCCTTTTAATAGCTCTTTTTTAGCTGAGTCGTTGCCAGGAATAGTTTGTGGTTCAAAAGAGGAATATTTTCCCTCAGCTGTTTAAAGCACTCTGAAACATGTGCTATGTGGAAGTGCCCCCACACTTCCCCCGTGCGAGGAAGGCTGACATAACTGAGAACAAGAGGGGATTTTAACCTCCCCTTGCTGCCCACATACACGTCCCAGGCTCTTCCTGCTGCAGTGACAAGTTGTTCATCCATGCCAGGCTGGATGAATGGGGCTGATCCTGGGGGCAGCACTTGCCTTTTCGCTGCTCCAGAGCTCCAGAGTCCCTGGACGTCTGCTTGCCTGGCTGTGCAGACTGGCAGCTGGGGATCCCAGGCTTGCAATTATCTCACGCTGTTTTTGGGCTCTGGGGATGAAGCAGTTCAGTGAACCTGACATTGCCTTGGGTCAGTTCAGCCAGGGACAAAGAGAAGCAGATGGCGGAAAAGCAGCAGAGGGGACCCCTCACTCACACCTCTGCACTGAGCCAGGGCTGATCCTGGCAATCCCCTCACAGCTTTGTCAAGCCTGGCCTTGAAATCTTACAATAATAAACAGATAACCACAGACTGGGCAGTGATCCCCTGCTTCTCCCAGCACACGTCCTCTCAGCTGGGCTTGCCCTGGCCTGGAGAAGAGCCCAGGAAACATCTCTTCTGCTGAATGTCAGTGCAGATGAGGGGTCGTTTGGTTTTTTTGTGTTGTTTTGCTGTTTTTATTTGACATCACCTGTGCTCTGTCCTGGACGTCAGTCTGCACAGATCCTTTGTCCATTCAGATAAAGCAAATGCAGTAGCTGCTTTTATAGGCTTGCTCCCACCAGGGGTTTGCAGGAGTTTATGTCCCATGCCCATGTGTAGGTGCGAGGGTGAGGAGAGCCACCTGGCTTCTTCCCATCCCCCTGTGAAGTGACGCCTTGCTGAGCCCCTGTGGCCCTCCAAGCATGGGCTGACCATGTCTGACCCGTCCTTGGAGGGGAGACGATGGCTGTCTGCCACCCGTGTGCCATGCCAGACTGCAGTGGGGGCCACAGACCTCAGCTCGCTGGAACAGGAGAGGATGGTTAAATACCTGGGGATCGCCCAGCCTGTGTCGGATGAGCTCTGCACTGCCAGGCTCCCCCAGCTGTCGGCCAGCACAACCAGGACAGAGGGTCAGGGGAAGGCAGGTGATGCCCTCTGTCATCTGGCAGCTTCCCAGCTCGGTGCCACCAGTGTGACTTGATCTTCCAGGATGTCTCGTGAGCACCCACGTGTTGTTATCTTGCTCTGCCGAGGTGGTTTTCACCTGACGGTGGCTTGGTGTGTGTTTAGGTGCTGGTGTCTTACAATCCAGCGCAGGCAGGTTGGAGCATCCCTTCGGGAGCTTTCCAGGCAGGTGAGGTTTTGGGCACCTGTGCCTTTTGCAGGCTGTTTATAGGCAGTGCTAGACCCCCAGGTTTCCTTGCTGCTGTAGTCTGCAGCCTCCCCCCGACCAGGGTCCCCTCATGCTCAGTTAGTTGGAATTTGTGCAGAGCAAAGTTACTCCTTACATGGGCTCACAGATAATGTGACAGCAGGGGATCTTTCTGGTAAATATTGACCTTTAGAACAGCATCCAAACACCCCAGCACATGAGTCCTGCTTGGTTTCCAGGAAATGCACTTTGCTGGAAAAGCCTGCATGAGCACTGTGCGGTGCTGGCCCCAGCTCTCCCCGGCAGCCTCCCTGGCTCCACTCCCACTCCCTCGCAGCCAGACCATGGCAGGCAGTCACAGACCAACCTCAGACTTATCATAAATTTAACTGGTTGAAAAGGTGAAATAACATGAGAGAATTAAAAACCCCTTCTGGTTTCCACTGAAGTTTCCAAAGCCCAGAGAGAGAAGAGGAACAGTTGGCAGTGTGAGCTTCTTCCCAATAATTTATGTGACTGCTTGCCTTATAAGCCCTGGCTAAGGACAAGTACATGGTAACATTTACATGTGGATGCCCCTCTCTCCTGGGAATGACTCAGGTATTTTGTACACAGAAGGAATTTTCCCAAATGCTATGGCCCAAAGGCCAAGGCCAGGCTATTCTCTGAGTCGGGCTTCCCTATCACCCTATGCTGTTAAACAGTTAAAGGAGGAAACCCCCGCCACAAAACCACTAGTTTATTTAAACTGCTGAGGTACGGCCGTGTGTTAGATCTGTGCCATGGGCAGACTCCGACAGCTCTCACTGCAGCCAGGTGTGGCAATGACTCAGGGCAGCAGCAGCTCCTCAAACCCATGAAACTGCCGTTGGCAGGAGCCGACTTCCTCAGCGCGAGAGCGGTTCGGACATGTTACACTTCAACGTAACGAGAATACCGTGTGTGCTGGCTCAGTGCCGGAGGGTGTGAAACAAGTTAGGTAACCCTAGGTAAGGTTTACCCCTAGGTAAGGAGTCAGTGGGAGTTTTTCTCGTGAGGTCATGTGTAGCTGGTTCATGCCTCAATGTCACAAACAAGAAGAGCCGGGATTGCTAGAGGAAACCAAGGGGGGGATTTTTCAAGGTGTGCAGAGGGACGCAGCGGGGACACGGCAGCACAGACTCATAATCCTGCTTATCAAAAGAGACTCCAGCCACCCCTGCCCCTGGGTTTACAACCTAGTCACAAGACAGGTGAATGCACCATTCTGCCTGCAGGTTTCCCCACATTTTTGTTTTGCCAGAGGTGCTTCTTTGCCCCCGCCCCTGCCCTCTCATGGCAGCCGGCAGTAAGGGGTGGGCTGAGCCCTCCAGGCACTGGTGGGAGAGGACCTGGGGAGTGCTAACACACAACAAACTTGTTTGAATTCACCCATCACTATTCCAAAGAGGTGCCCATTTTGTCTTCTTTTGAAGCATGCATCTTTTTTTCTCCTGATTGTAGGTTTTTTTCTTCTGATTGTAATCCCCTGTGTTGCATGCCCAGGCTTTCCCTGCTGAGACTCATCCCTTGCTGCTGCATGTTATTTCTGCAGCGACCCAGTGATGAGACCAAGCTCCTTCGGTGCCAGTGCTGCCAGTGGAGCGTGCTGGCCGTGCCAGGGAAGCAGAAGCGAGACTGAGGAAGTCGGTCGTGTCCAAGAGCAGGAGGAGAGAGAGAGCTGAAGCGCGCAGAGCAAACCAACCGTGCGCAGTTCAGGGTTGCCTGAACTGGGGTGCCAAAGGATGTGACCTGAGAGAGGACCCTTGACACAGGCGGGGAAACGGGTGACGGAAATGCTCAGGACAAAGCCTTTGCCATGAAGCCCACCTGGTATCGCAGCACTGGTTTTCATTTACACCTCTATTATTTTCCAGTCCTCCTTTGCTGCAGGTCTTTGTATGTGTTTCTGTGGAGACTCTATCTAAGCTGCCCATGGCTTTCAGGAGGTGAAGTCTCAAAACAAGCAGGAGAAGGAGAAGCTGCATTCCTGTTTCTTACAGAAAATGGTTGCTGAGGTGCAACTGACCTGCTCCACATCACCGGCGAGTGTGCTGGCTGCACCAGGGCATCGAGCTCGGCCTACTCTGCCTGTGGCATGTCTCCTCTCGCAGCGCCCGGAGGCCCATGCCTGGGCTCAGGTGCCACCAGCCTCAGACACACACACTTGTGGGACAAGGGAGGTGCTTTTCCCCCATGGGGTCTCACCCCTCATTCCCCTACCCCCATTTCCTCCCCTCCTCAGTTTGTAATTTCTGTTTCCCTTCTGTGATCAAGGAGCTTCCTGAGAGTGGGATGTTTCAAAGAGAAAACAAGAGGATGCACAGCTGACATGACCCGTTCCCAACCTGGGCTGGTCGGACACAGGGGAACCGAAAGGTCAGGACCGTGGCGGGCTGCCGTCGGCTCGGCACACCAGGTGAGGAGATGGACCAAGTGCTCTTGGGCTAAGCGTGGCTCATAGCCATTGATCTCCACCTGGCCAGAGCTGGATGAAACTCTGCCTCCTAATCACTCTTCCTCATATTTCTTTTAATGAAATGAGAATTTTTTCCTTGTGTCAACAAAAACCAGAATTTGACTGATAAATCCTTTCAATGAAAATGTAAAGACCTTAATGAAAGACATTAGTGAAAAGAAAACAGTTTGGTTTGCTGGTATCACACCTATTAGAGAAGCTCAAACACTTTGGCAGCCTGATGACCCTACAAGTGTTGCTGAAGGGTCCCCACTTCAGAGCCATGTCTGCCCTTGGGGCGCAGTGAGGGATGGGGACTCGCTCCCCCCGCCCCTTCCCCCGCTGCCCAGCTACCCACGTTGGTCCCCAAAGGCCTTTTAAAGGCTTCTTGTAAAATGCAATGAGCTCTCTAGGTTCCACATTTCTAAGGTCTTCAGAGGTCTTTGCATTAAGCATGTTCCAAAAAAAAAAGCATGTTCCAAAAAAAGGCAAATTACTGCTGCCTGCCACTGAGTAAGGCGAGAAGAGGTGACAGGAGCTTTCATCCATGATCTCCCTAAGTAGATGCAGTTATTCAGGAGAATTTAGTACCCAGCAGACTTGTTCAGACAGTGCTGTAGCACTGACTCAATAGTTAAAGCAGGAGAAAAAGAAACACTAGGATAAAATCGTCGCTTTTAACAAAACCTTGGATCTGGTTTCTTGTGGTGGTTACAGAGTGCAGCACTGTAGTTTTCACTTATTTCCAGAGTTTGCTTCCAAGCAAGTGTTGGGAGGACAGTTGTCCTTTACAGAAAAGCTTGCTTTTGCCCTGAGAGGCTTAAAAGTTCACTAACAGGAATTTGTCCAGCAAACAGAGTCACATCTGAAGCACATTTCTTCCACTTGTTCAGCCATTGTTTGGCTACCCTGAATTTGCTCCCAAAGTACTTAGGTTATAATGCTCAGGTCTGGGCACTGCCTGCTCATAGCTTGAATAAAAATAGATTACTAAAACTTCTGATGCCCTTTAGCTTACATTAGTTTTCTGGGAAACATGGTCAGGAGACTTGGAATGACTACAGCTATAATATCCTTACACAACACCCTCACTGTTTAGAACTGCAAGTACTTCATGTATTATTATCTAGGTCGACATAAAATAGGAGTCTTCCTAAAAAAACTGTTTGCTTACCCTTGAAAAACAATGGCATCTTCCATCTTACACAATGTTTAGGGAGAGGACTAGAACATCCTGCTGTGCCTCAGTGACTAAGCAGTATTGGAAATCAGAGCCCTCCTAGTATCATACGTACGTGGGGGAGAATCAAGGCCCTGGTTGTTGCGTGGGATGTCCCTTATCACTGCTCACCCAGCAGGAGCACCAGGCATCCAACGCACCAGGTGCCAGCAGTGTCCCGTGCTCAGTCTCGGGCTTTCCCAGCTGCTCTCAACTCCAGCTGTGCTGCCACTTAGTTCTAACACAGGGGAGTGGAGCCAGGAGACTTGATCATTTTCCAATGGAAGTGCAGGGAATGATGATTTCCCAGCTACTGCTATGAGGACATGAGCCCAGCGAGGTTGTGCATTGGTGGTCTGGGTGCTGCTGCCAAGTCTCAGGCACATGGACTTAAGGGTGTTTTCGACTACGAAGTGTAAGGGACTAGATAAAGGTTTGGAGATGTCAGATCAGCTTCAGGGACACGCTCCAGTGTGCTTGTTCAGCCTCAGTCTGATCATACAGATTCCCCCATGCTGGTTTCTGTCTCTGTACTTCCTTCTGTGATACTGGAGCTTGGTAGGTGATTTATTTGAATTCTCTTGGTCTTCCCAGAAGTTAAGTCAAGGACTCTTTAGTTGGGAAACTTGGAAGGTAAGAACAGGAGTGTACATTCCCCATTTCATGACTCTGAACCTGAAAGAACAAATCAGCTCTGACAAGATAAAAACCAAGTTCTTCTTTCACCCAGTTTCGTGTTGTGCACTGACATGATGTCACGCAGGAACAACCTAGCTGGTGATTCAGCACCTCTTGTTTACAGAGATCCCCTGCCCTTTGCTACAACAGCTGTACTCATGGGGCATTTACTAGGTCTTTCAGAGTCTGTGGCATAGACTATCCTGTGATCCTGCCTCTTCTCATGGCACGGAGATGAGCTGTCAAAATTTCCACCACACTGAGGATGTGGGTGCAGGCTTGGAAGAGCTTAATCCTTGCAGAGGACGGAGCTGTGTGGGAACAGTTGCTTTCAATTTAGTAGCTGTCCTTCCCTCTTCCACAGGTGGCCAGCTGCCTTTGCTCCCACAGCTTTCATCTCCAGGGCAATGACCTTCTGTTGAAAGCATGGTGGTCAATATATGCGGGTATTATGCATAATCTCAAATGTCAAAATAAGCCTTGTTTGTGTCAGAGGAGCAAAATTTTTCAACGTGGCAGGATAACCCTTGGTATCTCACGGGTCATCTTGTTCCCCTGATAGATAAGCACAGCTGAATAAGCAGTGGGCTTCGGTGACAAAACAGGGACACCCAGCAAAATCTCAGTGAAATACAGGGGCTGTCTGTGTATTCATTCAACTGTTACTGTTTAAAGGAGTAGGCAGTGACGAGGTGCTATTTGCAATACCAGTTTCTGGGAACAATGAATCCCTTATTCCTCTTTATGATTGTCTTATAGAACCACCCCTCCCACCCCCCCCTTTTTTTTTTTTGTTTTGGTTGGTTGGGTTTTTGGTTTTGGTTTTTTTGTTTGGTTTTCTTTTTTTTGTGGGAGTGTGACTCAAAAAAAATTGCTAAAGAACATCTACAGATGAGATGGTATCAGGATATTTGACTTCTGGCAGAGGAGTTCCTGGCTAAGAACTGAACTGGAACACCAGTAGGAAAACAACAAACTACTCTGTAGGATTCCGTTTCAGGAAAGCACTTAATTTTACAGAGAATATCGTGTATCCTCAGAGCAGTGCTTATGGTACATACTGAATACAGATGTCTTAAGGCTGCACTGGATCAGAGGTTTGAATTATTTCCTCCTAACATTTAGCATAAACATCACTCAGCTGAAAAATATATGCTTCAAATGATGAAGCATTTACTAAGTAATGCTGTGCTTGTTGTATGCTGGCAGCTGCCTCCCCCAGTTGCTGGGCAATTTCCCAGTAGAGCAGCAGTGAGTGAAACAGCTGTGCTGCACATGCTTCATGTCCCAGACACAGCTGGCAGCAGATGTTTCTGTCTGTGAGAAACATGGGTGGAAGCAGGTGGGTTTAAGCACTGGAGCCCTCCATGGTGTGTGCTTCCTCCCGTCATGGCCACAATGGCAGGGAGCAGCTGTTAAGAGATGACTGGATGGAAGAACTCCAAGTAGTGCATTTGTGGATGGTAGAAAGACAGTACCATCTATGGACATGCACCAGAAGAAGTTATTACTCATGAGTTAGTAGTGTTAGTAAAGATTACCAGCAATTATTCGTCCAGCAAGGATTTTGTTTCAACAGAAGGATGCTTCATCCTGTGAGTTCCTACATAAATATATCTACTGCCTCATCTTCACAACTACCCTTGATAGCATGTGACAACATGATTGTGGGAAAGGTGAGACTGCTGCAGACATCCTCAAAAAAGGATGTGGGGAATGTGGTATTCAAGAGAGGACGCTTCTAATAAAACTGAAAGTTGGAAACCCATTTGGGATCAGCAGCTTTAAGGAAAGACAGTGCAACCGATCAGGAATTAGGAGATTCCTGCCTCCAGAAAGTGATTTTATGTATTTAAAAATAAACGTCAGACTGAATTCCACAACTGAGTAATTCACTGCAAATGTTCCTCCTTTTCATGTTTCCACTTGACAAGCACCCAGTTTATGGAAGAAATTTAGGTCATTTTTTCCCCAGTGATGTTGCATACTGTGCTGTCCAAGTGTTCTGCTTCAGCCCTCAGTCATTTTCCTACACGAGGTTCCAGCTGCTTTTAGTAACAACTTGATTCTTTCTTTAGAAAATTTAATCAGCACTCCCTTCCGAGGTAAGGAGTGTCACGGGTGAAGGCTTATGATCAGATTTAAGTTGTGCAGATGAAGTTGTATGAGAACATGCACTACTGATAAGCTGGGACTATATCCTTGTGAAGTGGTTTTGGATATTAAAAAGCCTAAGCGGGCATAGAGAAACTAACGGAAAGCCCCCAGTAGTTGTCATGGAAGCTGGTTTTACCAGAGGAGCAGAAAAACAAATCTTTAAGGGATTTCAGAAGCACAAGAAACAAAACCAAAGGGCAACGCTGCAGGAAATGCCCGAGGTCCAGCAAACCAAACAATACGTGCTACACACCAGGAATGTTTCATTGGGATTTCCAACTTTTATACAACTCCAGTGTGAAAAAGCACCTGCTCTAGTTCCTCTGGCGTTCTCTGTCCTGATGAGAGCTTGCCAGAGGGCAAGGACTCTTCCCACCTCTCCCTGGATATAGATTCGAGCCAAATTTTAATAGAAGACTGTGCCAAAAGGGATTTTTGAGAGGACATCCAGTCTATAACCTAGCAGGGTCAATTCAGCCTGTTTTTTCTTAATTGTCCAAATTGCTTTTGGGAAACCTATAGACAAACACTTGGGACTAATTTCTTTCAGTCTCTGACAATGGTCCCAAGGCAGAAGGCAAACTCAATCTCTAGTACTTCTTTTCATAAAAGCTGAGGAGCATAAGCAGAGCTGCAAGCAGAGGCAGAACCTGCTTTCCTTTATGTGTGGACTTCGCTGCCTGTGGCTGCCAGTCAGTCATCATCTACATTAATCAGATTTTCTTTTTTTTTAATTTAAAGGGATAATGTTCAATACCAGTGACAGTACCACTCTTTGCATTTCTTAGCAGATCCCTCTAGAAGTTCTCTCCCTAAACTAATACCACTTGCCAGCAGAGAAGTCCCAGGATACTGGGGCATTTAAAAAAATAATGAAATGCCTAAATCAATTCAGAGGCCTTCAAGTACTTTAATCCAGATTTTTAGCTGATGACTGCTGTAACCTTACCTTTTCCAAACCCGCAATGGTACCTCACAGTTATTCATGAGCACACACTTCTGGAAATCATGACTAACCCAACAGTCTCATGTCCACCTAAAATATCATCACTGAGGAGAAGCAGATTTCCAGACTTGCAGTGAAGTGCCCTTTTGCTTGAGATTGCTATCTTAATGTGTAAAGGCAGATCCTTACCTTATATGAACTGCTGGATGTGCTGGGCATGTTGGTGTACAAATGATGTTATTGGATGTATCAGCAGTACAGAAGTAGGATCATAAGGTAGAAGAGACTAAAAAATAGGTCGATTAGGAATAAAACTTGACAGCGCTGGGAAGGATATTAAGTCCACTTCTCTATTACAGGCTGATTTCACTTTAGCAGAGAGTAGGAAGGATGGCGGGGGGCATATGCCCCATCCATGCTTTCTGCTTGCTTCTTCACCTTGCTCTGAAACAGCTGGTACTGGTCAGAGCCTTAAATAAGATGTTGGACTCAGCACGAAGCTGTGTCTGACTTGTCCTGGTATTTCCCCTGGTTCCATGGGACGGGATGTCATGGCGAGTGGGATAGGATCTGACATCAGCGTCACTGAGCAGCAGACCATCAGGCCCTTGCAGCAAGGCTAACACATCACTGTTGCCTTGCACTACAATGGGATGGGATTAGGTAGTACTGGCAAAAAGTGCTGTGAGTCAGTTATTCTGTCTTTCCATAGTTCCAAATGAAGATGAAATTGCCACCACCTGGCTAGCACTGTGATTCATGGAGTACTCAGAAGCATCAGAAGTGGGTTTTGTGTTTCTTTAAGGAATGCTTTTGCCTCCTGCTGCTAATGGCTAATAAACGTTTGCAAAGCAGGGAAATTCCAGGCAGGTGAGAGAAAGTTAATCTTCTGCCAATGTTCAAATAAGGCAAGTAAAATAAATACCATGATTTTTAGACACTTAGCTTTACCTCAGCGTAAAGCATGCTAAAGGAAAAAGTGATTACTAAGTATGGATGATGAATCTGTTTCACCTTGGGAAGATAAAGCACCTCTTCAGAGAAATAAATGGCTATAAACAAGACAAAATAGTTCATCTCAAATGTATCAAAAATCTCAAAAACTGATTACATTTGAACTACTCAGAAATGTCCTTGCTTTGGTTGGAGGTCTTGCAGGGGGGCGACTTGCAATGCAAAAGCATTTTAAATAGAAATCTGTGGTTCCTATAAGGACTTAAATAAAGCACAAGTCTAAACTATGATAAATTATTCATGAAATTACTGATGAAAATATGAAATAGTTATCAGCTACCTGCATATCATCTTAGGCTATCCCAGTGGGATTTTTTTCGGTCGATCTTACGCATTGACCACCACCCCTTTTCAGAACGCTTTTCCGTGTCAGTTTGGTCCTATTCAGCTGTCTGTACTGAGGCATCATTAGCAGAACAGACCTGCTTACAGAGACTGAAGCTGCAATAAAACCCACTGAAGGAGGAAGTCATCAGTGTCCTTGTGTAACCATTTATGACCATATAGAGCAGATGCAACCAAAAACGCCAGCTGACTTAGCAGCACTCCATTGTCATTGTGCTTCATGTAAAGTAACTGCACATGGTACATGCTCAGCAAGATCCAAGTCCAGATTGTGCTTGCATACCAAGATCTTCATCTTGCACCTGGCAGCTGAATGAGCTGAACTCCCTCATTGCAGTCATGCTGCAGCATGGAGGACACACTGAAGCAGTTCAACAATTGGCTTGACTGTTTACCTGCTGGGCTTCCCAGCACTCAGGAAATCTTTCGACAGTATCAGGTAGGTGCACTCCATCTGTAATGGTGGAAAAACCTGACTGCGAAACTCTCTTTCTAAAACAGACTTTGGGAGCCAAGCAGCTGCATCCCATGTGTAACAGCTGTTACTGTTCTAGAAGCTAACTCTGAATGATATCGAACGTTTCGCTGCGGTTTCAGAGAAATCCTCCCTGATGTTTTGTGGACATCAGAGCGTGCTCATACTTATGTATCAGAGCTGATGTGTCTTTCTAGGTGAAACACCCTCCCACTCATGAGAACTCAGAATTCTGAAGTCAAAATGTTGCCTTTAATTTAAGACCTCCTGCTGATATGTGCCACAAAGCAGTCTTTGTGTCTAGAGACTTGTGAGAACAGCTATAGCCTCGAGCTCAAAACTGTTTTTCCTCCCTGGTCTCCCAGGGAATAGGGAGAGGAAGAGATCTGAGAAGAGTATGTGGAAAGCTTGGAAAACCCCTGGTATCCCATTAAACAGACACTTCAAGTTAGTTGACTAAAATGTTTTGTCTCTTAACAATGCAGTTTTGTCCACCAGTCACTGTTTTACATCTTCGTTTTTACTGTTAGCATCAACCTTGCCAACCAAAACAAGAGCCAGGACCACAGCGATACCCTGAAAATACTCACGCTTTTAAAGATGGCCAAGTGAGAGAGATTTCCCTTATAATGAACAGCCACTGGGTATCCGATACTTTTGTACACTTGAAACTCTCAGCCCTACATCACGTGCAGCACCTAGAGGAAGTGCCACTTCTTACAGTAGGTGAGTGATCTTCAAGGGGATCCTCTACATTCACAGAGCGCAAAAGAAACCTGGGATGGGTCACTAGGTCTGAAGGAACCTAATGAAACCTCTGGTGTCTGTTAAACCTTCTGGGATATGGCACTGACATTGGCACCATCCAAATTCAAACTCGGGTACTGTGTTATACAACCTGTTCTAGCAGCAAGTAATTGAATCTTACCTGACAGTTTGCCTGGCCTTCTCCTATCCTAGAGTTATTGAGAAGTAAGATTCTGCTCTCCAGTATGCAATTATTTCCACTGACTTCATGTGCTTAATGACACGTTCCAGTTGCCCTCATGCTTTGACCCAAATGTGAGGGAATGAATTATGTTCTCTCATAAAAAAAAAAAAATCTGCAATGAGTTGCATGCAGAAAATTCAGCAGAAAGTTCTTTGACATGCCAAATAACATGTCTATAAACAAATACTACTATCTAACTTGCTGAAATAGAGCTTGGATAATGTTCCATTAGTTATGTGAGCAAACAGGACAGAATGGTCACCCATGCCAGGAGTAACTAAAACATGCGAAGAGCAACACCCATTGCCAAACCACTGTAAAATACATGTAAGAAGAAAGTCAGAGAAATGTTAGTGATATGTCAGCAGAACTACTAGCTGGGTAGGCTATACGAGAAGTGAGCACTACTTGACTTTGAGAGCTGCCTATCTGTTCTTTCTTGCATTTCAAAAAACTAGAGGGCTAAGTACCAGTATTTCCAAACATCAGTTGCTCCAGCAAGAGAAGTTCAGAGTAGTAGGAAGCTTTATTGCATACTGATTTCTCCCTGCCTGGAGGTTCAGCTTTCAGCCTGGAAAGATCACAGAGAGGGCCTCAATTCATTCCAGTTACAGAAGATACCAATTATTCTTATAATTAAAGAGAATGCACAATGGAGAGATTGGCAATCAAAACATGGCAGTGCTTCTGGAGTTCATGTCCTGTTAGGATACCCATTTTAAACAGTGTACCACTGTGCAGTTGCTGGCTTCCGTATCTGCATTTTCCACAGGTAAAAGTTATCAATCAACATGCTGACTGAAAACTGAGTTATAATCAACACTGTCTCTCCCCATTATACAAACAGCAGCATAACAGGGCCAGTAACACCACCTACAGTAACCATGGGGCTGGAGCAGCAAAGTATCCTCTCAGTTGGAAGGGACAACCATTCCCCAAGCTCTCCCTCCCTTTTCATATTCACCTACACAGTTCCTTCAGGAGTTCCTTCACATCACTGGCCTCTAGCCTGTAAGACTAACAAATCAAGAATCACAAAGTAATACAGTAGAAAACTAAGTCCTTTGCATCTGCAACAACGTGTAGATTGCCACTTGGCCTATGCTCTAAGGCCAAGGAGTTAATACTTAATGTAAGAGATTCCCACCCCCCACCCAGTTGGATTCTTTTGCTCAAGTTTTTTAGACAGAGAAAGAGAATGTTTGTCTCCAAACTTAGGAAAGAATCAGGTGTAATAGGAATCCAGTGGACCACCTTCCTTAAAGAGAACACAAAACTGTGTGGAAAAAGACTGTCCATTCCTTGGCTGACTTGGAATTTCTTACGTGATGTCCTTCTTTCTTGGGGGCCGGTGAATATTCCTCACCACGCACTTCACCATCCATTCAATTCCCTCGTTCACTCCTTTGCTAAGGAAATAAGAGAAGTAGACAAGATTTTAAAAGAAAAAAAAAACCACCTCACACAATAACCAAGAATGAAAACATGGCTCATGTGGTCCCTAACTGACCCCTTACAAGAGCAAGTGAAGGGTTCTGCCTTGCGGTTGTTTACTGGTGCTACTATGTTAGTTTCTCATACACGCAAACAGTGGGGATCTGATTTCTTTTAACTCAGTATGTAAGCTCCATCCTTTATTTTTCTGGTGTCTGTACAAGCCTACATCCAATTTAATTACTCATCAACTCTGTGGAAACCTTGGGATGAACAAGCATCAAACCACTTGACAGTCAGCTGGTTTGAGGTTATTTTGCTACAAGCCTCAGGCTAGTTGTATCAGATCTTCCAGCCCTGGCTCCAACTTTCTGTAATCCTCTGTGCTGGCACGGCTAAGCAAGTCACCAACTCACTGGTCTGCACAGCTTCCCAGCCAGCACTTCCACAATTTTTTTTTTTTTTGTGCCAACTCAAACTGAAATTTTGAAAGGAAACTCCACACAGATCAAAACTGGAAGTGTTTGTACAAAACCCACAACAACTGGAAAAGTTGCATTTCATAAGATTATTATCTAATACTTCTCTTCCAGTCAGTGCTTAACTATTGTTCTTGTGGTCATTCATCTGTTTATTAGCATTTGATTCTTAGCAATGCAGATAACAGAAATTTTTCTCATGATTTAAGAAGCTTTTCTTATCCTTTGCAGTAGCTTGCATAACAATACAGCTAGATTAAAAAAAGAAGAAATCTCAAAGCTCTGGATTCAGTAGAGGCAGTAATTCAGGCAGGAGTATTTCTACCCATCTGGAACAGTACTTTTGACCTATGCTGAATAGCCCTTTTCACCCAAAGAACTGAAAGCGTAACCAAAGTATTGCAAGACTCAATGTGCAATAGTGACACCAAGATCAAGAATCTAGTGGGTTGTGTGGCATGCAGCTATGTGGCATGCAGCTGTGTAAGCCTGAAGAAGAATCAGACTCCCAAACTTTGGTCTTTTCTAGTCATTGTATCTTAAACTACAGGCATCCCCCACGTGAGAACACTCTTGCAGATTGTTATATTATCTACATAACAAAGCTCATCTGCATGACAAAAAATATGAAAGCAAGAGCATAATTCCACCACCAACAATGGAACGCCACTCATTTCTCTGGCCGCATCACAAACAGCTACATTTTCAACTGACTTACATTAAGCCAGGAGCTGCAGCACGCCAGTGACTGCAAACATTACTGTGTATGGAGATGGGATGACGGGGGACAAGAATCAACATCTCCATGTGCCTCCAAGTCCTGTTACTCTCAGCCAGTAGTACATTTTCATCGTGTTTCATAGACGGGATTAACAGATGGATTTACTGACTTGGAAGATGTCCAAGGCTCACAAACAAGTATCTGTCACTGCTGGGAAGGAAGTGCAGCTCCCTGTCAGGGGTTATTAAATCCTATAGTACTCCTCTGCTTGCGTGACACCCTGCAGCTGTTCAGTTAACCAAAATACCATCCATTCTCATACTTACCCAGTAAGAGCAGAGCAGGCTTGCGTCAGGCAGTCTCTCTTCCCAATTTTGTTAATGCAGTCACTGAATGCTGTCTTGATGTCAGGTATTGACAGACAAGTCTGCAAGGGAAACCAAAAGTAGAGCTTGCTTTCTAAGCTACAAGACATGGTGGCCTTCTTCCAAAATGAATCCTACCACATCCACAGTTCTGCCTCAGACAGGGTGGCACAACACTGTTATGTTAAACCCCATCACCCACTAACACAGCAAATTCACTTCTCTACATTCAAAAAAAAAAAACCAAAAAAACCCCCCAAAACCAAACAATCATATTCTTTCTTCACCAAAGAGAATGCTATTTTCAGACAGTATACACAGACTGCCACACCTCCCTGATCCTCAAGACGCACACTTCTAAGCAAATAGAGTCACAAAAACTAGCACAACCCACACACACTCCTTCCAACCGGCCCCAATCATCACACACAAGTTCTGTCTATCAGAACACTATGGGAGCACATCTATTTACAAAGCCTTTTGAAAAAGTGCCAGAATCCCAGACAAGTCTGTTCCTGTGGCTGACTCTTTGCCAATGGCCTGGATCACATATCCCTACATGTGCACTCTCAGAAAACAGCTTAGATGTGATTTTTCCTAAGTTCTCAGCAAATTCCTTGATATTAAAGGCATAACTACTCTGGGCTTGTTTGCATTTTGCATGCAGGAGAAAATGCTGACAGTACTAAATGCAGCACATTTTCTGATGCCTGGTGTCACTTTGCTTTTGATCACCATCAGGATGATGTGTACATGTGTGATACAGCACTTCTGTAAGGCTGCTACGACATTGCCAGGAAGTGGTTTCAAAATACACAAACGCATAAACCCCCCCAATAAATCAGTGGATTACTTTCCTGACAAAAATCAGTGTTACCACAAAAATTTTATTCTTTGAGTTACAAACAACAAAAGCAAACCTGCCTTACTGATGTCTAAACTTGCATTCTCCTCCCTGAACATGGGGAAGCAGGTAAAAGAAAAATCACCTGCCTTTAAATCATTTTCTGATCTTGGTGCTCACTTTTTCCTCAGAAGTCTTGGACAAGCCATTTAAGCACTTAAGCTGGCCATGAGACCAGCTTTCTTCCTCTCTCTGCAAAGACATTCTGGACCTTCAGTGAGGCTCAAATACATGGTTTGGGCAAGTGTTTCCTGAAATGCCAAATCAGACCCTTGTGAGTCTTGAGGATTAGTCCAAGTGGATGTATGCTTTGAAGGAACAGACTACCTGCAAACAGGAATTCAGCCTTCAAGTTGGGGGCTTAACTTAGCAGAATGATGGAAATTAATAATACCAGCTATCCATTTTGCAAAATACTGGTTCTGGAGAAATTAAATACAGGAAACTACTGTGGAGATGAGCATGTGACAAATAGGCAGGTTTCAGTGCTAATAAGTAAGAAGGGTTCTTAAGAAATGGCTTGAGAGGAGTTTAATGACACCCAATTCACCCAGTGTCCTTGAATCCAGACTTGTGATTTTTCACTGTGAAAGGCCTAGAATCCATTAGTTGTGCAACTTTTGAAATGCAACTTAGGTCATAAGAAAGTACAGTCATCAAACTTGCAGTTTCAATTAATGAGCTGGAAACTGTATCCAGAAATGTAACTTACTTCATTGACCAAAGCCCTAACAACTTACAAACCTGCAATTCATAAAGATGCGCTGTCATCCAAAGGATAGTCAAATAAATAAATCAAATACTAACTTTAGAGGGAGTCAGACTGGACCTGGGAGCTGGAATTCATTCCAGTAGGTCTGGAAGATGGGCAAGAGATTACTACCAAACAACCATTTCTCTGCAAGTTTGTAAAAGACGCTACTTTAGTTTTGGTTTGACATTCACTGCCAAATAAGAAAGGCAGGTCCAACAGCCTCTTGACTTAAGCCAAAGCTTCAGACAAGTCAATCACCCAGCAACTGGGAAGGAAGAAGAGGTGCACGTCAGTAATTTGAGCTATTTTTCATGTCTTTACTTCCCCCCCCCCCCCCCAGTAAATGAGACTTGGTGGCAGGAAAGTTAAATCCTAAGGCAGCTGAAACTGAGCAAATGTTTCTTGAAATATGCTTTAAGCTTATCACAGTTTAATATCATATATATTAAAATTTCTCCTTTTCTGAATGATTGTGTACTTTTTAACCTTTTTAAAATAAATCTGAGAGAAAGTGCTTAAGGTAGGAAATTACAGTGCAGAGCATAGTCATGCTGTCCTTTATTTCTACTTGCCTTTGCAAAGCAGTCAGGCAACTGGCTTGCCAAAAAACACCAGCAGACCAGTACACCTGCACATATCCAGCGGCACATAGAATCCACCTTCTTCACCACGTCCATCTCGGAGGCCTTTGAGAAGTCTACTTTTCCCAGTGCAGCTTACAACTGTTGTAGCCATTTTTTCTCCCGCCTTAATCCATTATAATAATTTCCCTTTCTTACCCCCTGGTATAATCATGGCCTGCCCTAACTTCCAAAAGCTGTCTAGCCATTGCTCTCCATAGAGATCTGCATCAGAAAGAGTTTTGCTTCTGAGGAGACTTTGCACGATTTGTGCTGTTCATAGTAGGACATCACTGTATCATAATGCTACACCTGTTTTGAGGAAGGTATTTTTCCCCTTGGGATGAAGTACAGTAACATAGCAGAGGGCACAGCACCACTGAACTATCAATTCAGAGAAGCCTTGTTTTAGTGTTCAAGGGGAAGCCATGAACTGGAAATCTTGTCTCACAGCAGAGGATGAGGTAGATTACCCATCACTTCAACTAGGAGCATTTGAGCTTCTCATGCTTGGCAGAAAATGTCAGCTGTGTCTTCTGAGTTCCCCTCTTTTCCACCTCCTTGTATACATTACAAAATATTTGTTTACGCATGTGTCCTGGTTTCAGCCACAGGACAAAAAAAAACATGACAAGATGTGTTTTGTTTCTCAACTGAAACCACATAAACCAAGAGCAAACTAGGGAAGCTGGATTTGTGATCACATAAACAGTGTACCATTACAATAATAAAATCCACAAGTGACCTTTCTGGAGTGATGTTCTCTGCCATACATTTCAGAGGAAACACACAATTTGACAAGTCATATTTCTATCTCGACTTCCCCAAAAGAACGCACTGCAAACCATCTTTTCATGAAGGCTCTTCAAGGCATAGTCTAGCCATGACCTGCCTGCACAAGCAAATTGCTTTTACAAAGGGTTCAGAATGACATCACCCAAATTAAGGCTCAGGGATGGTACACCTCGAAATATATCAAGCAGCAAGGTTCCGTTTCTGCAGTCACCTGCAGAAAAGCATGAGTGGCTGTTTTAGGCAAAAAGGTTGCACTGTAGAGTCTTTATCTATCTGCCAAACCCACTGCAGGGAAGACAGTGCTGCTGCTTGGCCTCAGGTCAGGACAAAACCTGAAGTATAGACTCTTCAGCCATCTCAAGAGCAATCACTCGACAGAATATAACTAAAACAGAAACAACAGAAAGGTGGATAGCCTAAGTAAAACTATTTAATAAAGTTTAAACCACCTTACCTCTGTTCTGTGCTATCTTTTTTACGAGCTTACTTTAAACTAAAACTTAAGCATGTTTAAATTAAAACAAGCTTATCTAAATTAAAACTAATTTTACAGGGAAGCTGTGATATTTCTTATGTTGGAAATTAGAATGGCTGTCATGCAGAAGGCCTATATTCTAACAACTGTGTGGAAAATAGGTAACACTATGAGCCTTCAAAAATATGCTGCTACTCACCATGACTCCTCTCATTTTCCAAAGACATGAGGAGGCTTTCTAACATTCTGGAGATTTCCAAAAATTTATCTTAATCTTAAGAAGGCAGAACTTCAGACACCACGTAACACCCGATTATTTTCATGTGCTACTTTTTCAGCTCAGTTTTTCTAGTACTTTTAAGTGTGCGGCAAAATGAGCCTTTCTATCCTTAAGCTTTAACAGTTCATTGTACAGCTCAGAAATATATAGCTTTTATAAACCTTGAAACAGCTGCATTCACTTCAAAATGGCAAATATAAATTCTTATTTTGCAGCTTTTTCTGCAGTAAGCAGTAGGTAAGCAAAACTGCCTAAAATTTTCAAAAGCGGCATTCTGACTTGAAAGAGAGTCCACTTGAATTATTATATATCAGACATCTAATTCCCCTGCAAAGCAATAGTTCCTTTAAAAGACAAACTCCAAAACAAACTCCCTCCCACAACACACATTTGACCCAGTCTTTTAATTAATTACAAAATGATCCAGTTTTGAAGCCCCTGCTAAATAGAGAGCATTCTCCTGGTACAAAAAAAAATTCATATACAATATTGTCATGATATTAGAATTGGTTATTTTGTGGTCTATGACTTTATTTCATCGCCTGATACGACCAAACACCACTCATGCTTGGCAGCACTGACTGGGTAGTGGTGGCTATTAACTGTGAAATTCTTTTTTACAAGGAATTTAGCATCAGGGCCAAAAAAATCTTACACTTCGTGCAATTTCAGGAATTTCAGGCATTGAGTCAGAACTTCTGTGAGCTTATTGTGAGGAATAGAAACCTAAAAATAAAAACAATAATCTAGGTCAGATGTACTACTTCTGACACATTTCACCAGAAGTCTTCTGCTGGCCTTTAGAGAGAATATCATCTTTCATCCGCATATACCAGCAAGGTTAAGACACCACTTATCCTCCCATACCACGATGCAGGTAACAACAGAGGGATGCTGGTGAGAATTCCCCACTACAAATTATATGTCTGGGGATCCAGAGCAGAAAAATCTCTACCAATGATAATCCTGTAACATTCTATTTTCTTCCAGATGTCTTCAATTCTGCTAGATCAGTGGAAGAGAAACAGGCCTTCCAGTTTTCTAAATCTTGCTTATGGGAGCCTGAATAATTACTGAATAATAAGATATAGTCTCTTTAATGTTCTCTTAACAGCACTGATGTGTCTCTGCTCTGTGTCCATATCCAAGATCAGACGCAAGCAACAGACATCTAAATACACAATTTAAGTATTTCTTAAAAATAGACCTACCTCTAGTCAGTACAGTTTTGCTAATCTCGTTACAGTTCTATGACTGCATAAAGGCACTGAATCTGTGGGCTGGTCTTGGACCCTCCAGAAGGGGCAAGGAGTCATTCACAGCTTTTATCTTGAGAGCCTGTTCCAAATACCTCTTTCTAGTCATATAAAGAAGCCTACTTGTCTAATCATTCCTCTTTGGTCTCGCTAGGGTGCCAGAAGAGCTGGCTTTTGCAGTATGCCCATAACAAAATATGCATATACATCCATAAAGAAAATTGGAACAGCTTTTTCACTGCATATAGTTTAATGATCAACAGCTAAAGGCAAGAGTGCAAACCGCTCCCTGCTGTAAAGCTGTAGTGTTGCATGGAAATATGAGAGTTAATATTCTGGTCTCCACACAGAGAAGACAGTCAGTTTCCCCACATCCCCATTTCCCAGAAATCACTGCAAAGTCAGGACCATATATCAGAAGTCATGTCTCAATCTCACACTGACTTTTAAGTGGAACTACATTTCTTTTGTTTCTACGACTAGATAATCTTATGATCATCAAAAAAAAAAATCGATTGTGTTGTACACAGGAAGTGTAACCAAATCCTCCTTTAAAGCCAAAGTGATTTGTATGTAAGTCTCAAGTATCTCCCACAAGTACACTCACTGAGATAGGTGTGAAGTCCAGGGGAAGAAGCTGAGAAGTATTAGCATACTTTGAAACAGATACTGACCACAGCTGCCAGGCATGGTACTCCAAATTCTACCGAAAGTCTCTGGCTCCATCTAGAGATTAATCACTCTAACTGCAGTACAGGAATTCCAGGTACAAGCCATGGAAAGGAGGAAGAAAACATCGAAAATACCTCGACCACTTTAGGCACTCTTTTCCCTTTTTTCCATGCCAGGGGAGATGAGGACCATCCTGGATGCATCACCTAAACAGTCACACTGTAGTGCCTGCTAACTTGTCAAATACAAAACAAAAGTTCTGCAGTTCTGGATATGCTAGAAAGAATTCAAATTATACTATCAAGAAAAAGCACTCCTTGCCATTCATTGCTGTCATTGATTGAATGCCCAATGACAAACAGAATGCTTCATTGAACAGATCTTATCTGGTTATGGGAGAAGGATGATGCTGCTTCACATACATTTGTGTGCTGTTCCCAGGTAACAGCAGAGCAGCATAAACAAAATGCACTAAACATTTTTTTGCTGAATAAACAGGAAAAACAGTATAAAGATACCAAGTCATGGTACAGGAAAAACCCACCACAGCTACATAGTCTCTTCTGTTTACATAAAAAGTTCAAATCAGCTGAAATGGATGTGCCTGTAGTAAGCTTACTTATGCCATTGGAAAAAGGTTGGAGAAGAAAGGAAAAAATTACAACTAAATTAAAACAATTATTTGCAGCAGCAGGAAAGCACTGTAGGATCTGTCCAGAAATATGAAACAAATTTAATATGAATGCAGAGTTCATCTTTCCAAGGCTTATTTGCTTGCTTAAGTAGTAGATCTACAAAAATCTTACCTCTACATCCTGCTTGTTTGCTAATACCAGAATGGGAACCCCTTCCAGAGCTTCGCTGGTAATCATCTTCTCTGTAAAGCACAGAAACAAAACCAGAGGTTTAGCCGGTTCTGGAACAGAGTTGTGCACATGCCTGA
Source organism: Phalacrocorax carbo (assembly GCF_963921805.1). NCBI lineage: Eukaryota > Metazoa > Chordata > Aves > Suliformes > Phalacrocoracidae > Phalacrocorax > Phalacrocorax carbo. The sequence continues at coordinate 8,544,546 of NC_087526.1, read as the reverse complement.
CACAGACTATCTGGACACAGGAATGAAGCCAGAGGCTCCTTCTTGTATTACAGTTTCATTTGATACAACCTTCCAGGTCTATTTTCTTCACAGAATTTTTTCCATATCAAAGTCCAAACTTAATTTTTATCAGCAAGCATGTTACAGAGAATTAATGAGGTGATAAATATACAATAAGGAATAAAAATTCCAAAATCATTAGCACAAGTACAAGAAGAGATACAAGGCCATTATAAAAAACAAAAGCGAGTCCTGTGTAACAGACAAGACAGACTTCAAAAAGTACAAAAGTTGTGCCATCAACAAGCCACACAGCTCACTTCAAGAACACAGGAACAGACAGGATAGTAATGAGAGAACTGTACCACAATACGTCATGAAATCACAGTACAGGTAAAACATAACGTACTCACCAAAAGCTCTTTTAGATTCTGAGAGCCTCTCCTCATCAGTGGAGTCAATAACATAGATCACTCCGTGAGATTCGGCATAATACTGCGAGGATAACAGAGTGTATCTGCTAGTACCATTTGTTTTGGGGGAGGGGGATTGGGTTTTTTTTTGTTTTGTTGGGGTTTTTTTGTTTGTTTGTTTTTTATTTGGTAATTTTGAGACACATGGAAGAGATCAACCAGTTAGAGCCAGCTGTTTCCGTGGTGTATGTCTGGAGAGAAGAATAGTGGCACACAGAATGCATTGCCTGTTCTGTTTGCAGGCCTACTGGATATAACAGGTGAAAAAGTTTATCTGTCCCCCCAAAAGCTTATCTCTATTGGCTCAACCCTCAGATATGGGTTGGCAATTGCTGTCTGTAAACAATAATGCAAATATTAAGCATTATCTTTGCTAATCTTGCACAGATATGGTTGAATCGCTGGAAAAAACTGGGCTTACTACTAAGTCTGTATGATTACTAAATGATCATACTGATTCAATTGTAAGAGAGACAAAAAGCATTTCTAAAAAGTAAAAAAAATACATCTCCAACCTTGTCCCAAAGAGACTGTAGCTCCTCCTGTCCACCAAGATCCCAGAACATTAGCCGAGTTTTGCCAACATCAATAGTACCAACTAGAAGGAAAGAAAAACAAAATTCAATGAAAACTAAAGGTGTTCTCTAAAGCACAAACGCCTGTACAGCCCCTAAGAAGTCTGGGATAAAACAGTCTTCTAGAGGAACAAAATCACATACAGTGACCACTTTCAGCAACAGAATACCACTAATACCAGATAGAGTCGTATCAGTGCAAATAGTATCAGAATTAGGCCAATGAATGAACTCCAGTGAAATTTAGCTCAACCTCTGAGCATAGCACTGAAATGGGCTACTTGGTCTGTTAAGACTTCAGGTTTTTTTCCTCATAAGCCAAGCAAGTCTATTTTATTCTTATACAAAAAGACATGGGGATCTGGCAGGTACGATCTCTACTTCCACGAACTATTTTGCCCTTCTTGATTCTTAAATATTTCAAACAAGAACTAGCTGTTGTCTAATTGTGCAGGAAAGCTGAAAAAATTCCAGACAGATTTACTTACTGTTTAAGCCTACAGTGGTTGTGATTTTGGACAAACTCATCCCTTTGTAGTTCTTGTTAAATCGAGTTTTAGTTTGTTCAAGGAAGGTCTGAAAAGAAACAAGAAAAAGTATTTACTCTAAAATATTTTACTGGCTGGGGTAATCCTAACCCAAACCTGCTTTTTCATTGCTGCAGAATCCTGCTCTAACAGACACTGCCCTACCTAACCTTGGAACAAACCTCTCTTCTTGTTCCCCATTTTAGCAAGGAAAGAAGGGATGACAGGTGATTACAGGATTACTGAAGCCTCAGTTATATCCCTCAAAGCTTATGCTAAATTTAAGCAAGATGGAAAAGTAAATTCCTTGGTGTGATATCGCTAAAATAACTCATAATACAGCTGAAGAAAGACTGACCTGCCATTTGGAAGTTTTCTCTTTGGAGGATGTTTAGAATTGCATGTGCCCTACACAGAATTGGTAATAAACAGCACTTACAGTTTTACCAGCATTGTCCAAACCAAGGATCAAGATGCAGTACTCATCCCTCTGGAACATGTATTTATAGAGTCCAGACAGCAGAGTATACATCCTGCTCCTGCAACAAGTACCAGGAAATCATTAACAAACAGATCATTTCCAAAAGTCTCGCATTCCACAATGCAAGTTTTTCTCAACACCAGATAAAAAGATGACGTTACTCTTTTATCAGTAACTCTCATATTTAGGCAACCCAAGGACAAATCACAGATCTAAGAGAGATAATGCAAATAGTTCAAGATCCAATTTTCAAACGCACACAAGTGAGGGATTACCTTCCAAAGAGCTTAACCTCTGTTTCTGCATGCAGTGCCCAGCATCCACTGCAAACTCAACCCTCATTTGAAAACTATACTATCTGCTTTGGGGCTTAAAGGAGAGCTAAAGAAGAGCTTGAACATCTTTTGCGGTACATGTAAGACCCACAGAAAATGAAGCCAACTTCATGCAAGTACACAGAATGGGTATCTTGAGCAAGAATGTACAGGTCAGCCTTGTTCTCAATCCATATAACAGTACCATGGGATCTTTAATGGTCGAACTGAGCACAGCATACTCTAAAGGTGCATAAACCCCTCTACTTATCTTAAATTAAGCCTTATCCAGCAACAGCATTCTGTTATGGTATCCACCATATAAGTATTTGGTCATCTTGCAACGCCATGAACACAAGATGGGTAAGTTAGCAAGCCAAACGCATAAGACTAAGAATCAGATAAAGTGACACCAACACCTGCAGAAGCCCTCACGTTTTTTATTGTTGGATTTGCACAAACAAGGCAGAGATTTGCTAAGGTGGAGGAAGGGTTGGTACCAAGCGCTACAGCTGACTCACAGAACATTGCAACAACTCCTCCGTTTAAATACAAAGTGAACCTCAAGGCAAAGACTTTGAGAACCAACTATCTCAGAGCAAGCGTGCAGATAAATAACCACTTCAGAGTCAAACAACACTGCTGGAAGGGGGGGGGGGGGGGGAGGGAAAGGGGACCCGCTAGGCGAGCGGGGACCCCTCAGCTCCCCCGAGGCTGCACTGGGGCCGCAGGCTGGCTACAAGCCGACCGGCCAGCCCCCCTTTTGGGCCAGCAAGTGATCCTAGGGGTGCCCCTAGATCCGGAGACCCACCTCCCCCTGCTCCTTCCGTGCCACAGCCTGACAGGGAAAGCGGGGAAGTCCACCCGCACCGCCCTTTCCCCCTCACGGCCCGGGGCCGGGCCCGCCCAAGCCCAGTCGTGCCCCGCCGGCCCCCGCCGCGGCCCCAGCCGCCCCCCGAGGGCGGCAGGCGGAGGGCAGCGCCCGCAGCCCCTCACCGCGTACCGGAGGGGCCTCCGCCGCCTCCCCGCTCCCCCCGGCACCGGCCGCCGGCGCCGCTCCGCGCGCGGCGCTCTGGGAAGCGTAGTTCTGGGGCGGGGCGGGGCGGGGGGGGCGTGGGAGGGGTGTCGGTCTGCGGAGGGAGGGAAGGGCCTGCAGAGGGGTCTGGGCGGGCGGGGCATGGGCTGGGGTCAGTCGTGTGAGGTGTAACAAGGCCAAGGGCCGGGTCCTGCCCTTGGGTCACACCAACCCCAGGCAACGCTCCAGGCCTGGGACAGAGCGGCTGGGAAGTGCCCGGCGGAGAAGGCCCTGGGGGTGCTGGCTGACAGCCGGCTGGGCATGAGCCAGCAGTGCCCGGGTGGCCAAGGAGGCCACCAGCCCCCGGGCTTGTGTCAGCCCTGGTGTGGCCAGCAGGGGCCGGGCAGGGATGGGGCCCCTGTGCTCGGCACTGGTGAGGCCCCACCTCGAGTGCTGGGCTCAGGTTTGGGCCCCTCAGGACAAGAAGGACATTGAGGGGCTGGAGCGTGTCCAGAGAAGGGCAGCGGGGCTGGGGCAGGGTCTGGAGCACAAGTGTGCTGGGGGGCGGCTGAGGGGGCTGGGGGGGTTTAGCCTGGAGGAGGCTGAGGGGAGCCCTTCTCGCTCTCTGCAGCTGCCTGAAAGGAGGGTGTAGTGAGGTGGGTGTTGGTCTCTTCTCCCAAGTCACTAGTGATCGAACGAGGGAAACCACCTCAAGCTGTGTCAGGGGAGGTTTATATTGGGTATTAGGACAAATTTCTTTAACGAAAGAGTGGTCAGGCATTGGAACAGGTTGCCCAGGGAGGTGGTGGAACCAACATCCCTGTGGGTGTTCAAAAAACGTCGCACTTCCGGGCATGGTTTAGGAGGCCAGGGTGGTGTTGGGTTGACGGTTGGACTTGACCTTAGAGGTCTTTTCCAGTCTTAACTTTGACTACAATTCCCAGGATGCTCAACGCCACAGTCCTCCGGGGATGCCGAGTGCGCAGGCGCAGTATGGTGGGGGAGTCTCGCCGCTGAGTGGCGTAACGCATTGGCTAGAGAAGCCGGAAGTGGACGTGCTTGGGCCGGAAGTTGGCGGGGTGTCATGGCGGCGGCAGAGTAGGGGAAGGGGGAGCTGAGGGGTGAGCGGGGCGGCCGAGGCGGGGTCGGGTTAGGTGTTCGTTGCCGGCCCCGTGGCGGCGGGTCGCGCTGCAAGAGCCCAGGCTGTAGCGGGGGAGCGGTGCCGTGCGTGGGCCCTAGTGGGTGCCGTGGCTGGGGAGGGCAGGGCCCGGCCTCCCCTCGGACTCTCTCATCGCCTTTTGGCGCTCGTTCGCTGCGGGAGCATCGATCGGTTTCTTCCGAGGGAAGAAGAGGGACGGGGGGGTAGATGGTAGCTTCTGCGGGCAAAAGCTCCTTATCCAAAAAGCTGCTCATCTTAAGCAAACTGTCTGAATATGTTCTGAGTTCCCGGCAAGGACACAGTTAAACACGCCTTTATTTTGCTGATAATGGATGAAGAGAGCCTGGAAACAGCAATTCAGACCTACAATGCCCAGCTGCAGCAAGTGGAACTGGCTATAGGGGCAGGCCTGGACCCATCGCAGCAGTCGGACTTGATTCAGTTGCAGGAAGATTTAAAGCAGCTGATAGAACTGACTGAATCTAGTCTAGTGTCTGTTAAAAAGAGCAAACTTCTGGCTACTTTAGATACAAATGCTTCCTCCTCCTCCTCCCCAGCAGGTCTTGGGGAGCAGGATGCCAACCCAGACACTTCTGCCCAAGATGAGGAGTATGCTGCTTTTAAGGAAGCCATTGCTGAGCTTGGAACTGATGAGAAGCCTTCGGCTAATAACAATGAGATGTCATCAAAGAGAGATGAAGAAACTAATGACAAAAATGAATCAAAGTTCAGTGAAGAGGAGGAGGAGTCTGACAGAGAGGAGGAGGAGTTGAGCGGGATGAAGGTTAAAGCCCCCTACTACAGTTCTTGGGGGACCCTGGAGTATCATAATGCCATGATTGTGGGGACAGAGGACTTAGAAGATGGCAGTGCGGGTGTCAGAGTGCTGTACCTCTATCCAACTCACAAGTCTCTGAAGCCGTGTCCGTTCTTCTTGGATGACAAATGCAGATTTAAAGAGAACTGTCGGTAAAAGAGAAAAAGGGGTGGGAGGGGGCGTGTGTCCTTCCTGTAGCCAAAGGTCTTGTCATTCAAAAGGATAAACCTCCTCTGAAAGTACCGTGTTTGGCTTTTATACCCAATGAAATGTTGCCTTTTTGTTTATGTTTTTAAAATGTGTCATGGCAAACAGTGGCATCAGTTGGGCTGTTTTCTTTAGCTAACACAGAGATGAAATGGAAAGTTGCCCATGGGGGAGGTTGCAGAGGTTTTACATAATCAAGTGGCTAAATTAATAACTGATTAAGTATTTTAAAATAAAACATGAAAGCTTCTCTGTCAATAGTGCATATATAGTGCGTACATTCCAGTTGCATGTAGGGGTTGTAGGGTCTCCATCTCTGGAGGTCTTCCGAACTTACCTAGATAAGGCCTTAAGCACCCTCCCTGATCAGTCTTTGAGGTTGGTTGTGCTTCGAGCAGGAGGTTGGTCTAGCAATGCACGTGTCTGTGATCCTGTTTATCTCAAAGGATCTGTGAACTTTTTTTACTGGATATGTCACTAGAAAGGAAAGCTTAATTCTCTCGCATAGGATCTGTTCTTTATTACATGGCCTAAGTAACACATTTAAGATGAAAAATGAATAACTTGTTTAACTGAAATAATGCATGATGAAACCTATGTAATTACTGGTGAAGATTCATCACAGCTGACAACTCATTTGCCTTCAAGGAGAGAAGGAATTTTCATTTAAAGCCTCTTCAAATGAGGAAGAGATAATTCCTCTTCTGCCTTCCCTGGCAGGTTTTCGCATGGTCAGGTGGTCTCTGTGGAAGAGCTTCAGCCCTTTCAGGAGCCCAATCTGAGTGGGCTGGAGGTGGGCTCAGCTTGCCTGGCAAAATACAGCGATGGAATATGGTACACTGCAAAAATAACCGGTGAGTCTTGTGTGAGTGTGCTTTGCCAGGGTTCTGTGTGGAAGGTGAAGGCTGATGCTTGCTTAAGTGAATATAAAACTTGATAGAATGATAGAAAAACATTAACTATGTAGCTGCATCCCTAAGCTGAAAAGCTTGACATGGCTGAGAAAATGTTCTGAATTTTGTCAGGCCTGGGAAGGGAATAGGCTAGGAAACAAAAGTGTGTTAGACAAAAAGGAGACATTAGAGCAGGAACGTGGAAAAGAAATCACTGTGTGGTCGTTAACTGTACCGAAAAGGAAGAAGGTATATTGCAGGAATTTGTGTGCATATTAGGTTAGAATTCCAATAATCTGCTCTCATTTAAAAAAAGCCAGGGGAGCTGGCCCTGCCCATCAGCTGCTGGTCCTGGCTTCTCTGTGTCCTGGGAAGGGTGAGGGTTTTTCTTTTTTCCATCTTTCTTTGACTATTATTAGGTCAGAGGGGAGCAAGTGTAACTTCTCTTTAATTCCATCTCTCAGCAGACCATCTTTCTTCGTTTTTAGAAAAAAACCTTGAAGTATCAACACAGGCCTTGTGGAAATAGCTTTTCATTGCAGTGGGTGGTTCTTCCTTCCAGACAGAAATCCAAAGCACAAAGAAAAAACAGGTTTTCTTAAAACACACGTTCCATGGACCTTACCCCTCTCCCATGTTGTTCTGCTGGAGCTAGCTCTTGTTTTAGAAAGCCCTCTGCCAGTTGCATGTTGTCAACTGACTTGAACTCTTGTTCCTTGCTTTTCCTTCTGTAGATATCGACAGTGGTTACTATACTGTGAAGTTTGATTCCCTGCTGCTCAAGGAAGCCGTTGTGGAAGCAGATAGTGTCATCCCCCCACTGCGAAGTGAAGATGGTGCCTCATCTGCTGAGTCTGATGAGGACAGCGTTGATGATTCTGGTTACGCTAAAGGTAAGAGAGTGGGGAGGGTCTGAGCAAAAGTGACATGTGATTTAGGTGACCTGCTGAGTTACTCTCCTGGAGCTTTCATTGTAAGTGTCTCACCTCTGATGAAAGAGTAGCTAATCCCTCTATATGTTGCTGAAAGACAGAGAATGGTAATTAGCTATTATGTTACAATTACAAACGAAAATCTTTGGTTTATGCAAATTACTGGGCTAATGAAGGTTGGAGGTTTCCATGGGAACTCCCAACATGGGAAAGTAGAGGGTGTGGTATTTCAGAGCCAAGTTCCAAGCTCTGAGTCTCTCTTATGTGGCTGGCTGAGTTGAGCTAATAAGTGAATCAGGAGACTTCCTCATCTCTGGGAGCCACATGTAGCCTCATGATACCAGAGTCTGAGACCCCAGGAACTGTGGGCGTTTGGTCCTTCCAGTGCCTCGATGAGGTTGCAGGATCAGCCATGTCCTTCCTCATTTCAGGAAAGCTGACACAGAGAGAGCTCAAGTGACTTCTCTGAGATTACACCGACAGCACTGTCCCTGTGCTAGTGCCACAGTTACGCCACGGGGACAAAGCTGTGTCCTAGAGCTCTTTAATTTAGCCTAATAGAGATTATTGGATCCTAATAACACAAAATAAGTATAGTGGCCTAGAGGAGCCTCACACGAGAGACATGAGCTGGAGGCAGCTGATAAATACTACGTGCCACAGTGCCAAATTTTACTCTGATGGTGTATGTTGGTCTGTATGACCAGGAAAGGAAGCATAAAAACTTCTGGATGGTTCTGGATATGATTCTGCCTGGAACTATGAGATGGTGTGTACATGAAATCAAGTGAGAGCTTTCATTTAAGTAACTTGCTATGCAGTGATTGTGAGAGGTGATAGCTCAATAGAGAACAAGTAAGGCTGAAGAAGCTGCTGAATGATTCTAGGGTGAGGGAAGTATATTTTACTGTGTTGTGGGGGGGGTTCATGCTGTGTGGGTACTTCAGATGGAGGCTTTGTGTGGCAGCTTTGTTCCTGTGTTTCACTGATTCATCTCTTCCGTTCCAGTGATAGATTCGGGACTTCCAGAGAATGGGGAATGGACTCCTGCGTGCAGTTCCTCTTTTGGCGGCTGGGAAGCCCATACTCGGGGTATTGGCTCCAAACTGCTTGTTCAGATGGGGTACGAGTTTGGAAAAGGTAAGGGGAGAAGGCAGTCCTGGTGCTGAGAGAGCCTGACTGCCTCATCATCTCAGTCTCCTGATGGATCCTAAAGATAATTTAGAAAAACAAGATTTTTTGGATGAAGCTAAAACTTTTCTATGCTGAAGGGCCTGTTAAATAAGGCTCAAGCTATGTGGTGAATCACATCTGTGTGGAAGCGTTAGAAGGAAAGAAGGAATAGCGATGTGATCGAAGTGCTCCGGCCTCTGTATGGTAATGGCAAAAATTGGAGGCCTTTGGAACCATGGTCAAGTTCATGATTAAAGCCGTGAGAACTCTTGTACGAGATGTTCAAAGGCTTTAGGTAGAAGGGAACTGATCTGTGAAGCTTCTGATGATGGCTCTAGACGCAGACTTCAAAGCCTGCTGAACTAGCTTCTCACTACACAAATTGTAATGAGCCTTGGGGGCTTTAGGAGGGCAGTCTGCTACTTGCATTTATCTGTAGTTCTCCCAGAGGAACCAAACCAGTTTTAAGAAGAACCTGGCTTGAGAAACTGAGAATGTGAGGCTGAACCTAGTTTCACAGAACTGGCCTGACAGATGGCCTCAGGCTTTTTACCACATATCTTCTGCTGTAGAAGGCTCCTGTCATAGCATCTGCATCTACCATGCTGTGGCCTTTGCTGCTCCCCTTGACTTGTCATCGCTTTTTGTACCTCGAAAGCCTGTTTGCTTGTCCTAAGCTAGTTACTGTCAGCATGAACTTGTGGTGGGAGGTGACTCAAGGGGATGCCCTCGCTTGCAGTAATCGCGTGGTGTCTCTCCTCAGGATTAGGGAAGAATTCTGAGGGCCGAGTGGAGCCGGTGCAGGCTGTGGTGCTTCCTCGAGGGAAGTCCCTCGATCAGTGTGCTGAGGTGCTTCAGAAGAAGAAACAGGGGAAGCTGGACCCAGGCAAATCAAGGAAATGCCGAGCAAAGGGAAACAGCGCTGGGCAATCCCCGGCGGGCAGCCGTAAGCCTTCCCGCAATGTGTTTGACTTTTTGAATGAGAAACTGCGAGGGAAGAGCACTGGGGAGAAGGCTGGAGGGATGGCACTGCCAGAGAGGAACAGCAAAGAGATCTACCATGCTAGCAAGAGCACCAAGAAAGCCCTGAGTGTCCGCCTTTTCCAGACAATGGAGAAGATTGAACAAACGCAGAAAGATATCAAGGGAATCCAGCAGGCCCTGGCACGCAACATTGGAAGGTAGGAAAACATTGGTTTTGGGACCGCAGGATGAGCCAAGAATTCTTGGTGCTTCTGGGAAGGGGTGGGCTTGAAATGAGGTATAGGAAGGACAAGTGAAACGTCTGGATGAGACCTAAGGGGAAGTGAAGGGGAGAGACTTTAGAGTGTGCTTCAGGCCAGCTTGGATACTGGCAGATGTGTCTGGGGTCCTTTGGCTGGAATTCAGGCTGTGGTAAAGAGAGGAGCTCTCTGAGGAAAGGTACTGGAGTCCTTTCCTTCTCATGCCCACCTCTGCAGCATTGCTGTGAGCATCACAGGAGGACATTTTCTAGCCCAGATTGTGCTAAGCGTCAGGTTCTTCCTGGCTTTCAGCAGGTCACTTGCGGTAATTCTGCAGGAAAGGGCAAACCCTCCTGGGATGATGACAAGCCTTTGATCTTACCGTGCAGGATGACATTGCGGTACTGCTTTTTGCTTTCAGGCACAGCATTGCTACAGCTCAGCTGGAGGAGAAGCTGGCTAATGCGCACAAACAGCTGGGGCAGCTGCAGGCCCAGGAAGCCAGCCTGCAGCGGGAGCAGAAGAAAGCAGACACACATAAGAAGATGACTGAGTTCTAGTCTCTGAGGAAGGCATTTGACTGCAGTGATTGTCCTAGCCAGCCCCGGTGCTTGTGGCCTCAGAGCCTGGGCAAGCCATCCTGCTCCTCTGGGTAGTTTTCAGGGTGCCCAGCCTGAAAACTGGGCTGAAAAGCAGCAATTTCTAAAACTAGATGCTTCTGAGCTCTGCTGGGAGAGGGAGGAGCACCCATCTGTCTAGCCCTGAAAGCATTCAGTAAGCCTGAGCCTTGTATAAGGACTAGCTACAAGAAATACAATTCTCTGCTCTCTTGCACACTTCTTTCCTCTGTTATCACTGCAGTAGCACCTCCATCCAGAGTCTGTAGCTACTCGGGTGATAACAGTGCTGGCTACGAACCAGCTGAGGAGGGGCTTTGAAAGCCCCACATCCTGCCATCAACTGTGGCTTGGGTTCGCAGCCAACTGACAAACGCAAGTCAAGGCAGGGTTCCGAGCACATTCCGGCAAAGCAGAAGAGGCTTGTGCTAGGTGAAAACAACAAAGGCAAATGCTGCAGCTGCTCTCTGCCTTCTGGTTTTTTGCTATGGGATTTATCTGAGAACTCAGTTTTTTTGGGAGCAGTTCCTTATAGCCCTAGTGTAATGAATAGAGAGAGAACTGGCAGCTTGGGTACTAGTGGCCTCAAGCATCAGATTTCATCAGTTTGACTGTAAGAGTATCCCTAGGACATGCTATCGCCTAACTCATTGACTTGGCATGGAAAGCTGCTTGGCTCCACACGTAGAGTGCCAAAGCTGGGGGAATAAGACAGCAGAGTAACGGATTCTCAAACCAGCTAGGAACAACTCCACAGGGAGCTTTGTGATTTTTGCCATCATTGCTCAAGTTTTTCTGTCCTAGGTGGCTCTCTGAACACAGGTTCCTTTTATTAAACAACCTCAGGACCCAGACACAGGTCAGGCTGGGGCCCCATGAGCACAAAGACTGGGAGGTCTGTATGTGCCCAGCATGCAGCTCTGCCTGTGGGAGAGCTCTGGGCCATGCTGGAAGTGGGCCCAGCAAGCGAAGTGCCCTTCCCTATGGCATGAAAAGTCTTTGGGCAGGAAGGATGTTTTCTCCCCCAGGTTATATTCTGCGTTGGTGGCAGCCAGCCCTTGCCCCAGAGGAGATGGTGGTTTCATCGGACCCTGTTTCTGGTGGGACTTGTGCATTGTAATTGCTTTTAAAAACAAAAATTTGTTCGCAATTTCATGCCAGTATCTTACGGACACTTTTTTTTTCTTAATTAAAGAAATTTATTTCCTTTTATTCTGAGTCATTTTTCTAATGAAACGTTTTGCTCCTTTAGTACCACCTTTTTTATCCGTTCCTAAGAAACTTATAGAGCTGTCAGCCTGGGCAGGGTTGCACCTACTTGTAGGGTCAGGCTGCCGAACTAACCAGAAAATCGAAGGCTGAAGGAGATACGATCAGAGCTGTTCATGTCATGTGGGATTTAGCATTGCTGCAGACACACCTCAGAAAACACAGAGCAACAGCAAAAGTAAACAAGATGAAAATCTTCAGGAAACCTGTTAGAGTGACTCTCCTCTTGGAAAGCGCTTGGATCCTGCTACGAGGAGCACCATGTAGATGCAGAAGGCAGCGTGGGCTGCCTTGAGCACTTCAGCATCTATCTTTTTCTAACTAAATTGGCTGTACTATCTTCATTGTTCGGAATTTGTTCTCCATGCACTGGGCTTAACTCAAGGGTTTAACAATGGCTGCTCAGTGCCCTTCCCTCACAAATGACTGTTTGTTTCCCACACTCAAGTGTTGAGTGGTGACAAGGATTAATGTGCCCCGCTTAGCATGGGCGCTTGCTGAAGCGTCCCGTGAGTTGTGAGCTGAGCGAGTCAGAGAAATTTCTTGGGTTTTGTGCTCTGACACTATTGGACATCATCTTCTCTTTAAGAATTGGGTGTATTAGCCCTATGTCTGGGCTAAGTCATATTTTGACTCTTCCTTGGGATTTCCACAGCCTTACTTGTTAATAAGTACTGATTTACTTAAGTACTTACTCCTATTTGAATGGCTGCTGCCCCCCACCCCCACCCCAGACAGTTCATGTTCCTGGTGAATAAAGTTGGCTTTTATTTTTCCCCCCCTCTGTCCTTGTAAGGTGTTCATTTGCATGGTAATGATACGTGTGGCAACCCATTCTTTCCTTATATTCACCTGCAGGTAGAGAGCTGGCACTAAAACCAGCTCGGTGGGAAGCAGAGCGTGGCAGAGGGTGCTCTTGGGTGCCTGCAGAGCCCGTCTGCAGCGGTGCTCGCAGCCAAGGCGGGGAGAAACCCAGCCTACCATTGGGTGAAGCAACCACCTCTGCAGGCCAGGAAGCGAGCTGTGGTATGTGCTGCATGGTATCTGCTCAGAGCTGCTCTAGAAGGAGCTGAAGAGTGGTAGAGCTCAGATCAAGATGTCTGAAATGTTCGGGAACCCCTAATTAGGAATAACTCTCTGGGATAAAAGAAACAAGTCTCCAGGTTGGCTGGCAAGGAAGAGAGCATGACTGGATTCCTGCTCTTCCCGCTCACTGGCTTTTGAGTTTCTGCGAAGTAAGTGGTGTTTGCTTTCTTGCCTGGCAAACTTGGGTATCTGCAACTAAACCAGAGTTTGAAAAATACTTAAAAAAAAAAAACAACTTGATCCATGTAGAAATTGCAGCATTGTCGGAGATGCTGTTGCAGCTAGCGAGACTGGACAGGCAGGATTCCTACACTGCACTGGGGAAGCATTGGCTGGGTTAAACTTCGAGGTGGCTGCGAGGAGGGCTGCAAGCTTTGTGCCACTTAATGCTTTGTGCTCTGGAAGCATCTGGGCTTACAAGAAATAAAAGGTGTTTGAACTTGGCTATGCTGCTGGGCTCCCACAGCTGGAATCTAGGGGTTGAGTGGGAACCCATTGGTTTTGTGGTGAATGAATTGTTGAGTTCACAGGTGTGGGGCATTGCTTTTTTCAACAGAAAAATTTGCAGTTATCTTGTGGGGAGGGGGACTAGATTTTTTGCTTGCATGTGAAACAGCTCTTCGGGAACTGCTGAGCTCCTGGCTGCAGGTGAGGAGGCTTGAGGGAGCATGGTCATTGAAATGCTGAAATGATGTAAAACTATTGAATTTGTGGGAAGAAAATCACTGTGGTAGGCACATGATTCTTGAGAAAACATGCATCTCCTTAATACACCCATCCTGTATTTTGGATTCTGTCTTCCCATAACTGCAGCACCGAGGTCTTCCCAGAGCTGCTGTCCTGCTGTGGCTCAGCTCCACAGAAAATCTGTCTAGCTGGTTCTCGGCTTCTGCTTAGAAGTGCACTTCTCTGCCCAAGTGTGTGTTTCCAGCAGTCACAGAAGGGCAGGAAGAAAGAAAGATGCTGAAATGATGTCAGCCTCGACCAAAGCCACATGGTGTGAACAAGCAGGTCACTTACCTTAAGGCTTTAAAATTACATTGTCACAAAAGCCACTCCAGCACATGAGTAGCGATCAGGACTGTAATTAGCAGCGTGCATCCAAGTTTTGTGACATTTGGGTCTGGCGTGTAGAAATACAGTTGGCCCTTTCTAGATGAAACACCTCCGGAGGAGTTTTACGATGAGATCTCTCCCTCCCGCTGTGGGAATGCGACTGGAGTGGGTGAAATCCCGTGCCTGCTCCGTGTTTGAAACAATAGTCTTAAAATTTTCTAATTGCATCCCATGGTCTAGGGCAGATTCAGTGTTGTTGACTAACTGTTACGGGGCTTTCCTTTTAATAATTGAAGAGAAAAAAAGATCTACTTCTGCTTCCTGAGACTTTTTTCAGTACAACTCCCCAAGGTACCTGAGCTGTGTCTGCTGCAGCCGTGTTCACAGCCACTGATGGAAATCAGCTTGTAATGTTTGTCCTGGTTTCTTGCAAATATGCTTTTAGTATTTTCATGGGCTTTCTTCTCGTCACCCTGCACTGAACACTGTGTGTGGTTTTATCTGGGTAGGTGAATCAGAGGCCAGGCAAAATCAGCAGCAGCAGCAGCACTTAATTTTACACTAAATACAATCTTGGTTTTTTGAAGCCCAGCTGAGAAACTTGCGTCTTTTGTGGGAATCTCAAAAAACTCCCATGTCCTGGGGTAACAAACCAACTGCATTTATTGTGCCTGCGCTCAGGTACCACGAAAGGGAGTTATTCCCCTTCAGTGGGCTGTGGGTGTGTGTTGCACGTACGCAATGGCTGTGACTGCTCTCATCTTCAAAGCCATCTTGGCTTGTGGAGACAGTGCGTTACGAAATGCTGTCTGCTGAGTCTCCTGCCCCGGAAAATAGCCCCGGGACTGGGAGATCAATAACTTTATTGGCAGGAAATTCAGGTGTACATTTCGGGTCTGTTTGAGACTTTGCCTTGCAAACCTACTCGCTCCTACCTGAGTGACTTCAGTCAGGCGCTGGGTTTTCCTCTCAAATTGGTAATTGTGGGAGAACCAACGTGTCATCCCAAGAAGCGTGGCTTCTCCCAGTGACTGCTGAGCCTGAAAGAGCATGCGTTGGGCATTTCTGTCGGTCAGAAATCCAGGAGCAGCCACCGACCTCCTGCACAACAGAAAGTAGGTCAGAAGAATTTCTCTGCATTGATTTCAACTTAGGAAGCCTCTCCCTTCTTTCTTCAATCTTAAAAAATCAGGGATGGAAAATCCACCTGCTGTGGGATAAGCTGCCCCTGTGTGCCTGCCTCAGCGTGCTACAAGCTCGCACTTTGATTCCAGCATAGCAGCAGCTCCCAGCCATCGTACCTCTTTATAATTTTGTCTGCTAAACCTCAGAGTCTGCTGAGTTCTGCCCTGAAAGCGGTCGCTTCTGCAGCCTGCGATCCTGTCGCTCTAATGAGCTAAACAAGTTCAGCGAGGACTGTCTAAAGTGACTGCCCATGTTGCAGGTAATCCATGTAACTAATGTATGCTCAGACAGAAAAGCAGTGTTGTCTAATTAAAATGTCATTGGAGAGGGAACAGCCTTCCCTTCCCAGCTCTGATCTAAGCCAGTCTGTCCAGCCCGGTTAGTCCCTAAAACCTCACTGTCTCAGTTTCCCCGTTGAAATAATTGCTCTCCAGGGGTTAAGGCTTCAGTCAGAGAAGCTTCCAAAGGCGTGGGAAGTTCTCAGATAAAAGGGTGCTGCTTAAGTGGGCAGAGACTTGCTGGTTACTGGGGTACAGATGCGGCAAAGGCACTGCCATGTGGCACGGGGTGCAGGGGAGAGGGGAGTGACACTGGTCCCTCGACGGGCTCACACCTCCCTGCTCGCCCTTGGGCTGGGGCTGCCGTAGCATCCAAGATTGACATGAGGCAGGGTGGCTTCTCACCAGAGCTCGTCTGATCTTTGTCATCTGGATTAAGATATGTAAGAGGGTAAGTAAGAGGTGTGCAGGTGCCCATGGCCATGGGCTTTCTGTATCCCCAATTGTGCTAGTGGAAGCCGTCCTGCTCGGCTATGCCAGCCGCGTCCCACCTAGGGGCTCTGCTGCCGGCCCCATCTGGATCAGTTACTGTGGCTTCTTCGAGCCATGCTTTACTCCAGTGCTGGGAAACTGCCTCTATCTCTCTTTGGATGCCGGCATGCAGATCTCTAGTAGTCGGCCAGCCTTTCTGGGGAGCGGAGTGTGCATGGAGCGGGGTGTGCACAGAGCTGGGCTTGCACCGAGCTGGGAGCAGCAGCCGCTGTCTTGACACTGGGGCAGGTGAAGTGGTGTCAGCTTTTGCTTTGGGCTTTGCAGCACACTGATGGCTGAGTGGGGACAGGAACGATGGGATGGGGTGTCACCAAGACCCCCCCTGGAAAAGGTGCAGGATCCTGACGGGCTAGGGAGCATCTGCTCTTTGTGTCGGGCTCCTTGGCACCTTCATGTCTCTGTGCAGCTTGCTCTGGCCTTGCTGATGATGTGGTTTGCAGGGGAGGACCATTTTCCTTGACTAAGGCACAGGGAAGAAGGCGCGCTTTGGGCAAGGCATGGCATTTTCTTTAGGCAGAGGAAAGTGGTTGAAAGGTTGGGCATTTTTTGCTCTCGTGTCACAGCACAGAGAAGCTGCAGAACCAGGGTTATGGTGCCAAAGGTGGCGCGGGGTCTGTGTACGCCGCGTTGTGGGTGGCAAAGAGCTGGCCTGGCTGGGCTGGTGCTTGGCTGAGATCCCACACCTCCTGGCCCAAGTGTGGATCATGCTGGGATGCTGCAGGGAGCGACCCAGGTTTCTGTGACAGCAGAAATATCACAGTGGGGTTTGCAGGGCTGGGCTGGGCTGAGCCCCTGGGAGCTCGCCATGCACTGTGCTGCAGACAGGGTGACACTGGTGATGCTGGCAGCATGGTCACTCCCACCTGGGATTTTCTTCCTGGTGACTCCGCAGGTCCCATGGCATGGATGGACAGGGCCAAAACCTGTGGGGTTCAGAGGGGGAGAGGGTGAGACCTGCTGCAGAATGAGGGTGTCCCGGTGCGGCCGCCAAGCCTGGTGTGTGAGGAGGGAGAGGTGGCTGCAAGGCTGAAGCTTGCCCTGTTTCCGGGAAGCTGAGTCATCTGTTTGCCCATCCCGTCTCTGCCACCCCAGGGCCTGTGCTGGGGAGCAGCGCTGCTCCCGTCCCACAGCCCAGGGCGGTGTCCCAGTGTCCCCAGAAAGCACACTGGCACTTTCCAGGATGTCTCCAGAGGGTTTTCAGGGCCCCGGGCATCTTCTTTTCAATGTCTTGGTGGCATCTTGGGAGCTTGGATCCTGTTGGGTTTTGGGGTTTTTTGTTTGTTTGTTTGTTTGTTTTTCTTAAAAAGGAACAAAAATCTGAAATTTTTCCAGGGGGTGGCAGAGCACCTGCTGCAGGGTGTCTGCACCAGGGTGGGCAGAGCAGTGGAGGCATCACAGTGACCCTGGAGAGGGCAGTGGCTGGTCAGAAAACAGGGCTCCCAGTGCACATCCCCCTCCAGAGCATCTGGAGAGACCTCCTGCCCAAGGGCGGTGCTGCAGGGGCCCTGGCAAGCCCTGTAGGCCGTGGAGCACCACCTCATGCTGTGGTGAGCCCAGCAACACTCAGATGCACCCTGACTTGTGTTTTCTCTCCCCAGAGCTCAGCTCCGCAGTGGTGTTGGAAGCAGCTCCCCCATGGCTGCAGCCAGTGGCGAGGGGCTGGCACAGACCCCACTCCTGCCAGCCAGCACTGCCCTGGCCCTTCTCGGCATCCTGGTCTACCTGGGCACCCTGTGTGCTGCCTGCAGACGGTACGCACTGCCCACAGCCCCTCTGCTTTCCCTCCTGGTGCTGGGGCTGGGGGCCCCTTGGTGGCACACAGTGGCTGCATGTGGAAACCCCGCATGTGCCTGTCCTGAGCTGGGACTGCTGGCATCTGCTGCTCTGTTCACCTCAAACTCCCAGCTGCAGCCCCAGTACAATTCTGCCTGGCCTGATCCTGCTCCCCTCTGCCTCACTGCCCTCTGCCACACCCTTGTGCCCAAAGGAGCTGGTACCAGCTGGGGATGGGGGACATGGCCTTGCAGGAGCTGCCTGGAGAGATCTGTGAGCAGGATGGGCAGGATGGGTGATGCTGGGTGATGCTGGGGATGTCTGGCATTGCTTAGCAGGGCGCGGGATGTACTTGAGCCCCCAACCAGCACAGACCCTGCTGCGGGGCTGGAGAAGGAGCAGGGTTGTGGGTTTGGGGGGTGCTGCTGCCCTGGTGAGGGGCACACAGCGATGCCCATCGCGGCCAAGTTGGGGTGCTGGGGCACCCACTCCTTGCCCCCAGCTTGGCCACCCACCTCAGATTCAGCCCCGCTTCTCCCTGCAGCAAGGGCAGGAAGAAGAAGGTCCCTCCGGATGGGGTGAAGCTGGTTGACGAGGTAGGCATATGCTGAGCAGGGGCAGGATCAGCCCCGGGGGAGCTCTGGGCACCGTAGCTCCCAGCCACGAGCCTGACATGCATTTCCCCCATTGCAGTCCCTGCTCAGACAGACACAGCTGCGGTCGCTCAGCAAGTCTGACACGAAGCTGCATGAGCTATACCGGGTGAAGGCCAGGGATGACAGTGAGTGGCGGGTGCCCACAGTCCCCACACCGCCCAGCGAGCGCATCGCGGCATGCACACACATGCCATGGTGCCCCCGTGGTGCTGGCACAGGGGTTGCTGTATCCCCGGCGTCGTCCCATCTCCTCTCCTCTCCCTGCAGCTCAGCGGCCAGCCAGCCTGGATTTCCCCTGCACCGTGTTCCCCCCCACCGATGCCAACTCCCTGCACAGCTCCAGCATCAGCGTCCTCCTGCACCGTGAGCTGCCCCAGATCCCTGTCCCTGAGCCCCGAGCTGTCTCCCCGGCCCCCGATCAGACCTACTCCAACCTGCTCTTCACCCCGCTGCGGAAGCCAGTGCCAGACACTGTCTATGAGTGCCTGGCGATGGGGGGGGAGGATGCACCGGTGTCCCCTGCACCCACCAGCACCCAGCTGTCCCCACCCCGCGCTGGGCATGGGTCAGCCGATTATGCCTGTGTCCGCAAGGTGAAGAAGATGGTGCCCACGGAGGTGCAGGAGGGGGCCGTGGCAGGGCCTCACGCAGCCCCACGGTGCTGGGACAGTGATGCCTCCCAGGTGAAGGTATGGCTCTGGGCGGGTGGCAGGGATGGGGCGTGGGGCTGGTGCTGGGCTTGCTGGATGGAGCCACGTAACACCCTGCCTCCCTGTGTTCGGAGCAGGGTGTAAATGAGGCTACTGCTTTCCCAGTGGAGCTTTTAGTGGGGGGCAGGATGAAGCTGAGACCCCGAGGGCCGGTGATGCCCACAGTGCTGGTCTCAGTGTCCTGCAAAAGGCTCCTGAGTCATGGCAGAATAAGTGGGATCCCCATCGGGTAATCCACTGCTGGAATCCAGCTGGGGACTGTGGGAAGCCTGGGGGGGCCGTGGGTGTGGGGATGCCCTGCAGTGGGCAGGGATTGCCCCTGAACCCCCACCTTCCCTTTGCAGCTGGAAGAGATGTACTCGACGGTGTGCAAAACCACCAAGAAGAAAACCCAGGTCCCTGCATCATCCCCAAGGGCAGCGAGGGAGGCGGGTGCTGGGCGGTCGCTCCCCTGCCAGGAGGAGGGTGCCTCAGCCGGGTGCTGGTCCCCAGCAGGCCAAGGTCCCCCTGACCCCTGCTACGAGTCCATCAGCGACAGAGCCTGGACTGCTCAGGGCCACGGCCCCGACCCAGACTATGAGGCCGTGAACGTTAACTGGAAGAAGGCGGCGAAACGGGACAAACTGGGGAAGCCTTGTGCCCCTGAGAACCTGTACGAAAGTGTCAGTGACATTTGGGCGGGGGAGCCCCGTCGAGCCTCTGCTAGGACGGCAGCGAATGGGCTGGAGGTGTACATCACCAACCTATAGCATCCCCCCGGGAGCGGGGTCCTTGCTGCAGGGTGGTCCCATCCTGAACAGATGCCGTCAGGGTGGGGATTCCTCTGGGAGTGGCTTTCCATGGGTTGAGCCTCCCGGGGACAGGCGCACACGAGCCCAGTGCCCGCCGGTGTGGCTACATCCCTGCAAGTGCTTTCTTTATATATTTTATGTTACTTTTCTGTAAGTCCTGTCCTGGGGGCTCATCCTGACTTTGGGATGATCAGGGAGTCTGCAGGGTGATGTCTGGCCTGAGCCGGGTGCTGGGTGCCATGTGGGAGCCCAGTGGGCCAGGGCTGGTGCTGCCACCAAGATGGGAACTGGGTTGGGACCGGTCATGTTTTGGACTGGGTGGTGGCAGGGCTGTGGGCGAGCCCTGTAGGCCTGGGCTGCAGGATCAGGTCCCTTCTCAGTGGGGTTATGTCTTGAGTGAGGGTCTCTGTCCTCTTCCCTCTGCCTAGGGGAGAGCAGGCACCTGTCCAGCCCCCAGAAAGCCCAGAAGAGCTTTGTTCCCATCACTGAACATCCCCAAGGCTGGTTATGGGGACTGGAACAGCAGCTCTGGCCGTGGCTGGGGTCAGCCACATGCCTCAGTACAAGGCAGGATGGAGCATGGGCCATGGGCTCTGGTCTGGGATAGCTGCCTGTCCCCCAACACCTGCTCCCACCTTTCAGACGTGTGCAAGGACACCTTCATGAACAGCCATCTTGCAAATACCATTAAAAGGCTGAGAGGGGTTTACCCTGTTCAGGAGAACACACTTTTAAACTGGATCTAAAGCCCTGGTTCTGGTGGCTGGTGCTGCTGCTGCAGCTGCAGCAGTGTGGTGGTGCCTGCTCTGGGAGAGCAGCTTTGGGTGTACCGTAACTGTGAGTGGGTGCCCCCGCCCATGTGCGTGGTTTTGCACCTCTGAGGTGGGGGTGGGCAGCCATGGAAAGCTGCTGAAATGAGTTGTACATCCCAGAGCAGGGACTTGCTCTGGGGCTTTGCCAAGGGTCAGGGTCAGAGTCGTGGAAGCATTTGCACAATGCTTTCTTCCCGCTCACCGCCACGTTGCTCCCGCAGCTGCTGCAGCCTCAATAGGTGCCAAAATGCTCAGGAGACCTGGATGTGCACCATGAGCCCTCGGACCCCGGGGCTCAAGCTTTCCTCTTCTCCTCCCCATGGGGAGTTTGGCTTCCCTGTCTCAAGGGACACCTGGTGTCCCCCAGGCCGTATGCCTGGGTGGTGAGCTGTGAAAGCACTGGGATGTGGGTGTTGCGCTGATGGTGGCCCCAGTCCCACTGCCACCACCCTGGGTGTAGAGCAGCCGCGTTACAGCCAGCCTTCCAGGGGCCACCTGGCCTCGCGGCGCACTGGCCTGATACTCGCTGGGGCTGGCCGGGCCCTGCAGCAGCAGAGCCACCGTGCCGTGCGACAGGCAGGCAGGAAGCCACGTGCCTTCCTTTGGCAGCTTTGTCCCTCCATCGAAGCAGGCGAAGAGATTAAAAAACGAAAACAAGGCACTCAGCAAAACCCACTGCAGGCTGAAGACGTTAAAGCTGGAAGGCAGCTCAGGCGCTCGTGCCGCTTTGTCAGCCCTGCGCTTGATGCCAAACCACAGCCGCTCGAGATAGAGGAGTCAGCCCCAGCAGCTGCTCCCATCCCCCTGCGAGATAAGGGCCCCGATAGAAAACGGCACGGGGTGGCTGGTGCCGATGCTGCTGTGCTCTTCCTGCTGCCAGCCGCGCTGCACCAGCGTGTGGGCTCCACCCGCACTGCCCCCGGCCACATCCTTCCCCTGCTCCCTTTCTCCATCATCCCACCCCACAGTTCTCTAGGGCTGGGTCCCTCCTGCACCACCCGAATCCCCTGGGCGCTGCCTTTGCGCTGCACCAGCCCTGCGCAGGAGCATCACCTTGCAGGACCAGAGCTGCTTCGCTCGCCGGGGCAAGGTGGGCCCTGCGCTGTCCGCAGGGTCAGGACGTGGGTACCACTGAGCTGCTTCCCCAGGGAAAGCAGACTTGGCCCAGCGCAGCGCTGCACCTGCGCCAGGGAAAGTTTCTGCTCTCGCTGAGCTGGGGTGGCCAAAGCGTCTCCCAAACCTGCCCCAACAGCAGCAGGAAAAGCCCCATGTGCGGGGCTGCGTGCTTGGCCAGCATTCCCGTGCAGAGCCAGACTCGCATCTAAATATGAGAACAACTGCCCAGTCCTTGGGGTGACAGAAAATGTGCCCAGAGCCCCATCTGGAGGCTCAAAAACTGTGTGGTGAACGAAGGATCCATCCCAAAACCTCTCTTGAGGTTTGTGGTCTGGCCAGGAAGATTGGGGTCAGAATGAGGGGAGTGGGTAGGGCTGGGAGCACCCCTCCTTGTCCCAGGGGACAGCAGGCTGCCTGCTCCTCCCCACTGACCCGAGCCCACTCAGGGCCAGGCTCCCCATCACGCTGCGGGGAGATGGTGCTGAGAAGGGCCGGCGCTGCGAGGGGACGGCGCTGCACGGTGCCATTCCCACAAGGGGGAGTGAGCAGGAGCCCAGCACACACTGTAGGGTGCTGCACACTGTGCTGCACGCCATACAGTGCTGCACTCTGTAGGGTGTTGTACAGTGCTGCACGATGTATTGCATGCTGCATGCCTTTGCATGGTGCTACACACTATGCTGCGTGGTGCTGCACACTATGAGGATCCGCACGCTGTGTGGCTCTGCACCCCATGTGCACCCCAGATCCACATCCCAGGTGGCTCTGCACGCTGTATGGCTGCACGCAGCATACGGCTGTGCACCCAAACCAGCTCCGCACCCAAACCAGCTCCAGACCCATACAGCTCTGCACGCCATATGGCTCCGGACCCCGTACAGTCCCATGCAGCTTCATACCCACTATGGCCCTGTACCCCCTATGGCCCTGCACCCCTTGCAGCTCTGTACCCCACGAGTAGGCTGCCAGGCAACTCAGGAGAGAGAGGCAGCGCAGGCAAGGCCCTGCCTCCCTCTGCAATACTATGGGGTAGGCGGGCACCACAGCCCAGCCCAGAGTCGGCCCCGGCCCCGCCAAGGGCAACCAGGTACCACGGGAGCATCTCCCAGGGATGTGGTGTCGCGATGCCACCCTGCCTGGGAAGGGGGGTCAGGCTGGTGGCAGCGGGAGCCCTTGTGCAACGGGCAGGCGATGCTCGCAGGAGTTGCACAACACTGAAGCTGCTGGAGCCGCCAGCTCAGCGCTTTGGCCAGCGTTAACGATTAAACCAGAGCGGGGGGCGGCCGGTGGAGCCACCACCCGGGACATGCTGCAGCAGAGCCCAGGCTGGTTATCATAACTCCGGGGGGAGGAGAGGCATCCTGCCTGCTGCCAGTGCTGCCGGGCTTGGTCACCAACTCCTCCGGGGAGACAGAGCTGAGGCCGGGAATGATCCTGGTCCCCGATCCCCGGCAGCCCTGGCTCAGCCTGGGTAGGTTTGGGGCCCTGCAGGTGCCTCAGTTCCTGGGGGGATGATACCCTTCGTCTGGCCGCTCCCACCCTTTCTGTGGCGTGCAAGGGGACCCGTGGGTGACTGTGGCGGGGTGACACCTGGTCTCTTGGCTGGGCACACAGGGGCTTTCCTGGTTTGCTGGGTATTTTTCACGCTTGTGAAAGCACCTGCCCCCAGGCATGGCACAGGGCAGAGGTGACACCTCCAGCCACCCCTGAAGGCAGGGGACAAGGGGTGGCCGAGCACCCCAGGGCTCCTGCCTGTCTGCCACGCTGGGGACATCACTGCCCCACCTCTCCCTCCCCAGGCAGGGGCTCCCCGGGATGCTGGCCCCAGCACCTCCATGGCCCTGAGCCACGGGAAACACACGAGTCAGCCAGCCCAGGGCTGCTGGTGGGGACGGCAGGGGGGGAGCAGCCGGGGGCCACCAGCCAGGACAGCCACACGGACTCTGTCCTGGCCTTCAGGCTGCACATTGGCAAATCAAACAGCAGCAGGGCCTGGGCGGCCCCACACCAGGACACGGTGCTTGTGGCCCCACGGGTTTTGGGGCAGGCGATGAGCAGAGCGTGGGTGGGCGCGAGCTAGCCAGGGCACCCTGAGCACCCCCTGCACCCCAGGTACCCCATGCTCCCATGGCACCCTATGCACCCCAAGAACCCCCTGCACCCCAGGCACCACGTGTACCCCATTTACCCCATGTACCCTATGCACCCCGGTAACCCCTGCACCCCGGGCACCCCACAGCCAGCCCTGCTGTTCTGGGTGGCTTTTGACAGCGTTTCCTCATGGAGGGCAGGACTGACCCAACCTGTGTGGGGCTGGGGACCCCTCTCCTGCTGGGAACTGCCCTCCCACCCCAAAAATCCAGACACTCCCCCCCCCAGCAGAAGGACACTGTAACTTTTAGGGGAGCCCTATAACTGATGGGAGAGCCCTATAACTTTAGGGGAGCCCTGTAACTTCCAGTGGGTCTAAAACTTTGGGGGGGAACTTTCAGCGGGACCCCTCTCACTTTTGGGATGTATAACTTTGTGAGGAGCCTTGCAACCTCTGGAGAGCCCCAAAAGCCCTATAATTTGGGGGGAGGGCATAACTTTTGGGGGAACCCCACAAGTTTTAACACTCTGAGTTTCAACCCTGTAACTTTGAAGGAGCCATAGAAGTTTTGCGGGATCCTCCAAGTTGGCGGAGGCGCCGGAGTTTCGGGGGAAACCCTTAATTCCGCCCTATTATAATAAAATCAGAACTTTTGGGGGACACCCTGCAACTTTCGGGGAGCCCCGGCTTTGGCGGGAGGGCGGGGGGCCGGCGACTTTGCGGGGCGGCCTGCCAGTCTCCCAGTCCCGCAGCTAACGGGGGTGCACCGCAAGGGCCGGCTGAAGGGGCGGTGGGGGGGGTGGTTTTTGGGGGGCCCCGCGGGCAGCGCGCGGGGCGCCGGAGGGCGGGGCGCGTGAAGATGGCCGCTGCCGGCGGGGGCGTGTCGCGGCGGGGGCGTGTCGCGACGGGGGGGCGTGTCGCGGCGCGCAAAGTGGCAGCTCGCCGAAACCAATAGAAACCGTCGAAAGCGGCGGCCGCGTTCCAACCCGGGCGGTTTGACCAATGGCGGTGGGCGTGGGGGGCGTGGCCTGGCCGGCGCCGACACCGGGCCGCGCGCGGCGGAGCGCGCTCCCCCGCCGGGCCCGGCCGCGGCCGCCGCCGCCGCCGCTTCCCCGCATGGAGCCCCCGCGGCCGCCCACGGCGCTGCTGCCCGCCGCCCGCCGCCGCCGCCGCGATCCTCCGCCGCCTCCTCCTTCCCAACCCGGCGGCGGCGGCGGCGGCGCCGCCCCGAAGGTACCGGGGGCGGTGGCGGCGGCGACCGGGGGGGAGCCGGGGGAGGGGAGGGAGGGGGGGCGGTGACAGCTGACAGCGGCCCGCCCGAAACTTTCCCCGCCGCTAAAATGGCGCCGCTCGGGGACAAACTTCGGGGGAGGGGGGCCGCCCCCCCCCGCCCCGCCCGGTGGGATCTGCCGGGGGCCGGCGCTTCTCCCCCCGGGAATCGGCGCCCGGTAAATCCCAGCGGAGGGGGGGATCCGGGGGGGATCGCAGCCAGCCTGGGATCTGCTAGGAGAGGGATCCATCCCGGCGTTGCTGGTGGGTCAGAGCTAGGGAGATCCCAGCTGGATTCCCGTTGCAAATCGGGCTTGGTTTTCGGCCGAGCTGAGGGGGGCGGGGCGCGGGGGGGGATCCTGCAGGATCGCGGGGTGGGGATCCACTCTGTGGGCTCCCCTGCCGTGGTCCCAGCTCGGCAAAGGCCTGGGGGATCTGTCTGCAGCGGGGGATCCGCTCCGCGCTGGCGCCCCTGGATGCTCCTCCCTTGGAGCAGCCCGCTCGGCTCCCTGAAGCGCTCGGGTGATCCCTGTTGGATCCCAGCCCTTGGGGAATCCCCTCAGGGTCCGCCCGGAGAGGGATCTACTCAGCCAACCCGCGGGCGCTGCTGGCTCGGGGCAGCCCAGCCTGCTCCTGCTCCGCGGAGCTGCAGGGGGATCCCTGCTGGATCCCAGCTCTGTCCCAGAGGATCTGCCTGGGATCTGCTGGGAAGGGATCCACTGAGCACCAGCATGCAGGCAGGCAGCACTGCCGTCCTGGAGCAGCCTGGTCTGGTTCTGCAGAGCTTAGGGGGATCCCTGCAGCATCCCAGCCCCACTCTGGAGGATTTGCTTGTGATCTGCCTGGAGAGGGATCTGCTCAGTGCTCCCATGCAGCCAGAGGACAGCGATCTCTTGGAGCAGACCCTGTCTGCTCCCTGCTCTGCAGAGCTCCAGGGGCATCTGTGCTGCATCCCAGCCATTTGGGATCTTCCAGGAGTCTCCCCAGGGAGAAATCCACTTGGTGCTGACAGTCGGCCAACGGACACGGCTGTCCTGAAGCAGCCCTGAGGAGCTCACCAAGTTGGCTCCTTCCTTTGTGAGGCTCGGGGCAGATCTGAGCCTTGGGTGATCTGCCCAGGTACATCTTGCAGAGGGATCCAGCTGGTCACCACACTTGACCAGCAAGTGCTGCTGACCTGGGTCAGCCGGCGGAAAGGGCTGCTCCCTGCTTCTCGGGGGTTCCCCATGGGGCCCCAGCCCAGCTCCAGGGAGATTACCTGGGATCCACCAGGAGTGGGATCCAGTTGGTGCCAGTGCTCAGTCAGTGGGTGCTGCTGTCTCCCAATTGGCACGACAGGGCCAAGCCTGCTCCCTGCTCTGCAGAGGTCTGTGGGATCTCCGCTCGATCCTGCGTGATCTGCTCAGAGTGGGATCTGCTCGGTGCTGTCATGTGGCATGTGGATGCGGTCACCTTGGAGGCACCCTGCAGGAGGGTGCCAGGTCTTCTGGCTCTGCAGAGATCCGTGGTGGATCCCCACTCTGGCCCTGGGGATCTTCCTGGGGAGGGATCCACTGGCTGCTGACGCTCAGCTGGCAGGTGACAGCGCTGGGACCAGCCTCACAGGAGGATGCTCTCTGCTCTCGCCTCTGCAGAGCGCCAGGGAAATCCCAGCTGGATCCCAGCTGCGACCTGGTGGGATCCACCTGGGATCTACCCCAGAGGGACCCACCGAGTGGCCATTAGGGTGCCACTGCAGCCCTGCCTGCAGGCGCCAGTCCAGCTCCCCTGTGCCGCCTCCCCTCTCTGCCGAGGTCAGGGGAATCCCCAGGGGATCTGTTGCCCAGGGGATCCCCTGGTGACAACCACCCTCTCTCCCACAGGCTCCTCTCCCCTGCGGCGGCCGGGGGCTGCCGGCGGGAGCTGAGGGCTGGCTGCCACACCTGGGGGAGCTGCTGCCACGCCGGGAACCGGCCAGCCGGGAAGCGATGCTGCGGGTGCTGGACGCCGGGCTGGAGCGATACCTGGCGCTGCATTCGGCGTACATCCCCGTGCCCCGGCACAGGTAGGACCACGATGGCGGTGGGATGGGCAACGGTGACTGCAACCGCCCTGGCGAAACCTCCCGCCGACGCCGGCTTCACCGCAGCAAGCCAGGATTTTTTTCCGCCGGCTGCAAGAGGAGGACTTTGGCCGCTCGTCCGCAGCGCCGGGGTCTCCGACTGTGACCGGCTGTCCCGCATACGACGGCACCGAGGGCCCTGCCCGGCCATGGCCCCGCTGGGTGATGAAGCAAGGCACCATATACGAGCCCACGAGTGGTCGCGGTGCTCGGCGCTGGCGAGGCTTTGCCCACTTGAGGGCTTGGAGAGCATCGCCGTTCTCCAGTGCCCTATTTATCCATCCCCATGGCATGAGGAGTTTGCAAAATGGCTTCTGTTGCTCCTGACCTCTCGCTTTTTTTCTAAATTTAATTTTTTAATAGTTTTGGGGTTTTTTTTTCCGCTTCAGGAAGTTGTTTGGCCCCAGCTGAGCAAACCCTGCTTTTCTCGGCGCTCGTGGCAGGATGCAGGTGCCGGTACCCTCCAGCACGGCGCTGCCCACGAATGCGTAGGGTTGTAGGGTTCCCCCCCGGAGTGGTAAACAGCGGCGTTTTGGCTGGCCGCCTCTACTGCTGCCTCACTGCTGCCTGCACTGCTGCCCAGTGGCGTTTCCAGTCTGGCTGCTGGGACGATGCCTGGGTCAGCCTGGCATCTAAGGGTGCTGCAGGGGATGGGGCACCCATGGGTGCTTTTGCACGTGGTGATGTCCCCAGCACAGTGTGGCCACCGTGACTCTGTGCCACCCCTGTCCCCCAAACACAAGCCACTCCTGGGTTGGGTGCAGACCCAGACAGCATGAGTAGGGCGTCCCAGCACCTTGGTGGATGATGGAGAGGGATGAAGGGTCCGAGGGGGCCATGTCCATCCTCACTGCAGCCCCCCCCGCTTTGCTCTCGCTGGCAGGAAGCTCTCGGGCAAGGCAGGCATTGACGAAGTGATGGCGGCCACGGTGCTCACCAGCCTCTCCACCAGCCCACTGGTGCTTGGTCACCCGCCAGCCACCCCTGCCCCAGGTAAGTGTGTGCCCCTGTCCCCCCCTCACCGTCCCTGGACACGTGTCCCATGACAGGACCTGACCTTCCTCCTCCTCACCAGAGCCCGGCAGTGAGGTCTGGAAGGAGGCACCCACCATGTCCTCCAGCTGCAGCAGCAGCAGCAACACCAGCGGGGACTGGAGCTGGGACCCTCCCAGCGACCGCTCCACCCCCTCCACCCCATCGCCCCCGCTCTCCAGCCACGTCCCCAGCACCTTCCTGCCTGCCCCGCTGCCGGACGAGGGCCCCGACGAGCCTGACAGCACCCACTTCGTCTTCGGAGAGCCCATCCCACGGAAGAGGAAGGTGGGATGAAGCTGTGGATGATGATGGGGATGAGGTTGGGATGGGGATCGTGAGGATGGGGATGAAGGGGAGGATGATGTTAGGGATGGGGATGACGGCAGGCCAGGGATGACTTTGGGATGTGGACGGTGACGGGGATGAGCCTGGGGATGACAGTGGGGTTGGGGATGGGGATGGGCTGCCAGCCTGACACCTCTCTGCTGCAGAACTCCACCAAGGTGATGTTCAAGTGCTTGTGGAAGAGCTGTGGCAAAGTCCTCAGCAGCTCCTCAGGGATGCAGAAGCACATCCGAACCATGCACCTTGGGTAAGCGTGTGGGGTCTACCCGGACACCCCCAGGCCCCCTGGTGCCCCCTGCAGGGTCCTGCCATGGTGGGGAGAGAGCCCCCCCCCCCCAGCCGGACCCTGCTCTCCCCGCAGCCGGAAAGCCGACCTCGAGCAGAGCGACGGCGAGGAGGACTTCTACTACACGGAGCTGGACGTGGATGTGGACTCGCTGACAGACGGGCTCTCCAGCCTGACACCCGTCTCGCCCACCTCCTCGGTGCCGCCCACCTTCCCTGGCCCTGAGGTGCAGGGTCCGGTGCCACCGGCGCTGCCGACCCCTGACCCGGCACTGGCCTCCCCTCGCAGCCCCCTGGCCCCCGCTGGCCTCTGCCACATCCACACCGACCACGCGTACCAGGTGAGATGGGGGATGGGGATGGAGGGGCCGCTGCTCGCCGCATCACTGTCACCCTCCGGCTCTGACGTGTGGCCGTGTCCTCTCTCGGCAGGGCTGCCCGGCCCCTCTGCGGCCACCGGTGCCCCCCACCACGCCCACCCCGCCACCGCCCAAGCCACCCGCTGTCCCCAGGTAAGCCACCACCATCCGCGCCCCCCACCCCATCCCCTCGTGTCCGTGTGTCCTCCCCACACCATGACGTGTCCCCTCTGCCCGCAGGAGGCCGCGGGGGGAGGCCAAGAAGTGCCGCAAGGTGTATGGCATGGAGAACCGGGAGATGTGGTGCACGGCGTGCCGCTGGAAGAAGGCCTGCCAGCGCTTCCTCGACTGACGCTGGTGCCGCCAGCGCTGCCGGTGCTGCCATGGCGGCGCTCCCTCCTTCTTGCACATTTTGCACTTGAGGTGCCTTTGTGCCCCCCCCCGCCACCCCGGGGCCCCCCCGGACTCAGGGAACGGCCCCCCCCAAAAGCTTTATGCACACAGCCTCCTGCCCCCGCCACGGAGCTCTTCCCCCTCCTATTTTTCCTTTGAAAATAAGCTAAATCTGCATCCCCCCCTTGCTGGCACCATGGCAGGGGCTGGTGGGGGGCGGCCGGCTGCTCCCAGCCCCCCTCCCTGTGCCAGGTTAGGGTCCCCCCCCAGGGCTGGGGGCTGCCCATCGCTCAAATAAGCTGTGCCTGCAGCCAGCGGGGGCTCAGAAAAGGGGGTGTCCGTTCCTGTCCCCCCCCCCCATCAGCTCCCAAGGGGGCCCCCAGTGCCCAGGGCAGAGGTGGGCGCCTGCCCTTCCCCCCCTTGCCCCCCCCAAAGGGGTTTTTTACTCTTTGTATCATCGTTTCTCTCTATTTTTCCTATCGGGGAGCCGCTGCTCCTGCCGGGGCAATGCTCTGGGAAGTGCCTGCAGGAATGCGCCCATTTGCACTAAGCCAAACTGCACAAAGAGACTTCTTTTTTTTCTTTTCTTTTTTTTTTTCTTCGTGTGTTTTTATTTTTTAAATAAAATATATGAAAATTCATATTTTTAAATACTCCCTCCCTGGGCATGAGAGTGCACTGCAGCAGTGTAATGCCTCCAGCCCTTGGGGGGTTTAAGGGGCTTTATTCTCTTCAAACCCCTTCCCCCCCCAACCCCCTTTTTTCACCCCAAACCCTTTCTCCCCTCTCATCCCGTCACCCACCTGCCCGGGCAGTGGCTCAGGATGGGGTTTGGCCAGGCCACGCCTCCCTGTGGGTGGATGGGGACAGTGGGGTGGCCTTGCCCCCCTGCCCAGCCTCGCACCCGGGGCCACGCCGGGGCAGGTACCCCCGCTTGCAGGAGGGGTCCCTTCGCATCAGGGACGCCCGCCCTGTGCAGGGTCCCCCCCCCCTTGCAGGGGGGTCAGACCGCTTCGGCCCCATGGGTTGGGACGGTTCTGCGCCAGGCTGGGCCCCCGCTTGTCCCCAACGCGGCGCCAACGGGGAGTAGATGTGAGATCCAGAAGAAAAAAAAAATAAATATTTGGATTCTTTTTTTTTTTTTAAATTCTTACTGGTCTTTGCTTACTTTTAAGATAGGCTCTGTGCTGGGGGGGGGGGGGGGCAGCCCCAGAGCTGGTGCTGTCACCCTCCTCCTGCATCCCGCATCTTTTGGGGATGGTGTCACCCTGTGCATCCTCCCTGGATGGAGCTGGGCAAAAAGGAGTATTTTATTTTCAAATAAAGCCCTAAAAATCAGGAAACTGCCACCAACGCTTACCCATTGGGGCGGGGAGAAGAGCATGGGAAAGGCAAAGGCGGCGTCACCCGCAGCCTGGGGGTGAGCCAGGCTCCCCGTGGGGGCGAGGGGGGATTTGGGGGAGCAGGGACCCCACAGTGGCCCCATCGCAGTGCCCAGGAGCAGGGGGGTGCACGGCCCTGCAGCATCGCAGGGCTGCAGCTGGGTGGTGCCCGCGGCCCCTGGACGGCTCCGTCATCAGCCCGCCCGTACATGCACGACGAGGAGAAAAATACAATATTTAAAAAAAAAAACAAACCAAAACCCCAAGACAAAATTGTAGCAGCAATTTCCCAATTTATTGAAACTGATTGATTTTTTGCATGTATGTCTAAGCTAAATCCCATCACAAAGTAATTATACTCAAGAGGCACGCCTCCGGCATGCCCAGGCAGACGAAAAACCGGGAGATCAACTAGAAAATAAGGTCATATTTACCTGAACTACATTTACAGAAAATCAGTACAACACAGCCATGTTCTCCCACTGACTTCTGGTTACTAAAATCTCCTCAACCTCCCCAAAATATTAAACACATCTTCAATACAAACACAGGTTTATAATAATTAATATAAAGTCAGTATAATATAGAATATTCCCAGCAAAAAAAATAATCAACAATCTTCAAACACTGTCCTTTTTCATTTGTTTCTTTAGCTTTATTTTTGTAGACAGGTTTAAAGCACGTTGAAAAATAAATATATATGAAAGCATACACACAGCACTCTTACTATGCAGAACTAAAAAAAAAGGCAGAAATTCAAAACACAATATAGAATCTAAAAAATAAAAAGAACCATTAAGTATGGCTTTCTTAGGAGTTGCACATGTCACAGAATGAGCTAAAATAAGATTATCTTTCATAATATTGCAAAAAATTCCAGTTTTTGCATTATTTTCATGGAGTTTCTTTCCTAAAGGGCGACGTGCAAACTGGGACGCGTGGAGGCGGGGATGGGGGTGCCCGGGGGGGCTCAGCCTCGGCCCTGCAGGGAACGGGGACTCCCTCGGGGCCACAAACCGAGCCCCCAACCAGGTCATCGATCCCAAAACACACACACACACACACACACACCCCAAACGCCAAAGCAATGCGGCTTTCGCTTTGGAGAAGCGGAATATTTAAAGGCATGAATTGAGAGAAGAAATAAAACGGGAACTAATGCTAGAGCGGGTTTCCTTTTGTACGAAAAATATTCCTTTTGTAGTCCAAACCACTGATTTTTTGATTAAATAATAATAATAATAAAAAAGACAGCCAGTTTGCCAACCTTCATTAGACACATCCCCCTCTCACCTCGGCACAAAAATCGCTCTGTAGCTGCGAGGCTCTCGGGTGACCATAAAATATACAAAACTGGGTAATTTATGACTTTTAAATAACATTTTTGGAAAAACCAAACTGACGGAAGGCCTCGCAAGAACCTCTTTCGTCTTCATTAAGGTATTCTCCAAAAGCAATTCCAGACAAGGCCCACCTCGTGCGTTCCTCGAGGACTTCTGGAGGGCGAGGGCAGGACGAGGCTGTTCGCACCCTGTTTTGCGCGAGACGGTCGCAAAGCACGGCTCGAAATGCTTTTTGTACTCCTGGCACACTTCCGTACTTAAAAAAAATGAGGATAATAGATGCAGGGAGGAACATTTACAAGTACATATGAATACTTAAAAAAGAGGTGCGAGTTACTGAGACCAAGCGTATCAGTTTTTTACCAATAAGGGAGTTAGTTTTTTGAAATGAAATCTGTATATATACACACACACACACACACATATATATACTTAGAAAAAATTAAAAAAAGGGAACCTCAGTGAAGTATACAAAGCCCTGAAGGGAAATACAAAGACGAGATGCTAGAGGTTACTTGAGCTAGTGTTGGATAGAACAGGCAGAGTTATCGGTTTTTTGTTTAAATCTCAAAGAGCAGAAGTTTGCATAGGCAGCAGATCCGAGAGGCGCCCGGAGAGGATCCCGAGAGGTCCGGTCGCACGGAGCAACTGATGAAGTTTTATAAAGTTTCAGCATCAAAATAGCGCCCAAATTCCTTTTTTGAACCCAAACCTCATAAAGCACCAGCCGGAGCACAGAAGTTTAAAGACTAATCCCTGCATTTCCAAATCTGCATGCCTCCATCAAAACAAAGCACTTAAAATATACGTCAGGTGTTAGAAGGATTTTATTTGGTATATATAGTCTATGTTAGTAATATAGAAGCATGTGCTAGATTATAATGGCAACATTGTAAATGTTAGCTTTTACGTGGATTTTCTGTTTTTCTCTCCTTTTTTCAATTTACTTTTTGCATCCTCGGCTCAAAGAGCTTCAAAGTGGCACTACTGGGAAACACTCTGAAAGCCACCCGCCTTGCTGCCCACCCTTTAAAAAAAAGGAAAGAAAAGAAAATATGAAATGTTTCCAAAGGAATTGCAAGGTAAAGCTAAGCACCCCATAACTCTGATTACAAAGATCGAGTCACCCAAGGGCGAGGGCAAGGAGGAGTGAGGAAGAGGAGGGCTCGGACCAACACCTCCTGCTCCTCCTCGGAAGATCGAACAGCAGATGCACACACCGGCATCGCAGTAGATGGGCAAGATGGAATGTCACAGAAACCGAGGGGTTTTGAACAGTTTGGGTTTTAAAGTTTTTTTAAATAGATTTTTACATACAAAAAGCAAAGCTACAGATATCTTTTAAAGTACTGTATGTATTTGTCTACATGTAACAGGTGAGGCTGCAAGTTCAGGACCTCAGACACCCCCTACCCCCCCTCCATATTTACAGGATAAATGACAATAAATACAGAGCCTGCGCTCCAAGAGGCAAAAGTCAGGGTAATGAAACAGCGACCTCGCCCTGGGACCCCCCAGCTGCTACAACTGCTGGGGAAAAAAAAAGTGTACAAAGGTCCAATCGTAAAATACTGGGTTTGTTTATATCTTTTTAAATACAGTAGGAAGGCTTTACAAGAAGCTAAAAAGCAAAATTAGATTTTTAAAGTTTAATAAAAATGTTTCTGTGTGACCCTGCAGCTCTATTCTTTAAGTATTTAAAAGAAGAGAGTTATCCACTCTCACTGGCTAAAAGCACCCTTAACCCCTTCAGTCCTAACGAGCAGCAGCAGCAGCGATGGTGCTCGTGTGGCCTCACCGAGCCAAACAGAGGATTTTAGGAAAGACCCAGGTTTCCAAATCACTGACGTGCACTAAAACCAATAGACCAGGAGCCTGGGAGCTGCTGGAGGCTCCCAGGCGGCAATTGTTAGCATCAACCAGGATGATGGACACAGAAAGGCGGCAGCAAACGTTTGCAAGGAACCAAGGAGCAGAAAAAGGCATCAAACACTAAAACCCAGGATGCAACTTAAATCGAGGAATGAATAAAGATCCGGCTACTGCAGGTGCCAGGACCAAGGCTCCCACCATCCTCCACCAGATCCCGGCACCGAGGGGCTTAAATCCTTCAAGATTATTTACTTTACTGGGGTTTACTGTACAATATACTTTTTATTTCTTTTGCTGGGTGGAACCACGCTTTTTGTTAAGGACCACCTGACCTGCAAGAACGCTCGCCACCCCGCTCGCCTGCCCCACCATGGGAGGAAAATAGCACCGTTAAGTCATTTGGCTTTCTGGTAACAGGTTGTCTTTCGTGGCAGGTTTCCAGATACCACCGTCACAGACACTGTATACAGTTGTTCCACAGCAAGGAAGGAGTGAGGTCTTCACCTTTTTTTTTTTTATTTGTTTAAGAAAGCACCAGAAGCAAAGAGGTGAAGGGTAAAATAAGCTGCTTCACAGGAAGAAGACACTTCCAACACGCTTTGTTGCTGCTGTTGTTTAGGTGTAGCTGGAAGAAGGCAACAGTGGCCGCTGTGAACAAGGAGAATCCAACTACCTGGAGCAGCCCCAGAGACTCTGTTAGGAGATGCTGGGGAAAAAAAACCAAACCTGGTGGTTCTTTAAAAAAAGAAAAAAAAAGTTTATTTGGAAATTTACATGTAACCAGTGCAGCTAAAACTGAAGGTTTTTGTCATGAATTAAGTAGGCGTTATGCCTACCAATGATCAATGACATTTTTTAGCTTGGCAAGGAAGAACAATGCACCCAGGTAAATTCCTGGCCCCAGCAAAGTCTACGGGACAGGAGCAGCAAGATTTCCACCCAGCTGGGATCTCCTCACCTTGGCTTCTTGCACTTCCCAGTTCATCCTGCACTTTGCCAAATGCCTCGTTTTTGCTATGGTTTGCATATATTTACGAAAAAGGCAGCTGAGCAAAGGGAGAAGGTGAAGATACTTGCAGGGAAGAATGACAGGTAGATAATTACCTGTGTCTTTTATAGCAAAGGGTGCTTCTGGAAGCACCAATACGCATTTCAGCGACTGCGAATAACCAAGGCTGGAAGATGGGATGTGGGTAAGATGCCAGTAGGTCCAAGAAATACCATATCCTTTCTTTTTTGATGGTGATGCTTTTGGAAGCTAAGAATCTAAGACAGTAATTCATAAGGCTGTAATCTGACTTGCCTTTTGATCGATTTAGCTCCATAAAAAGTAATAAAAACTCTCTTTAAATAACTTTGCAAAGGCCTGTATCATCAAGGAAGCCCTCCAACACGTACATCAATTTGCTTTCACAACGTTAGCTTGTAATTCCACTGCTGCTGGGATTTCAGCACACAGACAAGGTGTTAAAAAAAACAAACCAACCAACCAACCCAATATAACCAACCACCACCAAAAATACCCCTGCTTTGGACACTAGAATCAACCCAGTGTTCAGTTCAGGGTGGGAAGGGTACAAGGACTCATGCTTCACCCAGCCTCCCCATCGCACAGCGCTCACACCTGCAGAAACTCCACCTCACTTGCATGCAACCTGGCTGGCTCGGCCGGAGGGGCGGCCGCGGTCAGGATTGTTCATGAAAGGAGAAGGGGGAAGGCGAAGTCAGTTACGTCGCTGGAAGCGACATTGCTAAGACAGTATCTGAGTGGAACAGAGAAGGACTTGTTTAGAAAACACAAGTTATTTTGCACACATGGACGACAACAAGGCTACTTAGTTTTTCCAACATACTCCTTCCTCCCCACCCTCCCTCCCCCTACAAACAACAGAGCAAAACAAAAAACAACAAAAAAAATCCCTAAGAAATCCAGGCAAAATCCTTGTCGTTCTCTCCAGAGTTGTCCTGGTCCTGCGGAGAGTCGACATCTTTGTCATCATCTAAAATCACATCATCTTGTGACATTCCCACATCATCCTTCCACTTGATGTCATCATCATCTCCCATCTCCTCGTCTCCTTCCACTTTGATGTCATCTGGGTCTTCCATGTACTGGCCTTCCCCGGGGTAGCACTCGTCTGGAGAGCCATCTCCTCCGTTGTGGTCCAGGTGACCAGCTATGCCTCGACCAGAGCAATCGGCACAAACCCCGTGGCGGCGAGAGCCGTGCTTAATCCCCACGCTGGCTGCAGACATGAACACTCGGTTGCACACTTTGCAGACGTACTTTTTGTCTTTGCTGTGGACCTGGAAAAGGACAACGATCAGAAACATTAATGCCAATGGAGACGGATGGAGAGCTGCAGGGAAGGGCACGTTCCCCTGTCCCTCTGCAAAGGCAAAACCACTGTAGCCCAAGGTAGTCACGGGCTTTCATCACTGAGCTTGAACACACCATGCTTAATTCAACCCTGTAATGGCGTCATACAATGGAAAGTACCTTTGAGACGGTCTTTTGATCATCAAACTCATAGTTTTGAGAACTTTTATAACTTAATTTTTTTCTCCCCTTTTTGTTTTTCTGGGGTGCAATACTCACATTACATGATCACCATGCGGAAAATCTTAAAAAGAAAAGCCCTACCAGCCCCAAGCACCAGCTCTCTGCAGAACAGCCCACAAAGAAACCGGTGTTAACATCATGCTAATATTGCTGTCTCGCTCCTCAGCCCACTGCTGCCGAGAACCAAAGACTAGGAGCACTGTTAACACATCTGTATCTCTAAAAACATGCAGCCGAATGCTCTTCTAACCTTATCTCTGACTACTTTGGTGGCTGAAAAATGGTTTGTCACAAGTGTTTCTATTCCATAAACCATGCTGCATTTTATGTCTGAGAATAACCGGCATACAGAGCTATCACACTTACAGAATAAGATGTAAGTGGGAAAGCGCTCTGTGGGATACCAGAAATCACTTCAGGATTCAAACTTCACTACACAAAGAGCAAAATGACATACTTTGAGAAGCTCAAAAACAGCTAATCAAAGCTGAAATCTGTTGCTGGCTACCTTTGTCATGTGTAGAAGGCAAGGAGCTTGCTCAAAATATTCACCTGCTCCTCTCCCAAAGAAAACGGCTGACCAGTGCAGCAAGAACTCCTGAATTCCACCATGAGGAGCCTCATCAGGCACTTTTTTCATATTTTTTAAATATATATATATACACACACGCTTGTGTATATATATGTTAAATAAATATATATACTATATTAAAAATACATATATATATAGATTTCATTTATATATAGAATAGTTCAGTTGGAAGGGACCTACAACCACCATTTAGTCCAAGTGCCTGACTACTTCAGGGCTGACCAATATATATTATACATATATATACACACACACAAAAAAAAGAATGTATTATTTATTTTTAAATATATTAACGCCACACTGGGACAGCCCAGGAGCTCGCCTTGGCCCGCACCCTGCTGCTGCCACTGATCACCAGGAGACACTGTGGGCAGCAGTGTAGAAGTAGAGAAGGATCCACCTTGTACTACACTGTCCGCGACCAGTGATTTGCGGTTGACCTGAGCAAGGAATTTCGTGCAGACCATCAGCCACCAGAGCCTCTGGGCAGGTACTGCCACTGCCTAATCCTGTTTTAACTCATTTATTCTTTTCATGCTCACAACGGCCTGTAGGAAAGGTCTTGCTCGTTAGATGCACCTTGCGTGGAGAAGTCCATCCTTTTATTTTAAGCCAGCTGCCTGGCGAGGGCAGCTCCCCGCTCCTGCCCAGCACGGGACTGCCTGCTCTCACAACCGGATTCTCCATAACCCTGCACTCACTGCTCATCTGGAATACCCAGCCGAGCTAAAGGTATTTGGGAAGACCCAAATTGACCCATCTTACCCCCTCAGCCCTCACTACCACAGGACACTCGCTCAAGCTTTGTATTGCACTGGTCCCAACCGCGTTCAAAGCCTGCGAGCTCTTCTGATGTGCTCCGGCTTCAGGTTCTCCTTGCTCTGAGCTAGTCCCTGCGATGTATTCTTCAACTGCATCACACAAAGTCATTGTATTTTTTTTTTTTAAAACTACATGTAAGCTTTTTTTAAAAGCAGTTGGACAGGGCTGGTCAAAGCCATCTAACAGGCTTAATAGGTGTTGCTCATTTTTAACTGTTAGGAGAATGATTTTCAGGCATCAAAAGCTGATTAAGATTACAGCAGGTGGTCAAGGGTGCAGAATAAGGGCTAAAAGAGCCATACAAAAAAGAAATTATGGAACAGGTACTAAAACAATGGACAACTGAAATATCTGTTAAAAAACTAATCACCTCTCTCCCTCTTTTCCAACACCAACAAGTTTTAGACAGGATATTCGCAGCCAACCATATTACTGGACGCAGCTAAGCAGAAATTTAATCCTATTTCCCTTATCGCCAAATTAGTAAGTACTAAACACAGAAATGGCATTTGGCCCTCTGTAGCTGAAAAGAAAGACCATATTCCAACTGACTAAATATCAATATTCCAAGAGAGAGAGGGTCAAACATTATGCTGACAACATCCTAAATTTCTGGGCGGAAAAAACATTAAAGAAAAAAAAGGAAAGGTCTCAGAAATACAATGATGGAGGCAACCAGGTGGCACAACAAGGTGTTCCCTCCTGCAAAACTAGTAACAGAGCTTGAAATCTGTTCCCTTGCAGCAGGACTAAGCTCTCTGCTTGGATCTGCCTCCCGAACACCAGAACCCCAACAACCCAAGGAAATCACAAAGGGGCATCTCGGGGAGCAGGCAAGTCCCCCGAGCAGATGGCTGGGCACTCATCCGAATGGACACACACGCATGGAAGGAAGCGGTAGTAGATGGTGGGATTTTGAACACCATAGCAACTCGTCATGTAAGCCCCCTGATCATCCCGGTGCAGGGGGTTGGGGCTAACCGCCTGCCTGGTGCAGGCAGCACCGCTTGCCAAACCATGCCATGCACCACTGTCTGCTGCAAGAGGACGACTGGCTTCCAGCGGGCCGGGCAGCAGCCCTTCCCAGGAAAAGGCACGTGCTTTTGCAACAGCAGCAGGGATGGAGCAAGCTGCATATGTGGTGCAATGCCTGCAATAATAGTCAACTTCACTATGGATTTTCAAAAATAAAACAAACAAGAAAAAGAATTAAAAATGCTACTGTGAGGAAACAAAAACTCAGTGTGCAAACAGAACCACTCTTCCCAACTAAATTTATCCTGCCAGTTTTAAGCAGTTTGCAGTCACTTGCGATGCTGCAACAGATGAGGTAAGAAAGTTCAGTATATCTAGAATCACACTTCAAACAAGAACTAAGAAAACTTTGGTTAAGTTTTTTTCAAGCTGAAAACCTTGAGGTTATTACAGGGGTAGCGCTTCCTTCTGGACACAGCCGTTCACTGCAACAGGGCGAGAAACCGCGGTTTATGCTCTTGCCATCCCATGGAAGTATCACTTGAGGTGTAGAGATTGTAGAAAGAAAATCTGATTTTTACTTTAATATTCCGATTCAAAGAAAACCAGGGTTTCTATTAAATTTAAATTTTCTACAAAGACTATAAAATATGCTTTTTAATTTGAGCTAAACAAACTAAAATAGTCCCTTTTGTCTTTGGTTATCAGTTGAGGAACTGAGAGAAACATGGGGTTTGGTGTGTTAAACCTACTTCCTTTTCCTAGACGTTATTTTTATACCATGTCTTTTTATTTGATGCACATCAGCGCTCATCTTTACAGATTTACCTGAGAGCTGACAATTAAGCCCCAAAATGTCATACACACAGGAAGTAAGATAATAAGACAAGCAAAGTGTACGGATCACACAGAATCCCACAGAATCCCACAGAATCCCACAGAATCCCACAGAATCCCACAGAATCCCACAGAATCCCACAGAATCCCAGGTTGGAAGGGACCTCAAGGACCATCTAGTCCAACCTTCCTAGGAAGGGCACAGTCTAGACAAGATGGCCCAGCACCCTGTCCAGATGACTCTTGAAGGTGTCCAATGTGGCCAAGTCAACCCCTTCCCTGGGGAGATTATTCCAGTGGTGACTGTCCTCACTGTGAACAATTTCCCTCTGGTGTCCAATTGGAATTTCCTCAAGAGCAACTTGTGTCCATCCCCCTTGTCCTCTCCACGTGACTCCTTGTAAAAAGGGAGTCTCCATCATCTTTGTAGCTACCCCTTAAGTACTGGTACATGGGGATGAGATCCCCTCTGAGCCTCCTTTTCTCAAGGCTAAACAAACCCAGCTCTCCCAGCCTATCCTTATATGGCAGGCTTCAAGGTCCTTTGATCATCTTGGTGGCCCTTCTCTGGACCCCTTCCAGCCTGGGCACACCCTTTTTGTATAGCAGGGACCAGAACTATACACAGTGCTCCAGGATCCATCAATTAATCTTGCCACAAGCACTTCAGACAGCCTGCATGACTGCTTTTGTAAATGAAGATCACGGTGTCATTTGCATATAAGAAAACACCCCTTTTTGTAGCTTCATTTTAAAAGAAAGTTCAGATAAATAATGAAACTGGAATTTTTCTGAGGCCTTCCTTACAACAGTACCCCCAAAAACCCCAAATCCCTCTCCTTTTTTCTTTAGTGCATCTATGCCAAGATACCTCAGAGTAATTTATGGCTTTTTGGAAATGAAAACAAATCGGTATTGCCAGTGCTACACTTTTTTTCAGGATTTGGCACTAGAAGTTTGTAATCTAGCTCGTATTATCTTAACTAACTTAATTCCTGACATAAAAGAAGTCATACAGAGATTCAGACAGACATATCCTCTCCTGTCCCTGTTCACAAATAGCTGATTTCATCTCCCTGTGTGTTACAGAGAACTTGTACCTCAGACTCAACAGAACCAAGTCAGAATGATTCCAGCAGCAAAAAACCGAGAACTAACAATCTGCAGATCACCTCAGAAGGTACAATGTATTTTCCTGCCTTCCCCATGGCATGTAAAGATACGCTGATTCTCATTAGTATAGAAATTTATAGAGCAAGAAGAGGAACTGCAAATTTTGTTACACTTGAACCAAATTTGCATTACTGCTATTAAACTGCCTTTGAAGGAGGTATGCAAGGGGATGCACGCGCTGGCAGAACGGGGATGAGGACATTAAAGTTCTTTGTGGCTTTTTGAGAATTACAAGCAGGAAAACATTAACTAGTCTAAGCACACCATCTCCAGTAAGATAGTCTTTACATTCAAAATTTAATAGATAATATAAATATGATATATAGAGATGATACAAATATGGAAAAGTTATTTAAATGACCTCAACAAATAAATTCTTAGTCACTGAAACTGTCAACTCATGATTTATTTTTTTTCCCCCAATATCTCACTGTATTGGAACCTCACAGCCACCATACCCCCAGTACTGAAAAAAAATTCCAGTTTTCTCTACAAGATTAAAGGGGCAACAGAGCTTGCTGGCATGTGTTACTGAAATAGTTACATAGAAACTATTTGCTCTTCCACAATATCACCCCTACACCAAGCTTTGAGAAACCGCTTTAGGACGGCAAATTAATTCTCCCCCGAAAAAATGCAAAACAGCTTAAACTTTTGTTTCTGAAGTTGTGAAAAGCCAGACACTGGCACCAGCCAGCCTCCTCATCAGTTTTGAGCAGTCATCTTTAATGTGACGTAACGTTATTTTTGATAACTATGCACTGCCAGACCAGAGTAGCTTTGTCTCCAACTCTCCTTGCCGAGCAACTTATTTTAAAGCTCTCTGCATCGAGTCATTCAATCTATTAGAAAAAAGAAAATCCTCTTTCCATCCTGAAGACAGCATTAGCTGTTCTACCTCCCATCCCTAATGCCCAGGCTCTCCCCAGCAGTCAGACTTGCTTCGGAAGGAGAAGGCCGTGCTGGAGAGCAAGGCTGGGTTTGCAAGGCCGGCTCAGCCCGGGCAGCGCCGATGGCTCAGCTGTGCAGCTCAGGAACCTCTGGCTGAGCTAGGAGGGCAGGTGGAGGTTAGCTCTGGATGAGCAGGCAGCAAGACACGGGCCCTTTGAAAGGTGGGGAAAAAAGATACTGCAGAAGCCTTCAGAGGAGTCCCAAAGGGGAAAGCAAAATACAGACCTAAACCAGATGAAAATCCTGTTACCTCTAA
The DNA here is from genome assembly GCF_963921805.1 of Phalacrocorax carbo. Taxonomy (NCBI): domain Eukaryota; kingdom Metazoa; phylum Chordata; class Aves; order Suliformes; family Phalacrocoracidae; genus Phalacrocorax; species Phalacrocorax carbo. The sequence continues at coordinate 8,502,211 of NC_087526.1, read as the reverse complement.
CCTGAACAAATCAGCCGTTTCCACCCAATGCCTGCCCTCTTACCAAGGTGTGCCGCTTCATGTGCTCCCGGCGGGTGAACTTCTTCCCACAGATCTCGCAGGGATAGGGTCTTTCTCCCGTGTGGGATCGCATGTGTCTCTTCAGGATGCACTGATGCATGGCCGAAAAACTGCAGTACGGGCACTTGAATTTCTTCCTGATGACTGTGAACTCGTTGACTGTAAGAGAGCAAGCATAACACGCAGATTACTTTCAGAACATCTCAGTCTTCTCACTTACCATTTCACTATTAAATTAGTTCACTGTGAAATCACCCTTTTACCTCTTAACCATCTAAATTTTTTTTAAATCCTGATACTGTGTTATTGCACTTATATTATTAAAGCTAAGAACTTCAAGTACCTTCATCAGAGAAGCTTTTGAAAAAGCCAATACACAAACATTTAGCAACAGTGTGTAACACACATTGCCTCATGCTTGCTAAACGCAAATAAAGAGGGCTGACAATCTGCTGTAATTCTTTATTATAATGAATTATCCTAAATATCAAGATCTAAAATTCTAACACTGTTATTTGTAGAAGTAGCAGCTAGCCGTGAACAGAAGAACACAAACCTAACACCCCAACAGTGCCGCACGCTTTCGTTTTCTTTATGGGGTAATGTAAGAACACCATCACGCACTGCAGGAGAAAGTCTACCCAGAAGGAAGAGGACAGTTACGACAAACACACACTACATTATCCAACTCGACTAGTATTACCATTGCAGCATGGATACAGAAATATAAAGGGATGCACAATGTTGAATTACAGCACGACCCTTGCAAGCCTCCTTACGAGACAACTGCATATAGCCCTTGATGGACTTTTTTTCTGTCCCCCCAATTTGTATTTTGCTGAACTAGAAAAGGGATGAATTCTTTGAAGTCATTCTGACATTGTTGATTCTTTTCTTCTTGTCATCTCCTTAGCAGCACACTGAAAGCGGACGCAGGGGACGCGTACAGTATCGACAGCCCAAGGGTCTAATTTGCCAGAAGAATTCACATGGCAGCTGCCTTGGTATTTCCTCCTCCAAACAAAGTGAAAGCACAATATGCAAACTACAGCAGGTGAACACAGTATATTTGCTATTCCCTGAAGACACCCACCCACTGTAAGTCTGGAAGTGACTGTCCACATACATGTGATTTTAAATCTCCACCTTCTAATAATTCTACTCTTTTCCATTAGTATGATAATTTTCACCCACTATTCTCCTAATTACTGTAATTTCTCAAAGCAATATATTGTTTACATAACAACGAGGGGGGGGAGAAAGAATGCAAGTTCTACTTAATCACCTCAAGTACGCTATCGTGTATGTAAATGGCTTTTGGTAAATGAAAACAGTCTATGTAGGAGCGCTAAGGGAATAGGGGAAATACCAGACCTACTATATGGCTTCTAACATATTGAGTACTTTGCAATATTTTTAGGTGCTTATTGAAATGTTATTTGCTACGAATGCCTTACCAGCTGAATGCGCACTGCATGCCCTCAGTACACCACAGATAATGCCCTGGGAGTTACACCGTACCCTGAAAACAGCTACTTAAAAATTGGCTTTTTAAAGAAAGTCATTAGGCCCATGTACACAGTGTTGTTTGCTTTAATGTCCGATTTGTGGGCTTCTTTTTCCTTTCGTTTTTAAAATTTACTTTGTCTCGTATTTGCAATACAGATAAAACAATACGAAAAGTAACTACATTTGTCACTCATGTAAAAGTGCAAACTACATGACGCTATGAAGAGACATCGTTAAACAGAGTAACATAATCAGAACAAACATTTCAACACAAGCTCATCTTAGGGAAGTACTCTAAGAAGTTTTTTATTGTTCTAATGCAGACTAAAAGTATGCTTCAAGATCTTAAAAGTTGCCATGACATGAATTTTGTCTTCACATTTGTTTTGACTATTTGGCATTAAACACATCCTCCACGTGGGTAACTTTCTGGGAAAAACTACTCCCTCTGGCAGTTTGAATTGGATCTAGTAGTCTTACATTCTTTTCTCATGCTCCTAACTTGCTGCTCTGGGCTGCTCTGGGCTGCTCAGCAACTGTAGTGGTCCATCCTAAAGGTGCTTTTTTTTGGTGGTTTGGCGGGTTTTCTCCCAGCACATTTGTAAAGCCGTCAAGAGAATTTTCTAGCCCAAGGTAAAAAAAAAAGCCTACTCACCCTCACCTGGGCCGTGGCTGCAATACTGATGACAGGGAAAGTGAATGCTAAGAATATTTTATTCACCCATCAGTAGAGATTACTCACTGTGATGAGGCAGAATTTTGAAGGGCTGGTTTCAAGTGACTCTGCACAGACGGATTTGCACTGCGCTGGGAACCTCCCAGAGGAGACAGCTCAACATGGCCTGATGCCCAGAGCCTTGTGCAAGCTCCTGGTGATAGCCTAACAACCCGTCTGGGCTGCACAACCCTTCTCCTGCCCCAAGCCTAACTCCTGAATTACAGAACATTTTTTCCTTTTTTAAAAACAGAATATGAAAACTCTCCTTTATTTAACAGAAGTATTGTTTGCTTTACTTTCTCCTTTGGATTTGACACCCCCTTGTCTGTACAATCAGAGGCAAGGAGCCCACTTTCTTCTACAGGAAAGTCTTAAGCAAGTATCAATTTTATGATGCAAAGCTATTTATGATAAACATGCGTCCGGTTTGACCGTGTAATGGTTCAATTATTAGTGACAGGCTACACGAACACTTATGCTCCCCAGGATGACTATAAACCTATTACTATGGAGTCTAGACAAGGTAAGCAAGCTATAAGCTGATTAAGGGAAGTCAAGAGGGGACATGTAACCCTCCTTCCTCCAGTCCAAGGCCAAGTCCAGGCCTAATCAACATAAACATGCTGCACGTGCACACCACAACTAGCAGGACGAGCTGCTCAGCAAGTCAGGTTTAACCACCTCACTCTGGAAAAAGCTGACACGGAAATACTCACAGCAACCAGATACCAAGATTACAAAGCAAAAGTGCTTCTTCAGAGAAGAGAATACCACAAAAATCCCTTATTTCCTGCATCGGCAGATTGTACCTGATCCCGTCACTTCCTAAATGATCAGACGCCTCCTCTCATTTACTGTCCGTACGTGTCCCTTCACTTCAAGGCTGAGCTGAAAAGGCAACTCCAGACCTTGGGTGCACAACTTGCACGCTGGCACGCTCCTTTCACACACAAATAGCCATCTACACTTTTATGTCTCCAACACAAATATATTTCCAACAACATATTTGTAACACTTTCTGATTTCAAGATTCTTACGCTTACTTTTGCCTGTATTCATCTAAAATCACTTGAGATAACATTTTCAGCTTCTAGTATGCTTATATTTAAAAATAGTCACAAAACAGTTTTGGCAGCTCTAGTTTTATTGAAAACTATTTTTTTACTGAATAGCCATATATTTAGTCCTTGTATCTACAAAAGTAAACATCTGAAAAATAACAACATTGTTAGAAAAATAACTGTATTGCAGAGTTAACGTTTTCACAGTACTGTTAAATATATGCACCCACAAGTACATATATTTAATGAATAACATACCAGCTTGGGTATGAGCATAATCTGTTCTCTAAATGACAATATTTTATAAAGCTTATGTATAGCAGCATTAAGGTCCTAAGAAATAACCTTTAACAAGATCATCAAGACCATTAACAGTAGTGCCACAGATAACTAGCTGCTGGACACAACCATAGGAAGAATAGCACCAAGAAATGGAGAATGTAATACAAACAGTGCCATAGTAAAAACAAAAAACAAAACAAAAAAAAAAAAACCAACAAAAAAACTATGTACTTAACTTCACTAAAACATTTACAGAAGGTGTGCATTGTTAAAACCAACACAATAACACTCGGAAAAAAGCCTTTTACACTGTCATCTTGAGTAACTTTACTAATTTCACTGAGGCTGTTAAATAAGCTCCTGCATCCCTGATGTGAGCAAAGAAAAAGCAGTAGTGATAAATGCTGCCTGATAGAGATACTTTGTATTAACTCTGTAAACTGATGTGTAGTTAATCATCACTGAAATACTACACTCATTTGGTTATTATGAAGAATTCACAAACTTTAAGTGGACAAGAATTCTCTTAATCATCATTATATTTAAGGTCATAAATAGCAAGGTGCAATTTAACTGTCAAACTTACACTTCTCATCATATTCCCGTGCCATTTTCTAACACAAAAATCCTACTTCTAAAAAGTTTTCTACACAAATTCTGTAAGCCTCTGCTATGTTATACCTTATGGTTCTAACATTTTAAAAAACCTACTCCTGATCCTGTAGGGAAAAACTGGAAATTCTCAGTGCTGAATTCAGGAAGCACTCTGATGGACAGGCTGAGTAAAACACTACTTAAACCTCTATTAGGGAGACTGAGTTGACCTGACCATAGAAAAATAGTTCCATGTTGAATTAAATTCTCAAATATGAGAAAAATGAACAAATGTGAAATATCATTAATTATCATCATTCATCATGTGGACGAAACCTCTCAAAATTTGCTGAAATTACTTTTGCTGGCACCTTACTTTTCCAACTCAGACAAACCCTACCACGCTGCTCCCAAATTTCCAGAGAAGACTCATTTTGGTCACAAATTCCTCTTCTGGCTCAGCCTTCTGTTCTCACTTGCTTGTTATTTAAGAGCAAAATAAATTACGAGGCAATTAAACTGACATCTGTAACAAGGGAAGCTGACAGACTATAAACTACACACATTCACAGACAGCCGTGATCCACAATGCCAAAGATGTCAATGGGAACAAGAGCGAAAAAAGTGAACCTGACTTTGCAAATAAATTTACTTGCAAAGTAACTTTAAAAAAATTACTAAAGGATGGTGTACTACACTGGTTATATAGGAACATATTCTCAACTCTGACCGCACCCCACTCAAAGAGCAGGAACTAAGCCAAGCAGGGCAACTCTGGGTTCCCAGCCCTAATGCGGCACGGAGCTGTCTCCCTGAACCTCCGACTCACAGCAGGAATGGGCAGAGCAGCGCTGCGCCAGAATATACCTGTTCCCTCTCTGCGAGAGCAAGGGCAACAGGAACCGATGATCTCCCTCATCTAGCTTCCCACAGGAAACAGCTTTGCAAGAAACCCTCCACTGGAGGCCTCCAGGCTGCTCAAGTCCACTTTGTGCACGACCAAGTATTTCTCATTTTTGTCTCCCTGAGGTGCAACAATGTTGTGAGAAAGAACTTTTCCAAAGAACTCTAAAGATCGTTTGTAGAAGTTGCTTTCATGTCCTCAGCTGTTTCTCTTGCACATTAAGGAAAGCAACCCTACAATGCTCAAGCTCAAGCTGCTGACAAGCTGTGTTGTACACAGCACAGCTGGAAAGCACTACACTTAATTATCCTACTTTCATTTCACAGTCGCTATAATGTGGTTTTGCATGTAAATATATAGCAAGAGACAAAGAAATATTTAATCTTAAAAAAAAAAAAGATTCCCATATAATAAAATGGGAATTCCAGTACGACTTCTACCCTCCAGTAACAACCATTACGGATTTTGTATGCGCACCCTAAGATGCAATTAGACCTTCTATGTAAAGCCTCGTCTCCTCAGTTTCAACAACATACATTCAGTCTGGCTAACTTAATTCCATTATATAAAGCAAATGAGTCAAAAATTTACAGAATTTCTGAAAACTGCAGCCATACTCCAGCATATTTTAAAAAAAGTCCTATATTACTCAAATATAGTATCAATAGACAAGCTTTGCAACAACTTTCAAGCCCAAATAATATACCCTGTTGCACATATGAACAAGCAGCATGTTTTTCTCCTTTAAATGACACAGAAAATCAGACTTACATAAAACAGCTCACATGACTGAGCAATCCAGTGCTTTCACAGCTCCTACAAGGTGAAAAACTTTGAAATACCCGAACTGTCTAACGGACGGAGCACTACACCAGAACTCAGAAGACTGAATTCCATTATTAAGTCTATTGCTAATATGCTCAAACTGAAGCGTGTTATTTTCCCAGGGAATATGAGGAAATCATCACCATTTCTTTTATAAAGCACTTTGAGATCTACTGATAAAAAAAGAAGTTTAAAGGTAGTATAAGCACACAGTATGATCACACCAAGATAGCCAAAAGGCCCATTATACAGACTGACAAAAGTCACCTTTGCACAAAAATTGCACCATGGCTCCATTACAGAGTATCTAGAACCAGCACATTATCAACCTGATCAGCTTTGGAGAGTTACTCTCTTGTGTTACACCTGTGGTACATTTATTTGCAGCATGAGAACAATGGAACAATTTGCTTTTCTTAGTTTAGAAGCAGCGCCTCATACATGCAACAGTAGCTACGCATCCACATGATCCTCGTTTTGTCCTACACTGTCCAAAAGCTCGAACTCGCCCAGCTGGGCGGAGCCCAGGTAACACACTTTCACATGGTTAGCGAGATTCTTCTGTGTACCGAAGCCCTTGCCACAGAAGAGACACACAAAGGTACGCTCGTTTGAGTGCACAGACATAAGGTGCCGGTTTAAGTCTGTCTTGTCTCGAAACAGCTTGGCACAGTTAGGACACTGCATCTTCTTACAGTTGAAGTGGATGGTCTTTTCATGCCGATCCATGTTTGATTTCAGAGTGAAGCTCGCGGGGCATTTGGAGCACTGGAAGCGGGCGAGCTGGACAGGAGGCACGCTGTCAGCGAAGCCAGGCTGGGAGCAGTCGACCAAGTCAAATGGAAGAAGCATGGAGAAAACATGCTCGTGGAAGTGCTCCTTCAGCTCTTCAGCACACTGGAAAACCCTCCTGCAGAAACCACAGGTCAGCCTCTTGGCTAGGGCTGAATCCAGGAACAGGCCACCAGTGGTTATGTCCATGTCTTCAGATCTCGAGAAACTCATATCTAAAATAGAAATACAGATACACACGTACAAATCAGTGTCTTCTGGTGTCAAACAATGACAGTTCAAAAAAATATTTTTCTCTCTACCTACCTGAATCAGAGTTATCAAACTGCCAAAGTGCTAAAAATCCATCATAAGTGGCCTGCAAATGAAAAGATTCCTTAAGTTAAGGCAAGCATTTACAAGAACACATCTTTGTAGTTAGTGCTTAGACTCCCGTCTTACCACTGCCTTCACCCGTCCTTTAAGGGAAGCTCACCATTTGACTCCGTGACCTTATTTGCCTTTACAAAGCTTTCACTGTCAAAGCAGCTAAGTTAACTGGGCCACAATTTGCAAGATTTGATGTTTAAAGACAGTAATCAACGTGTCTATTTAGGTGCTGGGTAACTACTCAGTTTTGAGTCTTGCAAAGCATCTGTAGCTCCCACTCAGGCCAATGGGAAAGAAACGCTGGATAGAAAACGCCTAGCAGATACAACAGACTGGAAAAATCTCCCTTAGCCCTGCATAGCTACTTTTGCTTTCCACATAGAAAAGCCCGTAGAAAACAAACACCTTCTGGGTAGCTCCCTTTATGCAATGCTCTCTGGCATCGCCGATCCACATTATAAATAAAAGCTGGTTTGTTTCCCCCCCCCCCCCCCCCCAAAGCATTTGCAATATGCCAGTGTGCGGCAGATGGCAACCCTCTATGAGGCAGAGGCATGACGCAGCCTGGCCAGGTCTGCTGGAGACTGGGCAAGCGGCTACCAGCCGTTCTTACCAGCTCACTTTCCTCTAAGGTGACTGCAAAGGAAGATCTGTGTTTCCACCCATTTTTTTTAAATGGAACTAGTCTCATTCAAAAATATTAAGAATAAGAAATGCCACAGAAAGCTATGGATTTTACCTCAAACTCCTGACTCCTGTAGCCAGCCTGCTTCTATAACCCAATTTAGACAGTTACAAGAAACCCAAATGCAAAACACCAGAAGTGGGCAATGGATAGCCAGGGTCTCAGCTATCTTTATGCATTATTATATTCTTGTCTGCAATGCTTTGCAAACAAAGGGATTTACAATATAAAGGGCATGTATACCTTAAAAAAAAATAGGGTTTTTTTGAACACAAGTTCTGTTGAAGTAAGGCAGAAAGGATAAAATTAGGACAGTACTAGTCCTGACCTCAACTGGCTTCTACTTTTAAAATAACCTATATTTTAAAAAAAAAAAAAAAAGAGCTACCAGATCAAAGTATAAGGTATTATGGTCTTTCAAAGTGCTCCTAACTGGGGAGAATTTGATTAAACAGATACCTTTGCATTTAAATGTCTCTGCATTTTCCCCCACAATCTTACCTGGGCTGAGGAAGGCACCTCTCCTTTTATCATGGTTTCTGGTGACATTTCACCAGAGGAGCAGATCTCAGGGGGGCTCTGAGTGGCAAGGTGTGATGAAGGCAGCAGGGGAGATGGTGCTTCCACTTTGCCATCACATTCGCCCCTTGAACGATTCAAGTTGGTGCCAGGCCCTGGGGAACACAGGAAACGAATCTCACCCACGTGAACTAGCACCAGCTGGTGGTTTTAAAAAAGGCCTTGCAAAGGCAGCGCACCAGCACTCACAGCTTATCTTCTGTCAGTGGGAGGGAATGCAGCAGGACAGTGATGCCAGGCTTTTGTTTGTTTGTTTTAAAACCAGCCTCCCCACCCAAAATGCCTCGGCTGTGCGTGATGTATGTAGTGGAGATATATCGCATGGCATGGTCACTAAAGAGTCCGTCGGGAGAGAGAAGCACAGTGCAGCGCAAATATCCAGAGCAATCGCATTTCTGAAAGACACCTCTTGGAGAAGCACCATTTCAAACACATACATTTCCATCTTTAAGGAACATACACACAAACTTTATTCTGCTGCTAACTTTCTTGCAAATGTATGTCAAAGCTTCAGATCTCAAGATTTGACCGTGGTGTTTATTTAATACAGTGCTGTCAGTCCTTGATCTCAAAGTGCTTTACAAAAGATGGGAAAAAAAATATTCCTTTCATTCTATAGCTAGTGAGCATGGAAGTTCAGGTATTTGTACGAAACCATTCAATTATACCTGACAGCCGTTATGTTTTCAAAATCTACTGTAGTTAAAAACATTTTTTGTCCAGCTGAAGCAGAAGCATACCCTCTTGCCTACGCTGTGGCAACAGCCAAATGGTAAACAATATTCCAGAAACTGCACTGATAATAAACAGCAAATCTACGTACAAATAAAGACTCTAATCAAGATTGGCGTACATGACGAGCCATTAAACAAACTTTAACAAACACCTTGACTGAGTATCAGAACAACATATCGAGCAGGTCATTATTTTTGAAAAGCAAGCAAGCAAAATCAGAAGCAAATATGGCATAAAAGTAAACAAATTCTTATTTAAAGCACTCTATGCCCTAAAGGCCTTTTTATTTCTAACACAAAAGAGTCTGATTGAAACTTTTACACATGTAAAAACCACTCTTTAATGCAGCTACAAATAACACGTCAAAGTTTATACTACGTCCGAATACAATACCCTGTGATCTGGGTCACAACAAAGCGTTTGAGTGAAACCGCACAAAGGTTTCTAAATGCGAACAATCCCAAACCTAACTTTTTATCAGCTATCAAAGGAAGCTCTGCTCTTGTGCCACAAGCTGGATGTTTGATATACCTTCCTCCGCTTTGATCACAGATTGAAATCTTTCACAACTTAGTTAACTCTATTCTAGTGTCATAACAATACTTCAAGTTTTCATTCTGGTGGTGCTTGTCTACTGCTGTTATACTTTAAAGGCAGGACAACAAAATGCTAAAATCCTCAAGACAGGAAAAAAATGGGGGAAAAAGTTAATTCATCAGTATTTCGTGTTAGAAACTGTTACCAGGAATCCAGCTCTCCAAGTCTATAGCAGCTCCTTTTTCTTCCCCTGAACATCCCAAACTGATTCAAGCTGCTCTGTTTACATTGAAGCTACACACTGTCACCATGGACAACTTGGAGGCATCTCTGGGTTGCACTTCCTTAACAAATGGTATTTTAGCATACAGTGAAGATAAGCCAGTGGGGCTGGCTTGATTAATTCGTTATTAGCACCTTTACAGACTTACTTAGGTTCCTAAGAAACCATGCACTTCTTAAAGCAGAAGTTAAGGCTAATGATCAAGCAATAAAACAGAATAAGGAAAAACAATACACTCAAATCGTCCAACAGGAGCCACAAAGATGTGCAACACAACAAAGTACAAAGATGATTTTTAAAACAATATCTAGTATTTATTTGGTTTCAACAACTGCAAGTAACACAAGAAGAGAAACCCATATAAGTGACCCATACTTTGTACACAAGAACGCAAACAGCACCTGAGTTTACATCTTGTCCCATTCTGACTGGTACTGTGAGAAATTTTTTTCCCCTCTTAAGTTTGTATTGAAATGAATATTAGTGAAAAATATTTTAATTTCTGAATCAGAAATCAAAAGTGCTTTCATTTGGTCAGCTTTGCATATGGAAGATGATGCACTCGTTTAGCAGTATTTATATGAATACAGTATTCTGTGACAGCTGGACAGTAAGCTATTGCAGGAAACAGAGAGGCAAAGGTTATTGTATCTCATTTAAAACTGCATCCATTCTCCCCTAAATCTTGGTTTACCATGTACAAAAATTCTGCACCAAACTGAATACCTTTAAGTCCCTCTTGGGAAAGTTGACCGCTGTGTAAAACGTATTCCTTTAACATCCAGTGCAAGTATAAATTATTGGTTCCAATGAACCACTAACTAAAAATAACATATTAGCTGGTTTGCCCAAAAGAAAAGGGCTCTGTGTACCATGTAATCACTTGGACAGCAAGCTTCACAGGAATTGCTTCTATAAACAGTTTCAGTTGCAACAGGGTAAACAGGAAAAGCCAAACTTAGACATATAAAAAAGCATGCAATGTACTATTCTGAAAATGTGGAAGAGTTGCCCTTTAAGGTAGTCAATCACCCCAAAATCTAAAGTTTTGTGACCTTTTTTTTTTTTTTTAAATGAGAACACAAGGACGTAAACTAGCCAACTCATCTTCTAATGAGTATTAAAATTCTCATTCGCTTGATTATACTTGGCAAAACCAACTAAAAATATTCAACTAAAGCCTTTGAGACTTTTGTAAATGTGGTGTAACCGTACAGAACAATGCTACCAAAGTTCAGCATCGTAAATGAAATAAGACACATGTTATTCAACCAAGGAGCTCAGGAGAACAGCACTGCTGAAGTTGGAATAGCCCGCTTTTACAGTCAAACCATGAAAACACATAAAGACGAGCGAAACCAAGCCTCTTATATCGTCTTATCTGAAAGACATCCCCAACAACAAACTGTGCAGGTTCAATACCTAATGGTACCCAAGACGACCTCAGTGTTACCCATAAATATCTGACATGTACTTCTTTCTGCAGAACCTGCATGTTCTTTAGGTTTCTGACAAGCATATGAACATCAACCTTGATTGTACACCATGAATGTTGTAAATTCTCAGAGCCCTTCAGCTGCAGGTTATGTGGCAACTGTGTTACTCAAATAGCAATATATTTAAATTTTCCCTTCTGATTTTAAATCAGTTTGGTTAACTCTAGAAAAGCTGCACTTACGTTTGGCTACATCATAGTGATACAACAACCCCACACACGTCCTGGGCTGCCTTTTCCATCAGCAGAATGTTAAGTAATTTCACACCTCACACGATCTTTACAATACACAATGAATTAGGAAAAAAGAACACAGGGTAAAACAAAAAACTTGGGGTGTCCTCTATTAACTTCTACAAGAGTATGAACTATGTGGAAGAAAAATTAAAACTTGTAATGTATGCAGTAACTTGGAGAGTAATATCCTCTTTAGAAATGGCTTATCAGAATTTTAAACACGTATAATATGCTCTTCGGATCTGCCCACTTCCATTAAGTCTTTTCCTCCAGAACAGAAAAAAAATAAACATGAACACTGCTCCTTGAGTCAGTTCCTTACCATATTACTTCATAACTAGGTTGTCTTCGTATTCTCTTATGGCAGTTAAGATTAAAAACATACTTCACTTTTTTTTAAACTCAAGAGAGATTGTTCACTTAAAAATCTTGAAAACAGTGCGTTTCCTTTTCAGATCAGACAGATGAAAACTGCCACACACTGTGCTGGTTTTGGTTTTTAAAAAATAGAATATTTTTCACTGTGCTCCTGCCGACTCCCCCACAATGCCCCCCCCCCCCCTTTTTTTTTTTTAATATAACCCAGGACTTAAAATGACTCAACATCCTCAAATTGTGTTTGAAGAGAAATGTGAAAAACACGTACAAAGCGAGCACCAATCTAGACTGTGCTTTTAGATCTCTAGAATCTTCTTGCCACTTGCTTTAATGTCATTTTATACACTGAAAATTCTCATTAAACTTGATGTTCTATTGTATTCAGTAATGACCATTTAAAAGCAAGCAAGTCGTGTATCAGAACATCTTCTTCAAAGTGATTAAAATAAATTGATACCTGTGAATCTGAATAAGATGAAAGAAAAATATGTGCCTTAATTCCCTGCCTCTGTAAAAATCCTCTTACCAGGTCACGGCCACATCCACCTACCAGTGCGAGAGCTACAAACCAAGCGAGCAGTTCTCGTTTTGTCTTAGGCAATTCACTTTGCTTCCACAAAGATGATATATTTGAAGCTTAGCTAAATAAAATTCAAGTAATAGCAAGAGAACTGGAAAACAGGAACCTCAAATACAGGCCGAAACGACCTCCAGAGCCCCTCAATGAGCGATCATTTACCCTCTTTTCTAGATCCATCAAGCTTTATTTTAAACCAGTTGGTCTTCTGCTTATACCATGCCTGTTCTCAAACTCTGCTTCTCAGCTGGTCAGGCAATCTGTAATTTCTAGGCAAAATTTATGACTGCCTTATACTCATTTGTCTTTACACCAAGTGGTCCTTCAGCTTTTAAGTAAAAACTGAAATCCTCCAAACAAGGGGAGGATGATGGATAGAGGGAAGCCCCTTCATTACTCCAGTTTATCATGACAGAAGATGAAACCACTGATTTCACCTGTCACAAGTCACAGGTCTGAACACATGGTGCATAAATCACCCTTGCAGCCGTGCATCCATTTATGCTCCCACCCATCCCGGTGCCAGCTGAGGGCACTCTTCTTGCTGCACGCAAGCTTGGCAATTAAACTGCTGCACAGGATCTTTGCTATTTCATTGCAACGAAGGGATTTTCAACCCAGGAGCCTAGTTTGAACCATCTAAATCTGATTTAATTGGAGATTGTTCAGTAAGCAAACTACTGTGGAAGAAACAAGAATGCTGCATGAGCAATTCTCCCCCAAACATTAAAACTGCAGAATAAGGTACAAAAAGAAGTTTTTCCCCTCTAAATTTGGAAAGATTTAAAAAAAAACATAATTCTACTGTTCAGACATGAGAAGCAAAAAGATATACTAAGACTGATATTATATTGTGCATTTTTTTCCCCTTTATCATACAACCCAAGTGACCATTAAAAGGTATCAGGGTTTTTTGCCATCAAGGAAACTAAAAGTAAGTATCTTTCTTGAACTTTTCATTCTATTTAATTGGTCAATTTTCTCAGCATAGATTAAAATAAACCTTTCCTCCTGGAAACTAACACTTAGTCAGAAAGCCACCGCTTGCTCTATTTTGTGTCACAAATGATACCCCATCCTCTGAGAGTATTATTAAAGTACTGCATTAATACTTTTTCTTTCTTTGCACATTGGAGAATCAAACTATTTTATGACTGCAATGAAGAATACAAAAGTATGCTGAAAAATGAGCTGTCCACACATAATGGCACATATCAGCCATCTTCAACAGATCACCAGTAGAAAAACATTCATTTCCATGAGCGAGTATAATGAAACAATCAATAGCTGCTCATTACTTAGAGAGAGCTCTAAAAGTAAACAACAGTAAGTGAAGATCACACAACCTACAAAAATCACAACTGTTTCTGCACACAGGAGCAACAGTCAAGCCTCCTTTCAACACGAGGCAATTTTGGATTCAAACCCTTTGCAGCTACTTCTTTTACCATAAGGACTCACGTACTTTTTATTTTGTTTGTAAGTACCATTTTGCAAACAAGTAAAACAGAAATTTGAGGACAAGTGCTACAAACACATGCACTGAATACTTTCCTCCATGGCTTCAGCAGTTAACATTAAAGTTGGATCAATACCAGACACAGGTTTCCAAGTTTTATGGAAAGTGGGATTAAGCAGGATTTCAAACTGGATATAAACACATCAGTAGTAATAAAGGAGACAGTGACCTGCAGTTTCTTCTCACTAAAGTAAACAAAAAATATAAAAACACAAACTTACGAGAGAGAGAATGCGTGCCTTTGGGTAAGTACTCAAACAGCAGAGAACTATCCTCTCCCAGCATGTCGGCTTTCAGAGACAGCAAACTGTTCTTACTCATGAGAGCCGCACGCAGGTTGGCAACGGTGGCAGCCTGGAGTGCATCCTCCTTCTCTGGAGTCAGGGGCTGAGAGATGTAGCTGGCTTCCCCACCGATTAGGGCTTCGTCAACATTCGCGTAGGGGTCTGATCGCTCCACCCTGCTGTCAGAGCTGCTGGGCTCTGTTACTGTCACGTCAGCACCTGTGAGGCGAAAGATGCCATCAGAGACACAAACTCCTGGGACGAGGCATACCAACCACGCACACCCGTCCAAGTAAAAGAACCAGGAACTTATCACCACCTCTTTTGGCCTTATTGTCACTTTTCAGGTGAGAGTATTGTTTCTTGACCCTACTTTTCCAAAAGTCTGAAGATGAACTTGGCCGTTCAGAGGCCCGAGAGAAAGCACAACCACCCCACAGCTGGGGGTTTCTGTTCTTCTAGCCTGTGCCCATCTGCACCCTTCACTTTGGCCCCATCAACAGGTCTTTACCTCAGCACCATGCACTAAGAGGGCAGGGTAGGGACAGCGACACATACAACCTCCCCCACAACCAGTAACGGGATAGAACTTTATTTATTTTAAACTAAGATCTCAGGATAGTCTGCTAGTACTGAAATTATGTTCAAATGTTTAAGTTCTGTTTTCTCCCTAATTTTACTCCAGTAGTCCAAATTTTCATTGTTTTGTTTCTTCCCCATGATGAAGGTTTTGAAAAAATCCAGTAATAAACAGACTATAATAGTGGGCTGTATAAATCCCTTGGGGTCACTTATCTGAAAAATACACAGTGATCAGTGATTCCCAGCATATATCACAGGGTTGGTTTTCACAGAATCACAGAATGGCAGGGGTTAGAAGGGACCTCTGGAGATCATCCCGTCCCACCCCTGCTTGAGCAGGTATACCCAGAGCAGGGGCACAGGATCCAGGTGGTGTATGAATGTCTCCAGGGAAGGGACCCCACAGCCTCCCTGGGCAGCCTGTGCCCCTGCTCTGGCACCTGCACAGGGAAGGGTTTTTTTCTCATATTTAAGTGGAACTTCCCGTGTTCCAACTTGTGCCCGTTGTCCCTTGTCCTGTTGTTGGGCACCACTGAAAAGAGTCCAGCCCCATCCTCCTAACAGCCACCCTTCAGAGACTTTAAAGTATTGAAATCCCCTCTCAAGTCTTCTCTTCTCCAGGCTAAACAAACCCAAGCCTCTCAGCCTTTCCTCATAAGGGAGATGCTCCAGTCCCCCAATCGTCTTGGTAGCTCTCCACTGGACTTCCGCAAGCAGTTCCACGTCCTTCTTAAACTGGGGGGCCC
The DNA here is from genome assembly GCF_963921805.1 of Phalacrocorax carbo. Lineage (NCBI taxonomy): Eukaryota > Metazoa > Chordata > Aves > Suliformes > Phalacrocoracidae > Phalacrocorax > Phalacrocorax carbo. Next base: position 8,486,460 of record NC_087526.1, on the reverse strand, counting down.
AAAACTGGACACAACGCTCCAGATGTGGTCTCACCAGGGCAGAGTAGAGGGGGAGGATAAACCTCCCTCGCCCTGCTGGCCACACTCCTTTTAATGCAGCCCAGGATACTCTTGGCCTTCTTAGTTTTATACAGAAGTGATACAGTTAAAACATGAAGACACAGATTAGCCACTTTACAACAGGTAGCTACAGAGAAGCTGTACAAAAATGGAACAGACTATTAAGAAAAACTTGAATTAGTGAACCCAAAGAAAAATTAAAAAGCTGTGATAAGGTTAATTCCTCCCTGCAAAAACACCATTTATTTTTTTATTTTTGGGGACGTCTAGTTAAAGATTCTCTCTTGTTTGAACTTTAACTCTCTTATAGTCTTAAATAATTTATGTATTTTAATATAAAGGAAAGTGACTCCTATACTCTTCTCAATTCTTCATACAAAACAATAAAAATATCTACAAGAAGGGCTGTTATCTCATTTATAAAGTGTGTAAAACAAATTTCAGTTACATACTCCAGTATCCACAGCAGCAGAACACAGCTGACACGCTCAGAACCCAGTCAAGTACCTGGCAAACAGGACTAAAGCTTCCCAACAAATGGATACCTTTGTACCATTTGTACTATCAGGATGCAGAGGGAAAAAAAAAATCCAAACCCAAAGAGAAGGCATTGATAGTGAGTGATCAGATGGAAAAAGAAGCTGTTTCACAGATCCTGAACATTTTATCGCTTCCTAATTCAAAATACATTTAAATCTACTTAATGCAAGAGTCAACTATTACAGTTCAAAATAGTGGTATGACATGCACAAAATTACCACTCAGCTGCTTTCTTCTTGCACTCCTCAGGGCAAGGAATTCAGGTGTTGTCCACATACACCACAGCACTAAACTTATTCCTGTACAGAAGGTTTCGCAGGAGCGAAGCTTCCAAGAAGGGAAGAGAGGAAGAGTGTGGCAGACTAGCACTCGGTTGTAGCGTTCAACAACTTCAAAACAGGGCAAAACATCAATCTGCATAGCCTTATTTAAAAATGTTAATGAGGACACTGGTACAGTGCCTACCTCCTGTAACCTGGAAAACGGCTGAAGGAAGATCATTACCTCCATTTTACAGGCAGTAACTGCCAAAGACACGGTGACTTGCTCAAGGGGTCCAGCCCACAGAGCCAGGATCAGGCAGTGAATTTCCCAGCCCAGGGCACATCAGGTTCCTTAACACGTTCAGATTTACTTTACTAAGCTCTACTGTACTGCCAAGTACCTCTTGCTGTTAACTTTTTCCACTTCCTTTAAAAAAACAAAAAGCCTCAAAGCAAACAATAAGGAAAAAACAATCATTAGCAGAGTACTCCTACACCCTGGAGATGTACAGGATACCCAAGGCTGGGGGCTACAAACACAGCAGCAGCAACTATGTGAACTACGAGAGATGCTCTCTCTTTAAATCAAACCATCTTCCCTCCTCCGTTTGTGTTTTGCTTCTACCATCTCATATTATCAGTTCTCGTAAATCTTAGCCAAGCAGAATTCAACTGCTTTGAATTTTTACATATTTTGTCACGCCTCTGTTACTGAGCAAGCAGTTAACAGGTATATACATTTTCCTAGACGATAATAAATTTGTTTGAAAACAAACACTTTCTGCAAAAAGGGATATTACAAGAGTTTAAAAAACAGCAGCTGTTACAAAAGGTGGCAAAGAAAGTAAATTCTGTCCCATTAAACTGGTAATATAACAGACAGCTTTATCAAATCAAACTTATGGTGATATTGCTATTCCTCTGCTCCTCACCACCTACACAGCAAATCACAGCAAATAACTTGGGCCAGAAAGGGTGTTTGTCAACAAAACGGTGTTGCCAAATAACTGGGCAGGCAGTAAATCACCTTGTATTTTCTCCCATCCTTTTCCATAGCCGATTACAGATGCTGATTGACAGTTGCCAGAATCTGTTGCTGCCTGCTGCATATAAACACTAATTGCTAAAACACACGCAGATTAATTATAACCACAACAAGATATTAAATGTTCCTCAAAAGCCAAGCTTAGAAACAGACAGTGAAATACAGGCTTTGGAGCTTCCAGTATTTATAGCTGATGTAACCTAATCAAATACACATTAAGGCAAAATAAATATCCACTTAGTCACATAAGTACTAAAATACTCAGTACACCAAAACCCAAAAATGCATGAAGTTCCTCTTCACAGCGCCTCCAAAACCACTTCTCTTTCCTCTAGAATACAGCTTCTTTTAAGAAGATTTAGCCAAAGAATTACATGAATCAAAAGTATCCGTCACTGCCCAGTAATCTAAACTGTTTACTACAGTGCTTCAGCAGTACGTAAACCAAGCTGTAGTAAATGAGCTTCTGTTTTGCAATTATTCAAGGCAATGGGTCACGTGGCAGCCCGAGAGCTCCATACAACTCCTCCACATCTCATTTTTCACAACGCCAAGACAGTCCCTGCAACTGCACGGATTGCAGGCACCACTCGCAGGAAATCCCAATCGGGGCAGCGAGCTAAACATGGGATTAATGCTGCTCTAAAAAACTGAGCTCATTAGTCTCTTCAGCAAATAATTATTTTGCAGTTACTCTATTACACCAGCCTACTTTCCAAAATGCAGAAGCTTTAGAAAAGCTTTAGTAGTTTGTTGACTTGGATTTTTTGTTATTATTTTCATTTTTCAAATAAAACACAGGGAGTATTTTTACAGTTTTGGCAACAGTATTTCCATGCATCCCTGAAACTCCAAAAGCAACATTTAACTGGTAAAGTTCTTCCTTACATGTGAAAGCCTAAAGTAAAAGGAATATGTGAAGCCCAATTACAAGCCCCTTCTCATAGACACCACACATCCCAGCTGAGGGTGGCATGACAAAATGCACTTTGTTCCCAACCACACCAACCCAATAGGCTTTAACAGATCAATCAACAGGAGTAACACTCACGCCAGTACAGCACGAGCAGTACAACATCCCAACAGCACACAGGGGTGGCTGCTGCAGAGTCATTTTCACTTGGGCAGGACAAAACTGAACTGTATGCTTGCTCTGCAAGGGAAGAACAGCCAGAGGAAACTCATTTCCTTTGCCACACTATGCGAAGCCCAAATCCAGATCAGAAATCCCATTTATCAGCAAGCATGCCACTACCAGAGAGAGGGAGAAAGGAAAGAAAAAAAAATTACCTGAAAGTCATATAGACTGAGCTCCTGTCACAAACCCAGGTATGAGAAAACCAAGTTTTAGTAGTCAAAAAAACCCCAAACAACAACAACAAAAAAAGAAAAAAATATATATTAAAAAAAAAATCAAGAAGTGCTACAGACATCTGCGACCTCCTTGTGAAGGTCTATGGCTATTCAACTTACTAAAAGTATCCACATGAAATGTTAATGTGATAAATTGTTTCCCAAGATCTAGGAGAAAACTGACAGCGGGAAGCATTAAACCTCTGAGGAACCTCATCTAGTTGAAGATGTCCCTGCTCACTTTAGGGGGGTTGGATTAGATGGCCTCTAAAGGTCCCTTCCAACCCAAAGCATTCTATGATTCTAGTCAAACAACTGGAAAAAATACAGATGCCATCTCAGAAAGGCCAAGTAAAAGCTTCTCCATTTTAGAGAATCCATTTGAGTACCTTAATTGATTACTTGAATACACAAATTTTTTCCATTTCTTCTCCCTGCTTCAGTCATTTTTCCTCATTACAGCTTAAACTCAGCTGTTCGCAAACTACCTCCTCAGTGCCTGCTTCTCTCACACCACTTCTTGTTTGTATTGTGTTTTTACCTTCTCAGTAAACCCCCAGTTGTGTTTTCTGTTGTTTCTTAGGCTCCCAATGCTATTATTCTCTTTCATAATTTGTGGTTTGGGGTTTTTTTTCATGTTTTTTTCCTCTTTCAACTTTAATTTCCTGCTCTCTCATGTATACAGTCGAGCATCTTCTAGAAATCTGTAGCTGGAGGACTAAACCCATGAGAAGAAAGACGTGAATAAAAGCCATACAAGTTTACAACTGCTGCTGAAAAATTCAAAGCAGAAACAAACTCTTGCCCAAGAACTAAAGACAACGTTTTGCCAGGTCGCTATTGCTCAATATTTCTCTTTTCATTACAGTCTCAAGGTAAGAGGAGATCCAAGAAGTCTGTCATCTTCTCTTCAAAGTCCCTTTCTGTTTGGCAGAAATACAAAGCAGTAATGTTTCTCCCTCAGCCTTCTGAGTTTGCAGGATGATGAGGTCGCATGACACACATCGTCAAGTGACTGCCTACCTAATCACAGTGACCCAACTGCCAGTGAGGTGGGGGAAGTCAGCCAGCAAACACGGCAGTCCTTGAAAGGAGTGCAACAACATTTAGCTTATCATCTACAGCCAAAGCTTTAAGCCAGTTCCTCTAAGTTCTCACTATCCCCCTGGCAAATTTCAGGAAGCTTTTAGGAGCCCTTCCAACCTCTCTTCACCACCCCCCACCCCCGAATTTAGAATTTTTTCATACAGCACCAAGCACACCCTTCGGAATGGGAGGTTATCACTGCTCTGCACCTGGAGTAAACTCTTTATAAGTCCCACAATCTCCAAAGACAACAGCAATTCAAGCCACCTCCTATCACAAAAAGTGTCCTTACCCCTTCTGCATAGCTGACCCGATCGCACAGCTTCAGGACCCGTGCTGGCAGAACTTAAGCCCATAGGTACTTCAGCAGAACAAACACCATCATCCTACGGGTTTCGCTAGCATCCTTTCAAGCCAGCATCAGTAACACAGTCAACTAAACCCAGCTAAAGTCTCTGGCTGCCTGCATTTTGTGGACACTTGCCAAAGCTAGGGGTGACAGCAAGATCCCACAACTATCTGGAGCTAATTAAATAAACACTGCATAATCTTATACCCTACTCTTATTTCTAAGGCACACTTGATGGTCATAAACAGTAGAACCCCCAGCTAAGTCCACCAAATACTTTCTTTCCCTCCTATAGGCAGCCATGAACCAGGGCCGGCAAGTCATACCACTCATTTTCTCATTAACACATGTAAGAACAAAGTACAAAGACCCACAGTAACATTTATAGGTGGAGAGAATATCCTGTCTTTATATAAATTAGGGTGGAAAGGCGAAGGGAAGACAAACTTTCAGGTACATGAGTCCTGCTGTCAGAAACAGAAAGGCAAGTATCAAGGAAAGTAGTTTGAAAGCAACAGCAACGGAAGTTACATCTTAAGTGGTGTCACCAAAAGACAGCGAGTGAGTAGCCATCCTGACATGTGACTGCGTTACTGCTGTATTCCCTGGATTTGTTTTTAAGAATCCTAGAATAGATTAGGTTGAAAGTTACTCCAGGGCTACTTTTAGAGTTAGATCCCATTGCTCAGGGACTTGCACAGCCAAGTTCTTGATATCTGCAAGGAGAGACAGACCACAACTTCTCCAGGTTCTTCCTCCATCTGCACACTCTGTGAAAAATTTCCTCCTTTTACCCCATGAGAATTTCCCTTCCTGTAACTTGTGTCCATTACCTCTCATCCTTTCTCCATACACAGCTGAGAAGGGTCTGGCTCTGGACAATCCATTCACCCCCCTTCTGTTCTCCAATGCTAAACCAAGCTGTCTCAGTCTCTCCTTGTACACAACACCTTGATGGCCTTGGCTGGCCTTGCTCAAGCTTGTCAAAGTCTTTCTTTTCCTGGAGATCCCCAAACTGGATCTTGTACCACAGACATTGCCCTTGACATGCTAGGTACGCTCTTCGTAAGGCAACCGAGCCTGCAGGCAGCCTCCCCTGCTGCAAGGTCACACAGAGCCCTCTTCAGCTCGATACTCACCAGAACACATTTTCTGCAAAGCTGCTTTCTCACTCCTTGGCCGCCAAGCCATAGCGATGCATGGGGTTATTCTGTCCCATACGCAGGACTCCATGTTTGACTTTGTTGAATTCACGCTGCGTCTGGCACCACTGTCTTCCAGCAAATCATTCCTCCCAGGCTGGCGTCATCCAACAACTTGCTGAGTGTTCACTCTACCCCACCGCCCAAGTTGTTAATGAACAAAGTAAACAGCATCAGCCCTGAAAGCTACCTGTGATGGATGCAGGCATCATGCTTTCTGTGGTCGTTGTTCAGGATCTTCTGCACATAGCTGGGTAACTTCTAGCGTGGTGGCAAATGTCATTTTTTTTGTTTACAACATGACAGGCAGAAAGGGCAGAGGGGGGCGAGAGAAGAGGTCCCAGCATTAGCAACTACTTCTCCCACTTCAAATGCCCATTCCTGCATCATCCCCTTCTACTCCCTCAACTGTACCAAGACTACTTGTATAGTTGCAAGGTGAACTTGAGACAGGAACTAATATGTTAAAAATAAACTGGTTTATTTAAAAAAAGTTATTTTTAAACTCAGATCAGTTCCCCAATCCGGTTCACTACATGGTTGTACAGACATTTTCACCGGAACAACTGCAAGAGAGCGTGGGGGTGCAATTAAGTACCAAGAGAAAGTGGGAGCCACTTAAACTCAGCTTTTCTTTCAAGGACATTGCCAAATTATGACCTGAGCCGAAGTCTTCTGGAAAAAACTTAGATGAAATCAAAGACTTAATTTTCTGAGGTGGTTCTACCTATTTGTGTCAAGTACCTACGCAGATCTGCCTAATAGCAGATTTCTTACAAAATTTCAGGGGTGATGTTTCTTGTATGAGTTTAGGAAGATTTGGCTTGATCTCCTTCTGTGCAAGAGACAATTTTTAAACTAAACTAAAAAAAAAAAAGCAGCTTTATTTTTCTAGTGTTTTTCTTGATATTTAAAAAAAAAAAGCACCCGGGCTGGTAGAAAAATGACAGTCTCACCAGCTGCTAAAAATATCCTTGATGCTTGTATTTCAGATACCCTCTCTTTCTAACAGAAACCCTTCAAAAGTGTTTTACAACTTACATTTTGTTAAACAAAACCTAGCATTCTCACATACTGTAATATTTACATAAAGAAGCAATGCCATGAGCTATACTGGTTTTGATTAGCACTATTTTACAGACATAATAGTATACATGTGGATATAACACATGTGCACGGCATTCAAAGTAAGCTCCAATTTCATAACTCTGGAAATTATCAGGCAAACAGATACATAACCACAACATATATGATCATTAAAAACTGCCTTTATTTTAAGGGCTATAACATATCTTAAATGAATCCTTATGGAACCAAAACTATGGTCTCCTTCAGGCTGCGTGTTCCCACCCCTCTTCCACGTTTTGAGTCCTACTACAGCTTCTCAACCGTGGTTCAAAGGAGGGTGACCTGGGACACTGTCCTGCACTGCCAGGATTTGAGTTGCTGAGAAACACCATCCTGCATAAAACTGAAAACTTCCGATGCTGTTACTGTTTCTGGAGGACTCAGGGGGAGTCCATGCCAACCAAAAGGCAGCATTCATCGTATAGGCTTGAGTGTAACTTTCAAAGTCTACAGCCATAGGATGCTCACCATATACGTTTTACCAACAGAAACATTCTCCCCAATACCTCTAGAATAGTATTTCTAAAATAAAACTGGCTTGTTCTACACAAATATGACCTGGTTTTATACTGGCATTCTAAAAGCACATCTCCATCTTTGTTTTCCTCAAAACAGTAATCAGTGTACAAATGTCAACTGGAAAATTCCCTCCACTGCTCCAGGTATCTGGAAAAAAAAAATCAATTTTTATCTCTTTCCTGTGATAACTGTTTTTCTAACACTGAATCAAATTCTGCAGGTATTTTTCTGCGGGCTGTGTCAGCAAAAGAAGCTCCTGGCCCCAAACCCAGCAGCTTGTTGCCACCCTCCCACCTCCTGTTAGTGACCTCGACTCAACAGTTTGTAGGGCTAGAGTAAACCTGGACAACGAACTGATCTTCCCCAAAACAAGATACAACAAAACACCCAAATCCAAAGAAGAGGGAAATGGTTAAACTGGATGACTTCATTATTTTTTAGAACTATTGTAAAATGGAATAATAAAGTGGTCCTTGCAGAAGCAGGAATGACTGAGCAGTGCAGAAATACCTTAAGCTACACTCTTGTTTCCCTAAAATATGCAGACAATCACTTTCAAAATATTAAGGTTGACTGTAAGCTTAACCTCTTTTTCTGTCCCGTAACTCACACGGTAAAAGGATGATATTATTCTCTGCTGCTCCTCAGTAGAGAGACAGTCTCTTGATGCACATCTGCACATGAATAGACACAAACTTGAAGGGACAGAAATATAACATTCAAGTATCACATTAAATGAGAGCACTAGTACTCATGATATGACAAGATGCTGACTTATAACCTTTGAAAATACTCGAGAACAAGTATTTACCTTTTGAAAAAACTGCCTGTAGGGAATGTTAAAAAAATATCTCTGAGACCAATACAGCAAAGTTAGTTTTTAGGTTTGATTCCTAGACACTGCATCTGAAGAATTAATTCCTACTATGTTTTAATGCAAAAGCAACACTGCAAATAGCAAAATAAAAGTGCCAAACAGTGATGACTGCAAAGTAGGATTAGAATTTTTTTATGTTACAATTCTAAAACCTTCTTGATTTCCTCACTTGTGATTTCAGTAAACAACAAAAAAAAAGGGGTAAAAACCATTTTTTTGAAAAGTTGAGATCTCTGTAAAGTTAAGCCTAGCGTAACCTTGGCACAAGAAACAAATAAAATAGTGAGAAGGGCACTCAAGAGAGGGGAATTGCCTCTGATCTCTGGAGTTAATGCAGATTAACAGAATCAGGGCTGTTACCATAGGGAGGAGGAAGAGGAGGAGGAGGGCGGCTTTGGAGCCTGGGGAAAATGGAATGCAGGGTGGGGAAAGGAAATAAGACACTGAGCTTTGAGCTAAAGCTGGTTTAGGGTGGAACCATTTTAAAGCCAGGGTGTAACCAGGGAGTAAGTGTCTAGGTTTAAAGCAATGATTTTTATTTCCAGACTTGAAAATAACCTGATCTAACCCTTTAATAACAGAAACATAAAAGAGTGATTCCTGCAAATACTGCATCCTAATAATTTCGTTAGCCTGTAACTGCGGTGATACGGAGAACCTGAATTATTCAGAGCGCTCTGCAATGTTTCTGCCAGATTCAGCATACGGACACACAGGTCAGGGTGTTGTGTTTTGGTTTTTTTGTTTGCTTGGTTTTGCATTTTGCTGCAACTAGCAGCTACCTCCATGCAGTAAACTTGATGCACATGAAGAGAGTACCAAAGACAGGCTAGAAACCTGGGCAGCTCAGTAAGCCAGAGGAATGCAGAGCACAGGCTAAGCTGATTTCGGCACTAAGAAAGAATTCTGGGGGTGGCATTAGAGCACAAATCTGTAACCCCTCCAGGTCTGGCTGCAAAAAAAGGCCTAACATCACTGACTACCACTGCCTAAGGCGTCAAAATATCTCCTCAATAAAAACGTCATTAAAAACCCCTCAATCATAACAAAGAAAATTTTAATACCTTACACCATAACTACAACTTCATGAAAAGCAGTTGGAAAAATTTAGTCATTAACTTGTCAGTTACTATTACCTACCCTCAAAAATACTCCAGCATCTTTCCAATAAGATGAGTATTTTGATCCAAAGCATCTATCCTCCTTAAAAAGTGATCTTTCCAAAACTGACCATAAAAGAATGATCTAAATCATCTAACAGTAGGAAACTATTAAAATTTGAGCCTATGTTGTTTTAAGACATCCGATATTAATCTGACAACTGAAATTTTAACCAGCCTAGTTTTCATTCATGGCTGTAACAAATACTTAAACACCTGCCATAAGTTTTTACGCTGCAACCAGAACTCAGACCATGGCAGATGGAACGGAGACTCAATCTCTTCAAAGCAATATCCATTTAAAGGTAAATTACTGCATTCTGTACCAGTGACTTTTTCAGCTGACATGCTACAGAGATCATTTCAACACTGCATGCTTTCAACCTACATACTAAGACGTCTCTGAGAATCTCCTTCAATATATTTGTTTTCATCCCATAAAAATCTGCAGTTTTTCTAAAATAAAGATATACTGGTAAGACAAATAGTGAATATCAAGTATAATAAGTAACGTCTTACAAAAAATATGCTTTTCATACACTTTTTGAAGAGCGGGGAAAGAAGTGTTGTAAGGGTCAGAGCAGACAGCTCAGTCTGCACTAGCAGGAGACAGGCAGGGCAGCACAGCACATGGGAGTGCCAGCATTTACCATGCAGCTGCCTTTCAAGCTGGAGCAAGAGGTTTTTAATACTGGGCTGCAGAAGTTAAAAAGAAGAGTAAAGAATATACAAGAGTTAGTCTCAGTAAGGTTTATCCACCTCTAATGGGAATAGCTGGGTAGAAAAGCCTAAAAATCAATTCATTCATTGTGCTCTAACATTCAACAGGTATTCTCGGTACAGCCACATTCTGGTTCAGCCTTGTTCCCCTCATCTTTTCAGTTTGTCTCAGATACAAAGAGCCTGAATTTGGTGTTCTAAGAGCTCGTTCTCAGGTCTCTTTTTCTATTATACCTCTTCCCATTCCTTATACTCCTCTCTCCTATATCATGATACCACTCCTTTGCTTTCCCTGCCTCTATTCCACATTGGCATAATCCTCCTTCACACCAAACAGCCTCTGTTGCCAACTGGAAAGCCCTGTTCTTTCTGAACTTGTTCACACTGCCTTTTCTTTATTTCTTCATTAATATTAACATTCAGTGCTAGCCTGCAGATCTTTTTTTCTTCTCTTTGAAACACCAGCTCTTCAGGACACAAACTGATAAAGCATCATGTAAAGCCAGATTTGCAGAACAAAAATCTTAAAGAGTTGCTTAAACACCTGAATCCCAAACACAACACCATGCTCAATGTTTTCCTCTTCTCATTATGCAAGACACCTGTTCTGCTACTTGTACTAATATGCTCGCCAAATATCACACCTGAAACAATGGAATTGTCAGGGTTTTTAAATTTTTTTTTTCCAAAAATCAAGGAAAGATTCTAAGATTTGCATTGAAGAGGTGAAAGAGTTACAGGAAGTCTGGTAGCTTGCTGAGAAAAAGACTTATTTTTGCAAGTATAAAATAATCTTGTAGTAAGACAATCTGCACATTCACCTACCTTCACTCAGGCGAGTCCAGAGACCTCACCTGCACAAAATTAGCTGAGAATCCATCTAGACAGAGCTCTTCCTTGCCTCCCTCTGAAGCCTTCTGAAATGTAAACTCACTATATGATCCAACTGTTAAGCATCCATGCTTGCCAACAACTCCTGTAATCATAATTTGCTCTCTGGAAACCAAGACAGAAAAAGGGATAGAAAAGGCTTAGGACAGCAGCTGTCTCCAGCCTTCATGGAGAGCCAGTAGCACAACTCCCTGCAGCAGGCACTGAAATCAGATTGTGTCATTGGAAAATTATGAACTTGAATGTCTCCTCACCACGAGGGAGGAAACTTGTGCAAAATTAGAGATTTTGATGGGAAAATATTAAAGGAACTTGGAGCTCTGCAGAGTCAGAAGGATACAGTGAAGTCCTGTCCATCTTTCCCATGAAGGTCACTACTCTGGTCTTAAGTCCTGAGGCTCTTCTCACAGAATACAACAATTTCCCTACGTGTAACTGAAGTAAAGCAAAAAGTTCCCAAACTGTTGTGTCTTTAAAACTGACTGTTCTGTTTTGAAAATAATTAGCTTCATTTTACAGTCAATTGGCACACAAAAATTCACTCAGAGCTTTAGGGTGTAAACACTCAGAAGATGTGTGGGAGTATTTCCTCAGAAATAAATTCCTGAATCATAAGTACTATGTTTCAACTAACACATTAATAAAACCATCAATAAATTCTTCAAAGACACCACCCAAGTGACAGAGTTCTCCATTATACAAAGAGGCAAAACCAGCAACATTTTGCTAGCTTCACAGATCTTCTAGTGAAGATAATTGTCCTCTTTGGCAAGAACATTTTAAACACCACCCAATCCTGTAGTCCAGGCAGTCAGGACGCGTAATCCTGTAAAAAGTTTATTCAGCAACGTTAAAGGAACAACCACCTAAGGAAAGTGAAGATGCACAAGACAACACTACTACTGAATTTTGTAAGCATCTCTGATATCAAAACTAACAAATAGCACTATGTTTCTTTAGAAAACCTACGTACTTCAAGAAAGAAGATTAAAATAAAAGGCAGACATGTTATATGGCAACTCTGTGGAGGAAATTCTTCCTGGCTCAGTTATGAAGAAAGTTATTATTTATAAGAGCCCATCCTTCAGTTTATTTTGGAGAATTGCTGTTCCAAGTTAATACAGCTTGGTGAGGAAAACATATATATGAATGTTTCACAGAAGGAATGACAGACTCTCATCCTGATCAGCCCAAACAGGATGAGAAAAAAAAACCCAAACCTAATATGTTTTATGCTAATCAGAGAATCCAAATTAATAAATTCAAATTAGCATGAAAAGACGGTCCTCATCAAGCTTTGTGCTTGACTGATACCACCCTGCAGAAACTGTGAGCTTAATCACATTCTCAAGCTAGCATCTCAACTTAGTTTGGATTCTTCTGCAGATCTTATTTGATCATTCTTTCTCAGAGGAAGATATACTCTTCATGGCAGACATTAAGAATCTCAGCTCTTTCCACGATGTTAGATTACCACTTATAAGATTACTTCAGACACTCCTTTTTAATCCGTAGCGTGATCGAATTCAAAGACTCTCAGCAGCGCCCCATGAGAATCTGGAAACTAATCAACTGATTCAGAGAGAACTTTCTTATCCTTTCAATTGAAAAAAATATTTTTGAGGCCCCACTGCATCATACTTAAGTACAGTCTACTGTGTTTGGGACCCTTTAGTACACTCTGCATGTATTGATGAGAACATGTTTCTCACTGAAAGAAGTACCACTACAAAGTGTAAATGAACTGTTAGTTGTTTCAAAAGCAAAGTTTCAGTGACTGCAATGAGTTTCTTTGCAACATTACATAAATGAAGTAAACCTGTATAACACAGGAGCAGGGGAGTATTTTTAATCTGTGAAGTATACTGCCTCAAAAAGTCACTGAATTAAAAGGGTGATGCAATGGTTACTTGTAAGATCCACCTTCCAAAATGCTGCTCGCGTGTTGCTGAAATGCAATACTGCTTCGTGCAAGGCCAAATGAACATCTTGCACAGTTTCAGGAGGAAGACACTAATGCTGAACTTTTAAGATGGACTCTCCTAAATCAGCTTTTGCATTGCCAGAAGGTCTGTGTTAGTCCTCCAGTATAGAGGCATTTGCAAATAGTACCCAAATTATCCCACGAGAGCTTTCAGACTTAACAAGCAGCATCTTACAATAACTGAATAGATCAGAAAAGTGCATGAGCCTCAAAGAACAGAGTTCTAGGTAACTTTTTTTCTTCTTAGCTACTTATGAAGGAACATTCAACACCAATTTCCTCAGCAAAGCAGCACCTTTTCATCTTAGCTATGAACAACACAGATAGGCACACTTCGAAATAAATGAGGTAAAGAAGGAGCCCTAGACTATGAAGCCTTTTTTAAAGACTGAAGCCTGACACTACTAAATCAAAGACAACTTCAAGCTGAAATTTAAACACATCCCAAATACTCATTACACAGTGCAGACACCTGCCATTATCCGTTTTCACACAAGAAAATCAATTTTTTTTTCACACACAGGAGCTAAGTTTGCAACACCTCTAACCTAATTCTGAATTCTAGCAGGGAAGTGAAGGACCTGGGGTACCAATAACCAACCTAAGCAGAACCTTGTAACTTGGCAACTTGGGAGATGGAGCAGTTCGCAAGAGGGTTGCTTCCACCTGCTGGAGATGGGAAATATGAATGTGAGACCAAAAGACCCTACTGACCATAGGGACCAAGACAGTGATGGTTGGGAGTAGTGGGGATGCTTTCACTTCACACTGAAAGAGAAGCAATCTCACCCAAGCGACCAACTCGGATTTCACCCAAACCACACATCCACACACGCAAGCGCACAATAGACTTGCTGCTGACAAGATGTCCAAGTGTTAACTGAAACTGAACATGCACCTGTCTCAAATCCTGTGAAATCATAGCAAAAAAATCCCCCAAAGAAAATTCAGCCTAAAATGCATGCAGGGCTCCTCCTGTGTGCTTCCCCACAGCACGCAGACACACACCCATCCCATGAGCTCAGGCCCCACAGTGCACAGAAACATCCCTTTGCAGCAGGGCAGAAAGGAGTATTTCATCCCTGCTCACCTCTCCAGATGGCCAACATGGGGAAACCATGAGCAGCTCAGACTCAAAACATCCTCCATGCTCAGCATGGTTACTTTGACTCTGCACACACTGCTCTTGGAGCAGCAGCCAGACTGGCTGGCCACTGCCAACATACGCAGCCCCTGTGCCTGTTCAGTTTGGGCTTTCCTCTCATTTCAGAGAGTGAGAAGTGTTGCTATTCAGTTTTTCCTTTAGTTTTACAAGCACTAGTGGAATATTGAAACTACTTGCCCAACCACCACCACTACCCCGCTTCCCCTTTCCCATCATTAGAACACCTCTTTTATCGGAAACCGCATTCAAGACAAGATTTGGAACAAATAATTTGATTGTGCCTGCTGATGTGCTGTCTCAGCACTGCGCTGAGTCAACACCCGAAGTCATCTTCCTCTCATCTGCAAAGAGTTGTTAAGAAAAAGGCCACTTTCATTTAATTCCTTAATTCCTAATTCTTAAGTAATCTAGACATCATTCAGCCTCCAGTAATACAATCTCTTGTATTTTGCGCTGGTTTTAGTAATTTAAAGGCACTTAATCACTAGCTGGATTGCCTAGACGATCAGAGTTTTAGTTCTGTTTCTGCAGTCACTCCAACACATGTGGTTTGCTTCACACACCTGTCCAAACCCCGGACACCTCACAGACAGTACAAGCAATTCAGTTGTTTTTATGGGATGCTGCAAAAGTGAAAAATACTTGTGTGTGGATAGCATACCAGGCAATCCACTGCATCTTCGTTCACAACAATCCTAAAGTACATGCCTTATAAAACCAGGATTCGTCATAAATCACTGTTATAAATTATCTCGCATTTTTCTCCTAACAGACTTTGTTTAGATTTTATCATCAGCCAATTAGAATAATTACATGCAAGCTTGCTGCAGCAGATAACTGTAAAATATAATAAATCTAAAGACATTTGTAGAGAGTTACCCATTCCATGAAAACCATATTTAAATTTCAGTATATAAGCAACTTAAACATCCTTTTTCAGCCCATAAAGACTCTTCAGACTTTCAGTACTATTTATATTGCTTTTTTCATCTGAATTGGCAACATAAGGGTATATAATCTCACACACCCTTCTCCTGGCCGACTTGGGTTCTGGTATGCAATGAAACACAGGCTAACTCACAGCACAGACTTTCTTCAAGTCAGCCTGAGGGAGTTTAATACCACACTCCCTTAAAGTCCTTAGGAAAAAAACATCCAAGCCCCTACCTCAGTAGCATTCCTGAATCTATTAGTTGCCAGTGTTTAATGAATCAAATAGGACAGTTATCTTGAGACAGAAAAATAACTACTGAAGATTCAAAAGAAATCAAGAAAACATTTTTCTCCCTGGCGTACTCTTTAAAAGCAGCCACTCGTCTCAGACTACAAGTAGTCACACATCAAATTACATTTTAAGCCTTAGTAGTACCTCAAAAAAACACATTATTCTTAAGAGTTACCAAACACTTATCTTGCCATTACCAGCAGCAAGCCACGGCGGTTTTTGTACACATGAGAAAGTGACACCTGAATATCAGGAAGTACTGAAGATAGTATCGTTAAGACTAAATTACACCTCTGTGTGGTGTAATTACATCATCAATATACCGTGCAAGGAAAATTCTTCCACCTTGACATCAGTTTGCACACCTGCTAAAATATATTCCAACCTTTTCTCTCATTAATTCTAACAATTATAATGGTGTTTTGGGGGTGATTTAAGCCGCTTTATGTTCAAGGACAAAACAAAACTACCAACTTCTTTCACAGGAGAACCACCCCACAATTGCTGTGACACTGAGGACCAGTGCTCGGTTCTTCTGAATTGTTGGCAACACAAGTTTCTACGTTTTTAAGTTTCTGGCAAGCTAATATATTTCAGAGACTGGTAAGATCATACTGTAAACAGATCTAATTAACATTTTTAATTTCAACCACAAAAATCGGAAGAATGACTTACTTGAGTCTCGACTGCTGTAGGGCCATCCTGAGGCAGGTAAAAAAGATGGCATCGGAGAACTTGCCCTGCTGTCATCCTCCACTTGCTGCGTGATATGCCGCACAGTTTCTTTGTTTTTTCGGTTCTTCCTGCGCCCAGTGGGCTGCCAGCCATCCCCTACTCCTTGATCTGAGAACGCATTCTGTATTGCACTATCCTTGGCAGAATGTAGTTCACTCCCTCCATAATGTGATGGCGAAACCTGTTCCTCTTTGATACGTAAAGACCCATAGCCCATGTCACTAGACCAAAGAGACTGGGATGAAATGTCTTCGTGGCTGTCTGTTTTTGGTTCTTGATCCTCTTTTCCATAACTACTCCCTCCTTCGTGGCAGCTGGCAATAGCTGAATCTCCAGAAGAGTTTGCTGGACTTGTTCGCCGAGCTAACCAGGGAGATATACTCCTGCCAGCCACGACTGCTGAAATCAAAGCATCAGTACTACTGCTGGAAGGGGCTCCAAGTTCATAATCAACAAGGTCATCTGAGGCATCAGACTTTATGCTTATGTCAAGAGCTGCTTTTATGAAGTTGTGACAGGCCTGTACGATATCTGTCATTTGCAGATAGCTAGCAGCTGACATCACCTCAATGACGTTTCTGCTAGTCAGTGCTAGGTGTGCAGAATACATGAAGTCAATGATTGCTTTGAAGCCTTGTGCAGTTACAATGTCTAAATGGGTGACTGTGGCCTGGTCAGAGGTTTTCTGTACCTGGCAGTACAGCGTTTTGAAGTAGCGACTACTCCCAAGCAGAACATTTTTGTGAGCCTTAAATATCTTCCCCTCTACTATAATGCAAACGTCACAGAGGATGCCGTGTTGTCTCTGCTCATTAAGCTCACGCAGCAGATGACGGTAGTGGGAAGCAATCTCCATATCTTCTTTTCGGTTATTCATTTGGAAATCTTTGTGCTTCCTCTTCCACAAGTCCTGCATGGGGAAGGAAATGACAGTATTACAAAATCCAGTACAAGCATACTGATGTGTTTTTCAAAGACTGAGGCAAACCCCAAGTTGTACCAAATTAAGTAACAGGTTCATCTTGAAAAAAATGCCACAAAATACAACTACTACCTAGAAAGACGGAGCATTCATTACACAATGCAGCTTATTTTTACCAGGCTTCAAATAATTTACATTAAAAGGGAGTAGATTTGAAGCTCAATCCTCCAGTGGCTCATAACATCCCAGAGAAACATTTCTTTAAATTACTACAGACTTGTAAGAAAACCTGTCTTAAGTTACTCGGGAAAAACAGCTGTCAGCTTTTACTGTTTGGGTTCAGTAAAGCTTGGTTTTGAAAGAGGTACTACACTTGAAACCATGCTGATGGAGACAAACTATTGAAGAGTACTCTGTAACATAATTTCCTCAAGGGAACGAGCATTATGCGTAGCACACTGAATAACAGAAATCCTCAAACAGCAAAAGTCAATTGAAACCAGCTATTTCCCTTGCTATATTGCTGTTGAGGGGCTATAAATACTGTTTTCAAGTCAGAAAAGCAATAGGCAAATCCAAGACCACAGATCACAAAATTTTAAGGCCCCACCCAAACTAAACTGGCAATAGATCAAAATACGAAATTAATGTTATTTGGAGCTTAACTGCTTACAAGCACAAGATTCTTAACTTTACAATAAGATGTTTTATTTCCTTGGCTTTACATGTCCAAGTTTACCCCACAACCACCCTAAGATATTGGGCAGAGGAATTCTAATAATCACCTAAGCATTCACATTCAGAAAGGGTGCTTATGACCAAAACAAAGCGTCCATCAGGCTGATAAAAATTCACAGGACTTTTGATCATCTTTCATAAAACACCAATATGAGAGAAGTAATACACCAACACGGATGAGTGCATACACACACTTCTCAGCCCTACCATGCAGTTTCGTCTGTTGTCCACTAAGCATCATCAGAAACTCCCTGACATTCATCTCCCAAGGTAACACTCCACTGGTATCAAGCATGTCAACATATTGTGTCTCTTGGGTGAGATGACTTCAAGCTGACAACACTCAAGGTGTTAAGGATGGAAGCTGGCAGCACCAGAACAGATCGATGAAGTACTCTCCGCAACACCGTACCTCACCAGTTGCTACCTTTACAACTCCATACTCGCCTTAGCTGCAACACCTTTACAAATTCCTTGGCATTAATTTCTGCTATTTTATCTAGCTTATACTGCTTATTTGGAAGTTACTATCAATATTTGTGTATCTCATAAGAGTGGCTTAATGGTCCAGCTAATTAAGAGCACCAGCTGCCACACAATGTGAAGGATATCTACTCCTTTCTCTCAAAAACTTGAATTTGTTCTGATATAAGAAGTTCCAACTGTATAATTGATACATGGGTCCACACATCAACATACAACTATAAAATTGGTATCTGCTGACAAGATCAAACTCCAAATGTAATTATGGGCAGGCACACCCATCAGAAGCCTGGATTTAGGCTACTGGTGGTTGCTGATAAAACCAAAATCACTGTACTTCTGAGGTCTTATGGTCTTGAAGGATACATAGTTAAATATAAGCACTGTCAGTAAGGAGGCTGATGTGAACTTGAAGCAACTTTCTAACATACATAGAGTTCAAACACAAGTTCAGTCCCATCTGTTTAAATCAGCTCACAGTAGTGGCTGTCCTACGGCAGCCATGATTAAGAAAGTTTCCTGACACATGGAAGTAGGTTTCCTGTACTGTGGAATACAGACCCATAAGACCTCTGCCCGCTTCCCCTAGTCTGTGCTATTACTAGCATCTGTGTGTGCAAAATAGCTACAGTTTAGCCAACACCACTGGCTAGAAAAGAGCCTCTCAGCCCACAGAACATAACATGACACAGGACCTTTCTTCTAAAGAGGCACCTGATGATTCAAAAGTTCAAGTTATGCAGGATTGCCTGCACAAGCTTCTCCAGTTCTGCAAGAATGTAGCTGTCTCTTCAGCAGTGTCAGAAATGCTAATTTGCAAGACCATCTGGTCCTCGATCATTGAGAAGCATTTGCTTCCCTCAAGAAAGGAAGGGCCATCTTCCTGCAACAAAAACAGGCTGAACTGGTGTTCACCTACTTCAAATCCATACAGCTTTTCTGCACAATTAAGAACAGAACACATGAAGAACCAATCTTTTTTTTATTTGAGCTGGAAGAGGTCAATAATAGCATAGCTCTAAACTATCTGAACAACACTACCTATTTATCTTCGAAATCTGTCCAGAGACTTCAAATCAAATTCTCACAGAGAAGCAATCTCCATCTCAAATAAATAAATAAAAATCAAACCAGGAATCAGAGTCAGGAAGTAAGGCAGGGTGGGGTGGGCAAAAGAAGAATTTATTTTTCAGGTGTTTGGCCTGAAAAGGTTGTAATGGAACCAGCCAGCACAGCAGCTCTCTAACCCAGGCTGTGAAGGTGGCTGCCACCGCTTCCAATGTCTTCATGTTTGAGAGAACCACCTCTTAAGGCAGAATGACAGTTCAGTTTTGTCTTTATTCCAGAAACCACTACTGCATCTACTTTTAGGAGCTGAAGAGTCAGCTCAGTCCCCTCAGGAAATATGAATTGCCACATAGGATAAAGTGAGTTGTCCATCACCAATCCTGTCTTCAACAGCTGCCATATCCACATGATTCAAAGGAAGACGCAAGAAAATCTCACAGCATGCAATTACGAAGCAATCGGAAGGTTTTAGATACGGCATTTCCTTTTGCTGTTCCTCCAGAGGTATCAAAATCCATATTCCAATGCAGCATCTCCTTGGAATTGGGGAGAGGAAGAAAAAAAGTCTCCTGCAAGGATAACTTTAATTTCCTCAATTTATCACAGATTAGCTTCAGGAATATTTGTCAATGTTGTCACCTGCTTTTCTGAATTTATGCAACAACAGCTTTTCTTCAATGTTTTTCACCTGGAAATTACACCAATTCCTTGAGATTTTATTTTACTATTTCATATGTTTATTCAGCTTAGTTCAGTGGGCTGGGCTCCCCTCGCTGTTAGTAAGTCTATTTTAGATACACCTTGTTCTTTGTTTAAGGTGCCCACGGCAGAAACCCAGATTAAAACATTTGTCTCTTGCTACTTTTGGTGTATACTGGACCCATTTGAGGTTCAGAGATTGACTAATCTGATGCTGTTTAGGATGAAGCACTTGCTAGCCTCTTTAGGAAACAGCTTCCCTCTGACTTTATTTCCTATCAAGGGATTTTCAACTAAACACACACACACAAAAGAAAAAAAAAAAAATCTACACAAGATTCCTTACTGGCCTCCCTCCCACCCACCAAGCTCTTGACAGAACACACCCTCCAGGCAAGCCATGGATGAACAAAAGCGTGTCATTACAGTAAGATCATACAGTCCTTGTATCTTACTTGCCCGTATTTCCAAGGACACTGGGGACAAGAGCAGAGGGTGGGTAGGGACATTTTGGACAAGAAATCAAAAATACCTGATGTTCTAAAATATGATGAGTACAGGAAAACAAGTAAAAATAATGACAATATACATTCCTCTATGGAAACAGAAGACAACTTGTCCTGTTCCGAAGTACTTTAAGCATAAAGAAATAGAGATGAATGGGGAAGACGCACATCAAAGAGCAGCATCCTTTCCACAGACAGGTGGGCACATTATAGCTCTTTCAAGTATGCAAGCAATGATGTGGATACTCCAGTGTTCAGTCAGATCAGTAAAATTTAACATCTTCCAAACCAGCAATTATTATTGTAGATGTCTTGATCTTCCTCTGTCTAAAGGTCTGCTACCTCATACACATCGTTCCACATTCAACATTTGTCACAGCATTGTACCTTTTAAATGAGAGGTCTTCAGGGGAGAAAATTAAATATGCCTCAAATTCAGAGGAATTAATTAGTTTTCTGTCTACCCATGTCAAACCAGAACATCCGTTTAATGTCAAGGATCACTAGGGAATTAATCCAAGTTAAATTTAAGGCAATTTGCTAGTAGTTAAAAATTCAGGAAGCTTCAAAACTCTGTGCTCTTGTGTTCCAATTTTAAATGCTGTTCTGTGGCTTGTTGTTTGGGGCTTTTTTCCCTTTTCCTGCTAATTTATCTCCACTTAAAAGATGTTGTGGAGAGATTTCTTCAGCAAAGCAGTACCCTTCAAACTTCCAGTAGAAGTATGGTAAAGATGGAATAAACTGTAGAGATTCTTTTAGAAACAGACCTTGAAGATCAGTGATATATTTTCTGTTTTATCTCCGGTCTTTTTAGTACACTGAAGGATTTCAAAGTTGAGCACCTACTAAAATCCTTTAGGCTTAGGGCCTGCGATGACAGCACATGGCCACAACACAGCTTTCCAAGAAGCCAAAGAACCATGAAAGCTCATCTGTAGATTTTCCACAAAATAAATTGCAGCAGGTCAGGCTTCCTTCCTAAGTCAATTTGCAGACAGTACAGTAATTCAAAAGTCTATTTCCAAAAATAACTAAAAAAAATTGTCACTAAACAAACAACACTTGCACTTTTTGTAACAGCAAAAAGAGCAAAAAAGAACAAAATATGAACAGATTTAATAATCACTTTCATGCAAACTTCTGTCATGATACAGGCCAGCTTTTTATTTTTCATCTTGTAAAAAACCTGGTCTTAAAAGTAAGCATTAATAATTTATATAATCTTTAACCCTAGCTAGAATGAACCTAGTTCTACAAATATAGCATCTATGAAAACTGTTTATTTTACATTCTCACTACAGTTATTTGAACATTAAAGTATCACCCAATGACATAATAAAGAGTCTAATTAAACACCATCCTTACCTAGTGTTGGCAAGGATTTAAAAGGAGTAACCAGTAATACTTCCAAAGCCAACCTCTCAGCAGACATACCCATAACAGGTCTCCTGACCAAAATCTTAACACCAGTAAAATTAAGGGGTACGAATTTGTTGCACCCAAAACTCAGGGCATTATTTGAATTTTGACAAAAAGCCACAGACAAGAAATGGGGTATACAGATGAAAGCCTCTACAGTACAGTCCCTTGGGGAATAGTGGGGACAAAAATAAACGCCCTTCGCTCAGAAGGAAAATGGGGAGGGGGGCGCGGGGGGACGGACAACAAAACCAAAAAAACCCACCACAACACAGGACTACAGGGGCATTTCAGGTTTTTGTTGTTAGTAGTGGTTTTTTGTTTGTTTGTTTACTTTTTGCTCTCTCAGAATGTAAGAGAACCAAAAATTTACACAACATTTAGTCTGTTATAATTTTCTAAACATGTTTCCACACTTAACACTCAGGACACAAGTTATGAGTACCAAAATAGGCACTAGTGCACTCCTTCACCAGTCACTCTACGCTCCCTAGAGAAAACAGGCCAACTGGAATTTAACCAAAAATGTGTTGTTTCCTCCCCCCTCTCCCTTCAGAGAAAAGTAAAAACAAATTAAGGAAGAACTCAAATTCACTCCAATGGTTTGTTATATAAAAACCCAACAAACACACCCCACTTCTCTGCTTCCCCTGTGTCCTCTCCATGTCTCCACTCCCAAGACATTCCAACATTTTTTAAATTCCTCTGCAAAGGAGCTCTGTAAGGTGAGATCGGGCTTGTAACGCCTCCTTGCACAACAAGACACAGTGTGTATACAAGTTTCACTTTTATCCAATTAAAGACAACAGAAATGCTTAGGATTCCTCTTA
The DNA here is from genome assembly GCF_963921805.1 of Phalacrocorax carbo. Taxonomy (NCBI): domain Eukaryota; kingdom Metazoa; phylum Chordata; class Aves; order Suliformes; family Phalacrocoracidae; genus Phalacrocorax; species Phalacrocorax carbo. The sequence continues at coordinate 8,463,493 of NC_087526.1, read as the reverse complement.
CCCATGTGCCCTACACCGAAAAGAATGGAGAACAAAACACCCCAAGGTAACCTTAGCAACTGAAAAGGACAGTACCTGTACTTATTCTGCTTGCTTGCACATTCAGGAGACGACTCAGAATATTAACTCCCTGCAAAGACACTGCTCACAAGCTTTACAAGTACATATCTCCAGAAGTGTGTTTGAAGAAGAGCACACAATTCCAGAAGTTTTAATTTCTTGATACTAGATACCCCCAAATTATATTTGTATGTTCAGCTTTGATCATAGTAGATGCAAGTAACAGCTTACAGAAATGAGCAGTTGCCAAAAGAGAAACTTCTGCCCTATTCCAATTCACAAAACTGATCAGTCATTAAGTTGGTCATTCCAACCACAACTCCAAATTCTAAGAGAAGCAGGTAGATGTTTGTAAACAGACCAAACCAGACCCTTGGGCCAAAGAGGTTACTCACAATTCACAGTTTCATGAAAACAGTGTACCACTTTTTCCTTACAACTGGGGATGAAGATGTTTAATGACAGCTCAATAGTGCACGTTCATCCTTACAGGTTAGGGGTCACAGGAGGAAAATAGAAGTTTCATCATTCAGTTTGAGAAATACTACAGAATTACAGAAAAGGCAAGAATGTGGGAGGCAAATGATTTTCAGGGAACATAAAAAAACCCCAAACTAGTTATATTTTTATTATCAGATTTAAGAGGCCTACTCAGTTCTCAATGACTGTAGGGGGAAAAACCAAACCAAAACAAAAAACCACAAGCCCCTACCAGTATTTAATTAAAATCTGCCTGACGAGGATTCAATAAAAGTTCTCCAACGTCAAAGCCAATGCTACCCCATCAGCAGCAGCATTAAAAAAAAATCTCCATTTAGCATCTCTGTAGTAGCTACAATCCAGAAAGTAAAGTTCAAACAGTAGCAGGGCAAGCATTACACCGTCAGCAGCCGTAACACACCAGCAAAGAAATGGCTCGCTTGAACAGCTAGGTCTCAGGGCAGGCAAAGAGACTTCGACACCCCATCAGTCCAGGTTAGATTTAGTCAGGAAATACAACACATTTAAAGACATCATCAGTTTAAAATTTCTTCTACCATGAAAATACATAGGTCTGAATGCAATTAGGAAGTAAAAGGCAGCCAGTTTCAGCAGAAAGAATAAGGTTATGCAAAACACTACACGCTTCTAGTCATTCATATTATCAAAGTTTTGTTTCTGCAATCCAAACACAAACCACAAGCAAAATCTAACTCCAATTAGCAGAACATAAAATAACAGGGAGCCTTTATTAAACATTTCACTCTCTACTCCAGGACTTCAAACGAGAGACTTGGCTTTGACCTGTCAAACCATCTACCTGATATTACAGGGCCAGCTATAGCGTGTGGAAGCTGGACACTACAGAGTGTAACCAAAAGACAGAATTTCTGAGAAATCTTAGAAAAATCCATTTATTAACCTTCATTAGCTCTGGCAATGCATGAAGAATTTCAAGAGAAAACCAGGTCTGAAAATGAAAGCTAAGGGAAAATGTTAGCCTCCACATTTTGGAAGGAGGGCAATTAGAAATTAGAATTAGAAATTTACTAACTGTAAAGTTTAAGGGGGGAGGGGAGAGGAAAGACCAGAGATGCATGTTTTGCTACAGTGTTCTTAGACTAACAAGCAGTGAAAAGATTTTGTTAGAGAAAGCATGCAAACTTTAACATTAAACAAAAAATAAAATCCAAGACAATTACTTCTTACCAGTAACAAACTGGGTTCCAGGTCTAGTGTTTCTCCTACAACAGCTGAGGACATCAACAGCCCTAGGGCAGCACAGGTAGTGCACTTTTCTGCAACCTTCCAATAGCACTGGTATGAACTCTTATAGGAGAAAGACAGAACTACGATTTAAAAAAAAAACAAAACCAAAAAGTTATTAGCATTGAACTACAAGATTACTGGACAACAGTGATGCATTTTTAAGTGCTTTCCCTCCAAACTCAGTTATAACACCTCTTTTGAACCCCAAATGAACCCCACAAAACATTAACTCAGAGCGTATCAATACACTGCTGGTAATTAAATCCTGGTTACCTTTTTGCAATAATATAAGCCAGAGTTAGTTCTTAAAGTATGGGAAAAAAAAGTCTAATTTTAGATACTAAAACTTCAAACAGACCCTTGAAACAACAGTGTTTCCTGTTTGGTAGCTTTTCAAAACATTCTCACTTTAATGACTTTTTAAAGAGACATTTGTGGCCTGAAGGACACTAATTCACCTTATCTGACCTGTAAAACACTGAGGTTAAAAAGCTGCCGATACAACTCCTGGAAAAAAAAAAATGCAGTGGAATATTCATGAGCATTTCCTCTTGAAATGTTTAATGGCCAGTTCCTACTGCCTGACACCACTCTAGCTTAAGAGGCTAAACAATCCCAAGATCTTGAAAACTCTGTGTAAAAATAGAGATATTTGGGTACAGTAAGGCACCTTCACAGATAGACTTCTCAGATAAAATACTAACATTTATTATTACAAGGTATAAAGAATAGGAAGAATTCATCTAAACAAAGCTATTTGTCTGTGAGTACGTATCCATTATAACTACTGTCTTGTACACCTGCTTTTCTTACACAAAACAATCTTTATTTTCTTCAGAATAGCATATTCACTACACTTGCAACATTTAACTTCAACTAAAACTTCTGACTGCACTTTATGCAAAACTGTATACTGTTTATATACCATTAATCGTTACAGCAAAGTATTTGCCACATATTTCTGATCTCTATTTCAGACGTCTTCAATACACGGAATAGCTCTCAGTGAAAATAAGCTATACATCAATACTGTGGATTTCAAGACTGACCTTCTGTAGCAACAGATTGTGAAAGAAAACATCAGAAAATAAAAATTAAGAAAGCTTTCCCAATACAAACTGAAGTCATTATAAATGGTAAAATGGCATATCTAATAAACAAATGGAGAAATAAGGAAATCCAAGCATTCTTATGCCAACAAGCAGAACTGTGAAAATCTTGAAAACAAATATGACCCAACCGAAGCAAATACCATTGACTTTGTTCTCTATTTCTATTTCAAACTGCCAAGTCTTGCCTTTCTTTAATTCTGATGGCTTCTCCATAGCAATTGTTTTGGCTAGCTCTTTTTAGTCCGGTTATTAAGACAGTTAAAGAACAAAGTGGGGGAGTGAGGGAGCCAGACCAACACAGACACTTGGGAAATTACTTTGCTAACAAAGTATAAAAGTAATACGTATTTACACTTAGTCTTAGGACTGTTACTGTTAAGACTCTCATTTACACCTAGGCCCCAGAGTCACAAAATGAGCCAGAATAGTCTGTTAAGAATGGTAAAGCTGAGACCTATACTATTTTGCACTGCTCTGCATTTTTTTCTTCTTGTTTTGAGCTCTGCACCTGTTTTCCTCTTCTAATCGAACAGAAGAGAACCAAGTGACCATGATTAATGGCGGCCGCCCTACCACAACATAGGAGCAGAATAGCCAGAGGTATTTCTTCAACTTTTGCAGTTGGGTAATATTTCTAAACAAGCCTTTGTTATCAATGGTAAGACAAATTTCATGAAGAACTGTAAGTCCTCATGACAATGTTCTCTCCAGCTACTCCTTCTCCTTCCCTTACTACATTACAAAAACATCCTTAAATGCTGAGAACTTACCAATATTTTAATTTTTTTTCTGCTAACAAAAACAAACGTCACAATGTTTCACTGCTGGATAGCACATGATTTAATGAATAGAGAAGAATGGTCTCTGGTAACAAGCTCCAAAAGGTTCATCAGATATCCTGTATAAAGAATAGGAGGCAAAAATTAAAATCTAAATTTTAACTTAATGCAAAAACCTTCAGTGTCACATAATTACAGGCAACACTTAAAATAACTGCACATTTACAACACTGATTGCCATTTTGAGCAAGAAATATTCTGATATATAGGAAATATATTCTGACATATAGGAAAAATTATTTAGCTCATGTTAAGTTCAACATACAAATTTTAAGACTATTAACAACTTCTGACTATGCTTCAGCAACAGTGCTTTGAAAAAGTCACTGTAAAAACCAGTACTTTATATGAGGATTTCAAACTAGTGTAACAATTGTTTCCTCCAGTTACCGTCATAAAGTTTCAGTTAATGTTCCTGTGACACCTGCCATCCACACACTTTAAATGGGGTTAGTATTAATCTAACGTCACAGTTACAGTGATTTCCCTCCAAACCAAAGTATTTGCCTAAGGCTACAGAAAAATTATGTGCCCACATTATAGAGAAGTCAGATATTTGAGTTCTATTCCCACCCAACTCAGCTGAATCAGCGCCTTCAAAAGCCAGCGTCACCCTCAAGTTAAAGAATGGTGTGCTTGAAAGCGCTAAGTAGAGCAGTTTGTTCCTCTTACAAAATTTAAAAGTTTTGAGAAAAGAAACCCCCCAAAGATACAGAAATCAATGCAAATACCTAACAGAAGGTAGAAGTTTTCTTTTCCATGCCTGTAAAAGCTATGCAGCCCAAAACATGATATTCCAACAGGCAACAATTTGCTCATACAACAGGATGCACCTGTCTTTACAGAACACTAGGTGTTTGCTCTAGTTCAAAACGCTTACTTGCAGTAATATCTCTTTGTATTTCCTCTGCATTTCACTTACTCATTTCCCTATAACTTCCAACTCTGCCCATGTGCCTGTCTCTCCATCCTCTCTCTCCATTATCGAGAGCTCCATCATGGTACAGAAACAGTTGCTTGTATCATTCCCCTATTTTTGTTCTCTCTCTCATCTGGTGGCACCAAGAGAAGAACAGATCCAGCACTACCCACACCATGGCCTTGCACAATGCAGTAAGAACATGGAAGAGCTAGCCAGCACTTAAAAAGCAAGTATCTTACAGGGTACCAAGCTTGAGAAGTCTGGTGATCTCACAAAAAATATAAGAATTTGGCTACAGATATACCTGCTACTCCAGCAGTGAAGATTAAAAAAAAACCTGAAAAAATCCAAATGGCTGTGGCGAGTATGACACTTACCTGTCCAAGTGCCCTTAACTCCTACAAGACCTTAATCTTCCACTTAAAAGAAAAAAAAGACACACAAAAGAAGCCTAAGCAAGAGACTTTGTCCTTTTGCATCTATTAGCCAAAAAAAAAAAAACCCATAAAGAGCATCTTAAAAAAAAAAAGAGAGAGGATTAAAGAACTGCAAGCATCTCACACTGGGAATTGCCCTTGAAGAATAGTTCCCCCAAAACTTTCTCACTGGTTTTTGGCTTTTTAAACTAGGGATTCTTTGCTAAATTTCCTGAACTCAGTACGTAAAAAGGGAGGGAGCAAAGAAGGAGGAAGAATCATGAGGTAACTTTTAAAAAGAAGTATAGCAGCGGGAAGAACCAAGGGAAGAGCACCTAAGAGACATGTAGGGAGTCAAGGATAATCCAAGAGTAAAAAAGAAAAAAATCATCCAGTGCAAAACTAAAGATAACATATGAGGTGCTCTGCGAACAATTTAATTTCGTTTGTGTAATTCGCAGTACAAGCACTTAGTCCCTTTTTACTCATAGTCCAGATTTGATCAACTATTACCAAAAAAAAAAAAGGAAGTGGATTGAAGCCAAGGATACAGTGGTAACAAGAAGGAAGTCAATAAGATAGTTTTCTATTTAGCCACCACCTCATCCTCCAATACTATAGGGGCAGGACTTTTAGGAGTACTGCATCGTAACTACTTTGCTTATCAGTACTTAAATTAGTTGGTGTCAGGTTTAGGGATCTGAAGCACCTAATGGCTGATATAGGCCATCAATTCTTCTCTTCCAGAGCACTAGGCAGAAAGGTATTTCCTCCAAATGGTGTATTCATGCAAAAGGTGCAAATTTTGTTTAAGCCTTTCCTCAAAGAGGGTGAACTAACTGCCTGAAATATCAACTCTTTCTGCAGAGTTCTTAATCACATGGTGAGAAATACCAGGAAGCAAACTCACTTGGATGGAATAAGCAGTTTGTTCAACACATGAGGAGGAAATAATTAGGAAAGATAACTAGGTATTTAAGTATATGCAGGTATAAATATATTCTTTAATACATGAAACCCTACTCAGTTTTCTAAGTAGGGTTCTTAAGCAGCTAAGTTCCTGGCACACACTCTGGCATTCTTGGTACTAAGTTTATTTTAATCCATACACAAGCTAGTAGCTGTGTTTGGAGAATATTTCTGTTGCCTCACTGCCTCCCTCCATTACAGGAGACCCCAACTCAGTTTTACTACAAAGCAAATGCTAGGCAACTGCCAACATCTGCAGATGTCGTCTTCCCGTGTACACAACCCAAGTGAATAACAGGACAGAAGGGATCCCCACTGTATGGGCTGGAATAAAAGCAAGCCACATCTCCAAAAAACAAGGCAAAAGGTGAGCTTCAACTCTAACTTGGCATCTACCTGCTTCGTTTCACCAAAGCTGCTGCCCCTCTTGGCAGCCACATTGTTCCAATGCACACACGCAACAGAACACCGCAAAGCGGAACACATTTCCATCTAATTAGAATTACCATCAAGGATCTCATCCTTCCTGTGAAGCACTCTGAAGCTATTAAAAACCAACACTTCACCAGCAGTCAAAACACAAACTGATGTTTCTTAAATATATGTGTACAAAAGAAAGTTAAAGCAGCTGTTAAGAAAATGACTGCACCACAGCTAACTTGGTAAGGGACAGAAAACCCCACCCACGAGCCTCTGAGCTCCACTGTACCTTGTAGGAAATTCAGTGAGGACTTCACACTAGTTGCATTTATGAAGAATAAGTGTTTTTAGTGCAACTATGGTTTTTCATCAGTACATTAGAAAATGTTTTGGAAGAGCTGAGTAAACCCCAGCACCCCTGTTTTACAAAACGGGAGACTGATAAAAAGCAGTTGTGGCACCAGCACATTCAACCAACATCTATGGGATGGGAACTGAATCCCAAGCAGCTATCCCTGCAAACTGGACATCCTTGCGCATCCAAATACACCAAGGCAGCACGAACCAGAAAGCTATTGAACTTTTAGGGACACTGAGATTCATTCCTCTCGCATCTCAAGTGAAAGAAATCCTGCAACAAGTGATACATGCTTTTATTTCTCATCCTGCCTAAAGGACTAAAGATCTAGAGGAAATTGAGAAAACCAACTACTGAACGTTGTATTTAAGGGGGCTGTAACACAAACGTATCACCAAGCAAAACAGAAAGTCCCCAAGAGATTAACACCAAGTTTTGAAGCAACAAATTTTAACACTAGAGTCCCGACTGTAATTGTACTTGACCAAAATATCGTAAAAATGCTCAGGGAGATCCTTAGGCGAAGAGTAAAATCGCAGTACTTCATGCAGCCCAAATACCTCCCTCTATCTCACAGCCGTGGTAGGTCCTTGTACTCTCGCCTAACGTGACCCCTGCTATCGACAGACAACCCCGCGGCATGCTTGCTTTCACTATTAATACATTTTAAGTTTCAAATATCACACACGTAAAACACAGGTAAGCTATGCACTTAAAAAATATTCAAGCCAGCTGTAAGGCAGAAGCAAAATATAAACTCAGTATTAATCTTTTTGTGCAAAGTGTCAGAATTTTCTAGGGTAATGCTCGCAGCCAGGAATGGACGTGAACCGCTGGCTCCTGGGAATTATAACGGACATGTGGGATAACCGTTACAACTGCAGGTAGCTCTTCAAAGACTTAAACTAAGCTCCCTCTTTGCCCTTTTGTTTGCCCCTTAAACTAAGCACACAGGAGCAAGGAACACCCGTGTGAATGCTTTTTACCAATTTAGGGGGAGTCTAGAGAGCGTTACAGAGTGCTCTGGGGCAGCCAGCAAAACCGGCAAGAACACGAAGGGAAAAATGTCCTGGGAAAGGTTGAGCTGTTTATGAAATAATTCTGCTCTGAAAGCAAGCAACAGCAGTTTGGATTGGGTGTTAGCCTGCTGCTGCGCTGCTGGGAGGACAGGAAACTTTGCTTAGAAACTTCAAAAACACATATCTAAAAAAAAAAATCCACAGAAGTGGATAGCAAAGACTTCACAGCAATGCAACACGTTACGGGAGGAAAAGCAGACATATTAACAGCAAATAACAGATCTTTCTAATGTGAGGCATTTTCCCTTTTGACAGAGGACTGCTGGGGAGGTGGGGACTGCTAAACTGGTTTTCCTCTAAGCACTTCCAGTTATAAAAAAAAAAGAAAAAAATCCTTTTGCGAAGAACATACCCACTGTTGTACAACTGTCCCAGAAAACAAAGACCACGGGGAGAAAGTGGCCCATTTTCTTTGGTCTCCAAGAACCCTGTGTACAGGTCATGTTTTCAAAGGCTCAATCCTACACACTCTAGAATGAAGCAGCATTTAAAGTATATGAATAAACATCTAATGTTAGAATTATTGGAATACCCCATTTTTGGGGACCATATAAAAATTGACTCAATTATACCAAAGCTAATGCAGATTCTATGAAAACAACTGCAAGAGAAGTTTAGCTGTGAGTGTTTCCCCCTCCTGGACAGGCTGCATCAAAAACAAAAACCTAGTTTTCTTTTTCACTTACAGTTATCCCACTAGCGTACCCAACCACATACCTAAATCCCATTTTGTAGCTCTCCCTCCAGCCCACGGGGCAGGCTCCTCTACCCACTTCTAGTCAGTTCCCAAAAAGCACCTTAAAGCGATAATTCCTCACCACATGTTGAAAATATTGTGACTAATAATACACTCCACCCTTTTTTTCCATCACTAAGATTTTCAAAATATAAAACTTGACAAACAGTGAGAGAAGCTAGAGGGAATTTAGAAGGGCAAAATCAAATTTTATTTCCAATTAAAAGATGCTATAAAAACATAAAATGTTCAAGGTGTTGATAATAGTGGAAGAGCTACCCAGACACAGCAAGCTTCTTCCTCAAAATTACGTTTTTCTCAACTCTTCTTGGAGCTTTTCCTTTTAATCCCCACAGAAAAACAAAAAGAAAAAAAAATACTCCCTCTCCTTTTGAGAAAATACATTTAATACCATTAGAAGCAGAGCTGCTCTATGTACACAGAGAACCCACACTTGTAATAAACACTTGATCGAGTTCAAGAACTGAGACCTAGATCTATACTACAGTAACTAAATGCTAAAAATTATACCAGTGATGCAATTAAAATGCATGCAAGAACTTTGGTACAGGTGTCTACAATACCACTGTTTGCAAAACACATCTCCTAATTAGCATGGCTTTAAACAATGCTGATAATAATCCGGTCCTGTAAAGCTTGCCAAATGAATCATTGAGATTGCAAAATAAAAAGCATGAGGAATTCATTAAAGAGCTGTTAAACTATCCTTTGTTTATCTTTCCCCTGTCAGGTGTAAAAATAAATAAATATTGGTTTATATCTCCGGATTTTATCCAAACGCTCAGCTTCACAATAACGTGCCGGTGAAGAACCTCCTCAGTAGGTACCAACATTTTTTTTTTTCCTCCTCTGTTTCAAAAGCTAAATCCTCCCACTATTACAGTCCTGAAAATCTGCTCCATTCTCTATTTGTCATCTGGGATTGAGTTATCAGACACTACTTGTATTACTTTGGGAACTGACATGTCTATTTACAGAGACACAAAGGCAATCCAGCAGCACAACCCCTTCTCTTACCAGCACCTTTCACAGCACCTCTCCTCCTCCCCTCGAGCAAATTTTACAAACACTTTCTTCTGGGGAGGGGGGAGGACACCTCACTAGTTTCCCAGCATGACAGTAAACATTTCCAGCCACTTTTGCACTTGTTACAGCCTTATGAAAAAATCACCTATATCCCCCCAAAAGGAACAGCATTATTTTTTCAAGGTTTTTTTTTTTGTTTGTTGGTGGGTTTGTTTTCATTAAAAAAAAAAAAAGAGGGTCACTTCCCCCATTTCAGCCTGCAATTAAAATGGAGGCAAGGCCAGGCGATCTATGTCTGGCTTTAGGGGGAGACAATAACCCAAAACAGGCCTGGCTTTAAAAAAAAAAAAAAAAAAAAAAAAGAGAGGAGAGGGAAAAAAGAGAGAGAGAGAGAGACAGGCAGAAAGAGAGAAATACAACATGCTTCACCAGTATTATTACCTCATCCCTTTTTCCAAGCAGTTTTGAACCACACTCCTGACAAACTCTTGGTCCAACTTGCACGGATGCTGGTTTTTAGGGGGCGGAAAGGGTTTTAATGCTGGAGCCGGGATTGAGGCTGGCTATTCGCAAGTGGAGCTGCTGTTAAAATGCCCCCTTGTCTCTTCTCCTCTCCCTTGAGCTGGGTGTTGACGCAGCAGAAATTACCAGCTGGAAAATTCCCCTTTTGGAGGTTACGGGGAGGGGGGGGGGGGCGGGCGGAGGAGCGAGGGGAGGGGAAGGCCGGGGGAGGGGGGTTAAACCCTGCCACTTACCAAGTTAAGCCATCCACCCACACCAAATAAGACATCGCGTCCCAAAGAAGAAGACACCGTGCCCCCCTCGGCGGGCAGGGAGCGATCGGCCCCCGCTCCCCCCGCGGCGGGCTCTGCCCGAGGGGGGCGGAGGGGTTCGGGGGGGAGTGAGAATAACGGTGATAATTAATGAGGGGGTGGGGGCTCCCCGCCGCCCCCGGGGCTGCTGCCCGCCTGGCCTCGCCTCAGGGCGGCCGCGGGGATGGGGGTGGCCCGCCGCTGCTGCCTAAGGGGGCGGGCGGCCATGACGACCCCCGGCTCGCCTCAGGAGGCGGAGGGGGGGGCGGGGGCGGCGCGCTTACCTGGGCCCCGTGGAGGAGAGCGGGGTCTCGGAGCGGCCGGAGCTCTGGCTCCGTCGGTCACTCCGTGCCTCTCCTCCCGGGTGGGGAGGGGAAGGGGAAGGGGGGGGGGGGAGGGCGGAGGAGGGGGGGAGAAGCCGGCGGACGGGGGGGGAGGCGGGGGGGGGGGGACCCGGGCGCGCTCCCGCCGCTCCCTCGGGCGCGCGGGGCGCGAGCCCGCGGCGGGGCGGGGGGGCGGTGCCGCGCGGCGCGTGCCGGTGCTTTCCCCGCCCCCTCTCTCCCCCCTCCACCCACCGCCCGCCGATGATTGGACGGCGGCGGAGAAACGTGTCTCCGTAAGCACCGCCCCCAGCTCGGCCCCGCCCCCTTTACCCCCGTGCGGCGGGGGGCGCCGGCGGCGGCGGCTCTGCCACTGCCGGACACCGGAAGTAAGGGAGGGCGGGGGCGCGCGCCCGGGCTCGCCCGCGCGGGGCACGACGGGACGGCGCGGTGACAGGGCTGAGGCGGAGAGCGGGCGGGCGGGCAGCTCTCCTCCGCTCACCATCCCGCTCCCGGTCCCTCCGGGTCCCCTTGGCCGTCTCCTGCCGTGGCGGCAGGTGCGCCTGGCCCGAGGAGGGGGGCGCGCCGCGGTGCTGCTGGCCGGTTGTCATCCTCTCCCTTGGGGCGCGTCCCTTCAGGCCCACCGCGGCCTCCACCGGGAGCCACGCCCGGGTCAGGGCGAGGAGCAGCCGGGATAGGGGGCGGGGGGGTTTGCTCATCACGGGAGCGGCGCTGGGCCGCTGCCCCAGCCGCGCTGCAGCCCCCTCGGCGCCTTGCGGGGCGGGGGGGAATCATCACTTTCCCGCTCTCTTAAGAAATAAGCTATATTTCGCACAACCCCCTTGAAAAAAAAGAAAAAAAAAACCAAAAAACGATGTGCAGCCATGCAGACTTCAGAGCCTCCCGGCTTCACCGGGCAGCAGGATGCTGGCCCCACTTAATGGCCGGAGAGCATGGCTGGAGAATGAGGTTGTGCCGCTGTGAAATGGAGATCATAGTTAGCTCGTCGGTGTGGGCTGCCGTCGGATCCGGGGATGAAAAACCTCTTATTGCAACAAAGGGTAGGATTTTGCCCTTTTGACAGTCACGCTGGAGGATCTGACAGAAACTGCCCTATATTTCAAAGGACAGAGCTTAACAGGACAGGATAGGTCTGGAGCGTGAAGGAAGTCAACGCCGATCATACGATAGCTGTGGCGAGCAAGGGAATCGCTCTTGAAATCTATGCGGTTGCGGGGTTGTGAAAGCAGGAGCTGGTCTAGCAGATAAAATGCTTGCAAACCGTTTATCAACATTTGCATACTGTGATTGTGCCCAAAATTGGGGATGTACACATACGAGTAAGTTGGGTTGGCCATTTGTCTGCAGAGTTAGCTAATTTAGGTGTGTAATCACAGTAATTGCCCGGATAATTGCGTGCCTAAGGTTTAAAAATTTCCTCCGTGGTTTCCTTTCCCTCATCCTATAGATTCTCTTCACCTCTGGCTTTCAAGTAGGCAGACCTGCTGTTGAAACCTCGGCAGTGACTTTTATGCCTGCTCTTTATTCAAATCCATTTCTACAAGGTGCTTTTTATCTCTAGGTCACCCCCTCACAAAAAGTCTATTTTCCACTTTTTAATCTGTAATTTAAATAAACAGATGTTCCGTCATGTGTTTTCCTCCCCCCCATTTCCTCCTACCTACCCTAAATACCTTTAATTTTGAAAAGACTATGAATAAACCCGATTAATGAAAATGAAATGTCTTTTAACTCTAGCACGTTTTTAATTACCTCTTTGCTTTATATTGCGACAGAGTCCAAGCAGCACCTTCCTAGAAAGAGCTCCATTAAAATGCAAATGAAGACTTTGCAGAAGTTGTTAATGCAACGAAAGACACAATTTCTTACACTTAAGCAACACAAAATCGTCGCCAGGCAGGGTTTCCCGCTGCCACCTGCTCTTTCTGCATGCATGATCCCGTGTGTTCGCCTCGTCATACGCATGTTGTCCAGCCTCTGTCACCTGTGAGTGAAGAGCACCAGAACTAAACAGCCAAAATCTCTTTTTTGCCCTAAATGCTCAAGCTGGTTTTCATGTGAAGCTATCCCCCCTGTGCCTGCAGGTGTTAAATCCTTCTATGGTTTCAGTCTGTTTTTTCAGGCTCCACACTGAAATGTGAAGGTTAAAGGGGCTGATTGAAGGTTAGTGGGGTTGATGGAAAATTGAACTATGTCTTTATGCAAATATACCTATTTTGCATAAAATAGATATTATACCTGGTTGCAGCTATAAGCTCTCCTGCCTTTCTTGGCTCCTCTATACTCAAGACCAAGCTCCCCCTGTTACCTCAGATCTCCTCAGGTTCAGCACGTAGGTTCCGTTTCTCTCCTCCTACCCAGGTTTTCTTCCTCAGGTCTTTGTTGGCAGAAAGCGTTTATTTATGTAGTATTTATTTGTGTGTCAGGCTAGGCTGACTCCCCCAGAGCGGCAGCAGCTGCAGCCTGGGCACTGCCCTGGGGAATGCTCTCCAAGAGGGGGAGGGCGGCAGCAGGCCGAGTTTCCCAGAGCTGTTCTGCACAAAGGATTTCAGGAGACTTGAAAAGGTTTAATATTCTTTTGCGAATCACGCTCCCCTCCCTCCTTTAATTAGAAGTTTGTATTGTATATTAGGTAAATACTGCATTTACTCAGCCTGTCCTTAGAAGAGAGGTGGTTTCTCCTCACAAAGAAGGAAAGAATATGCATGCAGAAAAGAAGAGAATAGGAAAAAAGATGAGCTGGAGGTAAAATCAGAGTAGTTTGTGCAGTTTCTGACGTGCAAAGCGCCATAAACAAGATGCGCAACAGAGAGGTTGAGCGTGTAGCGATGCACCCCTTCAGAGGAACGTCAGGGATTGCAGACTGCGTGTTCCCAGCCCGAATCGACGCCCTTTGCACACCATCATATCACAGATTTCATCAAGGCAGAGACCGCTGGAGGTGAGGACTTTAATCACATCATTGATAGTTTTTTAGCTGCCGGGGAAACAGATAAAAGTCATATTCCTCTAGCACAAGAGAGTTTGGAATAGCCCCAACATGTTCTTTGCGAAGAGCATGCGAGCGCTCCGATGTGCCCCCAGCCACCGGCACAGCCAAGCTGTGTGGTCGAGTGGCTGATGGTCATTACTGGCCGTGCAGACGAAGCACTTGCAAGCATGCTGTTGAATTCTGCTGCCTGCTCTGCGTCCCTGCACCTCTGTGATTGTGCACTAGACAATCTCAAAGACCCTACCTGTGCTAATAAGCCAGCCCCCCGCTGTTCCCTGTGCCAGAGTGAGGCAGGACCAGACCGGGAAGCCGCGGTAGAGGAAAGCTGCCTGGGCTGCTATGTTCATACCGCGTCCTATTTGCAAAACCATCAGTAATGCTGAAGCATTCTCATTCCAGCTCCACTCTTCAGCTCTTCTCTACCTTATACTCGTGACAGTTGTAGGAGATCCTACATTTGATAAATTAAAATGTTTTCTTGTGTGTCCTTGTCACGTGGTCACTTTGGAAGCACGTTGAGAAAACCCAAGTGGCCTAATCACTCTGCTCTTTTCCTCTACACAAGTTTTGTGCTCTGAAATAGAGGTGCAAAAAAATCCTGAGTGATCTCTGACCTGTAAGCCCTGCTCTCAACAATCCCCCTTTTGCTTCCACGTTCTGCACCCGGTAGACATGAATCTCCATCACGAAAGCCTGGTCTTCCCTCACTACAGCAGGAAGAAAGCTGTTTTGCAGGGCTCTGCTCCTACCCGCCACGGCACCTCTGGATCCCTGAAAATCCTGGGACCGTCAACTTTTGTCAGCCATATTAGAGCAGCTCACTGATGTCGGTCGGAAAGGGTTAAAGGACCCACATTCCTATTCCTATTGCTCCGATCAAAGGTCAGGCTGTTCTTTAGGTGAAGGAAGGGAGGGAGGTGGTGTGCAGTCCTGACCAGGTCATTTGAGGAGTAAACCACATCTGAGGAGAGCTAATGAAGCAGTATTTGTCTCTCTCACAGGCACATACTCCCGGTCTGTGCTGGGCAAGTTAGAATTCCTTCTCTAGTGGGAGTGAAGATGTCGATTGTATTTTTTCCATTATGTGTATTGAGGCATTTGCTAGGTTGTGGGAGTAAACACTTGGGGGAATTCTCCATGAGCTAGCAAGGGCAAGTCAGAAGCCTACTAAATATGGTGAATGAAGATTACAAAAAAACCCTGGAGAATACGACTCCCTCTTTCCACCCCATCTCCCCACCACCACCACCCCCGCATTTTTTTTTCTCATTATCGTGCACTGCTGTTTCACTGCTTGCCGGGTAAATCCATGGCTGTTTGTGTGACTAAACACATTGCGCTGCTTTAGCTTTTACTTTCTGTACCGAAGGGCAGCACTGGGGTGGTCCTTCACGTCTTCACCACTAACCGAGATGCACTGCACCATCCTGCTAGAGAAAGCAGAGGCACCAAGTATTCAACGGGGGGGAACAGCAGGAAATGCTCTCAGGTCTGTAAATACTTGAGGGGGTGAGAGATGATGTTCATGTACAAAATATTTGACCAGCCGCATCCCACTGACCTCCTTTGGTGCTGCTCTTGAAAGGGATTGGCCGGAGTCAGAAACAGTTGATCTTTAATGCTCCAAAAATACATTCCCTTTCAAAGCCTCTCAAGTGGAGAGGCATCCAGGCTGCCAAATTCGGTCCCCACTCCCAGGTCCTCGTGGCCTGGCTGAGTTCAGCTCCAGGGTGTCTGTTTAGGTTCACCCAAGGCTGTAGATGATGAGGCTGATGAGGATGAAAGGTGCCGGGACCGTGGCACGGGAGGGTGCAGAAGCGCATGTAGTGGAGGACAGCAGCAAGTTCTCGGGGTTGTTTTCTGCTGTATTTTATTTCATAGTGCTCTGGCACTTCATCCCTCTAACAGGTTTCCTCCTTTCCCAGGTATGGATCTGGAGCAGCTCACTGCTCTCTGTTTCAGGTGACACTCTTTAGCCAGATCTTTTGTGGCTCTTCACTGACGTTCACCTCTCTACGGCTGGGAAGAACCGCTGCCTGGGATGTGTTTTCTCCTGAGACCAACATCACAACATTGGCACACTTAGAATAAGTTTTGATCCTTCCTCCTCCAGTATCACTGTCCTTCACACCTGCAACCTTTCCCAGCCGTTACACAGGGGCTCACACCAGCCCCTTTAGAAACGGGCAAAGCTATTTCTCTTTTCAGTAGTTGCAAGACACAAATAGGTGCTTTCCCATAGTGCCGGCATCCTTCAAAGTCTGAGTTGGCTCTCAGTTAAGCTTGAGCCTTTTTGCTACAGCACCCCTAACTACTCAGCGTTTAAGAGAGATTTAGCTGAAATACATCCCTCTGTTTGCAACGATTTTGTTTTCTTCAGAACGCAAAGAAATTGCAGGGCTGCACGTGAGTCCTTTGTTTCATGCAGTCTGTATAAATAGTGCGTGTAATGGAGCTACGCTTGAAAAAGGCAGAAGGAACAGTTAAAATATATATAACTACTGAAGTCTGGGAAGTGTGGTTTGGGGTTTAGTCAGGCAATTGGTAGTTTGCCTAACGATGCAAGCCACATTTGAGGTTTAGCTAGGTTAAATACGGTAAGTCAAGTTTTGCTGCCATTTATGTGGAGCTTGGGCTGACACTCAAGCCCTTTCTGGGTGAAGTAACCCCACCTCTGTTCCCCCCTTGGCTCAGGAGGGATGGAGAGCTCGCCTGCGTTTTGCTCCTGCTTTGATGCTTCCCTTTGGTTTTACCTCCAGTGTCCTGCATCTGCTCAGAGAGCCCAGATTTTGGGGTCCCACGCAGGGCAGTGCCTGGAGCTGAGCGGTGGTGGGGGTAGCAGTAGATCTCAAAGATTACTTCCCATTCTAAAATAATAACAAGAAAAATTAGGAGGACCCTGGCAAAACATTCACAAAATGATCTTAAGTAAATCAGAAGCATTTTGCACGATATTTGAATTTATATTGAATTGCTTGTCATGAGGAGCGATGAGCCTGTCAATATATTAGTTTATATTAGAAGCTATTCAAAGGCAGTTAATAGTATTTAGCATCACCAAGCCATTCTGCAAGCAGCTGTGCTGACGACATCTGGTTCCTACAGGCCTGGGAGCTGTCAGGGTCATGCCAGTGGCCGTGCATTGTGGTGGGCAGCATCTTCCTACTGCGATGCCCACGCTGCCCTCCTCCCACCCTTTCCAATGGGAAGGTGGCTCATTTAAGCGCAAAACCCCTCTTGTTGGTGTAAATGGCATGCATGTAGGTGATGGGTGCCTACTGTAGGCACGTCACAGTGGTCTCCACGTCCTCCTCCAGAGTTTCTCCCTGTTCACCCCGGCTTTCTCCCTCCGCCTGGAGCAGCCTGGCTGGCTGATGTGACCCGTAGCCAAAATCCCAGTGCTGCCCAGTGCTGGGGAGAGCTCGGCCGCTGTTCCCAGCCCTGAGCTCCTACAGGATTTCCTATCTGGGCAGAGCTGGGGTGGGCAGGGAGGGGTCCTGCTGGGCGCCCCGCAGCCCCCAGCCCTCGCCCTGCTGCAGGAAGCAGCGCCGGGTGCTTGGGGTGGGGTGGGGAAAGGAGGGGAGAGGAGGAAAATGGGGAGTCATGGGGGGGAGCCGCCAGATAAGGCTGGGCTGGAAGCGCTGGGCGGATGCAGCTCTGGGCCAGGGCTCGGACCTGTGCCCCGGTCACTTCCCTCGTGCCGCCCGGCCGGAGCCGTTATGGGAGTCCAGGGATGAAATTACAGCCAGGGAGATCCAGCACCTGAGCAGGGGCTGTGCTGGCTCCGGCAGCAGACAGCAAACAGGCAGCGGAAAATCCCTCCCCGAGCCGGCCGCCCTTGGGAAGATGTTTCCTCTTCTGGCTCTCTTGGATGGCCGGGCAGGCAGGGCAGGGCTTGGGCAGAGCTCAGCATTGCCCTGGGTCATGGCCGGGGGAATGTTGGTCCAGAAGAGTGCAGGGGTCCAGGGGAGGCAGGGCTCCATGTCTCCCATGGCCTGGCTTTGTTACCAAGGCACCAGCAGTGATGAATTCAGCCTCCCCTCTGCTCGCCTTCATCCCTCAGTGTGCTCAGCCCCATGCAGGAGCCCTGTCACCCAGCCATCACGTCTGACCCGATTTCAGCCATCAGATGGGAAAATGGAAACTGTCTGGATGAGCCCTGAAGCCTGTCCCAGCCAGAGCTGTGCTGGTGGGGCTGGTACCTGCACCCAGGTTCGGGGATGCACTCAGGCAGAGGGAGAAATGCTGCTGCCCCTGAAGCCTGGGGGAGCCCCTGCTCTTGAGGGGTGGTGCAGGGATGCAGACGAAGAGGACAGATGTCTTCTTTATTTTCTTTCCCCTTGGATTTAGTAGTTCCAAACCCCTCCAAAAATTTCCCAGTCTCTTCTCAGCTTTCCTAAACCCAACCCACTCACTTTTATTGCTCCTCTGGGAGTTGTTCCCTGTAATGCATTATCTGCTCCCAGCATTGCTGCACCAACCCTGAGCTTCAATTCCTGCCCTCGACTGCTGGACCTAGCACCAGTTCAAGCAGCCGTGTAGCATCTCGCCTTTGCACACCTTGGTCAGATACTGCTCCATCCTTGCTTTTCCCAGAGAAGGCAGTGCCAGAGCTGCCGAGCTGTGGTGTAACCTCCCCCAGCACCTGCAGCCATGCCATGCTCCTTCATCTCTGGGTTTTTTGGGATGAGGGGAGCAGAGCTGCCCTGGCAGATGTGGGCTCCCAGTCCCTGCAGGGTCATGCAAAACCCCCAGGTAGGGTGGGGACACCCTGGCCGCATCCCATGGGCACAGGCAGGGCTGAGACCTGTGGGAAGCTGGGGAGGTCCTGCCACTGCTGGACCGGGACCCTCGGGGGTGCAAGGAAACCTCAAACCCACTCTGTTTTCTTGGCCCAGGCTTGGGTTAGCGAGCAGCAGACGCAGTGTCTTTTTGGTTTAATCTACAGGGAAATCTTCACACCTTCCTTTGCTCTTTTCCTCGCCAGCCCCTCCATCTGCCAGCACGTCACCTTCGCGGGGGCAGCTGCCCATCTGGTGGCAGTTGCAGGTTTTTTAAAATGTTTTCGTACCTCCCTCTTCCTCCTTCACCCATGCAGCCTCCTCTGCTCCTCCTCTGCTCACCCTCGTGGGCACCTTTGCTTTCTCTGTGCATTTGTTGCTGATGCAGCATGGGTACAGGTCAGTGGCACAAGGGAGGATGGAGAGATGCTGTACCGGTGCCAGTGTCGGTGCCAGCCGGGATTTGACTCTCCCAACCTTCAGCAAGGGCAGCTGCACCAGGAGAGCAGCTCCTGGCCTTGCACACATGCAAGCAAACCCCGCTTCTTCTCCCAGGGCTAGAGGTGTCTCTCCTAAGGACAGGATTAAGGCAGCAGACAATTTGCCTCTTCTTTCTGCGAGGGGTTAGAAGGGGTATAGCCTGCATCCGTGCAGATGTAAGCTTGTTTATTCTTACCAGATAGTTTGATGGCTTTATCTGATCACAGGTTTTCCTGAGGAAGGAAGGGTGAGTCTGAGTCACTTGAAAATGGGGGCCCTTCATCTCTGGGTATGACTTGTGGGGCCATGGATATTAGCAGAGCCCTGGGGCAAGATGCATTCTCTGCGCTGGCGGCTCTCCAGCTTTTGCTCCACCACTGCCGTGCAGGGTGGGCATTGGCATGGTTGTTAATAGATGCAAATCCAACGTGAGCACCAGTGGGAGGGTGGGATGCTGTGGTGTGGGTGTCAGAGGAAGCGCCCAGGACCTGATGCTACAGAGGAAAGAGTGAGATCATTTAGTGTGTCCATACTGTGCAAAGCGGGGAGCTGCTGACATCATGCCCCCGGTGCAGAAAACACCATCACAAGCAAATTGAAAGCAAGGGATAAAATCTAGTGGCAATTGATAAATTCAACAGAGAGACAGGTTCATGCCCTCCTAGAAGAAAACCCAGATAATTAAACTCCCTTCTTCTGCTAATGCCTTTGGTGAGGGGCTGGAGGAACAAGCCAATGTGAGCTCATCTGCTTCTGGAGCGCTGGGGGCAGAGGGGTGCCGGCGGGGCACCAGCACCCGGCTCACTGGGACATGGGGGAAGGGCGGTGGGTGTAAGCAGCTCCAGCTCCTTGAAACCAGGGAGCAGGGCTGGGGGCTGCAGTGAGCCGAGGCCACCCACCCGCACACCAGCATCCTTCCCAGCTGGCTCTGTGTCTCAGAAAGCAAATGAATTTTCCATAAAGTACCCTCAAAGCAGTCACACTCTGCATTTCGTGGAAACTGGGGGCTTTTGAACCTTTCTGAGCCCAGCCAGGCTCCAGAGAGGGGAGCAGAGCAGGCAATGCCGAGCTGCTGGATGCGCACAGAGCTGGGCCCCTGGGGTCCAGAATTAATAGGACAGAGCAGGGGCTGTTCCCTGCATGTTTTATTTATGGGAATCAGGCCAGTGAAGTTCCCTCAGCTCTCAGAAATAGTCACATCGCCTCTGCTTTGCGCTGCCCACAGCCGTGACCTTGATAAATGGGTCAGTGCCCAGCCCCCACCATGCACCCAGGAGGATGCTCGCCCCACGGGAGCCGGCTAGGCTCCCTCCCCACCACCCCCAAAACTCAGCTTTGGCATGCCCAACCACCCCTCACGAGCACTGCCGCAGGCACCCTGCCTCCACTGCCTGCAGCTGCCAGCTCTGCCCACAGCAGGAGCGACCCGTGAGAAAGGACCCATGGGAACTCCACCGAAAATCCCCAAACACTGAGCGAGCACTGGGCACCCCCCATCTCCCCTTCCGAGAACAGGGCATGCCAGGAGCTGTCTCCCCAGCACCGAGGTGACATTTACCTCTCTCACCAAGCCGAACCCCTGGGGCACCGGCTGGTGTGAGGCTGGAGACCCTGAAACAGGAACCAAAAGTGGGGCTGTGCTTGGTTTCTTTTGTTTTTTAACCTGCATTTTTTAGCCATTTCCTGATGCCAGATCACAGGCATGGCCTCGCCACGCTCACCACCGCGATGGCATCGCCGCCACTCCCACTTGGCAGCCCTGGGGCCACCCCCACAGCAGTACCCGGAAGGGAGGGATGCTGATCTGAGGGTCAGATCCTGCCGGGGCAAAGCTGAGTGTGCTCCCTTGATTTATCCAGAGGAATTGCAGGTTTGCTTCCCAGGAGCGGGGTGACAGGAGGGGTGCTTCACCAAGCAGCGCCTTTGGGTGCTTTTGGCACAAAGGCAGGCAGCGCTGGCGCGGCGCCGTAGGAACAGGCAGGGGTAACTGGAGAGGAAGCGGCAGCCAAGCGCACCCATCCCCTCTCAGCTCGCACCTGGCTCTGCACCGAGCCCTGCTGCAGGTGCCTCAGTGCCCTGCTCGTGGCTGGGGGCCGCACCCTGACCCCCTGCCGGTCTCCTCCTGAGCTCAGACCCACTGGGGAAAAGCCACGAAGCCCAGTGGAAATGCATTAGACTTGTTCCAGCGCTGCTCAGGTCAGGATATGACCAGGCTGGATGGCTCCCTTTAGGTTGGGGGCAGCAGCAGCAGCCACCTCGTTTCTTCCACCAAAGAGCATCAATAAGGTAGAAAACTGTATAAAGCACATGATGCTTTTTGGGCAGGCAAGGATGGGCTTCACACCATGCATGCAGCACCTCCCTGCTCCCACACTGATCCAGATTGAACCGGGAGAAATCCAAGGCTCAGCACAAGCGTGGCAATTGCTCTGGTCAATCCATGTGATTGCCAAAAGGACTTTATCAGTGTCTGATCTGTCTTAATTACAGAGTGAGGTGGCTTTCCCAGGGCTGCTGGTGAGTCAGTGGTGGGGCTGGGAGCAGCACGGTTCCTCTCCCCACCCTCCAGCCCCGGCACAGCATCTCCCTCCCCACTTCCTTCCCTTGCCGATAATTAGCCGGGGTTGATTCTCCCGCAGCCTTAGGCTTCGTGGTTCCCGGTGATTTCTCCTAGCACAGTATTTCCCCAGCCAAGTGCTGGGAGGGGGATGTGAGACCCGCACCCACGCCAGCTCCCGCTGCGGGAAATGACCGTGGGTGGCCCTGGGAGCAGGGAACCAGGCAGGCGTTTCCCGAAAATCCCATGGCCGGGAGAGGTCTGGGCCAAGGGGCAGCGGTGCCCTTTGCCGATGCAGGAAATCCTCCCCGGGGCTCCCAAAGCCCAGGAGGTTCGTGGAGCATCTCAGTGGCTCCAGGCTCTGCCCTCCCTGGGTACATGAGCCAGGGGCAGTGGTGGTGGATGCTGGCAGGGGGTCCCGCACCACCATCCCACTCCAGTGGGGACCAGCAGCTGGGAGAGGCTGCACACCCACCCAATGTTTGCTTGCTCTGAAATAAAGGCAGGGCCCAGCTGGGCCAGTCCCCGGGGAGGGTGCATGGGGACAGGGCTGTGTGGAGCCTGTCAAGGACCTTTGCGTGGCTGCTGCCAGCTGAGGCCGACAAAAGGCTCCGGCTGCCCTTCCTGCAGCTCCCGGTGGAGGGGCTGTTTCCAAACCCATGGCGCCACCCTGACCCCGACCTCCACCGCTCCGGGTCCTTCACAGCTCAGGGTCCCGTGCAGCACCAGGACCCCCAGGGCTCTGCTTGCCGGCGTGGCTGAGGCTGGGACAGGGTGGTGGGATGCCAACAGGCCATGGGCTCCCAGGCACTGTGGCAGGGTCTGCTCTGCCCTGTGCTCTCCCCCAGCCTGGATCCGCATCTGGGCTCATCCCACTGCATGCACAGTGCTCTGGCAGAGCCCCTCGGCATCCCATCCCTCCCAGAAAACACACAGACATGACCTTGGCCCTGCCACCTCCCTGAAGATGCCTCCCCACAGCCCTGTGCCCTCAGTAGGATGAAGATGCTGAAGCCCTGCCACAGTCCCTCTCCATCTACTCCAGAGCTCAGCCACTTCCATGCCCAAAACCTCTTCAATGTGGCACATCAAGGGCAGGGCACTGCTGCTGCCTGTGACTCTGCACGGAAGGTTTGCCTCCAGCTCCACCTTGCTGGTGCCAGATTTCCTTGAAAGACAGTCAGCAAAGTGTCCTGTAAAATAAAGGGCTGTTGAGGCCAGAAAGGTCTCAGCTTCTGGCAGGGAGGAGGGGCAAACCACACAACAGAGCATTTACATTCTCAGTCCCTGCATCTGCCGGTTCTGGCAGGGTGGGATGGCTGGGGCAAAGCTCAGCCCCAGCTGGGGCTGGGAGGTGTTTCCACCTCGCCCCTCCACAGCCTCGCTCCCTGAAGCTCCCTTTGCGTCTGACTCCATCTCAGTTTCACTGCACAGGTGGAATATCCCCATTTGGCATCATCTCCTATGGATGCCCAGCGCGCGGTACATGGCACAAGGCTGTTTACCCTTTCCTAAGGAAAAGAAGCATCTGAAGTCTTAAAAAAAAGGCTAAGAATAAATGAATCCAATTAATAAAAGGAGCCCTGTTAGAGTATGGAAATTATTTACTGAAAAGGGGAATTTGCCAAGTATAATAAACCTGGAACAATTTTCTCTCATCTTCACTTCGTGGCGGACGGTGTAATTAGCCTTGCATTATTTCCAGCAATGATATTCTTGTTTGTTAGTAGCCAGGCAGGACTCAGATCACTTCCCCTGGCCCCTGATGTGGGTTTTGCTACATAACAGCTTCTTCGTCACAAGTAGGGGTTTGCTGTCCTGCAACCTGCAGGCAGGGAGTTTGCTCTTGGAAGGGTACAGACCTGGAATTGTTGCAGAGATGTGTGTCTACACAGAAGGGATTTGTCCTTCTCTGCTCCAAGCAGGGGTTACATCCTTCCCTTCTGCCTCCCCGAGGACTCGAGAGGCTTTACCCATAGGTACGTGTCCACCGGCAGTGTCTCGGGGCTGGGCAGTGAAATCAATAACAAAAATTATGTTCAGCTCATGTACAGAGCTTTGCACCTTCCAAGCCCTTTACTGGCATAAACTCATTAACGGGGAGGAATCGAATTCCTAGTCACACAGGTCCCAAGGATGCAGATCTTGGGGGCGATGGACCGGAACATATAGTAATAAGAAATAGCTGCTGTCGGTGGCCCTGCGCGCAGGAGGGCCCCGAGGAGCTGACGAGAGCAGATGGAGAAGGGAGGGTTGTGATTGAAACGGTGCCCAGGGTGGGCTGGCAGCATCCTGGCAGCAGAGCTGCTTCCCCTCCTTGTGGCAGCCGGCAGGCCAGGGTCAGGGAACCAGGCTCCCGCAAACCCCACAGCCCCCCCTGGGTCTCCCATCATCGTCTCTTCTGCGGCTCGGCTTCCCTTTGGGAGCATCCTGCCCCTGCTAAGCCCCTCTGTGCTAGAGCATCCCAGTCTGCTCCAGGCCCAGCTGCCCACCCTGGAAGATTTGTTTAACCCAAGCCAGAGCAAACGGAAAACTGGCAATGTTCATCCCAGGTCGACTGTGTGGGCAGGGATGGGGTGGAGAGGGGGCTGCAAGCAGAGTGGGGAAAGGTGGGGAGACGAGTGGAGGGCTGCAGCTCTCCATCCATGCTGCGTTGCTCAGCGCAGCTATACCCAGCACAGAGCATGGTGTGGGACAGGGGGAAGGTGCCGGAATGACCCCCTGGGTGGTTTTTGCAACCTGCTCTTTCTGAGGCGTTGGGCACCCTGGCAGGCACACAGCTTGGCCATATCTGCAGCAAGTCCTAGCACCCACAGTTCTCTTACCCCAACCCCCACCTCCCCGGGGTGGGACCCCCTGGGACCCCTGGCACCTCCGGAACTGCCCTCTTGGCCCATGCCACCTGGACAAGGGATGCTCGGGGATGGACTTTGGCCAGGGCGTCCTGCAGGGCAAGCCAGCTGCCCCCAGCACTCGGGGCGCACTCCCTCCCGCAGCCCTGGCCTCATGCCCATGGTTGGGTGGGGAACCACAGCTCCTATTTCTGGTTTTCTCCCTGGGAGGTGCTCCAGGAGGGAGGATGGGAACACCCTGACCTGGTCCCCAAGGTCCTGTCTCTGGGATGGGTTGAACACACCCATGCCCAGGGGACAGCTGTGCTGGGAACGGGGAGGGGAGGGATGTCCTGCACCTCTCCCCTTTCCCATCCCTCCTCCCTGTGGTCAGTCCTGTCCCTGTCCCTGTCCCTGTCCCTGTCCCTGTCCCTGTCCCTGTCCCTGTCCCTGTCCCTGCCCCCACAAAGCCCCTGTGGTAGTGAGGCCCTGGGAGGCTCCTCCATGTGCGGGGGCACAGAGGGATGCATGGGCACGGACGGATGCGGGGGCACGGAGGGATGCGGGGGCATGGTGGGATGCGGGGGCATGGACGGATGCAGAGGCCGCACTCATCCAGGGTTACCTTGGAAACGGCACCCGAGCCACACGTCGCTGTCACCATCGAGGGACAGAGCCACAGCAGCGGAGAGGCCAAACCCTGCTGGCTCAGTCAGGGTGACAGCAGGGGTGTCGGGAAACCTGTCTCCCCATCCCACTCGATGGCCAGTGCTGGGCAGGGAGCGAAGTGGCTGCAAAGGGGGCTGCATGCTCCCCCCGGGCAGAGGGGAATCGCCCAGCCCCGGTGGGGGAGAAAAGCCCCTGCAAGAGTGGCTGGCAGCTCTCCCCGGCAGCCGGATCCCTCCCTGCAGGACAGGCACTCCCTGCAAGGATGGAGCTTTAAATAAATAACGAGATGCCAGCATCTCCCGGCTCTGCTGGCAGCGCCATGCTGGGAACCCTCCCCGGCGGCCCCTGTGCTCCGAAACGCTCTGGGAATGGGGACAGCAGCTGCTGGGAGCTCGGTCCAGAGTGGGGGTGGTGGCAGTGGGAGCCGGAGGAAAGGGGCTGGGGGGCGGCCCTGGGGCATCAATTTGTCACTGGCAGGGTCAGCACTGGCTCCTGGCATCTGCCAACCCTCTCCTCAGAGCCTCCTGTGATGGAGCATCACAACCTCACACTGAAAATGTGATTTAAACGCTGAAGGTTGGCCAGGGGATAAGCCCTCTATGCCTGCCCGGGGGTGCTGGGATGGATACGGGGATGCAGGCAGGGTGTGGGGATGCAGGCAGGGCGCAGGCAGGGCAGGGGGATGTGACCCAGCCATTTTTCTCTGATGGAAGGTGCTTCATTGCAAACCAGTTTGCATGGTGGAGCACCCCAGAAGCCAATGCAGGCTGGGGGAGGCAGGCAGGGGCACAGGCAGCCAGAACCTGCAGGCAGGGTTCAGGCAGAGGCCAGGCAACCCAAGCAAGCAGCAGAGGCAGGGAGGAGAGGGACCGGCCAGCGAGCCAAGCAGCCTGAAAGGGCAGCCACAGGCTTCAATTAGCCAAGGAGCGACAGCAGGATCCTGCCTTAAATAGAGCCTCTGCACCCGGCTGGCGGGCAGGCAGGGAACCGTGCCTGTGGGCAGCACGGCCTGGCACCCTGTGGCTGCCTGCACCCAGCCCCTGGCATTGCTTGCCTGGCCACAACTGGGGTGTTGAAGGGGTGCTGGGGCTGGAGGGGCAGGGGGATGTGGGTGGGCAGGGGTCTGGTGTGGCCAGGGTGGGGGCTGCTGGAGGGGGAGTGGGGCCAGGCTCTGCTCTGAAAGCAGCTGAGAGGAAGGAAGAAGCAGCTAAAATAAGCAGGTGGGTGGACAAGGAGGAAATAATAGTGAGGCTGATAACGAATGGGCTGGAGAAGGGGGAAAAGAATGAAAATGTCCCCAGGAAATAGGAACCAGAACCCAGGAAGCAGAGGGAGGTCACGGGGGGCAACAGCACAGAGGGAGGAAGGATCAGAGGGCACTGGGGGGAACTGGAGGTCCTGTGTTCCCGGGGAGGTGGGTGTGTGGGCAGGGGGAGGACAGGCTCTGCCTGGCAGCGTGGGAAATGCTAGCCAGGAGCAGGGTCAGCCCTGCCCTCCTCACCCTGCTTTAGGCAGGGGGAGAGGAGAGCAGGAGGTGGGTGCAGGCAGAGGCACCACAAGCATCCTCGGAGGGCAGGTGGGAGCCCATGGGTGAGCCCCCCATGAGTGAAATGCTGGGAAGAGTCAGACAGAACAGAGCTCCAGGTGCTTTATGTGCAGGCAGCTGCTGGCTCCACTCTGGGAATGGCCCTGCTCAGTCATGGCAGGGGGGACAGGGACAGAAATCAGCTGCCCAGCACTCAAGGAGGGACATGGGGCAGGGGTGACTGGATACAAAATGGTCTCTCAGGCAGGGACCTTTCCTGCCCTCCCCTGCCTGCCGGCTGCCAACATCCCCGAGTCTCCCGCAGCATCCCACCTCCCTTCTCTATAAAGAAGGAGGGGCGGGGTTGGGTGCCAGGGCGGGTGTGGGGACGTGGGGCTGCGATCAGGGCACACCCAGGTACTTGCACAGAGGGGTCAAGGTGCTGGGGGGCGTCCAGGCGGTCTGGAGCCCTGCCATGGGGAGCAGGAGAAGGCAGCTTGACCGGAGCGCAGGATGCGCAGGGCCGGCTGTTGCTGCTGCCCTGGGAGTTTCCACATTAACCGCACACTGTTTGCATCTGAGCATTTTCCCCTCGCCAGGGCCGCTGCTGCCGGGGGTTATTTCCTGCCCTTTGCGCTCTCCCCCCACCGCCCCGGTCTGCCCGAGCCCGGCTGCTTCCTCTCGTCCGCCCCGGGTGCTTTCCATGCTGCCAGAAAATAAATCTCATGCTATTTTTAACAGAGGGGAAAACGCCAAGGTCTCCTCCAGCCTGGGCTGCCACTGTGCTGAGCACGGACGGGCACCCCTGGAGAGATGAAGGAGGGAGAGGAATGTGCAGGGAAGGATGTGGACAGGCGGGGCAGGCGGGGCAGGGTGAGCCCCGCTTTCATCTCCCTGCCTTTGGGCAGGATTTTGGGAAAGGCAGAGGGGAGGGCATAGGGACGGGTGCACCGGCTGGGTGATGGGGGACCCCCTTCCCCTCTGCCATGGCCCTTTGCAGCAGACAGCAGCCCCCACCACGCTCCCCCAGCCCAGCACCCTTTATTAATGTCATCCATCATGTCCCCACGTTGCAGGCAGGGAAGAAGCAATGCAGGTGGGTCACCTCACATCTGCCCCACCACCCCAGCTGGGAGGGGATGGCGTGACCAGGAGATAACACAGATGACCCTCCTGGAACCGGTGGGGGACCCACACAGCAGGGTGTCTACAGTGCCCACCCTATATGAGGGTAGTGCCAGCACCCCGAGGGAGCTGGGGACAGAGGGTCCCCTGGGGTCAGGGCTGGGACAGTTGCTGTTTTTAACCCCCTTAAGTGCCTTAGGGAGGCTGCGAGTGAGATCAGCTGGCTAATGCCCGGCGGGGGCAGAGGGGGGCTGGGGAGCGGAAGGAGCTGATGATAACCGGGGGACACAGAGAGGCCCCCCCACCTCGCCTCTCCTCCAGGGCAGCTGTCCCTGCTCCAGACTGGGACACTGCAGTCCCCTGCAAGCCATCCCACTCTCACCCCACAGGCATCCTTCTGGCTGTAGCAACTGTGAGCCAGGTGACTTGCACTTTCCCATGACTCCAGGAGCTGGGGATTTATTCTTTGCAAGGCTCCTGCTAAAATCTTTTTGCCTGCAGGACACCCGCCTGCCCCCACACCCCTCAGCTCTCCCATCTGAGCCGGAGGAGGTCCCTGCTCTCCTCCCACTGGGAGATGTTGCGCAAAGCACATGGCCAGCGGAAATGCGGGAAGAAAAGCAGGGAGAGAAAGAGGAGCTGTTTCCAAGCGCTGGGTGGGAGGAGAGCAGAAAACAGGAGGTGGAGGTGAAAATGTCAAACACAGCTCCCACTCTCTCTCCTGGGGCTGGTTGTGCTGGGGACAACAAAGCACTCTGGTCCTTGCCCCTTATCACCAAGATAATTTTTGCCTCAGGTCCCCAACATGGTGGTGATGCTGGCAGCTGTTTGCCCACCAGTGCCAGCGGCTTCAGTTCAGCACACACCATGGCATGGCCTTCGCCACCAGCACCTGGGGCTCAGCCCATGCCAGAGCTTTCTGGGAAAACCTAAGCTCCGCGTTCCCAGCCCGGGTGCCCCCGGCTGCCTTTGATGCTGCTTTCCTGCGGAGTGGGGAGGAGCGGCACAGTGTGGCTGGGGCGGTCAGCGGGAAGGGCCATTCGACGCCTGCCAGTGCTCTGCACTGGGAGGAAGGGGGACGCATCCTGCCAGCATCCTCTGGTCCTGCAGGAGTCCCAGGGCAGGTGGCAGACGCCCAGGGATGGAAGCCTTATGTGGCTCCCAGCTTGGGGCTACCTGGGGGTCCCCTGCCCAAGCAGTGAGAAGAGGGAATCATTTTGCTCCAGCTCAGCCCGAACACTCACGGCCAAGCAGCCCTGCCCGAGCTCCTGGGAGAGGGATGGGAGTTCACAGGTTGCAACACAGGGCAAAAGCCCCTGGGGCTGGCTGGGATAGGGGGAGCCCAGCTGTGCCCCAGCATCATGCCAGGCTGGGGGTTTCCAGCACCAGGAGCAGGGCAGCCCCTGTGCCATGGGACACCCGCAAAGCTCCAGGCTGGGCTTTACCTGTGCCTGCCCCCAGCTGGGCCTGATCCTGCCCGTGGGGAAAACCCTGCTCTGTGCCCTGGGAGAGTCCAGAGCATCCCTGGGGACTTGCCCTGGGAAAGGGGATACCACGGTTTGGGGACCATCCCCGTAATGGGGCTCTCTGGGATCACTTGGAGTGGGCCGGATCCTCCAGCAGGGCTGGTGACAAGGGGCTTTGCCCATGGCCAGATGGCTCCGAGGAGCCCTAAGCTCCCCATAATGCCCCTCTAATTGTCCCACAGTGTGGGAGCTGGTGGCCCAGCCCAGCTGGTGCTTCTGTCCCCCTGTAGCAATGGCTTTGGGACTTCTGGATATTTTTAATCCCAGGAAGCTATTTTTGAGGGGAGAGGCTATTTTCCCTGCCCGCGGCTAATCCTGTCTTGCTTTTCAACCTTACCCAGCTATTTGCCAGGGCCTGGTGATAGGCAGCTCCCTGCCTGGGGCAGTCTGCAACCAGGAGGATGTGGGGAAGGAGGAATTGGGTAGGAAATGCTGGCAGGGATGGGGTAGTCCTGCACCCTCTGCCCTGCTCTGCCAGATCCCCACGCAGGGCTGGGGCTGCTGGGCACCTGGCCTGGCACTGGGCAATGGCACCACAGTGCCATAGAGGGGAACGTGCCCCATTTGGGGACACAAGCTGGTGGTGCCCCCCCAGCCTGCCCCACAGGAAACGGGAAGGCCATCAAAGGATGGGGATGCCAGAGGTGAGGGGGCCACGTATCCCCTGGGCGTTGTGGGGACCACGGGGTCCTGGGAGCGCCGGTGAACTAGGACTGAACTGGAACTGAACTGGAAGCAGGTGTTGGGCACATCCTGGAGCAGAGGAGCTGGTGGGGAGGAGGGGTGGGGGTGCAGGGGGCCGGGGGGACACAGCCCATGGGAGGGCACATCTGGCAGCAGAGGGGTGGCAGGAAGCATCATGCTGGCTTGGCCCCCCCGTGCTCGGCCGCCTCAGGGTCCCGGGGGGGCCATGCCGCTGCCAGATGTTGTGCAGCTGTCTCCGGCGCTTCCTCTCCCCCTGCGCCCTGCGTCCTCCGGGAAGCTCTCCCCTGCGCTTCCTCAGTGGGGAGGGCAGGGGGAGACCCCCCTGGCCCCCAGCTCCTCTGGCCCTGGCTTCCTGAGCTGCCGGGTCTGTCTGCTCCCACGTTCAGCTTTTGCTACTGGCTCATCCCTCTCATCTTCTCTCCCACCTCTCCCCGGCCCCTCGCTCCCTTTCTTACCCTGCCAGCTGCCCCCCAGCTCCCCACCCTGGGGGGTCTCGCCCCTCTGCCGCCTCCCAATCCCAGGCCGCATCCTGCACTCCAGCCTTCCACCCTGGCTGCAGAGCTCACCCCGCTCCCTGGGGCAGAGAGGAGGGAAGAGAGGCAGGAACATCGGGCATCATTTATTGCTTTTCTTCCCTCTTCTCTCCAAGCATTTTGCATTTTCCCGCAGTGCAGGGGCTGGGCTGGCCAGATCCTGTCCAGTGCCCAACCAGCCCCGGCACCATGGGCAGAGAAAAGCCAGGAGAGCCACAGTGAGCGTGGCCGTGGGCTGCCGGGGAGCGTGGGCCGTGGGAGCTGGGGAGATGCTTGTCACTGGTGGCTCATGACAACTGCGGGATGCAGATAGGATTCGGGGATTAGAGCAGCTTAGGGAGCAGGGTTTTTCCAAGAGGCAGATGGTGCTGGATGGATCCCAGGGTGAGGTTAGCAGGGTGGGAAGCAGGTCCCCAAGCAGCCCTGGGCAGGGCAGGGGGAAATCAGACAGAAGCAGGGAGGAGAAGGATTTTTGCCCAGCCCATTTCTGGACAGGAGCATGAAGGAGAGCTGGAGGACTGGATCCCCCCCAGCTCCCATGGGTGCCAGGTGCCGTTGAGGATGTCCTGCACTGACACCCAGAGCTGATCACAGACACAGTGGCAGCAGCATGGCTCTTGCACCCTGGGCCCCCCGGGGAACATCCCTTCACCCGCAGCCAGGCTGCAGAGCTCAAGGTCCCAGGGATGGGACATGGCTCCATCATCCATTGGCTGCACATCCCCTGTCCCCATGAGTGCCTGTGTCCCCATGAGCGTGCACGCTCCCAGGTCTGCGTGTCATTCTGAGAGTGCATGGGAAGCCCCAAGACCAGAGGCTTCCCCACGTCCTGCCATGTCCCCCTGTATCCCCCTGGGGGCGGCTTGGCCATGTCCCCCTGTGTTCCCCTGGGGGCGGCTTGGCCAAGGGGTTGGTGCTTGTGGGCAGGAGGGTGCTGCCATGGGGCTGGAGTGGGGCAAACCCTCCCACCCCATAGTGCTCGTGGCTCCCTGGACTCTGCTGCAACTGCAGAGATGAGCAACTTCACCCCAAACACTGTGGGGGGAATTCCGGGTGACGAGAGTGGAAACGAGAGGCGTAAGCTGGTTCAAGAGGTGATGAGGTGGGGACCAGCGAGAAACCCCGTGGCCAGGGAGGCAGTGCCAGTGCCTGGCACGGTGTGCTCAGGCAGCCCCAGGAGCTGCTTTTGAGCTGAGAGTAGCCAAACGAGCTGGGATAACAAGGCAGAAATTAAGGGACCCACTTCTAGGTGGAGGGGTGCAGTGAGGGACTCTGAAACTGGCCCCAAAGGAAGCGGGAGGAGACCGGTCGACTGTGGAGAGGAGTCTGACCTGACCTGGCCGGGCTCAGTCGCATGGCTCCAGAGGGTGTTTGGGGTGGGAGCAGTTGGGGGATCTGGCTGCAGCTGGGGAAGCCCAGCCACCAGCCAGGGAGTAACCGACACTTTCCAGGGAAGAGCAGGACCCAGGCGGGAACTTCTTGGGCAGCCTGCGGGTGCACGGGGCTTTCTGCTCAGGGCTGGAAAGTGGGCGCAGGGACCCCCCAGGGGATGCTGGAACCCCAGCCCACCTTGGGCCGCTCCATGGGACAGAGCCACGCGGTCCGTGTGTCTGCACCAAGACATCCACACTGGCGGGGAGATGGCAACGTGGGGGACATTGGGTTGGTCCAGAAAATGAGCTGGGCATCCCACAGAGGATGCTCCATATCTGGCCCATGGGCCCCACGCCTGATGTCTGTCCTCCAGCCCCAGCAGCTGCACCCACGTCCCCTCAGTTCAGTCCCACTCAAGAGTCCCTGTCCCTTCCCCAGTGACAGCAGTGGCAGCTCGGAAAGAGGAAGTGTCACCCCCGGCATCCCCCCACCGTGGCCTGGGGGCTATTTTAGGTTTGGAGAAAAGCGGAAGGCAGCACCGGGCGGGTGGCTGCTGCGGCGGCAGGCAGGCAATGCCCCAAAGCACGCAGGGGATGGTGGCAGACGGGGAAAGAGGAACGCCAACACTGCCCTGCGCCCTTTGCTCCTGCCTGGGGGATGAGGAAAGAGGATCTGTCCCACCTGAAACGTAAAAGGGTTTTTTTGGGCACACAAGGGGGGCTTGGGCAGCCCCCGGGGTGATGTCTGGGGAGTGACGCTTGTGGGGCACCCCCATGACGCTCCCAGCTCCCACCTTCATGTTCGCCAGTGCCCCAAGACCGCAAGAGCAAGGGGTGTGTTGGGGGGAGGGCTGGTGCACACACCATTTGTTAATGCTGCTTTTTGATCTTAAGAGTGCATTTTGTCACCAGTGCCCAGGTAAAGGCTATCCTGTGCGGCCGCCCGGCGTGGGCGACCAGAGCGGGCAACAGCTCTCCAAGGAAGGGTTGGGTCCATAACCACGAGTGGGGTCTGGCTCTGCTGGGGAGCCATGGATGGGTGGGTGGGTGGATGGATGGATGGATGGATGGATGGGTGGATGGATGGATGGATGGATGGATGGATGGATGGATGGATGGACAAATGGATGGACAAATGGATGGCCAGAGGAACACAAGAATGGATGGGCAGATGGACACAGGGATGCATGAATGGATGGATGGACAGATGGACAGACGGGCAGATGAATAGATGAAATGACATATGGACAGACAGGCAGCACAGTCATGCTGCACCCATGCTCCACTGGGGGCCACCCAGCTGTGCCCCCTCCCTGCTGCACCCCCGGGTGGTGCTGTGCCCCCCATCTCAGCCCAGGCACAGAGGCCATGACGGGGCTGAGGGGTGGGACAGCCCAGGGGGCTCGGTGGGGACGGGGGGCATTGCCAGGTTGTGGGATGGGAGCAGGCAGGGCCCAGGGCTGGCTGTGGGCCATCACTGCTGTGTCTGGGCACCAAGATAGCCCCACCGGCCACCCCTCCTGCACAGGGCATGCTCCGTTAGCACCTCGCGCCAGGGAATGGTTCTCAGCCGGGCAAAAAGCGTTAGGGCTCTATCAGACAGTGCACACTCACTCCCGACGGGGCTAATAGCCCCTGGCTTAATGAGCAGGAGCCAGGACTGCTCTGCTGGGCCCATTGCAGCCACAGGGAGGAGTGGCGGGGAGAGCAGAGCCCAGCCGGCTTTGCAGCAGGCAGGGAAATCTAGGTCAGGGCTTGCTTTAAAAGGGGGCATGGAGCCCAGATCGTGTTGGCTTCCAAGTGAAGCCACGGAGCAGCAGCGCCTGCCTGAACCTAGCACTGACGCAGAGCAGCCAGGAACCGTCCGTGCTCACGCAGAGCATCCCCGTCCCAGGAGCTGTGGCGGCTGAGGACGCCCATGGGTGCAGCTTCACGTCTGGGCGGCTGTTCATGCAATTCCTTGTTTTGCTGGGAAACAGCAATGATTTGTAACTCAGGCTCTGCCAGAGCTAGAAAACAACATGCTGCCCAGGGACATGCGCTTTCCAGAGACACAGAGCAATGCCTGGGCACAGGGAGATACCGCTCGCCTCCGAAACAAGATGTCCCCCAGCCTGTCAAAGCTGGCCCCCCTCCCTCCCCTCCGCCTCCACACAGCTGGAAGGGGATCAGCGAAGGGAACCGGCCCCAGGCCTGACATTTCAGCGTTCACCAACAAATAGAAAAAAAAAAGCCCCAACCGAGCAAAAAGCCCGGCAGCAGCAAAAGGGGAACCTGGGGGAACGTGGAGGGCATGAAGCCAGCACAAGCGAACTCCTCTGCAGACGGCACAGACATTTTGCCCCCAAATTACTGCCCAGCCCCGGCAAAGCCACGGTGGTTTTGAAGAAAATCAATGATCCTCCACAAAGAGGATTTTTTTTTCCTCCCCAAATGCAGGATTGGTCTCCACATCCCAACACCCTCCAAGGGCTTGGGATGGGGAATAATTAGGTTGGCAGCATGATGCATTTAATCAAAAGCCAGCACTTGAAGGAGTGAAATTAGCCGCTGGAGCAGTGGATCTTTGGAGGGCGATCCTCCGCGTCCCCATGAGGCACAGCCTGATCCCTGGCAGTGCAGCCAGGCTGGACTTGGCAGGGGCGTTTCACGCCTGGCAGAGCTGGCAGAGGCCACTGCAGCTCCCTGCGAGCCGCAGTCCTCCCAGCTCCTCCTGCCGCAGCCACCTCTCAGGGCCAGATTTTCAGGAATCCAGGCTCTGGTGAGCCCAGAACAATCCAGATTTTTCACATGGGCTCAGCGTTCGGCCACTCCCTGGGTTTCCACTGAGCCCAGCTTTAAAATGAGGCTTGCGCTGAGGCCTCAAACTCCACAGTAATCCCCCCAAAGCCCCCCAAAATAAAAGGCTGAGCTGCTAAAATGCTTCCCATCCTTTCCAAGACAAGCAGACACGTGGATTGGGCGGTGGTGATGGGCCGTGCCCAGGAAGAGCATTTCTAGGAGTGCTGGCAGGCGCTAAAGGCAAACCCTCAGCTTGGGTGGCTGAGGCGCGCTGTTGGAAGGGCTCTGAAAATTTCTTGCCCATTTCCCCATTTATATTCGCTTCCCTTTTCACACCTCGCCCTGGGCAACCCAAAGAGACCCAGTGGAAAAGGGTCTGAAAATGAAAGTAGCTGGAAACACAACTCCAAACAAGTGGGGTTTTTGATGAGACAGGTTGCAAAACTGATGGAAGCGGAGCAGCCCAGGGCTTCCCGCACCCTTCCGTGCCCTGACGCACTTCTCAGAACCAAGGCAGACATGGAGGCTGCAGCACCACTCGGGAATTTCAGCTCCTGCTCTGCTTCCAGCCCCTCCAAAATGAATGGCAGGTTTACAGCAGAGGGCTGAGCTCTGCCTGCCTGTAGCAGGGAGGTGAAACCCTCCTCTCCCGCTATCGCTTCCCCCTTTCGGTGCGGCCGCTGCCAGCTGCGGGTGGGCATCTCGTGACAAATCTGATTTTCGGGGCACATCTGGAAGCGGGTGACGGCCCCGTCCAGGGGGTCGGACACTGGCGTGGGCCGGGGGCACTGGGGTGGGCCGGGGGCGCTGGGAGAGGCCCGGGCAGCACAGTCGCCTTCCCAACTGCACGGGACCCCCGCGCCCCGCAGAGGCCGGTCGGTGGGAAGCGCGGGGACATGGCGTGGGTCGTGATCGTGGGGCATTATCTGGGTTAATGAACGAGATGAAGCGGGGGGCATGGGGGAGGCCGCCAGCACCGTCCTGCCGCGGGCCCTGAGCTCCCACCGGGGCCGGGCGAGACGGGCCGGGGCTGGGGTCCCGGAGGGGCAGGGGCTGCCCGGGGGTCGCCTGGTGGCCCAGGCCGGGGGCTCCCGGGCCCTGCCCGGCGGCGGGGTCGGGCCCGCGCGGCCCGTGCTGATGCTGCCCCCTTCCCTCCGGTCGGGCGCACGGCACCGCCGGCCTCGCCCGGCACCGCTGACCCCATGACGTCACGCCCCCCGCCCCGCCGCCGTTTCCGGTGAAGGGAGGAGGCGGCGGGAGTGGGAGGGGGGGAAGAGGGAAGGAGGCGCCGTTGTCGTGGCGACGCGATGGGTGACGTCTTCTCTCTGCGACCGTCCCCGGAAGCGGGTGGCGCGGTGCTGATTGCGTCACAGGGTGGGCGGCGGCGGCTGCTGGACGGGCCCGGGGCGCCGCCATGGAGAGCGCCAGCCAGGGTAGGGGTGGCAGCGGCCCTCGCATCCCGGTGCCGGGGGGGCGCTGTCGTGAGGGGAGAGAGGGCCTCCGGCGGGGGGGGGGCCTGCTGCCGTGCGGGGGGGCCCCTCGGGAGCTGCGGCCCCAGGGCTCCGCGGGGGGCGCTGCCGCCTCGTCCCGTGTCTCTCCCCCGTGTCGTCGTCCCCCCTCACGGCTCGCGTCCGTGTCCCCCCGCCCCAGGGCTGGTTCCCCTTCCCCAAGGCTTATGTCCCCCCCCCCTGCCCCCCCGCGCCCGAATGCTCCTGTCGTCGTGTCGTCGTTCCCCCCCCCCCCCGCCCCGAGGGCTCGTCCCACCCCGTGGCTTGTGTCCGTCCCCCCGCAAGGGCTCGTCCCCACCACGGTCTCGCGTGCGCCCCGCGGGTTATTAAGCAGCTGCCGCTGGACAGAGGGGCTGTTTCCGACGAGCAGAGCCCGGTGCTTGCGTCGCTTCTGATAGATGCTTATGGAGGAAACTCCGCCGGAGGTTTCTCTTCCCCTTTCGGTGAAGCCCCTTTCTTCACCTTTCCCATCAGGCTGCCCAGGTTTGCATAACATGCTTTGCTTGCTGGCTGCTTACTCTGTCTGCCCTCTGCTCCTTGTCTGCGACAGATATCAACCTTAACTCTCCCAACAAAGGTCTGCTGTCGGATGCCATGACGGATGTTCCCGTGGATAGCGCGGCTTCAGCCAGGACCTCTCCGCCCGAGGGGCTTACCCTTGCTGAAGAGGAGGAGTTGAGATCTGAGCTTGCCAAGGTAACGGGGCCCTCAAACGGGGTTTGTCAGCAGGGACTGTGTGCGGCTGTGGTTGTGTTCTGCTGGGAAGGAGCAAATGGGCGCCGCGGGAGCAGGGCTTGGGTTTAGTTTTTTTAATTTTGCAGTGGTGTTACTCTTGGATCTCTCAGCTAATTGTTAAAATGCGCAAAGCTGGCAGATACTTCAAACGCTGCGGTATGTTGCGTGCTGTTTCCCAGAACGACTTAATTTAGTGCTCTAAGGAAATAAGTGGCTTCTGATGCCGTGAGCTTAATCTAGGCTTTTAGCTCCATTTGCAGTGAGAAAACACTTTAGCTAAGTGGTATGCAAAAGAAACTTGTTTTTCCATAGAGAAACTGAAACAATGGAGCACTTAACGTGCCTTCTTTTTCTACCTTTTTCTCTTAAATATTTATTACACTGTGTAGGCAACTATTTTTGGTGCCTACATGGTTTTGAAGAGCTGAGAGCTTGTAATGTAATATCCTAAATTTTGGGCACCTTTGGGGTTTTAAAAGTCAGTTTATAACTTCTATCTGAAATGTAGCCAAAGATAATTGCCGCTGTTCTTTTGTAGTCCTTTCTTTCATTTGAGAATCTCATGGTGATTCTTTGACTTGTGAGTTTTAGCAAGGGAGGACTTTGCTGCTCCGGGTAGTTGCACAGATCTTGGTGAGCTGCAGTTAAAGGTAGAAATGAACCTTCTCTGCCTGGAAAAAACTTGCAAGTACTTTGAAAATGTTGTAAGAAAGATCTCTGAGGAAAAACTCTTTGACATCAGAGGAAAAGAATTATAAGATGGAAACCTTAGTTAATGAGGTTTGGCAATTGATTTTTATTTACTGTTGAAATGACAATGCTAGGAATGAGTTTTGTTAATCTTGGTGCCGTTAAGTCACCAGTACAGTGACTTTTATGGATGTTTTCCCAGTTGGAGTCTGAGCTGCAGGCCTCCCGTTCCAGCACCGTTCACATTCAGTTGAATTGTTCTGTGTGCATCCAAAGCTCCTATCAGTTCTATAAATGCATGTCAATCAAATTTTGCTGGTTTTGAGGGAGGAAGAAAGTAGGCTTAGCTTTCAGAATTTTACTGAACTGTGATTTAAGACAAGCCTCTGCCTCTCTCAAAGGTTGAAGAAGAAATTGGTACTCTCAGGCAAGTTCTGGCTGCTAAAGAGAGGCACTGTGGAGAGCTGAAGCGGAAGCTAGGTTTGACTCCCTTGGATGGGTTAAAGCAAAACCTGTCTAAAAGCTGGCATGATGTCCAAGTCTCCAACGCGTAAGTGTTGCTTGTTTTGCACATTTCACATTTAAATATGACTCCACAGTAATTATTTCCCAGCAGCATATTCCAGGGCTATTCCAAGTGGCTGGAGTCTTTTGCTCTGATGGGTATATAGAGTAAAAGGCACTTAAAACTATTTATGTAATTGTTCTTATGCGTCAGTGTCTTTATGTCAGCATAAATGGAACTTTAATATCTGTGATCTGGATAAATTTTTGCTGGATGCTGTTTCCCATTATGTTAGAGGTCTAGATTGCCACTTAACGGTTCAATTTGCCTATTTCTGCCCATTCTTTGAGACACAGGCTGCTGCTACCTTGTTCTGAACTCAGGCTCAGAGAGAAGCATAAGAAGTTTCAAAGCTCTGCTGCACAGTGTTAGTTCAAAGCCAGCTCCTGGGTTGTATAGCTTGAATTAAAAAGCCTGCACTTCCTAGGAGAAAGTTCTGTCATGTTAGTATGCATTAGGCATAGTCATCTGTGCCTGCAGAAGATCTGAAATTAGTCTGACCATTCCTGAACAGGCATTAATGGTATGGTCACTGCAGTGCTTGTGCCGAAAGGAGAGTTGGAGAGGTAAGTTTGACCCTGCAGTTGTGCCTGGATGTAAGGGACCCTCAGTACCCACAGAGATACCATTCAATCTAAAAAGTCTCATGTAGCTTAACTGGAATTTAGCACTGACAGTGCTACTGCAGACCAGATGGTTGAGCATCTCACTGTTTATTCTTTCCCTTTTTCCTCATCTTCCCTCCTACATCCCTGCTCGATTTTTGTTGTTCCTTTGTTACTGAAATCTGTGTCATTGTCTTCTAAAAAATGAATATTAAAGTTATATTCATTAACACTTTCTGTTTCTAGTTATGTGAAAACATCTGAGAAACTTGGAGAGTGGAATGACAAAGTGACACAGTCTGACTTGTGAGTGCCTCGGGCTCCTCAGCAACACCTCCTTGCTCCTTGCTGCGCTCCCCGATTTGTGCTGCTACTTGGTCTCACAGGCATCGGGGGTTGACTGGGAGCTGGAGGCATGGTGAAGCAGGACTGTTATTAGCAGCATGCCTGGCTTCCAGCTATAAGCATCCCTCAGTTGCAGAGGAGATGAGTAAACGTTACTGCTATCACCTCTCTCATGGTCTTGTTATTGCAGAAGAAAAATTCCAATCAGTTACCAGACCACATTTTATTTAAAAAAAAAAAAAAAAAGTTAAAAAACCAACCACAGTTTCCTTTTAGCTGGTCCTTGGTAGGTTAGTCTGTAATAAAATGTCTTATTAGCGGACCTCTGTCTTTACTGTGAAACTGTTTCTCTTCTCATCATTGAATGTGGTAGAAATCAGTTTGATTATTGCCTTTCTGTACAGCCACAGGAGGGAGAGAGTGCCTGAAGGCACTTACCTCTAGCTGGAAACAGGGGCTGTGCAGGTGCAAAGATACGTATTAGCTTTTGAAAGCTGCCACACCGTGGCTCTTCTGCATCGATGTGAACCTTTTTTGCTAATGTCAGCACTAGAAAGCCATGAATTTTAGTCTTTGCAGTATGTACAAGCAACAAATGCAGACAAAGAACATGTGGCTACTTTCCTCTCTAGAATATATTTAATTATATTAGACCTCTCTTCATATTAGGCATGAGTCATTCCGATTCCTGCTGCATAGCTGAACATAGGGGAGACACTGAATGTTTTCTGCACTGAAGATTCTTTCCCTTCTACATCCTGTGTTGAAGGAGATGGTTATTTAGCTAAGAGGAAAATGTGGATTGGGAGCATCCTGTCATTAGGCAAGATGTCATGGATCTCACTGGGGAGAGTTACACTTCTGGGTGACGTGAACTGCCTGCCATGTGTCACCTCCTCTGAGCCCTGCTGCGTGTGGTGCGAGCTGGTAGCAGACGCCTTCTGTAGTAGTTGTGTTTGTTCTGTACCTCCAGTGTTAATTCTCACAACCGCTAAGGTACTGTGTTCTATGTAGGGAAACATGATATCTAAAAATTAGAAAATGAAGCTAAGTTTAACCGTTTGTCCAGGTTGTGCTATATTGATAAAATACATCTTTGGGTGTGGCAGTCAGATGTTTTGGGCCTTGAGCTCAGTTCACAGCTCTGTGCTTTTAACACATAGCTGCCTCGCAGTGTGTAGGAAGGGAGCAGAAGATGCAGTCTTTCAAATCCTGGCACCTTTTAAACTGCAGGCTTTGTTTCTTTGTGCTCAGTGTTAGAATGTGCTTAAATAAGAAAGAAAACGGGGCTTAGGTGTCTCCCCACTTCTCAAACAACAGCTCTTTTCTCTCTGGCTGTAACAGAGATGGGGGGAAAGCTATTGTCAGAGAAATAAAGCCTATGATACTGTAAGTGTAGAGACACACTAATAATGTGGAATGTGTCAAAAGCGTCTGTTGTGAATCTTGGGACTGTATCTAACCTCCATTGTGTTTGTAGATATCTTTCAGCCAGCAGCACACTGGAGGACTGGAATGAAAAATTAACTCAATCAGAAGCGTGAGTGTCTTAACCTTCAGCGTTAACAAGTGCTTTCGCGACAGTCTGCTGCCACTAACATTCTGTGCCCCTGCTCACAGTCCTCTGCTTTGACTAGATCTATTTAAACATTTCTCTTTTCTAGCTTTCACTTTTTTAACCCAATAAATGCCTCTTCTGGGAGAGAGCTTTTCCTCAGGTCAGTATTTGAATGATTTCATTGTGGTCCAAGTGATACTCTTCAGATGCCTGCCTGCTCTCAGAGGAGAACTGGCTGAAGCTGCTGGGTAGCTGAGACCTGTGTGACACATGTTGTAACTTCAGCTGACAAGCTGTGGAGTAGCCAAACTGACCTCTTCTTGTTACCCTCGACATGCTCTGCAGGGAGGAGGCACTTCTCTTTGCTGTGGTACCTGATGAGAACAAATAGAGCTGTAGTGTCTAAGGCAGCTGTTCTGTCATGGTGGGGCTTCAAATGGGCTTGAACAGCTTAAACCTCACAGCTGTTACACTCCAATTATTGGCTGTGATGGCCTCTTAGCCATGTTTTTATTAAATGCCTGGAATTAAATTCTCATCTGGACTAAATTATGGAAGCATGTTATGGAAGTTGGCCTTTGTCCTGCTCACTGCATCTTTCTCACAGTATATAGGGGAATCCTTTACAGTGATGCAGTGGGGAGCAGGCAGGTAGTGTCCTTGTTTCCTGAACTGATTTAAACCATGGTAAGGTAGGTCTTAGGTAAGCCAGCTTTTCCTGTTCTCTGGAGTGGGTATGAAATTCAGTCCTTTGAGCTGGCTTGCTGTTGGCAGCGTGTGTGAGCAGAAGGTTTTCTTCATAAGATGGGTGAAAGATGAGCAGAGATAAAAAGTAGGAGTATGAGAAAAAACTTTAAAGTATGCAGATTTTACTTTCAATGTTCCGTGTACATTTTCTAGATTAAGAAGATGTAAATTGTCACTATTTCACTTGCTAAATAGAATGACCTTGTTTTTTATGCTTGCTGACAGTGTGACAGACTCCAGTGGTGTTTAATCAGAGTTTGTTCCTGGGTGTGCCTGCTAGAATAGAAAACTTCTTGTTATATCTGTTTCCTTGTACTTATTAAGCACCAGAAATGTGGCAGAAGCATGCTTTTGTAGACCACTTAAGGCCTGAATAGCTGTGGCACGCTAGTTTTCATGCTTGCTTTGGCACTAGACAGAGTGACAATTCATGCTAGCAAGGTAGATGCTGATTAAAATGGAGAGGTGAGGGAACTGAAAAGCAAGATTTGAGCAGTGTTTCAGAAAACAAACAGAATTCCTACTTCCTTTGTCTAAAGCTCAGTAAATGCGAAGAGTAAAGTTCAAGAAATCAAAGGATGAGGTTTTACTCATATGTTTTGTGTTTGTTATGCAAATGCATCCTCTTTCCTGTTTGAGCTTCTCAGCGTTATAACTAACAAGCATCCTAACTGAACTGGGAGTTGGGCCTAACTCATGACCTTTCTGTGCTTTTGTGCACTGCTGAATTTCCTGGTAGTTGCCATGTCTGGCCACAGGCTTGCCCTCTGCAAGCAGTACATAGGCAGGACAGAAATCAGCCAAATCTGTCCCTAGCTCCAGTTTCATTGTAACCTGGACGCCATATGACTTAGATGGTTTGTATACTTAGGCAGACAGCACAAATTGTGATTGCTGGAGAAGAGCAAGTGAGGGGAAGCTGATATTAATAGATAAAGGAGGATTTGAGGGTACAGGTTTGGCTCCTCCCTGTCAGGGTTTATAGAAAGCATGCAATTAAATGTCTGAATACCACAGGATGAACACCACAGGGCAGAGATAATTTCTGCAGCTTCTGCTGCAGCCAAGTCCCTGTTAGTAGACCAAGGTATTAATCAGAGCTTGTGTTTATTACTCCCAGATTTGGATTATTCTGTCTTGCTTTGTACTGGTGTTAAGGGAAGAAAGTGAGTGCTTGTGAATTTAAAGCCATGGTAAACCTGGCCAAGTCTCTTGCAGGAGAGTAGTTGCAACTTCTCGGTCAGGGCTGGGCATAGTTAAGTTG
This sequence comes from Phalacrocorax carbo, assembly GCF_963921805.1. NCBI lineage: Eukaryota > Metazoa > Chordata > Aves > Suliformes > Phalacrocoracidae > Phalacrocorax > Phalacrocorax carbo. The sequence continues at coordinate 8,420,738 of NC_087526.1, read as the reverse complement.
CATTAAAATCTTTTATACCTGATCCCTGGTTGTCACGGATGCTGTTCCACATGTGTGTCTGATGGCAGTTCTGGGTGAAAGAGCTTCTCATCCCAGCTGAACTTCCCTGGCTCTGCCTCCTGTGTTGCAGCAGTGGAGGTGTGCACATGCATGTGGGAGCTGTGGATGCAGGACTAGACTGGCGAGCTTATCTGGCTGCTGCTGTCTTTTTTTGTTCTTTCAGGGTTATATTTCAGTTGGATAATTTCTTTGATCTAGATCACTGTGTCAGCACAAACAGTTGTGCTGGCATCACGAAGGAGCTACTCAGGCAGAAGGAGCAGCACCTGAGTGCTAGATCTTCAGTTGTCTTAAGAATACTGCTGTCAAGTGTGGGAAATACAGTTGGAAAATCTCTGGCCTTTATCTGGTGAAGCTAGACATAATACCTGGGAGTTGGCAGTGTGTGCGTGGCACGATGGTGTCCCCTGAGTCTGTAAATTGTTCCTCTCATTGCTGCTCTGGTGCTCAGTGCTGATCTCTGAGAGTTGAGTGTGAAGCAGATGTAGAGTCAGCGCAACATATCTCAGCATGAGGTCTTGGATGTTTCTGTTAGGCAGCTGTAAATCAAATCCCATGATAGGACTCAGCCAGCCAGGGAGGAGCCTGACTGCTGAAGGCAGGGATTGACATCCTCCTCTTCCAAAGCAACTTTGGCCCTAGGGTTCAAACACAGTTGTTGCAATAGATGGCACGTGTAAGAGCAAGCAGCGTTCTTGCTGACAAGTTAAGTTTTAAATTGTCCTGCAATAACTACTTCTTGCAAAAGATCGTGCTATGGAGAAATGGTAGTGAGTCCTTGCTGTTGGGGTGCGCTCAGGTTCTTCTGCAGTCACTGAATTCAAGAGGAATTGGTCTGAAAAATGTGTAGGTTATAGGAATTTTCTTTCAGGAGCAGGAAGAGGGAAGATAAAGCTGATGCAGTTTTGCCCTGTTCTGCATCAGTCTCCTACGTTCTTGATTCAGAAATACTTGGCTGTAGTCTTAAACAAAAAAAAAGCCCAACAAACCAACATGTTGTAATTAGTATTGCGTGAATCCAGTGCAGGTGCTGTGGAATTGTCTTCCGCATTTCTGTCTGGAGAGAATGAGATGCAAGTAAGTCAGCTGACATCATGGTGCTTCTAGCCTTGGGAGCTCTGGCATGAGAGAGAATGTTAGGCTGTCCATAATGCCCTTCTAAGTATCCTAGTCAGGCAAAAAAGTAATCTCAAGCTGAAATATTTGGAATAGGGAAGCTTGGCTTAAATTGTTGAACTTGTTTTCTGGACCGAGTCTTTTTTTTTATAATTTGAAGAATGCCTTAAATCTAGATGTTAATCGTCAACTGTGGAATAGCTTAGAGAGGGTGAGTTAACGAAAGTGACGCAAAGAATCTTTGCTCCTGAGATTAGTCTCATATAAAGGAAACAAAGGTTCTCAAGTGTCTGTCTTCTCCGGCTTTGGTATGAACTCAAATGTAATCAGCTGACAAATACAAGCTGTTGGACTTATATATTGTGGTTAATGGTAACTGATAGGAAACTTCTCTACTAATTTATTTCTAAACTTCAAGTTGTGGACATAATGCTGATTCCTGCATTTCTTTTCCATACAGTTATGTTAGTCTTGCCTCTTTCCTCTATAACCTAACACTACAACAAACAGTTTAACGTCTTTAAGGCTGCAAGCATATTATTGAATAGGTTCCTAGACTTATTTTTTCAAGGAGATCAAAACTTGTAGGGCAAGTAGGCTACGATGTTATGGTATTAGAGCTTCCACATGGAAAATTGGGGAGTTTGGGGATGTTGGGGTTTTGGGTTGGTTTTTGTTTTGTTTTGGGTTGGTTGTGGGTTTTTTTGGCAAATATTTGTCAGATTTAAGAATGTGTGGTCAAAGGGGTAAAGTGAGTGTATGGAAAGGTTAATCCTGCACTTGCTGCTTTTTTAAAACTTCAAGTCATTGAACATATGCAAGACTGGAAGGGACTTTTTCAGTAAAGTGAGTGCAGCTTGCTAACCTAGCTTCTTTCCTTTAATAAGGGTTCCTTTTTCAAGATGGGGGAGAATGCTTCTTGCTTTCAGCTCCTACCTGTTAGTTCAATTTATGGTTTTTTTTCTTCCCTTTAGTTATAAGAAGACCCAGGAAACACTTTCCCAGGCAGGACAGAAGACTTCGGCAGCCCTTTCCAATGTAGGTTCTGTTATCAGCAGGAAACTTGGTGACATGAGGTAAGATTTCTGTTTTGTGCTCTGGTGCTTTGATCTTGGTTTCAAACAGTAATGAGACTTCAGACAATAACTAGGCTTTTTTCCATTTTTCTGCTTAGTTGGCAGCACATTGCTGTTGAGGGACTACCTTCTGTGTGGCCCTGTACATCGTAGTTTAGGACAGATTAAATGCTTATTAGAGACTGGTTGATGGAGTAAAACCCGGTCTAAGGCATTTAAGTTTGATTTGGCTTAGGAGAAATGACACAATGTTTTTAGCAGCCTTCCCCTTCTTGCTGTCATATGGTTTCACTGCAGCTTTTATGTCATATGTAAGAAACTAGTGTTAAAGTTTACCTTTTCCATTTGTTATTGGATTAGGGAGGTGTGTTTTCTCAGTGTTACTGTTTAGGATTAGAAAGGGGTCATCACTCCTGTGCTCTGCTATGCTTTGAAATGGGGCAAAGTCTGGATGCTGCATTTCATGCTGTTTCAAGCCCTGCATCTCAACTTTCCATGGAGAAGGGCAGCATGCCTTCCAGGCACAGTTATGTTGTGTAGATTGGAAGATATGAATTGATTCAGAAGATGATGACAACATCAAAAATCTCTTGTGGTTGATGGTTATCTAGATTCCTTAAGCAGATGACCCCTGAAGTAATTGCAGATTTAAACCTCTCTGAATTGGGAAGTGGGGGGTTAGTTCCCTTGGTTGCTGGGTGAGGTTCCTGCTCTGCGAGTTTCTCAGCTGTACAAAGTTGAAGGTGTAGAATTGGTGATTTACCTGATCTTCAGAAATTTAAGCTAAAGATTACTTTCCCCATTAATGGTGATGTCCAGGTTTTTCATGCAGAATACCTTCAACAAACTTTTCTTGGAACTGAGAGCTAATTCTGAATATGCAACCTGTGTAGGCTAGTAAGGAAGTATTCTTAGAACTTGTATGTAACATGATGTGTCAGACCTTGGATTGAATCGGTAGCTGTCATTCTTTGTAGGGAATTTCCTATTCCACTGTGGCTGGGAGTATCCAAGTGGTAAGAACTTGTTGGCCTCTGATTACATAATACTGATTTATTCTAGTTCTGTCCTCAGTTATTTACTGTGTTCCTGGAGGCTAATTTCTGGTGTTTTCAGTAGCTCCCCTCTCTGAATTTGGCAGAGGACTCACTGGCTTCCTCCTCTTTCCAGTATTCAAGTTGTAATTTTTCTTTCTTGGAAACTACCTAGTCTGTTGGAAGAAGAGATCACAGCAGACCACTATTGGCACAAGATGCGGTGGTAATAGATTTTGCTACACTGACAACAGTGAAGTAAATTTGGTGCCTGACTTCTTCAGTCTGGTCGGGCTGTTGTGGCAAAGGGATGGGAACTGTGCTTTTTGGACCAAACCAGAAACTCCTGAACCAGTGTTGCCACCAGACAAAGCTGCTTTGACAGGCTTGGTCCTGCCTGTTATCTTTAGGTTGGGGAAAACCCAGTTCACCATGCAGCTGCGGAAATGTTTGTGCCGTCCTGGGGGCAAATGATGGAGGGAAGGGATGCATGGTGGAGTGAAGAGTGTGCCCGTGCCCTGTCTTAGTGAAAACTGGCTCTGGATGCTGGCCTGGCTGACTACAAACAAGTCAGACCTTTGCAGCAATGGTATTGCTCAGCATTAGTCACCAATTTAAACACCTGTGTTCCTTTTTATAGCTAATACCTTCGGTGATGTATTATGAAACAGATGCAGCTTCTGTCTTGTAGCTTGGGAATCCTTGCCAAAGTTATTTCAGCAGGATTTGCTTTGTATATGTGGCCCTGTGGGGGAACACAGTAATGATTTTTTTAAGACTTCCCGTTTTTCTGTGTGTATATAAACAGACTTGTCTCCTGTGCTGCATTCAAGTCTTGATAATTATCATTCTGAATAAGGTTTAACTCTAAGCATAAGCTTCTGCAGGAACTACCCCATCCTTGCCAGGTGAAACTGTGAATGGTGTTCTGAGATGTGATCAGAGCTGACAAGGAGTGAAGCCTGTTGTGTTGTTGTGATCACTTCTCGGAATGAGCGGGGATGATATCTGTTCCCAGAGAATCACCGTTACAGGCCTCATAGCCTACACTGCAACCTCTGTTACTGTACTTTCTTTTTTCCTCTCACACTACAAATTCACTTGTAAAGCAGGTTTATTTTCCATCACTGGAAGTGTTGAGATAACAGAAGGGATTTCCTTGTTTAGTCAGCCTTCGCTGGTTGATAAATGCAAGGAAGGCATGACGAATGGGACAAACGCCTCTGATACACAGAAGGCGTAGTTGTAATTTCATTAAAAATGGTTGGACCAAAATGCTGTGAAATACAAGTAGTATGTTACTGGATTAAGTCTTTAGGGTTGCTGTATTCTGGTCAAAATAACTTTAAATGTTATAGCTGTGGATTGTAAGGAGACATGGTGAGGTTAATGCGGTAACTGTGCACTAACTGTATTAATGCTGTTGTGCTATTAGCTTGCCTTGAAGGGAGAAAATGTAGCTTAATTAATGGGTGGGATATTTTCAAATCTTGGCCAATTCAGCTTTTTCTGTTATCTCCACTTACAGTTAAAAAGTAAATTGGCTTTTAAACATTCTGTTCGTGCATTTTACTGACCCCAGTAAACTGCAAAACTGAAAGTGTTTTCTCTTTGTTGATAACAGCCTGCTTTGCGGTTTGTGTCCCTCAATACACTTCATCTTGTCTGATGAAGTTTGCTGTACATAATACTACAAGCAAAGTCTTTATGAAATGTTAGCCCGAGCCCCAAAGATGCCTGCAAATTCCTGAATTTATGTAAAGTTGAAATCCTTATGAAAGGAGTAGAAGGGTTACTGCTAGGTCCGGGCCAAGATACTGAACAAATGAACCGTGCTTGTGGTATTGCATACAGAGTAGCATGGTGCATGGACGTGCATTATCTGTGTTCTTCTCCTTTAAGCAAGAGTAAGAAGAAAGGTAATTCATTTCACATGCAAAGACAGCATTTCAAGGAGTCTGTCCTGCCAAAGAGCTGACTTAGATGCATGGGGAAATGAAACCACAAAGCCTAATGTCTTTGCTCTGGCTGTAAGGAAAAGCCCTTGTTCTCCTTGCCAAGTACTTCAGATCCAACTTGCCATGACTGCTCCCTGCTGCAGAGACAAAAATTATATTAAAGTGGAATAAAACACTGCCTCTGGTAGGAGAAGCCCCTTTAGAGCATCCTGGTAATCTTACTGGTAGAAGTAGGAACCTTGGTCAGTTACTTCATACTACTGAGATACTGCGTTGCAAAATCACGCATGGAAATCTGGTAACCTGGTGGGGATAGTTCACCTTGAAACCTAAAAATGGGCAACCAGGTTGTGGGGTAAACATGATACCTTTTATCCAGATACTCTTATCTTCATTATGCTGAGATACATTTGTTCTCTGAGCTGTAACTCTGAGATCTGCAAGCTTGGCAAGATAACTTGCAGGTTCCTGTTACAGAAGTTCTCGACCAGAGTTCCTAGCAATGCTGTCTTTGTAAGAGAGCTCATGGGGGTAAATGGGGGAAGGAAGTATCCTTACCAAATTAGCTAGTGCTTGTAAAACCCTCAGTTCAGGAAAACATGATCTTAAAAAAAAAAAATCACAGGAAATCAATGGATAGGGGTAGGTAAAATGGTTTGGGTTGTTGCTGCACACCTACTCCTTTCCCTCCCCAGTGCCTTGGCTCTAAGTTGCTGTTATTGTTCTCTGAAAAACATGTTAGCTTGGCTTGAGTTAATGAAAAGTAATTGGGTTTTGCTTGCTTCTGTAATTTATTCTGAGAGGCTTCCTCCTGGCTAGTTGACTTTGCCGTCCCATGAACCTATAACCATGTCAATGCTTAGTTGCTCTGCATTGAGTGTTTAGATCTGCACAAGTGTATGATTGTTGCTTTCCTTTTCTCTCTGCTGCCTGTGGCTCCTCCCAGGGCTCACCCCTTCTCGCATTCCTTTAGGTAAGATATTCTTCAAGGCTGCTGAAAGAGCAGATGTTTCTATGCCAGGCCTTTGCAGACGTTAAAGGGGAAGCTGGCTATTTAAGCCTTGCCTACACTTTTGACACAGACTGAGAAACCTACCGCAAACCAATGCCCTGTAATTGACTTCTGTATCACGGTTGCAGTTTGCAGTTTAAACACTCGTGCTCACTGTCCTGTGTCTGGAAAACTAAGTTCTGGGCTGCAGCTGTTAAATAAGGGAGGAGAGGGCTGGCTCTTACTGCTTCAGTTGTCCACAGCAGCCTGCGTGTGGACAGTAAGTGCTTAAGAACCAGGGGTACGCTGCTTTTTTACAGTGTCAGTAAAATTGTCATTTAACTTTTTCCTCCTTGTTCTGAATGCTTCCGAGTAGCAGTTACTCCATTCGCCACTCGATAAGTATGCCAGCGATGAGGTAACGTAGCAAATGCCTATGTCTCCTGAGTGGGGTCGGTGGGAGAGTACAGCTGACTCCGTTGTTACTGGGGTTTTTGTTCTGATTTGTACAACTGATTCCCTTCTTAAGCAGACCCCCCTCAGAGTATGGGGTAACCACGTCCTGCAGTCTGAGTAATTCAGGGTGGGTTTTTTATACCCAATCTCTTTTTATGGTTATTAGCACCTGTGCTGTTCTTGGGCTACACGCAGTGTAGCAACTGTACCAAAGTCTAATTGAAATTTGCAGCTTTCAGAGGTCCCTGAAAGGCAGGGATTACAGTCCTCTCTGTGTATGGCATGGCCATTGCTAATACTGAGATGAATCCGAACATGAAAGCTCAGTGACCTTCTCACGTGTCCTTGTGGTGCATTAGGTGGTGGTCTCCTTGCAGGAGAAACAACTGCCAGGGCTGGACGAGGCCCACAGAAGACCCCTATCTGTTCACCCTTATTCCAGATTGATGTAGGTTATTTTATGGGCGCAATTACAGAGCGATTCCTTGGAACAAAAATAACTGAGATGAGGCTACTCATCTCCCAGTGCTCCCACAGCCTAGCCTGGGGGAAGCAGCTCTGTATGAGTAATCGCCTGGTCTGAATGCTCGGCACAGAGCGCTCCCCTGGAATTGTTCGCAAGCAAAGAAAGAAGCCTGTTAGGTTGCCAAACAATTGACCTGGTTTTGTTTGCTAGAAATACGAAGTCCTCTGATTAATTTACTATACTGTGGTTTTTATGAGCCTTTCCTGATGCAAATGATCGCTCCTGTACTAATAAAAAATGCCCATTGGTACAGGCACATGGCCCTTCCCCTTCCTGCCTGCGGGATGTAATACAGGAAAACCTAAGCCTTTGTTTTAAACCCTTTTCAGCTTTTCCTTTCTATTATTTAAGACAACACGCTTTTAGTTGGAAGCTTTGTAAAATTAAGAGCTAGTTTCTACTCTACCTATCGTGCGTTGATTCCCTCGTGGACTAGGACTTGTTTCCCTCAACATTTTAGCTTCAGCAATTGAGTGGATTGCACATGGTATAAATGTTTTCCTTCAGAGTTTGTAGGTGGTGTATTTGTCTGCTGTGCCAGAGAGATTTGTGCCAAAGGCTGAGGAGCTGGAAGTGTTCTGGGTGTTGCTGCCGCTGCATGGGAATGGCCAGAGAGCCCAGTCGTGCTGCGCGATTTGATTTAGTTACAAACTAACTCGTCTTGATTTGTTCCTGGCTTTTTTTTTTTTCTCTTCTTTCTTCAAGGAATTCTGCAACCTTCAAGTCATTTGAAGATAGAGTTGGGACCATAAAGGTAAGAGTCTGCTTTGTCTTGTAAACGTATAGTGTGAAGCCTTATGCAGAAACTTAAATTTCTGCAGTGTTTTTCTTGTAGACTACTATTCAGGCAAATGGCCTCTCAGATATGCGAAGTCTTTGCTCCAGTAGGTGATCCTGACGAGGGGAACTGACTTGCTATGTTCAGTACTGGTTTCTTGTTATCCTAACTCTCTTCTCTCCTTTCAGTCCAGAGTGGTGGGCAGCAGAGAAAATAGCACTGATGGCCTCCATTCCCCCTCAGGAGCTGGAGACAAGCCTCCACAAGACAACACTCCTTTCTAGACCTGCGATGTGGCTTTGCACGGCTGTGCACAACTGTAAGAGCGAGCCCCCTCCCTCCCAAATCTTCACAACAGCAACAACATGCGAATCCAAGAAGGGGCTGAGAGCCAGTCTGGAGAGATCCATCATTCATTCATAGACACTGCTGCTGGATCTAAGTCAAATAAAGAGAATGCAAAGTTTTGTACACAAATAATATTTTACACTAAGGTTTGTAGATTAAATGTATCACTGCTGTCCTTTTGGGAGAGCGTGTAAGATGGAGTTTCCTTAAAGTAGCTCAGAAATGCCACTGGTATAGATAAAAAACAGTTTTCCCTTGTCTGACATAACTTGGAACAGATACATTGTCCTGAGCAGCGTGAGGAGGGCAGTTATTGGAGAAGCCAAGTGCATGGGCATCTTAGCTTCAGCTTCTGGCTATATTCTCTGTTCAGGGCATGCCATGCAGCTACTCGGTGAGCTCCCAGGCTTCTCCCGTTACTGTTTTCTCTGGCTCTCATTGGAGTAGTCTGGTAAATGGGGTAAACAGTTGGGTTTTTTTCTGGGCTCCCAAAAGGGAAACTTCACTTAGCAGCTGCCTCGTTGTTACACTAATGCTCTAGCTTTAACAAAACTAAATCTTTATTTTTAAATGCAAAGAACTTTAAAGAAATAAAGCTTAAAAAAAAAAAAGGAAGCTTTGACATCATATTAGGGAAATGCTCCCTTGAACTCTGGACTGAATTTCAAGCCTTACATCACCTTACGCTTTACTCGCTTCTGATTTTTTTTTTTCTATAGGGAAGACTGTAAGGGTAATAAAGCTGGATGTTGAGCACTGGAGTTTTGCATCATACAGTAGTAGCAGCATGCTTATAAGCCAGTTCTTGTGTTAAATTCAGTGGTGCACTCCGTCTCCTGAGTGTATGAAACTTGCTTCTCCCTTCTCAGTTTATGCCTTCGTTCTTGGAAGAATTTCTGAAGGCTGCTAGCAACAGGGGCAGATTAAAAAGGCCAAAGCTGTCTCTAGCAATACTGACACTGTGTTGGAGGGGCTCTGCTCTGCTACCCTCTCCGTGGGCTCCTCCATCTGGTACATCCGACTGTGACTGGGTGGGTTTTTCAGTTGAAAGCCGCAGCTCTAATTTTGTTTTACAAAACTGGCAGAGAGAGAATCACGGAGCTCAACCAGTTCCCCCAGGGGCTGGATGTTTTGCTCTTTTGATGTCCAGCTTCATTGCTCAGGAGCTGAAAAATTCTGAGTTTTCGTCTAGAGGCCTGATCTTATTCTAGGTAAGGTGCCTCCACATAGAAATACCTAGAGTGAGCAATTCCGTGCCTTAGAGGCGAAGTGGGACTTACTTGGGTCTTTAGACTGTACATACTCTAGGTAGTTTTAGTGGTTCATCACCCTGGAGGGACAGAACTTTCTCTGACCGCTCTTTAGAGAAGCAAGTTTTGACACTTACCTGCTGATGAATCTCCATTTCCCCCGCCCTTGCTCCCCTCCCTCTGCAGACCTGGGGTCACAGGATGAAATATTAGAAGGCAGATGTGCTAGGCAGTAGGTGGAGTGTAGAGTGTCATTTACTGGTGCTCCTTGTTTGAAACTGGCCTCCCTGCGAGGAACAGAGCCAGTGGAACAGGGACTGCTGGAGCTTGGGTATTGAACTGTTTCTATTTACAGATAAAGACTGAGGAAACTTATCAATAAAGCATTCCTTTGGGAGAAGATGGGGTGAATGTTCTTGTCTTGTTCTAACAGTACTTAAGTCTGCTCTTGGGTGCGTTATGTGAACTTGTCAGGCAAATAGCGGCTGCCTGCAGCAGCGTGAGGTGAGAAGCAACTGAAATATTGTAGTCCATCATATCCTTCTGGCTTGCTTGTCCATCAGCTCTCCGGATGCTTTCTTAGGGCGTACCAAATAATATTTACAGTCTGATGTTTCCTTTTCAAGACACCAAACTCCAGCTGGTTCCTGAGACATACCTGTGCTCAACTGAGGGCCGGTGAGCTACAAGCCCACACTTACCCTCCAAGTACCCTCTGCGTTGCCACCTGCGCTGCCGGTGCCGTAGGTGAACCACACAGATGTGCCTCCAGCTCCCCCCTCGCCGTTCTCCTGAGCTCGGAGCATAGGACCGCAGTCGCAGCAGTAACCTTGGCAGTGGGGGTGAGGCTGGAGAAACTTCTAATGTGGAAAAGCAGCAGCTGTGGTGCTGGCTCGGATTTACGGCATGATACCTCCGGGAATCGGCTTCTTGGAAGCTCTGGCAGTTGCTACTGATTTAAACAGCACGGTGCAGGGGGAGCAGCGAATGTATGACTGGAGTCAGGAGCTGCTCTCTTAAATTTAAAAGGGCAACGGAGAGCCAGCAAATAGGTTGTGAGGGAGGCCAGCAGAGCTCCATAGCTGCCCGGTGTGCTGTGCTTTCAGAGGAAGGATCCCTGACTAGGTTTGAAGCATCTGCTTGGTGCTGAGGGTTTGGTTTTGGTTTTTGTGGGGTTTGGGGTTTTTGTTTGTTTTGAGGGTTTTTCTTTTGCTACTTCTGTAATTTAAACTATACCTCTGCAACTGGGTCTGAGAGCAAAGGGCTTGGTACGATACCCAGTCCTGGAGGAGGGGTGCTGCAGGGAGCCCCCAGGCTTCGGAGCTGGGGCTGTGAGCTCTCCTGCGAGAGCCCTAGGGGCAGGCAGATGCTTTTTCACCTCCCCAGGCACCTTCCAGTGAGGGATCTCAGGTGTTTTGAAGGAAGGTTAATTAAGCCTTTCCTTCCTGGTTACAGGCTTGACAGCATTTTTATCACTTTTGGTCACTTCTAAGTATGCTCCTGGCAGCTCTTGCAGGTGCAAACCTCCAGTTTCCTTCGGGGATGGGTGCTGGACTGCAGCGTCCTGTGCAAAGGACAGAGGGCATGCGGCTTCCTTCCCTGCAAAAACTCAAGACCGGGAGCATACGAAGCCCCAGCAGCCTTGTGAGCATCTGCGTATTCTGTTGTAACCAGGGGAGAAGGCTTTGACAGCAATATTCCTCTTCTGATCACCCCCTGCCAACAGCCTTGGTGAGCCAGAGCTGCTCAGAGGGGCTCGGGGGCAGCCCCGTGTCCCTGAGTGGCTGTCCTGCTGCCTCGGAGCCTGGAGAGGGTTTATCCTGGAGCTTTTACAGAGTCACTTCTCTCTCCTCCCTCTTTTTCCTGTTGCTTCCCTTAAATGAAACATCCCAGTATTAAATCTACACTAACGAGGCCAGCACGTGAGCCCTGTCAGCATTGAGATCTTTACAGGCAGCGACAGAGCCAGCAACCAAAACAGCGTCTCCTCTTTCCTGCTCCTTTGGTTTTACCGCATGATTTTCCTTTTCTTTCCTCATCACTGATGACTCACTGGGCCTCCCCTGATTGCTCCCATGTTCCAGGGGGGTCCATGCTGAGTGGATGTTATTAACTGGGGATGTGGTAGCTGGCGAGAGGCTTTTCCCATGACGGTGCCTCCGCTGCCTCCCCCAGGGGGATGCTCATCTCTCCCCACACCTCCCACTGCTGCATTTGTCCCTGCCAGCTCCATGGTGCAAAGGATGGGGCTGGGTGGCACAGACAGCCTGTTCCTGATGCATCTCCTAGCCGGGGGCTCATGCAGCAGTGTCTCTGTGCAGCCGGGTCCTGCTGCTGACCTCGGCTGCTCTGCTGGATGGGTTGGGGGTATAATTTAGGTCCATAACTGGGCAAGCACTGAGCAAACAGGTGGGAGCTGAGATTCACCAGGGAAGAGAGAGCAGTAGGTGCTCCTGAGGAAGCCCAAAGCCACATTTTTGGGTGTGGTGACACATGAAAGAGACTTGGCAGTCATTGTCCCCTGCCAGCAAGCACCCAGGGACAGGCTCACCCTCTTGGGTGAAATGAAAACTTCCCAGGGCATTTGGGATTTTTGTCTCCTGCCTGTGAGGAAAAGGATGGGAGCCCTCATCCCAGCAATGCACAGACCCCTCACTCCTGCGGCACTGGGAGTTTCCTAAACCCCAAAGCATGAAGTGACACATGGTGGCCAGGCAGTGCAGCATCCCATGCCCTTGCTCTCGGTTCGTGCACTGCCATGGAAAGGAGAGTTTGGGAAAGTCCAGTGCAGAGCACTGGAATGCCTGAGCCATTGAAAGGAAACCTGCATCACTGTAAAAGAGAGGGTGAGTACCTGCACCTGAAAATGGGACGGTTTGGGCAGAGGAGCACAAGGTGCGGGGGCTTCCTTGGGAGCATCACAGGTAGAAGATCATGCCTGACCAACCAGATAGCCTTCTACAATGGCGTGACTGGCTGGGTCGATGAAGGGAGAGCAGTGGATGTTGTCTGTCTTGACTTCAGTGAGGCATTCAACACTGTCTCCCATAGCCTCCTCACAGGCAAGCTAGGGAAGTGTGGGTTGGCTGAGTGGACAGTGATGTGGATTGAGAGCTGGCTCAACAACAGAACTCAGAGGGTTGTGACCAGTGGAGCAGAGTCTGGCTGGAGGCCCGTGGCTAGTGGTGTTCCCCAGGGCTCTGTGCTGGGTCCAGTCCTGTTCAACATATTCATCAATGACCTGCACGAAGGGACAGAGTGACCCCTCAGCAAGTTCGCTGATGATACCCAGCTGGGAGGAGTGGCTGATACACCAGAAGGCCGTGCTGCCATCCAGCGAGAGCTGGACAGGCTGGAGAGCTGGGCCGAGGGGAACGTGATGAAATTCAACAAGAGCAAGTGCAAGGTCCTGCCCCTGGGGAGGAACAACCCCCCGCACCAGCACAGGCTGGGGGTGACCTGCTGGAAAGCGGCTCTGCTGAGAAGGTCCTGGGGGTGCCGGTGGGCAGCAAGCTGACCATGAACCAGCACCGTACCCTTGTGGCCAAGAAGGCCAACAATATTCTGGGCTGTATTAAAAGGAGTGTGGCCAGCAGCTCGAGGGAGGTTATCCTCCCCCTCTACTCTGCCCTGGTGAGACCATATTTGGAGTACTGTGTCCAGTTTTGGGCCCCCCCAGTTTAAGAAGGATGTGGAACTGCTTGAGCAAGTCCAGCGGATAGTTACTAAGATGATCAGGGGACTGGGGCATCTCCCTTATGAGGAAAGGCTGAGAGACCTGGGCTTGTTCAGCCCGGAGAAGAGAAGACTGAGGGGGGATTTCATCAATACCTATAAATATCTAAAGGGTGGTGTCAGTACGATGGGACTAGGCTCTTTTCAATAGGGCCCAGTGACAGGACAAGGGGCAGTGGGCTCAAGTTGGAACAGAGGAAGCTCCACCTCAATATGAGAAAAAACTTCCCTGTGCGGGTGCCAGAGCAGGGGCACAGGTTGCCCAGGGAGGCTGTGAAGTCTCCTTCCCTGGAGACATTTAAAACTTGTCTGGATGGGTTCCTGTGTCCCTGCTGAAGCAGGGGGTTGGACAGATGATCTCCAGAGGTCCCTTCTAACCACTACCATTCTGTGATTCTGTAGGGGGAAGCTGGATTGCTCTATCCCACAAAGTGGGAATGAGCAGATAAACAGCAGAATCAAAAAGCAACTGATTGCAAAAAGCTAGAAGGAATAATTTTTCTGTGCTGATACTGTGTCCCAGTCCTCAGCCTAAACAGTGGCAAGCTGGTGCAGCCTCGCCTCGAGTGCTGGGTGCAGTTTTGGGTGCCACAGTACATTAAGGATATAAAGCTACTAGAGGGCATCCAGAGGAGGGCCACAAAATTGGTGGAGTTTAGAGGAGAAACTGTATGAGAAGTGGCTAAAGTTACTTGGTTTGTTCAGCCTGGAGAAGAGGAGGCTGAGGGCAGACCTCATTGCAGTCTGCAGCGTCCTCACAAGGGGAGGAGGAGGGGCAGGCGCCGGTCTCTTCTCTCTGGTGACCAACGACAGGACCCGAGGGAATGGCAGGGAGATGTGCCAGGGGAGGTTTAGGTTGGATATTAGGAAAAGGGTGGTGGGGCGCTGGAACAGGCTCCTCAGGGAGGCAGTCACAGCACCAAGCCTGATGATATTCAGGAAACACTTGGACAATGTCCTCAAAGACATGGTGTGAATTTTGGGGTTGTCCTGTGCAGGGACAGGAGTTGGACTCAATGATCCTTGTGGGTCCCTTCCAACTCTGGACATTCTGTGGTTCTATGAAGAGTTTTTAAGGAATTTGACATTTATGCTCGTGAGAGGGGTTGCACAACTGCTCCAGTGACTGGGAGCCTGCGCTCATCCCTGGCTGAGCAGGCAGCATCCAGAGCCAAGCGCTGGCCCAGGGCTCCTCTGCCCATGGACGCCTCCTTGTGTCACTGTGAATGCGAGCAGCATGGGCTGGCCCTGCGTGGGTGCTGGGGTGCTTTCAGCATCTCTTCTTGGGTGCAGGCTCTGTGCAAGGTCAGTGCTGGGGAGCTCTTGCACGTAGGTGGTGTTTTGGATGGGGAGAGGTACCGGGTGCCCCTGGAGCATCAGTGCCAGAGCTAGGCTGGGAATGGGGACTTGGCAGCTGTTGAAGGAATTGGGGCTGGAGCAAGAAGAGGGTGTGGGTGCATGATTAATTGTGATCACTCTGTTGGCAAATGGGATCCATCATCGTTCATTTCTTTAAAACGTGAGTCAAAGGCAGCAGTCGGGAAAGGCTATCAGAACCATGCGGGGAGGTCACAAGCCAGTGGGGCCATGCCAGGGTGGTAGGAGGGACAGCCAGGGCAAGCTGTGGTGCCTGGGCAGTGTTTCTACATCGGCACTGGGGTCACCCACTCCAGGACACGCTGGATGGGGGAGGGGGAAATCAGACTTTCACCCACCAGTGGGAAACAGCAGCGTTCTCCAGGGAGCGGCAAGGAGTGCCAGGAAACTTGAGCAACTGAAAAAACCACTCTGACTCTTGAGCTTAAAAAAACCTGTTTTCCTCTAATTGTAAGTGGTGGTTTGTTTGTTAACAGGAACTGGCTCAGCACCATCCTTCTGGGGCATACAAGAGCTGGCAGTCCATGTGGGGATGTGCAGGTGGCAGGCTGGGTACAGCACCCCGAGAAAAAGTATAGATGATGAAGGTGCTGCACAAATGTAATTTAAAACTGAGGGTCAATATGCATGGGCGCTGGGGGCTGAGCACCCCGGACACCACCTGGAAAAGCAGCAAACTCCCAAATGAGGGTTGGACTAGATGCCCTCTGAAGGTCCCTGCCAGGCCATACCACCCTACGATTCTATGAAACCTGCAGCCGAAGGGGGATGTGTCGCTGCAGCCCCTGCGCGGCCCCGGCGGCGGCGCGGGAACAGCGGCGGGCGGGAAGCACTCTCATCGCTCCCTGGTGGTCTAGTGGTTAGGATTCGGCGCTCTCACCGCCGCGGCCCGGGTTCGATTCCCGGTCAGGGAAGGCTTACTTTTACCCCGCTTTTCGCGCCCCCCCCCCCCCGCGCTTTACCACGCACCCCCCAAACCCGCTCCGCACACGCAGAATGCGCTGCGGGCGCATGCCCGCGCCCCGCGGGGGTGTGTTTGCGCGCGGGGGGGGGCCCTGCCTGGCGGCGCTGCGCAGGCGCGGTGCGCTGGCCCCTCCCGCGCCCGCCGTCGGCGTTCGCCGGGTCCCGCTCGGTGTCTGGCGGCGGCGGCTGAGGGAGCCCCGCCGCGACCCGCGGCCGCTCCGCGCCGGGAGGAGCCGCCCGCAGCGTGGGGGCCGCCCCCGCCCGGGGCTGCCCAGCCCCCGCCCTCGGGGCGCAGGTGAGGCGCGGCGGCGGGGCCGGGCCGCGGCGGGCCCGGCCGGCTGGCGGAGGCCAAGATGGAGCTGGTGCTGCCGGGGCGAGGGGCCGTGAGGGGAGCGGGGCGGTCTGGGGTGAGGGGGAGGCGGCGGAGGGGGGGGCTCCGGGGCAGGGCGCGGTGTCTCCGCCTGCTTCTGCCCCTGCCCGGGGGGCACCGGCTGGCGGGGGACCGGGGGCGGCCCTGCGGGGCTTCCCCACCCGCGCCCCGCATCTCGGGAACCTCCTGCCCCGGGTGGGGGGTTCTGTGGAAATCCCTGCTGCCCCCGACACCCACATGCGCGTTCACGCGTGGGGGTTTAGGGGCCTGCGTCCTCTGCCTCTGAGCTGTGCAGATTGAGGGGGGGGAAAAAAACCCCCAAAACCCGAAAAAAAAACCCAACAAAAGGCCTGGAAAGGTGAATTCTAAATGAAAGTCATTTGTGTCGTGCGTGAGGCGTGACTCACAGTGACTAGTTTTTTTTTTTTTTCACTGGAGGGATCTGGGATGATTTTTGGTTCCCCTTTCCATATGTTATTCTGCTTAATTTTTAAAAACGTAATTTATAACTGCTCGGATTATGACATGCTTAATGAACGGTGTATTGGCAATGGGAAGTAAATCCAGCCTTTATGATGAGAAACTTGCAAAGGCAGCATAATTTTATTTATTTGTGCAGTGCCTTCTGGCTCTTGGGTTAATGATTCTGGTCAGGTAATTCCAGCGATATGGAATGCACCTGGGCAAAACAGTGACAGCTCGTTTGCTGATAACGCGTCGCACTTGCTTTTATGCTTTTTCAATATCTTGCTGTTATAGTGACACAAAGCTGTTGACTTTATTACTGGAGTATATTGCACTGATGGAGCCGCTTCTCCCTCGGAGAGCACGGTGAAGGCCATTCGTATGACACAGAAAGGAAAGCCAAACGGTTTTATCTTTTTTGGATTTGTTTTTATTGTGGTATTAATTTTTGTGCGCTGTGAGACAATGCTGTAGAGCCCTGTATGCTTAATATTCTCTCTTCTGCGGTAAAGCTTAAAAAAATGGCATAAATTTGGAACATCATCTTAAACCAGTATGAAATAGTGTAATTCTCCTAGCTGATGTCTGCCTAACGATCTCATGCTAGTGTATCTTAAGCAAATGGAAGTGTTCTGTGTGTGCTTAAATACCAAATTAGTTTGCTGCTATTGAAGCACAAACTTGCAGGCCGAACTCACCCAGTGGCTGACCGGTGGTGTTTCACCCATTTCATTGGGGAAATTAAGCTATCGAAAGTATGCAAATCTGAAAGGATTTCCTTTTGAAATGCGTCAGGATTGTACCTATTTAAATTCTTGAATAGTAGCAGCCACCTTTAAGTGGAATTTATTCTTTAGACCAGGATTTCAGTAGAGGCGTTTTTGAGTTCTAAGGCATCTGTTGGTTTCAGGCTGCTTGAGATCAGTGTTGGCATTTTGTTTGCTTTTGATAGAAGATGATAGAGTCCTAATCTGACTAAGAGATCCTGAGAAATAGATGCCAAATTAATTTGCATTAATGAATTAGCTCTGATAATTCAAGTACACTGTGCTCTGGGAGGGAGAAAAGAGGGGAAGCAAAAGCTGGAGTTGAAGAGAAATTGACTTTAATATATAGAGTGTAGGATGAAAAGAAGTTTATTTTTATTGAGCATCTTCCTGTGGTTTCCTCACATTGCTCTAAGGACTTTGAGAAACTTGTTGTGATGCTGGCCGTGCAGAATCTGCTTTGTGGGTGCCCCTGAGTTTGGAAATGAGATTTTCAGTCAAATAGCTTTTTACAAGCGTAAATAAATGCTGCTTTCCCTCTCTCCTGCATTTTTTCTTAGTGATTGTCCACAGTATTTAAATGAAAGGGGAGATGCTGCAGCGTGGTCATTTTCCTTCTAAATTTTTCATGTCTTGTATTGATAAATTGCAGGCTGTAAGTTCAAAGTGCTGGTGAAACCAAAGTAGAGATTTCCCAACTTCACAGGGTGGCTGTGTGCTATATTTAACCACCTTTTATCAGCGAGCATCTGAAAAAAGTAACTTTTTTAGTATCTTTTGTCTTGTAGCGTAGACCTTATATCCATGTTGATTATTCCCAAGAAGTATAAACACCCTTTCAGTCTTCCTAAACGCCAAGCAACCCGCTGCCTGGTCCGTTGGAGGTTAGCGTTGCCATGGTCTACAGCTGAAGTGGAGTAACTTGATGTGGTTTGTGGCTGAGGTGGTGCAGTCACCGACCTGACTTCAGTTATGAAGTTACCCAAGATGGTTGGAGCCTGCCAGAGACTTGTTTGGCAGCAGAAGATCAGAGCAGGCGTCGAAATACAGCTCTGATGCGGACAGGCTTTTCTTACCATGCTGTACGAAGGCGCCCATCAAGTCAGCGGTGTTCCTTGGATCTTCATACTTGGGAAAGAATTGAGTGGTACCAGAATGTGATTTAGCAACCTGGCAGTATGAATGTTGATTTGAGACTTCGGGCCTTGTTTGTGGGTTTTGCTGTGAGGGAGGTGGTAGTTGTCAGCAATGATGTTCTTAATCATCATATTTCTTCTCTTTGTGAGCTCCAAGAAGGCATTTTGTCTGTGTTTAAGCATTTTGATAGTGAATGCTAATGGAAGCCGAACTGGATTACTTCAGAAATCATGTTTTCAGTTAAATGTAAAAAGTTGCTGATATGACTCTCTGATTTTATGAATTCAAATGCCAAAATATCCTCTCTGGGGAGGTGGGCACAATTTAAGAATAGGAGATGGTTCTGCAAATCTTACCTGTCTGTTAAATGACTTGACTTATAATAACAGTACTGCAGCTGGCCTGTGATAATTGCCATATTTCCCCTTTTTGATCAGTTTGCCAGTGTTTCCTCTTTTAAAGTATGACTGATGTTAATAACCAGATAAAAATATTTTTATCTGGTTATGTTTAGGAAGGGAGGGGGTTGGCAGAACTTTTCTGCAAAGCTTATACATAGACTGAGCGCCAGTGTCCTCCCCAGAGCATGCCAAATGGCACCTGCCAGTATTTTCACTGCTGTCCCGTCAAACACACAAGCATGGGGATTAATTTAAGGTAATTTTAATACACTAACTGGTTTCCTTCAGTTTGGTCTCGAGCCATGCGAGTCCTCTTCGTTTGGCTTTGCTGCTTGCAGTCTAGCTTCGGGCTTTGCTGCAGCTGTGCTCTCGTGGCCTCTCTTCTCCTCCAGGTTTACCTGGAGCACTAGAGAGGGATTGCCTCTGCCTAGGAAGATGTGGCTCTTCTGGCGCTCTCCACTAGTCTGAGGAAAAGATATTTTCAAGTAGTGGGTGTATGCAGTTTGGCAAGTTGCTTGGTTTCCGCGAGGTGACCCCCAACTTGTAAGCAGATGGCACGGAGGGCTGCAGTGGGCCAGTCCATGGTCTCAGGAAATGGTTGTGTGGCCACCTGTGCCGTAAGACAGATGGGTCATGGCAAAATACAGGAGGAGGGATGAGGAACGTGGCTAATGCTGAGGACCAAAGCAAAGTGTTGCACTGGTTTGGTTTTTTTTTTAATAGAAAAAGTTGTTTTCCTTGTGCTCCAGTCATTGAAGTAATTTGAATTAAGCAATATTGGTTTAGAAGTGTCCTGCCCTGGTCATCAAAGCTCTTCCACACATTCAGACATTTGCAAAAGAAAAGACTTGTAGGATAAAAAGGAAGTTGAGGAGTGACCTTGGGGCACCTGGTCAGCGTATGCTGTCAGCAGGTTGCAAATGCTTATAATCTCTCAAGCTGTTTGTGAATTCTTATCATTGTTTTAATGTGTTTTTTATCCTTATGGTTTTGTTACTATGTTAACTACTATGTGTTGATGCTGGTTGGTTAACCTGTGACTGCTTTTTATCTTGAAAGACAGGAGTTTGAATAGTGCTGTATCCGCAGATTTTCTTAGAAGTTCACTTAAAGAATTTTCTTAATCCATAAAAACATACGAAGCACAATTGTTAGAAAGTACATGTGTTAGCTTTGGAGACAACTTTGTTTCCTATTTCAGGCGGTGTAAGTTGATAAAAAAGAACTGCATTCCAGAATGAAAGTGCCTCAAAAGATTGTTTAAATATTTTTAATGAAGTAATAGTAGCTACCAAGAAATGTAACTTTTTTTCTGTGTGCATAGAATAGCTAAATAATAATAATTGGTGTTAGATTGAGTGGTCTCTAGTGCATTGTTGATGTGTAGGTTTTTCTCGGGAGAAGGTGAATAAGATTGCTTTAGCATACATTCAGATTTCTTATGTCCTGGCAAATTCTCCTGTGTGCTTACCTTGTATCTGCATTGCAATAAAACGTGCCTTTTTAAACTCCTTTTATGCCTTCTTCAGCAATGCTGAAACACTTTCAGTGCCAGCATATTGTAGGGCCAACTGTAAAATTTCAGAACGTTTTTCTTCTGGGTGCAAGTTTTCCATCCTCTTGTGCATGCATTGGTAGAAGAAAATCGAAGGCGTGTGGCTTGCAGCAGTACAGTAGCTCCCTTGCAAACGGAACGGGTCTTCTAGGCCTGAGTAAATTTAAATTAGCAGCTGCTACCTCCTCTTTTGTGATCTGCTCAAGGATTTTGTAGTGAGAATAGGGTTTTTTGATGAAATTTTTTCTTTTTAATATACTTCAGTACCATGATCTAAACCATGTGGGGTGAATGGTTCAGCATACAAAGAACCCCAGTGGTATTTAGTTACCTCTTATCAAAGCGGTGGTAAAGAACCAAGGGTTTTTTTCATGACACAATATATAGTTCTGTTTTTAAAATTTAGCACAGCAGCAAAAGATGAGCCATCATGAGTGTGTTGCCTTTAACTGGTATTTTTGTCATGGTGATGGCCTGATGGCTTCTGACAGATGAATGATGCAAGTAAATAGTTCTTTACATCTGATTGCAACAACAGGCAATATCTAATAGCAGTGCGGGGAGGTTGATAGAAGAGCACAAACCAGAGATCCAGCCAGCGCCCCACTTTTCCCCCCGCCTGCCTTCTGGGCTTCCTCTTCCCTCCAAGAATATGTATTTATGTATCTGTCAAGAACCGTTTTTTTTAACTGCTTGCTCTAGGAACACTGACTTACACCATCCTGCCTTTGCTTTCGTCGCATGGGACTTCACAGTCCTTACTTGGTTTCATCTGTGTCTTACTAAAGCTGTGTTAGGTGGCAGTGGTAGGGATTCTGGAACACTTGTGGCTTTTACAGACAATCTGTAGAAAAGGTGGATATATAGGACCTATATGTTGATAATATTTTGCCATGTGGATGGGAAAAGTCCAAAGCTTACTGATGTCATTACAGTAGCCAATTACGCAGTTACAAAAAGTAACTTGCAGTGGTTTTCTGTTTGCTTTTCCCCTTTAAATTTAAATTTTTGGCTGTATTTCAAATGAAAATATTCTTTTCCCTTCCATCTGTCATTACATATTTTATGTCTTAACAGGATTTTCTGTTACTGTGATGGTAATATCTTAGCAGTTTTATTTGTGCTCAGAAATAGTTTGTAATTTTTGTGTCACAGCTGCAGTGCATGGTGTGTAATGTGGATCTTTGCCTAGACTGGGTCAGTCGTTACAGAATTTTCCTTACGAACCTGCTTTTCATGGCATAAGGATTTAGGGACACTTACTGTAAAAACATAATTAGGTTTAAAGCTGCTTGTAGAGAGGAGGGGGACTTGGGAAGCCTAACCCCCAGTGTTTTTGTTCGTAGTTACTGGTGTCAGTGTCTGCAGTAATCTAGAAGGTGCCAAGTTCAGGAAATTCATTCTACCAAGACTAGGTTGCACCAAGTGAGATATTTCTGATTTTGGGTTGCATCTATTGTTACTTGATGGTGTACAATTAGGGGATTAAAAAAAAAATCTTAAGAAATGTCTTAATTTTTCTTTACTACTTTGTAGTTATGAGGTCAGCATGAAAGCTGGCAGTCCTGCTTCTGATATTTAGAAGTGCGAGAAGGGGGTCAGCGGGCAAAATGGGATGTGTTAAAATCTTGTTCAGATACTGGAGCAGTGTGTCTTTGGGAGACGTGTAGTGCTGTGATAACAGAGGGTAGAAGAGGAATAAAATTAATGAGTGTTCATGTGCTTTTACAAAGGGCATACAGAATCCTTGTGAAATCATCTGGTATCTGGACAGGGAATTGAAACAGTACTTTTTAAGTTCTGCTCTAGTTCAGGTCTGTCGGGGACTGGAGTTATCCTGGTACAGTTCCAGGTCAGAGCGATAACTGCTTTGATCCAAAACAGTTGGACTGATCAGATGCGCCTCAACTGACTTGATCTGTGTAGTGTTTCGGGCAGGGAACCCAGCTGCGTTCTGCAAGTTCTGGAAAAGGGTGAGATGGTTTGGCATGGCTGGTAGGACCTTGGCGGGAGCAGGGGTCTGTTTCTTTTCCTTCTTGCCTGCATGGTTTAGCTTCTACTGCTCCTAGATACTTTACTCTTCCCAGCACCCCTTGGCATCTCCTCGTCTGCTACTCCTGGAGGAGGAGGGAAGGGACCACGAAATTGTTCAGTGCCTCCACTGAAATATGAGGTGAGCTGTTTATTGGAAGCTATAAGCAGACATATTTCCCGTTCTAAATTGAGTTAAAAGAACTGATTCAGTTACTGTTCAGAGCAGTGAATTGATTTAAGTTCCAGGTTCATTCTGAGTTGCTGTTCTTTGTGAGCTTTAGGAATAAAACTAACTAACAAGCCGTGTCGCACAGGGACACCGCTTCTCCACACATGTAGGATCCTGTTGTGTGTCTTAAGGAGTTACCCTGGTCTGTGGTGAAAGAAAAATGGGCAATGAGCCATGTCTTTTCTTCAGAAAATTTCTTCTGTTATCATTGGGGGTTGGTTTGACAAGTGACTAGTCAGTCAGTCATTCTTCTGAAGGCCCTAACATTGATGTCCTTGCTTTGAGTAGACCATTTTTATCACATGGCAAAAGTTAATGCATATTGAACAGAAATGTTTTGCCTGGACAGTAATTAGTAAAAATATTTATCTTCCTTAATAACTGACTCCCTCTTTCTTTCTTTTTCCTACGAAGTTCCCAATTTCCACACTTGCTCACTTCATTCTTGTTGCACTCTTAAAAATTGCTTTGCCACAGCACTTGCTATTCACAGTTAACTTAAGAAAACCAGGCAAACAGAGCTAATAAAAAAGTGTTTGGAAGGTGCATAGTTATTTCCCAAGCATACCTTGGTGTTTCACTGAACGGTTTGGATAACAGGGACAACAATCAACATGGCTTTATTTTTTATTACTGGTCTTGAAATGGAATGTATGTTGGATGAAATATCTTGGGTGATGAAAACCCAGCATCTTCTATAGTTGTCCTACAATGTGCAATTCCTTACCCCAGTTTCCTATATCTTATCTTAAAACCACATTTCTTCCAGTGACTTGTTCTGTTGACATCTTCTGTATAAAACCCAGTTAGTCCCTCTTGCATGTCAAAAATTATCTTTCTATGTTGACTTTCACTCTTTATTCCTTGCTGTTTTGAGGCTGTTTAAATGTGTAGATGTATAAAATATTATTTTAAAATAACCCTAAAAGAGGAAAGGTGCTATTTTGTAACTAATTCTGTTCCTCCAAATGATCCTCAGGAAGATGCACTCTTGCTTTGGGGAGTATGTGTAAGACCACCACTGGTTTAACATTGCATTGACAGTGTCATGTCGTGCATACAGGCACGCTGAAGAGACATCTCTCATACTGTGGTGTCAGTTAAGATCAGAGGGAGGAATAAAAACATCACAGTCACAAAAAACTATGGGGTTTTCTGGTTTTGTTCTCAGTTATTACTTTAGGTGGAAAAAAGACTAAATGTGGTAATTCTCTGCTTTACACTGAAACTAAAAGCCACGTGCATTGGAAACGGCGGTGATAAAATTATGCATCAGTGTAATAGTGGCATTTTTGTTTTAAGTCCTCTGCAGCGCGATTCCACTCTGAACACTTAGTTAATAAAATCTACATGCGTTTAGATATTCTAGTTCTTATCCCAATTATAATGTTAGAAAACTCAGTTACAATTAAAGTCTACAACATGGTTTTTCCATAAGTACCAGGTTTGCAAACTAACTCTATGGTCTGAACTTCAAGCTGTGTCTTTTGTTGTTAATCACTTGTGAGTTAGTGGGAAAATCAGTAGGACAAATACCATTCTCAGTTGCCTTATTATTTCTAAATCATGGCCTTGCTTTTTTTTTTGAAGCAGCCATGAAATACTATTGCCAGACCGAATGGCGGCACTGAGGACATACTTCATCACGCAGTTTGCAGATTAAATGTATGCAGAGAGAGAGAATGACGGAAATAAATATCAATATGGTTTCTGTAGGAGTAGGACAGAATAAATCTTTTTGTTGGTGAAACTGCACTGTGTAGTTAGAAAATACCAAAGAGTTTCTCCTGTAAGAAAATGTCACTTTAAATTAAAACCAATTTTAATCCAACCCTGTGATTTGTTTGGGTATTTCTAGCCAAATGAGCTGGTGGAGACAATATAGAAGGCCTTAGGTCCTGAGCACCTCGCAGTCCAGACTGACGCAAATGTATGAGTTCTATTCTGGTTCATATATTCTTGGTGTGTTATAGGAATATAGTTACGTTAGCAGTGGATTCATAGTGACTTTCTTCAGTGATGTGAAAACTGGACTTGATCACTAGGGAAGCAGTGTGTCATCTATCCCAAGGTGCTCTCTGCTCTGTCTTACTGTGTATTTACCTCTGGACATGGGCTCTGCTTTTGTTGACCCGAGATGAAACAAAAATATTTGCCATGAAGGTATGCCCCTCCAGCATCAACCAGCCTTCAAAAGAAAAGGAATTTTATTGTGTGTTCTTGCCAAAACAATAAGTAAAAGTTTGAGTGAGAGAAGCTGTGCCGGTCAGTTCAGATTTCATCATGAAAATCATAAGTCTTAAATTCTTTTATGCTTCTAAATGTCCATGTGCTGGGGAGTTGAATGGGGCAAGTATGGAACTCGTCTCCTTGTGCTTTTTAAACCATTTTCTGTAATGTCTGACAGTGTCCAATGAGGAGGAATCTGTTGTATGAAGAAGACTGGAGAATGTCTTGCATGTCCAAAATATTTATTTTGTTCGTTTGTATCAATTAGTTTAGTAAACCTGTGTTCATGACTTGCCATTTCACTTACATTTTTTTCAGATCTGTTCTACCACTCCATGTTTGTGCAGGGATAGAATCATAGAATGGTTTGGGCTGGAAGGGACCTTTAGGGGACATTTGGTACAACCCCCTTGCAGTGAGCAGGGACATCTTCAACTGGATCAGGCTGCTTAGAGCCCCGTCCAGCCTAACTTTGAATGTTTCCAGGGATGGGGCCTCCATAACCTCTCTGGGCAGCCTGTGCCAGTGTTTCACCACCCTCACTGTAAAAAAAATTTTTTCCTAATATCCAGTCTAAATCTACCCTCCTTTAGTTTAAAACCATCACCCCTTGTCCTGTCACAACAGGCCTTGCTAAAGAGGTTGCCCCTGTCTTTCCTACAGACCCCCTTGAAGTACTGGAAGGCTGCAATAAGGTCTCCCCGGAGCCTTGTCTTCCCCAGGCTGAACAACCCCAACTCTCAGCCTGTCCTCGTAGCAGAGGTGCTCCAGCCCTCGGATCATTTTTATGGCCCTTCTGATACTTCTGATTTGCAGAATTGCAGGGTATGCTTTGAGGTCTCGTGACCGCTGGGAGAGTGTTGTCCTTAATTCAGATGAGGTTGGCTGCGGAAAAAGCAGTTTGTGGTTTCTCTGTCAGTTGGCAAGTTGTGTTTGGGGCAGAGCTTTACCTGGGGGCTTGGGGAGCTTGGTCTGCTTGGGTTGGTGCTCCCCCCTCACTGTAGCACAGTGTTTTGGGTTTGAAAGATTTTTATTCTACAGCCTGTGCCTTGTTTGTAGTCAGGGGACCTCTTATTCCTGGCCATGTCTGGTTTTGGGGTTTTTTGAGGCTTAACTGGACAGTGCAGTTTGGTGGCAGGCAGGACTCATGCCAGTGCTGCAGCTTGTTCACAACGCTTCAGTTCATGCAGAGCCTGGTGATCCTAGGGTGGAAAAGAGCTTGCGATTTAAAAAATATTATTGGTGTGTTTATAATTTTAATCTGTATTTTCCTGAAAGCAGTGGTTTTGAGGGCATTTTTGAAAGTTGTTGAAAATGTTATTTTCCACCTTAAACATCTTTTACAGCACCGACTGCTTTGTCCTGGTGTAGTTTTCTCAGCTGCAGGACTGCAGGAGAGACTGCCTATTGTGCTTGTGGTGTTTGACTAACAGGGAATGGTGACAAGCGGTGCCTTTGCGCCAAGGACCTGTCACCCGAAGGTGCTGTAGCTCTGCTGACCTGGATTCCTGAGCTACTGTCATGGCTTGGAGTGCCTTAATGTGAGGCTATACCAGCTTATACTTGGTTGCCAGGTCTGCATCAGAAAGCTACGTCAGTGTGTATCTGTTGAATAGGACAAGTTGTTATTAAAACTCAACATTTATCGGCATAGGGATGTCCTTATTAGGCACGAGCACTAGCACAGCAGTGGTCACCAGAACAGCTCTTCTTGTCTTTGACTGCTCTGCTGGCTTTTTTGGATGAAGCTTGCGGTGCTGCATGCGGCCTTGCAATTGGGAAAGGGAAATGAGTGGTGGTTTGGTTTTGTTTTTGGGGTTGTTTTGTTTTTTTATAACTCTTTATTAGTATTCAATCACATCTGAACAGAAGACAAATCTGTTGTGCTGGTTTTGCCTTTGGTTTTTTTATGGCCTAATAAAAAAGTTCTTGAATTTATGTTAGAAACCCATGTTTTTTCTGGTTTTTTTTTGTTTGTTTGTTTTTTACAGAAGGAAATTAAAATGTTCTTTTCTCTGGCAGTTTCTTTGAGGAAGTGAAATACTGAAACAGTGAAGTCTCCTCCCCACTCTCCAAAAAAACTGGGGCAATGCAGTTGAGCAGTCAGGAGAAGAAGGGATTTTTAGATATGCTTAATTTTTAAACTTTGCAAAAGACAAAAATCTTTGGAACTAAAGTCTTCACAACTTAACTGAGCAGATACAAGTGTTGCTTGAATAATTATGCATCTTCTTAGGCTGGGAGGACCTGATCAGGTACGTGAGGTAAAAGTGAATTGGGGAAAAAAGTTTCTTTTCTGCCTGCATTATTAAAGAAATAGGCTTAATTTTTTAGAGTAAAATCTTGTAGATTACTAAAAACTAATTACCCTGTAAAACAGAAAGAAAGGCTCTGACGTTACAATTACATTGGATTCCTGGTCGTCGTATAAAGGCATTTTAGCTTTCCTTTCCTCAGCTAGGTGGCTTGGTGGGTGATTCTTTCTGGAAACTTGGCTTTATAAATTCTGCTGTTCAGTTCTGCTAGTTTTGCTCTTTTATTAATAACTTTTTGAAAGGAAGATTTGTGTGCTTGGTCGGGGAAGAGATAACCGTTAAAGAACTGAATGGCAGAGATTAATAACCAGAAAACAGAGGTAAAGTTTCTCAAAGAGAAACACCAGACTTGATCATTTTAGATCAGGTTGAAGATATGTGAATTAACTTCTGCTGTCGGTACAACCTGGTCTTTGTTTTTCCTTTTTTACCCATTAAAATAGACTATTAATTTCAAAGTCGTTAGCAAAAACTGTTCATGATTGCAACTGCCAAGAGTGTTTATTTGACAACAAAGTGATTCCAATAATAAATTAGTTTTGAAATAATTTTGGTCTGCATCTTGCAAGTTGTAAACCCATGCTCGTATGTTATTTAAATTTTGAGGGGGAGAAATTCCTTATTTACCTTTTCATCTGCCTCCACAATTGATAGCAAAAGAAGATAGGAACAACTTTTTTTCCCCCCCCCCTCTATCTCCTGCTATTGTAGATGAGTACGGAGGGTAATCTTCCCCAGCCCTTCCAGATTAACTTCTGATAAATCTCTCTCTTTCCCTTTGCTGACCAACTTGTAATTTGAAATATGTGTTCATGTCTGGGAAGGTCACTGCACCATTTCTTTTGCCTCTCAGACTGCTTATATGGCTTTTTCAGATGTACTCTGTAACCTCACTGTGTTCCTTCTTTTTGACCAGGCAAAAACTGCCTGTGCTGTAAAAAAGTGCTGCATAGACCATTGCTGGCTCCGTAACCAGCTGTTAAAGTTGTTTCAGTCCCTGTGTGTTTGTTGCACGGTTACTGCTTCATGCAACAGAAAACTCATCCTAACCTACCGAAAGCATCGAAGCATTGGATCCGTGCCTTGGCCTCCTCCAAGAGGTCAGTGATCCCATTTTTGGCAATTGAACCAATCTCTGAACCTTTTGTCACCTGAGTGAATAGACTTTTTTCATCTTTCACTGCTGTTTAAAAGCCTTTAGTTGTCTTACCTCCAGATGTGATGTAATAGTATAAACCCCATTTTTATGTGAGGAAACCCATCTGTTTGTTCCAAGACTTCCTCTGTATTTTAAAGGTTTAATGCTTTGACTATATTGGTATAGTCATTAGCAATATGATTTTTTTAAATTGATAGAGTTTATTCCACTCACCTAGCACAAATGGAGCTGTACCTCTGTATTGATGATTTTGAAGACCTGTAAGGTATTTCTTCTTCAGAAGAAATAAGTGACATCAGCATCATTCTGCCCACAGTAGGAATGTTGTGTTTTTCCCGATTTGTTCTAGTGAACTTGCATGCTATGAGTAGTTACAGCAATTCAAACACTGCATAGATTTGTATAGAGAAACAATTAAGAGTAGTAATGAGGCAAGCAAACAGAACTACAGGTTTTTGCTAAATTTTTAAATAGCTGAATGAGCAGGTGTAGGGTTCTTTATAGCCATATACAGTTTGTGCCACTTGCACTCTGCCATATAAACTACTGTAATGCCATAAACAGTAATTTAATTTTGCTGAAGGATTAAATAGGAACAATGAAATCCGAAGTAGAGAATCCACTCAAAACCCCAGGGTTTTACGGAGTAATTCTTTTAGTTGAGGAGAGACGATAGAAAATGTGACTCTAATACTTTTTTTTCCTCCTAATATGGAAAACCTTCTTCAGTAGGTTCGAATCTTACTCTTGCAAAAGGTACAAGATCACAAGTCTGCTGTCCAACCTGTTAAAAGACTTAAATGGTTAAATTTTAATCTGCTAAGTTTATTAGAGGAACAATGCTTGTATCACTGTAAAGTTTGTCACAAGTTTCAGTGTAACATCCCTTGCAGTTGTTAATGATGTTACATGAATTTAGACTTGAATTTAGTAGAGAAGTTGTGTTGTCCCAGATTTTATTTATTTAAAAGCTGTGTGTTTCTGTGTTTTGGGTGGGATTTTTTTTTTTTAACCGCTATTTAAGAGAATTTAATGAAGATTTTAGTGTCACAGCCTTTCACTGTTGGAGACCTGTCTTCTGTTCCAAAGGCAAATGAATTTGGCCATAGTAAGGTGGTTGTTTGTGGGAGAAAGATGCATACATTTGACATTAATTTACTGGATACTAGGTTAGATTTACATCAGGATTCACATGTTAAAACAGAATGCTTTTATGGATAGGAGATTTCTCACAGGACCTTTAGCGAAAGGCTACAAACTGAATAGCAAAATTTAGCTAAAAGGCTTTTGTGCTGTGTTATTAAAAAATATAAGCAACATCAAAACACTCACTCTTTGATGCTTTAATGAAATAGTAAATATTAGTGCTTCAGTTAATAGGTTAAAAATTACTATTTCAAGACAGCTAGAGGAATGTTCATGAACAGTCCTTTAAAAATAGTAGTAGTCTTCTGAGTGACCGTATTAGCCAGTTTGCTTCATCTTCAGCCTTTTCACATCATTTTTCCAATACATGTTTATTTTGCAAGTCATGTGAGCAAGTGAGGATGTGAAAATAAAGGCTTTGGAGTTTCCGTTTTGTCTATTGACATTGTGTGTTTGTTTAGCCTTAATTGCAGCATTGATTCTTCAAATACTTGAGAACTATGATACAGCTCACGTACATGAGAGATGGATCATGAAGTGAGGTATCCTAAAGGTACTCGCCTCTTTTTGTTAACAACATACCGAGCAGGGTGATGACAATTCTGTTAATAGAACTGTTAAATAAAAATGGTTCTCCTGCATCTGTCAGAGGAGGTTAGGGTAGACAGAAGAAACAGAGGCCCTTTTTATCAAAAAGACTAGATCTGAGAACGTGTCTGATTTCTGTAAGGAAAAGGTAGTATGTATGTCTTGGTTAGAGGTAGACTATTTATGGTCACAGTATATGGGGAAATATAATATTAGATGAATCAAATTCAGATTTGCAGGACAAACGAGGCTAGAATAGCTGGTTTTAGTGTGAGGAGAATGGTTTAAAGAACACGCAAACTTCCTAAGTATATTTCTTCATCTGTGTTACAAAACTTATCACAGTTTTAATGAGTTATTGAATAAAGTTTGTATTTGTGTAGCTTTGCTTGCTTTTGTTATCGTATCTTCGTCATTCTTTAATGTTCTGATTTTTATACTTACGTATAAATTCTCTGCCTCTTAAACAATTGCTTATTCCCTTTGAGTTTTTGTGTTTTTTGAAACATGGTAACATCCGTTAATCTTGATCTTAAATGCTTCTGTTTCTTTTTTGGCATCTGTCCCTTCATTTTCTGTCCTTTTGTTTGTATTGTGAATATCATGTAATAAGGAGGGAAGGTGTATACAAGCCATTACAAGCAGGGTATTATGTAGAGCTCTGGGTCAGTGGATCTGGCCTGCTGAATAATGAGATTGGATGGGTAGATCAAAACATTCCTGAGTCACTAAATTAGAATTGCCGGTTGCAACAGACACCCAGAGAGCAAAACCCCAGAAAGGCGTCCTGCGGATGGCCGCGGTGCTGGCAGGGAGCACGCACAGGAGGCTGCAGTGAGGGAGAGGCGATGCGGGATGCTGGCACGGCTTTCTCGTGTACTTTGATTCTTTTGTAAGTGGTGGCTTCCTTTGGAATTTATTTTGGTCTTGTTCAGTTATTTCCAGCTGTAAATCAGGCTTTCTGCTGTTGATGAAACTTGGTATTGGCATAACGGTGAGGCTGAAGACAAGATTGGTACTTGCAACCATATTAACATAAAAAAATGACTTTTCTGTATATTCTGAGTTCTGTACATAGCTAGGTATTGTGTATGTGTGCTATGAAAAATAAAGATTTTTCTTCTGACGGACTTCTGATGAGGTGTGGGCCGGAATCTTTTATTTGAGCTGTTTGAAGCTTCTATCCACACATCATTGTAATTTCATTTACTTCATTATGTGCCAAATGCTGACTTTAGCAGGATATCTCATTTTGTCAAAGGCAAGCTAGTATAATCAAATCTCCAAAGTATGTTTGGACTTTGCTTTCTTCTCCTGTTCCACTCACAGATTTCCAACTGTGTACATCCATAAATTAAGCATATTGTAGCTGTTGATCAGTTTGACTGTCAACATTTCTGAAGCTTAGGTTGCTGTCTGAAACGGAATTAGTGGTAAATTTAAAGATGTCTTCATCTCGGCATGAAGGTAGAGCTTATTTAGGAAATAAGAATTTCTGTGCATCTGCTAGCTAGAGATTGAAAGAGAAGATTTACAGAGACCACAGGCAAAACTGGTGGACTCGTCCATCTGAGTAGGTCTGTTCCAGTTGCCAGTGTCCGAAGAGCCTGGCTCATAATTCTGATAGCTAGCCCTGACACCATCCGCAGCCTTCTAAAGAATATGTTAAAATCACTCTGTTGTTGATCACTTTGTAATGAAGGGAACAGTGGGCAGGGAGCCTGGAAGCTTTCATGGGTTCACAAAACGGGACACTTCTCATCTGAGAGGTGGTTCACCCTCTCATATTGCACATGCTGAGTGAGAAAGTTTAAACTCTCCCTGTAGCTTGTGTGCTCCCTGCCTTTCGTTTTTCAGGGAGAGTCCTCTGACGGGATCTATCAAATGAACTAAATAGATCTATCAACAGTAAGCTGATTATTTAGCGGTTGGTTGGTTCATTCTTATTTATGGACATGCTGCTAAGATCAAGCAGCTTCTTACAGATTGCATAAAACAAATTCTGTGGTCAGTAACGACAGCAGCTTACCAGGTGTGTTCCCAACATCTCCGTCTGCAGCACCAAACCCTCCAAGTTCGTGAAAGATGTAGTTTTTAATTGAACGGGGAGTTTATTTCTCAAGTACATTCAGAGCTTGTTCTCTGGAATCTGTTGAAAGAGTTTGGATGATGATTAAACGATGACTTGCCGGGTAAGAGCTGCTCTGCAGTTACACTCACTAAGTTTGTTACTAATCTAATGCATAAGTGACTTTGTGATTAATGACGTGGGTTAGATGTATCCTGTAGCTGCTTAATTGGAAAGATACTTTAATCTGTTGAAGTGATTTTTCCCTAAATTCTTCTGTAGCATCATCTAGCATGTACCAGGCTCCTCTTGTCCATTTGTTCTCTTAATTTTGTGTGATCGGTGATCTGGAGCAATCTGTCTAACTTTGCCTTGACCGCTGAGAGAAGGGGCTTGTGTTGCTGGGTCATCTCAGGTTCTCTTCCTCCCTGTCTGCTGAAGTGAGGCTTGTTTCTTCTTTGGGTAATCTGCTTCGGGAAGAGGGAGTGTGAATAGGATAAAACTGTGGTTTTCTTGATGGGCGTTTGTCCTGGCAAAATGAGCTGGCATCGCTCCTCTGTTGAAGCACATGAACCAATTTTGATGCTGGGCAGAATGGTGTTAGAAATGGCAGAGTAACGTTCAGCTGCTCCATACTCTTGTGCGTCTCCTTCATCTTAGTGGCAGTGCTGTTAATAACTTGCAAAGAAAGGTGCTGTACAGACAATACTGTTTTTATATTGAAATTTTTTTTTTTAAATTAGGTTGATTTGTCATTAAGGCATCTGGCATGTGAACACCACTACACCTCTCTAGGCTGTTGCAGAGTCTTACTCCGCTGTGGTTTGCCTTGCCCTGTGCCTGTGCTTGGCTGCTCCCTTGAAGGGTGGTAGAGCAGGCTGTGTGCCCGCTTCTCGTGTGCCGGCGCTTGTAGTCCGCTGTATTAGCTAAGCTTCTTTAGCTGTCTCTCTCTAACAACATTACAGATTATCAAGACTTGAAAAAACACACTTCTCTTGTTTTAAGTACAGGTATTTCACAAATGCTTAAGTTGAAAACGTCCAAAGTCTTAAACAGATAATGGTTATTAGAGTTTCAGTGTGAAGACTGGTATCTTTATTTTAGACAAGTGTGTGTCTTTCCTGTGGT
Organism: Phalacrocorax carbo; assembly: GCF_963921805.1. Taxonomy (NCBI): domain Eukaryota; kingdom Metazoa; phylum Chordata; class Aves; order Suliformes; family Phalacrocoracidae; genus Phalacrocorax; species Phalacrocorax carbo. The sequence goes on along the minus strand of NC_087526.1, from coordinate 8,387,479 downwards.
AGAAGGTTTGGGAAAAGAAGCTGAAGCTACAGATAGAAGCACAGAGCCCTTGAATCTATGCTTCAAAATGTTTGTAACTTACTCTGACAGCTAATCAATTTGAAAGGTAAGTATTTACATTGTGGAAACCTACTGTAGTATAAAATATTTTGGATGGTAAAAACACTTCTGTTTTATTCTGGACTTTCATATCGAGGTGGCATTTGAGTGAAAGCATAATGAAAATACTTAAATGCAGCCTTTAAAATACATTTTCTGATGCCAGCTGACCCTGTCATAGGAAGGTGCGTGCCTACTGAACGCATCCAGACTGCAGCATGCCTCCACATTCCCGGTGGCTTCAATACTTGCCTGCTTTAAGTGAAAATTCTGTATAAGTATAGAAGGTTACATTTTTGTTATTTCACTTCTGTCTTGTCTTTAGCATATTACAAGTATTGTTAAAATAAAATAATGTGATGATAATTTGGAAGAGAGCCCTCAACACAAGAGTTAGCGAACAATTGATTTGCTTTTGTTTTATCTATAGGAGATTCAGTTTTAGAATCGTGTGGAGGCTGTTACCACTTGCCTTAGAATATTCGAACTAGACACCAGGTAAGTACTGTATTTTTTGATTTATTTTGCATTTCAATGACTAACTAAAAGAATGCCGAGGAAACAAAGTTCAAAGTTTCTTATAGAACTCTCTAATACCTCATGAAGGCAAGCTTAAAACACCTCATATTTTTCTTGATAATACAATCTTGTATATGTTTCTCTCCCTCCCCTATAAAAATTATTTTTTTTCATCCTCGAAAAAATACCAGATTGTGAGAAAGGCTCTAAATGAATCTGAGACAGATGGACAGGATGCGGAGGCCAGTGATGCTATTTCATTTTTGTGATAAATCAATATTTACTAAGTGTTTTCTGACTTGGTGTTTTTATTTAGACTTATACTAGTAAATACTGGTTCAGATAAAATAAATTATTCGAAGATTAATGCCTGTAGTTAATTTTTTTACACTGGAAATCTTGAAAAGCTAGTAATCTTAAATTTAACTGACATATTTTACCCGTCAGTAATGAGAAATGCTTTGTGGAATACAAATCTTTCCTAAAATATGCGGGAGCTTCCTAAAGTTGTATAATAAAGCATCAACTAGACAGAATTTTTGTAAGAGCTGGCAAAACAATATTTCCAAGATAGACTCTTTAATCGTATGCTAATATGTTCTTAAAACTGTAATTGCAGAGGGCTTGACAACGTAACAGTTTGTATGAAACACACTTGCAGGGTTGGTGCCTTGGTGGGGTTGGGTTGTGCTACGACAGCAGCCTACCTCTTCTGTCCAGCACTTCCAGCTTTGAGTGTCTTTCTCGTTCTTTTTGTTTCTTATTTGCCCCTTTTGGGGTTTTTCTATTGTCCGTGTTACTGGCATCGTAAGGAAAGACTGGGAAGCTGTTCTGTTCTTCTGGTTTCAACTGAACTTGTTTGCAAACATGCAGTTTGGATAGAGAGTATCCATTAAGGCTAGTGACCTTCCATTAACCTGTGTCTAGTAGGTAAGTATCATCTACCACATCAGGAGGTGGTGGATTTTGTCCGTTACAGCAGGATTTCACTTCTTGGAACAACTGTTGGCAGCTAGAATCCCTACATTGAAGATAGAAACTTCACTAAAATTATGAACAGCACATATGTAAAGGTCTGTGCAATGGTACCTGCTTTAATGGTGTGATTTTGTTTTTATTTTTCAGTAACGTAAGCTTATGAATATATAGGTATTAAGAAAATTTAAATTCTGGTGAAGATTGTACCCCAGTGTTCTGCTGTAGTAGTATTTTTTGAAGTTAACATTGTTTGGTTTCCTCTGCCCCTTCTGATTTTTATCAGTGGAGCTGAACAGCCACAACTCCTTCCAAAAGCAGAGTTCCTCCAGTGCGGAAATTCAAGTGAGCGGCTGTGCTTTCTGACTTAAATGGGGAAATGTACAGAACTAATTTGAAATGGGAGAAGTGATATTGCAGACAACATGTTACTTTATGGTTTCCAGTGAAACCACAAACGTTCATGAATACTGAATGCTTCATACTTGAAGTGGAATTAAAAGTCCTGCTGTTAGCCTGCTTTCAGATGCTAACAACGCTGAAATACTGTTGATACTGTCCATTGAATTAGGCCTCTGTCCCTTTATCGCTACAAGGCGGCTCTTTCCATCAGGGATCCGACAGATGCATTGCAGTGTTTTTACAAACCTCGGCTCCCTGTGCGCGCAGCGTCAGTAACCTCCACCCTCTGTCCTGCCATACAGCTAAGCACGTTTTCTTGGAAAAGTTGATCTTCCCCCTCCAGTTAAATTCTTTGCAGCATCTTGAGGCAGGGTCAGATGAAATTTTAGTCCTCGTTCCCTGCTTTTGGCCACCAGCTCTGCCATCACCCTTTTTGGTGCTGGCATTCCTTGGGATGTTCTGTGAGTAATTTCCTAAACTGGCAGAGAACTACTCCTTTTTCTCGGCTGTAATGATAGTTTGCCATTTTAATGAGTTAAATACAACTTATAAAAGGGTCAGCAGAGCTGGCAGAAACTCAGATATCACCAGATTCATGAAACTTGACAGGATTATTTTGGGAAGCTAAAAACAAAATTGGCCTTTCTAAGGTTCAATTTACCATTGATGTATTTAAAATGCTACGCTGGCTTCCCTATATAACCTATCAGGTTTAATATAAGTCTTTTCAGCAAGGTGGTACAAATTATACTTACCTAGTCATGCTGGAAACAGTTGCATTTTCTGGTAAAGCTGACTAATGCAGGATATTCTGGTACACAAATAGTTAAACAGTGTGCTGTTTAATCCAGGGGATTACCTTTCTTCAGAGCCTTCGGAGAGAAACCTCTTCAGGGCATCCTGCTTGGTTAGAATATGTAGCAGATGGCTTGTTGCTGCTGAATACAAGACTTTTTTAAAAATACAGAGCAGCTTTCAGTACTGTGAATTAGAGCCACTTGTAAAAACAGTAGGATAGATAATATCCTGGTTTATGGAGTGCTCCGAACTTAAATAACTTGCACTTTTATTGTCTGTTTCATATTTAAAAAGCCAAAGGTTGTGTTCCTAGGTATAATACTCTTCTGTTCCCTTAAATAACAAGCTTCCCAGATGAATTCCCATTACCACCTTGTCCTCCACTCTTCTGCCAAGGCCAACGTGTTCAATTCATGCCAGTATTGAAAAACAGACACCTCATTCCACCGAACTCCAGATACCCTGAGCTGTTCGGATTGAAGCGATTAAAGATTGCAGCAGCGTGGAATTTTATTCCTGCGTCTGTCTTTATTCTTGACGGGCAGCCTGCGGACTGATAGACATTGCCTGGATCAAATTGAATTTATTTTTATTAAACAGATTGGCCCTAATTTAACAGCGGAGATTTTATTAGGCAGCACATAGTGTATACCTGTGATCTGCAGCATCTGTGCACCAAAGGCATGTTGGATTGATTTTTAAAGGAAGTTTGTTACGCCTGAACAGAGCTGCAGACTTTAAACAACACAAATGTTCATAATGCCCTTGAAGCTCCAGTTTGAAGCAATCCCTTTGGAAGATCTAAATTATCATGTACAGTTTCAACCAGGATGCTATTTCCCCCCACCCCCCAGTCTTCAGAGTAATCCCACAGGTCCCTGGCAAAGCGCAGTAGTGATAGACGCTCCCCTTGGCTGGCTGCTGCTGACAGGTGACCGGCATGATAGAGCTGCAGGAGCGTTATCGTAGGGAGGCTGCGAGGAAGTGGTGGTGGTTGGAGAGCAGGAGAAGCTGCGTGGGGGAGCCAGGGCGGCGGTCAGAGCAGGCCTGTGTGATTAGCTAGATTACCAGATAGACATCAGGATCATCAGTCATTGACCTCAGCAGTGGGACTGCTTGGGTGGAGGGGGCTGGGAGGCTGCGGCCAGCTTCACCTGTAGCTGTGCATGGGAAAAGGCTGTTGCAGAGGGTTCTGCCTGGTGTATCCCTGGGTGCGGGATTTCTTTCCTGATTTTTTTTTTCCCCCCTTTTCTGAATGAGATTGTGCCCAAATCAGTGAATCAGTTGAATTGTGTCTGTAAAACTCAATAATTTTCCTCTCTCACAGAAACCTTTTGGTAGCTGAACAGTATTCTTCAAAAGAAATATTTTCTCTCACTATGCACATATTCACTTTCCAGATTTGGGGTGTATTTTGAATTCGTAGCCAAAGCATGAGGATTTAGACCTTTTATTATTATTAATAATAATGTATGGCTTCCTTTTTAGGTAGCCTTTAATTAAACTTACCAGAGCTGTCAATGACCACTTGAAGGAAATACAATGAGAGTTTCCTAGTTTAGCTGGTGTATTCCAGTCAAAGAAGCTGGACGCAGTGCCCAGTGTTAAACTGATCTAAAGTTGGAGAGGCCAAATGCAGAGGAGTAGTGAACAGTAGGCTCTGAGATGAACAAGAAAGTCAGAATGGCTATATCCACATCTTCGCCACCTAGTCACGCTTGTACAGGCATGACAATACCCACGTGTTGGTACAAACAGAACTGTGTTTCTTGTGAAGCGTACCAGCATTATGAGGTCATACCAAGAACCAGGCAGTGCAAGATGCCACGTCTGAGAGTGTTTCTTTCAGGTAGCCTTTTAAAAGCCAAAGTTATTAACTTTGTTATATAAGATAAAGGGTTAAATTAGAAAAGTCTGGTGCTTTAAATATCTTTTTCAAAGACTACATAATCTGGTGTAGGCTAACTGTAATGACATAATCCAAAAATAGCCAATAGTCTTTCTCTTCGATGCTCATCCTTGCTGCAGTTCTGCAGCTAAGGAATGGCAACTGCTAATCTCCTCAGGATGTTAGAGGACATAACCATATCACTCCGTGGCATGGCACAGGGGAGACCTCTAGGGTCTTTCCCATTTGAATTTGGAGCAGGAGGTTAATTCACGTTCAAGTAGTATGATTTTAACTGTAATATATGTTAAATGTTTGAGCCATGACTTTAAATTATAAGAGATTTCCCCTATGTAAGTGGGCAGGCATTCCCTCTCTCATATTGGGGTGCACAGACCTAGTCAAACAGGGTTTGTCTAAAGGATTCTGCTCAACCTGGTGACAGTGATGAGATGGGAGGCTGGGGTGTTGGAGCGTGCATGGAGGTTTTATAAATTTTTTTAATGTAACAGAACGTATGCAATTGAAAATACAAATGAAATTGCGTACTCCTGTGCAAGTGGGGTACAAAAAGACAGACTTAATGTAATAGCAACCTATCTGTTGTCAAGTTGTTTTTATAGGTATTATCACAAATAAATTATCTTAATATTGAGACTAAGAAAGAAGATGGAGCAGCTTTAAGGATGTTTATGCAGTACATATCTATAGCTATACCTCAGCTCTTGATTTTGGGTTTTTGGAAAGAAGAGTTGAGTATGTACAGCAGTGATTCTAGGGTGCCTGTGTTGTGCTGAAAATGCAGTAGTTGCTTTCACTGATAATTAACTGAGTTTTGTAGCTTTTTAACTTCCACATAAGTTAATAGTCTTCTCAAAGCACATTTAAACCTTACAAAAGATGAATTTTCACACGCAAGTTCTGTTTTCAAGGGTGATTTGACTACTGAGGTCTGTGTTCTTTTTCGTTTAAGTATATCTTAACCTCTTTTTTGGCAGGGACCAGTTCTCTCTTCAGGTTAGTTCGAGATGGCAGACCAGAGGCAACGTTCCCTCTCTACCTCTGGAGAATCATTATACCACGTGCTGGGGTTGGACAAGAATGCCACTTCAGATGATATCAAAAAGTCATACAGGTAAAGGTTCAAGTTTTACACCTGTTGCCCAATAGCACAAGTAGCTTTAAGTGTTCAACAGATGTCATATTAACATACAGGCTCAGGTTGGTTTATTTATGCCTTTTGCAAAAAAAACACGTAAGAAAGCCAGGTGAAAACATGGTTGCTTCTTGCAAAAGTTGATGTAAAACCCTGCCGAGGCTTTGTATTTAAGTGCTGTTAAATTTTCACATCTCATCTCTAGTAGGTTAAATTCTCAGATATGCAGTATCATTCTGAAAGGTCTTTATCTAAAGTTGAACAGAGTTTTAAGACAGTGTGATCAGAGCTAAATTCTTCATGTTATATAGCCTGTTGTCTGGCTTACAGAGACCACAGATGTGTAGTATTGCCCTCTTGTCCATCATGTCCAATGCTGGCACAGTGAGGTATAGATTAAAGATGCAAATAAGGATGAAAACTGAGTATCAACAATGACTTTTTTAAAAAATCCATTCAAAATTTCTTATTCTATGTGGAGTTACTATTTTTAAAAGAGGATTTTTTAACTTTATTTCACTTCTTAGACACATGAAAGGGCTTCACACTGACCAAATAAAAACAAACAAAAGTCCTGCAACATCCTCTCTTTCCACATTCCCCCCAAATCTGCTTAAATGCCATTGCTTCTTCACCTTATTAAGCATGAGCTCCAGTCGTGTAGACTGTTTGACAAGTGGCAATGTATTTAACGTTACACTAGGGGTCAGTAGTAATCTTTACTTGAAGATATTAATTTTGGGAATTGTTTCCTTTTAGTCTTTAACATTTATTGGAACTTTTTCCCTTTCAATGTTACATTTTAATACTGATGGCAACTACATGGTGAAGCCTGAATAAATTGGGTCCACAGATTCTCAAAAATCAACTGTGTCTTCCTAAAACCTTTAACTGGAAGTTTAAATCAGCAATCTTCAGGCCTTAGCAACTGGAAAATAATTTTACCTTCTTGGGGGAAAAACTGCAATGGTTTTTCTTTTGGAGGCACAACCCAACTCAATCCTAGGGAGAAACGTAGCTGCTTCGTACTTACCTGAACCTTCATCAAATCTTGTTTCCTCTGCTGTTGCTTTACAAGAGGAGGATTGACACCTTTTGTTTTCATTCCATGGGAACATCCTTTGCTGGCCTGTGGGCTATGGGGTTTGTGTACGTGTAGGAAATGGGAAATTAAAAATATTTATCTGTTGCAGCCAGCCTGCTAGTAGCTAAGCCCTTTCCAGGTTTGTATAACCTCCCTCTAACTATAAAAACTGTGATTATTTCAGTCCTCAACCCCATTATTTAGCGGAGCAGCATCATTTACAGTTTGAGTATTTCAAGTGCACACTCAATTTATTGTCTGAAAGCTGTGATATACTTGCATGCATGCCCAAATGTGGGCTTGCACAAATCCTTATTTTACGTTTCTCTCAATATTTCCTCACTGTAAAGTTGTCATGCCAATGTCTGCGGGCTTCTAGTGTATCTTTCAAATATGGGACTTTGTGGTGATTTTCTGTAGGAGGACAAGTACCTTTTTTGGTGGAGGAGGACTGTTAGCATACAGTTCTGTATCATTTTTCTACTTGGGAGCACAAATGGCTCAAATGGCAAAACAGCATTTTTTTCTGTTTAAAAGGAGGTTTGGCCAGTTATATCTACTCATTTCTATAAATATCTTGGGCCATGTCAGAACTAGCAAATTTATCAGTGCTTAATCTGATTTTTTTCTTGTGCTGTGTTCAGAGATCTCCGGGGACTGTAAACTGCTGTCATTTAGTTGTAAGAGATCTGGCATGATTAAGGGAGGTACGTTGTGATTTCCTGGTATCTCGAAACTCTGAAGCTTTTTCTATTCTAGCAAGCCTTGAACTGAAAAGTACTTTGTTCCTGTACAGGAATTGGTGAATTAACCACAAGTGATTGTCTGTTCTATTTTTGTGTTCAGACATAGCAGATTAGCTGTGGCAGCTTGCTTTTATTTAGCCTTTGGTACTATATCTTAGGCTTGCGGTGTGTCTTTTTTCTGTTAGCTTGGTCTTTGCTTTAGCAGGAGCAAAACTTACTGGTGGAAATTGCAGGAACTGAGGGGTAAAAAAGAGTACTACTTTTCTTCAGTGTCTCTCTTTTTTTCCATTGAATTTCTGAGGGCCAAATCCAGCAGTCTGAAGTCAGTCCTGTGAACTAAGCTAGGCAGTGCTGTAGCCTTTTGTTATCATCTAAGGAAGAATCATCAGGGGAGTTGAATCACAGATGAAGGAAACCAACTGGAACTTGAAAGTCTCCCTTGAGTGACAGGCTATGGAATTAAAAAAAAAAAATATCAAAAAACCAGGAACCCAAATCCCAGTTTTTAATCTATAACTATCTCTTTTTTTCTTTCTGCAGGAAACTTGCTTTGAAATATCATCCTGATAAAAACCCTGATAATCCAGAGGCAGCAGAAAAATTCAAAGAGATCAATAATGCACACGCAATATTGACCGATGCCACAAAGCGAAACATCTATGATAAGTATGGTTCTCTGGGTCTGTATGTAGCAGAACAGTTCGGTGAAGAAAATGTGAACACATACTTCGTGCTATCCAGCTGGTGGGCAAAGGTAAATAAAAGTGCAAAGAGAAGTTATTCTGGATTGGCATTTAAAACTCTTAAAGAGCTCCATTTGAAAATTGTGTTTGTTTTTACTTCTGGAAATTGCTGATTTCTGACACCTGGTGAGTAACGTTCTCTTGCTGTGTTAGTCTGTATTTCAGAAGTGTTTTTCTATTGCCTTTCAGTGATACAGGCCTAATAAGCAAGACTTATTGCCAAGAGAAGTGTAGTTCCTTCTAGTGGATTTAAGCGATGAGGATTTGGGGGCTTTTCTGTTTGGTTAATACCTGCTAAATGATTTTGCAAAACGAGTCCTGATTGTGAACTTGAGCTCACACAGGAGATCCTGTTTAGAAGTTTTCTTAGAAATTACTCAGGGGCTTCCCTGAACGAATGTCACTTCAGCTCTTCTCTGATTTGAGAGACTCCTGGTTATTTGTTCAGTTGCCTGTCCTTGTTTCTTGTGCAGCAGGAGGTGTATCACCAGTAAACCAGAATTATACTGCAAGCTTAGTTTTCCTCACAAATGCATGCAAAAAGGTTGCTTGAAAGTAGTGCACGCATGCAGTAGGTGTAACAATTGTCATATATGTGCCTTCTCGGGGTCTTCTGCCAGTACCAAGGAATTACTGTATTTTACTGGACTTGAATTATCTTTAAGTGTAATATCCTTCTATCTTTTTAAGTAACACATTTTAAGATGACCACATTTACTCAAAAGTGCAAAAAACCTATATGTTGCACATTACATATTTCTCATACTGAAATTGTCTAGGCTTTTGCATTTCAGAGTTCATGGTGAGCTTTGCAGCCATGCTGACAGCCTTGGGTGGGTCAAAGTCCGTGCTGTAGGTACATTGCGACCTGTGTGTCAGTTACAGTCCATCCTAAACTATTGTACCTCTAGGTTTTAATATAGATACACTTCTTAGACCTGTATCTTCTTCTAGGTGTAGCAGAATAGTGCACTTAAATGTAAATGGTAGGAATTCAAGTAAACCAGGTTGGCAGTACTCACCCCAGTGTAAAATGCTGAGAGCGGTGGCCAGTTTTGCACATATTTTTAAATATATCGTGGTGATGAAGTATAAAACTGTAGCTAGTAAGTTCTGCCTCTACATTGCTATATTTTTGGTTTCCATATCTGAGTCTCACAAACTCAGTGGTCACAGCGTGGTAGGCACAGGTTATAAATATTTCTCTGTCTTCTGCCCTCTGCAGGCCTTGTTTGTGTTCTGTGGGCTCATCACAGGCTGCTATTGCTGTTGCTGTCTGTGCTGCTGCTGTAATTGTTGCTGTGGGAAGTGTAAACCCAAACCTCCTGAAGGTGAAGAGCAGGAATACTACGTCTCTCCAGAGGACTTGGAGGCACAGTTGCAGTCAGATGAAAGGGGTAGGTAACGCTGTGAGATTTCTAGAATGACCGTCAGTCTCTGACCAGGTGCTCTGTGTGCTGGTTAAGGAACAGCATGTGCTTTGTAGAGATCAGCACAGGTCTCGGATTGTAGGTGACGGTGATGGAATGCTTGTGGCACAAGAGTTACGTGGGTAACACTAACACCAGAGCTATAGTTGTTGAAAACTCCAGGAGGGTCTTCACTGAACCCTAAGTCAGCTTCAGAGCCAGCAGGTCACCATCATTTGGCTTCCTTCCCACTTGTTGGAGTAACGTTACCAGCCAGACACCTGTGACCCCAATGGATGCGGGGTGTCAAGGTAGTTATGTTAGCCCCGTCAGGCGTAAAGGAAATGGGACTGCTCCCCTAATAGCTATATCTAATACTCTTTGTGAAGATATGATGCTATTTCTGTAGAATTAAACTAATTCAAAAATTGTAGAGCCTTGTGTGTGCTCTGATCATGTTTTTAAAGGGCATTGCTGAATGGTGGGCAAGGATCAGCTGCTCTTACATGGAGAAGGAAATACGATAAATGTTCCACACGTAGACTTGAGTCGAATGGTATTGTGTGCAGACTGAAAAACAGTAAATTAACATCATGCTCTTAGAGGAGTATAAAACTGCGTTATCAGAGTGTTGCAGGGAGATGTAACTTATGCTTACCAAAACATACGATGCTGGTTTGTTTTTTTTCCCCCTGGTGTGCTAAGCCTTTTGTCTCACTTTTCAGAGGCCTCAGACGCACCTATTGTGATACAGCCAGCATCAGCCACGGAGACGACCCAGCTCACAGCTGACTCTCACCCCAGCTACCACACTGATGGATTTAATTAAGTTAAGGAATCACTGTAATTAGAATGGATAAAAAAAAATTACATGGCCAACTCAACACTAGAATCATGAACATTAGAAGTAGGGAATGGGGAGGGGGAATAATTCTGCCACAGTAAGACGGCAGCTTTCCAACCTGCCGAAAATATTTTGTAATCCCTTCAGCCTTTTGTCACCTTTCAGTGTCGTATCTTGACGATACGTGAAGTGCTGTAGCATGCAGTATTTAAAGCAGTTTAGCTACGGTCTTATTTGTTTCCTTTCTTTTTTTTGTTCCCTTTTTTTTTTATAGCATGTATGGAGTTATGTTAAATGTCTGTGGTGTAATGTATTGAGTTGTCACAATATAAGTGTGATGGAGACATTCTGCATTCTAAGCAGTGCTACTGGCCTAAAAATGAGATTTAAAAAGAAAAAATTTCACAGAAGCCACCATTCTTCTATACAGCTGAGCTGTTGAAGACCTTTAAAAGTTCATGATTTTCATTTGAGTGCAACAAACCAGTTCTTTTATTCCTTCTTCTATTCCTATGTTATCTAAGCAAGTTTACAAAGCCAAGAACCAAAAAATGCCAGTCCTGCAGAGCTGGAGTTCTCTTTAATGCTGGTGTTCAGCTTAAATAAATCTACCTTGAAAAATAAGAAGGGAGAGTTTCCAATCTTTGAACAGCAATTTATGTGTAAGGCGATCTTCAGTGACAACATAACCGCAAACTGTAGTTTGTCACAAAACCAACGGTGAATGGGTTTGTTCGGTGGTGGCAGTGGGATTTTAACTTCAAGCATGATTCTGTTTTGGTTTGAGTTCAGTCATTTTCCTGAATTGCTAAAGACCAAATAGTGCAGCTTTTTTTTTTGAATGCATGAGAATCTTAAAGTGAAACTGGTTAATTGGTTTTTCACTGAGCAAGTGAGTAAAACGCAGACAGCAGGCAACAGCGTAAATGTTTAGAAAAAACTGGGTTTTAAACACTTGTTCTAATAATTTGAGATAGTGATAGACAAATGGGGTATTGTGTGTCCTTTTTTTTTAAAGCTTTTATAATACGCTGTCTCTAATTTTCTCATGAACGTCTTTGTGGAGTACTTATGGCTTTTTAAGAACACACCTTTGTGTTTATATTGTGTAATTTGCACATTGTCTTGCATTTAGACTTGTTTACACCAATGTGTTTCTTTTCCTCAGAACAACTATGAGGAAACCATTGAAAGGTTTCCTGTACTATTTTGAAACCAAATCACATTCAATACTGCTCTAGAAATACAGTTTATTGCGATTTAACTGTTAACAAAGCATTTTAGGCAGCTGCTGAATTGCTGGTATATTTTGTTGTTAATAATCTTGCTTTAGATGACATGGAATCAGGATCTAGAACAGCTACCAGAGAACCTACACTTGGCACTTTTAGCAGTTAATTACAGCCTCTTTAATTTTGATCTTTGTGGTTTTATATCACAATGCCTCTACCGTCCTTTGTATCCCCCATCTCCCCTTTTCATTTTTCACCTATTTCTGTCGAGAGGCTATTTACAGCCTTCCACCTGGTGTTTGCTTTGAAGGTCTTTCATGCTGCTCTGTTACGAGATCCAGGTGTTACTTTTGAATGGGGTAAAGCACTGTCGGTCTGCAAGAAAACCATCAGAAAATGAAGGTGACTCTCCTGCCAGAGGATTGTTCTGAATATATTTTCACACTATGTTTGCATGAGCTGAAAATGATGGAGCGCATAAAATCTGACGTGAATCTGTGTTAAACATGCTGGGTAGAAGAAAACGTTCTTAACACGGTCTCAATGCTAAGTGAGGGATGTTTGCAAAATCAGGCTTCCCTGTAGCTGTTGGTACAAGCACATGTTTGTTGCCTGCATGTGAGCTTGTTGCAAATAAGCATGCTTGTGTTACCACATCAGGTCCCAAAAATTCAGAAAGAAATGTTACTCTTAAATAACTGGCTAGACCTCAGTAGCACGCTTGTTGAGTCATTTCTTCCACGTTGATCATTCTTTTAGACATGAAACTTGGTGGTACTGGAAGATACTTTTGTCTGGAAAACTCTCTTGGGTGGTTTTGAGGACAGTCGCGTCTGATTTGGTTTGAGGTCCTTATTTAACTAAAGTCTTTGTGTGACCCCTTGGAATGAAAAGCAATCTTTAGGCTTAAAAAAATAACATCACATTGGCTGTCCTTACAGACTTTTCCTGAAGCCTGTTCTTGATGTCAAATTGCACGCTGGAATATACTTGAATATCTGCAGGCTTTGTCCCCTAAAACCTCGCTGGTTGCAACTGCCCTTATCTGTGCAAATATATTCTTGGTTAAAAAAAATAAATAGTGCTAGACATTTGGTAAATGAGCATAGTTGATCAGAGTGACGCAGTAGAACGAGGAAAAGGCTGTTTCCCATGCACTGTAGTTTGTTATACTCTGTGGCCCCTTGTTCATCTAGACGGGCAACACAAAGCCAGTTGTTTCGGTTGTTGCTGCAGCTGTGACCCAGTGACGCTGGGGGCTGGATGTCGGTGTTAATTTGGAGTAATACTCTTGTTTCTTAACACCTCTGGGCTACTTCCACTGAACTAGAAAGTCTGGGAGGAGGTTGTGGCTCTGGGGAGGTGTGTAACGCACCTGGAGTTGCTCCGCAGGCTCCCGATGGCAGAACCGAAATGCGGGCAGCAAATGAGGATTAGAGGCGATACCATTATCAGTGTTTCCCACTGCTTGGGAGAAGATGACATTGAGGATAAATTTGCTGTTTTAGCAAGGCATGGGTTTGAGAGAGACTGCCTTCCTTTCAGCTGTGTCTGTGGGTGGTGTGTGAATAGTAAATTAGTCTGTATGCTGTTATATGCCAGAATGATGTTGGATGCTCCAAGGGAGACTACTCTGAGATCACAGTTACAGGGAATGACGGGAAAACACGTTTTTAGATGCATATTCATGGTTTTGGAAACTGTTTTAAGTTTGTCTATGTTACTCTGTAGTCTCTGGCTTCAAGATTGTTGAGTATTAATGCAGTTGGTGAAGTATATAAGAAAGCAGCTTAAACATTGTTTTTTTAAAACAACTTGTGTAATTGGAAGGTAAGTAGGTTAATGCCCACTGTTTTTCTGCTCTTGTAGGTAAGGTACAGGAGTATCCTGGGCTCTAACACCAGTTGCACTTCGAAAGGCCATGTTGAATCCTAGTGAATGCAAAGTTGTATTGGAAATAATGGTTAAAAATCTGGTGCAGAAGATTGCTCAGCAGTTCTGAGCTTGGGCGGATGGAGCTGCAGTGTCCCCACCAGAGCCGCAGTAGCGTAGTGTTGCAGGCACTGCAGCCCCTTACCTGGCTTACATGCAGAATGTTTCCTTCCAGAATTAAACCTGAGCACTCTTGATCTCTGTTCAGCGTGTTGCCGGAATCAAAACTTGAGCTTTGGGTTTTCATTTTGTGTTTTTTGTTTGCTTGTTTTGATGGGATATTTCGGCTGGGTTTTGGTTTTTTTGTTTTGTTTCTTAAGAGCTGTATAATTTTTTACAAGTTGTCCAGGACCTCCATTTCAGTAGTTCAGCCACCTCCATCTAGCTCATCGAACCTCTTCAGCACCAATTTTCTTAGCACTTGTAGCTCCTCCTGATGAGGAGAAGTATCGGGGAGAATCTGATCTGGAGAGCTTCCACTGGCTGGTGTTAAGGACCACTGACTTTATTCCCAAGCTGTGTTGCGTGGAGAACCATTTGTAGCTTAGGGTGAGCAGGGAAAGCTACTGCCTCGCTCAGAGCGTGCTGAGGTACCATCCCTCCTGGCCGCGGCCGAGCTGCTGGAGGAGGAGGTGGTGCTGGACCTGTGGTGCCCCATCCTCCCTGGGGATGGAATCCCCAACGCACTGTAGTACAAGGAATTGTACGCTCCACTTGAAGTGACCGAAGGGGCACCGCACCTGTTAAATGCCAGTTTCATTTTGTTAGTGAAGTTTGTAGGAAATTCTTAAATATTTATCTGTATATAAATTTGTTTATGTAAACCTCAGTGGTGTCTGATAGGGTTAGATTTCTGCTGGTTCCATGCAGTGATGTTTTAGAGCCATGTTACCTTTTTAGTATTATTTTTAGATTTGTAATATTTTTAAACTGCTTTAGATATTAGTGCTCATAGTGTACTTAAAACATGATGCTCTTCGAGGTTTGGGTGAGCACAGCCTGCAGCCTGAGCAGGAACACCTGCTGAGGAGGAAGGCTTGAGCACGGAACTGAGAAATACCGAGTCCTGCAGCAGTGCTGTAGTCGGGGGAATAGAGTTTTCAAAACCCTTCATGTCAGCCTATGAACACTACAGGTGTAACCAGGGCAGGAGCCTGACTGAAAATATATTTCTGTCCCATCTGTGAAGCGGTTGTGTTGTGTGGTGTAGGGGGGCACCAGTGTGCTTTTGGGGGAGGTTCTATCAGAGCATTTGTACTGTATGCGCTCCTTGAGAGAGGTACCTGCTTTTCTCAGCTAGTTTGTGTCCTTCGGTGTTCTTGACATTTCCAGATAATTTAGGAAACGTGTTTGTGCTGCAGGCTTTCCTACCTGATGTGACTGGATATCGGCGTCATGTTGAACAGGAGACTCTTGCAAGGTGGTCAGGGAGGCTTTTGGAGCCCCCACCTCATGTTCATAATTCTGGATGCTGTTTAAATATGCATTAATCTTAGAGCACTGAAAAGTAACTCCCCCCCAGTACAAGTGTTTATATTGTAAGGTCGGTATAAACTTAACATGCTTAATTATTTGATGCCGCTTCTCTGTATTATAGTGGAAATCATCTAGTTTGTAGCGTATCATTACACCAACAACTGCTTAAAATATCTTGAAAGAAATGTAACTGATAGCTAAAAAGGTGGCAGGAAATTTGTCAGTGTTGAAGTCCTGAAAGAACTGTGTGGTCTGCTCCACGTCCTGCGCTGGGAGGCTTATGTACTATCTGGGACTCGGCGAGACTGAAATTCCCATTTCCTTCCAAGAAGATGCTTTCTTTACAAGAAGAAACCGCGTGAAGGAAGCCGTCTGTCTGATGTTTGCACAAGCCAAATGCCATAAATCTGGAAGACAAACCTTCGTTTGGAAATCAAATGCCAACATTACGTGCACAGTTATTTTTTTCTTGTTAAAAGGCTAGATGCTGGGAATTTCTGATGGTTATATATATATGTATGTATATGTATAGAGGAAGCTCTTATATAAAGTGGCCATTCATTCTCGAGTGCTGTTGTCTCTCTGCTCCCTTTCCCCCACAGCCAGCCACGTGGGTGTGCTCTTGCTGCCTGTGCATGGTTACTCGTCATACCCTTCCAAAAATGTAACGATCTACTTGAATTCTGCGAGCTGTCCCCTGTCCCCGGCCCCTCCGGCCTGAGCTGGGCTTTGCCTGCTCCAGCTTTCCTTCGGAGGACAGAAGGGAAACCCAGTGGTAGCGAGGAGGGCAAGGGCCCAGCTCTGGAATGACTTGAACTTACATGGGCTGGTACGTGGGGTGTTCTACGTGTGGTCGATGCACTCATCGCTAGAGGTGTAATAGAACACGCTGATTTGGTTTTTTTCCTTATACTAGTTTTCACCACATTGTACCTCCCCACAGCGGGGCTCGGTGAGCTCACAGAGCAAGGTCCAAGCCCTCGCTGGAGGCTTTGGGTTGCAACATCACGTGTGTGTCTGTATGTATATATGCACATATGTATATATTTATACAACAGGTGTGCACCTAGTACTTGCTGCTGTTTTTCCTTTGGTGGTAAAAACATGAAATTTGGCTCCAAGTACTGCTATGAACTCAGCCAGACAAGTGGACGGTGTGAGTTTTGTGTGTCCAGAATTGTGCTTTCTCCTTTCAGCTGCAGGAAAAAAAAACAAAAACCCAAACAAGATCTTTCAGGCTAAATGACTGGTGAAGGAAACGGTGGAAGAATCCTGTTGTATAAATAAATGGGCAGTACATGCGGGAGAGCTGTGCTGTTCGAAAAGGAAAAGCGATCTTCTGCTCCCAAGGCCTTCCCTCCTTGCTCGAGTGAGTTTACACTTGAACAGCGTGGCGTGTTTGCAGTCGGTCCTGGTACTCCGCGTGCAGTGCTTGCCGGTTGGATTCGTAAGGGCTTGGAGTTACTGCGAGTCGTAAAACTGAAGTTAGGCAGTGATCTGTGTAAAGGCACGGTGATTGTGGCCAGCGTACGTGTGTACCGCCAGATCACTGCTAGTCGTGCTGGGTAGAGCCCGCAGCCGGCCCGCCTCGGGCCGTTGGCTCCAGGGGCTGTCGCCCGACATGCGAAATGCAGAAACGGGGGAATGTTGGGGGGATTCCTTTCTCACTTACACGTTTGAAGTTCTGTTTGTGTCCGTCGCAGTAGATGAACTGCGAGGTTTGCCAAGTTCCAAACACTGGCTGTTCCCGCGTCGGGATGCGTGCCGCCTGAGCCGGTCGCCGTCAGCCCTTCCTTCCACTCCACCCCACCTTCGCCCGCTTTTCGGGGGCTGGGTGTCATGGTTTGGTTTGTGTTACCACAGACACCCAAGGTGGTTTGTGTTCGTTCTGCATGTGAGCAAGGCCCCGAACTAAGTAATTCATCGTTGGGTTTGGTTGTGTTGGCCTCTTTATGAAGCCTGAGGGAGCGGAGGATGCCGGGAGAGAACGCGTTTTGCACTGTACTTCAACTCGGGCGGGGCAGGGTGGGGGGGAGCCCATCTTTAAAAAAAGGAAAAATTATTAAAAAACCACCCCCACAAACCACAATCGAAATATAAATGTATCTGAAAAGCAATTCTAATATAGACATATATATTTTGTTATGTTACTAAAGGACCATACTTTGAATTGTATGTAAGTAGATGTGGCTGTCTGAACTTTGTGGATTGTAACACTCGATACTACTGAGCTCCTGTACATACACGCAGTTACGGCAGAAGGATTTATTTTACGTTTTAGCATGGTAATTTGTGTATTGTATGTCTGAATAGAAACTAAAATAAAGATTGCTAAGTTATCTGAAACCACTGTTGTAAAATAAATGTTTTCAACGCAGAAATGCGCATTGGCTTTTTCTTTCCTTACCGCGGGTCTGCGCGGCCCGAGGGACCTGGTGCTGTGGGGCTGTGTGTGGAGTTGGGTGGGAGCTCAGAGAGGTCTCCAGCCTCCGCTGTCCCCTGGATGGGCACGTTGTGGTGCCCGACCACTCCTCAGCTCTGTGCCTGCAGGTGGGGGCCGGGTGCCTGCGGCAGGGAATGCAACTGCCCCCTTCTGCCTCCTCTTGCACCTGCCAGGGAGTCCCTGGCATTTTTTGAGCATATTAAAGGCCAAAGACCTTTAAACGATGCCAGACCATGGCAGCTATTGGCTGTGTAAATACAAGTTATAGTTGCCAGGTGGTACAAGAAATGATTGTGGGGCATGGGGGAAGGGGTGTGGGGCACTGACAGCTGCTCCAGCCTCGGTGCAGGTCTGTCTGCTTGCAGTAAAAAAAAACCATTTCCAAAGAAGCCGATGTTGGAGACTGGTTTTGCTCCTGGTCTTGGTGGTGGAGAGACAGAAACAAAGATGAGCAAAAAGTGTGCCGAAGGCTACTATGAGGCTTGTTTCCAAGCCAGGGTGGGGACTGAGGCAGCGTAAATCTGAGCGCTGCACCTGCGTCTGGGGGGGATGAAAGGCTGCCCTTACTGCAAGGTGGCACCAGCGGCTTTTACTACTCACGCAGCTTCCCCAGGATCATTCATTTTGAAGAGGTTAATTCCGCATTTGATGGAAATGCGCTGGAAGGAGGTAAGCACAAAACCGTGATGTTCCAGCTGGTGTATGCTCCCTGGCAGGACTCGCCCTGGCGTCACGGGTATGGCCTCAGCGTACCTGGGGGGCTGTGGCCCGTCCCGCCCCAACCCCTCGCCTTGCAGGATGGTTCCCTGGGGGCCGCTGTCTCCAACTGCCCTCCCCTCGTGCCAAAGCTCAGTTGTGTCCTGGAGCCATCTCAGCGGAGCACGTTGGTGGCTGAGGAGGGGCTCCCATCACACGGTGCTCTGCTGTGGAGTAGCCGTGGCTGGGGATGCCTGGCTGGAGCGCAGGCAGGGTGCAGCAAGCAAAATGCTCCCGCTGGCAGCCTGAGGTTGGACACATCCAGGCCCAGCAGGGACCCCTTTGGCTGCTTTTTGCTGGGGAAAGGTGTCCCATCATCAGGCACCTTCTGGCCGTTCTGCCCCCAGGGTGCTGCGGGATGGAGCGTGGTGGGTCTGGCCATTCACATCAAGTGACGTTTTCTATTTGAGGCTTCTGGTTATCTTTTTATTGGCTGTTTCCCCCTCATAACAAATTAAACCCCTTTATGCGTTACTTTGGCATTTGTGTCATGGGCTACTTGTGTGTATGAATTTCATCTTCACCCCAGCTCTCGATGAAACCTGGTACCTGCATAGGGCCACTGATCATGGGCAGGCTCCTGGCTCCCACCCCGCAGCCAGGCTGTTTGTGGCATGGCTGAGGGCTGCTGCTGCCTGCCTACCTTCAATTTCATAGAATCATAGAATGATTTGGGTTGGAAGGGACCTTTGGAGGCCATCTAGTCCAACCCCCTTGCAGTGAGCAGGGACGTCTTCAACTAGATCAGGCTGCTCAGAGCCCCGTCCAACCTGGCCTTGAATGTTTCCAGGGATGGGACATTGACCACCTCTTGGGGCAACCCGGGCCAGTGTTTCATCACCCTCATTGTAAAAAATGTCTTCCTTAAATCCAGTCTAAATCTACCCTCCTTTAGTTTAAAACCATCACCCCTTGTCCTGTCACAACAGGCCTTGCTAAAGAGGTTGCCCCGTCTTTCCTACAGGCCCCCTTGAAGTACTGGAAGGCTGCAATAAGGTCTCCCCGGAGCCTTGTCTTCCCCAGGCTGAACAACCCCAACACTCTCAGCCTTGATTTCCCATCACTTTGAAATGCTAAATACAAGCAGTGGCCCGTGTGCTGCAGGCTGAAGGATGCCCTGCCTGTGTGCCAACAGCTGAGGGATGCCCTGCCTCTGCCCGCCAGCAGCGTGTCCTTGGCACCCCATATGCTGGCCTGGAGGGGCCAAGGAAGCGCATGATGCAGAGGGTCACTGATGAGCAGGAGGAGATCCAGAGCCTCAGGTCCCTCTCCAGGCTCGGAGCTGGAGGACATGGCACAGCAGAGGCAGGGGCTGCAGGGATGTGGAGCTGGGGCTGGAGCGATCCCTAGCTGAAAGCCAATGTTTGGCTCATCAACCATGAGCTGTTGCAGCCTCCCTTGGAAAAGGCACTGCCGGGCAGAGGAAAAAGGCTGCGTTGGCAGAGAAGATCCTAGGAAAAGCCAGGAAGGGTGTGCAGGGTCAGGCTAGGTTGGGTTCACAAAACCAGGTCAAAGCTATTTAATTTGGGCACATTTCCTCATCAGCGTGCCTCTGCCACAGCACCCACTCCCCTGTGCTCTTGTGTCGTCATGGTCTGATCTCTTACCTTGATTTCTGTCCTCACAAGTTGCTGCTCCCTCACCATCCCCTCTCTGATGTCCCCAGGGTGCCAGAGGGCCTGTCTCTCCCTGTGCCCACCCCCTGTCTGTCACCCAGTGCTGAGCTGGCCCTGGGGAGGGGACGCCAAAGACCCCATGATTTGCAGAGGGCTCTGTGCACGGCCCCGGGACACTTTTCTTCCTTGCCCCCAGGGATGCAGCAGAGCAAACTCTCCTGCCAGGATGGTCTGTGCCTGGGAGCCTTCCCCAAACCCTGTTCAGCTCCATCTTGCCCCAGTGCAGCAGCTCAGCCCCATGCTGGCAGCACAGGCAGGGGCTGGCAGGCAGCAGTTCCCACACAGCCTGCGGTGGACACAGCCTCTCCGAGTGCGGGTATGTGTCTGTGGGAGGGGGTTTGAGTTAATGGGGGTCCATGGCCCAGTGCAGGAGGCAGTGTGAGGAGGGAGGGGCCAGGACCCCTGGGGGCCTGGGATGCTCTTGCTGCTGATGCACGGTCAGGAACTCTCTTAGAGGCATGCTTGTCTTCCTCTCAAAGCCACCAAGCTGAGGTTTCATTAAACCTTACCCCGAACTGCCAGCTGTGACACTAAAAGGCACAGACTTGCTGCGAGGCTGGGAAGCGGCAGCTTTTGGAGCCACTCGCAGCAATACTGGAGGAGGGAAAGCCCTGGCTGGGTTTCAGGGTGCAGCTCCCAACCTGGGGCTCAGAGCAAACCTCATTTGTCAAAGCCGTGTCTGCCCTGGGAGAGCTCTGAGGCCAGAGGACATGGGGCTGCTCCAGCTGGAGTTTGCCGGCACCCACAGACAGAGCCAGACCCCTCACGGGGCAGGAAGAACCACCAGTGCCTGCCAAGCCGCTGTCCCCAGAGCAGCAGCCCAGAGAGTAACATCCCCTACAGCCCCCCGTGGATGGACCTGCACACCCAGCTGTCCCCCACTTGTGTCCTGAGCACTTGTCCTGCCCTAGGCTGCTGCTGGCACCCGGCTCCCTGCAAGCAGCAGAAATCATCCTCCTCCTCCTCCTCCCACCACATCTGGGGGCCTTGGCTCAGCCAGCCCCATACCCCCTGCCCCAGCAAGGCCCCAGCTTTCCTATAGGATTAAAAGTGCTTCTGAGCCACCCCAGATACCTCAGGCTGTGTATAATTGCCTCTGGTTTAACAATCTGTTTCTCCCTTTCCTTGCAGTAATTACTGCTTTTATGTATTCCTTACATTTTTTCATAATGGGAAAAAAACATACTTTTATAGAGAAAAAACCCAGCCCACAAAGAGATCACAGGGCATTAGCAGCACAAGGAGAAGCTTTGTCCCATGGAGCCACCATCTTCAGAGAATATCAAACTTTGTTTGCAAGACCCAGGACAGCTCTCCAGGATAATTTAGCTTGCCAGCACTGGAGCTGCTGCTAGCGCAGCCCTGGGAGGAGGATGAGGGACCCCTGGGACCTTGTGGGATGCTGGTGCCTGGCTGCATGGGTGATGGCGATGGACTGGCAGGTGCTGCAGATCTCACAGGCCATGGTGGGACATGATCGCCCCTGCCACACCCCAACCAACTCAAGACCCTCTTGCAGGGCTGACCGCAAAGGCCCCTCTGCAGCATGTGCTGCCCCATCCTGATGAGGAGGCTGTTTGTGCAACCTCACCTCTTATTGTGCAGCTGATGGTGGTTTTTCACATGCATGTACACATGTGTGTCCACATGCACACGTGTTCCATGCTCCTGTGGCTACTGAGTGGTGCAGCTTGTGCCTCTCCCGCCCTTTCCTTGTTCCTCAGGTGGGAGAGGTGCTTTGCACTGGTGCCTTTCATCCAGGGAAGCATCTGGGATTGCTCTGGTGGTTTTGGGGAGACCTGTTTTGGGTCCATGGGTGGTGGTAGCTCTGGGAGGGGAAAAGGATGCTCCGTACCCATGGTTGCTGCAACATCAGTGTGTCAAAGCATTTCCAAGCCCTGTGCCTGCAAAGGGGTTGGATCCAGAGGGCTCAAAATCAGGGATGTCCCCTCTGAGGGAGGAGAGGAAAGGGTCGCCTTTGCCATCCCCGTGTAGGGCTGGAGCAGTGGGGGAAGCACAAAAGCACAGCAACGGAGCAAGTGCGAGGGTGACTTTAATGCACAACAGTGAGAGCAACACACGGGACGCAGTGACGGGGACCCCACTGGGCAAGGTGAGGGGGGGCTCCCTGGGCACAGCTCCAGCCTCCAGCTGGGCAGCAGCATCCCCCCTCTCTTCTCCGCTCTGCCATGGCCACTCGCTATGGGGTTTGTCTCCTTCATTCCCTCCCACAACCCTCCCTCATTTTCCTATACTCTGCAGCAAGAGCTTATTGCTGAGCGCCTTCTGGGCCAGTCTTTCCTCCCGGGACATTTCCAGGAACTCGCGCAGGAGGTGGAAGGTGAGATCCAGTGAGTTGGGTTTGCCGTCTCGCCTCTTGCCAGTTTGCAGCGCCCGTGGGGTGCGTGGGACTGGGGTGGGCTCTGCCTCACGGGGCTGGCACAGTCTCTGGGGCAGGGGGCTAGCAGCGGGGTCGGGGGGTCGCGGGGCTCCCGGCCAGGGCTCCCAGGTGGGTTGGGGGGCCAGGGTCAGCCTGCGGGTCGGGCCCCGGGGCCACTGCAGGGGTGAGCAGGTCTCCGAGGGCAGGAAGAGCAGGACGAGGACGGAGGCAGCCGAAATCATCCTGACCCGCATCACAGACACTCCGGGGCCAGTTGCCTGCAAGAGCAGTCCCCCACCCCGGACCCTCACATCCCCCCCGATGCGGTCAGGGGGCACCCAAGGGGCTTCACGCCATGGGGAACCCCACCCCAGGGATGACACCCCCCCGGGGATGGGACCCCCCCTCCCCTGTCCCTGGGACGGGACCCCCCGCCAGGGGCTGGAACCCCCCACCCAGGGATGGGACACCCCTGCTCCCGGGGTGAGACCCCCTCCCCTCCCGGGCCATGGGGCACCCTTGGTCGCTGCGACAGGATCCCGCCCCTTGATGTGGCACCCCCGGGATCTGGGACGCGACCCTCCGGGGGTGGGATACCCCCCAGCCCGGGCACGGGACCCTCATATCCTCGGGACTGGACACCCCTCCCCGGGGTTTGGGGCTTCCCTCCCCGGGCCGGGACCGGCCGGGGCTCCTGAGGGGGGCGGAGTGGGGTGGGGGTGCCCGCCCCGGCCGCGCTCACCGCTCGCCGCCGCTCCGGCCGGCCGCTCCGCACCGCACCGCTCCGCACCGCACCGCTCCGCACCGCCGCCCGCCACCGCGCTATATAGGGGCGGCGGCGGGGCCCACGTGACCGCGCTATAGCCGGGCGGCGCGGGGCGCACCCCCACCCCACGCGTGACGAGGCGCGGGGCCGGGGCGGGGGAGCTGTCCGGGGTGCTGAACGGCCGCGGCGAGAGGGAGGGGCGGGCGGGGGGGGCACGGGGGTACGTGGGAGTGAGAGTGTGAGAGTCTGGGGGGAACACGGTGGGGTAAGAGTCTGGGGGACCACATGGGGGGGCACGAGGCTACGTGGGGGTGCGAGTCTGGGGGTGCACATCGGGTTACGTGGGGGGGGACATGGGGCTACGTGGGGCTGAGAGTCTCAGGGAGCACACGGAGGTACGTCAGGGTGCAAATCTGGGGGTACCCGGGGGAACCTAGGGCTGAGAGAGTGTGAGTTTGGGGGGCACGTGGGGGTGCGAGTCTGAGGGAGGTCACACGGGTGTACATGGGGGTGAGAGGTTAAGAGTCTGGGGGGGACACGGAGGGTGTGTGGGGTTGAGTCTGGGGGTATTTGTGGTGGGGTGTGTGAGTGTTTTGGGGGATATATGGGGGTCCCAAAGGGGTGTGAGGGGTGCAGGGTGCAGCTGCAAGAAGCACACATGGTTTGTGGGGTGTTGCTGTGTGTGTCAGAGGGGTGGCAGTGTTTGGGAGATGGGGGGGCCGGGGGGTGTGTGTGTACACATGCATGTGCGTGAGGGACCCCGTGTGTGTGCTGGGGGCGATGGGGGGTGCAGCAGGACCAGCCAGCCGAGCCCCCCGCTCCCATGTCGCACAGGGACATGTTTCCAGGTGCTCGGCCGCGAATCCACGCTCAGCTCCCTGAACACCCCCTCGGAGCACCGTGGTCCCCACGGGGGCAGCAGAGGGGCACGCCGGGGCGCACACGCGTGTGCGGGATCTCCAGCCCCTCGTTTTGCAAGGGAAGTCTTCCCCACCAGCACCGGCGGCTCCTTCAGAAGTTGGCCATCGAAGGCAACCCCGGCACCCTCCCCGGCTCCTCCGAGCGATCCGTCTCCTTGCATCAAGCAGATGAAAACTTCACTTCAGAAGCACAAATGCGCTTCTGGAGCGCAATTTCCCCCCCCTTGGCAGTGTACAAAAGGCACGTTCCTTCCCTGGCCTGATCGCCCAGCACAGATACACACCTCGGGGTGCAAATCGGGGTCCGAGGGATTCAAGCATGCGATTCATTTGCGTTTTCCTCCCTCCCTGCTGGAGCTTCCATCATTCGGCACTTGGAGCTTAGCAATCACTTCACCTTGCAAAAGTGCTGCTGTCTCTAAAATTAAAATTCCCTCATGAGGAATAAACATTTCAAGAGAAGAGGAAAAATATAAAAAACAAAACCCCAACCCACATGAAACAGAACTTGAATGAATGGCAAGAACCCCCTGCCCTCCTCCAGGTAAGGAGCCACCTGAAAAACGAGGGCTCTGCTGCTTTCTGGAGGGTCCCCAGGAAGGGCTAAGGGCATTTGTGAGGGCAGGAAGCCGGGGGCTCCCCCACTCCCCCTCAACTGCAAAATAACTCCCAGCAGAAGCAAAGCGGCCGTTGGGCAGGCGGGAGGGGGGAGCATCCGCCTCCCACTTGCTTTGTGCGTGCTGCATTGTGTAAGTCCTTTTCTTTACTGAATCATCGAGAACTGCTGTCATTTCCAGTGCTCCACCTGAGCCTGCTTCTCCCTCTGTCCCCCGAAGCCTGACCCTGTGCCGTGGCTGTGCCGGGCGCTGAGCCTGCCCCCGCCGTGCTGGCGGGAGCCCTCGGCCGCGCTGGCAGGGTGCTGAGCTTGCCTACAGCTCCCAGGCACCTCCCAGACCTGCTGGGTGCTGGGGGCAAATGTCACCCCCCACATCCCAAGAGGAGAAGGAAGAGGCTCCACCACTAGAGCCCCAGCCCTGGGGAGCCCCAGTGCAGGGGGAACGGAGCTGCCCCCCATGCTGCCCAGCTGCTCATGGGGGTCCCCGGCATTGTTTTAAGTCTCGAAATTGAACCAGGACTTGGTGGGCACTGGTGCTCCCTGCCTGCCCGGCCGCTTGCTGACGTGGGGCAGTGTTGGTGCAACGCATGAAAGCAAATCGGGTGTTTATTTTTACGTAGGCCAAGCACAGGGAAAGGTTGCCGCAGGTGACTCAGAGCCACAGCAGCTGAGGCCGGGCACCGACAGCCGGGGAGCCCTCGCTGCAGGGGCGGCCCATGTTTTGGGGCTGCTCTGCCCGCCGGCTGGTAGTGGCCGTGCCCGAGAGTCCCAGCGGCAGAGGTTTTGGCTGCTCCCCTGCATGTGGGCCTGGGCTCTCTCCCCAAAACTCCTTTTTCCCCCATCTCCTGTGGCTGCTCTGAAGAAGGAACTTGGGAGGGCCAAGGGGTGTGGGGTGGGAGAGCTGCAGCAGAGGGGCATCACCCATGGAGCTTTGGGGGCCGCACCGGCTCGGGAGGAGCAAGCCAGCAGCTCTGGGCAGGGAGAGCTGCTCCTGCACTGACACCCTCACGGCCGGGACGCTGCAGGGAGGCACAGCTCAGTTCATCTGTTACCCCCCACGGCAAGCACTGGGGCTGGTAATGCTTTAGACCACTTTTCTTTCAGTCCATATGCTTTAGAATTAGTCATTTAATTGTAGGAAAGACAGTGAATCCGACAAGTGGGTCTTGTACTTGTGTTTTATTTAGGAAGCTCAACTTGGAAAAAAAAAAAAAATTTTTTCCGCTCCGTTCATGAATTACTGACGCGTTCAGCGCTGAAGGACCCCGCGTGCTGCCTGGGGATTCATTATCGTCACTTTTAGGGATGTCACTGTCTCTTCCTCTGGTCAGGAGTGCGAGGAGCGACGTGTTAATGATGCTTTCAGGGATGCCAAATTCACCCCTCGGCTGTGCTCATTGGCTCGCAGAGGCATGGATCTGGCGGCCTCGCAGCTGGTGGGAGTCAGAGAGGCTCCTAATTAGGCGCTTTTAGCACTTGGAGCCTTCTGTCTCGCGAACAGCAAGTCGCACGTGGCAGCCGCTGCTTCGCCGACCGTGACAGCTTTGGCGCTAAAGTGTGGCTGAGCTTCCAGCAGCTTCTCCTAAGGAACGGGTGGGACTTGGCAGCCACTTTCCTCCCTTTGTTCCTTGGGGGATGGTACCCACCCCGGTCCTTCCCCATCGTCACAAAGAGCCATACCAGGGTTCACACGTATATCGGAGGAAGGCTGCAGACAAAGATCCGGTGCCCCTCTGCTCCCCGCCGCGCACCCCCCGCGTGTGGGGTGGAAGGGGCAGCCGCGGTGCCGGTGAGGGCCGACGCTGCCTGTCCTGCTCTGGAGAAGGCGTCTCATGGGCTGACGAACCTGAGATTGACCCTTATGTTTCACCATTCTCAGGTTAGACAGTCCTTGAGATGCCCCTCGCTTGGGCAGCCGCCGAACCCCCTGGCATGTGCCCTATGCCCCAACCCCTCCCAGTCTTTAAGGAATTTGGAAGAGGAAGCAGACAAGCAGCCCCTTGGCTCTGCCCTCCCACAGTAGCATTTCAGCTCGTTTCCATCCCGGCTTGAACCCTGGTGTCCGCATGGAACAGCCCCTTCCCAAAGGTTTGCTGGTGGGAGGCTGTTTTCCCCTGGGGCTGCACTGACACAGAGGTCCAAGGCCCTTGCAGAGGGCCAAACCCCTGCCTGCACATGGCTGGTGCCGGGCTGGCAGCTTGCCCTCCACACTTTTCCCTTCATTTTCATTCCCACCATTGCACGTTGCCGGGGAGGCTCACGGCAGCACCCACAAATGTTTCTAGGCTTGGCATCCTGAAGCGGGTGCCGAAAGGGGCAGGAAGAGGACTGTGTCCCTGGGCTGGGGACATGCAGCCATGGGCCATGCCCGTGGGTTTAACAGCCAGCAGTGGGTCATAGAATCATAGAATTATAAAGGTTGGAAAAGACCTCTAGGGTCAAGTCCAACCATCAACCCAACACCAGCATCCCTACTAAACCATGCCCTGAAGTGCCACGTCTACACGTCATTTGAACACCCCCAGGGATGGTGACTCCCCCACCTCTCTGGGCAGCCTGTTCCAGTGCCTGACCACTCTTGCAGTGAAGAAATTTTTCCTAATATCCAATCTAAACCTCCCCTGATGCAGCTTGCGGCCATTTTCTCTTGTCTTATTGCTAGTGACCTGGGAGAAAAGACCAACAGCCACCTCATTACAGTCTCCTTCTACAGTTGTATAGCACGATAAGGGGTATTTTTGTCTGTGTTATCAGGTGGCACTAGGACTCTAGTTTTTATGCTGGGGTTGCCTATGGGACCTACCTGATCCTCCTACCTACCTGGCCCCATAGGCTTTGAGCCACTTGATTAAAATTCCTGCTCAAGGCAAAATGCTGCAGCACATGGGCATCTCCTTCTGACTCAAACTGGACGAGCCACAGGGCTTTGCTCCTGTAAGGACCTGGTTGTGGCCCTGCAGGTTTTGCAACTGGAAAGTGGAGGCAGGAGGGAGGCTCGTGCCATGCATACAAGACTTGTCCTGCTCCAGCCACCGAGGTGAATGGCAGGAGGCACCCAGGGCCTCTGGGAGCACAAGCTGCATCAGGCAGGGACCCAGAGAGAGTGGTCAGTGTGAACCATCTCCAGTCAAGCGCTATGCATGGGCTTAGCGAGGTTGGGAAGGCAAAGCAGGGATGGTCATGGCCACCAGACAGTGGCAGGGGCTGTGACTCCACAGCAGCTTGCCTCTGCTGGCCCCACGCTGTGCTCCTGAGCAGCCGGGGCTGCACATCATCCTGCATTTGGTGGTGGAGGAAAAGTTCACCCTTCACCTTGACGGGAGCACAGAGGAGGGTAACCACATGAGCGTGGGCCCTTTGAAATCCTGGCCCTACTTCTCTTCTGTGTGGCTTTTTTTTGGTTTTAAAGGAAAGGGGGTACACGCCTGGGTGTGCTACAGCCTTTTGGTAGGCACATGACAGGGGGCTGCAGGGAGAAGGAAGGCTGCATGCCTGCTAGAACAGGCATCAGCTGCATTTCAATACGTGTAGTAAGTTGGGGAGCACGTGGAGCAGTCCGGCTCTGCTGGTGTGTCTGGCAGTGTCGGGCAGAGCACTGGGCTTCATGAGCACAGAGAGGCTGAAATCACCCAGTGCTGGACACGGGGGCTCAGGGCTGCAGTGCCCCAGGTTGGGAACGTGCAGAACCCTGTATGGGGCTGCAGGGGACCAAAAGGGCGCAGAGCTCAGCTCCAGGCTATCGCACAGCGGGTTGCACCCCTGCAAACAAAAGTCATGCAGGCCCTGGGGCAAATACAACCCTGCAGGTCCCCCTCCTCCACTGTCAAGTACCGGGGAGCTGGCACACACCGTGTCACTGCCAAGCGCAGTTGGGTCCTGCAGGTGCCAGGCTGGGCTCAGGAGGAGTCTGGGCTTGGCACGGGCTGCAGGGTTAACTCTGACTTAACCGTTTTCGAGAGCTGCCTGTTCCTAGGAACACCACTCATGGAGAGTCTGCCTGAACCCCAGGAAAACCTCTAGCACCTCATTGTCTTCAAATTGTCTTCATGGCTAATGCATTTCCCTTGCTGCGATTCCTTGGGCCATCAGCCACAGAGGAAGGGAAGAGCAGACCTCCTTCCCCTTCGCAGCAGCTGCTCCCCTGGTTGCAGATGGCAGCACCCATGCGAGCAGCAGGAGTGGCAGAACATGCTTCTGCGGGGGCTGCCCTGGATTTTGAAATTCGGCAACACAAAAATCTTCTGCCCATCTTTGCAGGTAAGGGGGGAGTTTCCCGATTAGGTTTGCTAATGCTATGGGATGCTGAAAATTGCTTCTCTGGGGGAAAGGGATCGCTTGCTGCCACTTGTGGCAGCCTCATGGCAGAGTGATTTGCCATAACTGTGGAAAAATGAATGTTAAAAGCTCATCAATTAAAATGAGCGAACAAACTACAAAATCAAAGGGAAGGATTTTTCAAGATTGACTACGACAAGCTCCATGCAAGATGTGAGCAGGCCTAGAAAAGCTGTCAGAAAAAGGCACAGAGAAACATGTCATCTATTTTCAGCCCCTTTCTGGATTTTTTGTTCTGTTTGGGTCCTAACACATTCCCACATATATGGGGTGGGCTGAGCCAGATGAATCTCTAGGTACCCCGTACACAGCCAAGACAATCTTCTTCAATGGAGCGACTCTCGGATTTTCCCGGGAGCAAAGCAAAGAAAAATCTTTCAGGCAGGAACTAAGGGGATTGTGGAGGCCACAGCACAGCTTTAGCTTTTGAATACCTCTATTGGAAATCTGTGATCAGCTTTTGGGCTTTTTTAAGCTTTGCATTATGATCTTGCAAAGACCAGAAAAAGAGAAAAAGGGAAATAGATTTAGTTTCTCAGAGCAAGGTTAAGTTTTAGTTAGTTTGGGAAAGAATGATGAAGAGGCAGACTCCTCCCGACCTCCCCCGTTGCAAGGAGATGAGCAGAAATGCAATGAGGACTTCCAAGAATAATTAGGAACCACTTCTGGAGAAGGGAGAAACAGAAGGTGCAGGGCCATGCCTGCCTTACCTGCGAACCTTCAGCGTCCCCAGGGAGGTGAGGTAGATGCCGGCTGCCCTGCGCCGGCTGCCCGGCCCCAGCCCCTCTCGCCTGCTCTCCTCCACCCTGCCACCCCCACGCCGGCTTTTATGGCCTTTCTTGTCACTCGGCTGAGTTGAGCCGGGCTACAGCGAATTGCCACACTTTCTGCTGGCTTCCTGTTTGTTCATCGCAAGCGTCTGTGGTAAAATTTCCATTACACGCTGGACAGACAGGGCGGCAAAGAGAAGTGAAGCAAAAAAAAAAAAAAAAAGCCACCACCCCTCTATGTTTTAGTGGTTCTCTTGAATCATTTGAAAATGAGAAAGTGCCTGGCTGCTGTTAGACAGAGGGCGGTGAGGAGGGATGCCCTGGCTGTGGGAGCTGCAGAGCATCCTCCAGTACTGGGCCCAGCCCAGGCACAAAGCTACTCTGGGTTCCCCCTTCTCTGTCCCTGAGGGGTTGGAGAGGTCCTGTTCCTCAGTTCAACATGCAGAAGACTCTCATTTCTACACCACTCACCCAAAAAACATGTTTCCTCAGTGCTGCCTCTCTGAATGGAGCCAGAGCACAAGGCAAAGCTCTGTCCTGCCCTGACCGAGGGCTGCATCCCCCTCCGTGCTAAAGCCACTCCAGCTCAGCCAGCAGATCCTCCATGGAGGCCAAACCTGGAGTGGAGAGCAGCTCCCATGTCTTGCAGCTCTAAGAGTGGAGATCTGGAGGGGAGAGATTAATTTTGAGCTTTCATTAATCCTTGGCACACCCGACGAGCTGTTTTGGCTGTAGAACAAAGGAAAAGGTGGAAAACCAGCTGCCATGACAATACAGGTGCTGCCAAAGGATCCAGGCACATCTGAAGCAGCACCCCTTGGTCTGGAGGGGCACAGCACATTCCTGTGGGGCTGGAGCAGTGTGTGTACATGGAAGGACACACCGCTGTGGGGCAAGCTGTGCTCCTCACTGCCTCTGCAACGGGCAATCTCCATCGGCCGTTGCGGTCTCCAATAGCTCCTGGTCTGCTCCAGCCTGTGTTTCTCCCTTGGCCCCACCAGTGCCCTGGGCTGTCCCTGTCTCATCCTGACTCTGTGCCCTGCTTTAGGCGGTGTAAAACACCCCATGTGCTGCTTTCCAAGCTGAAATGGGGCTGCACAGGTGAGCGGTGGTAATGGTGGAGGGAGGCATCCTGGTGGCTCAAGGACCTGTGTTTGGTTTGCTGCCTCGGATGGGACATTGCTTCCTCAGCGCCCCTTCCCAGGAGGTCCTGCACGACAGTGTAGGGGTTGTGGAGCTGCAGCCCAGCTCTTCCCGAGCTCTGTGTGTGAATGCTGTGCTACCTCTGGGAAAGCTGCAGCACTGGGAGTTGCTGTGGCCCTGGCATATGTATCTGCATGGGATCCCTGTGGTGGGAACCATCTGCAAAACCTCCTCAGCTGCAGCAGGCAGCGTGTGTGTCTCTCCACACCAGCAAAGGCAGCGATGAGTGCAGGAAATGCCTCAGTACCAGCACCAGTGGTTGGTGCTGGACATTTGAACAGTATATTTAGCCAACTGAGCCACATCCTTCAAAGACAACTCAGACTGGATACGCTGGTGTCGGCGCAGCTCCCGGGTGCAGCAGGCTCAGCGTGCTTCATAGTGAGTGGAGCGCTCCATCTCGGCCCTGCCTGGGCTCACCTGCAGTCCCCATGGGACGGACGCCCGCAGGGAGGCTGTGAGCCCTGCACGCTCTGCCCTTGCAGTCTCTCCTTTCAGGGCTTTTGTTTTTCTCCCTGTTTGTGTCCAACCCAGGCTGCTCAGGGACTAAGCAGTACCTGTAACGAACTTGTTAGCATAGCTCAGCAAGCTGCTTGGAAAGGCTGCGCTGCTCAAACCCTCCTTTTCTCTTATCGCATGAGAAAGGAAGGGAGGGGGGCACTTGCATGTTCTTTGTTTTTTCTTTCAGTTTATTAAAAGCAGAGAAGGAATACTTGGGTCCCAAGGTTTCTTCCTCTGCTCCGTGTGTGTTTCAACGCCCGTGTTTTTCCCAGAGCACAGGTGTCTTCCTTAGAGGTGCCCAAACTCGGCAGCAGTGGGACGCACGGCAGATCCTGGCATGGCAGAGCCCCGTACCTTTGGCTGGAGCCAGCCTGCTACTAGCTGGCAAGGAAGCCCACACGTGCAGCCTGCACCCACGGGTGCTCCACGCTAAACCTACCCTTTCCCAGCACAGCTTGTGGTACTAGAGAGAAAAAACAGGTGGTCAGTTAGACAATGTGACTCTCTCAATAGCTATCTGTCTTCCCAGCTATGGTGTGCAAGCGTGTTGCTGCTTTTGTACCTAAGACCCTGCAAGTTATCATTAACACCACAGTATCATTTCCCATTAATTAATATTTTAAAAATTGTGGCAGTGAGGAAGATAGATGAAATAGCACAATTTTGCAAATGTATTTGCTGGGCACTGGGAAATGAAGCAGCATCTGAAAAACTCCTGAAACTCTTGCTGCTGCTTTTCAAGATTGTTGTACTGAGTTTCAAGGTGTATTGTGATTGTACTGGCTAACCAACCGTATAAAACACTGGGGATAAGGCTTAGAAAAGAAAGCCAGATGAGTTTGGACTGGCTGCTAAAAGCTACCAAATGTGTGCGTGCAAAACTCTGTGGCTGCCGTTAACCAAACTCCTGCACCCCCAGTTCACCGCAACCAGACCCCCCCCAGACCTGTGACACGTGGAGCAGCCCCACGCTGGTGGTCGGTACGGCTCCACCGTGGTGGCTTGGCCACGGCAGAAATTCGGCACTGAGCATTTTGGTCACCAGATATTGCTCTCCACATGCACAGGGCCAGTGAGAACAGCAGGGCAATTGCACAGCCCGGCTCTAAACATGGCTGAGACATCTGTATCCATGGGCTTGCGAAGGACTACCAAAACAGGGAGAAGCTTCCCAAGGTGCTGCACCACAAAATCCCAAATGCTGGAAGCTTCAGCTGTGGACACTGCAGTGGGCTTTGGGTTTTTCCTGTGCTTTGAATCTTTTTATTGAACTATTTCCCTATCCTTTCTCTTCTTATTGCAATTATTCGGTCTATGGGTTGATGGGGTCACATGAATCTTCAGCGTACATTTGCTGAGGTTGGATAAAATCTTTTAACTGTCTTTGATTTTTAGAAATGTCTCTGTGGTCAGTGAGCTTCACCAAGGACTGCTTTCAGCAAGAGATGGCGTGAATTTAGCTTAAGGTGTTGGTGAAAAAGTTTCCAGCAGCACCAGGTAAGCAAGTTAATGTGTAATGTGTCAGATGTATTGTCTGATTGCCGTCTCAAATACTCCTCATACAACAGCTTAAAAATACCCCATTTTCCATTGCTGTTTTGATACCGACTTCTGAAAAACCGCCTCTGTTAGCAGAGCAGCGTTTTTAATGTAAGCCCCGCCAGTGGTTGTTTGCAACAAATTTCCTGGTTTATAATACACAGAAATTAAGCGTTTTTTTAACAGTTAACCAGGATTGTATCCTGCAGAGCTGTGGGATGGAGCTGCCAGGTCCAGAGGGCCGCAGCATGCTGCTCTGCCCAGACCCAGGTGCCAGGAGGTAGCAGCGAGGCTGCTGCTCACGCTTCTCAGTGCAGCTCACTCCTGCAATGAATTGCCAAGTTCTCAGATGAGTGGTGGGGCAGCCCACAAGTTCTGCCTCTTTCTGTACATATAGGAAACAAGCGGGTAGCAAGCTTGAAAGGAAAATGAGCCATTTATTCTGACCTGATTGATCATTGGGTTGCTTTCCAGCCCCACCAAGCCCAAGAATGGGGCAGTCACCAGCCCTGGAGATGCCTCAGGCAGTTACCTCGGGCTGGCATCAATGAGATATTTCATCTGTTTCAAAGAAAACCAAGCCCATCTGCTGCAGAAAGAGAAAATACAACCTGAAAGTTCTCCTCTCAGGTGCTCCTGCCTCGAAATGATTGTGTTTTCTCTTTGATGGTCAAGCAGATATTGTTCTCTTTTTTTTTTTTTAAACTGCTCCAATCTATCTTTAGTGACAAGGGGATGGTGTTCAAAAGTCTCTGCTGCTGGTCAGGTCAGCTGTGGTTTGTGTTGCTCCCGACACTGGGCAGGAAGCCAAGCAAAGACTGTCCTGGCACTGCACTGGGTCTGCAGGCGCTGCTGAGACCGGGGGTCCTGCGGTGGTGGGGTGGGACCCCAACTTTGGCAGGGGGGACTGCAGCCAAGCCTGCAGGCACCTTGAAATAGCAATAAATCAAACAGCTTTGGGAGGTTTTTCGGTTATTTTAATGGTAGAGCTGGAAATGTGGCATTGCCCAGATGTGTAATGAGAAAAAAGGGATTTCCCCCACTGCCGCCTTTCTCACATATCCCCGTGTTTTGGAAGGAGGCCATGGGGAGACCGGCTGTGGCTGCTGCAGGGGTGGCTGTCCTGCAAGGTGTCCCTGTGTGCTGCACGGTCCTGGCCAGGCTGGTCAACAGAGGCAGAAAGCTGGAGCTGGAGCAGTGTGCGAGGGTGGCTGCTGCCTCTCCCGGTCAGGGTCTGGGGAGCGCTGTGCTTGGCCATGGCAGCCGGGCACCATGCTACGGCTCAACAAACCACCACATTTGCCCCTTTTTCCACTTAAAGAAAATGGTGTGACCCTATGGGGCTTTTTGGGCTGGTGAGGAGAGCAGCGCTGCCGAGGGGTGCAGCAGCAGCGTGGGCAGCACCAGTCACCCCCCGCTGTGATGCAGCCTCAAGGCCAGGGCTGTCTAAGAAAGCCTTAGATCAGTATCTTGGCAAAAAAAGAGTGGTTTTATTTGTTCTCGCTCTCACCACCCCAGCCTGTGAGCGGTCAGCACGGCCAGCGCTGAGGAGCATGCATGCATCCTGGCCAGGAGGGCAGAAAGGCAGAGGTGGGGAGGGGACCTGCCCGCCTCCCACGCAGAGTTTCCGACGTGGTGTGCTTGCTGCCAGAAGCTTGTCACAAACAAAAGAAAAATCAGTCTTGTAGCACCGGTGATGGCGGTGCTGGGGAGAGGGGCCTGGCAGATGTTCAGGACCATGGCCACAGGAAGCTGAGGGGATCTAAGATGGCACCATGGCCCGGGGATGAGGGCAGTGATGGTGGTGGGGAGGCTGCCTGGGTTCAAGGCCACTAGCCACAGCATTTGCTGCTAAATTCGCCGTTGCCACCTCCAGCAGGGTGCAGGGAAGGAGGGGAGGGCGCCATGTTTTCAAGTAGTGGGTGCAGCCTTCCCTGGGGGAACTGTTGGTGTGGGTGCATGGCTGGTTTGCTGAGGTAAAATACGGCTGTGTAGTGGCAAAAACTGGGTTTGTCGGAGTGAAATGTGGATGTGCTGAGGGAAAATACGGGTCTGCTGAGTGAAAATGTGGATCTACTGAGGTAACATGAAGATCTGAGGGAAAATGTGGATCTGCTGAAGGGAAGTGCAGATGGGCTGAAGAAAATTATGAATGTACTGGGTTAAAAGCAAGAATTGCCCTAGATGCGAAGGTCTCTGGGACCTTCCTCCACCCTGGGAGCATGTCTGTGTCCCTTAAACCTTAATGCAGTGGGCAAGGTGGGGGCCATGCCACACTCTGCTGTGCCATCATGGGTGTGGTAGCCACTGGCCATGGACGCTGGGGACTGCCTGGGTGCGTGGGTGGCATTCAGCAGCCTGGAAGTGCTGCAAAACAAGACGTGGCTGACTGAGGCTCTGGTTATGCCTCCTCCTCCCCACACCCTTCACACCCCAATTTTTGTCTTCCTCTCCCATAGCTGAGTATCCTACAGCTGCTGTCTATGCCCATCATAGGCTCATCGGGGCCATGGGATGGACCATGGGTGCAGGACACCCTCTGATGCATGGTGGGTCACAGCCCCATTGTCCCCAGTTCTTCTCCATCCACATGCCTCCCTGGGCCACTTCCTACACATTACCCATCATAGGGGCCCAGATAGGCTGTATCCATGATGTTTCAAGGAGGTTGGGTGTGTGGATTGGGCTAAAGGATGCTAGGGAAGAAAAGGTGCTTTGCCCCCTCCCCGCCCCGAAGGGGGTGTTGTAGGATCTCCACCCCCATGGAGGACCCTGGGGGCAAACCCTGCTCAAGACCCACACATGGTCTTGTCTCCCTCAAGGAGGCCAACAGCACCGCTCAAACAATGCCTGCTGGAGCTTTATGCATGAAGGATGATGGCAGTATTCATTCATGGGGTTGAGCATGGTCTAGCAAGAAGACACTGGGCTCCTCCAGCACTGAGCTCCTGCACTGGCGACTGCAGCCCAGGGGAAGGACTCTGGGTGCAGACATGCTCCTCCACGGGCCTGACGATGCTGCTGTCCCTTGTCCCACTGCTGCTCACCTGGTGCCCCAGCCAAAAAACACTGCGTCTGCCTATCCTCCTGTGTTTGTGCTTATGAGCTCTCCTTCCACCTACGCAAGGAGCTATTTTTAGCAGACACTAATCAAGTGTCAGTGCTGGCTCTGAGCGTGGCTTTCAAGCCGAGGGCTCGTGCTTTCGCCGAGCGCTTGCAGAAACTCGGGCATGTGTCTTCTTTTAAATTTAGTTGAGACTTTATCCAACACGCCGCAGAGCAGTGGCAGTTATTTCGGGCTCATCACACCTGAGCCCACACTGAGTTATCACCAGGCGACTCTCCATTTCAGCAAGGGCCTGGCACAACACCCCCCTCCCTGCCCCACTCTCCTCGCTGCCGGCAGTGCCTGCCTTGCCTAACCCCTCAGGAGCCGGCTCTGAGCCAGGGACACCCAGCCATAAGGTAGGTTTGCTCCTCTTGGCCCATTTATGTCCAGGACAAGGATGTTGTCTTGGTACTTAGAATCATGCAGGAAAGGAAAATACTCTGTGTACAGCCACAGTGGTCACAGCCTCCTCTGACTAAATCCACCTTGTGGGGCTGGCCTGCTCCCCTTCCGCTGAGGTTACTCTGGCCTGCTAACAGCTTCCTGCAGACCGTTACGAGACCTGCTCTTCACCACGTTGTGAGCGGCTCCGATTCAGCAAAAGCAAGCTGGTGTTTGGGTGAGCTGTGTTTCACTTTGGCTGCTGAACTGAAACAGGGGCTTGATGCTTCTTAAGCTAAAGCATGACGTGATCCGAGCTGAGCTTCAGCTTTTGTGCAGATGTGAAGAACTGCCTCTCCTCTGGTTCCAACCCTTCACTTGGATCTAGAGCATGGTAGTTCCTCCCTGGCGCACAGCAGCAAGAGGTGGGAGTTGGGGAATGGGAGTGGTGGGTTTTTCTCCTGCTCACAGCCCTGCTGCAGGCAGGAGACCTTGGTTTGAAGAGAGTTATGCTGTCCTTGCAGAGAGGCCACAGGGTGCTCTCTGTCCCCACCAGCTCCCATGAGGTAAAGGCTCCCTCCCTGCCTCAGTAGCATCGGACAGAGTGAGCGCATCCTGTAGGGCAGGGTCTCCCTGGGGTGTAAGAGCCTCAGCGTTCACCAAAGAGAAACAACCACCACCTGCCTGTAACCAGCACAAAGACAGAGCCATAATAACTGCTCCACGGCTGCAGGGTCAGCCTGCTCCCCAGCAACAGGGTCTCTACTTTGCCACTCACGGCATCTCCCCTCCCAGGGCAGCAGTGATGAAGGGCTACAAATCCTTCTGGGCACCCCCAGGGCGTGACAAAGAATGGCCCCATTCAAGAAACCAGACAAAAAAATTTATTATTTTTCTTTATAAAATATCTCCAATAAGTTATATAGGCAAATATTTAAATTAAAATAAATAAACTCCGCTCTATGCTGGGACACGCAACTGTCCACAAAGTCAAACTAGGATTTGCGTTTCTTTGAAAAAATATGACCTAGATCTCCAATGTAACATCTGAAAAAAATATCTATGCTTGGTGAGAAGGAAGGAGAAATCTCTGCAGCGGACAGAAGGGGTTAAGGTGCAGTGCTGAAGCTGCCTGTAGCCAGTGGCATCTCCACATCCAGCTAAGTGCTAAGAGCATCTTCATCATCGCTCCAGTCGGGAGGAGCATCCGTCCCGAAGTACCGATCGCCAAAGTTCCCTGTGGGGAGAAAGAAAGAGATGCAGTCATGGTGCAGCTCTGCAGGGAGCCCTGGGACCCGTCCTCCAGCCTGCCCTCGTCCCAGCAGGCAAGGTAACAAAAGCAAGTTTATCCAACAGCTTGAAAAGCTCCAAAACTCATGTAGCAGCAAAACTGGAGCAGCCTGGAGGCTGTTTTATCACCCCGTCACCGGGGTGTTTCCTGGCACAGCAGAGGTGAGAACAGAAGAAGAGAGTGAGCTTGTTTTGGATTAGCTTCTTTAAGGTGACAGCTTAGGGAATGAGGTGGACACAGGTCTGCTCCAGCTGTCCCAGCCCAGCTTCTCCACCTGGGGCTGGAGGAGGCTCATAGCACGTGGAATGGCTCCCACTGCCAACAAGGCTACGGCTGCCTGACAGAGCTCAGAGCATGCATGTCGATCCCACCACCCACGTGGCAGCAGGTCCCAGGGGAGGTAGTGGGTCCCCAAGTAAAATAAGGCCAGACCTAAGGCTGCTGATGACAACCAGGGCTTCACCACCTCTGGTGAGTGGGCCAGAAGCACCGAAAATCCCCCTGCAGCAGGTCATTCCTACCCAGATACTCACCAATGCCAGGGATTATCCGGAAAAGGTCATTCACCTTCTTGTCCACAGCTGTGGTGATGATCTTCACCCGGGGGAAAGCATAGGCAACTGAGTGGACACCCATCTCCGCCATAAGCAGGGAAAGGAGGAAGATTTTGTCTTCTGGGACATCATGATCCTACAGGAAAGGCAGAGGCAGCTTGGGGTGAGGTTACCTAAGGCATCTTATGGCCCATGCCTCCAGTGAGTGGCACTTAGAGCACTCAAGGGCCTTCCAGGAGCCACTTTCCCTCCTCCCCTCTCCGTGGTCAGTTGGGGTTACTGGGCACAGGACCAAGAAACCAATTAAATCCAGGCTATTACTACACAAGGAAGGGGTGACTGTCAACACCTGCTTACAGAGTCGCCCCAGCTTGCGCTGTCTCCCATGTCACCCTCCCTTCACAAGGAAGAGATAGTTTCAGTGCAAGGCCCCTCAGCACGGCTGCAGCTGGTGTTCTGCATGTTATTTGGGGGTGAACCACCCGCCCTCTGCAGTGTGCCCAACATCCTCCGTACCAGCAGCACCCGCACTGCCATCATGGCTGCTGCACCCGTGGAGACCGTGCAGTCCATCAGGATGACGTGGTCTTCACTGATGTCCTTCGGCAGCCGCAGATAGTGGAGCTGGGCAGAGGGAAGAGAGATCAGCTTAGAGGCTGCAGGCTCAAGGTGAACGGAGCAACCTGAGTCCTTCTTTTAAAGGGCTGAAGGATCTTTCATGCATTTCCATTTCTGGGACCCCAGCTGTCAGCTTGGAGCCAGGCACTGGTGCAAACACTTGGACACAAAACCAACCCCTGCTCGCACAAGCATGCTGGCAAAGCCCACTTCAGAAGCTTTCAAAGCACTCACTTTCTGAGCACTCACCCCCTGCCAAGATCAAGTCTTGGATCGCTGAAGTGCTCTTGGGAAATACCCAAGTCACCCCCTGCATGCAGCCTAACGCCAGGAGATGCCCTTGGCAGTGCAGAGCCCCCGGTTTTACCTCCGGCTCGCCCGTGTTGCAGTTGGTCTGGATGAGAATGGTCCCAATGCGGACGTCCTTGCACACTGCTCGCAGCGCTGGTTCCATGGTCTCGCCCGCACGCAGGATGGACACGCCGGTGATCTGCAGCACACAGCCAGAGTGAACAGGAAGGCACGGTGTACAAGGTGCACACCACCCCCATAGGGCATTGCGCCCCGACAGTGGGGGACTCTAACAGGCAACCCCAAAACACATCCCTTCCAAGAAGGCTGTGCTGCTCCCAGTTCAAGCTGCCTCCCTTAGTGGGAAGGCAGCAGTGGCACAGTGACATTGCTAATGGCACCCCTGGACAACCTGCTGCCCGTCCCGATGATACAGGGTGTCATGAGAGCAGACATGAAACCCAGGCCTGACGGAAGCCCTGAGAAGCCAGGGGTATCTTCCCCTGCATCCACAGGGCTTTCAATGTAGCCCCACGGGGCAGGTTTGAATAGCGAGTACTTTTTGCTTCTACTTACTTGCTTCCCACTGTATGTCCTCCCTTCATAATCCTGTCCCTGCGGCGTCTGGACTGTGCAACTCTGCAAAAACCATGTGAGAAGCATTACCAGGGGCTTGGACGTGGCTCTTAGAGGAGCCCTGGTACTGGGGAGCCAGCCAGCTGCGGGCTGGTCCGGACCCTTGGAAACCGAGGCTGGACAACGAGTTGTCACGCAGGGCCACGCCATTGCTCCACAGCCTAGGGGAGCCCTGCCCCTTTTTAGTCTAGAAGGAAAGGGCTGATACAGGGGAAGGTTGGAGGAGCAGCACCAGGACGGTCTCAGCTCTCTGGCAGTTATGGGTTAGGAATCGGAAACACAGCGCCTGCTGCCCATCCCCCCAGCTACACCCCTGAACCCACCTGGAAGGGGAGCAAGGAGAGCGCATGCTCAATCAGCAACCGCATCAGCCTCTTGGAGTAGAAAATGAACTCGTCCCTGCTGGTCTCCTTGTTTCTGGAGCGGAGGGAAAGGCAATGTAAGCTGTGGACCAAAATGTGCCCCAGGACATGCTGACAGAATTTAGGGGCTGCGTGGAGGGGGGAAGCCCCGGCCCCTGTCTGGCTGTCAGGGTTTTCTTTGCATGGGGTCTACTGGCTGAGCCTGGAATTGTGGTGGCAGTTCTAAGGTAAAAGGCAGAAAAATTGTTGGCAGGACCATGGAGTGCTCACAGCACAGCTCCTGTATGCAGGGTCCACCACTTTCTATCCTGTCCCACGTCCCCAAGTCATGAGGACAGGGCACAAGTGGGGTTCGGGAGTCCAAAGCAAGCCAAGCTGGCAGCCAAGCCCTATTCCGCCCCAGGAGACCGCGGTGGTGGGGGCTTTACCTGATGATGGTGTGCATGCCCCTCACCTGAGGGGTGCTCTTCAGCACACTGAGGGTCTGAGGAAGGGGGTGGCACTGGTGGGCAGAGGCCAGGGCGGCCCTGAAAACCAAACACACAGTCAGAAGGTCTCTGGGCAAGGCTGCCTGAAGGCTGGTGCACAGCACACAGCTGAAGCCTTCCTCCCAGACATCAGCTCAAACTGCAAACACACACCAAGGCCATCCAGCTGAGCCAAATGAGGGGCCAGCTCTGCCGAGTCCCCTGCAATGGCAAAGGGACCTGCTCCCATGAACAGGGAAGCATTGGGTGGTCGGTGGAGCCAGGGGGACCTCGCAGCCCTTCCTGCTGGGCAGCTGACCTGTGGTCGGCCTATCTTGGTTTCCACTGGTTGGGAAGAAGGTGGAAAATAAAATCAAAGCCTTCTACTGCCCAGGAATCTTATCTGGTGGTGGATCCTGAACTCACGGGTGAGGAGCAGCTGTTGTGGTTGTGCCAGACGCCACCAGGAACGGGACAGGCAGCCAGGCCCATGGTGCTGGCACATGGATCGATGTAGAGCCAGGTTGCAATGAGACTATGTCAGAGAGCGCCTGGCCCATTCAAGGATAGTCAGATCAACACCAAATTGGAAACAGCTTCAAGACTTTACGGCTGGACAGGACTGGCTTTGTGTGACTCATCTCCACACAACTAATAGGGTTGGGAGCTATTCTTGGATCAAGGGAACACCATTCATGGGGAAGCGCACAATGGGGCCCCATTAGTCACCTCGCTCTTTGAGAGCGGCAGTAATGAGATGAAGGTCGCATCTATTTGGCTTCCACAAGGCTGGGCAGGATGGACAAGCGACTTTGTCTGGGAGGAAGGCTGGGGTCCAAAAGCCACACTTTACATCACACGTGCCAGCGGCTGCATCCCCGTTGGAGAGATGTTGGGGAGGAGGAGAAGAGAGCAAACGAAAGCACCAGGTGATTTAGGCTTCAAATCAAGCAGAAACCTGGATTAATTGCACACACACACACAGAGGCACATAAGCAGAGAAGAAGACAGAGAAGATGACTGGGTAGGAATGGAGGAGGGCAACACTAGACGACTTGAGGCCTCCATCCACATAGCCATCTCCTGGTCTTGGCTGACCAACACCAAACGAGACATTCCCAAGGCCTGTGGGTACTTAAGGGCTCCTTCTTGCTTTTGCCAGCTCTGGTCCTGCAGAGCTGCAAAGAGCCCCTACGCAGGGAACGCTCCCAAGAGCGCAGACAGCTCACAGCTGTGTGGAGCGTGTGGGACGGGTTGTGCTCCCGTCACAGGCTTGCCCGCTGCCGGCAGAGCCCGGCTGGGTTGGGGCCAAGCCCAGCATGCTCCCGCTGCCCACAGACCCCACCACCTGTTTGGTACAAGCAGCCCTCAAGGCCCCGGACCTGCCATCACTGAAGCGACCTCACTCTGTTATTCACTGCAAGTTGGGTTAGCGGGAGATGGTCCCATGCCAGGGCTGTGCTGCTGGCAGCATCCAGCAGCTCTGCCCCTGCAGCCCCCCTTCCTTCCTCCTGCCAGACCTGGCCCAGGGACAGATTCTGGGGCACAGTTGCCATCCAGCCCTGCCTAAACCCCTCCTGGTCCCAGGGATGCAGACCCACACAGCAGGTAAGGGCCTGAGCCCAGCCTTTGGCAGACACTGGTGCCTGCACAGGGGCTGCCTGCTTGCCTGCTTCTAGGGGGGCAGATAGCCCCCCAGCCCCCCTCTCCTGCCGTGGTCTCTGTGGTGCTGCAGGTGAGATGTGGTGTGACCCGGCTCCCACTCCCTGCCCCAGAGGCCAGGGAGCACTCCTATCCCCAAGAGGAGCCCCGCGTGCCTGGGAACACCTCCCCTGCACCCCGAGCTGTCAACAGCCCCTAGGGAAATGCTGTCAGCATTTCATCACTGAGCTTTCCACACCTTCCTGTGACACCCATGCAGGGGCTGGTGCTCAGTGGAGTGTTGGGGAGGTCTAGATGCAACCCTGCTTGGGCCCCTGTCCCCAAGAGCCCAGGGAAGATGCTCAGTGCTGTCGGGTCCCCACAGCACTTTCCAGGGGTCAGCAGCCAGTCCCATTTTTGGGGTGAGGATAGAGATGGTCTCTCAAGCCCCCCCACCTGTTTGCCCTGCACAGCCCCAGCAAAGCAGGACCCTGTGAGCTGTCTGCCCGGGTTAGTAACGCGGCTCACACTGCACAGCCCTCACCCCCAGTCCCCGGCATTAGTGTCACAACCAAAACACTGCCATTAGCGTTTGTCTCCTCACATATCCCAACGTAGCTTCCTCTGGTCACCAGGTGGGAGGGATGTTCAGGGGAGACAAGACAGGAAACACAAGAGTTTAAGGGGAGAGGGACAAACATGACATGAAACAAAGGAAGAAGCACTGTCATTAGTCAAAGGGGGGGGGGAGAAAGCCCTAATTGATCTATGACTCTTGGACCTGCCTGGTGCCTGGGCCACTGCCGTACAGACCCCAGCACTCCTCCCTTGGTGACCAAATCATGCCGTGGCTGCTCTCCACGGCACCAGCACCCCTCCCAGCTCCACGGGGGGAAGGTCTGTCCGCTCTCACCACCTCGGAGTCAGAGCAGGGACACTGTCACACCTCTGTCCCATGTGGTACCACACTGCAACACCAGCTGCAGCTCTCGGAGCCTGGAGGGAAATGCCCAGCCCTCGCCTGGGGCTCGGCTGCAATCCCAGATCAAGTGCAGGTGCTCAAGGCCAAGCTTGCAAAACCTTCACCCAACCTGCCCCGTACCCATGCAAACTGCTTGTGGGCTCACAGGGGTGCCCATCTCCTGGCACACTGGAGAGGCAGTCTGCTGAAGCCCTGGAGAGCCTGGAAAGCCAAGAGCACTGGGAATGTGGAGAGAAACCAGCTCTGAACTGAACATCACCACCTGCCGGGAAGACCTTCCTTCCCCCAAGTTCACCTGGACCTGCCCTGGCATTGCCACTCCTTGGAGGTCAGCTGCAGGCTGAGGCAGAGAGAAGAGCTCAGCCTCTCCGGCAGCCGCCCTGCTTCAGCCGTGTTGCCTGTGGGGAAACCCCTTGCCCAGCCCTAGCCCTGCTGGGAGGGACGGGATGGAGGGAGCGGGTCTGTGCCACCAGACCCGCAGGCAGCCTGCTGTCGAGAGCAGTGCTTCCTGTCCCTCCCCCTACCAGGCAGGACTGCGATGGAAAATGCAGATGGGCAACCATGAGCACGTCAAGAAAAGGTCTCACTTTGGAAACTTATTTTTTCCCCTCTAGAATAAAAGCTTTAAAGGAAAAAAAAGAAAAAAAAAAGAAGAAGAAAGAAAGAGAGAGAGAGAAAGGGGTGACCATCTCTCAGGAAGGCTTCAGGGAACATCCTCAGCTCTTTGTTGAGCATGCTATCAAGCAGGAAGCAGACAAGAGACATCCAGCTACAAAGGAGCTAATGCAGTCAAGGCATTTCAAACACGTACAGCGGCTGGCTTTCACAGCTGACATTTCAAACAAGGGCTATTAAACTGCGCCACAGGTTGATATTTAAAGACACAATTGGCAAAGGGCATGCCAAGCTGATCGAGACCTTGGGGGTGGGGAATATTGATTGGTGAGGGGAATTCAGCTGAAAAGAGCACTGGCTCCGAGAGCTGGGCCGGTTGCTGAAATAGAAGGGACAGAGAACAGGCTTGGCTGAGAGCACTGCGCCTCGGCGGGCATGGGCTCGCCAGTCTGGCTCCTGCTGCTGGGCTCGAGGAGGAATACTCACCTGGGAATGCCTGTTTGTAATTACACCCCCAGCACATGCACAGTTAAACATGTGGGAAGCTGGACAAGAAATATCCCAACTGCAAGGATGCTAAGGTCTGACCTGCACTCTGAGGGAATACAGAAGGCGGCGACGATGCTCCTCAGTAGCCAGCAGTTACAGGAGGGGAAAAAAAAAGGCCTGCAGGTCCAGGGAATGGCACCACTTTCTTTACGCTCCTCAGAATTCACCCATTTGATCAGCTG
The DNA here is from genome assembly GCF_963921805.1 of Phalacrocorax carbo. Lineage (NCBI taxonomy): Eukaryota > Metazoa > Chordata > Aves > Suliformes > Phalacrocoracidae > Phalacrocorax > Phalacrocorax carbo. The sequence continues at coordinate 8,342,593 of NC_087526.1, read as the reverse complement.
AGAGTTGGGGAGAGGCACTCCCTGCCCGTCCCAGCCACCCTCTGGGGCAGGAGAGGCAGCCCAGGGCCAGCCTGGAGCACAAGGACCAGTGAAGTACCTCGGACTGGGGCCAGATCTAAGCATCCAGGTTTTATTCTATCAGCTACAAAGACCTCGCTGTGTCCCCACGGCCGCCAAAAGGCGGTGACATCAGAAAAACAACCGTGACATTTAGATGAAGCCATTCAAGACAGGAGGATGGGGAATTGTTTAAGATGAAAAGCCCCCTGTTTGCCGAGCACATCTCGCCTGACACGTGTCTCTCCATCCACCTCGCTCCTCTTGCGAGCGCAGTGCTGCAGAGGAGCTGATGGGAAACCGCAGCGGCAGTAAAAGCACTGGGACTCCAGGAGTGTAAACAGATTTTTTGCAGGAAAATTTTTCTAGGCTTTCTGGCAAAGGCATAAATGGAAACCATGAGCCTTAAACAGAATATAAAAATATCTGTGGCTGTGGTTAACACAGAGTTGTTTTTGGAGGCTGGAGTTACCTTTCCAAACTTGTTATCATTATACTTTCTTGACATGTTATTAAAAATTTTATTTTTAAGGTGCACAAAGAGTTTACCTGTACTGAGTGCCACTTTAATCAAAGAGGACAATCCCTGGAGAAAAAAGAAATTTTATATCTGTATACATACACACATACGTACAGGCATATATGCATGTATACACACACACACACCCGCCCCTACTCTCTAATGTTATTCCTGCCATTTTTTTAAAGCAACAGGCTTCCCTCCATGCTAAAAAGCATCTTCCCACCTGGACCTCCAGATATACAGAGCAGCTTACACTGTCTGTATGGATGTCAGGCCCCATGGTGTTAAACAAGCAAACAGAAATAAAATAAAACATCCTGTTGCCTAGTCTAGGAAATGAATGGCTTAAGCAGAACTAAGGAAAGCAGAATCTATTTCTGTTCAGCTTAGGTATTTTAAAAGCTTTTTGCATGCTGAATGTAAATTTTAGAGATACTTGAGTTAAGCATCTCCATAAAATGATGGAGATCTAAATGGAAATCCATCTGCAGTAATGCATACCCTCTGCTTCCTACAAAAATACCTGGAAACTCAGCTGGCTGCTTCATGGAAGCAAGAGAGCTAAAGTCCCATCTGGATCCACATGCTGAAGAGGTTAAGTAAATCAATGTATACTTCACAGCATCCACCAGCAGATACTGGGAAATTACAAATCCTGATGGGTTAGGGGATAAGTATTTTCTCAGTCCCCAAGTAGTTGCTGTGTAGTCTTTAGACACTGCAGGAAAGCGGGTACCTCTCGCCACGCTGAAGCTGCTGCGCACCTCCTGGGTGCCGTCGGGCTTGCAGCTGAGCGCCTCTGTGATGGCGAGGGATCCAGGACTCCCACCACCCTTCAGCTGCTTTGTTTAATTTAATAATTGATGTTTAATAATGTTTAATCATCAGGGATGGAAGTGGCTCTGAACAACCATTTGTCTTAGAGGATGAAGGGAAATAAAAGAGAATCCCAAGGACGCAAAGCCTCCCGTCTTGCCGAGGTCGGGGGTCCCCAGCTAACAAACCTCGGCCCTGCCCCTGCCTCAGGATGTCTGCCCTCAAGCTGGTGGTACCTTCTCAGGACAAATACATCCCTGGGGAACAGCCCTGTCCCTGCTGGTCCCAAAGCCAAGGACAAGGCCGCCTTTCATCAGCTCTGAGCGTGATGAGGCCGTGCGTTACGCGAGCTGTCGGTCTCGACTACAGGTCAGGGTTAGGCCAAGCAGTGCCTGGCATTGGAAATGCCTCGGGCTGCACAGACAGGACAGAGTTAGGGGCTCTTACCTGACACTGAGTTCACGCTGTGGCAGCAACACAAAGACACAATGCAACCGGTATTAAGCATTGTCAACACCAGGATCGTTTCAAGATAAAAGAAAAGGAAAAATAGGAATATTTTCCTGCATTCACATGTAGCCTTTTCCCCTTCTTCCCCGTCCCAGGTAAATGAAAGCCGCCCCCAAGCCAACCCCTTGCCTGGCTCGCAGCAGTGCTCTGGGGAGGAGCTGCCGTGTTTGCCCCCTGGCCAGATCCCAGGAGATGGGAGAAACAGCCACTTCCCCATCATGGCCCGTGCCCCATGGCTGTGTGCCCTCCTCAGCCCAGTGCTAGCGACGATGCCAGAGCTCTGATCCTCGCTCCTGTGACCTAGGGTTTAGACACCAACAACCAACTTCCCGATGTGCCAGAACTTAGTGCTGTAGATCCAGGCAGTCAGAAAGCCCCGGCTGCTGCCTGCAGCCCTGCGGAGAGCGGGGTGCACTGAGAGGGGGGACTTGCATCAGAGCGGTCCCGCCTGAGCAGGCGCAGGAGGCACGATGCTGTCGCATGCCCGCTCACATCCAGGGGCCGAGCGGCTCCTGCCGTCTGGGAGCTCAGGAAGGCCTACAGGAATCGAGCCCTTTACTTTTAAGTGCATCCGTCTCCAGGTCACGCTCCTTCCGCCTCCCAGAAAATCACTCTGAGCATCTCCAGAACTGAAACACCAAAGCCACAAACTTGGGGCGGGAGGAGGCTGTGCTGCTCAGGGAACAGCGACACACAACTGCGTTGCTTGATCGAAGGGCTCCAGGCTCAAACCAGTGGTCAGGCCTGGCCCAGGACACACAGAAGACGACTTGTTAAACCCAGTAATGGGGAAGGATACGGGAGCATTTGCCTGGTTCTGGGCTCAGGCTGGGCATCAAACATGACAAGACTTTGGGTTTAGAAACCCCTGGGCTGCCCCTAACATAGAAGTGGAAAAGTGGGCTCTTGACTGCAAAGACTGCAGCCGTGTCTCAAGGGGACGAAGAGAAGCCAGAGCCAGTGAGCTGAAGTATTGCAGGGTTTGGGGCAACGCTGGCCCTGGGAGGGCTGCAGGCAGTGAGGGCACATCACTCGGATCACTGGAGGATGGTTGGTTTGTCCCCAGATGACTTGCTCTCCCAGGGAGGGAAGGAAGCTGCTGCTGGACCACAGCCTGCAGAGGAGCCTTGCACTAACCAGAGCGCAGGGGCGAGGCAGTCAGGGCTGGGAGGAGTTCATGGGGACAGCCCCACGGCTTACACGCCTGGAGCATGGAGGGAAGCCAGGCCATTCCTACCTTGGCACCCAGAGCACTGTTTCTGGCAATGCCACTGCTGCACAGGCAAGGTCAACCCCACCTTTAACACCCGGGGGTCCAGGTAGCTCTTACCTCTTCCAGCTGGCTGTGGACATGCTGAACAATCAGGTCGATAGCCACTGTGTTTCCACTCCCTGGAGTGAACCAAAAGCAAAAGAGAACCAGCCTGGTCAGGACCACAGTGCTAGCAGTGCCTCAAACACATTTCTTCCCCGCTATGTTAAAAAATACACCGTACCCCAAACACCCCTTCCCTAGCAAAGCGTCATCCAGCAGGAGACATTCTTACTATTATTAAATTCTTATTTAGTAATCTATCATTGAATATCTAGAAGTCACTTCTAGCTTTTAAATCATGAGGCTGCAGGAGCTGGTAGGGCAGGAAACTGTTTTAGGGAAAAGTGCAGGCTTTCCCCTCGGAATCTGCTTTCAGCCTGTGTTTGGAGACACTCAAGTGGAGGGACCTTTGTTTTGGCATGTGTCCTGGTTTTGGCTGGGATAGTTAATTTTCTTAACTCTATCCCAGGAGTGAACGAGCAGCTGTGTGGTGCTTAGTTGCCGGCTGGGGCTAAACCACGACAGTCCTTTTTGGCGCTCAACGTGGGACAGAAAGGGTTTGAGATAACGACAGATTTGATCGGAATGCGCTGGATTGAGTTTATAGCTGTTATTGCTGTTTGGTTATTAATTATCTGGCTTCTGTGCTTGCCATGGGGCTTGCTTGCCTCACTGTATATTAGATTCTAGTGCTTGTTAGTGGCTGCTTTTTGCTTTCACTGCTTGCTGTACTGCTGATCATGCCTGGGAACATTTTGGTAACAGCATGGCTTTTGCTTTTCTTTTTCATTATGTTATTATTATTACTGTTACTGTTTGGCTTTACCTATTAAACCAAGGACAAGTCCTGCCTGACCAACCCAGTGGCCTTCTATGATGGAGTGACTACATCAGTGGACAAGGGAAGAGCTATGGATGTCATCTATCTGGACTTCTGTAAGGCCTTTGACAGAGTCCCCCACAGCATCCTTCTCTCTAAACTGGGGAGATAGTTTTGATGGGTGGACTGCTCGGCAGATAAGCAATTGGTTGGATGGTTGCACCCAGGGGGTAGTGGTCAATGGCTCGATGTCCAGGTGGAGACCGGTGACGAGAGGTGAACCTCAGGGGTCCATACTGGGACCAGTACTATTTAATATCTTCATCAGTGACATAGTGGGATAGAGTGCATCCTCAGCAAGTTTGCAGATGACACCAAGCTGAGCGGTGCAGGTGACACACCAGAAGGACAGGACATCATCCAAAGAGACCTGGACAAGCTGGAGAGGTGGGCCTGGGAGAACCTCATGAGGTTCAACAAGGCCAAGTGCAAGGTCCTGCACCTGGGTCGGGGCAACCCCCAGTATCAATACAGGCTGAAGGATGAAGGGATTGAGAAGCAGCCCTGCAGAGAAGGACTTGGGGGTGCTGGTGATGAAAAGCTGGACACGAGCCAACAATGTGTGCTCCCAGCCCAGAAGGCCAACTGCATCCTGGGCTGCACCAAAAGCAGCGTGGGCAGCAGGGTGAGCAAGGGGATTCTGCCCCTCTGCTCCGCTCTGGGGAGAACCCCCTGCAGCGCCGCGTCCAGCTCTGGAGCCCTCAGCACAGGAAGGACATGGACCTGTTGGAGCAGGTCCAGAGGAGGCCACAAAAACGATCCAAGGGCTGGAGCACCTCTGCTACGAGGACAGGCTGAGAGTTGGGGTTGTTCAGCCTGGAGGAGACAAGGCTCAGGGGAGACCTTATTGCAGCCTTCCAGTACTTCAAGGGAGACTATAGGAAAGATGGGGGCAACCTCTTTAGCAAGGCCTGTTGTGACAGGACAAGGGGTGATGGTTTTAAACTAAAGGAGGGTAGATTTAGACTGGATTTAAGGAAGACATTTTTTACAATGAGGGTGATGAAACACTGGCCCGGGTTGCCCCAAGAGGTGGTCAATGTCCCATCCCTGGAAACATTCAAGGCCAGGTTGGACGGGGCTCTGAGCAGCCTGATCTAGTTGAAGATGTCCCTGCTCACTGCAGGGGCATTGGGCTAGATGGCCCCTAAAGGTCCCTTCCAACCCAAACCATTCTATGATCTTAACCCGTGAGTTTTCTCACTTTTACCCTTCTGATTCTCTCCCCCATCCCACCGGCAGGGAGTGGGCAAGCAGCTGGGTGGTGCTTAGTTGCTGGCTGGGGCTAAACCACAACAGCATGGGACAGCCTCTCTTCTATCCTCGCCAGCCAGAGGGTGGTGGGACCGGCCAGCAGAGCTGAGGGCTGTGGGACAGGGTCTGTCAGGTCCCGCTCAGGACTGAGCCATACGGCAGCTCGGGGCAGCCCTGGGTAGGTACCTCGGGGCACGACAATGTCAGCCAGCCGCATGGTTGGCTGGATGTACTGGTCAAAGGCAGGCTTGACAAACTTGTTGTACTGCTTGATGACACCCTCAATGTCACGGCCACGCTCACTGATGTCCCTGCGCAGGCGACGCACCAAGCGGATATCCGAGTCCGTGTCCACAAATATCTTCAGATCAAGGAGCTGAAATGAGAGGGGAGGGAACAAACCCCACCAGGTTACACGTGTAACTCGCACCGACCTTCTCCACTAGCCGCAACCAAAAGGCTGAGCCCTGGGCACAGCGCAACACCGCTTTAAGAGAGCTCAGCTCAACTCTGCACTGGCCTGGTGGGAGCTCTGCCTCTGCAGCCCCTGAACTTGGCCCTGGCTAGCAGGCTGGCAGTGCAGATGCTGCAGTGAGTCCCTTGCTGCCACCTGCCCCTTACTCTCACGCCCCCTGGGACCTGTCCTGCTTCAAACCCTGTCTCCTCTTCTAATCATCCCCAACACTTTGGCTGGATGTTTTTTAAGAGTGAGGAGGAGACAAGAGAAGTTAATACTCACAACACAGACCAAGAGGCTTAACCCAGGAGCGCTGGCTCATTAATACTGGAGGGGAGCCAAGCACAGCAGGTCAGCTCCTGACACTGCCCTTAATTGCGAGAAACAAGAGCAGGGCTGCTCAGAGGAAACTCCTGGGGGATTTACCCAGCTGTCCACTGGAGGTCATCGTTGCTCCAGGAAAGTGGAACCCTAACACTCCTTTGGCAGGGAAGGAAACTTTCTAGACTGAGCTTGGCTAAGTTTGTGCATAGCTCACTCCCTCCTATAGCACTTCTCATGCATCCAAATAACTCTCAAGAAAGGCTGTAGTGCTGGATGAGTCCATGCTAGGAACACCAGGCTTTGTGCAGTAGAAGTATAGCAGACTTTCCTTCTGGCTGTGCAAGCTGAAGCATGCAGCATGAGGTACACCACCACTGCCACGGACCAGGTCACCACTCGGCTCCCAGTTCCTGGGAATGAATGGCTGAGATCAAGGTCTCTGCTGAAGTGCTTGACCTCTGCCATGGGGTCTTCCCCTGCCGCTGCAAGAGTTGGGGCCTATTTCTCCTGCACAGTGAAGTGCCACAGCAGCCAGCGTAACCTGGAAGAGAAGGTCACCTCCCTGCTGCTGAACCTCGGGACAAAGTATGCTCCCACCTTCTCCCCCCAGCTGGAAATGGGCTGGAGGGCTGGTTTGTAGGGGTGATGCTGAAGCACTGTGGGAGGACAAGGTCCCATCCAGAGGCGCACAACAACCCCAGGGCACCTGGGACTCTTTGTGCTGTAATATAAGGCTGCAGAAGAGGGGACTGCAGCACTTGCACCTGTCAGGCTTCCCCAGAACTGATTCTATACCCTTCCTCACCTTCAGGAGCTCCTTGTCTGCGAATGCCATGATGCCTTCAAAGATAATCACATTGGCGCCATATAGGGTTTTCTGTGAAGTCAAAATGGATGTGGTTAGGTACAGAACATGCATTCGAAGATGCCCCATCCCAGGGAATCTCTCTGGGTTGTTAGTGACTGTGACAGCTCACCCAAAAAATGTACCCTGACCCAGTCACAGAGCACAGGGTGACTGCAAAAGCCTGCCTGCAAAAGGCAGGGGCTGGAGGGGTCCAGTCAGCACCCCCGTCTCCTGCCTTGGCAGTCCCCCCACCTTGTCCCACGCCCCTCAGTGTCCCGTACCCATTCCTTCTTCCGGCTGTGGGTGGTGAAGTCGTAGATGGGGATCTTCACGCTCTTGCCTTGCTTCAGCTTCTTCAGGGTGGCGATGATGAGATCAAAGTCAAAGGCATCAGGGTGGTCAAAGTTGAAGTCATTGCTGGCTGCCTGTTCCTGCTGCTGCTTGGTCAACACCTGTCCACAGAGGAGAGGTTAGTGCACGTGGCTGTCCTCACCAGCAGCCCTCCCTCCCCACTGCTGTGTCCAGCAACCTCTCCCCCTGCCCCAAGAACCATCTGAAGTGGAAACGATGAGACTGTCACTAAATCCACATTGTTTCCCCACCAGGGGGTTATGCCAAGGGCCACGGCAGCCCAAGGAGCCTGGCCAGGATGATGTGCAGCCTCACCTTGTAGAAGGAGTCCATGGACAGCAGAACCACCCAAGGGACATCAAGAGCCTCAATGATCATGGTGGCCACCGTGGTCTTCCCAGAGGCGCTGCCTCCTCCCAGGCCTGCCAGGGAAAAGGAGATGAAGCAACCAGCCCCACAGTCTGCCATTCCAACCACAGGCCAGAGCCAAGGTCCTGCTCTGCTGCACTGAGTTGGATGAACCTCTAAAGAGGGAGACCAATAGGCACTACAAGAGAGATTATCCTTGAAAATGTCAAATGGCACATACTGTAACTGCCAGCAACATGCACAGCAAAAGCTGGGAAACCCTTCCTTAGATGGTTGTGTAACAAGGGGAGAGCTGGCATGAGAACCAGTCTTAGACTAAATCCCTGGGAACTCGTGACAACCCAGGCAACGAGAGTTGAGGGAAAAACAAGCAAAGATTGTGGGTGGTGTGCCCAGTGCCTGCTATAATCCACCACCCCCATCTGCAAGCTCTCTGCTTCTCCCCAATCGGACAGCTCACCCAGTCAAAGCTGGACTAACCATGGGGACTCTCACAGCTCCTTCCCAGGCTGAGCAGCTCACGGACTGGAGTCTGGAGCCAACCTCAAGTTTCCAAGGAGGTTGTGGGGCAGGAATCCTCCCAAGACCTCATGGAGACCCACCGGGCAGGCAGCACCGACGCTGCCCGTGCTAGCCTGCACCGGCTGAAGTGCAGAGGTGGGACAGAGCCTGGACATGTGCTGCCTCTGCCTACCTATCACGAAGGCCTCTTTGGACTGTGTCCCATGTTCGTTGTACCATGGTGGCCGGCCAGCTGTGTAGATGGTCCTCTTGCTGGTCCGCAGCAGGGGTGGCTCAGACTTGCACTGGCTAGTGGTCCGCTTTCGGGGTGGCTTGGTGGAGCCCACCGCAGGGTACAGCCGGTCTAAGGATTCAGCACTGCTGCTACTGGGGACGGGGAGAGGAAGGAGCTCTGTTACTGGTGGTGTTCCCTGTGTTCCCGCTGCATGGGAGCAGGGTCTCCAGGGGATCCCACACTGTACGGGTGAGGGACACAGTAGAAAAGGGGGAGATGCAACCACAGTCCTGCTGCAGTACTACCAGCACCCGAGCCTCTGCAACCCCAGGCCATGGCCAACATCAAGACATTCTCATACAGGACCACATTTTAACCTGGGAAAGGTGCAGCACAAGCATCACTTCCTACAGCCTTACTGCTTTGGGAATGTCTACATTAAATAAACACTCCAGTGAACTCTCAAAAGCACTGAGGAGTGTTATTACAGAGGGCAATAACCTGCCCTGATGTGCCAAGGGACCTTTCTGGAGGGTGGAAGCCAAACACACAGCTCAACCATCCTCATGCCCCATGCACAATCCCTTTCCTCCCCCCACTTTGAGTTCTTGCTCCCACCCAAACCTCTAGTTCTCCCACCCTTTTGGCCTGAAACCCCTGGGGACAAGCCTGCAAGCTGGTCAGAGGTGGGCAGCAGGGCTGCAGAGCCATTTGCATCTGTTTTGCTGTGTGGCTGAGCAAGCACGGAGCATGGCCGAGCCCTGGAGCTGCTAAATGCCTCTCTCTTATCTCCCCTCCTGCTGCAGCCCTGGAGAGGGAGAGGCAAAAACCATCCTCTGGAGCCCTTTTGAGCTTGGCAGTGGGAGAGCAGCGAGGTGATAAGTGGCCTCTGGCCAGGAGATAAGCTGCAGCCACACCACTCAGCCAGCACGGGGATGGGGAGGATTATTTATACCAGCTCTCACTCATCCCTGCTTGCAGTTTCACCACCTCGGGAGGGATGTCTCCTCCCTGTGAGAAGGTGCAAAGGGCTCTCTCTGCTCATGCTTGCTCCTCTCCCCAGCCATGGCTGGGCTGGAAATGAAGCCTCTGCAAGGTCAGACAGCCCTGGGCACCAAACATACCAAAACCAGCACTGTTTGGTACAGCTCAGCCACGCCGGCGGGGCTTTGCTGCCTCTCTTGTTATTTTTCGCTCTTGAAAGTGCTTAAACTGTGGGGCTTTACAGATTTTGGTTTGATTCTAAGCTGTTTTGGTATGAAGATTAATTCCCTTCCCTCCCCCAGCCTTTTAGAACAATTTTAGATAAATACCAAAATTTGAGACCAGCCATCTGCCCGTAAAGCCACCCAGCACACCCCCAGAGCATGGCACAAGGTCCCCAGCATGCCACCTGCACCTCCTGCACTGGCACATCCCTGCGGAGCGGGCAAGGAGACAGAGATTTGCCTGGCTTTGGTGAACCTCTCCCAGCAAAAGGGAGGCTGCAGCTGTGTGCACCTACAGAGTCCCCTACGAGAGCCTCAAGCCACCAATGCCCCGTTCCAGACACGAGCCCATCAGTGTGCACAGCCAGCACCAAGCACTGCCAGCCTCCGGCTCGCCCAGGACCCGTAAACACGCCAAGGATCGCTTTTAAAAAGCAATGTCAGGAGGTGAGACCTGCCGGGAAAGCCTTCTGGGGTTTATCTCTGTGCAAATATGGCTCCTTCCACCAGAGAGGCAGGAGAAGCAAACCCAGGCAGGGTACTTTGGTCTCCTCTCCCACCAGCAACGCCGCAGCAGTAATTAACCACCGTGCGCTATTCCCAGAGCGGGGCGACATCAGCCGACGATGTCGGTGCATAAACAAAGTCATTTTGGCTTGATAAAAGCAAGAGATGACAAAGACAGTTGTTTACCAGAAAATAAAACATCTCCATCCCAGCCCCTCTCCTGGGACTGCGGTTACTCGAGAGCCGTGCCGCTGGCACCGCTGCCGAGAGCTGCTCAGCCAGTTTTCCTCTGGGGATACATGCCGGTGTCCGCCCGACAGGCAAGTGTTTCAGGATGCTCTGCTCTTTGGTGTAACGCAGCGCCGAGCTCTCCTACACCAACCTCAGCCCGCAAATGCCGTGGCCGAGACCACGATCCACACGCTGCGATGCTGACCAAGGTCACAATTCCCAGAGTGACTCCGACTTGGGCAAAACTCTGGTTTTAGGAGCCGGAATGAAGCCTGCGCGAGAGGCTGACTTCTGCGAAGTCTGCTACCAGCACCTTTCATTAGTACCGACATAACCCAGCTCCTGGCGCGGATGAGGAGGTTCGGGCCCTGATGGCTCTGGCTGTGCCCAAAATTACAGGCTGCGGTCACAGCTGACACCCCGCCTTCCCAGCCCTCTGCTCCCCGAGGCGCCTGCAGCACACCAAGGGGGCTGGCACAGAGGGGACCCACCCAGCAGCTCTGCACAGGGGCATCGCTGCAGGACGCAGGGACACGCTCAGGGATGGGACGGTGCAGGGACGGCCCTTGGCAAGAAGCGGAGCCGTCCTCCCCCCGCACGCCCGGGGCCGCTCTTGGATGCGGCATTTTAATTCTGTTCCAAGAGTTGGCCTGTTTTGCCTCCTCTCATCCAAACACTCTTGGACTTTCACCTAAATTCTCTATCTATAGATTCAGAATTCTCTGTCTGTATCTATACAAGAGGTAGATATTCTACACCTTTTAAATCAATGTTTTCCATGATTTATCTCAGACAAGCACAGCCATGGGGAGAGCTGTGGGACTGTCCCAGAGTTCTGCAAAGGTCACGCATTTTCTCCTAATGTTACACTTCAAGTTTTGTAGATGTTTTCTGCAGCTGCCTTTGCCAGGAAGAGACTCTCCTCCCCTCCAAAGGAATGGCTGATCCCAGCCACCTCACAGCTATCTCACTCAGCCATTTCTTCCTATTGCTTTTTAAAACCTCCCTGGAGCAGCAGCAAAGCCTGTGCAATGCCCCTACCCGCAAGGTAAAGTGCCCGGAGGAAGGGGACTCTATTTATAGCTGAAGCTAATGCCATTGCTCTAACCAAAGGATGGTCCTCGTCCCAAACAGACCTCCCCAGCCTTCCCAAGCAGAGGGTACCCCATGGGCTTCAGTGACTCGATGCGACAAGGCAAATATGAAGGGAAATGTGACCCCTCTCCTGCAAAGACTTCCTGAAGGACTCCACCGCCACCAGCTCTGTACAGACTGTCCCCAGCTGCTGGGGACGCTTTGCCTTCCCTGTGGCTGGTGCGTCCTCGCTGGAGTTTGCCTGACTGCTCTGCCTTCCCTGTGGGGATGCCCGGTGGCAGGGTCTGCTCCCCAGAAGGGCTCTCCAGCCCCGCAGACATACTGGCACAAATGAAGGAAGTGTTTTGCTCCCACTTATCCCAACCACAGATTTACTGCCGTGAGAGGGGCATGCCTCTCCTTTCCCCACCGCTGCTCCCATCCCATCCCTGTGCACTCCATGCTAAGGCTCTCTGCATCCCGCTGCCCTCGAGTCCCCTGATCGTCCCAGTTCTGGGCTGGGCTGGGACGGGACACACAGCAGGTCCCGAAGGTCCCTGCAGTCAGCAAGGAAAAATGGCAAAGCCCCAAACCTGAACCAGCAAGCAAACAGGAGAGCTCATCCTCAGCCCTGAGCCCCATAAACAACACGCCAACCAAGCGCCCAGCCCTCCAAAACCACCCGCCGAGTCCCCCGCACCCTGCTGTACAGTCCTGTGGGAAGCTGATCTTTCCCCCAGCTGCTGCCTGCGCTTTCACAGCCCTCAGCTGGGGGACTGGGACTGCCGAGCATTCGCTCCAGCAAGTGGGGACTGAGAGCTAACAGGTGAAAAAAAAGTAAAAACCCACCCAAAACCAAAGCAAAGGAGGAACTTACCCGCCATCTGGCCCAAGGGCCCAGCAGCCCGATATGCGGACGCTGGAGAAGGCCGGGGGACTGCTCATCTCCACCCTGCCGCGGAGCAGCAGGCGATGCTGGGCAGAGCGTGCTCAACCCCTGTCCCTTCAGCTCCTGCCCCCCAGCCTCCCGGCACTACCGCGGTGAAAGGGCGGCCGTGCCAGCGGGGCTCCCCAGGCGAACCCCGGCGCAAAGCGCCATGCACGGGAGCGTCCCCCCTGGCACGGTGACGGGGTGATGTGGACCCCCCAACAGATCCGGAGACGGAGGAAGGAGAGAAGAGCACTGCCAGGGAGACTCTTGCTGGGAGCTGTGGAGCGGTCAGCACACATAAGAGGATAGCTTAACCTAGAGATTACGTTCATTACCTGATATTAATAGCACTGGCTTGATTAAAGAAAAAGCGGGGGGGTTGGGGGGGTGAAGTGACACCTCCCCTCACCGCCCCCCTGCACAGGCAATAAACACTGGCCTCCCCTGCACCTCTGCTACCTGGGACCAGGGCTCGCTCAGCTGCCTCGGACGCTGGGGCTCGCTGGGGCGGCAGGGAGGGCAGCTCTGCTGCCTGCCCGGTAAGTGCGCGGCTGCGAGCACCGGCAAGCTCCCGGCACTGGCGGGGAGGCTGCAGGGGGACAGGAGTGGACATCCCTGGGGCAGGGATGGAGGGGGTACCCAGCCAGCACCCCGCTTCCAGCTGATGGAGCTGGCTGGGGCTTGGGCTGGGGTGCTGCTGGCCATGCTGGGGTTTTTGGTGTGAGACTCATCCCCCTCCCTTAGCTCCCAGCAGCAGGAGGTCCGGCTGCGAGCCCCCTCAGTGCTCAGCTCCCTGGGGAAGAGCTGCCCCTGACATCCCCTCAGCCCCGGAGTAAACAAGTGGGTGAAACTCAACACCCCGGGGCTGCGGGTGGCTAAGAATAACATCCCGCTGGCTGCTTGGGCCCTGCAATCTGCTCTCTCAGCCTTCCCACTGCCAGCTGCCCGCCGTCCCTCCAGCCATTTCAGCTCATTTCCCTGCACCAGCCTTGCTGGGGAGGACAGGGAGCCCAGGCACCCAGTGCTGAGCAGCCTGTGCGGGAAGCTGGGCAGCAGCTGAAGGGCAGGATACCCAGCAAGGGGTGGGAGATGGACAGGCAGAAGGGGGAGACTGCAGGAGAAGGGGTCCTGGCCAGCCCTGGAGCACAGGGGTGGGGGCAGAGCAGCACCCACCATGCAGCACTTGGCTGCTGAGAAAGGGGGAGGACACACCAAAATGCCAGGCAGGCAGCAGCAGGCAGGCCCTGCCAGGGACACAGCTTGTCACGACGAGGTCCTCCAGTCACCAAACAAGCCTCCAGCCCTCCCCAGCACAGCAAGACGAGAGCTCGGCGTCAGCGCACCCACCTCCGAGGGGGTACGGGCAGGATGCTCCCCCCACATTTAGCATCAAGCAGGGCGGAACATCTGGAGATGGGGCCAGGGACGGAGAGAAGACTCCCTTCTCCTTCTCCCCGAAGCACTGGGGTTATTCCAGAGGCGGGGACACATGCTGCATCCCAGTGTCCTCAGCAAACCCCTGTGGAACATGAAGGGCACTGGGCATGGCCGCACCAGCCTGCTCCTGCTCCTGTCCAGCAACGGGACCCACAGAAAAGAGCATCACCCTGAAACACATCGCAATGACTACAACAGTGCTAGAGACCAGGGACATGCTCTGGGCCCACACAGGGGCTGCCGGAGGAGCAGGACGGGGATGGGAGGGTTTCAGAGGTGACCTGTCCCCAGCTCAAGCCATGGCTGCTGCCCCAACAACGCCAACAAAGTGAGCGATGATCAAAGGAACCTTTTCCATCCTGTGTTTTCAGCACGGACTCCCCTTTCTTTGTAAAAGCTCTTTCAGAAGTTTAAAAATAAAATTCTCTTCCGCCGCGATTTCTATTCTCATTAAAGAAGCAAAGAAGAAAAGGCACAAGGAACTTGGCGGTGAGCAGCCCTTGCCCCTGCCAAGGCGACATTGTTCCTTATCGCACGCTCCCCAGTGCCTTTTTTCCTGCCTTTGTTTAAAACATCCAAGCGATGGGAGCAACTCTCCTGGAAGCTCACCCGACATTCCAGCTGGGCTCCCAGGTAGGACGGGAATCACCCGCACCGGCTCTGAGCCCTGACAGCAACAAAGCCTTCCTCCCAGCACACGCTCCTCGGCAAGTCGCGTCCGCTTCCCAATTCCCTTCCTGGTTTCGGAGCTCTTGCACAGGCCGAAACCCCTGGGTTCTGGAATTTTCTTCTAAATGATTTTTAAGTGTGAATCCCTCCTCTGTAATGGCAGCCTCCAGGAGCTGGACTTAAAATTGGGAGAAACTGCAGACCCTGCAGCTGGGCTCTGCTTTTCCTTTCAGTGACGGAGAGCTGGTTGGCAAGTTTTCCTTGGGATTTAAGGACAGAAGCTGAATTGCAGGTGGCTTTTCCTGGTCTGGTTGCTGTGACCTGAATATCATCACTGGATCTGTGTAAAAGCTCAGGACACACCAAACCCACAGCAAGGGGTACCTGGCCCCACGGGAGTGGGTCCCTCTTCCAGCTCCCACCCCTGCCAGCAGCACCTGTGGGTCCGTGGAGGCCAAACCTGCTTCCCTCCATCTTTGAACGTGGTCTTTGTTGGTCCAGCCCTCACCTGGGCCTTCCATGTCCTATGGCATCTTTAACTTAAGCCGACAGCGGATGTACTGCAACAGCCTGGTACAAAACCCGGGGGCCACACGGGGCAGCCCTGCACCAGGAACTCCCTGTCCAGGGACCAAGACGAGACGGAGCTGGATCCCACCACCTTACGAGCAAGCCAGGCCAGAGGATGAGTTTCACACAGGGATTGCACAAGGAAAAATGTTGGGAAGCCCTGAGTGTCGGGATGGAGAGACCTGGCTGCCACCCCACTGCCAGCAGCTCCAGGGGCGTCGAGAGCGGTGCCATGCCCCTCCTGCAAACCCATCGGGCACTGCGCCCGTTTTCCTCGCATCAGGCTCTGCCGCTGCCCTGGAGTCACCCTGGAGCAGGTTGGAGCATCCCAACGCATGCACGCACTCTCTTCCAGCTCTGATAAGGACTCCTAATGACAAAAGGACGAACATTTCCCTCTTCAAACCCAATTAACTCGCTGCTATTTATACAGAGCGAGGGCCGTGGGAGCTGCATGGCCAGCCTCACCGGCGGCTTGCTCCGCGGTGGAAGGGGCTCAGTTATACAACCCAGTTACTCATCTCCCGCGTGGCTGGCGCTACTCGGGGCGGCTTCTTCCTCCTTCGCTCATCCTCAGCCTCCCCACCGCTGACTCACAGGAAGGGCAAAGGCAGCACCGTCACGGGCAGCTGCCGGCTCTGTATTTAGCTGCCGAAACCCGCGGGCTGCTTTGGCACTGCCTCAGGCGGGGCCGGGCTCGGTGGGCGCCGTGGGGACACCCGGGCGCTGGTACCCGACAGCCAGGGATGCTCCCATCCCTATAGCCGGGCCCGCCGCATCGGCAGCGCTCTGGTGGTGCTCCGGAGCCGGTTCCCAGGTAGTTGGTGTTTGGGAGCGGTCGCATTCCTCCGGGCCTGAGGATTGCGGTGAAAAAGGGAGTGGAACATAGAGAGAAAACCGGAGCGGGGCGGGGGGGAATCCCCTCTGTGCGTTTTTTCGGTACCGAACTTGCAGGTTGCCCCGCTCCGCCGGCGCCTCGTGGCTTTCGGCGCCGGTGCATGTGCCCGCTCGCCGCAAACGGGCGCTGCAGCTCCTCCGCTGCAAGGGCAGGGCAGGAAAGGAGCAAAAACAAGAAGGAAAATAAGAGAGAGGAACGCCCCTCCCCCCCCAAACAAGAAATAAGCCCAGTTTGGTAAGAACACTGGATAAATGGTTCCTGCTGCTGCGCGGCGGGACGCATCCGTGGCGCGGCTCGGGAAAAGGCGCTGGGGCTTCTTGGGGAAAAAGGAAGGAGCGACGGGCGCGGGGAGGCCCCACTCGCGGAAGCGGGGCCGGGCGGGCTGCGGGGCCGGGGCGGGCTGCGGGGCCTTACCTGTCGTGCGGCTCCGCCGGAGCCCCCTCGGCCACCGGGGCCGCGGCCATGGTGCTGCGGGAGGGGCCGCGGCGGGCGGGAAGCGGCGGGAGAGGAGAGGGGCGGGGCCGGGGCGGGGCCGGGGCGGGGCCGCCGCGCGGCTCCCCGGGACTTGTAGTGCGGGGGGGGGGGAGGGAGGGGCGTGGGCGCTGTGAGTGCGGGGGGTGCTGTAGGGCGTGGGGGGGTGCTGTGGGTCGCGGGTGGGTGCTTTGGGGTGCCGATGGGCGTTGTGGGCGTGGGTGGGTGCTGTCAGGTGCTGACGTGTGCTGTGGGGTGTAGGTGGGTGCAGTCAGCATGGGTGGGTGCTGTAGGGCACGGGGGGTTGCTGTAGGGTGCAATGGGTGTTTTGTGGGGCACAGGTGGGTGCTGTGGGCATGGGGGGTGCTGTGGAGTGCAGGTGGGTGCTCTGGGGTCTAGGTTGGTGCTGTGGCATGCAGGTGGGTGCTCTGGGTATAGGTGGGTGCTGTGGGCTCAGACTGGTGCTGTGGGCATGGGTGGGTGCTGTGAGGCTGCTGTGCAGGAGCACCCATGCCCAAGCAGCTGAGGAGCTGCCAGCAGAGCTGGGGGGCATCAGGGATTTGGGTGGCCCCAGGCTCTGAAATGGTCACAGGGCACAGGGGAGCGGGGAGGCTGGGAGGACCCCAGCCCTGCAGGGGCTCTGGGACACCAGGGTCCTTAGGGGATCTGTTTTTTCTCAGCACTGTGCTCCCTTCTCATGGCCTGGGTCCCCTGGGGCTGAGGTTTGTGGTGCCACGTGTTTGGAAGGGCGAGGGCCAGCACCCCTCCCCCTGGTCCTCAACACACCCTTGGGGAGCCGGGACCATCCGTCAGGGAACACAGGGTTAATGGTCAGCAATGGAGAGGTTGACCTAAATCTGATGCTTATTCGGGTTCTGTGCCAAAAAAGACATTAGGAAGCAGAAGAGGATTTTTTCCCACGCTGGGGTGGCTGGGGGTGCCTGGGGGTGCCGCGGGTCCCACAGGGCTCCCTGGGGGGAAAGGTCCCGCTCTGGATGTGGCCCCTGGTGCTGGGAGACGTTGGCTGCTGCTAACAGAGGGGCAGATTTGGGGTGGATTTGGGGTGATTTTTGCCATGGGGGCAGCTAGGCACTGGGCTGTGGGTCTGGTGGTAGCCTCCCGGCACTGGGGATGGGTGGCTGGGCTGAGCACAGGCACGGGAAGCATCACCAGTCCTTGCCCCGGCCCCCCCAGCTGCTGCACTCTGGTTTTGGGGGCAACGCTGGGATGAAGACTGTGAGCTCCATCCTCACCACCAGGCTGAGCTGTCCTGGGAGGCTTCCTCAGCCACCACCAGCTGCCCACGGAGGGAGGACAAACCCAGCGCATCCTGCATCAAACCCTCCCACTGAACTGCAAAATAATGATGATAATAGTAATAATAAAAAATCAATAAACATTTATTCGATACAGCTGTTTTTAATACATACAGTACATCGAGTTACCCCTCTGCGGTGCTCGGCGGCGCGGCTGTTAAGAGCTGCTGTTACAGTACTCTCCAACTGAGGATTTGTCAATGATTAACAAAAGAACAGATCGTCACAAATCGGGAGTTTATTATAAGATAGTTTACTGTTAAAACAATTTTATTTTTTGCAAATAAACACTTTTTAATATATATATTTATATATTTATATATATGGTTACAAGTGATAAATTGAAAATTCTTTTTTTTTCATTTTCTTTTTTTCCCCAAAATACACTTATGCACTAATAACTGGCATTGACGAGAAACATTCGGATATGCCGTGGGATGGGTGTCACCAGGAGAGAAAGAAAAGAACAAAGCACTCCCAGCGTTCGTGGGTGCGAGTGATGCTCCGGGCCGGGGCAGCTCTCGCTTCCTGCCCTGCCAGCGCAGCACAGCCAACCTCGCCAGCGTGCCATGGTCACGCCGAGGGTTTCCCGCCCATGGCAGCCCCTGGTGACTGAAGCTTTCGGGGACGGCTCATGAGGTTTTCCCGTGGGGTCACAGCCCGCCCGTCCCCATGGAGGTTTAGCCCTTTCCCCAGGGGCACGGGCGGCAGGACGGCGGGTCTCTGCAGCGGTGGAGGTGCAGGAGCTGCAAGAGCGGCGGTGCTGCGGTCCCCAGAGCCACCCAGGGACAAACGGGGCTGCAGCTGGAGGAGCCGCCCCGAAGCCCCCACCATGCTCGCAGTCCCCACACTCCCATTTACCTACCATGAGCCACCCCGCCCCAAGCACCCCAGGCAGTGAGTCGGGACCGTGGGGGTGACACCGCTCCCCACCACCCCTCCCCTTTGTGGGGCTTTACATTAACCGTAGGTTATTCCCTGCTGCCTCAAGGGATGACCCTGTGCTCAGGCCCCTGGCCGGTGCACAGACGGCAGGGACGCCAGGCCCAGGGGGTCCCACACTGCCAGACCTGAGGGTCTCCAAATGCCCATGGGTAAGGGGACGGGAGAGAACGTGCTTGTCCCCCATTACGCCCTGCAGCCTCTGCCCGCCCCTCTGGGTTGAGTTTCCCCCCCAAAGTCGCTGCCTCAGCGGGAGCACCCCAACGGGCACAACCCAAGTGGCACAACGCAAGAGCAACCCAATGGGCACAACCTGATGGGCACAACCTGCCAGGCACAACCCAACAGGCTCCCGTGATGCCACCACGGCTCGTCCCTGCCAGCTCACATGCCGTGGGGCAGGCAGCTGCCAGTATTCCTGGTATCGCTCTGGAGCCTTCCCTGGACAAGCAGGAGACTACAAGATCTTTCATGGAGAAGGTGGTGGTGGGAGAATATATTCCTCTTGAGTGATGACTACTGGGGGGAAAATACCTTTTAAGGGGGGATAAAAACCCTGAAGAGTTCACTTTCTCATAAAAATTTCCATTTGACCAAGGCGCTGCTTTCACAGGGGCTGCGAGGAGTGTCTCCCAGCTCTGAGGGTGATGGGGGACAGCCCCAGCACCGGGACCACCAGCCCCACTGCCCTGAGCCCATCACCTGCCCCGAGACCCCAGACCGTCCCTGGGGTTCCCTCTGAGACTGTGTCGTCCCCACGATGCCACTGCGGCTGTCCCCGCTCCTGCCCCTCGCTCCTCCCAGGACACTCGCTTGGAGACACTCTTGTTACTGAAGCAGCTGGACAGGTTTCGAGCCAGACCCCAAAATGACCCCCTGCTAAGTCAGCCCTTCGCCAGGTCTCCTGCACCAAGTAGCTCCTGGCCGAGCGCCTGCACCGGGGCTCACCCTCAGCATGGAGCACAGTGCTGGCTGTTAATTTAATCAATGAGAAGCCAATTAATTGCATGTTAATGAGAATCGAGCCCTGTGCTATCCCCAAGGGGAGGTGGTGGGATTATAAGGTCACCATCCAAACCAGCAGCCGGGGCCATGTGGGTCCCCCCTCCCCGGGCCAGGAGCTTTGCCAGGGCGTTTCCCCCATGGAGGGGTTTCGGGATCCAGCGGCTCCCTCCACCCCTTCACAGAAATTTTGGTGCCAAACTCTGTGCCAGGTCCCCAGCTCTGCCTGCTCTCCCCATCCTGCCACTGCCTACACCCCCAACAGCCATGGTGTGCCCCCAAGAACCTTCCTTGGGTGCAGGGGTCCCTCCTCACTGACCTTTCCAGTGGTTATTGCTTTGGCAAGCGGGTGTGGAGCTCTGCACGCACCCAGCGCCATCCCTCGGGCTCAGCACAGCAAAATGCCATTGCCAGGACAGCGTCCCCACGTCCCCATCGTGACAAAGACTGAGATGGCTCTGAGAGCGTGGGTCCTACAGTTCCTGAAGCTCTCCTCCCTTCCCTGGGGAGGCAGGATTTGTATCGGCGACACCATCAAAACAAAGATTGGATGGAATGCAAGCAGCAAACAGGCTGAGCCGCAGCAACTAATTAAGCTTTCTTACTAATTGCTTCAAAATCTGGCGCAACTAGCAGTGCTCGGACGGGTTCCATTGCCTGCAGGCACGTGCCCAGCTCGTGGCCGAGCACGCCGGGTGATGCAGGTGGTGGCATCCGGCTGCCGGGAGCCGCAGCCGGAGCAGGAGCATCGGCTCCCCCGAGAACCCACCCTGGCTTCAGACACCGCCGTACCCTCCCTCCCTCCGTGGCTGTAATAACCTGCCAGTGGAGAAGGATGATAATTATTACTGAGTGGCTCCTCAGAGCAGGGAAATGATACTGAGCCTCCGGCGGGCGGAGGACGGGCAGTGAAGAGTGGCGAAGGAAACTGAGGGTTAGAAGTTTTAATTGATTAAAGTAAAAGCAGAAGCTCTCCTCCCCCCGACTCCACCTTCCTGACTCCTGCATTGGGGAAAAGAATTGAATTAAGGTTTTTCTGTTCTGTTACCAAGAGAAAACGTGCCTGTTTCACAAGGACCGAGGTAGCCTGGTTTTTGTCTGGAGACAGACACATCCTGGTCCAGGGATGGTTCCCTCCAGGCCAGAGCGAGGTGTTAACGATGGTATTAGTACAGACGCAAATAAAAGCCCGGGGAAAGAGAGCAAGCGAGGGACAGCGCACCATGCATGGACTTCCCTACCCCCAAGGAAGACGCTGGGGGCTTGGATGCATATGGGTGGGCCAAGACTCACCCCACGGTGGGTCCCAGCTGGAGGGACAAGGCAAGTGCGACATGCTGTAAAGCAGGACCCATGATTGTCACTTGATGCTGCCCCCTGTCCCTGTCCCATCCCGCAGCTGCAGCTGGGTGACCGAAACCCCGTTTGTCCTTCCTGGGCAATCAGCACCTTTGGGATGGGGTGCGATGGGGCCCCTGAATCGCCCTTTCTGCCAGCTGGACCTGCCCGTGCTGGTCAGGCAGCTCAACGGCTGCTGGCTCACCCTGACCCCAGCACTGCCATCGCGGCATTGCCGTTGCCGCTGCGGTGCTCCACGTCCAGCTACATTTGCAAAGACAACTTGAGCACTGGGGCGCAGCTCCCTCCATCACACCCCTGCCACGGTCTCACCGTGATGCTCCACAGTGCTCACGGCACTCCCACAACTTTAGGTTAGGCCCTCCAACCTGACCCGTCCTACAGCAACCCCCTCTCCCATCACCTTCCAGGGGTGCTCACACCTCCCGCACCCCCTCTCACAGCCACGGCCAGCCCCGCCATCTCGGGACGATGCTGTGCCAGCCCCATGCCACGCTCCCTGCTCGCTCCTCTGCCTGTGCCTTGCGCTGCCAAGACAAACCCCTGCACTGTGCTGGCCACACAGCCAACTCACCACGCAGCCGGTCCCCGCCGAAGCACGTTCCCTCTCAGCCCGAGGCTGTGAGGAATGCATGACCAGGACCCCCAGCGCATCAACTGCCAGACCCTGCCATCCCTCTGCCCCTACTCGGCCGCTTGCATGGGTCAAACATCTTTGGAAACATTGTCCTGGGAGCAGGGATGCAGGTGCTGCCTGCACTGGGAGGCTGGAGCCCGCCGGAGGCTGCCCAGACAGGCAGGCAGCACTGCCGCGGGCAGCCCCCTGCTCCGGCACGCAGCTGCAGAGAGACCCCATCCAAGGGGACCCCACTGCTATTGCACTTTTCTTTCGCTCAAGTGTCACCAGTTTGGCGCAGGGAGTAAGAAGGGAAGTCACGGGCAGGGCGAGGGGGGAAGGCAGCAGGGTCCTGCCAGGCAGGGGTGCAGGCAGAGGGGTATGTACATGGGCGGGGGGTGGAGAACGGTCCAGCTTGCTTGATCCTGTTTGTTTTCCAGTGTGAAACAAGGTCTGTGACTTGTTTAAAGTGGTTAATTGGTATTTTCTGTCTCTTTTTTTTTGTTTTTCTTTTTTGTAAAAAGGGGTGAGTGGAGGGTGGGGGGGAGGTGGGATGGGGGGGACAGAAAACTGGGAGAGACCCCCACCCTGTTACCCTGGGCTGTAAACGAATCCTCGGAGACGAGTCTCTGAGCTGCTCATTTCTCGGGCATCTTACTGGCTCCCCCCTTCCGCTGGCTCGGGAGCTTGGGGACACGCTCGTCCCTGTCGGGGCTGCCTCGGGAGCCTTCCCAGTGCTCGAGGGTTTTCTTGTGATTAGTCTTTGCTGCCACACTCTCTCTGCCCTTTGGGGACGTTTCTGGAGGCCTCTCCTTGGGTTTTCTCCCCCTTTTCTTCCCGCTTGTGCTTTTTTTTTTCTCTTCCTTGCTGGAAGAAAGCTGTTCCCTGTTTTTCTTTTTCCGGCTGGCCTCTGCAGAGGTTCGGAACCAGTTCTGTGTCCATGGGGTGACACAGAGGTTAGTGACCATCCTGGGGCCAGGCACTGGCACACATAACCCATGCCTCACCTGCCCATGCCTGGACCACCCCACGCCCCACTGGTACCACCTCCCCGACGACAAGCTGGGCAGTGCTGAGCAGCTGCAACTGGCCCAGGGGTGTTGGGGACTCAAAAGGGGGACAGGGAGGTCCCCCTCAGGCTGTCAGCATTGCTGATGCTGCTGGGAGCTGCTGTGCTCTGCACTTGGCAGACATGGATGGATGGAGCGGGACAGCCTGAGGATGGGTGTGTTGGAGCAGGGACCAGCCTGGATCAGCCCCTGCCATTTCCTTACCTCTGAATGAGCCTTGATGATGTGGTATTTGACCCCGCTTTCGGAACTGAACTCCTTCTGGCACAGGAGGCAGCGGTACTTGCCCACTGAGTGGTCGCCCTGCAAGACAGAGCATCCTCCTGCAACCCCAAGCAGAGCTGAAACACCCTGGAGGGGTGGCCCTCCCTGCTGTGCTCCCCTCTAAGCAGAGAGGATGCTGCTAGAACCTCGAAGCAACAGAAAATAGATACTCATTTCTAAACCACCAGATTTCTGCTTGCTTTTGGTCACAGGCCAGGAGCTCACAACTGCCTCTTCTGCTCTGAATCTCAGCCCATGCTGGTTGTGCCGCTGCAGCTTTGGCAGTGATGGCTGTCGAGGTGCTGGTGCCAGGCATCAAAGTGTCGGGTCCTAGGAGCTCAGAGGGCAGCGAGGGGCAGGTTTTGCTGCCTGTGCATCCCCAACACTGGTTGTTACATTACCTCCAACACGGTGTGTGTCCCTGGGCATTCGCAAGGCTGACAGGGCCGATCGCCCCATTTCATCACTGTAGCAGATTTGTGATCTCCTGGGACTGAACCGCCACCTAATTTATGTCCAACACACTCACCTAATTTTCCTTTTATGCTGTCAAAGAGATGCAGCCACTGCTGGATTTCTGTCATTAGAGCCCTTGTGGGGATGACTGATCTCCCAGCTCTGCCGCAGTTCACAGCACAGGGGAGATAATGTGCTCTCTATTGACGAGGGGTTTATGGATGGGCCCCTCCAGGCGATATATATGCTCCCTGGGAATTTCTTCACTGCTCGCTCTGCACTGTAAATCTGGAGTTAGACAGGTCTTTCATTTCAGGGACAGGCAGGACGCGGGCAGGCCTGGCCCCACTGCAGGCCGGCTTCAGAAACACTCATGCAAAAATCACCTCGGTGCATCAATACCTGCTGAGGATGGGGCACTGCCTGGGAGCATCCTCCGCTCTCAGTAAGGCTTGATGTATTTCAACCAATTCTGCAGGATTTTACAGCAGAAATCACAGGCCAGCTCAGGAGGGGCTGTGATTTATGCCAGATTTGGTGGCCCATATATCCATTGCAAAAGTAAATCCTCTGTAAAGGCGAGAGTCCTGCTGATGGCAGTGTGTGGGGGACATGAAGCAGCTAACTCCCCCAGTGGTGACCCCCAGTACTCAGCCCCAGCTACGCTGGACTTGCCGGACTTGAAGGGTGCAGCTCAGCGGTTAAAGAAAATGCTCTTGCAAACGCCTGGCTGCTTTCTGTGCACAGAACCAGCCAGAAAATGGCTCCATTTTCTCTTGGAGACTGTTTGCTGGTGGGCTGCCTGGTGCTGCAGGCTAGCAAAGGAACTGCCCTAGTCTCCTGCATTTGCACTTTTATCCTGAATAAATACAGCTTCTTCTGCTGGATCTCTGCAGCCCATTTTCTAAATGATCTCATTAGGGTTTGATGTTCCAGCTAGTGTTGGAGGAGTGCAGGAGTTTGTGTTTTTAATAACTACGGGGTATGTATTGGAGCTGCCTCCTGGAAGCTCCATTCAATGGAAGCTGCAGCTGGAAACATTTCAGGGTATAAAGCTTTACCAGCTCTTACTCAGCTCCAATTTGAGGGACCTACGCTGAGCTCCCGATCCCTCCCCCACGGCGGCTGCAGGCCACCGGAGCTCACTGAGGCAGCAGCGTTGCTGCTCTGTTGAGCGAGAGGGCACTGGTCCCTGCAGAGAGCGGCCGCCTCTTCCGGCCTCAGCTCCATCCCCAGGATGCACCGCACCAGCATCTCTCCAGCTGGGGAAACGGCTGACCTTCCAGAGGGGCTGCAGGCTGCCCAAATGAATGGAGAAAGACCCCTGATTCCCACCTGCCTCAGATAACGCTCAGCTTCCAACGCCCCACCCCCTGGCTCTGAGCTGCTGTGGCTGATGCGTGGCTGTGTGCGAGGTGCTGGCTGCGCTGGGTAGCTAAAGGCTCGCACGCAACTCGGGTTGCAGAAGCCGTGCTAGGTAGGGGCTGCTGCAGGACAGGGACGCTGAGGTGGAAGAATGCGAGGCAGGCGGGCTTGCTCCCACTGCCCCACCTCCGAGGCACTGGGTGCGTCAGAGGTCTAGGCTCTTGGGTGAGACATTTGTGTTGCAAGACCTGTCCTCCAAGGCTGGGGCGGTAGCTAAAACCCCTTCATCACATCCCCCCCCCCCCCCCACCTTGAGCCTCTCTGCCTTCAGCTGCGGGTTTGATCCTGCCCAGGAGGATGGTGCTGAGGGCGAGCAGCTGGACTGCGATGGTGCAACAACGGGCTGAGCGATGACAACTCAACAGGCAGTGGCATGGCTCGGCCAGCCCTCCTAGCAGTCATGTTCCTTTAACCTGTGCCATTGTCCCTTGGCCTTTCACTTCTCAACAACCCTGGGGGGAAAAAAAAACCAAAATCTAACCCCATCTCTGAGCTGAGACTGTAAAAGGAGGGACCTACCTTGTTGCAGTTGGCCAGGTGAGCTTTCAAACCCGAGACGCTGGAGTAAATGGCTTCACAGCACTGTGGAAGAAACAAAGCAGAGTTTGCCACAATCCCCCCTCATCTCCGTGCCTTCCTCTGTGCCAGGGCCAGGAGCCTGCTGCGCCAGCAAGGCCACCGGTCCAGGCTAAGCAGCATGAGGTTAATGCTCTGCAAGACGCGGAGGGCTCTGGTCACACGTTTCCTATTAGCGCTAATGGGAGTCATGTGGCCACATCCCTCTGCAACGGGCTGAAAAATGTCTCCCCTAAATGTCTCCATGGAAAACGTACATTTGTGAGCAGTCAGGAGGTCCTGCTGGGCTACAGGAGTTCTTGGAGCCACAGCAGACGCTTAACGGAGAAGAGAAATCACCCGGGCAGCAGCATGACCAGTTTCTGAGCAACGTCTTTTCAAAGTGCCTGTGTATGACATTAATTAGCCAGCGCGTCTCCCCCGGCCTTGCGGTAACAGCCTCATTCAAAACTCCCATTAGCAAGGCTTTGTTTCAGATGATAAATCAACAGCCCAGCATGAGGGTGGAGTTCACCTCCCTGCCAGATCAGGCCAAGGCTGCACGGACACGCACCATGTCCCTGAGGTCTTTGCCTATCATAGGGCTTTAAAAAGAACGGCTTAAAACCAGCCTCGGCTTTACTCTGGGAAAAGCAGGTTCTCTGCATAAAAAGGCTCTTGAGCACAGAGTGTGCAGCCTTTGCCCAGTCTGGATCTCAGGAGCTCCCCAAACGCAGCTCCAGATCCTGAATCAGGCAATGCTGAACCATCAGCCCAAGGGCACCTGGGGAGAGGGTGGCCTGGTCCCCGAGGCCAGTGGCTCATGCGCACCAGGATGGTCCCAAAGGTGGGACACACTTCAATCAGGCATGGCAACAACCCCAGGGAGAGGGGGTGAAACAAGGGTCTGAGCATCACTGCTAGCTTTGTCTGGAGCCCAACAAGAACCTGCCCCAAAACTCCCACCTTCCTCCCACAGACTGAGACCAGCTGGCCTGGAGAAGAACAGAGATGGTCCTTACGTTGTTGGGACAGTTGATGTGGCCCTTTTCCTTCACTTCGTTCTTCCAGTTTTCCAGCAGCCTCGGATTGAGTTTTGGAAGCCCCGGTCGGGTGTAATTGAGCTGCAAACAATGGAAGATGGTTAGCAGAGCGGCACGCACCAGTCTGGTCCTCAGTGGAGTCCTTGCTCTTCACATGGGTCTTGCCCACCCCCTCGGAGAAGTGAATCGGGGCTGAAAACTAGTTGGAAGGCTTGACCCAGAGATGTCATCTCCCCCCTGGGGCACTGTACAGCATGGGGGTGGCTCTGCCCACTGCTCTGCTACCGGCAAGGTGGCAGCTGAGCTGAGGGGTGGCTGTGGGCGAGGAGCAGGGCAGGAGCCCCCTGCACTACAGCCACCTCCACATGGTGCTGGCACATGAGAGAGAAGAGGCTCCTGCTCCATGGTGGGGCCAGGCCTGGACCCGCTGTTTTCAGTGCATCGCATTGGTGTGGCCCTTCCGCTGTGTTTCATAACCAGAAGAATATACAACCCTGCACACTGGGCAGAGGGGACGGATGCCAAGAGCCTCCATGGCTGCCTTCCACTGATGAATGGGCACAACCCGTTAAACAATGAAAGGCTCTTGTGTCTCTGCCTCTCCTTCTGGCAGGGCTGCTCTTTCCAAGTGCTTTTAATTACCACTTTATTAGCAACTTTGAGGTCTAGCATAGCAGACCGGCCTTCCCAACTCCATTTCTGCATGTTCAGCACAAGCAAATGTGGCTGCAGCATCTCTGTGCCTCCCAACTGTGGCACTTAGCCTTACCTGCAGGGCCAGTCTCTGCATTCCACCACGGCACAGTCCACAGGGGACAGGAGACTGCTCTGCCTGCACTCTGAGCTGCCTGACTGCCTGCTGCACAATGTCAGCACAACTCCCAGCCCAACCTACTGAGCTCTGCTAGGTCTGATGGATGCTGTTTTGGTCCCAAGCCCCAAACTTGCCCCAAGCTGGAGCAGGGCTGGGTGCGCTTGCACATGGCATCCTATGGGCACGGGTACCCGAACACATGCTGCTCTCCGTGGGCACCTCCAAGCATGGGGCACAGCTGCATCAAAGCATCCATGCTGGCTGGGGAAGACACACAGACAAACGGTACTTGCAGAGGTGCAAACCCAGGCCCTGTTTTCGAAATGTGCCCCTAGGACATGGAGCTTGTGGTTCTGATGCAGCAGGGAGGCAGCTGGCTGGATTTCTTTTTCAGCTGTGATTCTCACTGAACATGCTGATGAAGCTGTGAAATTTGCCTTTGTCCAGCTCCCTCCAACAGGCTGCTCCCAAACCTTCCTGCAAAGGGGAGCTTCCACCAAGGGCTGGGGATGTGGAAGGCTCAGACAGCAACTGCTTGTTTCCACCCAAATTTAAGTGATCCACAAGCCCCCACAGCCCCACCTCAGCACACGGAGGGGCATGGCTGAAGAAGGGAGCCTGCGGAGAGCTGGGCCCCACGTGAGGGGCAGGGGCAAAAGGCCTTGGGAAACAGTGCTATGAATGCTGGTGAGGACGGATGTGGAAAAATCCCTGGAGCCCCAGTGTGCTGCTATTCTGTTGTGCTTCGCGGCTGGTGGAGATGCCAGCAGAGCTCTCTGAAGTGCTGGGATGGTACATATACCAACCGCCTGGTCCTCACAGCCTGGGGAAGGCAATGCCACCTCCAGGGGAGAACACAGGAGTCCCTTTTTGTCATTGATACTGAGAGCCAGGACACCAAACGGCCTCCTTAATTAAAAACCAATCAATCCCATGAATGAGCAAACATTAACGGTAACTGCACACAGCCCCAGCAACAACCTCTCCCTCCACACATCCCTGGGGAACAGACGAGGGGGATATTCAGAGATGCAGACTCCGCTGCTCCAGCTTCCCACTCCAGAGAAAAATCCCTCCCCACTCTCCTCCAACAGCCCTGCACAATAACATGCAAATCCCATGTCTTCCCGGGGCGCTGCGGTTCTGGGAATGTCAAAGTCATCTTTATGTCTCTATTAAGGGGGAGCCCCAGGCATGGAATATTTTAATTTTTTTTCCATTTATTTTCCTCAAACAGCCTGTAAGTGAAAATCTTCATGGCCAAATCACTAAACGACTACAACTGGTTTTGGCCACAGCCCATCCCTTCTGAACAGTCGAAGGATGCTGGGGTGGGAAGACTTGTTTTCTTTGACTGATGGTTTTATTTAATTAACTTTCATATTTCAATCCTCTCCACTCCCTAGACAGCTCGCTCTCCCCTTCCCCAAAATATATCACAGTAAATGAGAACCATGCAGGCTGCCTCGGCCCCAGCCAACAAACTCCCCTGGAAGCCTTTCCGAGGTCCCCAGCGTGAGGCACGGCTCTCCCATCGTCCTGTGGAAACCGTGGCTGATGCTGTCTGGGAGGCAAAGCCAAAACACGCCCAGGGGTGCTGGCCAGCAGCCGGGTCCCATACGTGGCTCCGGGCAGCTGGGTCACGCCACACTGGCGCTGCCGAGCAAGGGGAGGAAGGATGGACTCGGCCTTGCCAAGCTCCGGGTCAGCAGCTGGAGCTGGGATCTGTTTTGGCCCACCAGTGACATGAGTCCGCAGGGCTCAGCCTGGCTCCCACCCGGATCGCAGGGCCATTGTTTTAGGGGATCAACCCAAGCCAGGCTTTTCTGCTCTGGAATCTATCCTGGCTCCAGGATGGGGTTTTCTTAAAAACTCGAGCCTGGACATGACTTGTCCCCTTCAGCTTTATGACTGGCCTATGGCAACCCTTTGCTCTGGACCCCCATCACCCCACCATGCAGCACCCAGGCTCTGGGGGGATGTGCAGCCTCTGTGGCTGCTCCCAACCCTGCAGCAACACCCAGGCCCCAAGCTGTGGGGAGGTGAACAGGGTGCTCTTGCACCCCACAGAGGAGCTCTGCATCCCTCCCTGTGCGGCACCACCACCTCCAGCACAGTGTTCACGGCATCTTGAAACAAGCCACCCACCTCGAGCTCCACAGGGAAAGCATCACACCATGGAAGAGTGATGTTTCCATGGCGTTATCTCCTCTTTCGCCTCTTCGATGCCTCCTCCCTCTGCTCGAGGAGGCTATTTCTCTCAATCCAGTCTCCAAAATGCATAAGGTCATCATACCCTGCCAGATTCCAGAGGCTACCACAGCCTGCCTGCACCACCAAGCTGGGAACCTGCCTGCCTCTCACTCCTTCCATGGCAGCCCCACAACGGCTCATGGGCAGGCGATGGCCCCAGTGAAGACCAGAGGAGGGTTGGAGGATCAGCATCATCTTCACAGACCTTCTGGAATGGGGATTTTTTTTCCCAGAAAAGCAGCAGGGGTGTGCCCTTCCCCATCTGACATCCCCAGCAAGCGGCTGTTGTGAAACACCCCATCTGTTTCAGCTTATCCAGAGGCAAATAAAGATCGGAGCGAGAAAATAAGACTCCAGTGTATATTTAGAAATGCTGGATTTGGTTAGTGCAGAATGAAGGCAGAACAGGGCCTGGGATCGAGCAGCAATCGTTTATTCTAATGCCATTGCTTTGGTGCGAAGGAATCCATCCTCCCGGGGAAAGGCGAATGCATCCCGCCATGGGCCACCAACAGGATCCAAACCCGAAGTCCCTTCTCCCCGGCTGGGATCAGCTGCCACGTGGGCCATGCCTGCCATGGGGCTGCAAACCCCTGTATCTCACCAGCCTGCTGAGAAGCTGCTTGCCTTCCCCTGGGGAAAAGCTTTGCTGCCTGGAGAAGGGATGGAGAAGAGGGGTGGCTTTCTTCAACAGCTCCCTTGAAATCCACATTGACTTCTGGGACCACGGAGGGTAACTGGAGACCTTGGGGACAGAGCAGGTCCTGTGCTGCTGGAAGTCCAGGTGCATCCAGCCATCACTGGTTACAGACTAGAGCTGGGAAGCATCCATCCATCTGGGACCATGGAAATCCCCTGGTCCTGCTGAGATGGTGCAGGAGCAGCTGCAATCTGCCACCGATCCCTGACATCCCACCTCTGTCCAGGTCCAAGCCAGCGAGGGGGGCCTGCAGGCCCGGCAGCATACTCCCAATGGCTGGATATGGTCCGTGGGAAGGCAGCATTGCTGGTAACCATGAGTCCTACTGCCCTGGTCATGGTTCACTGGTGTTTGTCTTTCTGCAGCTCCAGTGCCTCCAGGCTGTTGGCTCCCTTGGAGGGATGGTCACCATGTGTGCTTGGCAGGGTGGTGGCATGGGGACGTGGGGATGCTGCTGCTCCTCCAAACCTCCTGCGCTGCCCAAGGCTGGACCCGCCACAGAGCTGTCCTGCTGTCATGGCTGAAGCCACTTCCAAGGGAATGGCTATTTTTGGGGCTGTAACAGGGTCAACAGGGTGCTTGCTGGCATGTCTGAGTTGCTCGCATTTGGGAGGTTTTTTCCCTGCACCCTGAACTTGTAAATGTAGACCAGTCCTGAGCGGTGCAAGAGGCTGCTCAGTAGTGCAGCACAGAGTGTGCTGAAGTCAGCAAGCTCCCACCAGCCTCCCCAGGCAGAACCTGCCTCCCTCCTCCTTCCAGCACCGCTTGTCAAGAAAAAATGTCATAGACTGAACAGATTATATTTTAGAATGTTGTCAAGGGAACGTGACAGTCACTGCAAGACGCACCCGCAGGCACACTCACAGCTACGTATGCACTGGCCCACTGCACTGACCTCCTCTGAAATCCATCTGTGTGACACACAGCCAGGACAGCCAGGGAGAGCAGCCCATGCAGGGCCCAAGGTCCTGATCCAGATCAAGAGACTTGTTTTGCCACCTGGGAGTTGGTCCAGCTCCCTCCTTGCTCATCTTTAATGCAGACCTCCTTCCACCAACCTCACAGCAATTCTCTTTGTTTTTCAGTGCCAAGATGGGGCTCAATTAAACTTGAACAATTAGATTCTGAACACTAGAAATGTCTTATAAACACCCCCCCCCACCCCCAGCATTTCATGGAGCAATTACACCAGCTGCTGCGACCTTTACAATGCCTTTGTATGTCAGCGTGCACATGGGCCCCTTGTCCAGGCCTGGGACTCTTGGCTGCTCCCTCAATTCAAACAGAAAATACCCAAAGTCAAGAGTAAGGCGAGCAATTCAAGGAGGAAAGTGAGGAATGCAAGTGCTGAGGCTGGAGCGGGGAGAAGACAGCACCACACCTCTCCTCCCACAACATTTGAAATGAAACAGCTACTTTGGGCTTGATTTTTTTATGTTATAAATGCACTGCAGCTGGAGTAATCTGGAAACGAATAATGACAACACCAAGCATTGGGGAAATAAAAGGTTTGCAACCAGTTCTGGCCCTAAACCCTCCAGCTCTGCTCCAAGGTGGATGGCAGCACCATGGCTGGATCTCCTCCTACGCTAGCTGCCTCATCAGATGCCAAGGTGGGTAAAGAAGACGTTGGTTTATTTGTATGCTAGTTTTTCACCTCTCCACTGTGTGCAGACTGTGAGCGGAGTCAGGCTCAGCTCCTCCAGGTCTCTGCAGGATGACAGTGGCTCTTCTGAGAACACACATGTGCCAGGACAGCGTGGGACAGGCTGCAGCAGCTGGAAGACGTTTTGGCTGAAGCTCTGCTGTTGTGCCACCTATTTTCCTTGGGTGAGCCGCATCACTTCTGCAGGCTGGCTCTGGGACTTGGGCTGTTTTCCTGGCTTGAGACAGGTCCTTCGGGCTGGGGCTGTCCTACACTGCATGCTCATGGCAGAGGTGCCACCACACTCTCCTGCTGTGGCAAAGCTTTAACCTGTTTCCCTGTCCCTCACTCTCCTCTTTGCAACGTGCCCAGTATCCTGCCCAGGGTGAATTTCAGAGCACTGGACAAAAGACATTCAACTGTTCAGAGCAAGGAAAAGACCTGGCATCTAGCTGGAGAGTTACTTGCTCAGGAAACAGGCTGCAGCTTGTGCAGAGACTTGCAGATTGATTCTGCTTTGAGTCCCAGTGCTGGCCAGAAAGTATTGACTACAGGATTAAAAAACTCTTGACTCCCTCTCTTTTTTTCCTTTTACACTGAAAAGGTTTATGATTTGTTGCTGCTTATTCCTTTTACAGTCCAGAAGGAGGGTTCCTGGAGGGAACTTCCAACTTTGGGACACTCCCAGCAATCACCTCCTCCCACAGCCAGGAGGGATGTTTAACATGTTACTTCAATGCCTCCAGGACGCTCAAGACTGCCAAGGCACCAACTTTCACCATACAGATCCTGCAGCACCAGGCCACAAACATCACTGCTGGGGACTGCAGGGCTGAGCCCTGCCCCCACGCCCCAGCCTCCTCCACTCGCAGGAGCACTGCTCTGGCAACACTGCTGGCCCTTTACCTCCAGGGAAACATCTCCCAGAAATTAAGGAAAAGACATGGAAGAGAGGAAATTCTGCCCAGGGCACCTTTGCTCTCTGACAATGCAAAGGAGATCTTTTCAGATCTGACCTCCGCTCTCTCCTTATGCTCCTCTTGGCTGGCAGCCCTACTTCGCTGCTGAGCATGGACCAGAACTGACCTCCCTCCACAACAACCTCTGGGCTGGACTCTGATCTCTCCACTGCCCACAAAGCACCACCTTTTGTTCCATTTAGATCTGGGCCCTTGCAGTGGCGAGGGCAAAGCTGCCTGCTGCCAGACTTGTATGGAGCCTCCAGACCACTGGGGCTCAACCTGTTCTGGGTGGGCTTTTCAGGAATAAATTTACTACCTCAGCTAATTGATTTAATGCACAGAAAATGAGACACATGAGCCCTCAGCCAGCTGGGGCCGCAATGGTGTCCCAGGATCTCTGTGCCTGGCTAGCACACACACACACAAAAAAAAGTAGAAATAGAAGGTTCTCACCCGCTTTGTTTCAGGCACCAGGTCATCCTTCATCCTCCGCTTGGTCCAATCCCTGGCAAGCTCGTCCTCCGCAATCTCCTGAAGGTGGAAGACGGCTACTTGGGCTGATGTCCGACGGATGCGGCCACTCGGGGTCCTTTCAAAATCTTCTATGGGGGTGGGCTCTGGCTTCACCTCTGGCTCCTCCGGAGGCTGTAACAGAGATAGAGTTAGGAAGGGCACAAGAAGAGGTGAAGCAGCAAGCTCTCCAGCCCCAGGACAGGGATGCTGGTGTTTGGGCTGTGCATTTGTATACCTGCTTTGTGCAAGCAAGGGCTGCAGACACCCCAGTGTGCCTCTGCACCCAAGCATGGGAACAAGTGGAACACCCCGCCTCCTGCAGCCCAGCAGACAGACACGCGCTGGACTGATTGCATCCTTTCACACTCCCATGTGTATAAGCGTCTCCATTTATTAGTCAGGGAGCTATTAGCATTGCATGCACTGTCAGTAGGGATCAAGAGAACAGAAAAGGATGCTCCCCAGGGAGAGATCCTGCCACCCCACCACTGGCGAGCAGTCGGTGCTTGCTTGCTGCCCAGGGAGGGGCCTGAGATGTTTCTCCCTGCAGAGCACGAATGCAGGGTGGGCTGGAGCACAGCCCTATGGGCACCAGGGAGGGGGAATGTTGCCAACTGCTCTGCTCCCATAAACACAGCTCCCCGCTTTCTCAGAGGGGCAGATGGGGCTGCAGCCTGTTCCCCCCGCAACACCACATCGTACAACACGTGCACGGTGATGTGAGGGAGAAAACAACATCGGTCTGATGTCTGCACCTGCCTTGCCCGGCCTGGCCCTGCCTGGCTCTGTCCTGCCCACAGGCTCTGCAGCTCTGCAGTCGCCCCCCGGGGTGGATGGCCCCGCTCCTCGGGCTGTGGAGGCGTCCGGGGGGCTCACTGAGGCCGTGTGTTCTGACCGCACATGGTAGTCATGGCCAGCCTTGGATTTGTACTTCTTGCCACAGTGTGGACAGCTGAAGACAGGCTTGTCAGCCTCGGTGAGCTGCTTCCCACACCGCTTCTGGTGGTACTGGTAGCCCATCAGGCTGGAGAAGTTGGCCATGCAGCCCTACGGAGATGGGAAGAAGCACAGGGTTAAGGAGGGCTGGGGCTTCACAGGCCCATGTCAAAACCATCGAGTGCCATTGCTCCAGGGAGGAACATGACCTGAGGAGCCCCCTTCGCAGATCAGCTCCACCAACCCATCCCCTCCAATCAATAGGGGACTGCTGGCCAGCCCCTCTACCCCAAAGAGCCACACACAGGCATGACAGTGCCATGGCGGGATGGGGGAGCGGCCCCTGTCCCCAACGCTACCTGCCCAGCACACCGACAGGGCTCTCTGGACAGATGCACAGTGGGAAGTGGGAAGGCATTGGGGAAGGCCTGTGCGGAGAGAAAGCATCTGTGGGGACAAACCTTTGCCACATGCCCCCGTTACCTGTTAGTGACTTGTCTGCAACCAGCTCGTGACTGGTTTTGGTGTGGTTTGGTTTAGTTTTGCGCTGTACCCAGGACAGTGCTGGCTGTGCCCCTTCCTGAGTTCAGGAGGCAGGACCTGCCCTTCAGCACTCCTCAACCTGCCCTATGCCCACCTTCCTGCCACAATGGCCTGTTGCCGGAGTGCACGGAGTCAGCAGGACAAGGGCTAGGACGGCTGAGCTAAGGCGGAAAGGTCGAGTGCATGCCAAGGGATGCCAGGAGAGTGCACATCCCCCTCTGGACTCACCCCTTCCACCTTTTCACAGAACGAGAAACAAGAATTATTCTCGTACCTCATTGGGGCATTTCAGTTTTCCCATCTGCTTTAGCACTTTCCTCAGCCTTTCCCGCTCTTCCTGTTCACCAAGTCCAGTGGTTTCCACAGGAACAGGCTGGAAACAAGGAAGTAACAGAAGTGACAGAATCAACCATTTGCTCACCTCCTCTGTGCCAGGACTGGGTGGTAAACCTCTGCCATGCTGGAGCTGCCCTTGGCTGGGTGGAACCTCTCGTTAGAAGAGCTGGATCTCCCACTGCTTTACCACATGCCAACGCCTTTATCGTTAGGTATCAGATCTGCTCATGCCTTTCCTGTGTTTGCACCCAAAGGGCCAGCTGAGAAACCCAGGAGCAGTTCCTGCACTGAGGATTCACCAGCCAGACTGAAGAGCAGGTAAATGACAAGTCACAACTAGTAAGCATGGGACATGAAGAAATGTAGTTATGCCTTGCCCTGGTATCTTGGAGATGTACATGACCAGATTTTTAAGAACAGCATCTAAGTTGTTGCTTGCCAGGTTTTGTTCATGATAAATTTTGTGGCTATTTCTCACATGCATGGTGGAGAGATAAAGACTGGATTTTGAGAATCGTGCAAGGCAGAACCCATCAGTCCCAGATCTGCGGGCACAGTTCCGGAGACAGAGCTTTGCCACTCAAAATTTGCCTCATCGTATTCACTGAATCTTTCCCTGTTCTGGGATTTGAAATCTTGTTTTATTTTCCAGTCCTCTGCTCTGCTCCCTGGGACCAACGTGAGCCTAACTAGCTGCTTGGAAAAGAACGGCTTTGCTTGGCAGGGAGGAGGAAAGGCCACTGTTCGGTCTGAGCACTATGTGAAATGCTGCAAAGATGGTGTTGTGAATTCCTCCTTTACAAAGACAAAGGAAAGCAGGCTGCTGATAGCTTCATCTTCTGCATCTACATCAAGAAACAAGGCATGAGACAAGAACAGCCCAGCTCTCTTACCTTGCTGACGTGTTCAGCCATGGTGTGGTAATTCAGCCCAGCTTTGGACTTGAATTGCTTTTTGCAGTGCTGACACTTCAAGGCATCCTGCAGCTGAAGAAATTAAAGGCAAGTCACTGTGGAGGCCGCAATCCACTACTGATTCTTCCAAGGGCTGCTGCTGCTCATCATCAAGCCCCAGGGGTAGCTGTTGCTGCAGCAGTACCCAGCAGTGGGACCCAGCAGGCAACACAGCATCCCCGTCCCCCATCCCAATCCCAGCCTGCAGCTCAGAGTTTTCTCTCTGTTGTCCTGCATACTGTTATCAAACCCACATGCCCCAATTTTTGGAAAACATTCCATTTTGGATGTAGATTTAAAGCCCCACTGGCTGGAAACATCTGGACCTGGCATCTTAGTCTTCCTGTTAAAGGGTTAGGAAAGAAAAGATGCTTTGATCTACCAACATGTTAGCTGACTGTGTTCTGCAGCCCTATTAACTACAACAGATGCTGGTGTACGATACGCTTTATGGGTGCCTGGGCTGTTTGAAATTAAGACAGTGCTGGACACGATCACAGAAAAATACTTCCCCTCATATTGCTCTGCTGTTTGACCCAACTTGGCCCCCTGACTGACTAGGAAGATGCACTGAATGCACACACATTAAATGTACAGAGGAAACTTGCACAGCGAGTATGCAGATCATAACTTTTGCTGGGGCAGGTACCAGAATTTATTGACTCAGGAGGTGAACACTCTGGGCACCAAGAGACAGAAGGACTCGATAGGGAGCCAGTTCCTGGACAGCCAGGGCCATTCCTGCTCCTTCTGCCTGGCTGATGCTCCGCCTTCACCAGTTCCCCTCCAATCAAGCCTGGACTAGAAGTTGGAGAGGGGACGACGATGGAGCTGCAAATCCCTCCTCATCCTGAAGCTCTGAGGAAATGAAGAATAAGCCCACTGCAGCCAGTTGGGAATGACTCGCTTATAGTTGTGCTCCCATCAGTTAATCTTGTTCCAGATGTCAAGTGTTGATCCTAACAAGGTGGGTGCTAAAAGCTCCTTGACTCATCAGATGCCAACACCAGCCAATTTGGGGTTTACTCCTCCAGTCAACACTGAAGAACATGCCACATCCATATTCTAACAAGCCCTCCCACCTGGTACGCCAGGAGGATACACCTGCCCTCATCTGCTTTGAGCCCAAGCATGTTGCAACCATCCCATACCTTATTTCCTTTACAAAAAAACAAAGAAAACAGGGCAGACTGCTTAGTGACAATGAAGCAATGGAGGAATCAGTTTCTGTTGTTTTTTACAAGAGTTTTTAGAGGCCTCACTAAGGACGTGCCATAGGTTTATCTCAGAGGTGAAATGCTGAGAGCTGGACCTGTGGTTGCACACACAGAGCTTGGCGACTGTCCTCCCTGGGCCACAGGCTGCTCTGGCAGGTACACTGCAAAGCACCCCAGCTCCCAGAGCGGCACAGCCAGCCCCAGCAAGGACCATGCCTCCTGGGGAAGGGTGAGAAAACATCCACTCCTTGGGCTGGAGCCCTGATTCCTCGGATGAACACCCACTGGCCTATTTATAGCAGGGAAAACAGGCCTGAGTGCTCTGGCAGCATCACGCTCAGCAGGCCGGCTGGCCGTGCAGCCCGCGCAGAGCCTGCCTGGCTTGGGAGATGCTCCAAAGTGCAGAAGATATGAGCAGTGGTGGCCAAGATCCCCACTCCACTGAAGCCAGGAGAACATCAGAGGAGGCAGGATTCTGCCACCATCGATGTAGCATGGGGTTTGAAAGGGAGAGTAGCCTCCCACTGCTGTATAAATAGCAAGGCAAAGGCTGAGGAGGCATTTACAGAAAATGAATGTGGAAGCAAAACCAAGCCACATATTTTCAAAGCAGGAGGCATCGATCCCACGTTGGCTTTCAGCGGCAATGGCTCTGCACCACACCAGGTGACGGATGAAGACGTAATCCTGTGCTCTGATGGATGGCAGTGCAACAGAGAGACAATTTTTCACCGTGCCATTACTGAACTCCTGTGTCTTAACAGCCTGCCTGAGCACATCCAAGCTCGGTGTCTCCCCAAGACGTGCTCTCATTCAACCACAATTTATCTGGCCTGATGCAAGGCATGGCACGCAGTGAAATCCCTCAGCCAGGACTCCAGATGAGACCAGATTAGAGACAACCCCAAAAAACTCTCCAGCCTTAAAACTATTCGTTTAGCTACTAGAAACACCAGACTCTGCTGGAGACACTGGGGCAAGGGGCCCAGACCACAAAATGATTCAGAATCGCTGAGAATTAGGTGTCCAAATCCCTCTGAATTGATGCGAGGCAGCCAGCTCTCTGAAGATGACTAGCAAGTGCTCTATAAAACACAGCCCAGAACTGGTTTTAGGGGCACCAATATGCATTTAGGAGTGGCACATGTACATGTCCATTCCCCTCCAAAATCTGTATGTGCGTGATTTAATAAAGCAAGTCCTTACTTTCTGGCAGACATCCATGTGCTTTTTGAGCCCCACAATAGTTTTCCTGGTTATAACACTGCAGGTTGGACAGGCAACTTCTCCCTTCTCGCTGATCTCCCGCTGCCACTGGTCCTCGGGGTTTGCTGGTGAGGGAGAGGAGAGGAGAGAGGTGTTACACCCAGCCGCAGAGACCACAACCTGCCTGGGCTGCTCGGCAGAGGAGAGCGCTATCGTAAACCTTGGTTTGCTACATTGAAAAGCACTGAATTGGAAAAAGTTCCTGATGTTAAAAAAAGAATACTCTCCCAAGCGTGGTCTGAGCCAGGCACAAACAATGCAGGCACTTGCAGATCTGCCTGCCCCGCACCTCCTGCGGCTGCCTGAGCAAACTGGATCTACTGGGCCAATTTACGTGGAGTTACGTGGCCTGCCAGCATTTCATGGGGAAAAGGAGGTTCACCTTTCCAACCCTGCTGGTATCCTGCACGCTGGGAGTCAAAACGTAATGATACCCCTGGCCACCTCACCTTGTCCTGCCTGTAGTAACTCCCCCTGGCCAAACGAAACAATTAGCGGGAGTGAAACAAAGGTGGGTGAGCATCTTGGCTCCAAACGGATGTGTGCCTGGAAAGCTTCCCTGGCACTCCTCTTCCTGGCAGACACACAGGCAGCTAGGGGAGTGCTAGCTTCCATGCATGTGTTTATTTGAATGGCTGTGACCAGCTTAAAAAACACCTGAAGTAAGAGATACATGGGGCCAAAACCTGCTCCCATGTCCAGAGTTCACACTGCGTTCTCAGCAAAACAGCACTGGGCTTCCAGCAAGGGAAGCCCAGTCTGAATAAAATCCACCAAGTCTGTTTATTTGGCTGCTTTTGCATGGCTGTGAGATCAGAGAGTCATTTATTTGACTTTGAAAGCAGTGTAAGGCATTGCAGCTGTGTTTATCTTGCACATCCTGCATTTCTCCTGCTGTCAGAGCTCCCAGGGAAAATCAGCAACCTGTGCTAGGGTGTAGGCTGCACCTCGGAGAAGACATAATTATGCCAGAATTGCGCACTGGCATCATTCACAGAGATGATGTTAGAAAAATGCCATCACCCCAGACACTGACCCAAATTGTGGTCACAGTGAAGCCAGGTGAAACCAGGATTCAGTTATCTCCCAACACTCGCAGCAGTCTGTCCTGGCAGTGAAGCAAAGGTCAAGTAACCCTTTTGGGATGTTAATTGTGGCTGCACAAATATTTTAGGAGCAGCAGCTGCCCCCACATCTGTGCTACACCTCAAAAGGGCAGGAGCTGTGTGCCCTGCTGTGTACTTCTGATTTTGTGCTGCTTCTGCTCACAAACCTGCTAGAAAACTGGCCCGGCAAAGAGCCTGCTGGACTGGGAGGGGTGCAGGCACCACTAGTTGCAGGTGAAGATGGAGACCACGCGGCCTTGGAGCAGAGCACAGGATAAGCAGCTAAGCTGCACACAGAGCTGCTGCCAGTGCTCTGCCTCCACCAGCCTTACCTGCTGGTAGATGCACAGCTGTTTCCTTCTTCACACCAGCTCCTGGAGGTTTCTTTTTCAGCTCCTCCATGTTGGTGTTTGCCTCCAACTTCTTGGCTCGATGGGCTTTTGCCTTGTCCTCTGCTTTGACAAGACCTGTTAGACAGAGAGAGGATTTTTATTCAGTACTTGCTGAAGTACTCAGACCAACTTGCATTTAACAGGTAAAAAAACCAGGGACACTGAACTGGCTGTAGGTCTGCCAAGGCTGTATGGGTAGGATCAGGTCTATAATTATGACAGGCAATATCATAACAGCTTATGGTGTTTTATAAACAGAACCATTTCCCCAACCCAGACAGTTTACGAACTATGGAAACACCACAGCAAAGCAGGGTAGGATGCTTCTTGCAAGGCAGACTGTGGGGAAGACAGGCTGGGTAGGAGGCAAAGGGCATTTTGCAAGAAACTGAAAGGGGGAACTGAAACAACAAATTCAGGATGTAAGTGATGCTCCTGCTGATGCTCCTGTACTGGAAATGCTGTCTAACTGCTTATGCCAAGGAACTGCGGTCCCTCTTAGAAAACTGGGCAAACTTTGGGATCCCAGACACCAGCTCCCACAGGACCTTTCATCCCTGGATCTGTACGCAATTGTCACGATGAACACAGGTCTCTCCTGGTCCCACTGGGTGCTGGGAAGGGCCAGGAAAGAACAGGAAGACAAAAGGGGTGACCGGGTGACAGGCGCATGGGGAACAGGAAACCTGGTGCAGCTACCCTGGATGGCTGGCGACTGTCACCAACCCTGCCTGCAAAGTGGAGAGGAACTTGAAGGCAGGGCTTTCAATGCAGGGCAAGCACCAGGCTCTCAGCCAGCCTCTCCCAAATGCACCCACCCTCGCACCTTGCCTGTGCCTCATCCCCACAGGACTGCATGGACAAAATGTGTGCTGCTAAAGGCACCGCTGCCAATCACTGAAGCATCCTCCCTGCACCGAGCAAGGCCAAGTGAGCAGAAGGAGGGTCAGCACATGCTAAGAGCACCCCAGCAACGGCAGTGCTGCACGATCCCCTTCTGTTGTGCAGAACCCCTCAGCAGTTCCTGGCTGACATAAGAAATGGAAAGATGTGACTTGTAAATGATGCTTTGGAAAGGCTGGTGAAGAGAGGAGGGGGGCTCTCCCATAGGTCCACCGACCCCAAAATCCATGTGCAGTTCAGCCCTGCGCCTGTGCTTCCACAGAAGGTGATGCAGGCAACACGGTGAGTGCCTGGGTCAGATCCACACCTGCCCCATGAGGGTCCATGTCCTCCTGAACTTGTGGGTTGTGACTTATAAAGCCAGGGTCTGAACGGAGACAGCACCCCATGACAGGCTGCTGGCATCCTAGTCTTTGGGGAACGAACTGCCACGTTGAACCCGGCGGATGTTGGCAAACACCTGCCTGATCTTCATTCTCCATTTGAGGCAGCGGGTCACTGTGGGCACCAGCTTATTCTCAAGGAACCCACAGCAGTCATTTCAGTCAATGGCAGTGCCTCTGTGGGGAAGTTAAGGGAAACAACCCCAGACTTCCCAGGAGCCAGGGGAAAGGAAATTGCAGAGACCACATCCAGCCTGCTCTTTGGTAAGTGTTTAATCCCTTCAAAGCCATTAGTGCCTCTCCCCCAAGTGCCTCTCGTACTGGAAGTACTGCCTCCTGCAGTGCCTGGAAATCTGCTTTTTATTTCCCTGATTGAACATATTTCATAGACAGTCCCAATCCAGTTGCTCTTGTGCCAGTGATGCTCCAGGTTTCCTCCCTCCTTTCCAAACCAGTTGGGTGTATTTATGGAGCATGACCACAGTCCCACTCACTCTTGCTTTGTCAGGATGAAGCAGCCAACTCCCGAGCCTCCTCTCGGAAAACATCCCGGTAACACATCTCTTCCCCCTTGAATTCATTTTCTTGAATGTGGGCGACCAGCATTGCAGACAATGTCTGAGGGACGGATGCGTCACCCAGCCTTTCTACGCAGCAGAAATCCTTTCAACACATTTTGATACTGTGACACCCCAGGATGGTGGGATGACGATATGATGTTTCTCGTGACTTGCTTGTGTCAGCAGCTTGTTACTTTCGTGTTACAGCTGGACATACCCGGGTCCTTTCTCCTCTTCCCTCATTTCCCAGGGACAGGCTCCTGAGCAGAGCAGGCAGGGTTGTTACAAGTGCCAGCTCTGCTGCTGCCTTTCATTCCCTTTCCCTCTTACGGTCAAAGGCACCAGCTCCTCCAGCATGATATCCTCAGGCTCCAGGTGGCTCCCACGTATCTCCATCACAGGGAGGGCTCTTGGGGAAGGGGCTTCCCTGAAATGCCCCAGAGAGAAGCTACAACCCTACAGCTGACCAGAGTCGTCCCCGTATTACCTTTCAGTCCAAATGTCCCCGAGATGGACGGCTGCTCCCCCGTAAATTTCTTAGGAGTTTTCTGTTTCCTTCCTGACTCAAAAGAGAGAAACAGAGAGATTTGGTCAAATAACTGTACTGCCAGGGGAGCTTCAGCAGTCCCAGGGCATGGGGTGGGCACACACTCCATGTCAGGAGTGGATCACCTAGAGGAGGCCTTTAGCACTGTGAAATACAGGGGCTGTTGAATGAAACACCCGCTCACCAAACAGTAACAGGATACCCCCACAAAATCAGAAGAAATAATGGTATCCAGGGCTAATTCAATGAGTGGAAGTGGTGGCCCTGTCTAGTGCCAAAAGCCAAGTGGTTTCCAGTCTCAGCAGCTAAGGTGGCTGGTGGTGGTTCACTTTGGTGCTGCAAGCAGTGTAAACCCATGCAATGATGCGGACAAACATGGCCCTGCCTGCCAGCCCCACAGTGGTAATGGACAGAGTGAGCTTCCTCACCCTGTCCCAATACTTCAGGAAAATGCATTTGCCAGAACCACCCTGGTTGAAACTGCCACACTCAGTGAGGACAGATGGGCTGACGTGGCAGCTTGCTATGCTGCAGGGAATTCAACACATTTCCAATCCTGTAGGTCCTATAGGAATACCTCTACCACAGCCTGCAACCATTTTTAACTCCCAGTGTAACTCACTGCTACAAGAAACTGGGGAGGGGCGCAAATTATCAGGATGTCGAAACAAGGCTTGGATACATTCAGGGAGACACTCGCAGCAGCACTGGCCGGAGCAGAGCCCCTTCCCGCAGGACACCCATCTTTGGGATCCTGAACCAGCATAGCCCCAGGCTCTAATCTTACTGTGCTTCATCCTCTCGGGGTCTTCCTCCTGCAGCGAGGCCTGGCTGCCCCCCTGCTGCACGGCATCCTTGCCGCTCGAGGACTTCGCCGTGGGGGTGGCGGCTGCCATTGCCTCAGCTGCTGCGATCTGAAACTCCTTGCTCTCCCGGCTCTCCACCAGGCACTCGCCATTCTCAGCGTGGTCCTGGGCCACAGCTTTTTCCGTCTTTGCCTGTTTGGGATGGATGGTGGGGCAAGCTGAACTCTCAGCAGCTCTAGGGCAAAGCACAGAGGGCTTGTTTAAAGAGGGGTTGTTAGGCAAACATCCTGACACCTCTCCTCCCTCACCAGCCCAGATCATGGGAATGGAGGCGGGCAGGTTCCCCTCTCCCAACCATCCCACAGCCCAGCCACAGCCTGGTACCTTTTTTTGCCACTGCTCTTCCCAATGGCCTTCGGCACTTTGTTTTCTGCTTTGCTGGTTGGCACTGGCCGGTCTAAGTGATTCCAGAGCCGATGCTTTTCTAGCTGGGTTTTGGAGGTGAAGGCAGCTTCGCAGTACAAGCATGAATAGGTCAGCTTCTCTGAAATCGCACCCTGTGCGGAACAGGGAGAGACAGGTGGGTATGGACATTAGACCACAAAGGGGACAGGATTTTTCTGACACAGGGACAAA
Organism: Phalacrocorax carbo; assembly: GCF_963921805.1. Taxonomy (NCBI): domain Eukaryota; kingdom Metazoa; phylum Chordata; class Aves; order Suliformes; family Phalacrocoracidae; genus Phalacrocorax; species Phalacrocorax carbo. The sequence continues at coordinate 8,298,639 of NC_087526.1, read as the reverse complement.
CACAAATCATGTGTAACACCCTTCTGCCCCTCCAAACTGTTACCAATGGTCCGTGACCCCCCAAGCCAGAAACCTCACACTGAGCCAGAGGGACTGCAGCCCCTCTCGTACACACCTCACAATGGTCCCTGGCCCATCTGTACCCTCCCCATTTTAATCTTGTATTTCTCCTGGGGCTTAAGACCTCAGAGGCACTTTACCCTGTAGATGGCAGTGTGAGAGCTGGCCACTGGAAAGGACACACAGCTCTCCAGTCTCCTTACCCCTTGGCAGCGCTGATAGTGGTACTTCAAGCCATATATGCTGGGGAACTCCAGCCAGCAGCCTGAATTGGGACATTTCACCCTGGAGTGGGCTTTGAATTCGTCTTTCCACTGGTTCATCAGGGGGAGCTGGGAACAAGAGACACAAGAGACATAGCTGAGCGAAGATCACTGTGTGCTTGGCGGTATGCTGGTGCAACCCAAGGGGACCAGTGGCAGCACATGGGACCTGCGATTCTTCCTGTCCACCCCTTCCCACTGCGCAGCTGCAAAGTGGACCCCAGGGCTCTATTTCAGCATAGCCGTGCTGCCTCCTGTGAGAGGTGCCAGGATGGAGCTGCATGCTGCAGGCTCTACAGGCTAATGGTTCCTCCAGAGAATTTACCTTGCCGTGCCTCCCAGAACGCATACATGCTCCCAGCCAGGCTGGGGAATAAATCAGGCCAGAAGTCGCCTGGGTGATTTAACTACCCCACATTTCATCTAGTCAGTAAATCACCCCATGCCCATGCTCTCATGACAAACTGCTCTGTGTGTTGTCCTCGCTACCGTGCTGGAATTAAACTGCACAACTCTGTGGGGAATAAATCATCCCTTTGCCGGTGCTGCCGGATCATTAGCCAAACCTGATGTGGCTGCGAGAGGATCCAGCTCGTCTGGGAATGGTCGTGGGAAGGGGAGGCTGGAGGGGGGGGGTACTGCTTCCCACCAGGGTTTTGGAGGATGCTGGGTGCTGGCATGGAGGGTGTTCAGGGGCCAAGATCTTGCTGAGTCCAAGACAAGGCTGCTCTGAAGATTAAACTGCCGGGAAGGCAGGTTTAACCCTGGAATGGGGCTGGCTGAAGCACGCAGTGCAGCAAGATGGGGAGGGCAAGTCAGAGGGAGCAAAGCAGGGAGGGCACTGGGGACCAGAGCGCGCTGGGTCTTACGGGGATGTCTTTCAGTGCCTGGTTCTCAGCCTTGGGTCGTCCTTTCTTCCTGCCTTCGGTTTTGTCACTGGTTGCATTTCCTGCAAACAGATGCAGTGCACATCACCCCCTGTCTGGCCAGCGAAGTTGGAGAAGCTGCTGTCCCAGCAATCCTGCTACCCAGCCCCAGCCTCCCGCTGCCCAGCCAGCTCCCTTGCTCTGCACTGGGTCTGCCTTGCCTCTCCGCTGCTGTGTCCCTGCTCTGGCAAGGACGGAAATTCCCCTCGAAGGCAATGTCAGCTCCTCTGCAATTCAGTGCACAGCCCCTACACCTGCAGATACCTGCGTGGGAGACAGCTGCTTCTCCTGGTGTTTGCTGACCTCTCTCCTTTCATTTACACAGTGCAGGTTCAGCATGGCTGGGGCTTGCTTTGGAAAACTATCCTTCCACTTGGGTTGGAAGAAATCCTTCAGCAACTACGCTTTTTAACAAAAGAAATCTGCATCTAGGTCAGCACGCTGGGCCCCGGGCAGGCCATCAAGCACAGAAATCCCCCATCCCCTTTGCAGGGCCAGCATGGCTGGGCAGTCCCAGCTGCAGGAGATGCGACGAGAACATGGGGAGCAGCAGGGATAGAGATGGCTGGGGCGGCGGGGAAAGACACAGGGCAAGGCAGTGCTTGGAGTTCTTGGGTGGGGAGCAGAAGCCACAGGGACACCTTCATGAGGGGTCATGGCTCTTCTGGCATCCTGAGCATGAGCTGAATGCCAGTGGGGCAGAATCATGCCCAGTTCAAACAGACCCTGCAACCAGGGGAGACTACAAAGCATGATGGGGCACACCACATACAATCACGTTAAACTGCCAAGCCCCAGACCAGACATTTTGGCTCACAATGGCACCAAACTTCCTGATTTCACCGACTTCACACCCAAAACGGATACAGCAAAGTGGTACAAACACCATGACAACCTTCACTGGGGTTTGTATGTAGGGGCTGAGGGCAGTTCACCAAATCAACCCACTTTCACGTCCAACCTCCCATCACTCCAAGCAGAAACAGAGCACCCTGGTCACCCCGTGGGTCTGGAGAGCAAGACCCTGCTCCCTCTGCCCAGCATTGTCCCCCCACAGCCCTGTGCTCCCGGCAGGCCTTAAGCTGCATTTTGAGGGCTAACCTGTAACTTTAAGCGATGCCAGGAGTCAGTGTAACTCAAAGATGAACTGGACAGACGTGAGCGGCCAATGGGAAATGCCATGTACAGAAAACAGACTGAGATGTGGGAGGGCTTAATGAATAGGACTGGGAGTAAAAGCCATTTGCTATGAGAATAGGAACAAGCCAAAAAGCATCCCTGAGAAGGAAACCCCAGAACAGCTAGCAGAGAATAATTGAGATTAAAAAAACATAAACTCAACCTGTAAAACACCCTTCTCTGGTGAAAATCAGGTAAGAAGAAGAGGCTGGAAGCCGAGCCGGGAATTCCTCCAGCTCCTGAGAAACTGAAGCTCAGCTCCAAGCCTGGTGCTGGCTGTACTCAGAAAACAATCCAGGATTTTTTTTGAACAATGGAGAGAGATCAGACAGAAAGCCAACCAGTTACCTACAAAGGCATTGCCAAAACCACACACTCTCTCCATTTTCATGCCTTCTGCCCCAGCAGCCAGAGGTAAAATAGCAAACAAGACAGTTGGCTCATTTATTTCCAGTCCCCTGAAGTCATGCCAGCTGGTTTGCTCCACTTTGATACCTGTAAAAGCATCCCTTCGTGATGTAGCATCCTTTGGGAATCCCTCTAGCCCAGAAGGCCTCACCTGCAGGAGGTGGTGACCTTTATGGACTATAAGAAAAAGTTCCTAAAAAGTCATCTACCTGCCCCCCCCCGCAAGGTAGCCTCTAAGCTGTCCCGAAAACCCCTGTTCAGTTTAGACTCCTACCTGCCAGGCTCCTGCCCCGAAATGACTCATGGTCCTAAGGACAGGGGAGGATTTTGCAAGCTTGACCCCAAACCGTGCTAGTTCTGGAGCAACTGTAAAGGGTTCATTCAAAACTCCTGTAGCACCCGTGAAGAACATCTGTGATCGCAGCTGCCCTCTGCATTTTGTATTTTCTCCACTGCTCTTAGACCACGCGCTCAGGTTTCTCCTCCATGCTCATGTAAGTGAAGGCCTCACCGGCGTGTGAAACAGGGCTATGTTTCTTGCACATCATGGGACTCCATGAGCTGGGAGCTCATGAAAAACCACCAAATTATAAATGATTTGCAGCAAAAGCTCACAACACTGCTGTTACCTGCTTATTGCTCTCCCCATTTTCTGTTTTCTCACATAAACTCTTCAAAATATTCCAAGTTCAAAATATCCCACAGCAGCATATCCCTGTCCCTCCAGGCAGCTCTCCCCAGCAGCCCAGCACATCCAGTGCTGCAGCTCACGCAGATTTTCAGTGACAGTTTTCCTCTCCTTTTCACAACTTGCACAAGTTTCAAAACTTTTGGGGATGTTTCATGACAAACAAGTGCAAAAGAGCGCCCGGTCCAGTCACCTCTCAGTGCCCTCGTTGACTGGGCACAGCAATGTTGGCTGGGGACAGCAAAGACAGGGACAGGAGGAGCAGAAAACATGTCTGCTCTTCCAAAATCCCACTCCTGGCTACCACCCACCAGGTCTAGTAAACCCTGGACTTTACAGGCACTCACAGGAGATATGAATGCAACGGCACTCAGTGTTATGGCTGGTACCATGGCTGTGTGCCCCTGCAGCAGGTTACTGCAGCCATGTGCCGAGTCAGCTGGGTGGAAACAGCATGCTCTTTAGAAATAGGGATGGCTTGCCGATGGACTTAAGGCTTCTCTGAACCAAGACCTGGCTTGGCACCTGCACCAACCAGGCTGCTGCAACTGCAGGAGAGGCCCCTCTCACCCCAGTCCGCACCAAGCTAATTCACCCCAACAAAGCAAACCCTGGCAGACTTTTCCACCTTCAGCACTTTCCCAAACAGAGCAACATGATACCTTTCTTCATCATGGAGTGTCCTTCACTCCCTCATTGCTTTCAGTCCACCTAAACCAGAAGAAAGGGCTGAAAAAAGGGATTTTCTATTTTTAAAGGTGCTGATAAGATGTGGCACAGGGAAAAACGCTTTCCCGTACGCAGGTATGTTCATACTGCAGACAGCTGGAGTTCATTCCCCTTAGCAATAACTTACACCCCTCTGTTAGCAATTACAGCTTCAACTGCCTCAAGGGAAGAGCAGTATTTGGGAAACATTTCGGGCACACGCGTTTCTCTGCAAGGCTGCTGATTTTGGGTGTCTGGTCTGAAGTACATCTCTGTGGTCTGACCCTCACCCTGGGTACAGGCACCCCACAGCATTCATGGCTCCTGTTAGCGAGGTAAAGGCAGCGAGAGGCTCTCTGTACCCGTAGAAGGGATCTGCCCAGCATAAGCAGACAGGAGAAAGATTTCCTCAGGCCTGGAGATTCCTGGATAGAGAAATCAGCTATCCATCAGAGTGACAGCCCTTAGCAAGCGGGTCCCCCAGGGCTTGTACGCTCGCAAGCCTCCATCCCAGGGGCAGCGACACGGGAGACAGCAGATGGTCTGAACTCATTTAAGCCTTTCCATCCTTTGATGTAACACTTAGCTACCAACACGATAAATAAGCAGCAAGACACCCATCTCGTTAAGCGAGACGCACGCTCCTCAAAAGGGAGAGGCCATCTCCGTCCCTCCCCTGCTGTTCCCAGGGACCGGCTCTCTGCAGCTCCGAGGGTCCTTAGGCTTTTTTGGCCCAGCACAGCCCTTGCTGGTGGCTCAAAGCAAGGAGCCAAGGTGCGCTCGCAACCCCTCATTTTGTCAGCCACCCCCACAAGCCCTGAGCTCATCCACTCTGCCCCATCCACCTCCACAGAAAGAAAAACTGAGTTCCTTACCGAGCTTGGGCAGCTCTGCCGGCGGGTTTATCCTTGTCTCCGTCCTGCTTTCTTTGCTGGCAGCGGGTTTGTTAGAGCCTGCAGTCTTCCTTCCACCTTTACAGGCATAGGAATCCGCCATCTCTGAAAGAAGCAGGGTAGGCGCTAAAATTCACTCCTCGGAGCCAGGAGCAACACATGCTGAAAGCAAGGAGAGCTGCTGGGGAGGGAGGGAAATTAGAAAACTATCATGCAGCTTAAACGTTCCCACAAAGAGAAGAAATGGGATGTATTTCTGAGTATTTGTTCTACAGTCGAGCAGCGCCATAGACATGGCTGAAAAGCTGCTTTCATTATAGGCCGATTTCCCCTCCACATATAACAGCAAAGACTTTATTAAAAATTATGGGCTGACTTTGCCCAGAGAAGTAGTGAATAAATGGCTTTTCCTCTTCGGTTATTTCTCTGCTTTCATTTAATACACCAAAAGAAAAAAAAAACAGTGAGTTTTAACGAACAGATGTAGTGATAAATTTCCAATTTTCCTTATTAATGAGAAACTGTTATAAACTGAGAATTGTTAATGTTATCTGAATTTTCCGTATTAATAATTCAATTTGGCTTCTCTATAAATAATGAACACCAGGAGTTATCGCAGAAGGCACAGCAGGACACCCCTCCACTTTGGCAGTGCCAGGACAAAGCCCACGGCATGGCTGGCTCTCCTCCGGTTGGTTTCAAGTACCTTCCTCCCCTCCCAACACCATAAGCAAAGACACGTCTGAGGATAGGGGCTGCATGGGGAGATGCCGCTTATGGCCCAGGGGGAAAGGAATCCTCCAAGACTCCAAACTGAGAGCATCAAGCCCTTGGAAGGCAATTCCCTGGACCACCATGGCCTTGAGACCTTGGTCAGGACACGATGCTGATGCTCAGCCAGGCACCAGCACTGTGACTAAGGGAAATGCCAACTGGTGCCTTCTTCACCTTTGCTGAACACTTTGCTCCCACACACATGGGTTTTTGAAAAACACAGATTTAACTCATCACCCCCAGTTCCTCCCACAAGATCATGTTTGCATCGTTTAACTCAACAGAGTTGATGCCTTGAGCATCCAGCCTCATCCTGCCTGTCCTCACGCCCAGAGGGATGGTCGAGGTTGGGGGAACACCTCCAATGTGCCCAGATCACCAGACATGCCATCAACATGTGGGACACAAGGGTCCAACAGTCCTTTCTGAGGTGCCCCCGGGGCCTTTCCACACGGGAATGGGCACTGTGCATAGTGTGCAGCCCAGACGCTCCAAGAAGACCTAGCAAAAGTTTCCTGCACGTGTTTGCTTGGTGACACATATGTGGATATTTGCAAGGCCACAAAGGTTAATCGGATCAAGTGAGAAATTCCAGCCTTGGCAACATGGTCTCTCACATTTGATGCTGAACACAGGGATCACTTATTCAGCTAATTTGGGCTCTTTTGGTGGGAGACCTGAGTAGGAGCTGCACCCAGTCTGCCAGTGGCTCCTTCCCAGGGATAGCTGGCCTCTGGAGCAGGCAGAGAGGGGTCCCTGCATCCCCTTCCCAAATCATGGCTCCACTTTCACCCACGTGAGCGCTGCTACTGCCCCCAGTCCTCTGGGGAGGAACATGCCAGTGCCCTTCCTTCCTTTGCTACCTCCTGGCACCTCTGCTCTTCCAAGTGACCCTCAGTCAAGTTGCTCAAAGGAAAAAAAAAAAAAAAAAAAGATTCACGAAAGACCAGTGAACTGAAAGCTGAAGACAAGATCCCTGTGCTCTACAACAGGGTGAAAACCAAGGGGAAACCCACACAGTGGACACTTCTATTCAACCTGGCTTGTGCCGAAATGCAACTATGCTGTGGCTTTGCCCCTTGGGCCAGGTACACATCCCAGCAGGAGAGGGGAGGGAGGGCAAGCACCGGTGCAAAGGCTGAGCAGAACACCCCATGCCGAATGGCTGCCACCAGCATGCTCGCACCCCAGGTGGTGAGACACCCCAGCGCAGGCAGGCATGGCTGCCGTCAGATGAGCAACAGACCACAAAACCTTCATGTTCAGCTTGCTGGGTGCCTCAAGGATGACTCGCAAAGGGTGCCACGCAGGGCAGACCCCATTGATGGCTGACGCACCCACCTCCTGTGCCCTGAACACCCCGTGGCAGCACACACCAAACCATGGGAGCTAGGGTGGTGCTGATCACCACCCTCCAACGCTCCCTTCCCAAAATCACCACCGCCTTCAAGGTGCCTGGCTCAGCCCCGCTCCCACAGCTGGATGCTTCTTGTTCCCCTTAACACATCTGTCCCCTCAAAGGGATCCCTTCTGGCCAGCTTAGGAGGTTTTAAATGCCTTTTGTTTTTTCCACACCAAATACTTCTTTGAATATTTTTCCCTTCTTATTTTTTGGTTAAATGAAAAATAAAAATCCCATAAACCATTTAGTGAGAGCCAAACTCTGCTCCCTGGCCACCGATAGAACCCCAGGGATCCCAGAGGAATTGCCCTGGAGCCAGAGAGCAGAAATCGGCCCATTGTATTTTTTTTCTAATGTCCAAACTTCTCACTCATTTTTGAGTAACACATGCTGAAAACAGGCAACAGCCCTTCCACGCTTTCATTACGTTTTTGGTGAAAATCCTTTTACAACTGGCAACAGGAGGAGAAGATATCAGCAGGTTCTGCCTGCAAGTGGGGCGAGGATGCGGCATGGGAAGGTCAGGGTTGGCAGCATCTTTGCCAATGAAGCCTCCAGCTTTTTTTAGGTAACTTTTTAGAAGTTTGTGGCAGCATTTTTGAAGCATCCCACTCTAGTGCCGGAAAAAAAACCCGTGTCAACAGAGGAGCCAGCATGAGATGAACGGAGGCCGAGTTGGCAGTGCTGGGAGCGGGGGTGAGGAGCAAGCCCATGGCTGCGGGAAGGGGGGAAGCAAAGCCTGGGAACCTGCCACATGCTACCGAGACACCGGCAGACCTGCCCGGCCGGCATGCTCCTCTGCTGGCTTTGACCAGGGACAGCAACATCCCAGCCACTCACCACCCCAACAGGCTCTTTCCCTTGGTGACAGACCCCTCCTGTGGAGCTGTCAGGCTCTGCAGGACAGGCACAGCCCTGAAATTGGGCATAAACTGGAAAAGGGGAAATAACTCCAAGTACTAATGCCCATTGGTGACCTTGGATCAGGTCCACAGGAGTGCACACACAGCCGAGGATGGCTGAGACCCTCTTAGTGCCCAGATATCCTTACGGCTACGAGGGGGAAAGTCACCTGTGGATCCTGACCACAAATTCACCTGCCAGGACTCCTGCCCTGGTCCCATTCCTATGGATGCACCATGAGGCACGCAAACTGTCCTGGTCACTGGTCAATCTGCTCCACTTATCATTAATAATTTAACAACGTCTCCAGATGTAGGCAATGCCCAAAAGGCAATCAAGCTGCCCGCGGAGTGCCGGCACAAGCAGTATGCCAGGCAGGATGCAGGCAGAGGTGTGACAAGGCCAATGCGGATGACGGACGCCTAAGCGCACTGCCACCTCCGTCGCTGCCGGAGGAGCCGTGCTCCCTGCCATGAACTCGAGGCCGAACCGCAGCTGCGCCACGTGCTGGCAGAAACTTCCCGGGAATAAAGATGAGGAAGTGGTGGGAGAGGCCTCCTTGGGTGGGAGAGGAATTGTCCTTGCTGGAGGTTCCCCGAGAGGGAACCATGTGGCGGGTGAAGCCTTGCAAACCCCTGCCTCCCGGGGCACGGCCGCAGCCGGGTGGCTCTGGACACGTGCGGTGCAGCCCCTTGCCATCGCCCATGCCGAGCAAAGCCCAGCAGCTGGCGGCTGCCCCCGGCAAGGCTCTCCTGGAGGGAACAAGTCACCCGGCGGCGTGAGGCCGCCCAGCAGCTCTCTCTGGGCGCAGAGGAGGTTTTCCGATGGTGTAAAGTTTCTGTTTGAAGCACGTTAGCGAGTCCCTCCCTGCTCGCCCATCCCCAGGCACAAAAGCAAAGGGGAAAAGCACATGGAAAACGAGACCTCGCCGTGCCGAGGTGGGGACCGGGGTGTCCCCCTGCCTTGGACATCGCCGGGGCCAACGGACGTGGGGACCTTCGCCCTGCCTGGTCCTGCTGTCACCTCTCCGGGCAGGGCTCTGTCCCCACCTCTCCTGTCCCCTCCCCTGCCCCACCTCGCTGTCAGCCCCGCTCCCCCCGTGCCCGTGCAGGCAGGGCCGCCCCGGGCCTGCACCTCCCCGGGCCCCAGCAGGGGCCGCCTCGCCGTCTGTCAGCCGGGCCGGGCCGGGCCGGGCCGCCCCGCGGCCTGCCGCCTCCCCGGGCCCGGCCGCCCCCTCCCCGGGCGAGGGCCGGGGCCCAGCGAGGGCCGGCGGCGGAGGGCCCGGCCCGGCCGCGCCGCCGGGAGGGGAAGAGCGAACGGCAAAATGGCGACGCGGCGGCGGGCGGAGCGGGGTGCGGGAGGGGGGGTCCCCGCCGCGGCGGCGGACCGGGGGGGTGCCGGCGGGGCCGGGCCGGGCCGCAGCTCGGTGCTTACCTCGGCGGCGGCGGGCCGCGGTGCGGGGCGCGCAGGGCCGGGCGCCCCCCCCGGCCGGCGAGGCGGTGCCGCCCGCCGCCCCCGGCTGCGGGCCGCCGTGCGGGGCTCCCCGGCGCGCCCACACCCGCGGCGGCGCCGCGCTCCGCTGCCGCGCTCCCGCCTGCCCGCCCGCCCGTCACCGCCGCCGCGGCTCATGCGCGCTCCCCGGCCCGCCCCGCGCGGCCCGGCCCGCCCCGCGCCCCGCCACCGCCGCCGGCCCCGCGCCGGCCCCGCGCCCCGCCGATCTCGCGTGGCTCCGCCGACGGGGCCGGGGCCGGGGCCAGGCGGGATGGCGGGCGGGGGCGCCGCCCCGGGAGGGCGGGACCGGGCAGCGCCCCCGGCCCGGCCCGGCTTGACCCGGCCCGGGCAGGTGCGGGCAGGTGCGGGCAGAGCGGCCCAGCCTTCCCGCCTGCTCCCCCCATCCCGCCAGCGGGCAGGCAGGGCAAGCTCTGCCTGTCCAGGGTGCGGGCAAGGGGTCCTGCCTGTCGTCCTCCCTTCCAGGGTGCAGGCAGGGTGCCCTGCCTGTCATCCTGCCTCCAGGATGCCCTGCCTGTAGTCCTGCTCTACCAGGTGCAGGCAGGGTGCCCTGCCCATTATCCATCCCCTCTCTAGCCCTTGGGGTGCAGGCAGCTGGAAGGAAGCTACGGGTCCCCTTGTGAAGCTACTCTGGCCCCTGGGGATGAAGCTGGGTGTGAGGCCAGCACGGTGCCTGTGGGATGATCTGGTTTTCCCAGCTCCCAGGCTCAGGGTGTCCCCCCTGCAGAGCTGGTGGCACCCGGGAAGGTGCAACAGGGCAGAGCCAGCATCAGTTACCAGGACTGGGAACGCACAGCTGCACCGAGATCCAGCACCACTATCCAAGTGGCCGCAGCTGCCTAGAAATTATGGAAAACCAAATTCTGCTACATGAGAGCGAAATCCAGAGCGACCATTGCTGTCAGGGCTACCCTGCAGCACCATCAGCAGCGCGTGGCTCATGAGGTGCCACCAGGAATTGGGAGGCCCTGTGGTGCAGCCACACAAAATCAAAGCGGCAAAAAAATCCCAACCCAAGTTGGGAGTTTCCCCACGATTCCCCTCTTTGCTTTGTCTCCATTGTGGGGAAAGAGCTTAATTAATGTCTGTGGAGAGCAGGGAAAGCTTTGTGTAATTGCTAGGTACTATTATCGGCAGAGCAGAGGGTGATCAGCAGGGTGGGAGGGACAGGCACAGCCCACCTTCTTTGTATAAAATGAGGCATATCCGAGGCAGCTTTGCTTCCCAGCCAACGAGCTGCCTACCAGGAGAGCTGTTAACCTGCAGCAAGCAGGAAAGCAGCTGCCTGTGAGGGCTGTCAGGCAGCTTCATGTGCCCGCTGGGACCAGGCGGCATCTTCAGCACCTTCAAAGTCTCCTCCTCGCTGTAAGGCTGCGAACTGTGCCCAGTCACCTTTGCTTGTCCCACAGCATCCTGACAGCCACCCCAGGCACGAGTGCTGGTGGGGAACATGCACGGGTATGCACACGCATGTGTGCAGAAGTGCCACCGCATTTATCTTCTGCATCTGCAAAGTACAATTCTGCATATTGAGGAGCAGGGTGAGGGTGAAAGGGAGATGCTGGAGAGCCTGGCCACCCGGGTGGTTATACGGAGGTTTGGAGAGCAGCCAGCTGCAGGCTGGTTGAGGTATAGAAGCTCTGAAATAATGCAATATAAAGGCAGCCACAGTTGCTATTTTCAGGCCCTTCTGAGCAGAGAGGAGGGGGCCAATGAATGGACTTTAAAAGAACAACAAATGTAGAGCAGATGCTGAGGAGTGCTTTGTTTCAGGCACAGAGTTGTACCGGTGTGGAAAAGCCTTGCTGGGAAGGGCAGGAGGAGGAAGAAGAAGAGGAGGAGTAGTGGCAGGGGCAGTGGTGCTGCCTTTCTCCACAGGCTTGCAGGAAACCATCACACCTCCTCTTGCATTGTGGCTTTGTCACAGAGGTGTGTCGTGGACGAGAGCTCACCCTCACAGACTGGCACGGTGCTGTGGGGAAGATGGGGCTGTGTGTGCCAAGTATCAGTTCCCTGGTGCTCTGGCTCCTGGGTCAGCATTCCCACCATTCCCACCACACAAGGCAGTAGGAGGCAGAGGAGAGGCAGCCCGGCACATGCTGCGGCCATAAATGCCTGAGAAGGTGCTTGGCAGCAGGGGATGAAGCACTCCAAGCTGTTGAGCATGTAAATTAAATTGATATGGACCCCAGGAAGAAGAGAGGGGGCAAAAAGCAATTATATAGCCAGGATCAGAAAAATCTTGATATGGAGTCCGTCTTACTGGGCTTCCCACAGAGGACGTTACATTTCGTGTGGCTGCTTCTCCGCATCGGCTCTGCCCTGTTGCTGCGTCAGGCTAAGCAGCGGGCAGGGGCTGCAGGCAGCGGTGAAGGCAGGGTGGGAGGCTCTGCTTTCTCGAGAGGGCAGGGAAAATCCAGGTGTATTTGAGGCAGCCTTTGCCAGGGTTGGCAATCCCAGCCTTGTCCCCTCATGATGGGCAGTGGTGAAACAGGGCAACCCACTGGGGTGTCACCTGGGACAAGCACATGTGTGCCTCCCCTCCCCTCACTCAGTGAGGGTGGCCGAGTGTCACCGAGGGGCCAGATCCCTGTGGCTCTGCTGCCCCCAGGGAGGCACAGACCGGGCTCCACACTCCCTCAGGGACCCTGGGCCTCTTGAAGCATCTGCCGCTGCCATCGGAGCATGTGCAGCGAGGTGCTGCCATCCTATGTGCGATCCTCACATCGCTTCTCTGGCCTCTCATGCTGGTGCCGAGCAGTTTTCTCTGGAGCTGCCTTGGGTCTCTCCAGAGATGCCCCGTTGCAGCCAGTGCCGTGACCCCCACCAGTGACGCAGCATTGTTCTCAGTTACTCCTGGCAAGGGTTAATTCTGTCTGGGCAAGAGTTAAAAACACCAGAAATGAGAAAAAAAAAAAACCAAACCCCTCTTACTGGAAAGGCAGGAAATAATCTGATTTTCTGGGTGTGGATCCTCCTGGGGGTGTTGGGACCTGAAGCCAGGACCATGCCCCTTGCCCAGATTGGGGCTGGCTGATCGAACACTTACATGGCGAACAACTTTAAAACATATATTAACCCAACCAGCTGCAGCAGTGCCTTTCAAACCATTAACACTATTAGAATAAAATGGATGCTGGGTTTGCAGAGGCTCTTTCACATGCTGCGGGCTCTGGAGGCATCTCAAAAACTCCTGCTAACTGTTGTGCACATGGGGCTGTGCAGGACCAGCGCCAGCATCTCTGCCCAGGGAGGGCCCGCGGGATGCTCAGTGCATGGGACTGGGTGGGACTGGGAGGGACTGGGAGCCCAGATTTCAGCCCATGTCTGCTGAGCCTCATGCACCAGGCGCAGAGGCAGGTGATGGAAAGGGCATGACTGCAATGCCCAGATCCAGGGTGGGGGACCAGCCACTTCCACCTCTCCCAGGGCTTCATCCTGGGATCGCAGCTGGGTCCAGAGCCTGCAAACTGGCTCAGTGGTGGCTCCATCCCCTATTATCCTCAGAGAAGGAGGGGACAAAGCCCCTTGGACTGGCTCTGTGCTCCAGTATCCACAGGACAGGCCGTGCAGTGGCTCTTTTGGCTAAAGCAGAGTGATCCCAGAACAAAGACAGAATCGCTGCTGGTTTGTGAAGCAGCATCCGGGCCAGCCCCAGCCCTCCTCCCCGGCATGCTGGCTCCACAGCCCGGGCCTCTGATTGGAAACTGGAGCCCGTGATGACTGTGCGAGCCATGAATTATGCTGATGGCTTTTTTTATTATTTTTTTCTTCCCTCTCTGTGCTTGAATGCACTCAGCAAATATAAGCAAAAGGGCAAAAAAAAGAGCAAGAGAAAATCCTAACAGATTTAATTTTAGATATGGCGAGAAAGCAAAATGGCTGCAGTGCAAAAAGGGAAGGTTAACGGAGGAAACGCTCCTGCTGGCAGAAAGAAATGAAGCTCCCAGCAGCCCTGAGGCTGCTGTTTATTATTTACAGGGTCGTATCAGCATGGGGGGCATCTCCCACAGGGACCCAGCCCCAAGCCAGGGCGGTCAGGTCCCTGGGGCACCGACAGCCCCATGGAAGGCAGCAGGGAGATGCAGGGATGCAGTACAAGACAGGGGGACTGCAGGCTTGGTGACGAAGCTGCATGGCTGCAAAACCCCCAAATCCCCCTGGTTTTAAAGAAACACATCCTCTGATAGGAAGCAAAGTAGCTCATTTCAGTTTTGGGGTCTGAAGGTTTTTACTGGAGCCCCCTGCTAACGGCTCACACAAACATGCAGCCTGGAAATGTTGTGTCAAAACCAAGTCTGAAACTTTCCCTTCCAAAAAAGGCCCAAGTGAAATGCTGCAAATATTTCAACACGTTTCTGCAGGGCTTGTTTTCGCAGCAAAGCTACTTGTGCATCCAGGCTGGGGAACAGTGCTTGTCGACCCAAATGATATGAATTTCAGGACAAATTATTTATCTCAGCACTGCTGCCTGCCCTGGGCTGAGCTTCAAGTGGTCACTGCTGCCCTGCAGTGCTGCCCTGCTCCTGCCGCTCACTGCCCATGCTGCCTTCCCTCTGTTGGGTCATCGCCTGGGAGTTCCCAGACTGTAAATCCCATCTCCCCCTTCCTCCAGCCGTGCCAGGCCCCCTGCCCTGTGCTAAGCCCCGTGTGAACAGCTGGGGACCTGCTCCAACCCTGCCTGGGTGCTGCCAGCTGCCAGCATTGCTGCAAGCATGGTGCTGCCCCGGTGAAAGGAGCAGCTCTGCAGCTGTAACTGCTCGCACCCCTCTCCACCCTTCCCAGCTCTGCATTGAGCCTGCTGACCTGGGAACTGGGAGCATTTCTAGTTCTGGGAAGGCAGAGCTCCCAGCAGGCATCTAAGAGCTGAGAATGAGGACCCAAAAATGAAGGAAGTAATATAGGGGAAAAAAAATGAAATGAAGCAATTATCCTTGCTCTGATAGTTTCTAATTAAGGGAACTGTCACCCTTATTAAGAGGCCATTAATTCATTGTCATAAGTCACCACCAGAGTGCAAATACCAAAAATGTGCCTGGGCCATCAGGAGTGGAGCAGCATCCCCTCCTTCCCATGCTGCAGACTCCAGCACTGTGCGAGAGCTGCTCCTGGAGGCCATGGGGCTGCTGACAGCTTTCTGCAAGTTGTGCCCTGGTCCCCACACCGCCGTAAGGGCCATAAGCTCTGCCACGATGCTCAGCCTGTCCTGGGCAGGGATGAACCCATCCATCTCCACCTGCATCCCTGTGCCTGCGTGCTCTGCCCTGTGCAGTCCAAATGCATTTGTGGTGCAAATGATGCGGTGACTTCTCAGCTGAGACTAGCTCTTGACTGCTCTGGGGGATCCAAACCCTAAAACAGTGGCCAAAATATCCCCAGCTCTGTGGTTAAGGTCAGCATTTCCCCCAAAATCACCTCCCACGAATAGCCAGCTCCGTCTCTGGCAGCCTCTCATTATGCATTCTGCATGGAGGGCCCCGCATCAGCTTAATTAACAAGGTAAGAAAGACGGGACCTTTGAGGAAATCTTAATTATATTATCCATCTCACCCTGAGTGGCACCTGATCCATCCCAACACTGTTCTCAAGTTCATTAGCAATGAATCAAGATTGATTAGTCCTGGACGTGCAGCGAGGAAATGCTGCAGTAGAAGGCTTCTGCTGAGATCGCTGCAATACCCTGCATGTCCCCAAGCCCTGTCTTGTCCTCCAGCACCAGGCATCCGATGGGGACCAGGGCTCCAGGATAAAGCAGTCGGAGGTTTGCCAGCAGTGGGATGCAGCTGCCAGAGCATCCCAGGAGCAGCCACTTTGCTGTGCCCCTGTCATGCCCTGGCATCTCCCCCAGCTCATGCCTCCCTGAGCTGCTCTGATTTATACCAGCACCTGTGCAGCCCTACCAGGCTGCTGTGCCCCCCACCACCTGTGCCCTTCTCTCCTTCCCCACGGCTTGTGTGGCCCTGACTCCTGGCATGTGCCACCAGCGACTGGCATGACTCCTTTTTTCTTGCCTGCCATCCTGCTGCGATGCATTCAGGTGCCCACAGGTCTCCAGTGCAAGAAACTTCATAAGGAGCTGCCTGAGAGCACCAAAAAGGCAGTGATTCAAGGTGGTTTGTAATCTCCCCTGGACACCTGCTGCATCCACCTGTCCATAGGTGATGGGCACCTAATTAGATCAAGCATGTAATCTACTGGGGACTGGTGTTCAGATTCAAACTGGCCTCAGTTCAGCAGAGCCCGTGGTAGGCACTGCCATCCCTCCCTGCTCAGCAAATCATGGCCTCAAACCCCACGAAGCCAGGGAAATCACAGGCTGTGTTCACAGCGGAGCATGAATTTCAATGTTGGGGGAATGGGGATCGTTTCCTGAATCAGAGATGCAATCAGCAGCATTTCAGAGCTGGAGGTATCTGTATCATCAAGCCAGGCTCAGTAATTACTTGGACAAATTAGGCATGCATTTTCTATGTGCAACTGTCCTGGCTTTTTTTTTTTCTTCTTGAAATCCTTGCTAGAATCTGCAAACTGCCTCTACCATTGCGAAGGGATTGCTGGTTTTTTCCTTTATACAACAAGAAGATGCTGGCCATTATTTCTGATGCCAGCAGTGCATTGTCCTGCTTATTGCCAAAAATCACCATGAGCAGAAAAAGTTGATCAGATGCTGCAAAGTCACGTGCTCTCTGATAGCCACCATTGCCTGCCCCTTGCCCTGGTGCCGCTGCCTGCATCCTCCGACCTGCTGCATGGGATTGATTTATGCTTGATGGTGTTTTCTGTTTCTTAATTGTCTGGTTTTAATATTGCGTGAATCTGTGCTCGATTCATCTGTGTTTCATTGTCTGGCACTGTTTGTTTTAGGGCAATGCCTGAAATACCACTGGCATATAAGTGTTAGATAAATATAAGGTGTTTTTCTTGCTCAGCAAAAGCTGAGGAGTGACTGAGCTGTCCCTCAGTCCAGAGAGGAGCCCAAGCACTCATCTCCCTCCAGCACCTGGGAGTCCCCGTGCAGCACCCACGGGCCCAGGTGCTTGCTCAGGAGCCTGTGGGAGGGCAATGCTTCCCTGGTGCCACCATGCACATGGATTTTGCTGTGTGCCCAGAGCCACCAAAGGCAAAGTCGTGCTCAGGGCTGCTCCAGATGCATCTCTGCTGCCCTGGGCAGAGTCTGGCCCTGGATGCCTCTCAGACGATGGCACCAAACACTGGTCCAGAGCTGGAGCAGTGGTCCAGAGCCAGCCTGGAAGAATGCTCTGTTCTCACCATCACCATCCTCACCAGGACGAAGGTCCAGTCAGCACAGACCCCACTAGGGCAGGATGGCATCCTCCCGCGTGTCCCATGAACATTGTTTTACCAGGCTCCTCCAGCCCGGTCCTGCCAGGTCTTGGCAACCCCATGTGGGTCTCAGAGGGACACCGCAACAGGGCTGTGCTTTGGGCTCCAGCCGAGCGTGCTGGTGGGGTTTCTGCTTCCTTCTGTGCCTCCTTTATTCTGTGTGGATGAGGAGCCAGAGAGAACTGGAGCACAGCCCGGCATGGGTGGACATGGCACACGCACACCCTTGGGAGCACAGCAAGGGCTTTGGGGCAAGACCTGGGGGGGGGTCCCCTGCCTTTGCAGGGGGTCAGGGGCAGCCCCAGCACTGCTCTGTGCACCCCAGCTACATTTCAAGGAAAATCGCCACCAAGATGCTGCATGAGCACAGCCCAGAGCCAGAGCCTGGAGAAGCCATTTCTTCCCCGCGGAGCTCCGAAGCTCTGGAGAGAAGCTCAGCATCTCCCTCTAACGATGCACCTCACCCACAGCCAGACACCCAGTAGCCACTGTCTGCTCTCGGGGACTCTGCCTGCTCCCTGACCACCCCACAGCCCCACGTGCCCCACCACCACTCCTGCTGCCCCCCCAGCACCCTCCACCACCCCTTCACCAGCACCCACCGCTGGGGCAGAAACTAATCCCATGGAGGGGAGCAATCAACCTGGCTGTTGCCCATGGGTTGTCTCGCTTGGGTTTTATTTAGGTCTGAGCTGTCCAGGATTGAAAGTTTTATAGTTTCCTGTGTGGCTGCATCAGGATGGGATGGGGCCACAACCTGCACCGGGCTCTACTTTCCACATAAGGGGGTAACAAGGACCAAACACGGATCCTGCACCGGCTGGGATGGGTGCATGGCTCCACTGCAGCTGTTGGTGCAGAGCACACGCTGAAAGTGCCACTGCTGCAGAGGAGATGGTTTCTTTTTCCTGGTTGTTTTCTTTCCTTTTCTTAAAATTCAATAAATTCTCCCAGGGTTGTTGCTCGTGAGGTTTTAGCAAGGTGAGAAGAGCCAATTTTTCTGCATTTTTTAAAAGGTCAGCATGGGCAGAAGAGGAAATTCTGATTTCTGTGTCCTGGGGGGGGTGGGGGCTGCACATAATGAAGCCAAGAAGCCAGTTCCCTGCGGACAGAGCTCAGGGGTCACAACCCCACTTCTGCTCCCACCACAGCAAAGCTCAAACAGGAATTATCTGCTGGGGAGGTCCAGCCAAGCCAACCGATGTGCAGAGAGGGGAGAGGTTATACCTGCATCCCGCACCCCACCCAGGCCCCGCCACATCATTCCCTGAGCCAGGCGCTGGCTTTAAACCCCTGTCCAGTCTCAGTGAGCGCTCAGGGGTCCGAGCCCTGGAGCGTTCCTGCCCTCCAAATCTTACCCTCCAAATCCTCTTCCTGCCCCACCAACACCTCAAGACCACCTGGAGGGCTCTGGGGACAGCTGGGAAGACACAAAACCTTTGGGTGCAGCCACAATTTTTGCTAGCTGTGGGCAAATAACTTATTTTCAGCTCCTCTGATTCCACCCCTATGGAAATCTCCCAGCTCCTTCACCAAGGAACAGTGTCACTGCGATGGGACAAGGATGGGACAGGGATGACACGAGGCTGCCGCTGCCCTGCACCAGCCCCAGGCTCCGCTGCTGGCTTCCTTAACCTGCCCACAGCCCCGCGCTCTCCCATCCCTCTTAGCATGGCTCGATAGCCAGGCTAATGCTGCTCGCAGATGAGCTTTGGAGACCTTCGCCTTGCCACAAGCTGTTACCTGCACTGGAGTGGTAGCTATGACCCCAAATCCCACCCCTGTCCAGCCACCCGCTGGCACAGATTAGCAGCTTCTTAATTCTCATTTCTGCAGCAGTTCTGTGGAGCTGGGAGGGCATTTAAAAACTGGCAAATGCCCAGGTTGAGGCTTGCTCCTGAAGGGCCGTCTGGTGGGACCCCTGTCCTCTGTGGAAGTGCTTGTCCTGGGGGCTTTAGGGCTGTAGACATCTCCTGAGCATCCCTGGGAAGGGCTGGAGGGACTAAACCCATGGCGCAGCTTCAGACATGGGAAGAGTCAGAAGAGCAGCAAGTTAAAATAACAGTCTCTTGTTTTATTACCAGCAGAGGAGGAGGCAGGTAGTGGGCAGGCACCTGGCTGAGGGGGCCACCATGACCAGCCTCCACATCCCTGCCAGCTCTGATGCCCCAGGGGCTTGGGGTGCTGCTGTTTCAGGACACCCTCCCCAGCCCCACAGCCCTGCCCTCGTCACTGGAGTGGGAACATGGGGAGGTGTCAGCATCCACCCTGCCCCTAAATCCTCTATTGTTCCTTACCTGCCTGCATGAGCAGTCTGTAGCTCGAGACAGGAGGGGTTTGGGGGGTGGGGGTGGTGTAACAGTAACCATTGCTTCACCTTAATGAAAAGTTGGGTCATCAGGACGGTGCCTGTGTTTGTCAGCACTGTCACCAGCCCCTGGGCAGGAGGTCAGGACGAAAATTTGCAATTGTCCAGAGGAGCAGAGCACTGCAAAGAGCTGGTGGGAGCACAGAGGGCGTGAGAGGGAGCACGACTGGGCACCGGGGTCAGGGGGACACGGCACCCAAGAATCCCCAGCCTCAGCATCCCCAGCTGCTCCCACCCGGCCCCTGCAGCAGCTCCCCCGTCTGCCTGCAAACGAGGACGGATGAAGGACGAGCTCCTGGCACAACTTCCTCCAGGCCCCGGCACCCTACCAGCGCGTCCGCCCTGCCTTTGCTCCCAGATTTTCCATCTCCGATGACTCAGCTCCCTTTTTAACTCACCAAGTGGAGCCAGGCGCTGGTGGCTTGGCCCCGCTTTTAATTTTTTTTTGGCTGGTCGGGTCATCTTATTTGCTACTGATAACATTACCTCCTAGGACTCTGGAAGACAGCCCAGTCTGAAGAGAAAACTAAAGCTCCCTAAATAAGCTCCGAGGTATGGACACGAGCCGCCGGATGCTGGGATGTCGCCCATGTGCATAATGCTTCACTGTCCTGTGCATGGCTCTGAGCCGTTCCAGGAATAACCACGCTTGGTTTGTCTGCAATGCTGAGCCCTGCCTGTCGCCGTTTCCTTTTTTCCATCTCTTTCCCTGTGAACTGTCAGGCTCAGGTGAGCAAAAGTTCATCTGTCCCAGTGGCTGCTTTGCTAATTTTCCTCCAGCCAAGAGCCACGTCTGCTGGAGGAAACCTTCCATCTCTGCACAGAAACGTGTTCATAAAAAAGAAAGAGAAAGAAGAAGGAGAGAAGCCCCGGAGTGGCTGGGAAGCTGTCTCTTCAAATTCCAAGCGTGCAGTTCAGGTCTCGTATCGGTGGTGCACAGCCCATCCCAGAGGTGCTCGGTTCACAGTGTTGGTACAATCTGCCAAACAGACGGATCAGCTAGGAGACATTTCCAAAAGAAGCTGGAACAAGGGGGAGAGGAAGGAATAAACAGCCTGCAGGGTGGCACGTTCCAGCTCACCCACTGCCAGCCCTGGAGAATCCCATCCCTTCCATGCAAAATACCACCCATGGATTTTGTGCTGTGCACCACAGCCCAGCCACATGCACCGCAGCTTGTGCTCCACACCCCATCCCAGCCACGACGTGGGCTGCATTTGCATCAGTGACATGCAGGTGGGTGCCTCTGGCTTTGGCAGCTGCCCAGCCGCTGCTCCTCTTGTCCAGACTGCTGCAGGAGAGGCACAACCACCCCAGGGTTGGGCTTCATGGCCTCTCTCCCCGCTTGGCCTCCCGCTGGCCCTACCTTGGCTGAGTAGCTGCAGGTTTCGGACCTCCTCGCGCACCTGGAGCTGCAGGACCTGCTGCAGGACCTCTTGCCGCTGCGCCTCATGAGCGATGCCCATGCGCTGCAGCTTCTCCCCGTTCAGCCGCAGCAGCGCCCGACCTGCAAACACGGTGTCGCTCAGTGACGTGGTGGGGACCCCATAAAAGGGCAACTCAGTGGGAACCTGTGTTCACGTGGGAACAAGGAGGGGAAGGGGAAGAAATCCTAAAATGCTCTTTCACCACCCGGACCCACTAGGACGGAGAAGCCTCGCAGGTGGCCCCACTTTCGTAGAGCACTGGGTGGCAACTTGAGGTCCCCAGCCTCGGCACAGGTATGGCTCTGGCAATCACGTAACCCATCCCTGCAGGCAAGAGCTTTCCATTTCTCCGCTCCACCTCCTGCATCAGATATTTTTCCGAGTGCATGGTCCCTGTGTGGGCTGGCCATCCTGGGGGAACAGGGGTACCCATCAAAATGCATTAGTGTTGTTGCGAGCCACTCTCCTCCAGTCCGGGGGCTATTAGATGAGGGATTTACAACCAGCTTTTGTCCTTGTTTCCCTGCGTACATTTGCTAATGCTGCCTTTGTTTCCCATGCTAGGGCTGGCTGGGCTCTTGCATTAGGGCTTTGCATCCCTTGCGGGCAGCTCCAGCACTGCCTTCCCCACTTTCTCCTGCCCCTGGCAGAGCTCTGCCTAGCCACGCACATGTCACAGTCAGACTAGGACGATGCTCGTACGTAGGAGTCAAAGCCAGAGTCCCCAGTGGGCAAAGGGGAGGGAGCAGGTCCTAGAGGTAAGTGTCCTCCAAGGACTTGGCTGGGAGTTGGATTCAGACCTGGAGGAAGACATTTGCAACTTGGACTCCACCTGAGCAGAGATCTTTCCTCATCTGCAAAAGTTTTCAGTATTTAAAAAAAACTGTAAAAAATATTCTTATTGTATTAATCTGGGCAAGGAGAAGAGTCTTTCCCATTTTATAAGCCACAATCTCCTCTGGGCAATTTATGATCATTTTAAACAACCTCCAGCCTGTCCTGGAGCTCACCCTGCTGGCAGATGCCTCCTGCCCAGCCCAAGTGGGTGTCCCTGTGCCCAGTGCTGTGGGGTAGCTCTCACCCCAGCTGCATCTCCATGGGGAGAGGGGACAGAAATGGGGGGTACATCTGCCTTCCAAATCATGAATCTCCAAACAGCTATTTCTCAGGAGCACATGCTAATGGCAATTAGTACCAGCAATTAAGTGGGGGCGTCTACAGTACCTGTGATTGCGTGGTGGGAGAACGCCTCGACATAGATGAGATAGTTATGTGGGCAGTGCTTCTTCAGCCATTTGCACACATCCTGCTGGGTCCAGAGCACCACCGGCTTGGCCAGGCTGCCCAGCGTGGGGCTGGTGTGGTAGATGCCATAGTGGTCGCAGGCACGGCCCTGTGGGGAGTGGGAGGGGAAGGGGTTAGTGGGGTTCAGCCCCATGAGGAGGAAAATGCCTTGGCTGGGAGGTCAGCCCACGGGGATGGGGGAGATGCTGGCTGGTGGCTTGGGACTGCAGTGACACTGGCAGACTGGCTTTGCACCCTCTGGAGTCCCTGGGTTTGCCCCGAAATAGCAGCATCAGAGGAACTGGTGAGGGAGGCAGGGGGAGTCGGGATGGGAGGTCGAGGTGGGGGTCCTGCCCTACATAGACCCCACACCTGGGAGCTCCCTGGCCCTCCTGCTGCAGGCAAGAACCCTGGTCCCCCTCCCCATGCATCTCCCAGCCCAGCAGAGCATTGCACAGGCTCGGGAGACATCTCGGGGGTGCCCAGGGTCCCTCCCCTCACCAGGCAGAGAAAGGTGCTTGTAGGCAGCTCTCAGTGGGGATGGAGCCAGCAAGGTCCTTGGGGGCAGCGGGTACCAGTGCAAAGCCACCCACACCAGAAGTCCGCAGGGAAGCAGCCAGCAGCCAGCTGGTGCCCTGGAGCAGGAAGGACTTTCCCTCTCTCTGTTGCTCAGCCTCCTTCAACTCTGAGCTGACAAGGTCCTGCAGCCTCACAGGTGTCTAAAGCCACCTCTTCTTGGGGTGCTGCCACGCCTGGAGACACCTGCGATAAACCAGGGTTGCAGTCCTCAGTGCCCTGATGTGCCCTGGCCACCCTCCACCTCCAGAGATGTCTGCCACACACCCTCCCGCCTTGCCCGGACTGCCCTGGCCCCCGGTGCAGGCTGCTCCCTCTGGCACTGGCCACCCACCCAGCCTCGGTGCCAGGCAGGTGCCTGCCTGGTGGCAGGATGGGACCCGGACCTGCAGAGCAGAGGGGGAGGAGCTGTGCCCACAGGGTGATGGGGCTTATCTACTGGCATCCCTCCCTCCCTCCAGCTGCTGGCTGGAGCAGCTGGTCTCACCCTGAGCCACCTGGTAGCTCCATTTCCTCGCCCACGTCACAGCAACTCCAGCATGATGAGGTCGTTGCCACCTGGATTTATCCCAGTACAGAGCAAGTCAAATGCCTTGAATTGTAACAGCACAGGGGGATGAGCCTGCTTCTCCTGGGGGAATCTTAAGGCTAGCTGGGAAATGGGGCTAGAGGATGCAGAAATCCACTGTTTCCTGGTTTTAGAACCCAGGGGAGACTGGTGAACTCTCTGCTGCTGGTGATGCCAAGACTTCATCCTCAAGCAGCACCAGCAAACATCACTCCTCCAAAGCAGTTCCCTGTGCCTGAGCTGCTGGGACTGTCCCGGGCTGGACCGCAGGCACATGGAGATGGGAAAGGGGTCCCTGCTCCCTGCAACAGGAGGGGACTGGATTGCCAGGGTCCCTCCTGGCATGGTCCTCACCCATGTCCAGGACATGCTGGGCATGGCAGAAGCAGCAGCTGATGTGAGGACATACTGGCATGGGAAAGGTTGACAGCAGTATGCCAGTGTTGACCTCCATGTATGAATATTGGCTAATTTAGCATGCCTAATAGAGAAGCGGAGATAATTAGTGTGACAGGGACTCCAGACATCCTGTGGTTACTGAAACTAATGACATATCCCTGAGAGATGCCAGAGAGGAGACGGCGGACGGCAGCGGGGTCTGGGACATCTCCCCTGGCCCCGAGCCGGGCATTGCTCACGCCATGGAGCCCAGCCAGCCTGGCAGGAGCTGCTGCCTGTGCCCAGAGGAGCATTTGGGCTTGGAAAGGGACCTTGCCTCAAGGAGGGCTCGCCTGTGGCAGCTGGGGACATTCGAGCGAGAGGGAAGAATGCAAAGCTGGGAGGCTGTAAATTAATAGCTAAGGAGTCCATCTCCAAAGTCAATGGAAAATGCAATAAACTATGCACAATTTGGTTTCTCAACCAAACTGAACCCCACCTTTGGGGCCCCCCCCGGTAGCTTCCTTCCACTCCTCCCAGACATGCTAGGAGCTGCCTGCCCGCAGAAGCAGCCCCAGCCTGTGCCAGCCGCTTGGCTCCTTCACACTTGGCTGAGCGTGCCGTGGGGAGGAGGAGGCGATTCGCTCTGGATTCACTAATGAGCAATGATGAGAAGCGGAGGGGCTGGGGGAAATAATGGCCAGCTTCCCGTGAGCTTCCGGCAGCTATTATCCAACTAACCCTCCGAGGCATGAGGGAAGAGGTGACAAACAACCTGCAATTTCCCTGGGCACGCTCATGTCTGCAAGCATTTTGCCCATCAGATGCAGCCCCGCACCGGGGACCCATCTCTGCACCCCTAAACCCTGCGCTGCCGGCTCAGGGCGCATCATCCCCTGCAGTGGGTGAAGCCACCCCCCAGAAGACCCCCAATCTATCCCCTGCACTCCCTGGGTGGGAAGGGGAGGTGTAATGAATCACAGGCTCGTTTTCCAGCCGGTTGAGCTGCACTGTCTCTCTGATAAACTCTCAGCCATGAATATCGAGTGCTGGTGTTGAGGAGAGCAGGCGGGAAGGCTCAGAGGCTGCTCCCGTGCAGAGGCAGGAGGTGGCCGGGGAGAGCTGGCTGGTGGGAGCCATTCCCTGGGAGCTGCAAGGAGCAACTCACGTCACCTGCCATCTCTTGGGCATTTTTTCCCTGCTTATGGCAAAATTAAAGCCTTTCTCCCCCACAAATCCCCCTGTGAGGCACGTAGAGGCAGGTGAGGGAGAGCCATGATGAGCACAGCTGGCACCCGAGCATGGCTGGCATGCCCCTGCGCAGGCAGCGCTGTGCAGGCAGTGCTGTCCCCATGCTTTTCACAGAGGTGCAAGAGGAAAGGGGCTACCGGGGTGCCTGGAGACGGGTGATGGGGACAAGAGGCACAGCGATGCCAGGACAGGGGGACAGGACAGTCTGAGGGGCTGCCGCTCCTGTGAGCACCACAGCATGATGGTGGGACTGTACCTGTCCCTGTTGGGACCCTGCCCCCCTCTGATGCCAAACCAGCCAGGCCCTCAAGATGGAAAAGCAACTCCATGTTGGAGGCTGGAAGTCAGGCAGTTTGATTTTCCCCATTTTCTTTCCAGTGGTCACTGGCTGGATGTGCTGCCTCCAAACATGACTCCCAGGGCTTTACAAAGGAGTTAGGAAGCACTGGGAGCTGCTCACTGGCAAGATGCTCCTTCCTACGACTGTGCAGAGGCACAGCAGCAGGCAAATCGCTGGAAACCTTCAGCTCAAAGCCTCATTAATGCAATAAAATTCAGAATTTTAGGAGGTCAATGGTCCAAACCTGGATAAGAGACATACCCAAGTGCTCAGGGATTTTAAGGCATTACAAGGAACTTGGTTCTGGCACATTTACTGCAAAATTGTATTAAGTCCCGGCTCCAGGTGCGGAGAGAAGGTGATGCACAGAGCTCACCTCAGCACAGCCTCCAGCCTGATGATAATAATTAAATTATTATATTTATATATTTTTTACTATAATTAAATACACAACAATCATGAGGGCTTTCAGCAAAATGGGATCTAAAGGCCTGATCCTGCAGAGAAAGAGGAGATACTCCTGCAGGGGATCAATGGGATGGGGGGAACACGAGGAGCCGCATTCCCCTGGGCAGCCCTGGGGCAGGGGCCAGGGTGTGTAGGGGAGCCCGGCGGGTACCTGCAAGCCCTCGGTGCCCGGCTGCCGCAGGAGCTTGATGGTCCGGCCACCGTCGGCCCGCTGGCTCCGGCCATCATGCCAGGTGAGGCTGCTGCCCGGGTTCCTCTGCAGGCGGTAGTTGAGGTTTTCAGCCGAGACCGTGTGCTCCAGGAGGCTGCGGCAGAAGCTGAAGTGAGCAGCAGCAGCTGTGGAGGAAAGAGGGGTGAGAGACGGCCACGGTGGCCCTCTGTTCCATGCTTGGGCACCCAAAAATGCCTCTCCTACCTCACAGGACCTGCTGAGCTCTGCTATACCCTCCACTGCCAAAATTTCCCCCTCCTGCCTTCCCATTGCCAAGGAGAAAACCCATCAGCCCACGAACCTGCCGGCTGGCGCCAGGAGCCGGCAGGCGCCGACAAGATGTTTGCCCACACAAACCCCTTGCAAGCGATGCTTGTTTTGACACCCACCTGCTGAGCAGACGTGGGGACCCGCAGCTGATCTTTGCTGCGTGGTTATAACCTCCTGCTCGTCACCGCCGCTCTGCTGGGCGAGATGCCAGGAGGAGGCAAAGGGGAAGAACCACTTTCCATGGAGAAGGCTGACATTAAATTGCCACCACTGAGGGATGGGAAGCAGGTAAACCCCAGCCTGGGCAGCTCAATGGAGAAGGGGGTGCGGGTTAGTCCCCTCCCAGCACAGACTATGGCTGCTTGGGGACGGTTGCTGCCACGCAGGAGCACAAACCTGCACACCCAAATGATGGCTGAACCCACACCAGCCTATCTATGATGGCCTACAAAGAGCCATTTACCCATGATGAGGGGTTTTTGTCCCTCACCCCTTGTGTTTTCATAAGCTGGGGGTATTTGGGTTGGAACAAGGATGAAAAGCTTTCCTTTGGCAGGGGGCTGAAGACACCCGGCTGCTGTGGGAGGAGGATGCATGGGTATTAGGGGCTTATGCACTCCTCTGCTCCAGATAAAAGCCAGCTGGCTTGACATCAGCAGCGCTGATCCACAGAAGCAAAGGCCAGAGCATCCCCCAGTTCACCTGCTCCCACCACAGCAAGACGGGCAAATCATAAAACCACCGAAAGCAGAGCAGCACCTGAAGAAGTTCCACCTCCAGGGATAAGCCACCCTGGGAGAGCAGAAGGACTGGAGAAAACCTGCTGCAGCTCATTTTCATAATTAGTGGGTTTTACAAGGGAAGAGGTTTCAAAGAGACCACTTGAGCACACCTTCATGCAAGAAGAGACCAACCAGCCAAAAGATGTCAAAACAGAGCAGGAAAGAGTTGTAAATGTGTCCATGTGTCCCAGGTTATCCAGACCACAACACTCTGCCTTGCTCCTTAAACACACCCAGCAACAAGCGTTGCCATGGGAAAACTGAGGCAGAGGACCTGACTGATGGCTGGGGAAGTGATTTTATGGAAAACAAACTGAAGGGGGATCCATAGAGAGGCTCAGTATCGAGCTGAGGCAGAGCTGGGAGGGGTGGTCTCTGAGCCTGTCTTGGGAGGTGGGGATGACTCTGATGGCTTCCTACAGCCTCAGACACCCCGGACCCAGCACACGAGAACCACAGTGGGTTGTGTTCCCTACAGCCAAGGCTGCCCGAGATGCCCCCAGCTGTCCAGCCTCCTGCACTCCGACAACCCAGCCATGCTGGGCTACCCCTGAGCTGAAAACCACCCGTCCCACCGGGCGCTGGGGACAGATACGGACCTGGCAGGTGTGGAGGGGCTGGTTGCCAGATCTATGTGCTTTGGCTGGGCTGGGACTTCCCCGGGACTCGCTGCAAAAGGCTTGGTGAGGGAACGGTGGGGAACGGCGCTCTGGCCACCAGCGGGACCTATATCCATAGGGGTTAGAGAGCACCTGCCACCAGGAGCAGGACGTGGGCATCTACGCTCCCCTAGCAAACACAGCTGGAGCTGAAGAGCCAGAGTGAGAGCAGACGAGAGAGAGGGGGGGAAAGATGAAGGGAAAAACAAGCTGAAAAGAAAGGCAGGGCCAGGAATGCTGGCGGCACTGCTCCCCATCGGGGGCAGGCATCTGCTGCCCTGGAGCTCAGAGCCCCCAGCAGCACCTTCAGCAGCTCCTCCGCAGCCTCCTGCTCCCCCAGACCAGCCCTCAGGTCCCAACTTTCCCATTGCCTGGCGGCACTTGACATGGGTGAGGGTAGGGGGTGCTGAGCCAGGGCACACCGGAGCGTTTTGGAGCAAGGGAAGGATGGGTGCAGGGAGCCCCATGGCAGGGCAGCCCCTGGGTTGGCTCCATGCAGGGACACAGGGTTGGCGTCCGACACAGGCTCTCCTCTCCTTCCCATGCCCTGCACAGGAGCAGCCACAGCAACACCACAAACACCCAGCCACCCTCCATCCCCTCTGCTCCTTTTCTGCTGAGCCAGAGGCTGAGCCCACCAGCTGGGGATGCACATGCAGCATCTTCCCCCCCCCACCAGCCCTGCAGCCCCTGGTTCTGCCCTGCAGCCCCCCAGCCATGCCCTGCACCCCCCTCACCTGGCTCGGGTGGTCCCTGTGAGCTGCGGATGGTGGAGACGCAGCAGAGGGATGGCCGGCCCTGCTGCATCTCGGCGGGAGGAGGGATGTGCGCGAGCGCTCGGCAGCACCGGCTGTCACGAGCACGGCTCCATCCCTGCCTCCCCTCATACCTCGTCCACACCTGACTGACTCCTCTGATTGCCTCCCTCCCACTGCCAATAAATGGTGGCTGCACGCTTGCCCCAGCTCTGGTGGCAGACAGCCCCCAGCCAGCCTTGCACGGTGGGGGTGTGTGAATTACACTCCCTCCCCGCCACACCGTGGGCGTTTGATCCAGAGAGATACTCGGTGTTTTCCCTGCGTGCTCCCGCCTAATCCCACGACAGGGCCAGCTGGCACAGGGATGGATGGGAAGCCTGGGGGGCTACCACGGGTGATGCTGGACCTGCCAGGCATCAAAGTGCCCAAGGGCTGAGTGGAGCCGTGGCAAGCTCATGCATAGCAGCACTGGGGTCACTTGGGGCATTCAGGATGCAGGAGGTGCTGGGGAAAGAAAAGAGGGAGGACAGTGATGAGCATCCTTCCCAGGCAGGGGCTGCGGGGCTCAGCATGGTCTGTTCCTGCACATGGCCAAAGGCATTGTGGTTATGGCCATGTTTGGGGTCCAGGCAGAAGGGGGGTGCTGCAGCCTGTAGCAGAGGTTGGTGAACAAACACTGTGCTGAGCATGGGGAACGGCACCTTGAAATGGGGCTGCAAGAGCCTTTGGGCCAGCTGAGCCTGAGCTGGAGCAGGGAGGGGAGAGCTCAGCTCTGGTCCTCAAACAGCCACTGTACCCCCATCTTTCTGGGTCCCCATAAGCCGGTCCGTAGTCCCTGTGGCTTTTCTGGCAGCCCTGTGTGATGGACCACCTGCTGCCTTCTCGTGGGCTGGGGAGTCACCACCAGCTCATTTTTCCCTCGGTGGCTCTTTGGTCTATTTTGGGCATCTCTCCAGCCACACAGGACAGGCGGAAGGGGAGGCCAGGGGCTGGGTCACCGCAGGGGGACCAGCAGCCACCTGCCCCAGGCGGTGGGACAGGGACTGCGGCAGCGGCAGGGACAGACACTGCTCCCTCCCCTCGCCCGGCACGCCGCCGCTCCCTGCCTTTCCCTCTCCAGACACTTTTACGGCTGGTGAAACGTGAGCACTGGAGAGGCTCAGAGCAGCAGCAGTCACTGCTGGCGAGAGGGACAGAAAACCCCCTGGGAATGGAGACCTCCGGGCAGGACGTGGCAGCACGCAACGAGCCGGATGGTGAAAGCATCCCTGGGTCGGTGCCGAGGTGGGCACGGGCTGATCGCTCCCAGCAAAGCTGACTTTCTGCAGGCACTGTCTGCTCGCAGGTGTCCAGGACCTGCCCCGGGGGAAGCGGCGGCAGGCAGCCAAGCTGCAGGAGGAGCAGACAGGGGCACAGAGTGGGGAGCCCAGTGCCTGGACAAGCAATGCACTGCCTGCATCCAGCTCCCTTCATCCGGCTCCCCAGCATGACCTCAGGGACATCCCTGTGTCTTTGATGCCATCACACAAGCAGGTGTCCCACAGACCTGCCCTCCCACTGGGAACCTATCTGCAGGCAACTGCCACGGGGGCAGCCAGGCTTCCCTGGGATTAACGGTGGTCCCTGGGAGAAGCTTGGAACAAGCTTTGCAAGGAATTAAATCCCTTTGCCGATTTGCCTGGCTCCCAGTGTCTGGGAGGGAAAGAGGCATTTAGCACCAAATGGGGTGAGAGATTTGCTGACAGTCAGAGAGGTATTCACAGGGAGCTGGCTGTCTCTCTTGTGTTCCTTCAGGCAGGTGAAGGGTGGATGAGACCAGAGCTCTGGGGGTGCCAAGGATGGGGAATCCTCTCTGCGAGGGGCTCATCTCATTTTCAGTGGTATCTGCATGAGCCACATGCCTGGCTGGCATTGCCTTTGCCCTGGTCCTTTTCATCACTTCCATGTGGCTTCACTGTGGTACGAGCTGCTGCTTGGGCTGGCAAAGCCCCCATGGAACCAGGGATGCTGTCTGGGACCCTCTAATGCATGTAATCTTTGAAGCTGTACCTACAGGATGTCCTTATGGACCAGATCCTGCCCTGAGCCATTCCCTAAGACCTGCTGGCCCCGAGGAGGACAAGACCACATCCAGAGAGGACTGACATCCCCTCAAGCCTCTCCAGGTTCTTCTGGGGCATACCTGGCTCAGGCCCTGGATGCGATGAGCATCACCCCAGTGTTTCCCTCTGAATTCTCTGCTTGCAGAGGTGAGATGGGAGCCCTGCACAGAGATGGAGCTCAGGCCAGTGGCTGCTCACTGCTGGTGTCTCCCAAGGAAGGAGGAGGAAGGGAACAAAAGACAGATGCCCTTTCCATCCTCCCCATGCAGCACAGTGCCCTGGGTGCACATTGGGGGAGTGTGCATGGGTGCTGCCTGCCTGCCTGCCTGCACAGAGCAGCAGGCAGTCCTGTGTCAGGGGGCCATGGGGCATAGCCTTTTGGGGGACTGTATGTGACTTTGGGGGTATCTGTGATCTTGAGCCCCCCATGGGTGCTGCCAGGAGGTCCCCGAGCACCCCAGGACAGGTGATCTGTGTAGGGTTGGGCACCCAAGAGAGTGTGAGTGAGGACAGCAGGCAGGATCTCAGGGTGGCTCTGGGCAGAGCAGGCTCTCCTGGCAGGAGGCAGGCACGGGAGCCTAGAGGCAGGGACCCCTCTCCATGCAGCAAGCCCCCTTCCACCTCGCCACATTCTTCCCAGAGGTCCTGCCCTGCTCTAGCACCCGCTGCCCTGCTCTAGCACCCCCTGCCCTGCCTTGCCTTTACACCTGCACCCCATCGCTCTAGCCCAATTTCCCAATCCATTTCAGCGGTACCCTATAATACTGGGAGCAGGGGATGGGAACAGACCCTCCCCGCGATTTTGAGGGCAGCAAAGGGGGATGTGGAGGGGCAGACCCCCCGAGGTGGAGGGCAGACCCCCGGGGTGGAGGAAGTGTTCCTGCAGGGTAGAGGGAGCAGATCCCCCGAATGGAGTATATATTCCCGGGATGGAGGGGCAGCACCCGTGAGGGGTGGGGGTATTAAGGGCAGATCCCCGGGGTGGAGAGGGCGGCATGAAGGGCAGACCCCCGGGATGAAGGGGGCAGCACCGTGGGGGGATGGAGGGGACAACCCCCCCAGGGTCGTGCCCGTCGCGTTTGGGGCTGGGGGGGCGCGTCCCGCCGTGCACCTGAGCCCCCCCCCCCGGCCCCTGCCCTGTACCTTCCATGTCCTTGGGCTGGCCGCAGCTCATCCTCCGCCCAGCGGGGCCGCGCTCAGGCGGGGACGGAGCCCCGCGCCCCGCAGCGCCGCCGCCGGCACCGGGCGCTCCCGCCCCGCCCCGCCCCGCCCCGCCCCAGTACCCGCGCCGGGGGCGGTGCCGCGCTCCGCCACCCCCGGGCGCTCCGCCCGCCGCCCCGCCTCGCCCCGCCGCCCTCTCCCTTCCCCGAGGATGCCCCGAGCGTTCCCCCCGGGCCCCTGCCCGGAGCCGCCGGGCACGACCCCCAGATCCTTTCCCCCAGCCTGGGGGTCACGGCCTGGGGACACCAGGGTCCGGTGGACACCGTGCACGGGTCTTTGCTCATGTTTGCTGTGGGCACAGAGCGGAAAACAACGCCTGGTTTCTCCCTCCTCCCCAGATTTCTCTTCTCCCCCCGCACCTGCAGCTCCCCAGAGGGGTGCCAGCAGGGCGGGTGAAGGAGGATGCTCGTCCCCATGTATGCAACATGGGCTCTGGTGGGCGGCTGCGGTGCGAGTGGGCGCCCGCCAAAGCTTGCCGGAGCATGGTGCGTCGGCATGGAGCAGAATGGCATCGCCAGCACCCGTCACTCCCCCGGGGTGGCAACCCCATGAGTATTTTTGGAGGCGCCTGCCTTCAGCTATTGCACCTGATTCCCAGCCAAGGACCGTCACTGTCAGCCCGTGGAGCTGCAGAGGGGCCAGGGGTCTGGTGGTTGTCCCGTGCTGGGGTGGGACAAGGACGGGGACACTGTTGGGTGCCGAGGACGAGGACAAGTGGATGCCTGTGCCATGATGCTTCACCTGCACAGGGTGTTCTCTGTCACAAACCTGCTGCAGCAGTTCTCAGCACCCTCGCTCTTGTTTTAAGATGAGGAAAACTCAGGCTTGCGGGATGCTACTTCCAAAACCATGCTCCCCATTTAGTGGACGGCTCCAGCAGCGTTAAGCACCTGGCACAGTGATCAGCTGCCGTGGGCTGGGGCTGTAAAGGTGCAGCAGGTGGTACTGACCATATGTAGCCTTGTGCTGGGAGTTGGGTGCCTGTTTATGGTGCTGGTATAGCTACGGCATAAAACCCACTTGGATCCAGGCTACACAGCTGTGTGTGTGTGTGCAGCACTCGTAAAAATTAAATTCAGCTCCCCAAATCAATACGAGCTTTCCAAAATTTTGGATGTTCACTCAGGAGCCGCTTCGGATGGGGCTCAAGCCCCCATCCAGGCTCAGCTCTGTGCCATGAGCTGGCTGGGGCTGTTGCACTTGGTGAGCCAACCGTGCTGCCATGCTGGGACATTGGGCCAAGAACCATGCACGTAGCCTGCAAACAGCCTACTACTAAAATACTACACGCCAGCCCTGCTATTAGCATTCCTCCTTCTACTGCTGCAAGAGAGTGGTCAGGGCAATATTGCTCATTGCAGGCATCCAACTCTGTCAAATAAAGAAAGAACCTATTTTCCATTACTCTGAAATTCCCAGTTCTCCCTCAGACTCTGTCTACACACGGAGCTTTCAAGCCGTGGCAGAAATCTTCCAAGAGAAATATGGTTAGAGACAGGCCTTGGCAGGAAAAGGCTAATGTCGCTTGAAAAATGTGTGCAGATTATGCCAAGCTGTTATTAAAAATAAGTGCTTCACTGTTCTCAGCCTTTGCTTTCCCTGATTTTTCTCGTAGTAATTGCACTTCTCCAGGAAAGGTTTTATATGTCCAGGGGAAGGAATTTGTTTCCTCATCATCATCTGCAAACAGATCCAGTGCCAACCTACCATCCTGCTGATGCCTGGTGATGCTGCAGTGGGCTCTGGGTGTGTGGGGAAGCCTGGACCACTCGCTCATCTGTAATTCCAAAGGACTTTCAGGGAAACCCCAAACCTCGGGGGTGCCTGGGGAGGGTTGGGGAGATGGTGTGGTCCCATACATCCCCGTGCCTGCTCCATGCTCCAGATTTCCTTGGCTGTTACAGAATCCAGCGTCATTCTTGGGTTATTATCTCAATCCCTCCCATGGCAGAGCAGCTTTTAACCAGCCCCAGCGACTCTGTCTTGAGTTTTGGTCTTTTACTGTCTGATCGAGGGTTTTCTGCAGTTAAACAGGAGTTAAATAACAGGGGGAAAAGCCTGTGTGTGCACTGAACCCAAACCTAGAGTATAGCTCAGGAAGCTTGAAGCACTGGTCAAGGGCCCGTTTGGTGGGGTGGGAAGGAAACAAGCCAGGGACACCGGCTCCAGTGAGCCCCAGACCTAGAGGTTTCTCCTCCACGTGTGTATGGATTTTGGTAGGGAGAGCACCATTGTCACCGTGGGCCCCATCCCTCCCCTCTGCCAGCCTCCGGCACGGGTGCAAGGATGGGATGATTCAGCACATTCGTTTTTCAGAGAATAAAGGAAGTAATTAAACATCAGCTTTCCTCCTGCCGCAGCCCTGCGAGGATGAGAGGCAGAAGATAAAAAGCCTTCAGACGGAAGTTATTTGTCTAAGGAGAAAAGTGGCTAATTTCTCTGTTGCTTTGCTTGTCTGCTCGTTAATGAAAACCACTCGTCAGCAGGAAAAGGGAGCACCCAGCAAGGGGGGAGGAGATGCACCATCCATCGGTAGCCAGGCAGGTGGCCATTGGTGGCCCTGGGATGTCCCATCCCCACTGGGATGTCACCTTTGCCTTTGCAAAGCCCCCTGTGCCATCCGGACACTGACCTGGGGGCTGCGGATGCAGCCGGGTGTCGGGGAGCCGCCCCTCACCACAGCCCCATGGGCTGGGACTGGCGCTCACAAGCCAAATGCCACAGAGGGGTTTTCCTAATTCCCCCTCCGAATTTTTGTGCAAAGAGCTTATTAAGGCACTTGCAGGGAGACTGAATAGAAAACAGCTTTGTGCCTGAAGCCTCCTGCCTGGCGCGGGGTGATGGATGGCGCTTAGCTCGGCTGGGCATGGAAATATTTAATGTTATGAAAATCTCTCCCTGAAAACAATTTATTTTCAAGCTGATAATAAAGCATCAAACCTCATTGCTGCAGGGTGGGAGTTGCTTCAGATGGTACTGAAGCTCTGGATTATAAAGCTGAGGTGGTACCTGCGGTCTCCTTTTGTCCCTGGCTGTGCAGGACAACTTCTCGCCGCTCACAGCATGAGATCTGCACCTTCCCGAGGATAATGATTTACTGGCAGAGGACGTCTGAGGCATTGCTCCCTGTTCTCTGCTCCCTGGGACATGAGGGACAGTCTGGAGACTATGGAAGCTCTTTCATTTGGAGGTTTATATAGATATATTTCTAATTGGATTTTGGCATGTCACAGTTATTTTCAAGGCAGCCTGTAATTATTTGACGGCATAGCCCAGATCACTGCCTTTCTCTCAGCACAGAGGTTTTTTTAATATTGTTTCCCAAAATGAAACTGTGAATTTGCAACTTAATCCAATGAGAGGACTCACGCGATGCCATCATCTGCAAGGGCACAGCGAGGCAGTGTGATTCACGTTTCCTAGCTTTGTAATCAATTCACAGCAAGAATAAAAAAGTCAAAGCAATATTTTGATTCTTTCCAGTAAGGAAAAAAAAAGTATATATATCCTAAGAGGCTGCTCTATACTCACGGGTATTTTATGGGCTGGGGAGGTTTTGCTGGTCCTGCTCTATCTCAGTCCACCCTGCGCAGAGACACAGAGAACCGCCAAGGTGAGCCGGACACAGGGCAGCCTGTGCGTTGTCTTGGCATGGCCAAATCTCCGGGCAAACCCAGGGCCATGGCAGAGGAGGGTGGTTGAAGGTGTTCTCAGGCTTTTTCTCTCCGGACTGAAACTTGATGAAATTGCCATTAATTTTTTTTTTTGTAACATGTGTTGCAATTTTTGGGGCCAAAATAATTTCATCCAGCTCCATCTGCTCTCCATTAGGTAACTGAAGCCCAAGCAGGTCAGATCCTGCCATCCTCACTAGGGATACCCCCCCAGGCTGGGCATCACCATCACCCCACCGCTGCATTTGTTATTTCAGTGCCCAGAATAGGCACAAATGAAAACCATCACCTGGGAAAGGTTTAGCAGCATCTCACTGATAACCAGTGTGAGCAAGTTAATGACCGTACCACAGTCTTGTTACATCTCGGCAGACTGAAGTTCTTAGTTTTCTTCAAGCCCGATTTCAGGGCTCGCTAGCTGTATTCAATTGCTTACAGAATCCGATTTATTATTTACGTTGCAAGGTACAGGCTGGCTTGAATTGATTTGCTGTGCTCTGATTGCCACTGCACGCTGGTGTGGGATCTGGAAACTAGCTGCACACACAGTCAGGCTACAAAATCAGGGATTCAACAGTTAGGGAATGTCAGGCTTAAAACTGCCTGTGCATCCTGGTGCTCTGCATTCTGCTGCCGCTTGCGGTTGCAGCTCTCAGGATGCAGGGAGAGTTGGTCCCGTGGGGGCCAGCAGGATGGATTAGCTGATCCCTGGGCCCCAAGTGTCATCACCCTGGTGCTGCAGGGGAGATGAGGCAGTTGCAATGTGTCCCCCCTCATTTTAAGCAGCCTGGGTCGGGTGAACAGGAGGGGACAAAGTGACACTGATTTTTAGGAAGGAGTCATGGATGGGAGCTCAGAGCAGACGGGGAGAGCAGAAGTGATGGGAAATATCAGAACTGGGAGACCACTGGGAGCCCTGGTGTTTCTGGGGATGCTTAGCAGGCCTTCACCTTCACCATCACCTCAACTCCTTACCCTGCCCATGGTTGAAGCTTACAATGACTTGGGTGGCAGGAGCAAGCAAAAATCCCACAAAAGTCCCATTGCTCCAGGGCAAAGGAGACCAGAGGCAGCAGGACCTCAGGAAGGTCTCCATTGGAGATGGACCAGGACCAGCGGGCTGGTGGGCAGGACCATGGGCACACTGCCCTCAGCACAAGGACCCTCTGCACCCACCTCATCCAGCTGCCCAAATCACCAGGCACTTTGGGAAATGTTGGTCCATCTCCAAGAGCCCTTGACTTTAGACATCCCTGGATTAAAAGGTGGTTTTAATGAATGCCATTTGGGTAGCATCATTAGCATGCTGCTGGCAAGCAACCCGCGCCCTTGAGCTTTCTCTCACATGGGGATTATTCCCAGCAAATCTCCAGCTGACGCCAGCTCTGCTCTCTCGATTGCCAAAGGTGTGAGCTCCATGTTGAAGACCCTTTAGCAGCCTCTGCTAATTGTCTCTGAGGTCTCAGACAGCTTCAGAGGAGACGTTCAAAGGCACCTCACCCCTTCCTAGCTGCAGCAGGAGCTTGGTACCTGGCTGCCGCCGGCTCTGGCAAAGCTCCCTGTCGCGTGTTGGTGCTTGGCCTCGGTGCATGGAGGAGAGCAGATGCTGCAGACACGTCCTCGGGGCCCCTCTGCCATTGTTGCATGGGACTAATTAAAATTTCAGGAAGTATATTTACCTAATGCAGAGTTGATTTCACTAAGTAGGACATCCTGTGTTCAGAGGATTTCGCGGCACGGGGTGATAATCAAGTGAGAACAGGCTCCAAAAGTGTTAATTTAGTAGCTGAGCCAACAGGATTTAAAAAAAGCCCGTTTTAGTCTTTGCTTGCATGTCCACATCTGAAATCCAAGTAATCATCCCATTCGGGAGCACAAAGCTCCATGCTGGCTGCAGGTGCAAATGTGCCCAGGGCTGCGGTGGCCGACTTTGGTATCTTTTACCTCCCAGGGCTTAGCCAAGGAGCTTACACTTCTCCAGGTACTCCCTGGTACCCCTCAGGTACCCCTGGGATGTCCCGTCCCCGTGCATGGTGCTGGCACTGGCACACAGGGCTGGGTTTCTGCTCCAGGCTTGCAGGCAGGAGTTTTGCAGGCAGGCACCAGGAAACAGTGCTTTGGATTGAGAACCCACCATGGATCCTGCCCCATGGGTGCATTCTTGCTGTGCTACGTGATATTTAAAGACATGAATTTTCAGCTTTGGGAGAGCCCTGGGGTTTGTTTTCCTGTTGTCCTGGGAGAAGCCGCTGCCGCCTCCGCTCTCCCCAAGGGCACAG
Organism: Phalacrocorax carbo; assembly: GCF_963921805.1. NCBI lineage: Eukaryota > Metazoa > Chordata > Aves > Suliformes > Phalacrocoracidae > Phalacrocorax > Phalacrocorax carbo. Next base: position 8,260,966 of record NC_087526.1, on the reverse strand, counting down.
AGGCGGCTTTGTGTGAGTGAGAGGGCTGCAGCGACCCCTCCGCAGCAGCCCCAGCCATGAGCTGGGCAGCTCCTTGCTTGGCTTCAGGATGGATCCTGAGCAGCCTGGCTCCCAGCAGGATGCGCAGTAAATTAGCTCAGCCTCACACTCCCATCTAAATGATTATTTTTCACTTTCAAGCCTTTATGAGCGATTACATGCTGACATGCACAGCATCCCCTGCCCACCTTTGCTTTTCTTAACAGGGCATGCAGAACCTGAGCTTGAAAAGCCCTAAACCAGAAGTGGGGTGACCCTGTGCATCCAGGACAGATGAGTGACCATCAGCAGCTGCCGTTGGTGGCTCCATTGCTCTGGGGTTTTATTCCCCATCCACAGAAACACTGTCAAGGGAGATAAGATGTGCTGTGCCAACACACAGACCAGGCAACAGGTCCATTCTGGTAGTGCATCATATTTGCACATTTAACAGGTGTCATTACTCCTTTGCCCCTTCAGATTTTGTTCCACCAGGGAGAAAGCATCTCCTCCCTGCTTCTCACCCTGTTTCAAGGTGTTTTTGCAGGGCAGAGCGATGCGAGCAGCACACACTTCGCAGACACCTCATTCCCTCCCACCACAGCACTGCAGGGACCAGCCACCTACTGCTTGATGCCCATGGCCACTTTGCTGTGACCTGAGGAGGAGCTCAGGGCTTTCTCCCTGACCCTGGCTTCTCTCCTCCCTCCCTGGCTGCATTAGTCAGAATAACAGCTGATTAATAACCCCATGGGGCTTTTGGCCACCTCCCTGCAGCAGCCCAGTGCTGGGCTCTGGTAGTAAATGGAAACCCCAGTAGAAACCCATGGGGGTGTCCACAGAGCAAGAGCTAGGCTGGTGAGGATGCTCGAGAGCCAGATCCTGAATCACTCATCCCTGCCATGCTCCAACACCACTGGAAGATCAAACCAGGCTTCCTAGTGCCTCTGGGGTGCAGGACTGGCAGGATGTGCAGTAGTGCCTGGCTGCTTGCTCTCCCCTGCGCTCGCCAGTACGTAACAAACCCCGGGTCCATGCACAGAGATGCTTAAAAATCATTTACGATTGATTTTACTCAACCTATAAATTATTCTGAGTTTTCTCCTTGGTTGGAGCGTGCATGTGCTGTGAACACCGGCTAGCTGCGGGAGAGGGGAAACCTTCTTGCATACGGAAAGGCTGTATTTTTGCTAGCGTTGTGTGAAGATAGATGATTCACAGCCCTAACACCAGCCCTGTGCTGGGATCACCATGCTGCCATCCCTCACCTCAGCTCTGTTTTTCAGGAAATACCTTCAAAAGTGAAATTCCTACAGCTTTTGTGGCCTTAGCAGAGACCAGGCACATCCCTGCCACAGCTTTCCCTCCTCGGGTCGGGAAGGTTCCTGGTGCCTGCTGCCAGGTGGGATGGGCTCCCCTTTACCCCCATCTCTTGGCAGGGTCAGGGATTTATCCACCAAGCCAAGACCCACTGGGTTTCACCTGGCGCTCGGTGGTGCAGGATGTGCTGCAGCACGGATGCAGCATAAAATCACTTGGGATACATAGAGGAGGCCAGACTTGCTGGGACAGCAATATCTTTTATTAGCCCCACCATAAAAGCTGTAAGAGCTGGTGAGAGCTGACAGGCCCTTCTCCCGGGGCCGAATCCTGCCCTGACAGGGAAATGGTCCCCAGCTGCATGGAGGGGCTTTGCAAAGGCGGCAATGCTGGGATTTCCTGCAATGGGGAGCATTTGCAAAGCAGCCGCTCTGGGCAGTCCCTGCAGGGCTGGGGGGCCAGGAGGCCCCACACCCCTCCCTGGCACTGGGGATACTCCCCTGGGCTCTGCCCTAGCTCTTGTGTGCTCAGCCAGGAGCGCTGGGATGCTGCAGCCTCCCTCCCTCCTTCCCTACTCCATCACCCCAACTGTTTGGCAAAAGTGATTTTATTTTTTTTTTGTTTCTCTAGCAAAACCCAAAAATAGATTGATGGGAAGTGGCTGGGGGCTGGGTTTCCATTAGCATACAAAATGGGGCTATTTGTCTTCCCCGCAGCTGGTTTCTGCTCTAAGGTTTGGAGCATGGAAACCTGGCAGGGGCTTGCAGCCGGAGAAAGGACTGGGCTCTGGGAGGGGCTGCAGGACGGGGCCGGCCCCCAAACTAGCCCTGGGGCCCTTCGTGCCCCTCTCATTCCCCCTTGTCCTTGTGATCCATGACCCCAAGCCTCCCCCAAGGGACAAGGACCCTTCGGTTCTCCATTACAGCTAGGCATGGATCTCGGGGTCACCTAGAGACTTTGCTGAGTGGCAGCTAATTAATCCTGACACCCCTGGTGTGGGTGGGTGAGAGAAACCTGCCCGGTGCTGCTGGCTGGGGAAACTGAGGCAGGAGCCCCTGGGACGTCCTTGGGTCCCCTGTGAGGATGGATAGTGCAGGCAGAGGGGCTGCTGCTCTGCCCATCCGATCCGTGCTCGGATCCCTGCACCCCAAGGGGTTGGACCTGTGCCCTCCATTCCCATGGGATGCCTCCGCCCCTTGGCACAGCTGTTCCTGCTGCTGCCATGCAGCAAAGCCAGGGGCAAGAGACCCCCTGGCTGGCAAAGCAAAGAGCACAAAAATGGGCTGGTGCTCACAGAGATGATTTGTCTTGGAAATCGTTAGTGGGTGGGAAGCAGAGGAAATGGGGGGAAAGCAAGGCTCGTGCGTCACAGCAATACGAACGAGGACTGCGAAGGGGTGAAGACGAGCAGTGCCAGGGGCTTCGTCCAGCTCCAGGCCCTGCTGGAGTGACGTTCCCTGCCCCTTTTGCCTGTTTTTCCCCCAGGTCCAGCTGGGGGTTGCTAAACACAGGGTGTCAGCTTTGCTCCCCAGCAGAGCCGCTCGCCTCCTGGGGATGTTCCAAGCAATCCTCAGTAGCTACTTGTTTCCTAATAATAATTGCCATAAATGTTAAGTGCTGTGATAGCACAGCTTCAGCGTCCCCATCATCCCCATCGTCCCCATCATCCTCCTCATCCCCATCATCCTCATCCCCATCCCCATCCCCATCTGCAGCAGACCCCGCTGCAGGCAGAGCCCCATCAGACAGAGGCACTGCTGGCTTTAAATGAATGGTGCACCATCTGCTCTGTTATTTGCAAAAGGAGCAGGATTGTGTTTATAATTAATCAGCAAAAAGATCCCAGTGGTTTAATGCCTGTGCAGGCTTTTTGCTGGGCGCGGCGTGAATGGGAAAAGGCTTTCTCAGTTATTAGAGGGGAGTTTGGAGGGAAATGGGTGGTGGATGGGCTGGTGCACCTGAGACCCTCTGCACACCTCTGCCCGTGCAGCAGGGATGTCCAAGCCAGCACCGGAGTGCGTTTGTGCATGTGACAGCATGTGCGCAGTCTCGCATATGTGTTTGTATGGGTGAGGATTGTGTAAAGGCATGAAGTGCTACAGGTGTGGGGTTATGGGGGTGCAAACAGGGCGGTGGTTCCTTGCACACGTATGCATGGAGGAGCTGGGACGGTGCGTAAGCAGCAGGTGCAGGGGGGAAAGGCACGTTTCCCACGTGGAGGGAGAGATGCACACGTGTGTGTGCTTTCGTGCATGGAGGCTGCGTGGGCTGCTGTGTCTGTGTGTAGGGGCAGCTGCCTGCCTGCCTGCGGGAGGACACGCGTGCGAGGCCCGCGGGCGTGCTGGCGGACCTGCCCGCACCTGGCCGCGGGCAGCTGCGCGCATGCGCGCCGGCCTCCACCCCGCGCTAGGGACCGCCGCGCCGCCAGGGGGCGCTCTGCTCCCCTGCCGCCGTGGGAGCGGAAGTGCCGCGCGGCCCGCCCCGTTCTGCCCACCGTTTCCGCCACCGCCGCTCCCTCGGTTAGGTCCAGCGGTCCCGGTCTCTCGTCGCTGTCGTCGCCGTTACCGGCACCATGAACAAGAAGAAGAAGCCGTTCCTGGGCATGCCCGCGCCCCTGGGCTACGTGCCGGGGCTGGGCCGCGGGTGAGGCGCTCCCCCGCGCACCCGGCCTAGGCCTCCCCCGCCCCGGCTCCCCCTCACGGCCCGTCCGCTCCCCTCCCGGGGCGTCTCTGGGCCCCGCTTCGCGCCCGCTCAGCTTTTGAGGTGTTATCCCTTCGAGGTGGTTCGCGTTGTTGCCCACATAGGCATGGTTTTATTTAAACGCGAACGTGGTACCGGGGATAAGTTCCTGGGTGCGTTAGGCGCTGCTGGCTGGGAGGGGACTGTGTTTCTCCAGGTTTTGTAGCTGCGTGTGGGCGTGGGGCCCCGTCAGGGGTCATTTAACCTCTGTGTTTGTGTGCTGGGAACAGCGAGAGGTGGGTTTTGGTGGCGGGTGGGCACCAGGAGTTGCCCTTTGCTGGGTGTGGGTTATGTTTGTTCTCCGATGGCTTGTTGGTGCCCTTACGCTGGGGTGATTCTTTCAACTGTGCCCTGGGGAGTGCTGTCCGGTTGAATGTGGGGTGTCTGAAGAGCCCTGGGCACCTTGTTCCTGCTCCAGGCCCCCATCCCATAGTGCCTCACAGCCTGCAGGATCAGTTTTTTTGCTGTGTCTAGCTGAGAGACACAGTTTAGAAGAGAAAGCACATCTTGGTACAGGACGGATATACAGATGTACAGGTCTTGGTACATCACCTTGGTAAGCCAGGTGATTGCAGTGTCCTTGTATATAAGGTTCCCCTTATAAGAGGACAGTGTTTTCCCCCTTTATGAGCAGTAGGGATGGGGACTGACTAATGCCATTCTTGCAAAAGAATGGTATTTTTATTGTCTGTTTTAAGTGGTAATTTTACCAGGCTGCCTGTGTAACAAACAGTGGGGTTTCAGCGTGCTAAATAGCTGCTCCTGGTTTATCAACACAGAGCCACAGGTTTCACCACCCGCTCTGATATTGGCCCTGCACGTGATGCCAATGACCCCGTGGATGATCGTCATGCTCCGCCAGGGAAGAGAACTGTTGGGGATCAAATGAAAAAGAATCAGACGGCTGATGATGATGATGAAGATTTGAACGACACCAATTATGATGAGGTAAGGAGAGTTTCATCATCCTGGAGATGTTATTTCCCAGATGGAAGAGGGGTGCTTTAGCTCCCTGCTGTCTTGCTACAAAACCCCATATTAGCTGAGGTTTCAAGGCCAGAATTTCCTGTAGTTGCTAGCAGCACTTCCTTTTTTTCTTTTTTTTTTTAATTAAGACCTCATTATACATAATGGCACAGTGCTTGCAGATTTTTGTTGTGGCATTGATCCATGTATTGTGGTTTAATTATCTATGCAGACCTCTGAGAGGCTTGGGAAGAGATCCATAAACAAAATATTAGTTTAAGTACTTTGGGTGACGTATTTTGTGTTCTCCTGCACAAATAAAATCTGAGTTCCTGTGCTTTGACATGTATTTATCTTTATGTGACCTGTGTAGTCTCTTCTGTTTAAATCCCACTTTGGTTAGTTAAATATTGTATTATTCTTTTTGGTTTCGGTAGTTTAAAAAAAAAGTGGTTAATGGAAGGAAATGGCCTTTCTATACTGGGATCTCATTTATTGCTTAATAGAAACAATTTTGAAAGAGAAGTAATTCTGAAGCAGTTTTGCTTTTGAAATGGTGTGGGAGAATAAACACTAGGGGTGGTAGAAGAAAGCTGCTTTTATTTAGTGATGTGTTAGTCTGATGCCATGTCATTAGAAATAGCCTGCTCATGCATTTTCTTTGTTCTGCGTAGCTGTTGGCTGTAGCAGGAACATAACAGGAGCCTTAAACTGAGGATACTGCTTTTTTAATGCTTTTTAATGCTTTTTTTCCCCTCTCTCTCTCCCCCCTCCTACCCCCAAATTCTTAGTTCAATGGGTATGCTGGGAGTCTCTTCTCAAGCGGTCCCTATGAAAAAGATGATGAGGAAGCAGATGCTATTTATGCAGCTTTGGATAAGAGGATGGATGAACGCAGGAAAGAAAGAAGGTAGGATAAATTACAACACTGGTGTGGAGCATTTTCCAGTTAGTTTGTATTTTAAAGTTTTCTTCTATCTCTTCCATTTTCCAGTTTAGATTTAGTCCTTATCTGCAGGGTATGTTTTCAGAAGTGTACGCAGTTTTTATTTGTTTTAGTGCCCTACCTTTGACCCTATGGCTCTAGTTTTAAGGACAGTGGGTATTTCGCACAACTTGGTCTGAGTGTTGATGTGGTTGAATTGCTTCGCTGTAGTTAATTAGGATTCACTGTAGGTCATTAAGATGATGTGGGGAAAGGCTGAGTGACTGATTTTGACATGTGACTTACTGCACTGCACTCTGGAAATAGTTAGAAAAGTCACATAACACAGGTTTCTTGTAAACTGGTGAGTGTTACTTAACTTGTTAAAGTCACTACCTGGTCTGCAGGTAGGAGGACGTTAGAGACTGAAGTTCACTAGGTTGGAGATAGACAATGTTATAATGTAAGAACAGCTATTTGTTAAGACATTGCTGTCATAAAGTTGATAATCTAAGCTTGGGAGATTATACCTTAGCTCTGATCAAACACATTTTTCTGTAATATCAACACATTGTTTAAAAACTTGCCAGGTGTTACTTTGAGCATAACCTCAGTACTCCTTTTCCTAAGGGAACAACGAGAAAAAGAGGAAATAGAAAAATACCGTATGGAACGACCCAAAATTCAGCAACAGTTCTCTGACTTGAAAGTAAGGAAAAAAACGTTGCCTGAAATGTGACTTTTATCTTTTTGACATATGGGCAGTGGATGAATGTTCTGCATTTCTTTGCTCAGATTTTGTGTGTTAGCAAACAAGTGCTTTGTTATTCTCCAGATTAAAATTACTTTCTGTTGAAAAATTAAGTAAACAAATATGAAGCTGGCATCTAGTGGTGCAGAAGATCATCTTGCTTTGAAGCTCTTTCAAGTAGTGCAGTATAATTTTCAGTCAGTTGCAGTTACACAGTTACAGACACTATAATTGGTAGTGCTGATTTAAATTGAAGCAGTGATGGAATCTGCATTAACTGCTAAAGCAACATTGTCTCTACCGATAGCAACGTTCACAGTTGCTTTCAGTTGATGGAAGCGGGTGTTTATAAGCTACTTTGCAGGGAGGTGGGAGAATACAGTCATTCTGCCTGTTGAACACTTTTCTTGTGGATGTAAAAGGAAGTGAAATTTATGCAGGTTTTGATACCAGGCTTTTGTTTTGTGCTTTATTGTGCCTTCACATCAGTTCTTGAGAAGGTGCTACGCTTCTGTCATTGAGGGACTGATAACTTGTTGGCACTGGAGCAGTAGCTGAGCAGGATCTCCTAACTCTAAATCTTCTTTTAAATAAAATTTATTATTTAAGCTGTTGTCTAATGATTAGTAATAAACCACTCAATGCTGCAGGCACAAAGGTTAATCTGTATATTTATAGCACTGAATTTAATAACAAAATTGTTTTGGAATCTCAGCCTGGACTTAAAACTAAATTCTAATTAAAAGCACCTAATTCTTTTGTACACTGGATTAGAAAAGATCTGACCTTTGACCTTTAAGTGTTGGTCTTGAATTCTTTCAAGAAAGAAAAAATCTATCAAGGAAATAGAGGCATTAAAAAGAGAAAATTTCTACAGTAACTAATGATGACAACTCCTCTTTGAATAGCGGAAGCTAGCAGAGGTCACAGAAGAAGAGTGGCTGAGTATTCCAGAAGTTGGTGATGCCAGGAACAAGCGTCAGAGGAATCCTCGTTATGAGAAGCTGACTCCTGTACCCGACAGCTTCTTTGCAAAGCATTTACAGTCAGGGGAGAATCACACCTCTGTGGACCCACGCCAAACAGTGAGTAAACCTGGTGGAGATGTGATCCATACTTAATTAGAGACAGGGGTTGAACTGTGCATTCATTAGTGGGATTTGGGGAAAAAAGATACTTGACAAAAAACTTTGTGTAGTTTGTGAATCTGTCAAAGGAATTGCTGGATGTTAAATTCCTGTGCCTGCTGGAGCCTTTCAGTACCTATTACCAGACAAAACTCAAGGATAGACAGGGAAAGATTGGTTCTTGTGTTGAAAATGGAAGAAAGTGTTTCTTTTCCTTTTCTTTTGACTGTAGAATGGTGATAATGGGTCTTGGTGAGCATGACCACATCCATTTCTGTTACAACAACATTTTGCAAAAATGGCACAGCAAATAAAGTTCAGTTTCATCTAATGGTTTGCTCAACCATGGAGCAATTTTTTAAAATTACCTGCTTTACAGTCAACTGAAAAGTAATTTAACTTGTTGCTACAAGGCAGCAGGCTCTGTTGTCATACAGTTAGAGAAGCTGACTGGCCTTGAACTGGCACCAGATGTCTATGGGACTTCTTTGTAGATACTTCTGTTTAAATGTGTGAGGTTTAGATGCTTGTGGTTGAATTTTTCACTTTCTTCTTACTTATTTCACTGACTTGACTAAACTTGAGTAGTTACCTACAGATTTGCAAAACCTGTATGAGAAGTGTTTTGTGATTCAGGGAAGCCACTGTTTCAGACCTACATGTGGGGTTTTAGTATCTCTGTCCTGCAGCCACTGGAGAAGAGCAGATCACACCACAGCATCCTCCTAGAGAAGCAGCAGCTCATGGCAGGTGTGCTCTTTGCTGGGTAAAAAATTGGCTGGATGGCTGAGCCCAGGGAGTTGTGAATGGAGCTAAATCCAGTTGGCAGCCAGTCACACGAGGTGTTCCCCAGGGCTCAGTTTTGGGGCCAGTCATGTTTAATATCTTTATCAATGATCTGGACAAGGGGATTGAGTGCGCCCTCAGTAAGTTTGCAGATGGCACCAAATTGGGTGGGAGTGTTGATCTGCTTGAGGGTAGGAAGGGTCTGCAGAGGGGTCCCGACAGGCTGGATCGATGGGCCGAGGCCAACTGTATGAGGTTCAACAAGGCCAAGTGCTGGGTCCAGCACTTGGGTCACACCAACCCCAGGCAACGCTCCAGGCCTGGGACAGAGCGGCTGGGAAGTGCCTGGCAGGGAAGGCCCTGGGGGTGCTGGCTGACAGCCGGCTGGGCATGAGCCAGCAGTGCCCGGGTGGCCAAGGAGGCCACCAGCCCCCGGGCTTGTGTCAGCGCTGGTGTGGCCAGCAGGGGCCAGGCAGGGATGGGGCCCCTGTACTCGGCCCTGGGGAGGCCCCACCTTGAATCCTGTGTTCAGTTTTGGGCCCCTCAGGACAAGAAGGACATTGAGGTGCTGGAGTGTGTCCAGAGAAGGGCAACGGAGCTGGGGCAGGGTCTGGAGAGCAAGTCTGATGAGGAGCGGCTGAGGGAGCTGGGGGTGTTTAGCCTGGAGAAGAGGAGGCTGAGGGGAGACCTTATCGCTCTCTGCAAGTACCTGAAAGGAGGGTGTAGTGAGGTGGGTGGTCTCTTCTCCCAAGTCACTAGTGATAGGATGAGAGGAAATGGCTTGAAGCTGCATCAGGGGAGGTTTAGACTAGATATTAGGAAAAATTTCTTCACCGAAAGGGTTGTCAAGCGTTGGAAGAGGCTGCCCAGAGAGGTGGTGGAGTCACCATCCCTGGGGGTGTTCAAAAAAACCACGTAGAAGTGGTACTTCAGGGCATGGTTTAGGAGGTATGGGGGTGTTGGATTGACAGTGGACTTGAGGATCTTAGAAGTCGTTTCCAATCTTAATGATTCTATGATTCTACGATCAGCCAACAGCCTGAATTTTTGAAATCTCAGAAGAAAATATAGGAATGCATCTCTCACTCTTGTTTTTAGCAATTTGGTGGATTGAATACTCCGTATCCAGGGGGCTTGAATACTCCATACCCAGGAGGAATGACACCAGGCTTAATGACACCTGGGACAGGTGAATTGGATATGAGGAAGATTGGCCAAGCCAGGAACACCTTGATGGATATGAGGCTAAGCCAGGTAAGGATGTTGGAAGGCAGGATCTGTCGTAGGTGCACCAGGGGTTGGTGTTGTGCTGTTATTTAAGACCTGAGTTTAGAAAAGTCTTTAACTTCTTAACTTTAGCTCTCTTGGGTGTTAGAAGAAACAGCTCAGCTGTGAAATAATTTTGTACTACTCTCCAAATCATGCCCTCTACACAAATAGAATTTCCTGAGAAATAAGAGTTTGTCCCTGGAAGTCATGGTTGTTATAGGAGGACAGACTGCCCTGCTATACCAAAGGTGGACTTGAGGCAAACAGCACTGGTGGTTTTACCAAGGAAAGCATATATTCTATCCTGTGTAGGGATGCAGGACAAAATGCTGGAAAATAATGCTCTTTAATTATTTAATTAATTGTTGTTAACTTCTGTTATTTTTCATTGATTTTCCTATCTAAATCTGGTTTAAACTAAAGATGGGCTTTAGCTGGCAATGCTGCAAGACCTTTTGGTGACTGAAAGCCAAGCTGCTTGTTTTCTGGATTTTCAGTGGTACCAAATTTTTAACGTTAGTTGTGTATCTTAAAAGTGGGGGGAAAAAAGCTAATAAGCAAGGCATTGTGTTTTCTTCCTTCCTTGGCTTTGATAACATGAATGTCTAGGTTTCTTGTATAGCTGCAGTGTCTTTTCCAGTCTTTAATGTGTGCAGGCAGACTGTGGGGCTATGAATGGTGATTTCAGTAGTGCTGGCTTGACTTTCCCAGGTGTCGGACTCTGTGAGTGGCCAGACTGTAGTGGATCCGAAAGGATATTTGACAGACTTAAATTCGATGATTCCCACACATGGAGGAGATATCAAGTAAGTTTAAGAAGGATTAACTGATCTATCCTCTCAGTAATGGCTGTGATCCTGCATATGAGTGGAAATCTATCTGAGCGGGTAGCTTTTTGCTTGCTTTTCATTTGTAAAAGATGCTAGGTGAGTTTTTGAGGATGAATTCTTTTAACATGGCATGTGGTATAGTCTTTCCACTGATGTATTTAGCATCTGACCTGGATGCATCAATTGTGGGGATTGTTTCTATTCTATCCCTGGACTAAGGTGCCAGTGCTGGCAGTGTGTGGCTGCCTGCCAGCCAGGAAATAACCTGGTTAATTGCACCTCTGTACTGCTAATTTAGGCTTGATTGACTGACCTCTGAAAACCTCTGTAACCTGAAGTTTGGCACCTGTTTCAAATAGAATTGCAATTTAAGTCAAAGTGATATGTGCAAAAGTTGATGCTAATACTTGACTTAAATCAATGCTTGTGCTTATCAGCTTCCAACTGCAAGTCCCCAGCCGTAGTTCCTAAAAACCTTACTTAAATACTTAACCAGTTTTCACTGTGATCTTGCTGTGTTCGTGTATATTTGTAAGCTTGTTTTGGTAGTATGTGATTTGTTTCACCAATATGGAAGCATTTGAGGTCGCAGTTACTGCGCATCTGAGTGTGGCTATGAAGAGCTGACTCTAAAGCACTTACTGATTCAGGAGAACTGTTTGTTCGCATGCTGAAAATTTTCCTGTCTGCCTTTCCTCCTCATTTAGTGATATCAAGAAAGCCCGCTTGCTCCTGAAATCTGTACGAGAGACCAATCCTCATCATCCGCCAGCCTGGATAGCATCGGCCCGACTGGAGGAGGTCACGGGCAAACTCCAAGTGGCTCGAAACCTCATCATGAAAGGAACAGAGATGTGCCCCAAGGTCAGAATTGCTTTGCTTCCCTGCTGATCCTTGCAGGACAGTAGGAAAAGGTTGTGGTAACAAACAGCATCATCTCTCTGTTAAGCTTGTATCAGGCTATATCTGAAACAGCTTCACTACCTGCAGTTTTAAAAGTACACCTATTTAGGTACAAGCTCCAATTTCATTCTTGTTTTGATGTAAAGGAAGATTGTTTCTTTTTCCTGACAGAGTGAAGATGTTTGGTTAGAAGCTGCTCGTCTTCAGCCTGGGGATACAGCCAAGGCTGTTGTGGCTCAAGCTGTCCGCCACCTTCCACAGTCTGTTCGAATCTATATAAGAGCAGCAGAGCTGGAGACAGATATCCGTGCAAAGAAACGTGTCCTTAGGAAAGGTGAGAGCTTCTGCAGGGTTAGGGAGCAAAGTCTGTGTCCCTTTCTGTTTGTATTGCATTGTAAGTTCAAGATGCATCCATATATTTAAGTGCTTTTTTTTTTCTGCATCCGTGGTGAAAATACAGTTATTAATAATGTATGCCTTAATGGTGGAACTTGCTGCTATTGAGCCAGAGAGTAGAGTTGTTGAAGTATTTATTTGTAAAACATCCTTCAGTGGAAATCTGCTGTTACTGAGCAATTACAAAATGACATTTCCCTTACCAAATCCAATTCCAACTTGATCAAAGTTAGATAGGTAAATGAAAGCAATTTAAAATGATGTTCTAAGGAGAAAAGGGTGTTTTAACTATCACCTTGTGATATGTTTTGGAAAAGATACTGGACTCTGTGTTTTGAGTTCCAGCTTGTTGGTAACCTGTTGGAGACTGCAGTTATTCCTGGTGGAGGAGCTTGGGGTTCTCATATCACTGAGTCTGGTGGGCCTTGGGGTTTGCTTTACTGTAGCAAGCTCTGTGGTCTGGACAAACGTTTTTTCACTGTGGTTCCTTCCTAAAACCTTACATCTTCTGTTGTATTGCACTTGGAGGCTTTCCTCTTCTGTGGAATTACTGACTCTTCCAAACAGTGATCTCTTTAGCAGCAGTTTGTTGTGTTGTCCTGAACCCAGGTCTTCCTCACAGGTTCGTAGTATTAATTCTCTGTTTATTTTAAGTTATTGTGCCTGTACCAGTAGAGATTAGATCCTTCATGACTATTGAATTGTATCAATTATATCTCCTGACTTTAATCTAGACAGAGAAAAGGGTCTAGATTTAATACATTTACCAAATCAATGTGAAACAGTCTACAGTATTGAATGGCTTGGCTTCAAAGGAAGTAAATTGCCTCCTGCCTTTTACTACTGCATATAAAATTGCACATCTCTGGTGAAAAGACCTCTACTGCATACGGATGAAAGGCAGTTAAAGGTTCCTGGGTTTGAAGTTGTAAGAGTTCAGATATTAACTACTCAGTAGCTTTTTTCTAATTTTCATTGGGTAAGCAGTACAGTGTGCTGTGCAGTGTTGCTCCTGTGATACTGTGTCCTTCTCAAGAGCAATATTAGATGCTGAACAGAAAAACACTTTTAAATGAGCAGAAATAGATTCGAGTCCTGCTCGGATAGCAGAGTGTCTTGATGAAAGCAGTGACTTGCGCATTAGGTACTGAGTTTTGCTTTAAATAATGTATTTGCAAAGAGAGGAACATCTTGCTTGAGTTTTTGGAACCACCTACTTAAACTCTGACAGAAATCTGTTAGTGGAATGGAACATAATTTATCATTCTCTTTACAATTTATGCCTGTTAACAGCTTCATAGTGTTCCTCTACTGCCTAGGGAACATCAGTAATATGATGCTTGGAGCTGTTTATATGTACAGCTATAATATAAGTGGTAGTTTAACCCATTATTTCTCCTAAAATAAGGAAGACTGACTGCCAGGTAATGTCACTGAAGTGTGATCTTTCACAGTGTGTTTTTCTTGTCTGTTGGTTGTGTGCATTCCTAGCACCCAGCAGAATATCGAGTTTTTAAAGCCTCTCTGACTGGAGAGCCAGCAAGTTGAGTGTTTAAAATGCAACTTGAGGTATAAAAATTGAACGCTCTATCTACAAAAACATGTTCTGTCCTGCTGAGTGATGCTTTCAGCTTTTTTAGGCTGATACTATTCACTTAAATTCTTCAGAAAAATCTCCTGCTGTTGCAGACTCAAGGAGAAACAGTTAATGCCCAAATCCTCAGTGCACACTATGTGTAAATGCTCTGTGGATTTCTGTAGAGCTGGGATGTGCTCTGAAGTGGAGGCTCAGCATTCTGCCTCTGCCTTTGCAGGAGTACTTAAAGGAGCAGCCTTGCCTTGAAGCCTAGCTAGTTTCAAAGTAGGTTTAGATGCCTCTTCCCACACGTGGCCCTACAATTATGTTTGCTTTATTGAAGAAGGATGTGCTCAGTCCTCTGTTACAGCACACTTGTGTACAGTCACCATGGCAGCGATGAAACTACTACTGCAATGCAGCTAATAGGAGTAATCTGTGGTGTAAGTTGTCGTGACAAAAAGCTAAAAAAACATCCCCTTTGGCTTCTGAGTGTATCTTTAAGATATGAGGGTATGAAGAGACAGACTGAGAAAAGCTGTTTAGATTTTAATGTTTCAGACAGCACATGTAGGATAGTCTGCAGAGAACGCAGTTTCTGCCAGCAGTAGCTAACTCTTGGACAAGATTAAGGAAGCCTCAAAGACTCTTAATTAGATGGAGCTCCTATCAGATTGCTGAAAGAACGCTCTGGATTCAGTGGCTTAGTATGTTAGTGTCAGCGATACCTAAAAGCTTTTATGCATCCTTCTGTTTTATTTTTGCACAGCAGGCCAATAACTTTTGGGGAAGCTAAACTGGGATCCCGTAAGCTGTCAGGAGATACTTATGGGACAACTAAATTGTGAAGGGACAGTTTCAACATCTAAGGAACGAGGTTGTGTTATTAGTATTGAAGATGCTCCTTTTTCATAAAGGGAGACCCAGCATGATTAGGCTACCCAATTTTGAAGATCTTACATATGCTCATTTGCTGAGACTGGGGCCTTGTTCAGCTAGGTGTTTTACTAAAGAGGATGCAATTACAGCTTGTACGGAGAAAAAGCCCTTGGCTCTCCAAAACCTGTTTCCAATTAAAATTACGATTTTTATTTTCTGATTTTAAGTTCTTATTGAAGCAAGAGCTAATGTAAGTACAGTTCCCTCCCTTCTCTCTTTCAGGAAATTTAATCTGTAATAGGACAAAGTTTTTAATATATCATCTTTAAAAAATAGAGGTCTCTTTGGAAAACTACTTTTGTCATGATTGACATAATTGTTTTGCCTCTCTAGCCCTTGAGCATGTTCCAAATTCAGTGCGTTTGTGGAAAGCAGCCGTGGAGTTAGAAGAACCTGAGGATGCCAGGATCATGCTGAGTCGGGCTGTGGAGTGCTGTCCAACTAGCGTTGAAGTAAGTTTTTAAAAAGTGGAATAAAGCAACCCCCTACACACCACTTTCAGTCGGTGGTAGAGCTTTGAAAAGAAAAGGCAGAGTAAGTGCAGTCTGTGTTTTCTGCCACACACTTTATGCCACAGTGACAAGGGTGTGATGAGTAGTGGACTGTGCCTTTTTTCTCCAGAGTTAATTGTCTGGAGGTCATTATATGCCTCATTTTCCTGTGTAATTGTTGCGTTAGTTATGCGAGTGTACTGCTGTGCCTGCTGTAGCCAATTAGCCATGTTCGTGTTCATGTTTAGTGCCTCGACAGTTGTGAAACAAGCAAACATATAGCCTGGGGAGTCTACAATAAAGTTGCTCATTTCTGGAACGCTGAACCAGAGTGTAATATTCAGCTGTTTAAAAGGTGATGTGGACAGAAAATATGAGTGCAGCAGCGCAGCAAATGGAGATGATATCTTGAGGTGATTAGGGTTGAGCTTCAGACAGTAGTAGGCTGTGTTTCTACTATTTCTCCATTGGTATTCTGCAGCCTACTTATATGAGTTGAGGACAATTGCCAACTAGTAGCAAGCAGCATAGAGCTGCTTATCTTTTTGGGCTGAACCTGCCATACGGCAGCATTGTCATCTCCTTGTTCTAATTTAAAATATATCTTTTATTGCTCCGCAGCTGTGGCTTGCACTGGCAAGGCTAGAGACATATGAGAATGCTCGTAAAGTCCTTAACAAAGCCCGTGAGAATATTCCAACGGATCGTCACATCTGGATTACTGCTGCCAAACTGGAGGAAGCCAATGGAAACACCCAGATGGTGGAGAAAATCATTGACAGAGCCATCACATCTCTTAGGGCTAACGGTGTGGAAATCAACAGAGAACAGTGGATACAGGTATTTGCTTGGTCTTTGTTAGAGACCCCAATGAACTCTTCAAGTTCTGTATGGAAGACACTTTCTTCATCTTTGATGCAAAATATTGTAGGGTAGAGTAGTTTTGCACTAGGCTTATCAGTGGAGATGCCTGTGTAAATACAAGAGGTGAAACTAAAAGGCTGAGGAGAGCCAAAGCCACAGCTAGGTGATACACTGGGGTAACGTATTGCGTGTGTTGAGCTGAGGAATGTCTGGTTTACTTCTGTCTTGGAAGATAACCAACTTCAAGTTGAAGCAGCTGCTGCCTTAAGTAGAACAGAGGCTTTAAGCCTCCAGTGAAGGATTTATGTAATTTTTGCATATGTCTCTTTTGGATTAAAAGGTGTCTGTTTGCCAAAAAAGTCTTTGTCAGATAGTGTTGTAAGAATTCAATACAAATATTGCATATGCAGCAGGCAGGAAGTATTCTGTTAGTCCTTTATTGGCTTGTAGTCCTGAGGCTGTGCGAAGTAGTCACAGCTGACATGTGGATCTGTGTTGTACAGTGACGTTTACAAAACGCAGCTTCTGTGGAAGTTCATCCCAGGTCGTTGTATTTTTGATGTCCTGTACTAGAAAAGTAGCAAAAGGTTGTAGGGATTTCCAGTGGTTTGGTCACATTCAAAAGCTGTGACGCTTCAGTTTCCTGAGTTAGTAAGACACTTCAAAGACTGTTGCCATCTAAATGGCTTGATGTCAAGGTTAAAAGAAAATGAATATGCACGGTGCTTTGTGTAAACATAAGTCCTTAAAGCAGTTTACTGCTAAAATCACTTACAGTGGGTCAAGGCAGCAAAATGTTCTTGGCACACTGTTTAAAGAAGTATCGATAATGAACAAAGTATTTAATGTTAAACGGATATCCTTGTTAACATCTAAAAGAATTAGAACTTTCTTTGCAGCAGTAAAACAATTAAAGGTTAATTTCAACTTCTGTTTAAAACACCACCACAGCCTCTGCATCATTGTCTTCGAGTTCCTTTTCAGTACTAAACTGTTCCATTCCTGTTACCTGATCAGAGGCCTTTTCAACAAGTTTAAGCAAGACACTCTTGGCTTTCCGAAAGCTTTGTATGTCAGAAAACTCCAGTTTTCCATATATGCTCTGGTGAGAGAGCATTTATACCTTTATACCATTTAGACTGAACACCAGTTGAGGGTGTATTCATTTAAATTTAGTTATTGCTTAGCCTTTATTGAGGCTTAAGAATTAACCCAAAGCTGAAAGACAATTGGTAGTTTTGATGTTACAATTCTTCCTTCTCAAATTCTTTCAGTTTTTTTTTTTATTGACCAGGTCCCTGCTTGGCCCAGCCCAGGGCAGGTCCGTGGAGCCGTAAGAGGAGACCTTTCAGTCTGGAAAGGTCACCCATTGTCACACTTACTCCTTTTCAGTGGATGCAGTTGACGTGCTCTGTTTCTTAACCAACTTCTGATTGATTCTGTGTACAACTATAGCACCTAACTTGTGGGTGTGAGCTCACTAGTTACTGTCAAGATATGTTTGGGTAATAAGATATTTTTAAAGTGGCAGTGACCCACAGGGTCTCTGCACATGAGGAGTTACTGTTGTGGAATCTAACTTCTTGTGCTGATTTCTCAAAATGAGGAGGGCTTTACTCTTGTTTCCAGGATGCTGAGGAATGCGATAAAGCTGGAAGTGTGGCCACGTGCCAGGCAATCATGCGAGCTGTGATTGGGATTGGGATTGAGGAAGAAGATCGGAAACATACCTGGATGGAAGACGCTGACAGCGTACGTCTGGCTGTGATGATGATTTTTTTGTTGTTTTTTTTGTGTGTGTGGTTTTTTTTCTTTTATTGGAGGAAATTGAACTACAGTCTGGAAATTACTTTTTTGTATAAGTGGAGGTGGATGTGATTCCCACAACATCTGCCTGCACTTGGCCAGTCTGCCTTTCAGCAGGTTATTGTATGGTAGAGCTGTTTTCAGATTTGAATCTTTACTAAGCAAAATTTTGTATTGTGATAGATTGGTTGCTGGGGTTTTTGTTTTGGGTGGATTTTTTTGTGTGTGTGATATCGACAGAGATTGAGATCTGATTAAAGGAACTGGGAGTTGAGTTTTAAGGCATAGAAAACTGGAGCTCAAGAGTTAATGTTAGACTGGATAAGGGCGTGGGTAAAGGTTTTACCAGGCTTTTTTTGCTTTAGGGTAGTAGTTTGAACATGCACTAAAAACTAAATTATATTTCAGCATGAGAAATGTCCACTTCACTGGCCTTGAATTGGGCTTACAGCAGCGGGGGGCATATGCTGTGGGGCTTATAGTTTTGCTTTAAAAAAAGCAAACAAAGTGCAAACACGAGAGTGTTTACAATGGCTTGCTAAGTTTTCAAGCAGGCCTGTGTGTGTTGGTCTGAGTGAAAGGCCAGTGATCTTTGTGCTCTGATAGAGGGATGCTTGAAAACTTCCTCCCTGCTTTCTTTTAAAAAGCTGATAGTAACTGTTTCATGTAATGCCCCAATTCACATATTACTCTGTGTTATTGAGTTCTGTGTTGAATTATGCATGTGTAATTCTTTCTTGCACTTGATTTCAGTGCAACCCTAAACTGACTTAGTTCTGATCTGTTCTTCCTTAGTGTGTTGCTCATAATGCTCTGGAGTGTGCCCGAGCAATTTATGCCTATGCCTTACAAGTTTTCCCGAGCAAGAAGAGTGTGTGGCTGCGAGCAGCATACTTTGAAAAGAACCATGGAACGAGGTACGTGTAGTACGTAATCCTTGGGTGGAGGGGTTCATCCTTGTAACAGGGTGATAGACTGGGGAGTCGGAAAAGCTACAAGATGATCGCTTGTGTGTTGTGTATGCAGAGTGAGTTTGGCTGGTGGAAACTGGCTGGCGTTGTTTGCTGGTCTGACCTTCTTTGTTACTGTTGTGGTCAGAACATCTTCAGTTTTTATGAAGTCATAAAAAGTTTATTGGGAAAAAGGATTACTTGATTAAAATAGCTATGAACAGGCAAGGTAGGGACAGTCATCTTCAAGAGGCATTTCTAGAAAAAATTTGGAATACAAATCACCTAGAAATACAGCATGTGTTTCATTTAATTTTCATAGCTAAACTACTTCATCGCTGAAGTTGTCTAAGCATCTCTGGCGTTTCTGATTAAACATACTGTGAAGGTGTATCACATTCTGTATTGAGATTGGTGGTATAATCTCACAGTTCAGGCCTCTTGTTTTGAAGTTTATTCATTAAGCTTTACACATCTGAAACTTTCTGCCCAAAGTTTAGGATAAAGCAAACAATCTATGCAGTAGACCACTTATGCATGTGGAATCAGGCTTTATTAAAGCCAGCAAGGCTGTTGTACGGAAGGGACTGCAGATGCAGAGTTCTGCCTTGTTCAGGCCTTCTTTTTTTTTTGGGGGGGAACAAGTATGTCTTTGCTTTTGATGTTGTTCTCTCATGTTTCCCAGTGGTGGCTGTCTTTTAAGCCCCTTGTTCCACCTGAAAAGTATGTTTTCCGGATGAGAAAACATAATTCAGTAAGATCAAGCCAGCTTCATCTAATAATTCTGAAAAACTTCCTGTCTCAGTTCCTACTAAAGCTTGTTAAGAAGAATGGCTCTTTCCAAGACAAATGAGCTGTTTGTGTGCAGGGTCTTTCCGTAGAGGCTATCAAACAAAGGTGTCTGAACAATGAGCCGTTTGTGGAGAGCTGATTTCAGAACCCTTGTGAAAAAAGACCCCACCCTTTCCTTGTTATGAAACAACTTATCAAGGTTTACAACGTTGGACTTTGCAACAATATTTATAACATTGAGTGATAGTGGAAATGGTGTGTGAGAGCTTGCCTTTGGCAGTATTCTGAGTGGTTGTAACTTGCTCTTTCTTGTCTCAGAGAATCCTTGGAGGCTCTTCTGCAGAGAGCTGTTGCTCACTGTCCTAAAGCGGAAGTGCTCTGGCTCATGGGAGCCAAATCGAAGTGGCTGGCAGGAGATGTCCCAGCAGCCAGAAGCATTTTGGCCCTGGCTTTCCAGGTGGGTATGTTAGACTTGTGTGACGGTGTTGAGTATGACAGGTAAAGATCACAGTAGGCTTTTTCTGTCAACACCTGATTCCTGCTGCCTTCCAAAATGATGGGGGCTTCCACTCTTCTTTGATTGTGTTATGGGGCAAAATGTCCTCCTGTAAAATCATGGCAAGCTGGAAACAAGAGTGCAGTACTACTCTTTTAGTAGTATCACAGCAGGTTCTGAGTTTGCAAACCATTAATTTTACTACCATGGCTCCCACCAACCCCAGTCATGGGTTAGAATCCCCTTGTGTCAGGTCATCCATCTCCTCAGTAAAAAGGGTAGTGATCGGCCCCGATTAATGAGGTTACTGTATTTACTTATGGCTTTGACCAAACCCACTAACCCACAGCAAAACGAAGGGAGTTGTCTGCTGGATGCTGAAAGAAAGATGGGCAGAGCAATACAGTTCTAACACTGGGAATGAGACTTAAAAGATAAGTGATAGCAAAACCAAATAACAGGTCCTGAGATGGAAGGTGAAAGATATTTACTTCCTAAATTTGTTCTTTGTGCTTTTTGTTACCATCCTGAAGACTCTTTGACATGGTTGCCACTGAAACGACTTTTCATTGGTGGAGCATTCACAGACATCAGTTGGGAATTCAAGCTTTGGTTTTTTTGCTCAGGGATAATAAAATGAGGGTCTCGTCGTGTCAGACCCTGTGATCTTTTCAGTATTTAAACTGGAAGCTCAGAAGATCAAGCATTAATGCTTTTCAACAATTGAGAAGCATCCAACTTCTAAACTGGCATATATCTGTGTTGCGCATCTGTTTTGGAGAATTTCTATAAACTTCAAAGGTCAAAGAAGGTTGGGAGGAGCTTGAACTGAAAAAAATCCTAGTGTGGATTGACAAAGCTCTGATTTCAATTTTAATCTGGATCAAACGAAAGATTAAATCTGCTGTTGATTCACTGTATACATTTGTCTGTCATTTTATGTTCTTGCAGGCCAACCCCAACAGCGAGGAGATCTGGCTGGCTGCCGTGAAGCTGGAGTCAGAAAACAATGAATATGAAAGAGCAAGGAGGCTGCTGGCAAAAGCTCGCAGCAGTGCCCCCACTGCAAGGGTAAGGATGTGTGAGGGGTGGAGAGGCTGAGACCTCTCTTGGCCACAGGGGAGTTGAGGCGGAAGGAGGAGTTCCTTCAGTTCTGTGGCCTTAGTGATTGACCAGATGGCTCCTTGCCATTGCCTTTTGCAGGCATGTGGCCTCTTTGCTGCAGCACTTCTCCAGCAAATTGCAACACAAAATCACGGCATGATGGGAAAAAAAGGCTAGGATCAAGTGAAGAGTTTCAGTTTTTTTACACAAATGGCTAAAGTCAGGAAATTCCCAGTTTAGAGCTGTTTGTATAAAGTTTGTGTTGCATAAAAGCATGTCTTGGAAAAAGAGAAAAAGTACTTTCACAGAAGACTTATTTGTGCTTCCTGTGCTAAAGACAGCTCTAGTCAAGTTTGTTGTTTAAAGTTACACTCTTCTGTTTATCTCTAGTTACTTCTGGTATGATAAACTTTTGTCAATTTTCAGCTGTTCATACAGAACCATTTTAACTTGTCCAAGTAAAAAAAGAGTTTGGTTTCCTCCCTGCCCACCTCCCCCACCCCCAAATTTGTGGTTCATCCTAGATCTTTTACACTGTCCTGTTCCTCTTCTGTCACTCAGGGAGCCTCTCCAGCTGGCAGCCAGGGCTGAAGCTCTGGTCTCAGACTTGATGCCTCTTTTGCGAAGTCATAGTTGGGGGAGTTTGGGAACGTGGAGGATGAGGATCAAAGACTAGTAAACCAGCCTTTGGTCTATAATGTATTTCTCACAGCTGTAACTTCCATGTGTAGCTAAAAGAAAGGCATTTGGGGGCAGAGAAGTATATGTACCAGTGTGTAATTAGCAGAATAACTGTTGCGACTTGAAGCCATAAGTAAGAATAGGGGGTCTTGGTAGCTTGGATCTAAGGAGATCAGGCTGTGCTGATGAAGAAGGCTTCAATTTGTTAATTGGTTGTGCCCTTAAAGCTATGCTCTTTGTACAAATACTATAAAAATGTCAACTCTCTGCTAATAGGTGAGATACAGATTGGTCACACTGTTCCAACTCCTTTATATTTGCATTTACCTTTCTCATTGTTATCTGTTCCCACTGTTATTTAACCTTGATATTTTTTGTCTTCTTACTTAGTGTAGCTAATCAATAACATTCTAATGAATATATGACAGTGGGAACCCACTGCATTGACGGAGTAATGGGTTTTCAATGGCTGCTAGTGATAAACAGCTGTGGTTTGTTCTCAGGTCTTCATGAAGTCTGTGAAGTTAGAATGGGTGCTTGGGAACATTGCTGCAGCCCAGGAGCTTTGTGAGGAAGCCCTGAAGCACTATGAGGACTTCCCCAAACTGTGGATGATGAAGGGACAAATTGAGGAACAAAAGGAGCTGGTAGAGAAAGCGCGGGAGGCTTATAACCAAGGGGTAAGATGTATGTTACTGCAAGTCTGCTTTGTGCTTCTGACGTGGAGAGATGTCTGTCTTTGAATCAGAATGGAGAGGGCTCTGTCCCAGACTAACCGGAGAGATAATTTCTATTCTCTCTGTTGTTGGTTAAAACAATAACAAAACAACAAAAATTAGGACCTTGAAATAAGAAGCAAGAATTTATCTTACCCAGTATCCATGTGCAATATTCGCTTGCTTGCTTGACTCCTCGCTGGTTGGAAAAAAAGTCATTGCACAATAATTCTCTAAGACCTGTACAGACTCCAAGCAGAACTCTTAAAAGAGAAGCTTCCTAACGAGCTGTTAGATACACACAGTAAAAGGACGTGGCCTGCAAAGCACTCCTGTCTCTTTTAAATGGAAATCGGTGTCCTTGGGTATGAATGCTTCTGAATCTTGTCAGCTGTGAAAGTAATATGGAAGCAGGTTTCTGCCAGTGTCAACTTCCCCGGCTTCAGAGGCAGTCTGTTTCCTGCACGCTCTGTTGCTGTGGTTTGGTTATATATATGAGCCCTCCATTTCCACATGGAGATGTGTTATTAAGGGAGGTGTATTCTTTTTCTTGCTACTGGGATAGCTCAGTCACAGCTGATTTACCTAACTGATTTGGATATAGGAGAAACTTGACTTCTGTACTGTTCTGTAAGACTAACAGGAGAAATTTGAGTGATGTAATCAACTTTGTCTCTCGTCATCTAAACTCTACAGGAGGATGTAGGGAGGGAAGTTATTTTCTATAGGGGTTAAGATTAAGATCTTTTTAAATCTACATGTTTCCTTTTTTTTTTTTTAAAAAAAAAAAACAGTTGAAAAAGTGTCCCCATTCCATACCCCTGTGGCTTTTGCTGTCCAGGCTGGAGGAGAAAGTTGGGCAGTTGACTAGAGCAAGAGCCATCTTGGAAAAGTCTCGCCTAAAGAATCCAAAGAATCCAGATCTCTGGTGAGTTGCATGGGAATTAACTGAATTTGGGCTACAAAGCCAAATGCATTCTTCAGGCCAGCTATGTTACGTCTTCTCAGCCATTTGAGCCTGGAGCTTATGACCATGGCCATCCTAGAGCTTCTTCTGGACTAACAACTTTTTCTGAATGCCAGAAATGCTTTGGTGATCCTGGCTAGTATGTAGCTACTCTAAAGAGCTGGGGACTAGTTATGTCTGTATTGATAGTTGTAGTCCATGGAGCATGAAAACCCAGGGATCTTTCATTTCTGTTATAGTCCCTTTTTCAGATTGTTTTTGATCTAGGCCATTACGGAATAAAGGTCATGTTTATTTTTAGACAGAGGAATGGGAGGGTGTCAGTCACATACACATATTCAGAATACAGGCAAATGTTTGCAATTTCCAGTGACCTTCATGTGACTTGCCGTTTGCTTCTGCATAGTGAATATGTTGTCATAAATATTGTCACTGAGTCTTTTCCTTACCAGGTTGGAGTCTGTGCGATTAGAGTACAGAGCTGGCTTAAAGAATATTGCAAATACTCTGATGGCCAAGGCCTTGCAAGAATGCCCCAATTCAGGTGAGCTGGATCTCATTTCTATCTTAAACATGGTTGTTTTGCCCAATTGATAATGGCACATATTTTTCCAAGATGTCCTTTCTGGCCAGGTCTCAAAATAATATGTTTTGGAGAGGTTTCAATCTGCAAATGAAATGTTGAGGGTCTTTGTGAATAATCCCAGTTGCTTTGTGCTATCTTGCACCAGAGAGGTCATGGGTTGGTGTTCGTTCTGTTTCGCTGCAGTATCCAGTATATTTTTGGGTCTGTGGTCCACAGTTTGTTCCCAGCTTTCCTGGGAAAGCATCTTGGATGTGGCTGGCTTTTTTCTGAAGCTGGTAGAAGTCTGCCAAGGTTTAAAACTGATTAAAGAATCTTGAGTGTTTGTAGTTAGGAAGTTCAATGGAAAAAGAATGGGTTTTTCCCCGTCTCGTTGGAGAACAGCTGGCGTTGGGACTCTTCCTGTTGTTGGTTTGCCTGCACCGGTTGCACTATAACTTTGTGCTTAACTTATGCTGGCAGCAAATTTCAGTCACAGTCGTGATTAGGGGATCATGTACAATAAACGTTTAGTCCTGGTTTTTGATTATTTTAACTCATTTAAGAAAAGGCTAATAGGTCATATAATATAAGTCAATTGGTTCTAAGCAGCAGTGGAAAGATTTGCCTCTTGGGATGGGAGGAGAAAGTGCATAACGCTTCCCTATTTTTTGACAGAATTGCGGGAAGGCTTAATTATTTAAACATGTTGACGTCTTTGGAGACAAGATGTCACATGACTACAAAATGTAGTAGTCTACTGCAGGGCAAGCCTTTTTAGCTTGCCTTCAGGCTGAGTTTTGAAAGGTGTTTAACTGGCAGCTACTTAAGTCCCGGTGAAATAACTGCGAATTAAGTGACACTTATGACATGGTAAACTCCATGCAAGCTGCTCACCATGCGAGTGGGTCAACAAAGCAATGCCACCCAAATCCCATTTTGTTTTGTGAATGACTTAATGCTTAATGACTGCCACCACAGGCTTTTTTACAGGATCTGCCTGTTGCTATGGAAATGGGCAGCAGGATCTCAGTTTTTGTTTAAATAAAATCTTTTCCAACTCCATCTTAAAACTCTACAAACCAGAATAAAAGCCTGCAGGAATTAGCTCATTGGATACCTACAGTCACGTAAACCAGAGACTTGTGTCCTTCGATGGCCCAGCTGATTCCTGGTTGCTTATGGCTGATGTAGGCAGGCTGCACAAAGAGTAAAATTGAAATATGATGGTGTTTGTGTCCTCAGCAGGCCTGAAAGTAGGGGCCTGAAAAATGTGGTTTGACCCTATATATAAAGAGCAAGAAGGGAAGAGTTCTGCTCCAGTCTGTCACACAAGCCACCAAAGCTTGTGTACCCCACTGTGCAGTTTATGGGAAGCGAGAGCACTTTGATAGAGTCCTGGCAGACATGAGCTTTCAGGCTTTGCTTTGAAGTGATCAGCAGGTATGGTTGGCTGACATGAGAAACCGAAGATTTCATGCTCCTCTGAGCATATTTCCTTTCTTGCTTTTGGCAGTGAAAGGAACTAGGGATTAAACCTGGCTTTCCTGGACCTACTCTGTCCTTCATTGTACGTGTGGAAAGCCAGCATCAATAAGATCATGGTGCTCTCTGGCACCCTTGAAACTGCTTCCAAACGGTGTACTTTGCACCTTCGGGGACGACTTCTGCCACTGCAGTTTCCCATTCAGACAAACGTATATCTTTCACTTTTGAAATGCCAATTTGCCCGCCCCTGTTCCACTGCTTGCAGCATCTCATCTGAAAGGCACGAGCTCTGGGTTAGCGCACAGTGGCATAGGGAGTGCTGGAGCTGCAGCAGGGTTATGGTACAGAGATGTTCAGAACTGAAGGTCCAGCATGGTGTGCACGCTAGCTAAAAATTGAGAACTGAACGAAGTATCCGCACAGAGTGATCTGGGATGAGGTTGGGGCACAGATAACCACCAGGGTGGGGGCAGTAGTGCTGCTTGCATTAGGGAGCACTGGCCTGATGACAGGATGGGGAGGGTTAATCTTGGAAATAATGCTAAATGATCTTCCTACTTGACTTGATTAAGGAATCCTGTGGTCAGAGGCAATTTTCCTTGAAGCGCGACCGCAACGAAAGACCAAGAGTGTGGATGCTCTCAAGAAGTGTGAACATGACCCACATGTCCTGCTGGCTGTGGCCAAGTGAGTTCCTGCACTTGATGTAGTAAAAATACCTGTTTCTGTGTGTGGCTGCATCCCTGATGAAACACTGCACTCAAGCACGACCATGTGACTCTGGCTGCAGCAGCTCTAATAAGCCTTAAAGCAAGTAACAGCTCTCAAGCTGTCTCCTAGTAACTGTGCAAATCTCTCCCTTGATTCAAGGCAGGGGGTGTCAACCTGTCCTCAAGCTGTTCTGGTGGGCCTGGGACTGTGGAACAGATGACAATACATTCACACGGAGTCCTTTTTCAGTGCTGGATATTGGCACTCTGAAAATCGCTATCTTTGTGTCCCGTGAAAGGGATTTTGGTGTGCTTTCGGTGAACTAGGCTTAATTAAGTTTTTTAGGATATGTTTTAAGTATTTGTGAAGACAGGGACAATTTCTGCTGGTTATTTTTCAAATTTTTATGTGGCTGACTCTATTCTTCATCTTTCCTCTCTATCTTAGATTCTGTCAGATTTTTTTTAATTCTGAGCTAAATTCTGTGCTGTTGTAGTCTTCTCCCCTCCTGAATTTCTACTGTGTCAGTTTTCTTCAGTTGCAGCCCTTCGTGGAATGCAGACTGCCAGTCACTCTGTAGTTTGCTTCTCTGAAATGGGAAGATAGTCTGCTAGGAATTGTTGTCTTGTCTAGATCGAGTTGTGAGGCTTCCCGTTAGGAAAAACCGCTATCAGAATTGACTCACGCCGTATCCCTTCTGATCTGACATGCAAACAGCTCTACAGCAGTCGTGATTGGAACAAACTTCCTTTTCTTCCCTTGTGAATACCAGAAGAGGTTAATACAGGAAGCATTTTGCCCAACCAGTTGCCCAATTCTTTCACAACTCTTTTTTATAAGCCAAAGAAAACTGTAGGATATACTCCAGTGACTGCAACACTGGGTTCGGCCAGATAATGACAGCTGACTTGTTCAGCTTTAGCAGCAAGTGAGAAAAATGTTAACTTTTGCTTTATGGAAACTGTTGCCAGGCCCCTTCTGGTGCAACCTCAGCCAGTTCAGCAGCTAATCCCAACACAAACAGCTTCCACCTCCCAACACGACTTGCATGTAGGTACAGTAATACCGTAGTGTCACACATCTGTGAAAAACTTGTGTTAAATGTGTTGCTGCCACTGCCTGCAGGTGTTGAGCCTCTGCTATCATTGCTCATGCTCTTTTAAATCACAGTTTATTTAACATGGAACAATCAAGAGTATTATAGGGCTTAAAAACAATCACATAAACTGTATAATTTTATGACTGGCTAAGCTCTTTATGAGGGATGGCTGTCTGATTTGATAAAGACCTTACTAGCTCAAATGAACTCTTTAATACCAAGGAGTGAAACCAAGAGACTGTTGACTCAGCTGGTTAATTACTGGGGAGAAATTTCAGAATTCACGAGTACCTTTATGAAATGGCAGCAGTTGGGCTGGGTGCCAGGCTGGGATTTGAGTGTGGAAGCTTACGTGCTCACCTTTCCTTGTAAAGTGGAGCTGACAAGGTAGGTCTGCTCCACTAGAGCGTGCTTTGAGGATGTGAATGTGTGACTGTACACAGCCATGGCTGCAGGAATGTGCATGCAATTTTCAGCTTTTAGAAGTTATTTAATAGTTAGATGCTAAAGTTGACTTGAAATATTAAGAAATTGGAGAAGAGGAAATTAGATGTAGGCATATGATCCTGTCTCTTTCTACACCAAATCTGGAACAGCAGAATTAAGCAATTGAGTTAGCAAAGGTTGAGCACTCCCTTCTCAGGAGTGTCTGTCTCTTCCCAGGGCTAAGTTAGCCTGCTTCACTGAAGGGAGAGTGGAAAGGAAGCAGTGGATGTTCTTTTCAGTCCTCTCATGTCTCTTCCCTTCCCAGAGGAAGGACAGTCAGCATATGCCTGCAAAATCTGTTGTTTCCTCCTTGGGAGAGCAAAGAATTGAAGTATCTGTGGAGCCTTCAAGTCAGAGTGCTTGCAGGTTGGCATATTCCTCTAACGAGGCTATTTGCTGACTCGCTTTTGCTTTTCTCAACAGGCTGTTCTGGAGTGAGCGTAAAATAACCAAGGCCAGAGAATGGTTCCACCGCACAGTGAAGATTGACTCTGACCTGGGGGACGCCTGGGCTTTCTTTTACAAATTTGAGCTCCAGCATGGCACAGAGGTGAGTGTGTGCCTGGGAACAGGGAGCTGGGGAAGACAGCAGGAATCCCTGGCTGACGTTCGTTACTCAGTCCCAGGGATTGCTGCAGCACTCGGCTGAGCACGCTGCCGCCTGTGTGGCTCGCAGATGAGGCTACAGCTGTCACGCCTGGTCGTGAATGAGCATGAACAGGCCTGTGTGGTGGTTTTTAAAAGGCGCTGTCATTAGCTGAGCTGTCTTTCAGGCTGCTTTGCTGTCCACAGTCATGCTAGTTCGTGCAAAAGTCTGTGAAATCAATCTTCCTTCTGTAAAATGCAAACTTTCTCATAGGAGATTTTTCCTGTAATTGCGATGCTGGGTTGGTGTAACTAGTCCCATTTCTTCACAAGTGTCAAGTCCAGGTTGCACGTGAACACAGCCAGTGGAACAGTCTGTTCTAATCTCTTATGGCAGTTTTTACTGCCTGATATTGCTGAAATGATGGGAGTGTTTATCTTCTGACTTTAGAGAGACCTCTCACTTAACAGATCTCGTGCAGGCGGTAATGCAAAGGAAGTTTTTGCTGCAGTTTCTCTGGTGTAGCCAAAACTTGCTTGACTGTAATTTGACCACTTTGTTCAGCAAGGCAGGAGAGTTGCTGCCAGTGGCTTTTGACTCAGGCTTCAATACTGCCTTTAAAAAAAGAAAACTAAACAAAAAACCCACCATAAGCTTTGCAAGAGTATTTGAATCAGGGAGGGGATTGTTAAATTTTTGGCTACGTGCTGGAACAAACCAGGGCATTAAGAGACCTGCAAACTGTCATTTCTCTTTCTCATAGGAACAACAAGAAGAGGTGAGGAAGCGCTGTGAGAATGCTGAACCTCGCCATGGAGAGCTCTGGTGTGATGTCTCCAAGGACATAGAGAATTGGCAGAAAAAGATCGGAGAGATTCTCGTGCTTGTGGCAGCCAAGCTTAAAAATACCTTCTAGAGCATGCTGGCTTCAGCTGCGTTAGTCATCTCTGTAGGACTTGTCTGCTTACCTGCTTTCGGTGCGTTCACCCTCGCAGTGGCACAGATTTCAGAGGACAGGAGATTGGTGGTGATATGAAAGATCTTTCTTCCAGAACAAAGTGCTGCTTCCTTCTCTTCCCAGTGAATAGCGCTCTTGGCTCACACAACCCGGTCATCAGCTTCTGCAGCACATCTGAACATTGTTGCTGGCGCCATGTAGGAGAGACGAGCAGCCTTGTGAGGCTCCGTTGGCATTTTCATTTCGATGCCTGAATCCCCCTTGTAAACACAAGCTTTAATTAGTGCTGGTATGGATTCTGATGATTAGCAGTCCCTCTGGTTTCCTCCCTAGCATGCATTCCCATCCTGTCCTGTCCCCTTTGTGCAGTTTCTTTAGTGTTTGGCCCATCTGATGCTGGTTCCTTGTCAGCGGATCTGGTTTGCTGCTGTTTGAATACACTGAACGTCCCCGGAGGAGATAAGTGGAGTTCTGCTGGGGGAAGACCAGCAGCCGAGGGGAAGGGCTGAGCTGGCCCCTCTTTTTTTAGTTTTTTGTTACAAGCCTGGTTTAGTTTGGTCTCCTCTGCTGGCAAACTGCGGCACAACTCAGAAGTATTCCTCAAACCTGAGCAGATGGAGCATTCAGTGAAATTCAGAAGTGTATTTTTAGAGACCTTTTCCTCGATTTTTAAAATGTGTATAGTATAACCTTATTCTTTTTAGGTGTCTGATTTCATTAAGCACAGCGGTATTTTAAAGTAACGAGGCAAAATCCAGCAATCCCTGAAGGCCCTTTTGAAGGAACAACCTTTATTTAGAGCTGTGAGAGACTGTGCACATTTACAGGGCAACTTCTTTCAGTGGGGATATTTGGGACGACTCTCTTCAAGTGCAGATGGAAAAAAGCAAATTCATGATGGGAAAAGCTTTGTGGTTGGGACCCTTTATAAGCTGTCTTCAATTTTCTACCCTTGTGATCTGTATTATTTTGACCCCCAAAACCCTGACTTTCCTGTGATAGTTGAATGGAAAGCCAGGATGTTGTTCATATTAGGGTATAGCACAAGTATCCAGGTCTGTGTATGTGCATTATATAATGTACTTAGTTGGAGGACAAGAGCCCTTATCGCTTGTTTGGACAACATGTATGAAATACAGCTTGTTTTTTTGTCTCCTTATGTTCTCTTTGAATGTGGGTCTTGCCTTTTGCCTCTGACTGGGAAGAGTGGGTCTGATAGCAGAAACCTTTGAAGTTATCAGGCTCCTACCACTCTGGGAACATATCTGCCAGCGGTGGTTACACCAAGTTTTGCTACAGACTTTTGCCAAAAAGGCCGGGAAGCCTGTCTTTTAACACTGAGGTGGGAACAGCTGGTCTTGAAACAAAAGCCTGGGGGTTTTTTTTGGGTTTATAACAAACTCTTATGCTTTCTGTTGACTAGCTGGTGAAAGTGGGTGAAGCTGCATTTTCATTAAGGAGGGTGTAGATCACGGATGTCCCATGGAGTTGTAGTTTCCCAAAGGTGAGTGAGAGGTGTTGGGAGTTAAGAGGCTCTTGCCCAGGGATTTCCTGCCATGGCTGGCATCCTTCATATATGTGGGCTTAAGCAAAGGGGGAGGGAGGAGAGTTTGGGGAGGGGAATGGAGACATCACTCTTACGAAAAGGAGAGGGTAGACATGTGGGAAGGGTCCATGGCTGGACAAGGATTTCAAGACTGAGCCAGAAACTGCAGGAGAAAAAAAGCTGAAAAATAGTTTTTGATGCGTGCTGTCCTTCAGCCCCTCGTGCTTCTCACATGCCTTTGCTTTTCCTCCATAATGTGAATTGTGTAAGTGCTCGGACATGGGGACTGTATCCCGCTTCTCTGGGAAGGGAACACAGCGTTTTGGTTGCTGTGGCGCTTCCTAGTGTAGTGATGTGCTTGGGAAAGCTGAGTGCAGGGGGTACGTAAATTCCTCTGCCCTGTGGTGCTCTCACTTGGTGGCTGTGGAATTGAGACGGGGAGGGACAGTTGGGACCACAGTGGCATGGCTTTTCTCGCTGGAGAGACTCCTGACTCGTTACCAGTGTTGGGAGCATCTTTCTTGAGCCAAATGCTGTGTGTGCACCCACTGACCAGGATCTGTGCTTCCCCTGCCCCTTGCTCAGGTGGCAGCACCACCTCCCTTCACGGTTTGTTGGGGAAGGCTACCCAAGAGCCCTGGGATTGAGAATGTGGGGGAAGGACTTGATGGGGAGTTGCGCCTTGTGGGCGGTGAAAGAAGAGTTTGTTTCCCAGCGCTGCACACAGAGGTGCGCTGGAAACCCGGGGCAAGGGGAGCAGAGCTGGGTGCTGCACCGTGTCCTCACAGCACCAGCTCCTGCTGCCACCTGCTCCTTGTGCCTGTGGCTTCCCTGTCCCTTGGCCCAGGGGGGTTACGTTCCTCGGCTTAGGGTTTTTAGATAAAAGGGACCATCAATCTTAGAGCCTTTTAATGTTTGTAGATGTCTCTGTTTTTTAAATGGATTATGGCACCTACAAAGTTTGGAGCCACCAATTATATAGCTCAATAAACAAGTTATATGGGTCCTGTCTTCAGCGGTATGTTGTGTATGCTGCCATTCCCACTTCCCACAGAGGAACATTCTTGCCAAGCTGAGAAGAGCTGGGTTATTCAGCCATTTGTTTTACCTCAAACACACACGCTCTACTCTTCAGTGGGGCCTCGGTGATGTTGGTTCACTACTTTCCATTGCGTCTTATACAAAAGCAATCAAAATGGAGTCATGGCCGTGTTCTGTTGATGTGCCTGTTCAAAACTCGCAGGGGAAACAGGAGCGGCCTTCGGCTGCCGGCACAGGAGCACAGGGCACGTGTAGGTATTGCAGGGGTCTCACACGGAACAGTCGCTTCTGTTGTACGCGACGCGTGGTTGTGAGCACTGACCAGGGCTCCAGAATGATAACGATCAACACTAACAGATCGAAACTCAGGGTGGTCTGCGTTCCTGGCCTCTGGCACACCTTCGCAGCACGAGATACAGCCCCTGCCCTGCTCTGGTGTAGGAACGCGGCGGGGTTTGGACTCCGGGTGCGGAAGGCCGAGGGGAGCTGCCTGTGCTGGCCCCTTGGGGCCCTTCAGGGCAGAGGGAGCCTCTCCTGCCCTGACCCCTGGGCCACGGCTGCTCGCCGAGAGCCGGACCCCTGCCCTGCTCGCCCGGGGGCAGCAGCCGGTGGCCCGGGGGGGGGCCGGGAGGCGATGCCGGAGCCGCCGGGGCAGCACTCCCCCGCGGGGGCCGGGCCGCCGGCGGTGTGGCCGCCGTGTCCCGTCCCCTCCCACCGTGGAGCCAAGTTCAAACCGCGGTCCCCGGCGGAGCGGGACGCGGCGTAGGGGCCGGGCCGGGCCGGGCTCCCCGGGAGCCGCCACCGCAGGGTCCGCGCCGGCGGCCCCCCCAGTGCCCGCGGGGCTCCATGGTGAGTGCGCCGGGGCCCTTTCCTCTTCCCCGCCCGGGGGTCGCGGAGCTGTGGGCGGGGGCGGCCCGCACCCCCATCCCCCCCCCAGCGCCGGGACCCTGC
The DNA here is from genome assembly GCF_963921805.1 of Phalacrocorax carbo. NCBI lineage: Eukaryota > Metazoa > Chordata > Aves > Suliformes > Phalacrocoracidae > Phalacrocorax > Phalacrocorax carbo. The sequence goes on along the minus strand of NC_087526.1, from coordinate 8,228,126 downwards.
CGCCGGACCGCAGCCCCCCCGCACAGCCGGGGTGGGGTCGCCTCCACCGGGGGGGGGGGGGACTTGCAGCAGCCGGGGTGCGGCTTGGGACCCCCCGGGACACGCGGCTGGTTCTCCTGGGACGGGGCTTGGACCGACCGGGAGAGGGGCCGGTCCGGCCGGGAAGGGGCCGGTCCAGCCGGGAAAGGGACTCGAACTGGTGGGGATGGGGCCGGTCCGGCCGGGAAAGGGCTTGGACCAGTCGGAACGGGGCTGGGCTGGGGGTCGGGATGGGGCTTGGGTCCGGCTGGGAGGGTCGCGGCGGGATGGAGCTGTCAGCCGGTGGGGAAGGGGCTCCGGTCCAGCTTGGAGGGCTGGTCCAGAGGGACCGGGCTGCTGTGGCCTGGCCGGGGCTTCGACCCGGCCGGTCCCAAGGGGGAGAGCAGAAGGTCTGTCCCTGCCTGGGGCTGCAGCAGGTGCTGGGTGGGACTGTGGGTGCTGGCAGGGTCCCTTTGGATAGGAGGGTGTCAGGGAGAGGGTCCATCTGGCTGGAAGGACCTGGGGACCCCAGTGGGGCTCCCGATTAGGTAGCTGGCGTTGCCCCTCGTGGCCTGGGTGGCCGGGGCTAGCACGAGTGCCACCAGGAGCTGCTCTATCAATAATGGTGATTTCCCTTATCTCCTGTATTTGCCGGAGGATTAGAGCCGAGGAAGAGATTAGCTTCCCCTACCAGGCAGAGCAGGCTGTGGACATCCTGCACCCATGCTCCCCTGGCTGCTCCTTCCCTGCCAGCCCTCCATGGGAAGGGATGTGCCAAATCCCAGAGCTCCCTGCCTGCCTATACCTTGCTGCTGTGGGGATGGGAGCAAGGGGAAAAGGAACAACCCAAAATCAGCCGCTGAACTTATCTTTCTGCATCCTGAAGGGTAGGAAGCAATGGCCAGGACTGGGGTTTGCCGGCTTTGTCTCTCCCCTGCATCCCTCTCTTGTCACTGCTGCTCCCCTGCTCTCTATGGGGGTAGTGGGAAGCACCTACTGCACCCTCTGAGCTCCTGTCCCAGCTGCTTGCTGAGCGTTTTTAACTGCAGGCTGCACTTCCTCCCGTGGTAAGGACTGAGAGCCCAGTGCCAGGCTCAGCTGCCTGGAAATGCTGTAAATGGCGTGCTTTCCCCTGGGATTTGGTCCCAATTGTTTAATGAGCCACTTCAGGGAAGTCATTCCCAGTTTAATGGTAAAATTGCGTGGCCTTGTCTTCCCAGTGGCGGAGGCTTCCTGAGAGCAACCCTTAGACTTTGGACAGGGTGTCCTCATGGAAGCAGCACTCTCCTTTGGTGTCCCTGAGGATTATACCTTTGGCTCTCTGCTGAACCACCTCAGGGGCAAGATCTCTCTGTGAGTTTGCAGACAGCAAAGCCAGAAGTGCAGGGAGGCTCTTTCCTGCATGGAAGGCACGTGGTAATTATGGAAGCTGAAGAGCCCAGTGGGATTTGTACCAGTTGCATGTGGATTTACTCATCTCCTCTCATGTGCTTCTGGTCCAAGGTGATGCCTGTGTCTGTGGGTTCCCAGACTTGCGGCATGTTGGGGTCCACCTTGTGTTAAGCTGCTATCATTCCTGTTAAGCTATGGGAGCGGGACGGTGATAGAAGTTTTCCTCACCCTTTTGGAGCTGGGACCAGCCCTTTATGGAGCAGGGAGCACAGAGCGGTTGCAGGTTTTACAAACAGACCCTCCAGGTTCCCACTGAAGGCCAGAATGGATGGCGTCTGCCTGGGCTCAGATTCCAGCAAGGGAACTTCTTCCTTCCAGCTTCTCTGAGCAAAAAGCCAAGCCCGAGAGGCAGACATGGCTGGGACAACAGCAAACCTGCCAAGACACGAGTTGGGGCTCGGGGCAGGCAGATGCCGGCAGCAGAGCGAGCTGCCTGCCCCTTCCTCTTTGTGCGCCTTGGCTGCCATGCAGGGGTTACATATTTGGAAGGATCTGAGCTGCTTTCTGCCTGCCCAGACCTGACACCCAGAGAGAGGGGGACAGAGGGGAATTTTGGGGGCTTTTCCTGCAAGTGGGAGATGATAGAAATGCCCTGATGCCAGGATGGGGCCGCAGCGCTGTGCCATCTCTCAGCAATGCGGAGACGTGGAGAGCTGTTGGGCTTCTTTCCTGGCAGATGATGTGCATGTGTCGGGCTTCCCATCCTTGCCCTGCTGCTGTGGGACTGGTCAAATATCCCCAGTCCCGGTCACCTGAGGTTGTGCTGGCTTTTATTCAAAGCCCTGGGACTCATCCCTCGGAGGGTCCGGCCACCCACTCCCCGTGCTCCCCCGCCAGCTCAGATGTCAAGCGCTTGGGTTTCCCCTCTCTGCTGGGGCCGTCTCGGGGCTGCCGGGAAGGCTTGGAGCTGGGAGGCTCGGAGGAAGCCGGGACGCGCTGGCAAGAGCAAGCGCTTGTGCTGCTTCTATCTGGCTCTTGCATGAGGGCACCCGAGCCTGGGATGAGTGGGGGCTGTGTAGGAGCTGGAAAAATGCTGCATAACTCTGTGCTGTGGGGTTTGCAGAGGTGTGGAGACCATCCTTCCGAGGGTGCCCCAACCCATTCATGTTGAGGTGCAGAGGTTGGCTGGTGGGGAGCCAGGCAGCTTGCTGCCTCCTGCTTCTCTTCAAAGAGTAGGGCACGTCCCTTTCTACTTCCCTTGAATTTTGGTGGTTGAGGGCCTGGGCTTGAAATGCCACAAGTTGGGGAGGTACTGGGGACCTTGTTGGGACAGAGAGCTTGGGGACAGATCCTATAGACCTACAAAGGTCCCTGCCACAGCTCTGGGCTGATTACTGAGCTGCTGTACTGGAGAGAGCTCAGTGGGTGCCGTGGGGAGCACTGCCTGGACTAGGATGAAGCTGGAGCAGTTTCTGAGGGGCTTTACTCCAAAAGGAGACAGTTGGGCTGGGAACTTGTCCTCTGGGAGAAGGGCAGGTGCTTTCCCTCCTGCATGCACTGTGTCTGCAGAGGGGAGAACAGGTCTGACGGAGGCTTGTGGTGAGGGCTGAAGGCAGTCTGGAGCATCCCTTCATCCCCAGCTTCCCCCTGGCTGACATGGAGCCCTTCCCTGTGCAGATTCTCCCCCGGGCACTCTCCTGCACTGTTCTGCTCCTCCTACTCATTGCTGTGCTAAGCAGAGGGAAGAGGTGCAGCATCACCAAAATCCTCCGGCAGTACCGCGCTGTCATCTTCCATGAGATCCAGAACCTGGTGAGCTGGGACCCTGCCTCCCCACTCCGGGGAAGCTGCCAAGCTGGATGTGACCCAGCTGCGGGATGTGGGTGGGGAGGGATGAGCCTGGAAAGCTTAGCATGGGGTTGGCCACTTTGCTGCTGTTTCCAGGGAGAACACTGTTTAAATGAGGGGTTCCTGCCCTGTGTGGGAGGGACGGATGCTTCAGGGTGCCTGATCTTCTTGCTTTATTTCTTTAGAAAAACCTGAGTGGGTTGGAAGACAGGAGCAGAAGGTCTGGGCCAGCTTGTCGTTCTGACAAGGTGAGCACAAAGGGTTGGGCATCGTGTGAGCTGAGCCCCCGGGGAGCTATCAAGCCCCCCCTCCCCGCCTGGGGATGTGTGCTTTTCTCCTCTCCAGGACCAGAAGATCCTGCTCTCCATCTACAACATCAGCATGTCCCTGCGGGAGGTGGCGGCTGGCACCCTGCGTGGCCCCGAGGAGCTGGCAGTGTGGAAGGTGGCCAGAAACACTGACTTCGTGCTCAGGGAAAACTGCAGGAAAATCAGCAAGGTGGGAGTCCTGCCCCTTCCCAGTCACCCCAGTGACTCCCAGTTCCCCAGCATATGGGCTGCAGGCAGAGCCTGCCCTGTTGTGCACTCTCCTGGCTGCGCATGAGGGATCTCCAGGTTCTGCCCACAGCATCCCAGGGGTGAAGGTCAGTGCTGGAGGATGCTGACAGCACGTCCCAGGGAGCTCTAAACTGGCTGGTGTGGGAAGTCTGGCTGTGGCACCATGGGACAGGCTGGTGGGTTTTTACCACCAGCTCCCAAGCGGGTTTGTGCCATAATGGGAACACAGAGCCTTGTCCCGGTGGGATGGTGACCCAGTGGGTGGACACACCCAGTCTGGCTCTTGTGCCTTGGTACTTATAGGCAAGAACTGGTCTGGGCTCCCCCAGGGCTCTACTGGAGAAACCCTGGCCGGGAGGATCCCCTATGGCAGCTGCCAGCAACACATTAACTAGCAGGGAAACCCCAGCGCAGTGAAATGCCAGCTCTCCAGCTCTGCCTGGCTCCGGCGTGGTGCTGGGGTTATCCTCTCCACCATGGCCAGGGCCAACCCTGCTGGGGGTGTGCTGGTGTGGGATGGAGGTGCTGCTGGTCTGGAAAGCTGCCTGCAGACCCAGCTTGGCCATCTGCCTTGCCCCTGGATGTGCCATGAGGTGCATGCTGCCGGTGTTGGGGGGCATGGCCAACTCTGGGGACCCCTGGGGACCTGAGAGTACGTCCTTGCTGAGGTCCCGGACAGTTTGGCCACCCCAACCTGCAGCTTTGTCCACACAAACCCCACGTGCATGGGGTGTGATGTCCCAGGTGTATCCTCAATGCTGGTGCGGTGGCTTTTGTCCCCCCCACTAATGCCTGCGTGGTGGTGGTGGGGTGTTTCTGCTCCCTTGGCACGCTGACCACAGAGCCCGTCGCGCATCCCAGCACAGCCCCAGCGCAGCGGACCTGGCCGCAGAAGGAAGCAGCTGCGGGAGATTGGGAGGAAGGCAGAGAAGCTGGCGACCTGCTGGGAGAAGCTCTACGCCCTGCACACGCCCCGCCGTGCCCTGCGGTACTCGTAGGGACGCTCTCGCCACATGCCGGAGGGATGCACTGCCCCGGCACTGCGGCTGCCAGTGTCTTGTCTGGAAACCTGGGGCAAATTCAACCCTGAAGGCAGCGGAGTTGCTACAAGTGGGTGCCCGAGTTGAATTCGTCCTCCTGTTTCAAGTGTAACCTGGGGACCAGACCCTCACACACAGTGGGGGCTGGCAGATTGGTTTTCTATGGGATGGCTGTGGCAGGAAGCTGGAACAACAGAAACGTCGGGGAGAAGAAGGGAAAGAGCTGAAAAAAGGAGGCAAGGCATTGGATTTCTGTGATGCTCTTGGTCCTGCATCACCTGCTACTTCCTTGGGGACGACGGTTGCTTTTTGGGGCAGAAAGATGATGTGCAGGGCCATGGCTTGGAGGTCTCTGCTGAAAGCAGGACTCCTGCACTTCCACATGGCTCTGAGGATGGCCAGGCTGCAGAGAGGGACACACATCCCTAGTGCACTGCTGGGACAGGAGGAGCAGCCAGGCACCCGCAGTGGACGGGGAAACCTGGGTGCACCACTGGAAGCCCGGGGAGCGCCGGTGTCTGCTGATAAACAGCAAAACCTCAGGCAGCTGTGGGGGCTCAAGACAAAGGCTCGGCTTCTGGGATGGGAAGTACTGCGAAAGGACCCGGCTGCCCGGCACTGTGGATACTCTGGCACCCCCAGCAAGCTGAGCCTGGAGGTACGTGGGGGTTTGGTGAGATGAGGAACATCCTCCCTCATCACCACGCTCTGCCAGCACCCTGGCCGGGGGTCCCGCTCCCCTGTTGGGTGGCAAACAGTCTCTGGGAAGCCAGAAATAAAACCTCTCCTTCCCTTGAAGCCCTTTGGGTGCTTTATCTGGTGACCCTGGGGCTTTTGTTTTGTGGGTGGCGCTGGCATGGTGTAGGCCATGCAAGCCTGCTAAGAAGCGGGCAGCAGCAGTGGTCACCGTAGCATCCTGTCTCTGCCTGCCGTGCCTGCATCCCTGGCCCATGGGGCTCCACCCTGCATGCTTAAGCTGGTGGGTGGATGGTGGAGGACAGGGCTCTGCTGCAGGACCTGCTTTGCTGGGGGGCCATTCCCCCTCCCCAAGCTGCGGGCAGGGCTGGAGCAGCGGCCGGGGAAGGAAGGCTCCCGTTGCGCCCCTGCCTCAGTTTCCCCAGCCCCTCTCCAGCCGGGAGGACCCTGTCACAGCCGTGAGCCGGGCCAGCCCGGGCTGTGTGGCTGTGGGGACGTCTGTCGAGGACACGAGGTGGCAGCAGTGGGCTGTGTGTGCTGAGCAGAGCCGGACGGCTGCCCACGGCCGTGTGTCCCCACGGACAGGGCCACGCGGCCGCCTGGACCACGGCCATGGCTCTCGCCTGGCCCACAGCCACGCCGGCATCCCCTGGCCCCATCCCCACCAGGGCCTCAGCCAACCTCCCCGGTCCTGGGGGGAGGCAGTGGGTGCTGCCGACGAGTGGGACCCCAGCCCATGCGCCTTGGAGGGGATGGGGGGGGCACCTTTCCCTGGGGGTTTCTCCAGGGGCTCAAGCAGCTGGCTGAGGCAGGTGATGCAGGGAGGGGAGGGCAGGGGATGCTCTTGGCAGTCCTTATTCACACCCTGCCTCTGGGACCTGGGCTGGGAGAGAAGCCTGGGGGGCTGCATTACCAGGTGTGGGTAGGAGAGGTCCCCCCGGGCATACCAGGGCCCCCACGCCTGGGGCATGACAAGGACCCTTGTTTGGTGGCAAGAGCGGGGCTGGGGCCCCTGTTCTTGTGGGGTCCCGCCAGGGCCCATGGGTGTGTAGCAGGATCAGGCCCGTGAGCCCCGGGGAGATGCCGTCTGCATGGCATGGGGCAGGCTGGCGCCAGGAGCGGGGCCCATCCGGGGAGCCGCGGTTCAGCACATCCCGATGCTGGTGGCCTCCCGGAGCTGCACCATGCCGCCTCTGGTGCCACGCTCCTCCCTGACTGGCCCCACCATGACTGGACTCCTTCCTCCAAGCTCCATCCTAGTCCTCAGGGTGCCCAAGGAGGGGGAACCAGGATTAAACTCTGCCTTTTTCTCATCCTGCCCTTTCTGCTGCCTCCACAGTGGGGGTTTCACTGGTTTAGCTTTGAGTTTTCTTTCTTATTCCCTGTCTCATCCCAACCACCACCCCCAAATATAACAACACCCCCCCTGCATCCCGCCAGCATCCCAAAATAGCCCTATTGATGCGTCCTTCCCTGCGGATGGAGCTTGGGGTCCTGCTGGGGCGTTGTGGTCATGCTGCGGTCCCGCGGCACGGCCAGAACGACGGCAACACGCCGGTGGAACACGGTGGCTTGTGCACCAGCTTGAGCGGGACGGTGGCTTGGGAGGTGACTCACTGCCTTCTTCTGCGTCAAGGCTGGAGCAAAGTCCCCCCCCCTTTGCCACTGACCCGTCAGCACCTTCCCAGATAAAACAGAGCAATAACTGGCCCCCGGAGCTGGGAAGTCACTGTGTGCTGTCTGTGCAACCCCCTGGCATCTCATCCCGGCTGCCTCTGCAGGCAGGGAGTAGGGGAGGTTGTGCTTGGTGGTGGTGGGAGGTGAGCTTCAGCATTCACGGGGGTCTACAGGCATTGGCACACTCACTGTGAGCTTGCCGTGAGCACCGGCTGCCAGGTGGGGGTAGAGGGAGCCCGGTGTGGCGGCAGGAATGAGTGCATGGAAAGGAAGGAAAGAGCGAAGGAAGAGGCAAAAGGGAGGGAGGGGAAAAGTGAGGTTGAAGCGACGGTGGAATCACAGCAAAAACAGCCGGAAAAAGGAAACAGGCCCTGAAAAGTCAAATAAAAATAGCAGCAAGGCGAACCCAAGTGTGCAGCACATGGGAGTGAGCGCATTTCCTTCGAGGGCAGCACCACACGCTCCCAGCTGCTCTAGGGGGGCCGCTCTGATGTGGCTCCAGCAGCCACTGCCGCTGTGGCCCCCCCCCAGTGCTGTGCCAGCCGCTTGGCAGCCTGTCAGCGCCCCGCCAGCACCTACCTCGCCCGTGGTCCGGGCGGGTGTGGGGATACTGTGTACATGGTTGGGCATGCTACGGGGAAGGACCTGGCGCACATGCAAAGGCTGCACACGTGTGTGCTAGAGCATGAGCCGATGTGCGGGCTGGGGGACTTGTCGGCCGTGCCCTCACCCCCATGTGGTGCCATGTACCGCCGGCTGATTGCCTTGCCAGATGCATCCGAGTGCTGTGCAAACAGCGCAATCACGGCTTCCTCCCCTCACCGCTTGTTTTGCAATCATGGCAGGGGCCCACCGGGAGATGGGGGTTTGGTGGCGAGTGCTGCTGGGGCTGTGGGGATGGGGACAGGGATGGGGACGGCTGCTTCTTACCAGAACCAGCGTGCTGCATCCCAATCCAGCTGCAGGCTGAGCTCAGAGGCAGCAGCGTGCCAGCGTACCGGGGCACTGTGCTGGGGGACCGTGCCCAGGGGACAGTGGCTGCCATATTTCCGCATAGCCGATGCCGAGGTATGTTTTGCCCCTTTGCACCATCACTGTCCCACCAATATGCAGCTGCCCCTGGACTGGAGAAGAGCCATCACCATCCTGGGGTGCCAGTAGTCCCCCTGGCTGGTGTCCAGGGGAGCCTTCACTCACACAAGCCCCCCACTTTGGTCCTCATCCCCCTCGCAAGCAGGGCTGGGGGCCTGTCCCCTGTCAGCCCCAGCGCTGGGGGCACTGGCACACGCAGGCTGTGTCTGACGAAGCAGAGCAGCGTTTTGTTCTCTCCCATCTCCCTGCAGCATCGTAAAGCTGTTGAAAGCCCAGATTTACGGTGTGATAAACGCTAGGGGCTCTGCTGAATATTTTACTGCTCCATCCTTTGGAGAGCGGCTGGTTTGGAGGAGTGGGGAGAGCCGGGCGTGGGGCAGCACACCCAGTGGCATCACTGCCTGGCTCCAGCTGGAGGACGGCGGGTTCCGGGGGGGTGGGAATGGCCGTGAGTGGGGCTGCATGGAGCCGTGCCACGGCCCAGGTGGGTCCATGAACCCCTAACCGTGGGATACTGGGTGCCTGAGTCCCTCCAGGCAGCGGGGAAGTGCTGAATACCCCGTTTCCTGGGCCCATTGCTGGTTTTGGAGGCATCTGCTGACCAGATTGTGCCGTGGTGTGCCGGGGTGCATATGCCAGGACATGCCAGCCAACAGCTGGGGAGTGCCCAGGCCCAGCTCTGGGTGCTCCCCCTCCCCACGCCCCCATTGCCCACTCCCCTGCTGGGTGCCGCAGGCTGCTGGGTGGGAGGCTGCATCCTCGCTGGGAAGGGCTGGGTGATGCTGGAAAGCAGCTCTGCCCTGCTCCACCGCCTCCTCTGCTGGCAAGAGGTTTGCAGCCTCAGGGCTGTGCATACATGTGAGTGTGCATGTGTGTGTGCAGGCATGTATACATCTGCGCATGTATGTATGCGTGTGTGCCCATGTGATTATGTGTGTGTGCATGCATGTGCATGGATGTGTGCATGTGATTGATTCCCTTCCACATCTGCTTCACGAAGGGGTGGCTGCAGCCCAGGGCGCCGCTGGCCCCACGCACCCTCCTCCCTGCCTCCAGAGCTGGAGCCAGGCGTTGGAGCCGGCAGGCCTTGGCGTGGGGGGAAGCCAGTGGGACCGGGATGCCGGACTCAGCAGGAGCACCAGCTTGCGCTGAGGCTGGATGCTGCCGATGTGGGCCCCGATGGTATCACAGCTCCCCGGGTGGGCGCTGGCTCCGGCAGCTCGACGCCCAGCGTCGAGGGGTCTGGCCAGACCATGGTCCCTGTCCCTGCCAGCCAGTGGGTGTACGATGGCTCCAACACTGGCATGGGGCATGTCCACGCCGAGCCACTGAAAATCTGGGGGGCCACCGGGGCTCAGCTGTGGGCCGGGGGGATCCGGGCTGCCTTCTGCCACCGTGGCCCCCGGCCCCACTGCTCAGCCCATGGCATCCTGTGCCGGGGCCCATTGTTCGGCCGCGCCAGGCTGTGGGGTGGGATTCCTTTGTCAGAGCTCAGCAATATTTTATTCTAACAATTAACCAAACACGCCCGGGCTCCTGAGCCTGTTTGTGATTATTGGAGGGCAAATTCCCCAGCCTCATTCCCTCTTGGTGTCGGCTCTGCCCGGGGCTGCACCGGGCAGTGGGAATCCAACCCTGCTCCTGCTAGCTTGGGGTTGGGGACCCCCAACCGTGCCAAGAGACCCCCGCTCCTGTGGCCGGTGCTGGAGGGGGTTTGGTTGCCTCGACCCCCTCGGGAGCCCACGAGCATCGCCGACATTGTCTCCGCAGCAGCGGGATCCGTGGCGGCGCAGGGGCAGCGGTGACTCATGGATGGGGGGGGATGTGAATCACAGCCCTTGCTCTGCAGGCAGGATGCGGCCCCGCACTCGCAGCTTGCCACATGCCAGCGATGGACCGCAGGCTTTGTCCTCCGCAGGGTGGAAGCGGCTTGCTGCCCAGGGCGGAATGAGACAGGGCTGCTGCTCTTCCTTGGGGGCCCCCCGCGTCCCAGGATGCCAGCACAGCTTTCCTGGCCCCAGATTCAGGGTGGGATGAGGGTGCTGTGGGGTATATGTGCCCCCTGCATCCTGGCTCTCTCCGAGGCTCCTTGCTGTGCCTGGGCTGTGTCCTTATTACTGCTTGCTGCACTGGTGGTAAAAAATGCTGGCACCTCCCTTTGCAAACTATCCTGGAGAGTGGATTGCCCAGCACAGGTTATCCCTGTAAACTCACCTGGGGCCACCTCAGCTCATCTCAAAGCACCCCACTGCTGCATTTCCACCCTCCAGGCAATGGATGCTGAGTCCCGGGCTCCGTGCTGAGGCCACAGCCATGGCTGGAACAGGCAGTGAGTCGGCAGCCCTCACCGGGTGCTGCCCATCATGGGCAGGGGAGTCCTGAGTGGGAGCTGGAGCCGAGGGTTGGGGCAGGCACCGCAGGTGATACCGCCCGCCGGGAGCAAAGCAGCCAGTGCTGGGGCCAGTGCCCTGTGGCAAGACTGTCTGTGTTAGCCAGGGGTTATTAGCCATCTGGGGGAAGACACCCTGAGCAGGTTGTTTCTCCAGTGGTTGCTGGGATTTGAGGGATCCTGGGAGTGGCTGAGGCAGAGGAGGGGGTTCATGCTTCAGAGTAGAAGGACAGAGGAGCGACCGGTGCTGTGGTGCTGCCCTGGCCCTGCCCGTGTCCTCGGCGGCCGGAGCAGGGCATGGGGCAGCGAGTGGACACAGGCACCAGCTCCTGCCTGCTGTTCCCCGCGGGTGATGGGGGCAGAAAGGTGCGACCCCTGAGGCAGTCCCAGGCACCTTGCTGTGGCAGCACACACGCCAGTGCTTAAACCCTCTCCTTCAGAGCCATGGCTCCTTCCTCAGTGGTACTGCCCGGCCCTGAGCTCTCAGCTTGATCCTGGACCTTAAAATACAGCGCATCATCAAAGCAGAGCTGCTCGGGTGGCTGGGCCAGGCAGGGCAGCCGGAGCACGGTGCCGGTGAGCAGCCCAGCAAGCAGCGAGCCGCCGATGGCCACCGCCAGCCCCGCCACCTGGCACAGTGCCTGCCTGCCTGCCCCGTGGTTCCCCCATTGTCCCCCCGCCGCCTCGCTGGCATTGCCCCCGACAGGGGACACCTGGGAGAAGTGGGACCCGGAGGTGTCCTCGGATGCCACCAGAATGGCTGCAGCACTGGCCATGGCGCCGAGGATGCCGGGCAAGCCGTGGAGATTGTGGATGCCGCACTGGTCCTGGAGCGCGAGCTTCCTTGCCAGGAGTGGGGTGAGGAACCTGAAGCCGAGGACACACGCCACAGCTGAGAGGCTGCCCAGGGCAAGAGCGGCCACCGGCAGCATGGCCATGTCAGCCACTGCACCGATGGCCACCCCGCCAGCCAGGCTGCCGTTCTGCACGTGGCCAGGGCTAAGCTTGCTGTTCCTCTCCAGCAGGCTGGAGGCCACCACCGTGGTCACAGCACTGGCGCTCATGGCCAGGAAGGTGTTTAGGATGGCACGATGCTGGGCATCTCCTGGTTGGCAGAGGACAGCCACGAAGCTTGGCCAGAAAACCCAGAGGATGAGTGTACCCACAAGGGACAGGAGGTCAGAGCGGGGTGTTGGGGTCTCCTTGGGGTGCACCAGCCGCCGTGCCGTCCCAAACAGAGCCTTGGACACACCGAGGCCAAAATAGCAGGAGAAGACATGGATTGTGATGGTGCCCCCCACATCGAGGCTGCCCAGACAGGTGATGATGGCCCACTCGCTGGTGAAGTAGATGGGGACTTCACAGACAGCCATGACAAGGAGCTGGCAAGGGCTGGTCCTCCCCAGGATGGCTCCCACGGAGATAAGCACCGTCACAGCAGCAAACTCGGCAGTGAGGAGGTTGTGGAGGTCCAGGTGGGCCTGGCCGTGTTGGAAGTGATGCAGCAAGCCCTTCAGCACCAGTGCCCATTGCGTGGAGAAGTTGAGCAGGAGGAAGTTGTGGGTGACAGCACTGAGCCCATAGCGGGGCAGGAACATCAGCAGAAGCCCCAGCCCTACCACCAGCATCACCTGGATGTCCTGGAAGAGGGGGAAGATGCCATGGAGCTGGTTGGCCGCTAAGTTGGCATCCTCTGCCCGTGCTGAGGGCTTGTCATAGGTGACGAAGAGAGCAAAGAAGAGGACCACGGCACCCTGGAAGAGCCCCAGGGAGAGGGGCAGGAGGTGGCGGGGACAGGCGGAGGGCAGCGCAGCCATCCCGGGGCGGACAGGAGGGAATGGTGACCGGTGGAGTGACTGAGTGCGGGGCAGCAGCCCGACAGCACTCATGGGGTGAGCTCAGCTCACTCCTACTTGGGGGTTTTATGGCCATGGTTAATTTTTAACCAAAGATATAAGTTTATGTGGCAGAAGAGGAGTTTTTTTGCCCCCTCCCTTCTTCAAACACAACGGCCGTAAATTACCCACAAATGCTCTTGTTTGGCCACCATAAAAAGTGGACATGAGAGGGATTATGATTTTGAAGGGAAACAAGAAAAACCTGCCATGGGGCAGTGTGGGGAGAAGGACTATCTGCGAGGAGCCAGCCAGGGATGAGGGTACCATGGCATACACCCCCATTTAACCCATCCCCATCCTGGGAGGGGGGACCACACTGCTGAAACACCCAGAGAGGTGCTGGGAGCTCAGACTCCCCCAGCTCCCAGTCTGGATCTGCCACATCCCACCCAGGGATGGCTCCAGCACCGCCACCACCCCACACTGCGGGATGATGCACAGTTTGCTCAGCAACTGCCTGGATTTTGCAAAACGCCATAAAGCTCTGAAATCAGGGCTGAAAAGATCATTTTCTCACAGGTTTCCATTGGCTTGAATGGCTGGAAATTCATTAACAATTAGTGCGCGAGAAAAACAAAGCCCAGAGCAGCCAAGCAGCTACCCCGAAGTTTCTGGGTTGCTGCTTAGTGTGACATTTTGCCAGTGAATGTCTGGAAAAAAAAAAAAAAAAAAAAGAGAACCACAAGAACAAAAGGCAGAAGGGTTGGTAAATATTTGTTCCAGAGAGAAGATATTTTTGTGCTGTCCCTGATCTCAACACCCCTGCCGTGGGCGCTGGCTCCGCGCCGCTCTTCGTCATTGTTACTGGAGGATGAGGCAGGCAAGGGCGCAAAATGGGAAACAATTGTTGAATAATCTGCGCGAGGCTCCTCTGCCAAACCCTCCCCGGCCATTTTTCAACCCAAAGATGCTGGAAATGGGGGCAACGTATAGGAGGAGGAGGTACTTTGAAGGCAGTGCCTTTGGGGGTTGAGGAGAAGTTGCGTTGCACCCAAGCCGTGGCCAACAGCAGCAGAGGGGTGGTGAGAGCTGCAGGGGTTTGCGGAATGGGACTCAGGATGCTTTGTCTGCTTGTAACATGTCCCTGCTGCAGCGCCAGTGCTGCTAACGGCATCAGATGCTCCCATGGGGATCCCCCACCCAAGGAAGTGTGGGGCTGGGGTCCCCACGGTGCCATACGGCTCTCTCCAGGGTCCCCGGGGTGTCTGGGGATGGGGTGGGACGGGGGGGTGGGATGCTCCCATTGCTCCTGCCTGTGCCTGCACTGGGGCACAACCCAACCCACTGCCCACGGCTGCTGCCGGCTCCCACCTCCACCAGCAGCAGGGATGAGGGATGACGGATGCAGGCAAAGCCTCCTCCACCCCTTGCTGGTAAAAAAGAGGCAAAGAAAGGCAATTTCAGCCCCTGACCCCCTGCCTGTAAGTCTTCACATGCCATGCCAGCCTGCCAAAGGGATTTCCAAGGGGTATCCTGGCGCAGTGAGACCTCTTTTATTGATGGCAGGTGAGATAAAACCCCAGTGTGATGCTCGGGACGGTCAGTGGTCCTGAAATGGAGGAGTCGTGCTGCTCTTAAAGACCACAGAGAAGAGTTTTGGCCTGGCTGAGCAAGGGAACCGCACGCGAGCAAGGGTAGGGCTCACCCCAGTGTGCTGGATACTGAGGTGCTCGCTGCTGCATGCTTGCTCCCCTGCTGCTGCCCAGAGGCGGCTCATCCCTCCCCTTCTCCCCTTCCACTTCAGTTTGGGGCTTTTTAGGGTGAGGCTAAATAAAACGCTGAAAGAAAAAGTTTTTGAAACAGGTCTTTCAAATAGCAAAGTGCTTTGAAGATTGCAAAGTTACGGCAAAGTGCCTCTTGTGAGGAGGAGACTGGAGATGTGTCCTCCTGGAGCATCCCAGTGCTGCCAGATCTGCTGGAGAAGACAAGCATTGTGTCAGGAGATTTGGGATGTAAAGGCCCTCCTGGATCTGGCTGTCGCCTCTGGTAAGGGGTGGAGGCATGGGGACACCAGGAGGTTGGGGTGCCCTCACCGGACCCAGCTTGCAGGGTCAATAGGCGCTGTGCAGGGGCACGCAGGGAAGTGGCAGGGCAGGGTCGCACTGCTGGGCTTGGTGCTTGGGGACAGGGGTGTTTTGGGAGGTGACAGGGCTCCTTATCTCCATTGGTGGGTGATAAGTGGTTGCAGGCTCAGCAGGATGTCCTTGGACATGTGCCCTTTTTCCACCTGGAAATCTTGTTCTGGCAGTGTTTGGAGATTTGGGATGCTTATTCAGGCTCCCAGAGGGACAGAAGCCAACAGAGGGGCTCCCCCATGACTGCAGCACCTCACATCCCTCCTGCCAGCATCCCTGGATTTGCTGCATCCAATGCGGGACAGAGCTGTGCCGGCACAGGGGCACACGTGGAGACCAGGGCCAACCACCATGGTCCTTTGCCGAGCCGTTGGGTACTACCAACCCCTCCCCTTGGGAAAAAGGCCACCCTGTTTAGCCTCCATGCTTCCCAAACCAGGCGAGGTGCAGAAAGCAGCAGCGCCCAAGCACTGCCCAAACCAAAGACCCCACTGCAGAGACAGGGTAAACCCCGCCAGGGCGCAGATTGAAAAATAACCTTTATGGCACCCATAAAAGAAGGTCAAAGTTTCAAGAGGTCGCTGGGAAGGTGAAAGTCCCCCCTGGCCCCAGAGCACCCCCGAGGGCAGTGAATGATTAACCCTGTGGTGCAGGGTGTGCCGGCGGGATGCCACGGTCCTTGCGGGGAGGACCCAACACAGGAGGAAGGTCCAGTGACTCCAGTAACATTTTCCAGGCATGAAGAGTTTTCTTTCGGCACCGAAGAAGCAGGGATGGAGGAAGCATCTGGTGAGGGCCGGGGTGACGGGGAGGGGACCATTGAATTCCACCCCCCACGTCCCCCTTTCACTGTGTGGGCAGTTGTTTTATGGCAGGAGGACTGGGGAACCATTTTAGCATGATCCACGCTGAGACTGCTAGAGGAGTTCCCCGCTGAGGGCTGGATACAAAGAAAAGCTGAATTAACCGAGGGTCATATAAGGCAACAGGATCTGACAGATCTGAGCCAATATATGCTGGCAACAGCCAGTCCATGGCACTGTGAGAAAACACTCCTGCAAATTTAACAAATCCCTATGGTCTAGAAAGTCATGTACAAGAAATTACTAATGAAGGGATCTAGTCATATCTGGATTTCCAGACGTTGGTCATGCTCCCACCTCGTTTTGCAGGCCATATAAGTACATGGATCTGAATCCCGGGTGCTGGAGACCAGGAGGATTGTTCCGATCGTCTTGTCTGACCTCCTGCGTCAGACGAGAGCTCTCAGCGAGGAGGGGATGCTCAGCTGAGCCGGGCGGCCGCGGCCGGATCCTGTGGCTGTGCAGGGCTGGGGTTGGCCGGAGAAGGTTTGGGAACGCTGTGGTGGCACTGGGGTGGCTGGGTGCCCCCACCCCGTGGCAATGCACAGGCACACGGGGATGGGTGCTGGGGACCCGCTGCTGGGCAGGAGGGAGTGGGAGCTCCAGCTTCATCCCCATGGGGCTGCAAGCGGACGCCTGGCTGAGGCACCACGTGGTGGGGAGGGACTGCTGGCAGCACCCCTAGCCTCAGCACCGCTCTTCTCCCCACCACCCCTTCCAGCCACTCTCTTGAGCCTGGAGCACCCCAAAAATCCCCGTTCCTTAAAGATCCTGCCAGAAAGCTGGGCTGCCCACAGAGCTGCGCCTGTTCTTGCTCCAGCCCCTCTGTAGGTCCTACGTAAACACCCGCTGGTGTCTAAGCAAGCTGGGAGTGAGCTCCACGAGCGTTTTAAAAGCCCCGGTCCGACTCTAACCCCAGGAGCCTCGGTGCCGGCTGTCAGGGGGCAGGCGGGGGGCCAACCCCCCTCCCCAGCCCCTCACAGCCGAGTCCTACTGGGGAGGGGGGACAAAGCCGAACAGACGTCACAGCGGCATCACGCGGTCCGAGTGGCCTTCTCCATCTTGTTAGCACATTGTGTAACACAACATGTGGAGGCGCTGGGACCGCACACGCATGCACTCCCCGACAGCCCAACCGGGGGGAAAAGAAGGAGAAAAAAAAAAAAAAAGAAACAGAAAAAAAAAAAAGGAAGCAATTTAAGCTTTGAATCTTTCTCTTTAAAATGTTCTCATGGCTTCATTAGAATTTGCAGCCACAGAGGCTTTGAAGAGCATGGTATAAGGAGTGAAACATCTGGAAAAATTAGGATTAATGAAAACATAATTCCCAAGACTAAAGGAAAGATTAATCCTGCGTTACCACTTGTGTGTTCCACAGCTTTTCCCCAGCTCGTAACGCTGAACTTATTAAATCGCCCTGAGCTGAGTTTTCCTTTTTCTCTCTCCCTCCCCTATTGAGCCCAATGGAAGCGACTGATGCCAAATGTAACGATAACCAACTGTGCCGAGCAGCGCGGGCGCGAGCATGCTGCCTGCCCCCCCCCACACCCAGGTGAGCGCCCACAGCCTGCAGGACCCATGGGTGGGGTCCTTGTGTAGGGGTCTCGCGGGGTCGGGGTCCTGCGGGTGCTGAGGGAGCCCTGGGCCGGGGCAATGGGTGCTGTACCCTGGCGGGGCTGCACCTGCTCCCATGTGCGCTCCTGAGCAGGATGGGCCCCGATCAGCTCATGAGTTGTGGGGATGCTGGTGAATTAAAGAATAAATAAGGAATAAGCCCCCCTGATCTTCTTTCAAATGCATGTCTAGGTTGAAACCAAAGCAGCCCTGAGGCGTTGGCGTCTCTGGGTAGCATTTCTGCAAGCATGAGGCTTGCCCTAGTGCTGTGCTGTGCCATGCGTGCTGTCCGTGCCGTGCTGTGCCATGCTATGCTGTGCAGCACCGAGCCATGCTGTGCATTCTGTGCTGTGCCGTGTCGTGCCGTGCCGCATGCTGCGCCCACATTGGCACCACCCTCTGCTCCAGAAGTGGCCGCGTTTCATTGCTGCGGGGCTGGGCTTTGAGCAGGCCGCTGGGACATGCCAGCCCTGTACCAGCTTGCTCCGGTGGGGCTCTGGGGCTGCAGCGGGGCCATGGCATACCGTGGCACCAGAAAGTACCAGGGGCTCACGCCAGCTGTGACAATCCCTCCTCAGGCCCCCTGGGCAGGGCTGTCCTGGGGTCTAGGGATGCTCTGGATCAAAGCTTGGCCGTGTGGAGGGACCAGCTAGGGAAGATGCTCTTGAGTGACAGACTCTACTGCAGCAAATGCCTCTTTACGTGGGGCAGTGATGCGACAAGCAAGTAGCATGCAAGTGCCAGCATTGGGTTTGGGGGGGGTCACATCAAACGTCCCCCCAGCTTGGTCACCGCAGATGCTAATTTGCAAAAATGGATGGATGGAGCTGGGGCTGGAGCATGTCTCCTCAGATCAAGCAGCAGCGCAGCTCTCTACAGTATGGTACTTTTTGAGAAGAAGGAAAGAAAGCAGATTTCACTCCATTACATCTTCATCCGTCCCACGCTGGGTGCAGGGAGGCCGGGCAGTGCCAGCCCCGCGCTGAGGCCAGCTCTGCTGAGCAGCCTCGCTCAGCTCTCCCGGCAGCCGGAGCCGGCAAACAGCTGCTCCGGCTGGCTGCCGGCGCCAGCCCCGTGCCGCTGCAGCCCCCCGTGGGGACCGGGATAATCCGGAGGGCCACAGGAGATGCATGGGGTAGGGATGGGGAGCAGCACCCCCTCTGGAGTCCCTGCTGGGGTTTGGGTGGCCTGTTGCTTGCTGGGTGCTCCCCAGGACCTCGGGGGGGGTGGGGCAGGAATCAGAAGTGGTCTGCACCCCCTCCTTGCTTGCTGCCCCCCGGACTGAAGCTGGCTGGGGCCAAAGGCGTGTTTGCTCCATGCATGGGGGGAAAAGAGCTTGTTTGCCCCATGCACAGGGCAAAGGATGAGGCAGCGTGCCCTGGCCACCCCCGCAACAGAAGGGGAGGCTCCCAGGGGACTCGACAGGACCCCGCTCCCTCCTTCCCACGCTGCTGCCCAGCTCGGCACTCCCGCTTGTTTTCCAGAGAGGAAACCGACAACCTTGTTATTTCTTTGCTATTTTGTTTTTTTTCCCCCTTTTTTTCCCCTGTGCATGTGTGGAGCGGCGGGGCCCAGCTGGGGGGCAGCAGCACCGGTGCCGGGTGCTGGCGGGCGCCAGGTGCCGGCGGGGCGGCGCAGGAGGTGCCCGTCGGCCGTGGCGGGACAATGCTGGCGATGGGCTGCGCTGCTTGTGGCTGTATTGTGTGAGTGAGGAGGAGATGGATGAAGGTCACATCCTGCCACTCTTCCGATGCCCGGCACCAGGAAAAAGCTGCACTTTGTAAATATAAAAATAAACAACAAACTCTTCCCCCCATTTACCACCTTCCCCCCACCCTGAAGAAATCAACAACAGCCCCAGTGGTATCACAGCCACCTGCTTGGGGAAGTGATTTTTCATACAGGCAGGAAACGGGGGGTCTAATTAAATCTGGGGTCAAGAACATAAAGAGAGAATGAAGTTTATTTGGGAATCCTCGAGCGGGGCCGGAGGGGCAGGAGGGGGATGCTCAGGGGGGATGCGGGTGCATGTGACTCCATGGGATGGAGTTTCCGTGGGGCTGGGGGTGACCAGGGGCTATTTTGGCCCCACAGTGGGTTGCAGGGCATTGCATTCCCACTGTCTCCCACTATCAGATCACCCCTGGTCCCCTCCTGCTGGTGCTGCCGGGGACGGCGGTGGCAGCTTGGTCCTCGCTGGGGCAGGGATGCTCTGGGGGAGTCCCCACCATTCCTGTTCCCAGCGGGTAGAGAAAGGAGCCCGGGGATTGTCACGCTCAGACCTACAAGAGTGTCCCCAGCCTTCAGCAAGATCATATGAGGTTCCTGTTTCACAAGACGGAGGTTGGCATTTCCATTGTGCTCGCCGGGGATGTGTTGCAACGGGGCAGCTGCTTCCATCCTTTGTCCTCCTCCCCACAGAGGAGGAGTCTCAGCCTCTGCCAGGGTGACCCGTCACACCCTGCCCCCCCCCCCCAGCCACCAAATTTGGCTCTGCTGGCCATGTCAGCCTTCCCTGATGGGTCCCGGCCACAGGCATCACCCGCACCGCCAGCGCTTTCTGGCTCCAGAGGTGCCTCCTTGCTGCCATCACACCAAGTGCCCTCGGCTGGGGGGGTCCCCGCCGGGTGTGGGGACACTCTGCAAAGGTGATACCCCATCTCGAGCTGCTCCTGATGTTGACCCCAGGGTGGCCCGGCAGCCTCTGCTGCCCACTGCAGGGCTACTGCTTAATTTTCACAACCAACTAACAAATGAGGGGCTAACCCCACCAAAGTCCAGCTGTGGATCTCTGGGCGCTGGAGGCATCCTGGCTCCCCTGGGATGATGCCACCGTCCCGGCCCTGCTCCCCTGCCTGCAGTGGGCAGCTGCCGGCTTTTAGGAAGCGCTGCAAAAATCTTTGCCTTTGGGTTGGGCGGTCCCAGCCCTGACCCGCTTTCTATTCCCCAGCCGGGCCCAATGTGCTGAATATAAAGTAACACAGCATTGTTACGAAAAATAATTAAAACCCAACAAAAAGGCAAGCAGCAGCTGGAAGGGCTGAATCAGAGCAAGCCGGGCTGGCCGTAACCCTTTGCGGGCAGGTGGTGCAGCATGCAGGGCCGCAGGGCGGGCAGAGAAGGCAGGGCGGGCAGGGGACCAGCATCCTGCATCCCAGCTCTGCGGTCGGTGCCTGTGGGAGTGGAAGGGGAGGTGACGGGCTTGAGGCATCCCAGTGCAGACCATGGGCAGGACCGGGAGCAGACTGTGGGCAGAGTAGGGGCAGACTGTAGGCAGGAGGGGGAACGGTTCCCTGTGGGCAAGGGGGGACTTGTGCCCAGGGGGCTTATAAACCAACAGGATTTTTGTGCAGGCTTTACGGATGCTGGGGGTGCCCTGGTCCCCAAGTCCTTGAAGAAGGATGGGACACGCAACCTGGGCACCACTCAGCCTACGGGATGCCCATTCCCATCCCCACCTCGCAGCAAAGTGTCAGGTCCCTTCTGCGACCACCAAAGGGATGCAGGTGCCACCCACCACCCCGGCCAGGTGTCCCCTCCCCACCATCAGCATCCCACCACCAACCAGGGTACCAGGGGTGGTGGCACGGGGATGAGGACGCGTCCCCAGCCGCGGGCCTCGCTCCAGCTGGGCGCTGTTTTGTAAGGACTCCTGGGCCTCTGCGGTGCAGAGATAAGCCCAAGAATTCACCATCGGTTCCAAATATCCCGTCCGCTTCCTCCTGCCGTCCTCGCCGCCGCTCCAGCCCGTTTGTCTCATTTCCGCAGCAGTGCGCTGGGGAGAGCTTCCTGTTTTCCCCCTGGCCCCGAAGCGGCGGCGGGGGGCTGCGGGGTGCGGGGAGGAAGGGCAGGACAATGGGCGCAGGCAGGGATGGGCAGATGCCCACCACCTCCCGGGCTGGGGGTCTGCACTGGGGTGGGGCGGTTTCCTCGGTAGCCCGGGAGAGGGCAGGAGGGTGGCAGCAGCGCTGGCAGGTGGCAGTGGTAGGGATGCAGGTCCTGGGCTGGGCTGAGCTGAGATTGCGGATGGGGTTTCTTTCCTTTCCTTTTATTATTTCTTTTATTCTTTAAGGGTTTTGCTATAAATCAACCCAAGCTCCCTCCAGAGCATCCTTTCTGTGCTGTGGTGGGTGACACTGGCTGGAGGACCCCCCTCCACCTGGGCATCACACCAGAGTGAGGAAAGGGATGGAGCCGGGTACCACCACTCAACCCAGATGTGGTGGAGCCCTCCCTGGAAAGATGAACCCCCCACCCAGAGGCACTTTTTAGGGTCCCTCCAGTAAAATGACCCGCTGCAATCCCCCCAGCTGAAGCCTGGGAGAGCAGCATCCCCACAGGACTGTCACCTCCCAGGGGTTGTGCCGTGGGGTGAGGGGGGGGGCAGGATGCTGCTCCCCCATCCCAAACCACAGCTGCAGGAAAAAAAGGGATCCACTTTCAGGCTTTGCTACCTCTAAGCCTAGCATCCTCCCGCCGCAGGTGGGACTGGCTGGTGGGCAGCCCTGCGTCCCCTGGTTTCAGGGAGGGGAGAAGGCTCTTGCCCCCCAGCTCCCGGACCGAGTGTGAGTGTTTACAAGCTGCCTTTCTCACCACTCGCAGCGTGGCAGGAGTTATTCAAAGGCAGGCGGAAGCGAGCGCAGCAACTGAAACAACAATGAAAAGGAAACAGAGCTTGAAAAATTCTCCGTTCATAAATCAGCTGAACTGCAGGTGATCCCCGGGCAGGAGCGAGCTGAGGAAAAAACCTGGCTCGGCACCACCAGCAGCCGATGGACCCTGGCTCTGCAGGCAGGGATGGGGGGGGGGGCAGCTGGGATGCTCTGGGATGTTCTGGGTGATGCTGGGGTTGGTGTTCTTATCCCTAGGGCTGCATGTCAGGGGCTTTGGGGCGGGAGAGGTGGAGGTATTGGTGGGTTATTTTTTATTATATATAAGCAAATCTGGGTGAGACGGGTGAGGCTGTGCCGGGTGGAGCTGCTTTCCGCGGCGGGGCTGGTGTTGCGCACACACACACGCACATGCCTGCCTCCCAGGCCAGGGAAACGCGCAGGAACGCAGCCAGCCCGGGGATGGGATGGGGCACAGGGCCCGTGCCACAGCCATGCTGTGGCTCCTCGGGGCTGGCAGAGTGGGGAGACAGGGTTATTGGGGTGTTTGAGGGGGGGCAGAACAGCCCCCCACTCTCTCATCACCTCCTCTGCAGCTTCCCTCCCAACTTTTGGGGTGAAATACATCACTTTTGAAGCAGTCAAACCAATGGGGTGCGGATGGGCGTGGCTCCAAGCCATGGCCATGCCACAGGAGATGCTGGGGTTAATGGGAGACGATCCAGAGCTCTTGACGGCATTGGGCCATGGTTCCTCGCTGGGATCTTGTAAAGGCTTTTTCCTCCTTAGAAAAAGGAGCTGCCATCTTGGGATGGGTTTCTCAGTGCTGGCAGCATCCCTGAGCAGGCTGGGCGTGGGCATGGGCACAAAACATCTCCCCCTTTCACCACATCCTGCAGCATCTTGCTGCAGGCGAGATGAGGACCAGTTTGGGCAAGCCCAGGTGCCCCCTCCTCACTATGACCTCTCTGCCAGCCCCCATGGGATGAGACCTGACCCTGGGGACACCGAAAAGGAGCTCATGCCTGCGGGACTGTGGATGGCCCCAAGGACAAGGCTGGTGGCAGCAACCTGATCCTTACAGCAGAGGAAAGGATCCAGTCATGGTCCCCACGCTGGGAAAACAGGCAGGATTGCATGTCCCCCTCTGCTGCTATCAGTCCCCCCCCAGTGATTCTCCTGTCATCTTGTCTTTCAGCAGAGCTGGAAAACTGGGAGACCACCGTAAATAAATCCTGTGTCTTTAAGCCATTTTGTACAGTACAAGAAAATGCACTCGTTGAATTACAGCTTTTTAATCAAATACATGTAACCATGTCACTTAAAGTGCTCGCGAAAAGCAGGGGGAAAAAAAAACCCAACACAATTGGAAGAGCACGTTATTAAAACCAGCTGCTTGCTTACCCCCACCACAGTTAATAGTTTTTGAATGTTCTGAATGAGAGAGAAACCAGAGCCAAGCTCCACTTTCATGTCCATCTTTCTGATCAAGCCCTGTCAGACGGGGGGAGCCGGGCAGCCTGGCACAGCGGCGGGGATGCAGGGGACGCGGGAGGCCTGCGCTTGCCTCTCCCGCCGCTTCTCCCATCCTCTTGGACTTTTTCCCCACAGCGATGGGGATGTGGGAGCCCGTGGCATTCCTGCAGGCAAAGCAGCGCAGCCTGGCTGGGGCCCAGCGTGGAGATGCGAGCACAGGTTGCCCAAGCCCTGCAGCAGTGAGCGATGCTCCCTGAGACATCACCATTGCGTAGCGTCCCCTACCATCGACTTCAGCCCAACTCCACCTCCTGGTGCTTATTCCTGCAAGTTGGCATCGTCACTGCCACAGCTCATCCCCCATGGGTGCCGAGGTGCCACGGTGCCCACAGCAGCCACTCCTCCGAGTGTGCTGGCACAGTCCCTCATGCCATGTCCCCGTGTCCCGTCCCCTCAGGGTACACATGCTGGGACCACCTCTATGTCTACCTCCGGCCTCGCTGGCCACCGCCCCCCCTCCAGCACAGCCTGCCAACCACCCCGAGCTGTGCGGTTCCCCCGTAACGTGGACCAACACTTATTAAGCGTGAGGCAGAGACCACCAAATATGTCAAAACACACTTAAAATTTATTGTTTCATACCATACATTTGAGTCTCTTGAACGCCGGCCAGTGTTTCTCCCTCTCCGCGATGGGGCCTATCTGCTGTCACCGACGCTTTGCATATATGTATTGCCTGCTTGCTCTCTGTCTTTTTTTCTCCCCCTCCCCTTCTTTCTTTAAATGAAAAATACAAACAATTGATGGAAAATGTACATTTGTTCCATATGGGACGGTCGGAGTGTGGAGAGGAGCCAGGAGAGTCATTTTTAGGCAGACTCCTCTCTCCAGTGGATGGCTGGACGGCTTCCCAGAACGGCCCCGCGCGGCCTGGCCTGACTCTCCTGACGAGCCTCAGACAGTCTGTGACGCTCCTGCGCTGGCAGGGGGGGAACGTGATTCAGCTCCCTGCTGGGCTC
Source organism: Phalacrocorax carbo (assembly GCF_963921805.1). Lineage (NCBI taxonomy): Eukaryota > Metazoa > Chordata > Aves > Suliformes > Phalacrocoracidae > Phalacrocorax > Phalacrocorax carbo. Next base: position 8,203,862 of record NC_087526.1, on the reverse strand, counting down.
ACCCCCCTGGGGGGTGCTGAGGATGGGAGGAGGGAGAGGTTTCCACTGAGACCCTTGCAACATCCCAGGAGGGCTGAGCTGGGCTGTGCGGGAGGTGATGGGAAGACCTGCTTTGCATGGGAGATTGCGTTACGCTGGTTGGGTTAGGTTGAGTTGGTTGGGCTATGCTGGGTTAGGTTGGGATAGGTTGGTTGGGTTGTGTTGTGTTGGGTTGGTTAGGCTAGTTTGGGTTGCCTTCGGTTCAGTCGGGTTGCCTTCAGTTTAGTTGGCTTATTTTGGGCTGGGTTCGCTAAATTGTCTTATATTGGGTTGTACTGGGTTGGGTTGGGTTAGGTTGAGTTGTATCAGTTGCACTGGTTGATTGGGTTGTATTGTGTTGAGTTGGGTTGTACTAGGTAGGGTTAGGTCACCTCTGGAGAGCACTTCCAACCCTTCCATGACCCTTTTGCCTCTGGGTGCATTACAACATTGGTGGCTCAGCTCAGAAGATGAGCATGAAGTGGCTCTGGTGGATGTCTGTGGGGCTCAGCTCAGCTGAGGGCCAGTGGGAAGAACAAGCCCCTGGACTCCCCCATGACTCATGCAATGAGGGCCAAACCTGCCTCCCTTATGATCCCAAGGGGACTCCAGCAGGGTGCTGGGTGAGTGATGGTGTGGGACCAGGGGCTGTGGGGCCAGGGGCTGGTGATGGCCCCAAGGCAGGGGGAGGAATGTGTAGGTTGGTGGGTCCAATGCCAGGAGCTGGGGGACCACAGCCAGAGCTCCACTGGTGATGGGGAGGCTGAACTTTGCAGCAAGGAAAATGCTAAAGAAGAAAAGTTTCAGGCTGTGCAAACTTTGCAAGGTACATTAAGGACTCCTTGCTGGCTTATTTTCTTTTTCTTTCACAAAAACCTGTAATACTTATGGTACCGTGGCCCCAAGTCCCTGCAGGCAGCTGCCCTCCTCTGCCTGTGGCAGCCAGTGGAGCAGTGCTTGGCGTGCCTGCCAGCCCAGGGCAGTCCCACTACTCTGCTGCTGGGAAACTGCTCGGGAGCAGAGCTGGGGAGAGCATCCATCATCACCCCGCACTTCTCTGCCGCCTGGCCGGCCACTCTGGGCATGGCCGCAGAGGAAATGGTGCCTTTCCTGTCCTGCAAGGAGCGTTGAGATTTTCACACATTTCCTTTCCCAAACTGGGCTGCAAAACAGAAAGTTGGGGAAGGTTTGGGAACTTTTCTTCAGCTCGGTCAGGAAAGGTTGTGCTGGGAACATTTGAAACCTTTCTTTGCATTTCAACCTTTTCCCTTTGGTTAACCTCTACAACATATAATGCGGTTACATCTCTAAATGGTTTGCCTCCCGTGTGAAAAAAAACTGGAAACTTTTTTTTTCCCCAATGCTCTTTTTCTCTAGTCAGGAAATGTTTTGGAGCCATTTGCCACAAACAGGTTTGGTTTTGATAAATCATCTTTTTTTTTTTTTCAGTGGAAGAGGGGGGAAAAAAAATCCCATTGCTAGTTCTAGTGCCGCTGCCTGGTGCTGCGGGTGGGGGACCAGCACTGGCAACCTCTTCCCGTTCCCACCAATGTCCCCACCACAGGGGTGTGTGGTGGTGAGCACCCAAAATACTTAGACCAGGAGGCTCTAATTCCCCCTTAGCATCCCAGCTGGGATTACTTAATCCAGGCTGTGCGTCCGCGGGCGCGTGTCGGTGTTCCCTCCCCCCAGCGTGCTCCAGGCCAGGATGTCTCGGGCTGCCCCGGAGCTGCTGCTGGCCGCCCCGACAGGTCCCACGCGCTCCGGCTCCACCGCGGCTTTGGCCTTGGGAGTGGCGAGCCCGGAGCTGCGTATCGCCGGGCCGGGCCGGCTAGCACATGCTGTTTTAATATTTGGGTGATGTCATCGAGCACTCTATAATGCCGTAAAAAACCAGAACATCTATAAACCTGAGCAGCGAACCTCCAGCAGAACACACACATGCATGGGTGTGCACACAGATACACACACATGGATACATGCACACGTGCATGCACGTGGATGCACACACAGAGACGTGGCTACACATGCATATGCACATGTGGATGCACACTTGTGCATGCACGCACAGATGGACACACAGACGGTTGTATATATGGATACATACAGACGCACACGTGGATGCACGTGCAGACACGCGCATGTGCACACACACAGAGGCATGCACACAGATGCATACACACATGAATACACACACAAATGCACACATATGGCTACACGCATGCACACACACACACTGAGATGCATGCATGCATGCAGCCACCCAGGGATGCACACACACACAGAGGCATGCACACATGGATACATGCAGTGATGCAAATATACACGGATGCACACATGCTTGCAGATGCACACATGTTGATATACACAACTACACATGTTTCCACAGAGATACATTGGGACGCACACACACGGGTGCACAGACTTTTGCACACATGTGCGCACACACACGCACACACGCTTCATGCCAGCCCAACTGTCCCTGGTGCGCTGCACATCAATAGCCGTGGCGGGCGGCACGGGAAGGACAGGGCGGGTGTGCACAGTGCACATGATGCACTGGGGCTGGTGGCACTCGCACGTGTCATGGCACGTGGGGACCTCTGCAGAAGCAGCCCTGGTGTGTGGGGCAGCGAGCCTGGGGGGATCCACTGCCCCCAACCCCAGAGAATGTGGAGCAGATGCCACCCACCCATAAAGCCCAGGCAGGACCTGGCAGCAGCCCCCCCTCCCTGCCCCAGCAGCCATCCTGGGAAAGCCGGCAGGATGGGCCTGTCAGGTTTTACATATACCTGTCAAATACCTTCTCCATATTTCTGCTGTAACGACCTGCTAAGAGCCCCTTGCTCCTCCTCTCCAGTCCAAAACCATCAGGCCCCAAGCTTTGGAGAGATTAAGTCATAAAAATCGGAAGGGGCTGCGTAGTAACAGCCCCAGCCTGAGCCATAATGGCAGTGAAATCATCCCCAAACTATTTCAGCCCCGTCCATTTCCAGTCCCACGTCACACCTGAGCCACCGGCACATAGCAAAATAAAACGCTGGTAGATGGTTTCCTGGCCCCAGCGCGGCTGTACAGGGATGGGGGCAGGGAAAGGAGGTGATGTTAAAAATACAAAGGTTCTCCTGGTGTGCAGGGTTGGCTGTCTCTGCCCGGTCCTGGTGCCTGAGCGGTGCAGGATGTGTCCCATCCGGGCAGAGGGACCACTGAGCTCCCGCGGGCACGGCTGGAGCAACCCCTCCCATCCCCAGCTGGGTTTTCTGACCTGTGGTTTGCATTAACTAAGCCTGAGCTGAGCAAACCCACACAGCCAAATAACCAAAGCCAAGTGAATCTGGGAGATGGTGGATTTAGCATCAAATTGAACACAGCTAATTAGTGGCATGGTTAAAGCTCATCAAGGCAGCAGCACCCCTTCCAGGGTCTGCCTAGCTCTCTGACCTCCTGATGGAGCTGGACCAGCCCTGGTGCCAACCAGCCCAGGCAAACCCTGGGTCTGGGGAGGGCCAAATCCTGTCCTGGACATGGCTAAAATGCTGCAGCTCTGACACCATGGAAGGTGCCTGCTGGCTTGGTACCAGCCACACGCTGCCCGCTCGGAGGTGAGGCTGGAGAAACAGCCCTGGTTTGGGACACTTCTTGATTAATTTAATGTCAAAATGGCAAGTTTAGGTGAAAAAGGCTGTGCAAAACACTGAGCGATGGGAGGAGGCGGCATCCCCCGGGGTCTGGCACGGGTCCCTCTGCCTGCTGTTATCTGACCCAAACCCCCACTCCTGTTTTCTTCCTCTCGCCTTTTCCTTCTTTCTTGTTTCCCCATGACCTGGGGTAGGGCTGGCCAGCAAGACGGGGCAGCCACACATTGTTCACAGCCTCGATTGCAATTAGGCTTTATTATTAATAAAAACACCCCGGGCTGAGTTAGGCAGGGAGGGTTGGCAGGGCCCTGCTTGCTTTTGTGTAGGAGCAAGCCAGGACTTTGCTGGCAAATGCTGTGCGGTGTCAGAGTGATGCAGACCTGGGGAGCTGAAACCTGGTACTGGGTCTTGGTGACCTGTAGGTCTTGGTGACCCACTCCCAGGGACGGGTGGGCATGGCAGGTCCCTGCAAATTGCCCTGGCACCGCTCAGTGCTTTTGCAGCGGTGCAGCAGCTGTGGTTGCAGCATGGTGCATCCCCAGTGCATTTGTGGATGGGAGTGACCATCCATCACCCCACGGTTTTCAGTCCGGGTACCCACCCCAGCCCTGCAGCAGCATCTTTGGGCATGAAGTGAGGAGACCCCCACTCCCCTCACAGCAAAGTTACATTTTAAAGAGTTTTGCAGCACAGGCACTTTGGGAAAGCTCCTGTTCATGCCCAGCCCTGCCACCGACATGGGTGAGCACATGGATGAAAACAGGGCACGTTGGACACAGATTACTCCAGAGCAAGGAAACACAGCCAAAAACCCACACCAAGGATTTCTAGCCATCCTCTGAGATTAGAGGCGAGCTGGCATGGCCCAAGCTGGGGAAAGAAGGGAGTTTCTGCTGCAGAAAAATGACTTAACATTTCCTCCGTGATGTGATCTGCTGCCGGCTTCCCCCAGCACCGCGGGGCAGCTGGGCAAGGGCCGGCGTGTGCATCGCTTCTTTGAACCGCAGGAAGTGATCGCATCCTCGCCTGGAAGGTACCTGGAAGCTGGGGGTTGGAAAATAAGTCAGGGCTTTCTTTCCCCCCTCCCCATCTCCTTCCTCCCAGGCCGCTTTGGGGAGCGGAGCGGGATGGAGCCTATAGACGGCTGCTTCCTTTCATAGTCATCAGCGGCGGCACAGGATGCTTCTCATTTGGTGTTGTGTTTGTTTGCTGCAGCACGGGTTCTGGCACCCGCCGGGCGCCCGCCAGCCCTCCCGTGTAGGTAGTGAGGTCATTTTTCCATGTATTCCCCCTTTTTACATACTGTATATGGAAAGACAATGAAGCGCCTTTCTGGCGTTTAATGGGAACACGTCGCCAGCCCCCAAAGTGGTCCCGTTTATTAGCACTTCACATTAAACAACAAAAAAAAAAGTGAGTCAGGATTTAGTCCTGTTAACACTAATGTGAATTTAATTTAGGAGAAGCTTGAAAATTAATGTCGTTTGTTAAATATCCATTTCCCCTAAAAGGCAATTCTCTGCCAACAACAACAACAAAAATACTCTTCTTCTATTCAAATTTCTTTTTTTTTAAAATAGCCTTTTTTGGCGATATCAGCCTGGTTTAAATCACTCAGCGTTCAAGGAACGGATGCCACCAGGGTTTTATGCAACAGATTGTCATTTCTCCTTTTCAAATTGAACAAAAAAATACTGTAAATCATAAAGTGATTAACGGGAGGGGGATGAAGCTCCAGCAAAGCACCGGCAGCTCTGAGCATGGTCTGGCTGGGCATGACGATGGCTGCTGGAGCCAGGAAAGAGCCCGTGAGGGCCGGGTGATGGCAGGGCTCTGGCACACGGGGTTTTCTTCCAGCTCTGAGGACTAGAGGGAAGGCATCGGAGCAGCCAGGCTCTATTTTTGGGGGGTTTCACAGGAAAATGGGGTGAGCCATGGGGACTATGCACGAATGCGCTGTCAAAATAATAACCACACCAAGGCTCGTTTCAGAGGAGGATATCACATGTTTTATTATATTTTAATCTGAGAACAGCTGTTTTTCCTGCAGAGCACATCTCCGGGCGACACGGCACGGTGCCGTGGGGCAGCCGCCAGCATCCCATCCCGCTGCTGGTGCTGCTGGAGCCACCGTCCTGCACCGAGCCGAGCCACGCTCAGGGAGCCCGAGGCGGCTGACGGGGCAGGCGGGCGGCAGCCTGGAAATTAATACATTTGCCAGGTTGTCAAAACATTAATCAACGGATACAGAAATCTGGAAATGGTTGGGACAACATGTATTTGCGGAAAATATGTGTTCACACAACAAGCACACAAGATGGGAACAATTATATGAAGATGTTTTAATAATTAACCAGTATAAAACAGTTTGCTCTCCATACAGTTCTAGACAATAAAAGTGTTTGCAGTCATATTTTTCTTTTGTACAAAATTCCAGTCAATTGTTCCACAATATTTACATTGTCATTCCCTTTTCACAAAATATCTCCTTCCCCCCCCCCTTTTTTTTTTTTTTTAATCCAGCTTTGCTACATAAATGCTTTAGATCTCATGGATATCCCTTGATTTATTTTTAAAAAGTCTAATAAAAAAAAAACCAAAAGACATTAAATACCATTTTATATATAAAAATGCTTAGTAAAAATATAGTTTTGTTGCCCAATTACAATATATTGCTGAGAATACAGTAAAAACTGTCCTAAAGCCCACCCCTAATGGGCGCCGACTCTTTAACGGCCCTGGCAAAGTCTTCCTAAAAGTCCCTGTTTCTCCCCCCGCAAGTTCGCCCGCCCTTGGGTTAAATACTGGGGGCAGGATGCTTCAGCTTGTCCTGGTGGTGGTTGTTTCAGGCAGGTTTTACTGGAATTGGCTTTAAAATGCCCTTTTGAGCTGGTGGGAGCTACAGCTACACCCTGCCGAGGGCTGGAGTGGGGAGCGCGGCAGGCAGGCTAGTGCTTGGGAAAGGCGTCTATCTGTGTTATATAGTTATACGGTATATCAGTGAGTTCAGCATGTTTTTTCTCTAGAAAAAAAACCACCCAAAATAAAAAACAAACAAAAGAAAGCATTGCATTTAATGAGATACTCTAAATATTATGGAGCTCGTGGTTAAAGGAGGATGGCTTTCTGTTTTTAATGGAGAGCCAGGGCTCTCCCAGTGAGAGCATTGGACGGTGGGGCCAACCTAACCGGTGATGCAGGGGCTATAGTAAACAGCGCTGCTGGCATCGGACAAGGCGGATATCAAGCTGCTCTCCTCGCAGGAGATGCTTCTAGGAGTCACTTTGGACAGGGAGACATGGTAAGGGAGTCCCGAGGCTTCGGGACGAGTCCTGCTCATGTTCAAATACTGGTCAAACTCATTGCGGTCAACGTCTGTCCAGAGCTCGGTTTGGTTCAAGTGATCCACGCTCTCCATATGGTGGGCTTCAGGTGGGGGCGAGAGCTGGCCCAGGTGGGCAGAAAGCCCGTTCTGAGTTCCGGGGCACATCTGGTTGTAGTATATGCTGGAAGGATGGGGAGTCCTCATGGCATCAGCCAAGTGTGATGGGGTCTGCGCATAGGGAACCGCCACGTCCCGCCCCATGCACTTCTCCTGGGGAAACTCCATCTGGTGATGGTGGTGGTAGCCGCGAAAGGGCATCATGTTGCAGTCATCCTGCATGTGCGGAGGGAAAAACGCCGGCTCGGTCTGTTCCAAGACATCCAAGGGAGACATCTCAGGAGTTGGCAAGCCATAGTTTTCAATATCCGACCCCATGGAGTGGAGTTCTCTGAAGTGGTTAAGTGGGGGAGGCTGGGGGTGGCCCGGCTGGCTGCCGCCATGGTGACTCATGCTGAAGTTGTCACTGCAAGGCTGGGAAAGGTTATGCAGGAGGATATTGGGTTCCATCCTCTTGATTTTCTTGGCTTGCTTCTTTCTCCTTGGGCGGTACTTGTAGTTGGGGTGATCCTGGAGATGCTGGATTCGCAGCCGCTCTGCCTCTTCCACGAAGGGACGCTTGTCGCTGGCGCTCAGCGCTTTCCACGACTGGCCTGGAAGGGGAAAGTGAAGCTTTGTGACACCAGCTCGGCCACCTGGTGCTGGCTGGGGTGTGGGGGCACCTGGGGAGAGGGCACCCTTGGGTTGGGAAGGGCTCCCTTGGATGGTTTGGCACCTGAGTAGGGTCCTGGTGCTGGCACGAGGAGGAGCTGGGGAATGGGAGCCCAAGCAGGGCAGACCCAGCAGCAGGCTCAGGCTGTGCCCAGCGCTTCAGCGCAGTGGGAGAATGGGTGTGAAAAGCCCCAGCGGGGGTTCAGGAACCCCTCTGCCAGGGCAGGGGATTCTGCCTCCCGCTGCCCCTCGCACAGGCTGGTCTCTGGGGTCCCTGCGTCCCTGCTTCCCACATGCACATCCCCGCTCCTCTGCAGCCCCAGTCACCCATCCCCAAACCCTGCACCCCGCAGCCCTGTATCCTGAATCCCATGTCCCCACACCCTGCAGCCCCATGTCTCTGCATCCTGCTGCCCTGTCTGGCCATATCCTGCTTCCCATAGTCCCGCATCCTGCAACCCTGTCTACCCATATCCTGCTTCCCGTGTTCCCACATCCCGCATCCTACAGTCGTGTATCCCGCATCCTGCAGCCCTCTATTCCCATATCCTGCAACCCCGCAGCTGTGTACCCCACAGCCCTGTACCTCTGCATCCCTCAGCCCTATTTCCCTGCATCTTGCGTACATGTAGGTCGTATCCTCACATCCCACAACCCGCAGCCCCATATTCCCACATCCCTGTAGTGCTGCACCGCACAGCCCTTGATCCCACAGCCCTTGATCATCACAGCCCTGCATCCTTGCAGCCTGCTGCTGAGATCCCTCGGTCCCATAGCCTTACAGCCTGCATCCCACAGCTCTCTAACCTTACAGCCCACAGCCCTGCATTCCACACCCCATATCCCACAGCACCCTATCCCTGCATCCTGCAGCACCCCATCCTTGTAACCCAGCTCCTGCACCCCCATACGCTGGCAGTCTACATCCTGCAGCCCCGTCCTCACAGCCTGCATCCCACAGTCCTGTACCCTTGCAGCCTGGCTAGCACAACCCCATATCCTTGCAATCCGATGTTCCACTGCCTCGTACCCTGACAGCCTGCATCCCACAGCCCCGTACACTTGTAGCGCACATGCTGATGCCGCGGACCCCCTCATCCTGCACTCCCAGCCCTGCATCCCTGCATCCCAATACCCCTTACCCCTGCAGCCCACATCTCCAGTCCCATATCCCTGCATTCTGCTGCCCTGTACCCATGCAACTCAAATCCGCAGCCCCATACCCCTGCAGCATATATCCCCAGCCCTGCAACTCTGCATCCCGCTGCCCCATACTCCTGCAACCCACATCTCCAGCCCTGTATCCCTGCATCCCACTGCCCTGGAGTCCTGCAGCCTGCATCCCCAGCCCTGTAACTGCCTAACCCAGCCCTGCACCCCACATCCTTGCATCCCCAGCTCCACACCCCTGCATCCCTGCCTCCTCAGCTCCATACCCCCACATCCCACAGCCCTGTGCTCTTGCAGCTCACATCCCCAGCTCCATACCCCCGCATCCCCAGCCCCGTACCTCCGCACCCCCGCTCCCTATGCCCGCATGCCCCAGCCCTACACCCTTGCAGCCCGCTTCCCCAGCCCCGTAACCCCGCACCCCCAGGCCAGTACCCCCGCACCCCTGCATCCCCTGGTCCCTATCCCTTCATCCCCTAGCCCTATGCTCTTGCAGCCCGCATCCCCGTCTCCGTAACCCCGCACCCCCTCTCCCCCATCCCCGCACCCCCCTCCTCCCGCAGCCCGTCCCGCTCACCCAGCATCTTGCTGAGCACGGCGTTGTGCAGGTCGGGGTTCTGCTGCGCCAGCCGCTTGCGCTCATCCTTCGCCCAGACCATGAAGGCGTTCATGGGCCGGCGGATGCGGGAGTCCTCGCCGGCCTTGCCCTCGGCCCGGCCAGCCGGGGGGCTGTATCCATAGCCCGGCTCGGGGCTGGGCGTGCGGCTGGGGGCCGCGCCGGGGGCCGCGCCGCCGGGGCCGGGGCCGAAGGCGAAGCCGGGCTCGGGGCTGGGCGTGCGGCTGGCGGGGGAGGCGGCTCCCGGGGGGCGCGGGAAGGCGAGCCCGGGCTCAGCGGCCGGCACGGCGGCGGTGACCCATGAACAGTCGCCCCGGGGTTGCGATATCTCCTCTCGGCAGTAGTTAGACTCAGATATATTCATTCCAGCTGGACAGCACTTTGTGTCCGACCCGACCGGGTGCCGGAGAGAGAATCGGGTCCCGCCGCGTCCCACCGGGTCCAGCAGCCGCCAAGCAGCAGCCCCGCCGCTCGCCTCCCTCGCCTGCGCTTCGGGGGGATTTGGGGTCGGCTTGTTTTGTTTTGGTTTCTTTTCTTTTTTTTTGTCTTTTATTTTTTTCCCCCTTTCCCCCCAAAAAAAAAACTTTTGGGATGATGCTGGGCTGGAAGGGGCAAAATATAGCCGGGCTGGACCAATCAGCGGGGAGGAGGGCAGGAGGAGGAGGAGGAGGAGGAGGACGACGACGACGACGAGAGGCAGGGGAGGAGGAGGAGGAGGAGGAGATGGTGAGGGGGAGGAGGAGGAGGAGGAGGAGGAGAAGGAGGAGGAGGAGGAGGAGGAAGGGGGGCGTCCCCAGGCACCAGCAGGAAGAGCCACCCGGGGAGGGCCGGGCTGGGACCAGTGTGGACGCTGCTGCCCAGTTCCCTTCCTTCCAAGGAGGAGGGTTATTAATTTTTTCTCTTTTTTTATTTTTTCTTTCTTTCTCTCTCTCTTTCTGCTTTTCTTTCTGTCTTCCTGTCCTTCTGACTTTCTTTCTTTCCAAGCCCCTTTTCTGGCTACTTGTGATCTGCCCATGCCTCCCGCAGCCTTGCTGAGCCGAGGCAGGGAAGTGTTCTGATTTGCCTGCCAGGCTGCCTGTTTGCAGGCGGACAGGGATGCTTGGGGCTTTGCGTTTATTTTTCTTATGACTTATTTTGTGTGTGTGTGTTTTGGCCAGTGTTCCCTATCCGGGGTCAGGAGGAGCCAGGGGTGAAGGCAGGGGTGAGCCCTCTTCCCCCGGCAATTTTCTGGTGGGAATTTCACTGCTAGGGGCAGAAACGGCTCCTTGCTTTTAAGTACTGTTCACACGAAAAGAAACATGTTTTCAGCCTGTCAGCCTAGGGACTGTTGAGGAACGGTGGGTTCACCGGCAGCCAAGAGATCACAGCTAAAACCTGCCTCCTGAGCTGCACTGCTGGGGCTGGCATGGCGGTGCCGTTGCCACACGTGCCGTGGGCACAGCAGCGTACCCGCGGTTTGCTGCCATCAGCAGCCGTGGAGAAGCAGTGTGTCCCCTGCTGCCAGGTCACTCCTCCGCTCACTCGGCTGCCGTCCAGCAGAGATTTGCAGTGCCAAGAGCCAGGCTAGGTGGCCTGAAGGTCCTTCCAGCCCTTGGTACAGAGGAGTTATGAACTCTGCAGGACCCGTTTGCAAGCAAGGAGATCTGCTTGCACACTCTCCCTGCTCCCTGACACCCCCAGGCAACTGGGTTGATATGTGAAAGATGCCCCAGCTCCGGGTTTCTGCCTCCAAGCCCCCCGCAGCTGTGGATGTGCCTGACACCCCAGCCTGAAATGTGAACCTCAATGTTAGGAAGACTTGGGGCACCGGGTTGTGCAAGAGCCCAGCTCCCAGCCTCCTCGCAGCAGTGGGGTATTGCATGCCATGGTTTCTGTGTGTCTGGAAGTGATTTGAAAAAGCTGATCTGCTGTTAACCCTAAACAAAACAAAGGCCTTAACAAAAAAAATTTTTAAATCTTGCCTCACTTCAATCACTAGCCAGGAGTGACAGAGCTTTTGGGCTAGATTTCCTTCGTGTTTCTTGAGCCTCTTATTAATATTTTGCAAGTGCAAATCAGCACCCATGAATGGGAGAACCCGTACAGCTGCAAGGGGTCTCCTCTCCACTCTCCCCCATCCTGCCTTGGCCATGTAGCCAAGGAGGGTGCCACAACATTGCCACGCTGGAGGAGCTGAGCCACTGAGCTGCTGGAGGTTTTGGCTCTTTGCCCCTGCCCCAGGAGCAGCAAGGGGGGAGATGGGGGCCCCCAGCCCAGTGCCTGTGGCTGCCTGGGAGGGTGAAGTGAGCAGCCTTTGGGGCAGCTGGACTGGACAGCTGCTGGGGACATCCCCAAAACATCCTCACTCTGATGATCCTGGCTTTGGCCAAGTGCTTGGCATTTTCCCTGGCTGCATCCACCCCGTGATCTCCCACATGGCCCCAGCAACATCCTTGGGCTCTGGGCAGGCTCAGAACTGCCCCAGGGCCAGAGTTGCACCTGGTGCCACCAGTTGGCGTTTGGGATGCGATAGGGATGAGATGCAGTGGGATGTGAGAGGGGGCAGCTCAAATTTTCCCAGCCCTGGAAATGATGCTAAGAGCTGGGGCAAACCCTCCCAGGAGGAGGCAGATGCAGAGCTTTGTGCTCTCCAAGCTTGCTCTCTGCAACAGCTTCAAGCATGGGCCTCCTCCGCATGGGATGGCAGTGTGCTTACATTGCTTTCCTTATGCAGGGGCAGCGTGGGTCTGGGGATCTGAGTAGTGCTGCTGCCCCTGTTGTGCTGGAGTAGTTTGGGATCTCCTCTGCCCACAGAGCAAAGCTGGGCGCTTCGCTCCCAGAGCATGCATGTGGTGCAAACCCTGCCTTGTAGCACATTGCCTAGTTTTGTTGTACCATTGCGTTGGTGCTGCACCCTCATGCAGGGATGGGGGAAAGAGCCAGGGAGGGTGGTGGAGGGGGAAAGGAAGGGTACGGCTGCTGGAGGAGGAGAGATGAGAGCTGTGAGCATGGAGAGAGGGGAAGGCGAGGTGCAAGGGGGGCTGGAGCAGCATGCAAAGCACCCAGAACTGCCTGGAATGGCCCAGGAGGGGTATGGGGGGGCCCTGCTGTCTGGCTGTGCTGACAATGCCACACTGCTTTACCCTCCTGCACAGCTGGCATCTGGCCCAGGAGAGGGAAAGCACCCATGCCCAGCCAGGCTGTGGGGTGAAGTCCGTGGGTTCTGTGCCCGACAGCTTTCCTGGAGGGGGGACACAAAAACCCCATGTTGCACAACCCCTCCTTTCACACCGCTGCCCCAGGGACATGGGGATATAGCTCAGGGTGCTGGCGACCCCCCAGCCCCAGCTCGTCACCGGCCACATCTGCTGTGGCGAGAGGGGAGGAAGCACTGGACATCCCTGGGCAGAGATAAGATCGGTGTGCACGCCAGCTGGGTGACCTCTCCCCCCGCCCTCCTCGCCGGGCCTGGCGTCGGGCGAGCTGGACCCTGGCCCCAGCACACAGCCTCAGGAGTTGCATTTTTTTCCTTCTTTTTTTTTCTTTTTTTTTTAATCCCCCCAGTTTTATTGGGCTGGCGGCTCGCCACCCCCACCCCGGCCCCCGGTTTCCCTTCCTAGCATCCCACACAGCCCAGCACCACACCTAACAGAGGAAGCGTGGCGGGGACGGCAGCCTCCGCTCCCCAGCACAAAGGCATTTTCCCTCCCCGCCCCCAGCCCAAGCCTCTCGCTGCCGGTTATTCCTCCCAGCCAGGTCTGACGCCGAGCTCCTACACACCTAAAAATAGATGCGGCACCACCTGGACCATCCCAAGGGGCCTCAGGGATTTGGGGGCTTGAAGGAGGGGTAGTGGGGATGGCAAGAAGGTAAGAGCGAGCGTTGTTGGCTGAGCCTGATGGTTATTTCTGCTGCTGATGGCTGTGGGTGGGTGCAGGAGCCCCAGGCTGGGCTAGGGCCTGTGCAACCAAATCCAAGGGATTTACCCCCAGACTTTGCATCCAGGTTACAGAGGCACAGGTGGATGCTGGCAGGGCCATCACAGCACAGCAGCAGCAGCAGCAGCAGCAAAGACCTGAACTGTGATGGGAAAACTGCTTTTTATTCTCATTTTGCAGAGGGTGCAAGGCAGAAGGGGAGCAGTCAGTGGGGCCGTGGCAGGAGCAGGGCCCGTCCCTGGGTGTGGGTGCAAGTGCTGTACTCTCCTGCAGTGGCCAGCACCTTCTTCACTCTCTTGCATGGACCAGCCTTGCTTCTAGATGTGTTCATGTCGCTAATGAATTAATCACTGTGCAATTACCAGTGTGGGGCTGGTGTCATGGTGTGTCCGATTGGATGAATGAGGCATTTCACAAGAAGAGATTCCTTGTTAATTACAGCTAATAATTACCTTTAGGCCACACTGCACAGGTACCTGGAGTGGTGCGGCCAGGCGGGATGGATGCGACCTACACCCACATGCTCTTCTTCATCCCAAAGGAGATGTCCTTTACCAGGGGTGGCCGTGGGGATCGGGGTGACCCATGCAGGGCTGCCTGGTGCCACTGTGGGACGCCCAGACTGGCGGCTCCCCTGGCGCCCCGAGAGGTTCCCCCGCGCCGGCGGGTCCCGCGAGCTCCCCTGGGGCCACGGCCGCTGCAGCCTTGCTGGAACAAAGGCTTCCCGAAGAAAGGCGCTTCCTGGAGAGCAAAGGACTTGGGGCCGGGACTGTGTGTGAGCCCTGTCGGGACGCTGAAGTCATCTGCTGGGAAATGCTTCGTGTTTCGCCAGAGCCTCCCTTTTTCCAGGGCCCAGCTCAGCACCCGGTTTCCTTGTGGACAAATAGTTCAGTGGGTCAGGCAGAGCTGACAAGCACTGAGCAAGCCGGCTGGGAGCTGCTGGGTGCCACCAGACGCAGTATGGCATCTGTCTTAGGAGCATCCTGGCAGCAGCTGCACATCTGTGAAAGGGTAACACATCCCCTGTGTCTCCAGCCAGGGACCAGGCTCTTTCCCACCCAAGTCAGGGCAGGTGGAGAATGGGTGATCATGGTCAGCCCCAGCCCCGGGAACTGTTTTCAGGTCGTTTGCTCTTTTTCTTGCCTTCCAGCTCCATCTGACAAGTGAAGAGCACCAGGGACAGTGGAAAGGTGCCCTAGGCCACAGCGGCTCTCTGCCCCAGGATCGTGCTGGCTCGGGTGATCACTGCACCTCTGCTCTGCTGCCACCCGTGCTGGCAGGTCCCCAACGGCTGCGGGGCTGAGACAGGAGCACAGTGCGGACTGCGCCGGCCAAGCCTGGCAATCAGGCACCGCATCCAAGGAAGCGGAGAAAGTTGTCTTTCTTTTTCAGCCCTTTTCAATAACCAGAGGTCAGCCTTGTTTATACAGGATTATAACTGGAACAACAACAGCACTACACATTGTGCGAGCAGCGAAACCCACAGCTAACCCAAAAAAGCTGTTGCTCCATGCAGGCGCAGCCACCGCAGCCTCCCAGGTGGTGGCTGGAGCCCTTGGGCCTCAGTGGGGCTGTCCTGCCTCCCCTTCCCCTGCCTTTGCCCTGCCACGGCCCCTTGTTGCACAGCCCTGTCTCTCTGGTGATGGTCCTATCAGCTCAGGGTGCCGCACTTCCAGCCACATCACCCCGCATTTGTTCCCTGACCTGCTCCCCCTGAAACATGGGGTGCAGCCCCCATGCCCCGAGTGTGAGTGAAGCTGCTGGGAATCCCCAGTGCTTACAGCCGGGCTAATGCCGGGGAAAGGCTGCGGCTCGCCATGGTGTGGTGCACAAGGAGGGCTGAGCACGCCGGGGTGCACAGGGCGGGTGTGCTCAGGGCACGCGTGTGTGTGCTGGCTGGAGTCGCTTCCCCGGCAGCTGATTGCGGCAGCAGTCGTTGCTTTAATTCTCGGTTCCCATCACAGAGAGAGGCCAGGCTTTTAGGAAGGAAAGTCTTACACTTCTACCAACTATTTCAAGACTCCCATAAACACATTTTTGGTTCAGCATTAATGAATTACCTCAATGCAGAGCTACTCATGCCAAATACATGAATACAGAGTGTAGAAAAGCCGCCGAGAAGCAGATTTGGCTGCCATTCAGCTGCTCCAATCGGCACAATTTATTTTCTCAATTATAGCAAGAAAACGCACTCTGCCTGTGGCACCGCGTCCTCCCAGGAACAGGCAGCCGGCCGACAGTTGGGCTGTGCAGAGCCTGGGCATGCCGGGGTTATTCGCTGCTTCCATCACTCAAATTGGCAGAAAATGCTGCTCGCTGGTGTCTGTGCAGGAGGTGCAGCCAAGAACCAGGATCCTGCTCTATCTGCATGCCCAGGCTCGCCGCTCTGGGCTGCCTGGCCTCCTCTTGAGTGCTAGGGAAAGGAAACGAAAACTGCAACTGGGAGGATTTCTGAGCCTGGCTTTTTTGGGGAGCTGGGTTGGGGCTGCCTGTCTGTGGCCCCGCGGCCACATGCGCCCATGAGCACCGCAGCCATGTGCAGCTCCACTGCGGCCCTTCTCCACGGCTCCGTGAACCCTCACCAGTGGCTTCAGTGAGCGTGTCCCCTGCTTTCCTCCAATGGCAACAGCCCTGCCATGATGGGGACTGCCAGGCGATGATGTGCCCCCGAGAAAAGTGCAGCCCCCGTTTTGCAGAAACCTTTCTCGCTGAGGCTCCACCCTCTGGGTTCCCGACCTCTGCACTGCACTGTGTGTTTGCTCATCCCTTGCTCTTCGAGCATCATTCAACTGAAAGTACCATGGATAAATGGGCTTGTGCTACATCACAGGTGAGGATGCCACTTCCAAGCAGGGGAGAGGATGGGAATTAAGGCAGGCAACACAGCGATCACACCTCCACTGCTTTGCATCTCAGTCCTCAGGAGCTCATCAGCAAGGGCTGAGCTGGTTATTGCCTCTCTGCTCCCTAAAACAAAACTCCAGCAGCAGGCGAGCAGGGTAGAGGGGGCGGCCAGCTGCACCTCTGCATCCACCGAGCCCTCGCCTGGCAGCAGGAGGGTCGCCTGTCCTCTCCCTCAGCGGGAGGGCTGATGCAGCAGTGCAGGATATCTCCATCTGGGAAAGGTTTGCTGTTCTCAAGAGCTGCTGTGGCTCCCGACATGTTTTAACTTAGCATGAGGCATTACCTCACCGGCCTGCTGCAGATGGCAGATGGCAGATGGCTGCTGGCTGCTCCGTGCTCCTCTCTCCCCTCTCCCCGCTTCGCCTGCAGCCCCTGAACCCAGCGCTTTGCGCTCAGGTTTTCCAGGCACTGGACAGTTTGCTCACAGGATCCTGGGGAGGTGGTTGCCTCGTTTCTGAGATACACCCCAGCCAGGCCTGAATGAAGAGGAATCCTTTGCAGCATCCCTGGAGGAAAAAGAGCCCTTTGCAGCATCTCGGGAGGAAGGGGAGCCCTTTGCAGCATCCCTGGCACTGACAACATTTGCTGAAGCTCGCAGCCCACTTCCTTGCACACGGGGTCTCGTGGCTACCTCTCTGCTTCACCAAGGCTTTTACCGCCCAGCAGAAAGGATGAGGATCTTGCTGAGAGCAACCTCACTTTGATATAGACAGGGAAACATTCAGCACCAAACCCAAGTGGAAGAGAGGAGTTTTGGCTCGGGGGGGGGGGGGGGGGGGGTAGATGCTGTTGTGGCTCTGTGCCTCAGTTTCCCCATGTGTTGTGCAGGGCACAGGACAGCCCAGCCTCTCCCTGAGCCCTTTAGAGACAACAATCTCCCCAGCAAAGGGCAGGATATATCAGGGTAAATTTGACAGAGTGCTTCTTTCCTGAGAGAGAACAATAATAATAATTACAATAATAATACTAAGAATAAAGAAAAGGGCCTGAGAGCTTACCCACTCCACCCCACCCTTGCAAGCAGAGGAACAACTTTTGCTTTTCAGTGCTTTATTGGAGACTTTAAGGAAAGGGAAATGAGCATAAACATGCTGCATTTGCAGCTCAAAGCCACCAAAACTGCGACATCCCCTCCCTAAATTGGCCTAAAAATGAGATTTAAAAGATTGCCACAGGCAGGACCTTTTTCTTCACTTTCTGATTTCAGAGCATCCTTTGTGCTGTAGCTCAGGGAAAATGGCAGCGAAATCTCACAGCAGCAGAGCTGGGGCTTGGGGATGCTGTGAGCAGCCGCTGGGGATTTTGGTGCAGGGATGCAGGGTGGGAGGAGGAGGAGGATGGTGCAGACCCCCAGGGATGAAGGCTGCGCCAGCACTGGGGGTCCCTGCAGCTGGTGGGGCACAGGGGGCCGGGGCAGGAGGGAGGTGGCGGGGAAGGGCTCTAAGGGAAAGGCTTTGTTTGCGGGCCAGCCGGGAGAGTGGAGGGCCTCCGGGTTCCAGCATTTCTCCTACACTTTGCTCCTGCTGTGCGCGGGAGCCGGGCCAAGGTGGAGCACGGCGGGGTGGAGCGGGTCCCCGAGGAAGGCAGGGGATGGCCGCACATTTAGCCCTTAAATTGCCTGGGAAAGTGGCTCTATCTTTCCATCTCCCTCCAGGGCTCTTCTCTCACCCAAGCCGAGGCTGTTTCCCAGGCTGCTCGCCCCAAACACCTCCACCTCTGCCCTCCTCCTAACGACCCCTCTTGCTTGGCTGGTTCAGCCTTGCTTGGATCTGAAAGTGCTCGGGGAAGGATAAGCAAAGGCTCACGACAGAACAGCCCTTCGTGGCGTGCTCGAGCTGGAGAAATAAGGTTAAAGGCTCTTATCTGATGGAGCTGCAGCCTTGCCAAAGCCTCTTGCTATCAGCTCGGGACACATGTGCTATTGGCAAAGCTTCGGGGACACAATAATACAAACAGTTTTCATTGTCGAGTCAACAATGATGGGAGAAGGAGCCTGGTGCTATTACCGGTATAAAAGGCGCGCTGTAGGAAAGCTCAGGACAGGAGGATGCCGTCGGGATCAACAGTGGGGTTTAGCAGATTACAGTTATATTTGTATTTGGGAAGGAGAAACCTTCCATCCCCAGTGGGCTGGATCCAGAAGGATGGAGCTGGTGGCAGGGGGGGTGGGGGTTTAGCCTGCAAGGAAAAACTTAGAGCAGTGCTGGAAGCAGCTGCAGTGAAGTGCTGATGGCAGCGGGTTTGGGCAAGGGCAGGAGGCAGGTCTGCAGCCTGAGGTCGTGCTCTGCTGGCTCGTGAGAAGTGGCCCGGGTTAAAAACTCATGGCTGTAAATGACTGAGCAGGGGTTGCAGGGCAAGGGAGACTGCGGCAGTGACAACCAGAAGCTTGTGGGATCCCTCCACACCCTCTCACTACAAAGCCTGTATATTTGCAAAAGGCCACGTTGGTGCATGTGGGGCGGATGTGTGATTCGGCACATGCTGCACCCAATCCCTGCTGTCATTTGGGCAGATATGAGGACACTGGGGAGAAGGTTGGTGTCTCCGCACCGGCTGGGGCTGGTGCACAGGGGCCATGCCACACCCATGAGTTTCACAGGGGGAAGCGTCCTTCCAACATCTGTGTTTCATCTCCCCCACACTCTTCCTCCTCAGCCTTTGCCAGGCCCCTGTCAATCCAAATGGGATCTTTGGAGAACACACACACTCCTGGGCTGGGTTGGATGTGTAGGTGGATGAGTGGGATGGGACAATGAGTGACACGGGGCCACTGTCCTTATCTGGAGGGGCAGCAGCCCCTCTGAAGTGGCACCCGTGGGGCTGCTGCATGCCCACGGCTCTGCCTGCCCAGCCCCGGTGCTGTGCTGTGCCCCTGGGAGCCAATGTCCTGATCCATGACACCACACACTGATGAGGGCTCAGAGTGGGTGCTTAAGGGATACAGGACCCAATGCACAAGACGGAGAACCTCCAGCGACTTGGCTCACCGAGGGTAGGGAAGAGGTGGTCAGCAGATGTGGCACTGGGACTGAGGCACGGTGTCATCCCACACCCCTGGAGGTGGATGGCAAGGTGACGGGGAATATCGCCTCGGCCATGCCTGTGGTGGTGAGGAAAAGGACGCAGGTTTGACAGTTGTCGTGCCATGATGGCAGGGGGACAGTGAGCACAAAAGGCCCCACACCATGGCGGGGCTGTGGGGAGCTGGAAAGCCAGGCAGGAGGTCAGGAACTTATTGGCTGCTGTCAGGGGTCGAGCGGGGCTGGGGCGGCCATTCCCACTGGGAGCAATGATGTCAGGCGGCAGCCACGGCCCGGAGGCAGGAAGCACAAGGCAGCCAGTGAGTCTGTCCTCCTTGGCCATCCCCATGTGTTTTCGTGAACAATGCACCCCGTTGCAGGGACGCTGTGAGGCTGGCCCTCCCGTGTCAGGGACACTGTGAGGCTGGCCCTCTCGTGCTGCCAGCGGCACTGCATGGCTGCCTTGCACACGCACTGGCATCCTGGCTGCTGCTCTGTGCCGGGTGCTGCTCCCCATCCACATGGGCTGCAGGACAGTGCCGGCATCACACCTTTTGCATGGGCATGCGGCATGTCTGCAGCATCGCTGTGAGATCTGGAGGGAGGAAAACCCCAGCATGCATTGGTCACAGCCTGCACTGCTCTGGCATCGCTGTGCTATCGTGCCCCTGCCTCTGCAGGCAGGGATGCCACTGCACCTCCCTACATGGCACATCTGGCCATGCCAAGACAAATGTGTGGGGCAGACAGGCTGGTGAGCCCCAAAGGAAGCCCATGGAGAAAGGACGGCTGTGCCAGCTGCTGCCGTGGGCCTCTCCCACTCCCAGCTCATCTGGGGCAGGGTAAAAACCCGCCTTAAGCATCCAGCTGTGCTTACCCGGGTGTCCAGATATTCCATCTGGAAGCAGCAACAGTGATTACTCAAATATGCCAAGGAAAACCTCCAGCAGACTGAGGTGCTTAGTGATGCTGTGAGATGCAGAAGAGCCTCTCCAGGCTGGGGGTCCGCTGGGACAAGGGGAGCCACAAGCCCAGTCTCTACCCTCCCAGCCTGGGCAGCTGGGGCTTGGTTTTGCCTTGTGGCCCTATGAGCAGCCTTTGTGAACCCAGCGGGCATTTGGAGCAGGCAGGGCGATGGCAGCCAAGCAGGGGACTGCGAACAGGGTGGCTGGGACAGGGCAAGGCGCCTGGTGGCAAACGCCCGGAGGGAGAGGGACTTCCTGAGCACATCCAGCTAAAGGATGGCCCCAAGGACTCCAGCTTGGCCTCTCCCTCCGCTCCCTCCACCCCACCCAGCACACCCTTGTTTTCGCAGAGGTGCCTCCGTGCTGGGGATGCAGCAGGCTGCGTTTGCCAGCGGCTGGCAGCAATGTCCGTGCTGGTGCCGACAGGCCGGCTGGCATGTTTTCCCTCAGGGAGGCTTTAGCAGGAGGCTGTGCATTTCTGGGAATTGTGTCGGGCAGGGAAGGAGGTTATTGTTTGAGCTGCAAGTGTGCGGCGCGCTGATGAGATCAGGGCTCTGCTCCGCGGTGGGGCAGCTGAGCTGTCTGCAGCACTGCTGATGGGGCGATAAGCAGGATAAGGCTCTTATCCGTGATCCCATCACTGCGGGGAGAGCTGGAGAGCAGAGGGCACGGCAAGGCCCCAGTGACCTGCCTCTGCTTGTCCTTGCCGTGAGGTTAGCATGGGGCAGGGGGTTGTCCATGGGGTTTCAAAGGGAGTGATGAAGACAGTGAGGCAGGGTGCATGCTGGCTTCGCCCTCTAGCATGCTGCAGTGCGGCTGTCCACCTTGCTGACTTCAGCCATGCAGAGTCTTCCTCCCGGTTCTCCCAGTTCACCCAGCAGCCGCCTCAGGTGCATGAATCCAGACCCACCCATAGGAGCTCTGATGGCTTTTAGATCATGGGCGCCCTTGCTGTGGGGGGAACCTGCCCCACACAGCTCCCTGCAGCCATGCCAAAGCAGCTTTTGCTCCAGTCATGGATGGAGGAGGCCAAACGCTGCCTGTTCACTGCCTGGATTTCACCCTCTGCCTCGCTGGTGGGCAGGGGGAGGTGTGTGTCTGTGCAGCCACTGCGTGGGCACTGTCCTTGTGTCCCTGAGGTGGTGGTGATGGAGGGACTGCCGCAGCCACCAGCTCACGGCTGAAATGCCGAGGGCCTTGTGCATCGGCAGGGCAGCTCAGGGGAGGGTGTTTCTGACGAAAGGCTGTGCTCTGCCAGCCCTCCTCGCTGAGCATCTCCTTCCCTCTTTGCCTGCTGACCCCTGTCTCCAGACCCTCTGAGGTCTCAGTCCCAGCCATGGGTGCCCTACCATGTGCTTGCTCCTTTGCAGGCAGGGCACAGGTCCCATCGATCCCAAATTCTTTTGGAGACAATATCAGAGCTCTGGAAAACCACTGTGAGGGAGGGGTTGGGGTGTCAAAGCCCTTTGCAGTCCGTGCTATGGGTAAGCTGAGAGGTGCCAGGTTAGTCCATGAGAAACAACCATCCTTCTCCTCCTCCTTGGGAGGATGCCTCCCTCCAAGCACCGTGGCTTCTGACACAGAGCAAGTCACAAGAGCCTGAGAAGGACAGACCTGCTGCCACGGAGGGTCACCGCCATCCGGAGAGCTTCCCCACTGCCCTGGTCTGGAGATCGCGCTGGTGAGCAGGGACAGCATAGGAAATGCTACATGGGAAAGCCCTGTGTGAGAGCCCAGGAGCCCCTGCCTTCCCACAGCAGACTTATCAAGGCACCAGTTCAGAGTGGCGCTTTCCATGGGCCAAAAGGGAAGTGCATACACACCAGACTTCTCGGGGTCAAGGATGCTGGGCAAGTAGCGAGCCGAGAGGCTGCAGGGGGCAAGGGAGGGAACCGGGGTGTGGAAAGGGAGACACAAATAGCAAAATGAATGGCTTGAACTTCCTATGTTTTATGAAGGCGAATGAAAAGAGACAGAGACTGGGAGAGAAAGGAGACCTAAGCGCTTGCACACACTCTTACACACATGTGCCAGCCCAGACCCCAGAGCCCGTTGGTGGCTGGTGTGGCACGGCAGCCTGCACCCACTTGGCTGGCACGGCTCTGGGCCAGCTGCTTGTCTGGCCCAGCGTCCCCTGAGAACACCTCATGAAGCGTGACAGGCTGCTGCTTAGCACTTATGCCTCCCCCTGTTATTATTATTTTGAACAACAGCCAGTATAATTAAAATCATTAGAAGGAGGAGATTTAGGGAACATCCACAGTGTCTCGGAAGAGCATCTGCAAAGCTGGAGGTCCAAACTCCACCCCAGCATTTGCAATGAGCAGGGCCCAGGGGAACCATCATCTCCTCCACGTCCTCCCTTCCATGCTCCCCATTTCACAGGGTGGCAGAGTCCGGGCTACCAAGCGGGGTGGTCCTGGCCAAGTTCCCCTCCACAGCTGCTGCCCGCTGCAGCTAAATCCCGCAGCTCTTCCTGGTGCAGGACTTGTCCCAGGACATCCAGATGGCAGCATCCCCAGGCATGGCTGCTCACCAGCAGCTCTGGGAAAGATATGGTGGGAGACTGAGGAGCGGAGGACATGGAGCCACTGTGGGCTGTTCTGCTGGAGCAGCATGGACGGAGCCTGCAATATCTCCTGGGAGCCATGCTCGTTTCTGTCATGTTAGGAGGGCCTGTGCCATGAGACAAGGTATGAAGCGGTCCCTTGGCTTCTCTGAGGAGAAAACAGGATGGTCTGCAAGACAGAAATGCAAGTCACAATTTGGGCCAAATTCACCAGGTTTCTCAAGTGTTTGGATGGATCATTTTGGTCTCCAGGGTCAAAAATCCCTGATGCCAGGGCGAGGAGCCTAAGGACATTCGACAATTGCAGCAAGGGGGGGGACAAAAGGCAGATCCCTGCCTCTGTCCTGGGGCCAGCACCAGCTCATGTCTAGGGGATCGGTTCCCCTGTCTCTCTCTTCCTCCTCTCCCATATTTGAGCTGCCCTGGGCCGAGAGAGGAACAGTAAAGTAACCATCCTCAGGGAGGTCAGTGCTGGGAATGGCTTGACCGTCAGTGCAGGATGGTGGCTGGCTGCGGGCATCCTTGCCAGCAATGTGTGCAGGCAGCAGGAGCCCCGCTGTGAGGGCTGCCATGCCAGGTGGAGATGGCTGAGAGCCAAAAGTGAACAACCCAGCAGAGCCAGGAGCCCTCTGCTGCTGCCAAGGCAGGCTCACAAGGGTGAAAAGGAGGGGAGATGTGTCAAAACCCCTCCCCAAAATCAGCACTGCTCTGGCAAAGCCTCTGGCAGCTGCTCCCATCTCCTGACTGGCATTTGCGATGCTGGATGAGGGCTTGGGGTCTAGCAGCTACTTGCTGTCCATTGTTCCCTGGCTGGGGGTGCCCCGCTATCGGCTCAGAGCCCAGCATGTCACCCAGGGACAACCTTCCTGTCCCTATGAGCTGTGACCCCAAGGCTGAGATCCTGGAGACCTGGGCACACCTGAAATTAGGGGGTGTCTCAGATTGGAGCTTCCCCAGGGGTCTCATGGTGGGTAGGTGGGCAAGGGTGGGCCCAGAGGGCCTCTCCTCTCTGCCGTCTCCAAAAGTGGACCAGATTGAGCCGCTGGTGGTTGGGAGCAAGAGAAAGGGTGGGGTTTGGTGGCCGATCTCCAAATGAATGATGGTGACTTGAATCTGCTGGGGATACTGGAAGCAAGGAAATCTCATCCGACTTGATCCAGCCCATCCGCCCAGTCCAAATCAGCTGAGTCACTTGGGAAACACTGTAGCCCAGTGGGAAAACCAAATGAGATTTTATGGCTTTTTATTTTGCACCAAACTCTTCTGGCTCCGCCAGATTTGCCTGCCGAGGGGAGCTGCCAGCAAGGCACCATGTACAGAGACTTTCACAGTGCCTCTCAGTGTGCAGGGGTCAGCTAAAGCCCCCTCCCAACCTCTCCCCCGAGCCCTGCTCCAGTGACAGACTTGCCCCTGCTCTGTTTTTAGCACATTCAAGTAGCTGCTTTCACAAGAGGTAAAAGAAAGTTCATGGATCCGTTGACAGATCAGGCCAAGCGGGAATTTCTCTGGGAATTCCTGCAATAGCAGGTTGGCTCCTGTGGAGGTGGAGTTTCCTCTGGATCTACCTCCACCCAGGCTTGGGGAGTGCTCTGGCCATGGGCTCCACGCTCGCTCAGGAGGCTGGGCTGAGCGACGCCACGCTGCTTCCCAGCCAAGGTCAGCCAGAAACCCTCCCGGCGCTGCAAACGCCTGTCCTGTTAACCCTTGGGAAGAGTGGAGCAGCAGGCTGGCAGGGTTAGGCTGCAAAGCTGGCCCGTGCCTGCAGGCATGCAGGGGCAGGAGATGTTTTCCTCTCCCACCCAGCAGGCAGCGGATGGGGCTGGAGGCGTGAGGATTTCATGCCATTATGTTCCTTGGGGACCTGCTGCCAACTGGGCAGTTGTGGGGCCTGGGCGAGAACGGTCCACTATGGCGGGAGGCCAGCATTGGCGGGGTGATGGGTTTCTTGCTTGGAGGCAGGGAGCAACAGGGTGACAGCGCTCGGCATCGGTGACTGTGCGCTCTGGAATCTGAGACACGTCCCCGGCCATACTTGTGGTCAGGAAACATCTTCGCGTTGCAGCGATACAAACCACATTCACAGTGGCAGCAGTGCCTCTCCAACGTGCCTCTGACGCCAAGGACCGGCATGACCCGACCCCACACAGGGGACAGGGAGCTGCCTGCTTCCAAGGACCTCCAGAAGTTCCCCTTGTTGGGACTTGTTTCCTCCTCTCTTGCAGAGGTGGGCCTCTCCAAAATGGCACCCCCTCGCTTCATGGCCAGGCCCTGCCAAGGGATGGAAGCTTTCCAGATGCTGCAGAGGCCCCAGACGGAGGGCTGGAGGGAACTTGTGTTCGCAAACATGGGGCCAAGCCAAGAAGTTTCAAGGTAGCTCCAAGTGTCATGCCAGGGAGAGGGTCTGGAGCTCAGGTTTGGTCTGGGGCCACCTCTGTTGGTTTGGGGATGAATCAAAACATGTCTTGCACATCTGGGGAGCAGTTCTTGCTTGAGGGGAACCCAGAGGTGTGTCCAACTCCATGCGAGTTGCCATAAAGAATAGCAAGCTGACAGCTTTAGGTACCTAACAGGCAGTTTGGGAGACAGCCACCCAGGAGAGGTTTAGCACTGCTCTGTTCAATACTCCCCACCTTTGTGTGGTGGTAAAGCTAAACTTTGCCCTCATTGACTCAGTTGCCACAGGACAGAGCAGAGTCGGAGCTGAGCTCAGGGAGCCCCAGTTCCCAACACCTAATTCTGCAGCCTGAGGCCACACATAGCACATCTCCATGCTTTCGCTTGATCTGTGGCCCCGCTGGGGCAGGACGCAGCCGCTCTTTACCAGCACAGTCAGGGCCCTCTCTGAAACATCCGCGCTTGGCGAGGGCTGCAAAGCCGGCTGTGCAGGAGGCATCGAAGTTCTCCCCCTGCCAGAAACCAGCTGGAGAGAGCAACAATATTCAGCGGTGAGTCCCAGAGGCAGACATTGCGCAGCTCCCGGGGGACACGCCGCCCTCGCACAGTG
The DNA here is from genome assembly GCF_963921805.1 of Phalacrocorax carbo. Lineage (NCBI taxonomy): Eukaryota > Metazoa > Chordata > Aves > Suliformes > Phalacrocoracidae > Phalacrocorax > Phalacrocorax carbo. Next base: position 8,177,948 of record NC_087526.1, on the reverse strand, counting down.
TACGAGTGCCACCTACAGGGGGGCTCCACGCTCTGGCCTGGGCACCCCTAAACCATCCATCCCCTCTCCACCCTTCTGTTAGTCTCATGTCCCTAAGGCTGCACTGGACTGGTTGCACGGCCTCACGTCTCGGTTTAGCCAGGCAGCAGGGCTAGCCACGGCGCTGAGGGCGAGCCGCCACAGGATTGCAGCCACGGGTGATATTCCTGTGGTGCTCGATGGCTGCTGGAGCCACTTCCCTGGCCTGAGGCACCACAGGGCTGCTGACTGGAGTCTGCCTTTCAGGTGGTGCTGCTGCCCGGACTGCAGCGGCTCCGTCAGGGTCAGGGCACCTGGGGCTGGTGGAGGGGGCAAGTGATGCCCACCTGTGGCAGGGACTGTGCAGGTTATAAAGGGGAGAGCTCCCACCCCCTACTCCCACCCAGGCTGGGCTGTGTGCGGGGTGCAGCAGTGCTCAGGAATCCCTGATGGGGAGCCCTCGAGGGGGACCCCTGAGGGATGGGGCAGCCTCTGTCTGTGGGATGCTGTGCCAGGTTGAGGCAGCCTGGCTCAGCCACCGGTGCCCCACGACAACACATTGGGAAACGCCTGTAGTCTGTGCCGGCTCCGGGAGACCCTGAAACGGCACCGTGGGGGAGACCACGGGGGCGAGCGACCGCGGGGCTCTCCCTCGGCGCCCTGTGGCTGGGCCGTCAGGGCGGCGGCCCGAGGGGACGTACTACAGCCCCCACAGTGCCCCGCGGCGGGGCGGGGCGGGCGCAGGGCACTCTGGGAGTTGTAGTCCCGCCGCGCGCCGGGAAGAGGCGTGCGGGCGCGTGGAGAACTACGAATCCCGTCGTGCCCCGCAAACTGCCCGCCCGGACTGCGGTACCGGGGGTTGTGGTGGGCACCGGGCAGCCGCCGCCACCAGCGCCCCCCCCCCCCCCCCCCGCCCCCGGCCCCGGCAGCCGCGGGGAGCGGCGCGATGGGCGGGGAGGAGGAGATCGTGCGCATCGCCAGGCGGCTGGACAAGATGGTCGCCAAAAAGAACGCGGTGAGTGGCGGTGGCTGGGCCCCCGCAGCCCGGTTGGGGTGAGGGAGCCCCCCCCCCGCCCCTTCCCCCGTTTCTGGCCTGGCAGCCGCGGCCTCGCTCTCTGCGGGGCCCCCCATCCTCGCTGCCGTGCTGCAGGACTCCCTGCTTCTCCCTCAGTGCCCGTTGTGAGGGGGCCTCCCCCTTCCCCAGCCCCCATTTTGGGGGCCTCCCTCTCAGCGCAGCCCTCCGTCGTTACCGTGGTGGTGCAGAAGCTGCCCCCAACCCTATCAAGGTGGGGGTCCCTCCCCCAGACCTGGCTGCAGTGGGATGGTCTCCTTCTCCGTTCCCCATCCGTTGCGGTGCTGTGCGATCCACCCTGTTCCATCCCACTGCTTGTTATTGGAGGGGGGGGGCTCCACGTTCCCCGCTATGGAGGTGCGGGAACCCCTCCTTCCCACACCATGCCCCCCACCCCCTGCCTCGCGCACCCCCTGCCTCACGGCTCAGCACCCTGGGGCTCACCCTCTGCTGCCTGTTGGGGTGTTCCCCTCCCGGGGAGCATCCTCAGCCCACCCCCCGTGTCCTTTGGGAGCCCTTGGGGAGGGGGATCCTTGTGCACCCCCCCAGCACTGGCCTGGGGCTCTGTTGTGCCCTCAGGGAAAACCCCAGTGCTTCTGTATTTGCCTCCTGCATTCCTATCCCATGCAAGCACTGCTTCTGCTCACTCTCGTGTGGCCTTTGGGGTGTGGAGGGCTGGCCTTGTTGCTGTCTGTGCTCTGGGGGTCTCACAGGGTGTGTTGTAACCGGTCTGGGGGGACAGCTGGAAGTATTTCCCTGCCTAGTGGGATAGTCAGCCGGTGTTTGTACGAGTACAGTGTCACACAAGTGCCAAGGCAGCAAACTGGTGACAAGGGGTTGTGATGGAGGTAGGCTGTATATCTGTGTTTGGGGTGGGGGAGAGGGCTTCTGGGGCCGGGAAGGCCTGTGAGGAGTGGGAGGTGATGGGCAAGGAGGGGAAGGGGTTAGGGGGATGTGGTATTTGGGTGATGGGATGCTGGGTGAGCTTGTCATGTGAATTTTTGGATGCTGGACCAGCTCTGCCAGCTGCGGATAGGGGTGAGTGCTGGCACTTGTGTAGCTGTTGTAGCAACCCAGAAAAGTATGTTTGGGATAAACCGCAGCCTGTGATGTCTGTTCCCATTGACGGCAGGTTTTCAACGCCTTTGTTGAAATAGGAAAGGACCAACTTTGCAGAATTTGCCTCCAAGCTTCATTGAGAAAGAGGCAGCTTCTTAAATGAGCGGTATGCAATGTTTCCTCTTGGTTGGCATTTTATGTGGTACTGAACTATATAGCGTGTTTATTGTGTATCGGCTAATTTGCGAACTCTTCCTGCAGGACAGTAGCCTGGAGTACCTGTTTGTTGCTCTAGTTTTTGCATGGATCCCCATTTACATGCCATTTACTGCCATGCCAAGTGGCTCCATTTCTGATAACGGAGACAGGAATCATCCCGTCATTTTGTATGTTAAGGGCTGGATTTAATGGAGTCCGTTTGGCTGTTGGAGGAACGGAAAGGTGTGAAACTGCCTGAGTGGGAAGTCACTCGTTCTGGGTACGGTAATGTGTGGTTTATGCTGGTGTGAGTTGCTTGTGTGCACGCTGAAAGCTTTGGCTCTGCTCTGATTTGGCTTTCTCAGCATCTCTTCTGTAGGGTGGCACTGGCAGCTGGATTGCTTCCTGCAATGAATCGGAAACAGCCCTTCTGCGTAGGAAGGACGGGATCTGAGGACAGGGCCTGTCAGTGCAGGCTGGTTTGCTTCTCTACAGTTGTAGGCTGTGTAGGTCTTGTGCTGCAAATGGGCTTGGAGTGGTTGGTGTTTTAAATGAGCTGTTAAATGTGAACACTAGAAGGCCTTGTTTGATAGAAGGGGGATGGGAGGAAAGAGCCAGCTGAATAGAGACAGGCAGACTCCGGGCTGTGATGTGCTGAGTGCTGCTGAAGGGAGACAGTGCTTCTGCCCCTGCTATTTTTTCTGAGAGATTACCCGTTTTGGGTATCTACAGGTTGTCTAGTCAGATTTTTTTTCTGGATCTGGGCTCTGGGATGCAGAGCTGATGCAAGGAAGCTTCATATAACGAGTTTCAAGTAACCAGCTCTTCAGCTTCACTGCTTGATGGTTCTGCTCCTGGTATCAGCTCTTGTCCTGAGCAGAGTGGGGTATTAATATGAAAACTAGGAAACAACTACATTAAGTTTCATGTTGTAGGAAGAAGGATACTTTTAGCTCTGGCTCTGGACAGTGATTCTGAATGTTAGGTGGGTGACTGAAGTTCTTGTGGCTGTGCTAAATTGTTCTTGTGAGCTAATATTACTCAGAGCCCCCAAAATAGTGAGTTTTGTAGTAGGATTACCTGTGCAAGCCAAGGGTTGTGCTGAGGGGGCCGTTGTGATTCAGAGTGTATTTTTCAGGTGTGAAAAATGTTAAGCTTGCTGGGTAAGGATAATAAGCTATTGCTGCAGTTGTACCATACACCAGCAAATATCTGTAGCGCTCCAGTGCTCTTCTGTTTTGCCCATTCCAATATCTCAGGTGCCTCCAGATTGTAGTATCTACTGTCTGACCAGATCAGCAGTCCCAGCAGTACTCTTGCTGATGTTTTAGGGAAGACTTGTTGGTGTTTTTCACTTGAATTCAAACTTTCTGAATTTATTCCCAAGCTGTTGCATTTCTTTGCTAAAAGCTGAGGCACTCATTCTCTTTCTCTTTTCGTCTTCAGGATGGTGCAATGGATTTATTGAAAGAACTGAAAGGTATGCCTATGACTTTGGACTTACTGCAGGTGAGTTGCACACTTAGGGTAAAAAGCTGAAGTCTGCGTCTGGATGAGTTCAAAATGTTGTCCAAATAAACTTAATAGATTTCCTTTCACTTCTTGCCTCACTCAAAGCATCAAAATAAACCTTAAATCCACAAAATAGTACTGAACCTGGGTTTTGGACCCGCAGTTAAATAGCTCTGGGCCGCCATGTTCTGCCTGAAACTTGTGCACAGCTGATGAGGCAGATGTGGGTAACTGCTCAAATCCTTTCTTAGGATTCAAAAAGAGAAAAGATTAAAGTAGCAAACACAAAGGGCAGTCATGGGAGAAGTTATTTAAGTCTTTGTAATGGTGATATTCAGGGCACTGGGGAGGTGTGAGCAGAATTACAATTCAGAGATTAAGATATGCATCTTGGAATTTGTTCACTCTAAGCTTGAATGTCACTTATAGGTGTGTAGAGAAGGTATTTGTGGGTGATTGGATGTCTAGCTTCTGATGTTTGAGTAAGCTGGAGAGTGTCACCTTGCTCCTCCAAAGTTGTAAGGAGATAACCATTCTACAGGTCCTTGGATACTTCATATCTTGGTCATTGCTTTGACTTTGTCATGCATGTTTCTGATTTCAGTTAGTAACAAATAACGAATCTGTTTGTGAATGATTCATTTTAACGTTCACTTGCAGTCCACCCGCATTGGGATGTCAGTAAATGCACTGAGAAAGCAGAGCACAGATGAAGAAGTGATATCGCTTGCCAAATCCCTCATCAAATCTTGGAAAAAACTTCTAGGTAAGAAAATCAGCATGTTCCTGTCAAATTCAGCTTGTGAAGGAGCTGGCTTCAGTGGGAGGCTGGGTTTCTCAAGAGAGCTTATATATTGATCTGAATAGAATATTCTAGCAAATCAGCCTTTACAATTGCACCCTCTGCCCTTCAAGTTTTGTCTTCTACCATGCATTTCTCTACATTTAGCTGCTGTTTAGCTAGCTCATCCTCCTTGAAAGAGCATTGAAAGCTTCAGGTCTATTCTTAATGTGTACCTGTCCATATAATAAACAGCAGCATTATTTGTAGAAACAATATCTGTGCTCTGAACCCTCTGCCCCCGCTTGAGTGCTGTGTGGCATTTATACAGCATGTGCTGTCAACCTTGTGCAACAGCTTGTAAAGAGAAATGCTGGAATGCATTTTGGGTGATGAGTTGAGAAGGACCTTAGTTTAACACCTTGTAGACAAATTCACAAGGACTGTTTCCTTCTGGGGAGGCTTTCATAGTGATGGTGATTTCAAGCAGAAGCTTGAAATTCTGTCTGAGAAATCTTAATGCTGATACAGCACAGACTAATGTAGATAGAGGGATTACAAATATGGTTTCAGTGGTTACCTTTGATAAAAGAATGAGGCATCTGCAGTGCTGGGATTGGAAGGGCAGCTCTAGCTGTGACCTGCCAGCAAGACTGTCTCCCACTCTGCTGGTAGCAAAGAATCCCAATGTGAAATTCAGACGCTCGGTATTTTTTAAACAGATCTTCTGGGAAGCTGTGTGCAAAAAGAACAAGAGTGACATGGTGTTTGAGACAAAGTGAAATGTGCAGCTGGCTCTAGTCTTCACCCCAGGGCTCCCCACTTCTTAATATGCCAAATGAGTGTTAGAAGTACTGTTTTCCTGTCCTGGCTGGGACTGTCACTCCCACATTAGGGTTGATATGCATTGGCTAGGCTGAGACAGTTTTACCTCCGGGTCAAACTTGTTCTACAGTGTAATGAAAGTCCTCTCCAGGGTTTCCGCAGCACTTGGGAAACACTAGAAGTTGTATTCCCAGAAGGACTAGCCTGTGCTGGCCCTTCAGGTGGTGTTGGCTGGAAATGCTGCTTTTAGTGGTGCTTTAGAGAACGTGATCTAATCTTTACTCAGCAGCCAGGGTGTCTCTGAAAGAAACTTTTGTGATGAGGCTTGTCTTGTGAGGAAGCTTATCTCCTAGGCAGGGAAGGTGACCGCTCTTTAGTTTGGTGAGGAGAGCTTTTGTTTGAATTAGTTTCTGCTTTGAGGTCTGTTGGAAAGTGTGGAAGGCCATAAAGGCATTCTCTCTCCAGATTCTTTTTGGAGAATAATAACTTGCCTTAGGGCAACGCTGTGTAGTGTTAAGGCATTGATTAGTGTGTGCAGGCTTGTAGCATAAAGATCAGGTCTGAACCCTTTAGCATCCATTTCTCTTCTTCTGAATATAGACGCTTCTGAGGACAAAAGTGAGGAGAAAAAGAAAAGCCTGTCCTTGCCAACATCTTCCTCGAAGGAGACTGGTAACTCAAGAGACCAAAGGTAATGTTTCCCTTTAACCAAATATGATACTGTTACAGAATTTGAATTTCTTATGGTACGTTACATTAATTTTTGGTTTTAAGTGTCTGAGTTGGGAATTTTGTGTTGTCAAATTCCTGGTCAGAAGCACCAGGAGTCTAGACTTCCTCAGAGATTATCTGTGTGGTGTTTTTAATAAACTGTAACGCAGAAATAAACATCTACAAAATACAATGGCTTTAGTGAGTTTTTTTTATTTTATTCACGTCTTATTTCATGTTTTTCTACTCTTGGTTATGTGTTGATTTTTCTGTTAGTAAACCACTTCTTTTTCTTATTGCATTTTCATATACTTTTGCTTATTTCTAACTTTGAACTCCTTAGAAAGAAGATTGTTTCTGGCCGTTGCAATTCCAAGTGCTGGATGGGATTGATTCATATATCACTACAGTAAAACTTCCATTTCTTTGTCCTCTTCTCGACAAGTCCCAGCAGAAGTGCTCTTTTCACTCTAGGCTGGTGTCCACCCATCTGGCAGGTCTGCTGCATGCTTGCTCCTTGCCGTGTCTCGGATGTTACATCCTGTTTCCACTGTCTGCAACTGCACGACCTGCACTTGCCAAGCGGTTGAGTCGAGGCAGTGATCAAAGGGGAGGAGGCAAATGCGATTTAAAGCTTTGTTCCGGAGGCGAGATACTTCTCTCAGCCTCTGATCCCAGGAGGGTGTGTGCTTTGTAGGTTTGACCCTTAAGTGATTTAGCCAATTTCCCAAGCTTGCTGGAAGATTTAGAGCATTGAGGCTATAGTCCTGCTGGTTTTAGGCTCTTCCATGTTTGCAGCCTGTCTCTGGTCACTTTCTTGTCATTCTACCCTTTGCTTTTCCTTTTTGTTTTTTTTCTTAGATCTCTCAAGGCTTGACACTTCGGTGTGAGCCTTTGCAGCTCTACACAGAGCTGCTGAGGGAGAAGGCTACTGATGCTGAGCTATGTAACTTCGACATGCATGTTTGGTTATCTCACTTCCATAAAATGTGAAAAAGGATTTGCCAAGTATTGCAATAGAAGTACTGGGGAGACTTCACAGAAGAATTGAGTCTTGTAGTGATGTAGTACAACATGGGAGCTAGGGCTGTCTAGATCTGTGTGCATGGCACATCCAGTGGCAGTCTGGTGTGTGGCAGTGGTGGGTGGGGGTAAAAGCCGTAGGATGGAGTTTCCCAGCTGCTGTTTCCTTTTGTCCCATTGAGAGGAGATGAGGGTTGGAGGCCAAAGAGCAGTCAGTGATAGTGGAGAAGGGGTTGCTTTGTAAGCTGGGAGGGTTGGTCTGAGCGCTATCACCAGCCTTGTGGTGCAAATACCTTCTTTTCATGATCCTTATACTCTAACGGGCAGACTGGTACTGCCTTCCCCAGGGTGTGGACACAGGCAGGATCTGTTGTAGGGCTGATTGAGGGTAAGGAACTGAGTCAGTCACTGGTAACAGCCCTCGTGCATGCCCTTGCTTGTAAAGAGAGGCAGATTTCCCTCCAGGGTAAGGGCAGAAGCCTCTCTGGAAGTATTTGTTGGCTGTCCCTGATGGGGAAAGGAGAAGGCAAGTATTACTGACTTGGCTGGTGCTGCTCAAGCCAGGAAGTAGTATTGCAATTTGAAGAAAAGGGAAACTTCTAATTTAACTTTTGGAAAATTGACCTTGGGGAGTGTGGAGCCTGGAGGGAGGGATGTGTGAGACACTCCCTGGGCACAGTGGCAGTAGGCACTTCATGAGCAAAATGAGCTGGGCCTGCTAGGACATCTGGTTTGAAGGCTGAGGCTTGTAGTAATTTCCCTGGGAATAGGATCCTGGCTGTAGGTAGAGAGGCAAGCCCCTACTGTCTCCTTGCTTTGTCAGACAGTTATTGTGGGATGTGTGGAATGGGGCTTTCTGGCTTGTGCTGCTAACCCTCCCCTGTGCCTTGAGGATGTGCTGCAGCTAGTTACTAAAAAATGTAGCTACTGTAGGTTTTTTCCCTTGATGCTTTCTATGTGTATTCAGCCTCCATCTTCTGAATGGCAAAGCATCCCCTTGGTTGTGCAGGATAAACAGAAGCAAATGGATTAGCACAGCATAGGCAGGCAGAAGCGGCTAGCTCCTCGTCAGCCTGAGCCAGGCTGTCTTTACGGAGACAGGAATGCTTATTCTCCAGTGCTGCAAAATAAACTACTAATCTGCCTTGACAAAAAAAAATTATTAGCAGCAAAGAGTCTTTGTTCTTTGAAGCACAGGCTGTGATGATGAGAGTCTGACTAGTTGCTCAGTGTGTGCTGGCTGGTTCAGATGAGGCTGCTATCGAGACACCAAAGAGATCAGCTTGTATTCAGATATTTTAGCCACTTAGTCTGATAGGTTTTGGCTAGGCCTTCCTCTTCTGTCAGGGAGAAATACTTGAATAGCTCTTGGCCTGAAACGTGTCTTGCTTTCTGGAGCACAGATGTAAAAATCCCTCCAGTAACTAGAGAGCTAGGACTGTGAGACCTGAAGGCTCTGAGCCAGCCAGTGTGGAGCTGGCACCTGTGAAGTTATATGCTGCATTACTGTAATCTAAAGCATATTCTGTTGTGCTGTAGTGTTTTAGACCATTAGTGTAGTACACTTTAATGAGCTATGTCTAATGTTTCTCTGTCCCTGGCAGCATGAGCTTTTTCTTTTCCAGGATTCACTAAACTGCCTTTATTAGGAGGTTTTGGATCTGGGGCCTGAATTCAGCTCCTCCGTGGGATTTTCTTCAAGTGTAGCCCAGAGTTCTGCTTGTAGTTCTGGCTGTTGCTTTGCCACCATTTTGCTCCAGCATAGCTTTTTTTATGTCTAAACTTTTGTTGCCTGGATGGATTTACAAGTTCTTTCTCCTGTTTAACAGGAACAGTGTGAACCACAAGCATTTCCTGAAATAAGTCTTCTAGGTGTGTTTGAGGTCTATTTCCCAACTATTCTAATTATAAGCTAACTCCTAAAGCTTGATAAATAACTTTCTGTACAGTCTTTGGAGTAGCTGAGAAGTCTATTTCATCTAATTTGCGAGTGATCGGTTGTCAGGGCATGTATGACATGTATGTATATGTAGGCAAATATGACTTTACTCATCAGCTAACAGAAGTGGGATAACCATGCATCTTGTCTAGATTTTTTCCACCTCCAGGGAATAAATATCTAAATATTTAAGACAACAGCATTTGCAGATAGAACCTTCCTGAAAATCAAGTATTACCTGTGCAAATATTAGTTTAAAGAGCTGACTACAAGTATTGAACGTGGTGAAGGTCTGTGTTGAGAGTTCACACGCAATATTTTTCCTCTGGGAGACCTTAGTGTCACTGTTGCTTGCAAAATGAAACAAAAGTTAAAGCTAGAAGAGCTCTCAGGAAAGCTCCTGCTACCCCTTCCCAGGACAACACAGCCTCTGCCCAAGTTGGCCCTGATAGGCCTTTCTCGAAGCTCTTTGAAATCCTAAAAATCCTTGGGGTAAGACACTTTCACAGCTGCCTGTGGCAGTATCTTCTAATTCATAACTCACCTTTACAATCTGAAACTTAGTCTCAATCAAAACCTGTCTTGCTAAGACCATTTCTTCATGCTTTTGTCTTTAGCAGGCATGGAGGATTTTTCTTACTATCTTCCTTTGTAACAAGTTTTACAGCATTTTTGGACTTGCCTCTTCTAAGTCTTCCCTGCTGCAAACCACTCCAACTCTTTCAGTCTTTCCTTTTATTGTAGGTATGTTTTCCAGGCTTTTTGCCTTTGTCCTTTGGGAAGTCTCACTTTTCCAAATTGTTATATGCAACATGATCAGCTGTGATTTTTAGACGAGTTATTCCCGAGTTGTGTATGCTTTGCTATATATGCCCCCATGTGTGCTGCCTGTGATCTGTGCATAGCTTCTTAAGCACAAAAGTACCTGATGGTGATTTGTACAGCCCAGACAGAAGATCATCATCTAATTGATTATTTGCAAGCTAAGTTGTTTCTTCTCTTTCTAATATGTGCGGTGTAAATCCTATTGAATATTTTTGAGCTGTTTGGACACAAATCTGTTCCTTAATAGCCTTCTGCAGTGTTGACCAGTAAATCTAGCTGGTAAAAAGTGTTTTTATTCAGCTGCTGTCAAAGAGAAACACAGTAAGCTTGCAATATAGGTTATATTATACATGCCCCTTGTAGAGGGCACCTATTTCATCTGAGCAAGAAATTAACCTTCTGCTGTGGTTTGAGCTGAACAACTTGCTGAGGTGCACCGGTGGATGCTGCTTAAAAGGGGTTGGTGAGGTTTTGGACTTTGGAAATCCAGAAGCCCTAATGATGATCTATGGGCTCTGAGGCACTGCAGAGCCAGACCGGGTTTGAACTTAGCAGGGCTAAGGCCCTGAAGTTGTCTGGCTCACTTTGTGTGGCAGCAGATTCAGAAGGTTTCCAGCTTAGCGGTGTTTTTCTGTGGGCTAACTAATCCCTTCCAGGACAGTGTAGTGGAAGTGCCTGTTCATAACAGATATATTTCTGATGGCAAAGAACTGGCAGTAGTGACCCAGCTTAACAGCAGTTGTGAAGCTGCTTGGATCTTCAAGATGTTGCCAGTATGGCATGGATGAAGTATCAGGGTTTCCTTTTTTTTTGTCTCTTACTGCATTAATGTTACCAGGCATTGGCCATAAATTCAGTGCATTTTGTGGCCCAAACACCAAAGTCAGAGCAATATCTGCTGAAAAATTTGCTGTTCTGCTGCCTAGATTTAAGTGGGAGGGAAAGCTCTATAAAATCATCTGGGATTCATAATAGCCCAAATCTTTTACTGGTAGTATTTGCAGGGCTAACTAACTCTATGTGCAGATGTTAGGCTTTATGGGCAAGATGTCTCAATGCTGTGGGTGTACACCCAGCTCAGTGAAGTTACTTTGGCATGCGAACCTCGCAGCAGCGCATGGAAGCCCAGCCTGCGCCGTGGCTCTGCCTGCAGCATGCGGTGATCATCTGGGCATGTCCGGGTGGTGATTCTGTGCCTTCAGTCTCTCCAGCCAGCTCCCCGGCAGATGACCCGACTGATGCAGCCACAGCAGGCAGGTGTTTGCATTCCCTTGCCTGTGCCCATGATTGCTTGCAGGTGGAAATTAAGTTATTTTTGTGAGTGATGCAGTATTTATTAGTCCTGTGCCAGCCTGGCACTTGTGCAAGCTGTGTGTGGTTGTGTAGCGGTGCTCTTCTGTGAGATGAGTAATCAAAGACTCTTATCTAGATTACAGGAAAAAGGAAGATCCTCTTGTGCTACACTTCAGGGTTTTTTTTATTTTGTTTTTGTTTTATATCTGAGTTGAAGGAGCAATTTTCTTTCTTTTTCTTAGCGTGGCAGCTCCTGGAGGGGCTAGCGTAGGCTTCTCTGATTTCTGCCCCAGAAGGCAGCATGCTGCACTCCTTGTCGGCTGCAGAGAGCTGGACTGCTTTTTTTTAATTTAGCTGTTCTTTCCTGCTGCTGAGATCTTGGTAGTAAAGAGTATGAGATGAGGAACCAGCTCCAGCACCTGCTGAGATCAACCTTACTGGTGCCTTCTGCTCCCTTTTTGCTGAGAACAGTTATGGACTTCACGTCCTCTGAAGTGAGAGAGGAATAAAGTACTGTGCATCTGTGTACTACGCTACCAGACCGAGAGAGTGCTGATGGTCTCAAGAAGTCCTGAGTATATTTGGGTTACTGATGGTGTCCAATGGCTTTGTAATATTTTCACTTGATGCCCAGTGGTGCAGCAGTTGATACGTGTTCAATAACAAGTTGGTTGGCAGGCCTCCTTCATGGATTAAACCCTCCATTTACAGCTGGCAGAGTCCACAGGAGAGTTTATCCGGGTTGTTGGGTTGGTTGCTGTATTGCGCTATATGCTGATTCAGGCCATGTGTCTTTGCACTGTTTTCCTCTGACTGGTTTTGTATTATGATTAACAGGATGCTTGGCCACATACCTGCTGATCCCTTCTCTGCTCTCAGTGACCTGAACTGAGACATTCTGACAGGTGAAGTTTCTCTTTTAGCTCCAACAAAAGGCAGGAGCCTCCGAAGACTCCAACCACCCCCAAAATCACCACCTTCCCTCCGGCACCTGTCACCTGTGATGCTGTCCGCAACAAATGCAGAGAAATGCTGACAACAGCTCTGCAGGCTGATGGTAAGTGCTGGGGGAAACCCTGCATTGCCTTAAGTGCTTCACAGCTCCTGGTGCATTCTGACAGAGACCTCTGCATGTAGGTCAGTGCCAGCTCCTCTTAGATATGTTCGCCTGTAGCAGCCTAGTCCAAGGATTATTGTCATGGGCTTGGTCTAGCCACTGGTCAGCACTTTGTCAGAGTGGCTGGCACTGCAGCATTTATAGACACTTGCTATAAACTGTCTGTAAGCCTGGCTTGAACCAGAGGCATGGCAATATGTCAGGCAATGGCTGTTAAAAACATGGGGTCTTCTGCTCTGCAGCCTGGGGTCCTCTGGCCAGAAGTTTCATCTTCAGGTGTGCAGGTATATGCTTCCCTTTCTAGGTCTGAGTCTTGTCTGATTGCTGTAAAGTGAAGCTGTCATCTCTGCTTACCCTTGGGGCACAAAATGAAGCTGTAACTAAGTACGTGGAATTTATTGGTAGTGGTGCTTATGCCAGTCACCATCGGCTCTTAGACTCCCCTGCCCATGCAAAGTGGAGCCCCTTATGTACCGTGGACCTTTGTGGATCTGGGGTGGAACAGGTCTCTTGCACTCAGGCTGTGCCATCTAAAATGAGAAGGAACTGCAGGTGCTTGGCATCTCTGGAAGTTAGATTTTAAGCACCTCAATCTGAGCACATGCGTCCAAATTGCAGATCCCTTTGGAACATTGGGGTCTAAGCACTGCAGAGTTTTATCAATTTGGAGCCAAGGAATGTAGACGGCAGATGGTGAAGTTCAGTCTTTTTCTAGCCTTCCTGTGCGTGTACATGTGTTTATATATATGTATGCACTGCATTAAATACTTTGTATAACTCCTAGAAAGAAGCCTTTCCATGTGAAGTCTGGGAGATAGTCCCCTTGCGTCTTTTGCTAAGCTCATCCCTCTTCCCTGCTTTATGGCATTGGTCACCATACCCAGTGCCCTAACTCCTAGCAGTTTTTGCACTCTGTGATGCTGTTTAACTGGCAAGAAGTGTGTGAAAGAAGAGGGGAGGGGCAGAGTCCTGAGCTGAGAAGAGAAATGAAGGCTTGACTCCTGTGCTGCATGCTTTTGGGCCCTGCCAGATTGTTGGTCTCAGTAGAGCTACTTCTCATTAACGCCAATATCTGATGACACTCAATTCCTGCCTATGTGTGTTTGATTTCAACCATACCAAGAACATATTAGAAAACTGTATGTTTTGGGGGGCAGGTTCTTGTTAGCTTTGTCTAGTGTGGTCCATCTCCTAGAGAGGCAGAGGGCAGAGACTGCCTGGATTGGTCTGTTTTCATCACTTCCCTTCTCAAAGGGTCAAAGGGTAGCTAGAGCAAAGGCAAAGATGCCATTTGGTGGAAAGAGCATGGAAATCAAAATAGAAAGTTATCTAGATTTGTATCTCAGAAATACTGAGCCTGGGGACCCCTTGCCCATTGAAAGTCATTGACCTAGTGTTTCTCTTGTCTTACAGACGACTATATTGCCATCGGTGCTGACTGTGAGCACATAGCAGCCCAGATTGAAGAATATATCCTTACTGTGTGGGGCTTCTTCAAGGGCCTGCATGCCTCCAGGCCCTGAAATTAAATGTGCTTGGGGGGAAAACAAACGGGAGAGTCATTTGCATAAATGTTCTGCTGCAACTCTGCTTGTCAGGGCTCTGAGTCTGGTTCCAGCTCTGCCTGCCTGAGTCTTGGGTCACTAACAAACTGCTGGTCTGGTGTTGGGAGCTCAGGGCACACCCCTCCCTGGTGTGATAGACACAGTTATTTCCTCCTTGTTCGCACCATAATGGGCTGCAATCCCCAGTTTGTCCTTCCCATAAAAATGCTATTTCCTGCTCTCAGCTCTGCTTCCCAGTGCATGCAACTTCCCTGTGCCTCCCTGTTGCAGACAGCATGCTGATATAGACAAAAGCAATGGGAAGGGTAGAGCAATGAGGATCAAGTTGCATGTCGATTTGAGATTAACCAGGAGCTTGCTTGGTTTGGGGGCTGTGGTGTAGTAGGTGCAGCTGGGGTCTCTTAGTGGAGGGTTTTGTGGCTACTTTGCTGACAGAAAGAGCAGGTGGAAGAGCCTGAGCATAACTGAAAATAAAGATTATTTCTGGCACAGTGAAAAAGCCAGACCTGAAAACCCCTGAACTCTGGGATTGTATAAGCCTGCTCTCAAATCCAGCATTAACCTCTCAGACCAGACACTGCTGTTGGGTCCCAGCACCATCTTCTGTGTCCTGGCAGAAAGGAACACTCTCCACTATTCATGAGTGGTGTAGAAAGTGCTTGGAGGCCTTTGGGTTGATTGCAGACTCCTTAACTGCCATGTACGCATATACCAAGATGTCAAGAACACCGACATGAAATACAAAAACCGAGTGAGGAGCCGCATCTCGAATCTGAAGGACTCCAAAAATCCTGAGCTGAAAAAGAACGTGCTGTGTGGGGCAATTACCCCTGAACAGATTGCAGTGATGACCTCGGAGGTGAGGAAGCCTGAGGAGCAGGGTTTACTTCTTACAGGGGATGTGTCCTGTGGTTTAGCTTGAAGCAAGGGGCTGGTCTGCTGCCAGGGTTGCAGATTTCTCAGCAGCTGCTGCCAGGGTGCGTGGGGAGCAAGCTGGCAGTGGGGTTTGCAATGTGGGGCCTGTTGGGCCTTCAGATCATCATGGGGGCCTAGGTGTGAACTGGAAACCAGGATTGAAAAGCTTTTTGTCTTAGTACCCATCTGTTAGGCCACCCTGTCCTGTTGACTCTTTCCACTGTAGTGGGTGTGGTGGTAGAACTGGACAGATGTGACTATTGCTTTTTTGGTTGTTTTTTTTTTTTAAAGGAAATGGCCAGTAATGAGCTGAAAGAGATCAGGAAAGCCATGACGAAAGAAGCAATCCGGGAGCATCAGATGGCCAAGACAGGAGGGACGCAGACTGACCTCTTCACCTGTGGGAAATGCAAGAAGAAGAACTGCACCTACACCCAGGTTAGTCGTCTTGCTCCTACAGCCTCCCCACTGCTGGTCTCTGCACAGGACATGATCTGTCACGGTCAGGAGTTTTTGCTGCTCTGACGGGCCCTGCAGCATGGCACAAATTTTGCCACTGATGGAGAGAAGCTTTTTGTACACTCAAAGCTCTCTAAAATGTACTGCGTTTGCACAATGACTTTGCGCACATTTCCTTGGAGCTTGTGTAACTTTTTGTATCTCATTTTGACAAGAGCAGGGGTTGTGCAGCACCAAGGAAGCTTTCAAAAGTACGGCAGTGCCACGCAGCTCGGAAGAGCTGCACATTGAAAACAGGTGCTGGGAATGTGGAGATTCAGACAAAAGGAGTGGGTAGTGTAGAGGAGAGAGACTGCAGAAACCGAGGCAGGCACGTTGATCATATTAATAATGCAAATTAAGAATGTAGATAAGCTGTGGCTGGACAAATCCCAACTTATTTAAAATCAAACAACATGAAACAGGTGAAACATAAGGAATAACAAAGCAGCGATGTGAGCAGGCAGAGGGGATTTTTCTCCTCAATGGACAGCTGCTGGAAGCTTTGTGCATTACCAGTGCTTTTTGGTTCCCATGTTCACGCCAGGCATCTGGAGATAAATGTGCCTTTGCTGTGAGTCAGTGTTTTAGAATGTGCAGATACCCAAAAATGCACCAGCAACCACGCGATTGCTACTGAGTGGGTGCGCGCAAACTGCATGTGCAAGTGCTGAGTGAAACTCCTTCATATGCTTGGATGTGATGTGCAAATGCAGATGAGAGCCAGGCAGCTGACCAGGGATTTTCCTTTGGCTCAGCAGCACTCTTGTATCCCGCAGGCTGGCTCAGGCGAGAGGCCTCGCTCTGCGAGCGCGTCCCAGTAAGTCAGCTGGAAGCCCTTCATGGGCTGCCTCGCTCGGCTCAGCAGCACGTGGGACTGTCTCCACCTGTAGTGGACTGGAGTCTGACTGCCTGGAATTGGGGCAGGTGACAAGAGTGTCTTCTAAATAGAAGTATTGGAAGGTTCTCTGTATTTTTATTAATTTCCAGTGAAGTAGCTATTTGGTGACTGAGATGTCGTTAAGTTTCAAGTAGATGAACTGGCATTTATGAAAGCATTCAAAACCAGGCAGTAATGTCAGGTGAGAATTACAGAATTTAGCTATCCGGCATGTTTGCAAAACATGCTTAATTTGCATCATGCAAATACTGTGACTCTTGCATATTGGGTAATTACACATGTAGATCATCATAATTACCCCACGACATAGTTCTGCTGTCTGGCTTGTGCAGGGACTGCTATTATTTTCAGCGTAGCTCTGCCTTGTGGTATTCAAATGCCATGAAAATCTGATTTTTAGCAAAGTATGTGTTTCTGGCAAGAGCCAGTCAGAGGCAGCAGTCACATCTGGGTTAAATATCAGAATTCCTTAATGGCTTAAATACAAAACAGACTGGAAATGTGCAGAACCTGGTAACGCAGAAGCGTGTTCCTGTGAGGCCAGCACATAGGACTGGTCTGTAAATGGGAATGGCTTGAGTGCTTTCTTATGTGTTGCTGTGGAGCACATGCTTGATGGGCTGAGGGTTTGGTAGCCTCGCTGCCAGCTGGACCCCTTCCCAGGGGACACTACAGGGAGGGACTGCTGTGGGTACATCCACCTCCAGAGCTGCCTGCAAGGGGTGGGCAACAGAGAGGGGTGAGGAGGGAAATCTGCTGCTGCAAAACATGTCACTCCAGGTAGTGTCATACTAGAGGGGGGTCGTGAGATGTGCGTAGAGGCGTGTATGTGTGTGTAAAACAGTAACCAGACTCATCTTACCGGGAAGCTCCTTTTGCCCTCCCACGCCTTGGAGTCTCACTGATTTCCGACAGCATTATGCTGGCCTGAATCCCTGGTGGCCAGAGGGACAGGGAGCTCCCTGTGGCCTCCCCTGGAGCCCTGTGTGATGCTTGGCGCTCATATCCCTCCTGTCCTCCCCCAGGTGCAGACCCGCAGCTCCGATGAGCCCATGACCACCTTCGTCGTGTGCAACGAGTGTGGGAACCGCTGGAAGGTAGCACACCAAGGATATTACTGGCACTGAGGGGTGTTAGGGTAGCCGCACCCATGATGCTGCAGATGTGTAGCTGCTGCCCTCAGAGGTGCTTGCCAAATGCTGACTGGCTCTAGCAAGTGATCTTTCCTCCCAGCACAGAGGCAAGAGCTCCTGGGTTCATCCCATCTCTGCACACCAGCTGAGGTCAAGTCTCACTTTTGCATTCCCTGCCTCCCTCCTCACATCCCCTTGTCTGCCATGACCAGCTTCACAGTCCTTTCCATGCTCCCTCTGCCCCCTGAGAGATGGTAGTGATGGCATTCAGGATTTAAAAACTGCTCTTTTATACTGTGCACAGAGCTTGGGGGTGAGTGGAAATCTCCCTGTCGGTGGCGAGCAGAAACAGCACTGCTACCAAGTGCCAAAGAGCCACAGCAGAGAGATTCAAATGGGAGCTCTGTTCAGCCCCTGCTCCAGGAGCTGAGCCCTGCCTCTGCAGAATCCCCAAGGCCTTGCCACCTTCAGAAACAAGATCGTCACCTGGATCCCTGTCTTGTAGGCAGCACATGCATGACCTGCAACTCCCCTTGGCAGTGAGGTTTTCTAATCGGGGTTTAAACTCCCTTCTCTTGCAGTTCTGCTGATATGTGCCATGGCCCGAGAGCGGCAGCCAAACGCAGATCAGAGTGCAACCTCCATACGCCAGCTCCCACGGCAATTGTGTATTGTGTCCCAAGTGAGTTTGCATTGTCACGCGCTGAGAGAGCAGCTGCGGGGAGGCCTGCCTCTCCGCTTGGGCCTCAGTGGAGAGCCACAGCTGTGGGCTCACAGGTTGGCAGGAGAGCTCACTAAACACACTTAGTCGTTATTTTCTCATCTAAGCAAGTATGGTCACTTTTTCTTCAGAACTAATATTAAACATTTTTTGTCAGTTTCTGAGTTTTATTTGAACTGTGCATGTGCAGCACTTTGCTTTTGCGGTGTGGAACTGCGTGGGAGCTTGACAGATAGTCAGTGTCCAGATGGATGAGGGCTGAACACTGCCTGGGCCACCAGAAACCAAGAAGCTGCTTGCAGGTACACCCTCAGCGTGTGAAGCCTTGTTCCTGCTCATGAAACAAAACACTGGGCCAAGTCCTGGGGTGGCTGCATGGACAGTACTGGTCTTTCTCTTGGCTGAGGAGACCTGTTGATGGAACACAGCTTTTAAGGTGCAGACCATATGCTGCTTTCCATCTTGACAGCGCTCATGTGATTTTGGCACAGTGATGCGTACCTTGTCATCTTAGGCCTTTAAATGCCAACAGCATAGGCTGCTGCAAGATGAGAATGTCCTGCCTGGGTTGTAGCAGACTGAAAGCAGGGTGACACCAGCCACAAAAACCCAACCCAAATGCTTGACTTGGGGGAGCAGGACAGGGAGGAAGGTGTGCTAGGCCCAGGTAAGGTTAATCTTGATACAGGGAGAGGCCATCAATAAAGGAGGTGGAGGGAACCCACTGGTTAGTGGGAGTGTTAAAAGGGAGTCCCAGGCACTTTCCTGCTTGTGTATGCTCTGCTCTTAGCTGGATGGCTAAAAGGCAGTCTCAGTTTTTGGAAGGACTGGCTGGAGAGGCTCAGGAAGAGGGGGAAATGCTGCAAATACAGGAAATTTTCCAGAGGCTTTGACCTGGAAGAGGCAGGCACGACAGATACTGGTGGGAGTTGTTAGCACTTAGCTCTGGAAATGACGGGCTTTGAAGTGAGCTCAGAGCTTGAGCAAAGCAAGCTTCAGGTGCTCTGTCTGCAAACATGGCCTTTTTTGCAGGATCAGGTTCTTTCTGGGAGGTAACTAGAACCTGGTGGGGAAATTCTGTCTGTCCTCCCACCAGCTTTCAGCCTGCAAGTTAAACTCCCTCTTCCTAACCTTTAAGTGGGGTGATGTGGCATCTGGGGGGTCCCAGTAAGGCCTCTGAGTTGGAGGCTGCTCTGGAGCAGTCCTCTGCACTGCAGCTCTTGTGCTGACAAGCAGTGCAGGAGCATGTGCAGCCACATCTCTTATGGCATTGCTCCCCTGTTCCAGAGCAAAAAACAAGTATTTCCACTGGCTTTTCAGCATGCCAGACAGCAGACATTCAACAGAGACCTTGGAGATGTTTACAGAGGAGTAAGCAGCCACATGAAAGCAATGGAAAACGTGCTTGCAGCCCCTTTGAGGGCTGTGCTCCTCTGGAGGCATGGATCCCAACAGGATCCTTTGCTCAGGGCTTTCACTTTACAGGGTGCAGCCAAGTCTCCCAAGAAGGAAAAGATTCAGAGATGCTGACAACTCATTTAAGCCTCACGAGTCTTGTGGCGAATGGGGTTATTCAAGCCAGGCTTGGGAAGGAAGGAACAGTGTCCTTGCAGTAACGCTTAAAAGCTTCAGCATCTGAAACCAAAGCTGGCCAAGGCCCTGCGGCCCGTGTGCTGTGTAATTACCAGTTGCTGTTGCCTTTCTTGTCTTAATGTCAGGAGGGGAGCTGAGCTTGGGCAGTTTGCTGACAAACCTGAATTTAGGTATGGAGAGTCCCAGGCAGAAGGAGCCCCTCAAACTGAGGGAAAAGTACCGTTTGAGGACCGTTTTCTGAGGTAACACCAAGGAGAGCCAGTGGGGGAAGAGCCACTGGCTAAAGAGGCATTTTGGAAGCAAGGATTCACTTATAAGGTGTTTAAAAGTGCTAGGATTAGGAGCAAGAGCCTAGACTAACTGGTGGCAGCGGGGTCTTCCCTGGGCTGAGAGCTCCACGGTATGCAGAGAGGCTCTGACACACCTGCCAAGCTGCTGGACAGCTTCAGCAATGTTCAGCCTCCAAACCTTGCGTGAAGGCCATGTGAGACACATCCTTTATTCACAGAGCAAACCAAGCACCCAGAACTAAAACCTCCCCAGCAGAGGGTGGGGAGGCTGCAGGGCTGTAGCGGTGCAGGCTCAGCACTCGCAGGGGAAAACCTGCCAGTAACAACCAAATGACAATACCAACATTCCTGAACAAACAATCTCTGGTCTCTCTCAAAAATATATTTTCTTGAACTGTATTTCCAGCTTGGCAAACAAAACTAAATTTACTGACATGAATTTCCATGCAGTCGTGCCACTAGGAAGGAAGGAACCAAAAAGCCAAGAGAATTTTTGTTTGTTTGTTTAAAAAATATCTTCAATAAAAAGAACCAGTGCTGCTCCTTCTTTTTTCTTTGAAAGGGATGGAGAGAAGGAGGGAGAAGAATAGATAATTAAGAAACCACAGACTGTTCTGGGTCAGGAAAAGCAGAGAGTAGTGTTGGTCTTCCACAGCATGGCTGAGCTGGGCAGCAGGACCCCGCTGTTGGCTTCATTTCAGCACAGAGGGCAGGGGCTGCTGGCAGAAATGTTTTAATTCTGGGTGCAGGGGCTCCAGTAAACCACCACTCATGCTGTACAGAAATACGCAGATACTACATATCTTCCCTGCAACATTTTCCATCCCATGAGGAGCCCTGCCTGTGCCCGAGGGATGAGGGCAGACCCCTGGGCTTCTCCCTGCTCGCGGGGCAGGCGTGGGCCAGCCAGGAACCCGTGGGGTTCTCAGGAGGGCAAATGCCACCTGCGCAACTGGCATGTGTATTTTCCCCTTCGCTGACGTCTGTGAACCGAGGACGCAGGAAGCTCTGGGTTTGGGATCACAAGTGTGCGGTGTCCTGGGGCTGGTCTGGCACTGTGCGATGGGCACTGGGCTCCCCAGGACGGGGGCTGGCAGAGGCGGCAGCTCCTGGGCAACCCCTGCCCACCCTCCAAGCACAGCCTCATGGCACCACCGCTGCAGGGGTCCTGTCTGGCCCCTCCAGAGCCCCATGGGTGGCTTCAGAGATGGGGAGACCATGGCCCTGGGGTGCTGCCTGCCCTCTGCCTCCATCCTGCCCCAGCACTGCCCCCCAGATCCACTGGGAATGCAAATGGGGCTGCAGCACTGCCCCCCCACCCTGTGGGCCACTTCAAACAGACGGAGCGATGTAAACCTGACACCTTTTTATATGTACAGAATGCCAACAAAAAAAGCTTTTTAAAATAAAAAGTTAAAAAACAAAACAAAACAAAAAAAACCAACAACAATCGACCTCCCCCCCACCCCAAAAGTAAACCCCCAACCCAGTCCCCAACTGGGTCTCAGTGGGAAATGGGGACCTGCCTTGTCCCCAAGTGTGGTGGAGAGGGAATAAAGTGACCTCTTCAAAACGGGGTGCGGGGGGAGCCGGGCCCCGGGCACTCTCCCGCGAGCTCCCCCGGCTCGCTCCGGCCAGCGGTGGGGACGGGGCAGGGGTTCAGTAGTACGAGCCGGCCCGGGCTGTGCTGCCGCAGTGGCACCAGCACCGGGGACAGTCCCGGAGGGTGGCCCAGAAACCAGGGTGACGGTTCATAGGTAAAAAGCTAAAAACTTGGGGGGGGCTGGCAGGGAGGGCGGTGGAGGGGAGGAGGCAACAAGCCCCTCCGGCCGCCACGTCCCCACTGGCGTCCCCGTGGCCGGCGGGTGCCCTTAGGACTCCGAGGAGGAGCGGGAGACGCTCTGGAGCAGCGATCTGTATATGGCAGAGTTCAGGAAGCGAGGGTAGGAGTCTCTGTGCATAAGCGTGTAGATCTGGAGCTGCGCATCATCGAAGGTGTGCGAGGACGGCTCCTGCATCTTCCGGTTGATGACCTCCCGCACCCGCGAGTCCAGGCTCACCTGGGTGGTAAGGAGAGAAATGGGGGCGTTGAGGAACCCCCAGTGCTGAGCCCCCACCCCCAGCACCCACCCCCGCACCAGCTCTCATGGGAAACTGGCTATCCACATGGCTCATGGCCAGACACGGGGAGACCACGGTGTGCTCTACCCCAGAGTATATATATTTGCACCAGAGCAAGGGTGTTTTGGAAAGAGCTGCAGGGAGGACTGGGGAGGTCTCTGGGTCCTCCCTGTGTCCCCTTGCTGGGCACAGGGAGGGGCAGGTTGGGGTGCTCCCACCTTGGATGCCCCCACCCTGGGGATGCTGTGAGCTGGGCTGCAGCATCTCCTCAGCCCACTGGTGCCCTCGTGAGGTTTCGGCCCCGCAGCACAACCCAGCCCGTGGCCCTGCTGCCTCTGTCCCGGGGGTTCTGGGGACACCCTCCCCGTGCCAGTCACATGCATGAAGTAAACCTGTTACCCTGCCCAAACTCATCCCCAACCACCCATCCCATCCTCAAATTGCCACAGGGCTGCAGCGGCAGCTGGGACAGAGCCCGTTCCCCAACAAGCACGCTGCCAGCCCCATCTTAGCCTGAGCTACCCACTGAGAGCTGCAGGAGGGGCTCTGCCCCATACCTCCTTGGGCGAGAGGATGGAGATGTAGTCCTCGTAGATCATCCTGGCCTTCTCATCGATGGTGTGCTTGTTGCACTCATTTTTGAGCTCCTCGCACGCTAGCCAGAAGAGCATGTTCTCCTCGCTGTACTCAGTCCGCAAGAACTCCCGGAAGATGTTGCGACCCGCCGGGCTCTTCATCAGCTTGTCGAAGGACTGTGCCCAGCCCCGCACCTCCTCCGGCGTGGGTTTGGCGCTGCCAGGCCCCAGCAGGCAAGGCAAGGGGACAGCGTTATGGTCAGCACGGGAGGGCTGTGGGCTCCCTGCTGCATCCCTCCCTGTGCGGCTCAGCCATGCTCATCCCTGGTCCCATCCTAGAGGGACCGTGCCTGAACGCATCCACCCTGCTCATGCCGAGGCCGTTCCTGCTCAGGCTCCAGCTATTACGGAGGCTTTCAGAGGTCACTCATGGGGTCTGTCCCAGCTCCGCTCAGCTGGGCTAGAGCATGAGCTTGCTTTCAGCTGAATTTTTCAAGCTGAGATGTATTTTAGTGCTGGATTTGCACAAACCCAAACGGAAGCAAAAGCCCTTCCCTTGCAGAGCAGCAACTCTGAGCTGCCCTAGCCAGGGAGAGACTGACAGTTCATCGTCCCTAACAGCTGGGGGATGGAGAGAGAGAGGCTGCTCCCCAGCAAATACTCATTACCTGCTAAAGCAGGCAGGAACAATCACTGTCAGTAGCTAATTATCATGGCTGACCCCTAACCCTGCTGCACCAGGTGCTGCAGAGAGCACCCACGGCTGGGCTGCATGCAGGGGGTCGTACCTGTCCCTCAGGGAGTGGGTGCTCGGTGCAGGGCATCCCCAGAGCAGAGTGCCTGCAGGATGCGGCTCTGCCCTTGGGACATGGCCCAAAAGGTGCTGAGGTCTTTGCATGCCTTAGTTTCCCTTTGCAAGGGGCCCAAGGCCAGAATTGCAGAGGGCTGCAGCCCAAGGCTCTGGGTTCCCCATTTCTCAGTGGGAACCAGGGACATGGCACTGGAAGCAGCACGAGGAACCCCGAAGTCCTGGCACCTCAGTCCTGCTGCCCACGCGTGCACCAGCAGGCAGGATGCGGGGCTGGGTGCCACGGAGGGTGGCGGTGGGTGCTGTGTTGTGCTATGCTGTGCCATGCTGTGCCGGTCCCTCCGGCCCACCCCCGCAGCGCTGCCCAGGCACTCACCACGCTTCACAGTTTGGGATGGTCTCCAGTTTGGTCTCCCGGGACGCCCTCCACGCTCGCTCCCGGTCCTCGTTCCTAACAGGGAGACAGAAAGGTAGTCAGGGGCATCGGGAACGCACCCAAACCCCCATCTGGATCCCCTGACTGTCCCTGGCCGCTGAATCTCCGCCGTGGGCACCAGCACCCTGCCATCCGGCTCCCCCCCAGCACCCAGCCTGCCCCAGCACCCGCTGCCCCAGCAGCACCCCAACTTCCTTGTGCAATTTTAGCATCATCATGAAAGGGTGCTTCCTGCAGTCGGGCGCCGCTGCAGCCCCAGCCCTGCTCCACCACCCGGGCCGAGCGCCAGGGCCGAGCGGTGCCGGAGCGGCCGCAGGGCCGGGCAGCAGCAGCCGGCAGAGGTCAGTGCCGGCTCAGCCCACGGCAAAGCCATTGTGAACCACCACGAATAAACACCACTAAATACATAAATGGGGGTGGGTGCAGGACGCAGGGCTGCAGCCACCGGAGCTCAGCGCCATGGTGCGCTTGGCCCCCATGCCTGGTTATCACCGTCTCCAGCTGGTGACGGCCCTGGCTCGCCCAGGAAGCTGGTGGCTGGGGTAGATGGATCAAGGGCTGGACCCTGCACCCCCAGGACACCCCAGCACCAGTTCAGCCCAGAGGCCGAGCATGGGATGGAAGTGCCGGAGCTCAGGGGTGCCGGCATCCCTTGTCCCCCTGTCCCTCTCCCCTGGGAGTGCTGGTGGCACAAGGGGAGAGCAGCCTCCAGCCAACTTCCCTCGGGCCCTCCAATTCTGGCACCCGGTGCCAACCGCAGCACTTCCTGCTTGCAACACCGTCCCTCGCCACTCACACAGGATTAAATGTGCAAACTTCTCCCCCGGTGGCACAGGCAGCTGGGGTGAGCGAAGCTGCAGGCACGTCCCTTCCCCCACTGCCCCTGGGGCTCGCTGCCTGACATGCCTGAGACCCAAAATGGTTGGCACCAGTCCTGGTTGCTCCAGGACTGGGGTACAGGAGGGATTTCTGTCCCATCTCTGCTCACAGGCTCTTGCAGAGACAGAGGAGGGACACAGGGAAATAGCCAAATGCCATGAGCTCAAGGCAGCATCAGGGAGGGAGATGTTTGGGGCAGGCTGCAAGGGGAGCCGCTTACTGCACTCGCTGCCATGCAAATGTGAGGAAACAAGATGGGATCAGGTGAGATGGGGCCCCAAGGACACAGCAGAGGTTTTCATGGGGCTGATGCATCAGTGCTGGGGATGCACTGTGGGTTTGCACGGGGCGCAGCTCCAGGGTTTCTTGCTCCTCCAAGCTCGGAGCTGTCAGTGTCTGTAAAGTCAAAGCTGCTGCAAAGCCCGAAGCCATCAGCAGCCTCAGAATGAGCTGATGCTGAGGATGGAGAAGAGCAGATGGGCTCTTCAAAATCTGCATTATCCAGAGAATAAGGAGCTGGGGATCCTCAGAGAGGACGGGAGATGCAGCTGCAGGCAAGTGGCTGGTTACATCCGTGGCTTTGGGCAGCACTGGGAGTCCAGGGCTGGACTCTGCACCCATTGCTCTAAGGCAGAGCTGCCCAGGAGTGCTCCCATGGATGAGGGCCATCCACCTCAGGCAGGGCATTGCAGCTGTGAGAAGGCAGCTGTGATGCTGGGCAGGGAAACACAGCTCTCCTCCTGCCCTGACCTGCCTGAAACGGGCAGCAAAATCCTCCTGCCTGCACAGTGCTGCAGCCAGGGGTCCCACTGCTCAGCCTTGCTGCTCAGCCTTGCTGCCCTGCCCAGGTGCAGCCAGGTGCCTGAGGGGGGTGGGTTGGGGACACAGAGGTCAGACAGCTTGGCCAAGCACCACGCTGTGCCGCTGGCACTGCCTGCAGCTTCCCCCACGCAGCCCGGCCGGGGGCGTCCAGCCCCAGCAGAGCTGTCAGGACAGTGCCAGAGGCGGGTTTCCCCGTGCCGCTTTGTGCTCTATTTTAAAGGATTTGGCTGACAGGCAGGAGTCACGATGCACCAAGGCAAGGTTTGGCTTGGGCTCACAAGCTTGCTAGGCTCCATGCAGAGGAGAGCAATGTGCTGCGGCACCACTGATGCCCATCTGCTCCAGAACACCATTTACACCCACCCGGCTTCTGAGCCCCCACCCAACACAAGCACACAAGCAGGCCAGAGGCTCAGCTCGGTGAGCGGGGCTGGCCCCATCCCAGCTGCCCTCCCGCACCCATTGCCCGTGGTGCTGCGTGGGCGCCAGGATCTGCACTGAAGGGCTGCAGAGCACCCAGGGGTGGGAGCTGCCGTAGGAGCCCCTCTCCCTCGAGCCCAGGCATCTGCTTGGGCAGCAGCCGTGTCCAGGTGCTTAGTGCTGCATGGAGCACAGAGGACCAGCACACGCAGGTGACCCTCACATCTCCGCTCCTTATGGGACGACGAGGTGGGCGGGGGATGCTTGCCAGCCCCGCAGGAGCCTTGGGCCGGAGCGGGCGGTGGGACGTACCATGAGCAACTGCAGCAGCAGCACCAGCAGAAGCAGCAGGCGTTGGGGCGGTGGTTGCTGGCGGGTTGCACCGTTGTCGGAGAAGTCTCATGCCGGGACATCGGAAGGGGTGTCTCTGCGGACGCGGGTCCTGCGTACTGAAAGGCAGGAGGGCAGGGAGCGGGTGAGCTAGCTGCTGATGATTATCCTCCCCCATGTGCAAGCACCCAGAGATAAATGAGGGACCCCTGCCCAGTGACTTGCTGGGATTTAGTTTTGGCTCCCGCTTGCTGTCCCGGCCATCAGCCAGCCCCGAGATGGACACCGCCTCACCTGCGTCCCAGCCTCATACACGGTGGACGGGATTGGGTCGTGCTTCAGGGGCTCTTCTGCTGCTCTCCGCTCCTCCCAGCCCGTGGGTGAGCCGTGCCTCCGAGACCTCCCAGCTAATGTCCCTGCCGCCTCCTGGACAGAGCCTGCGGGGAGGGAGAGGAGCGGCACCACGTTACCTTCACAGAGAGACCCCCTGGCTTCGAGCAGCTCTGAGGGGGGCTGCTCCGGGCTGGGGAAAGCCCTTTGCAGGCAGCGGGTTGGGGCATGGCAGGCAAACAGAAAGGGTGCAAGAAAAGGAAGTGAGAAGGAAAGGAGGAGGGGAAACATGGCGGCAGATGCTCTGCCAGCCCCACGCTTCGCCCAGGACCCCCTCCCACGCTTTATCGGTGCTGCCGAGCCCTGCAGGCAGCAGTGGGGCTGGGCAGGGCGCCGGGGTCAGCGACAGCCTCATGCGCCCCAGGCTGTGCCCCATGCCGTGGGGAAGCATGGCCGGATCCCCCCAGCATGTTTGGGCCTGGGATGGGGAAGTCGCAGCTACTCCACGGCATCATGTGAGTGGAAGGAAACAGGGTGGGGAGGGGGATTTTTCACAGCTCCCAGCACTAAACCAAAACTTGCCCCGTGCCAAGTGTTGGCTGAGTCCAGCACTCTGCACTGCTGCTGCAGAAGAGTTCCTTCCCCTGTGCTCACAGGCCTGCCTGTCCCTGCCTGCACCACTGGTCCTGCTTGGAGCAGGGATGGTCCCAGGCAGGAGTGGTGCCAGGACTCAGCACCCACCTCCGTGTGGGGTGGTGGTAAGGATGTGGTCATGGCCGGCTCTGCCTTCCTGTGCCCCGCCGAGGGCGGTGGGCAGCAATCATGGTCCTTCCTTTGCCAGAGGGAAGGGATGGGAGTGGGGGGGACAGCGGGCACGGAGAGCCCCCAGCACCTCAGACCCAGTGTCCCTGTCTCAAGCTGCCCCACATCTCACCACCTCGGGTCTGAGTCCTACCGTGGACTCAGCAAGCAGAATGGAGCCAGGATGCGGGTCCCAGCTGGGGACAGGGCTGTCCCCAGAGCCCCTCGTGAGCCCACGTTGCCCCCGTGGGTGCACAGCCCCCACCCCCAGCACAGCCATCACCTGGCAGCGCCTTCAGTGAGCTCCTCGCCCAGGCCCTTGCAAACCCTCCCGCTGGCTCCCATCACTCCCGCAGGAACGAAAAAGGAGAAAGTCTGCGTTTCGCTCCCAATTGTCCCTATTTATAGACCGAAGTGCTGGCAGGACGACTGTGACCTTGTCACCCAGCTCAGCAGCAGGCTCTGCTCACTCTCGCACCACGCTGCCCTCAGGTCCATTTAACCCCCTTCATTTTTCCCTTTCCTTTGCTTCCCCTGGCCCACCCACGGTGACATCCCGCTGTCGAGCCCACTAACCCCACGGTGCCACGGCCACACTGCCATGCCCAGCGCTGCTGGGGGGCTGCAGCCCCATGGCAGGGCGGGGGGAGCCAGTCTCTGAGCACGGCTCCCAGCGGGGCTGCGGCACTAATTACAGCACGGGGCGATCAGAAGGAAAACGTGAAAGCTGGGAAAACCCTGCTTCCTCCCAGTGTGCCCCGAAGCAAAGGCAGCCCCGGCTCTGCTGTGGTGCTGGGGTGCGGAGCAGGCGGATGGGGAGTGGCCAATGGACAGGGACGTGGGGACAGCGTGTGGCATTGCTCCAGGGGGACACCCAGGCATTTTGCTTCTGAGGCTGGTGCTCAACCTTGCCCAGAGCAGTCCTGCAAGCGGCTGAGCCAAAACACCCTGGAGAGGCAGCGGGATGGAGCAGCATCCCCCACAAGGAGCATCCCCTCCTGACGCCTGCGGGGTGCACTCAGCACCTGGCCAGGAGGCAGGGTCAGCTCGCTACCCTTCCCAGGCGCTCCGGCACCCACCCAGCACCATCTCGGCTGCGTGGTCTGCGCCAAGTGGGACAGGAAGGAGAAGGGAATTGTGGGGCTGCAAAGGGCCCCTGGCCCATGGCACCGAAGGGCAAAGCCAGTGTGCTCTGAATTCGGTTTGCCAGCCCCACACACCCCTTAACGCTCCCATAGCACCGCACTGGTGGGCGCCGTGTGCCACGGGGCTGCCGGCGGCTGCCCCAGGGCCGGGCACCGCTGCGGAGCTGCGGGTGCGGGTGCATAAGGAAGTCCTGGCAGGCGGCAGAGCCTGTGATCACCAGAGGGAAGGCGAGGGCGCGCGCGAGGCTGCAAAAAGAGGAAGGATGGCAAAAAGGGGACGTTTCCCAGCAGAGAGAAGAGACGCCCCAAAAGTTGCCCTCGCTCAAACCCCATGAGCTCCCTGAGCGCTCTGCGAGTCTTTGCCATTGCTGTCTGGTGCCCGGTGGCTGCAGCACCCAGCCTGGGAGTCCCCGTGTGCTGGGTGTCCCCGGGCCATGCCAGCTCACGCAGCCGTGACGTCCCCACCAAGCCTGGCACCGCCCCATCCTCTCCCTGAAGACAGAGGGGACCCCCCGCACAACTGAGTAAGATGAGCACTGCCCAAAATTGCTTTCGAAGGGAAACCTCCCCTTCCACTGGGCTGCTCCTTGCTGGGACACTGGGTCGGCCCTGTCCCATGCAGCCGCACACAAAGCGTCCTGTGCCCTGCTCAGGCTGGGCAAAGCAGTCGCCAAAATCACCCTGTGCGAGCTGCAGTGGAAGCTGTGGCATCAGTGTGCCCACAGAAGCAAAACAAAGGTGACACCAAATACTGGCCACAGGCATGACACCCCTCCATGCACCCCACTTTCCCCAAATGCCCCAGCCGGGGATGATGCCCTGACCAGCGTGGCATCCTCTTCCAGCAACCCCCCCTGCAAAGCAGGGCACAAACCAGAGCCCACCCCAGTGTGGTGGCACCCCTGGCACAGCCTGCGTCCCTGGTGTGCCCACCCGACCCGTGCTGTGGCTGGTGGGAGGACCTGGGGGGCACAGGGGGAGCTGCCGTTGGCGCATCCGTACCTGCAGCCTGGCCATCGCGCGGCGGCGGCGGGTGCCAGCCAGGGTGACCCTGGCCGGCTCAGGGGGTGCGAGGCATCACCAGGACCGCCGGGTCTGAGGGCAGGGAGACGGGAGAGAAAAGAAGAGAGAAAGAGAAAAGAAAAGCGGCCGAACACATCCTCTCACAGGAAAGGGAGTGGTAAGGGAAGTGGCAAACTCAACTGAAGAGTTCAGACCTTTTTTGGGAAAGCCCCGGCAGGGCCTGGCTGCTCTCCTCGCCGTTCTGCCACGGGGCCAGCCACCCTGACGGGGCAGGAGCGGGGCAGAGCGAGCCCTACCAGCCACTGAGCTGGGTTGTGCTCCTGCTTCCCACGCCTTGGATGGATCCAGGTGGCTGCTGCAGACACGGAAGCAGCAAAGCCAGGGCTGCCCAGCCGGGAGGGCACCTGCTGCAGTGCCGGCTACAGCCAGATATCTTGGTGATAACCTGGGCACACTGGTACTGGAACAGCCCCATAGCGAAGGAATCGGCCAGTGCGGCTTCCCCGAGGAGTGACGGGCAGGGTATGTCCCCAGGGTGGGCACGGGCCAGTCCCTGGCACCCAGCTAAGGCTGCTTCCAAGGGACAGTGCTTTCTGCCAGGCTGTGCCCCAGGCATCCCCATGGCTCCAGTGCTGCCCATGGGGTGAGGATGCCAGCAGCAAGGTGGGCAGCGAGGGAAGGGAGCCGGTCCCCAAGGGTGGGCTGAGTCAGAACCTCCTGCCATGCCTCCCAGCAGCATCATCCCTGCGACGCGGGGATGTGCCAGCCTGCCTGCCACGCAGAGCGAAGCCTGGCTCCCTCGGCCAAGAGTGACTCACAAAGTTGTTTGGTTTTTTTCCTCTTCAGGAAAAAAAACCCAAAAAACAGAAGAGTGAGAGAGAAATCAGACACCCAACCTCTGTTTCCTTGATTAAATTTGTCCTCAGCACCGCTGTGGGCGGAGGGGGCTCCAGCCCTGGCACCACACCAGTGACTGAAACCAGTTTGTGGCCTCTGCTGGCGGCTGCCCCCTCACTTGCGTGGGCTCACAGTGGCTGCAGGTGGAAAACGGAGAAAAGTGGAGTAAGAGGGAGGGGGGATGCTGGCACCCCCTGCACGCTCCCCCGGGGCCGCAGGGCTGGGCCAGGCGCCCAGCTGCGGCGTGTACCCGTTATCAGCCCGGCCCAGTGCCCCGCTCGGCGCAGCCGCTTCCCTCGCCTTCCCCGGGGAGGCTGAGCTGTCATCTCCTCTCTTCCCAACACTGCATACCCTTGCACCCAAAAACCAATGCAGTGACACCGCGGCTGTCCCCAGCCTCACCCATCTGGATGCAAACCCTCCCCCTCACTCAAAAGTCACCCTCAGTTTTGGCAGCTCCTTTTTCTGCTGGCACCCACCCGGCCATTGCTGCCATCCTCACAGTGCCCACCACCGCTCCTTCTCTGGTCAC
This sequence comes from Phalacrocorax carbo, assembly GCF_963921805.1. Lineage (NCBI taxonomy): Eukaryota > Metazoa > Chordata > Aves > Suliformes > Phalacrocoracidae > Phalacrocorax > Phalacrocorax carbo. Next base: position 8,146,840 of record NC_087526.1, on the reverse strand, counting down.
CTGAACTTAATTTATTTTCCAGATGGTTGTCTAGGATTCCCTCTGCCACTACTGGGCAGGGCCAGCTCCGAGAGCTGGGGGATGCTGGGATGCAGCCACACTCCCACAGGGGAGCACCCAGCACCCCCAGCTCACCAGCCTTGGGGCACCCACTGGCACCGAGGGCATTTTTCTTCTCCAGCCACCTCCAGCCATGGTATGAGCTCTCTGCCCCAAGAGGGACCTTCCCTTCATATTTTATGGGTCAAAACTGTGAGGGCAGCTTTGCTGCACAACACAGACCACCATGAGGATCATTTGGCTGGGGGCGATGCACAAATCCCCCCAGTGCTGGCAGAGACACCATCCCTGGCCAAGCTGCTGGCACACCGGAGCCCCCGCCGCAGCCCAGCAACGCCTTGGTGCGGAGCAGTGCTGGATCCAGCCCCTCACTGCACCTTGGAGAAACTGCAAAACGTCTGTGACCTGCAGGACCAGCCACGCTGGATCAGTGCAAGCAGAGCTCAGCAGCCCCGGCTGCCTGCATACCGCTGCTGGATTCTCCACTGTCTAATAAGGGCTCAGCCCAGCCTGCACCTTCCCCACCTCTTCCCTGTCTTTCTCCCAGGAAAGAACCAACACCTCCAACCTCTGCCAAATTTGGCTGAAACTGGCCACCGAGTGCAACCAGATGTGGGCCAGTCCCGCAGGCAGCCCCAACATGCAGTGGGGGGCTGGCACCCCTCAGGCCCCCCTCTGCCGGGGTTACCCCGTGGGCAGGCGCCGCTGCCGAGCCCCACAGCTGCCGCCCGCCCCCGCAGCCTGCCCCAGCCACCTGCCAGCGGCACAGGAAGTTTTAGGAGCTATTTTCAGACCCGGCTTTTTCTTTTCACCCCCTTCAGCTATCTATTAGAAAAAGACTGAAGAAGAGAGGCTCAAGCCCCCCCCACTCTGCAGGAACGGGGCTGGGCTGACCCCAATGGCACAGATGTGGCAGGGGTCCCGAGCCAGGTCGGGCTCCCGTGGTCCAGCTGGGATGAGGGGGTGGTGAGGCTCACGTGGCTACGTCCCGGCTGTGTCCCTGCCACCCTGCTGAGCGCGTGTTGCTGATAACACCGGCAGATGTGCCAGCGCACGTGGCAGAGGCAGCAGCGGCAGTGAGCGGATGCCTTTGGGGGAGCTCCTTTGCCCAGCAGTGATTTTTCTGCCATCCCCTGAGACTGGAAAGGCAGGTCCTGGCAATGGGAATCAGGAGATGCTGCAGTGTGCCCCAGCACCTCCCTGGTCCTTCACACCACAAGGGCCAACAGCTCTGTGGGGAAGGGGATGATGCTGGGGTCCTTCTCTGGACTGCCTGTCTCCTCTGATCTCTGTTCCTCTCCTTGCTTGCAACTGGGGTGCATTTCCGCACTGAGCATCCTCTGAGCCAAACCCCACCGCAAGCCCTCCTGAAAGGACCACATGAACCTCTCCAGCACCCGCTGGAAAGAGGCAAGCGGACCCACAGCTCTATGCTGGTGTGGCCACCATGGCTGAGACAGCCACCGCTGGGACAATGGGTGCAGCACTGCCGGCACCCTCCCCTCCGGCCCCGGCTCTTGCACAGAAACGGAGTTAATTATTTCATAGCATAAAAATAGCACCCGCGACAATCAGCTGGGGGATTTAATAAGGCAAGCCCTGACAATTATGTTTCTATTAGTAGAGGTATCATGGCGTTGTTAAGGCAGGCTCCTATTTAGCATTTGGTAATGATCCATGCGAAAACAGAAGAAAGATCATGGTAATCAATACTCAGCAGGGGCTAAACTGCACAGACAGAGCCCAGTGGCTGACAGGAGGGAAGGGAAGAGGAAAAGGAGGGATGCAGCATTGGCAGGGCCAGGGTGAGAGCTAAGCCAGGTGGGTGGCAGGGTGCTCCTCGTTCATGAGGTGTGGCCAGCCCAGGACCTGATCATCCCCATCCCAGTGCATGTCAGCACGGGCAGCTCCATGTCCCCTGGAGGCCATGGGACAGAGGAGGAGGCATTAGTAGTAACTGGGGGGACAGGGATGCTAGGAAGACCAAGGATAAGAAGACAGGGAATTGCCCTTTCCGAGGAAATGAGGAACTAGACAGAGAACCAACCCCAGATTGGGATGAAAAGGAGGGACGCTGTGTCACAGGGAAATGCTGGATCAAAGGGGTCGCTTACCGTGGCTCCGAGCGCTCCCTGATGCAGATGAGGGGAGATTTTCTCCCCAGCCCCAGCACAAGACCAGATCCTGCTGGGTGCATCCGGAGACCCATGCCAGCATGGGAGCTGGCGGCCAGGTACAGGGAGGAGGTTTGGGAGCCTGCACCAGCATGGGCGGGAGGTGGGTCTGGCTGTGCCAAGGACAGGTCCGGCCCTGCTCTCCAGCCACACTCCCTGCCCAAAGCGTGGCCCTGCGTGGCATTGATGTGGTCAGGGCAGGGCTAAGCCCAGCAGCCAGCTCAACCAGCGGTGGGACCGGCCGGGCTGCGGCCACACCGGCACAATGGCTGGGAACAAGGGGGACGACCCCGCAAACACTGAACCGCAGGGACGTTTGCCCACAGCAGTTTACTCGCCCGGGGTGCTGCAGGCCCTGCTGCCCACACACTGCTAGCCCTGACGGATGCCTTTTGGGGTCTGGTGTCAGGCAGATGTTATGCCTCGCCGGTGAGCACCCAGGGCTAGGATGTCCCCCCAGCCCCAGATCAAATACCACCATGGGTCCTCGGAGCAGAGCTTGCAGGATCAAGCTTTCACTTGCACCAGTAAGAAAACTTCCTCCCATGTCAGACTTTGGTCCTACATTAAAACAGCAAAGGACTAAGGAAGGAATCCCCCAGGACCTACAGGCAAATACCCAGGGCAAGGGACATTTGGTGACCCAATGCCCCGTCCCAGCTCCGGAGCATCCCAAGGGACATACGTGACCCCTGTGCTGCAGCCACTGCAGCCTCACCGGCACCAGGGCAGCAGTGATGCTCTGTCCTGCCCCAGCCATGACAAGCAATTGGGAGCTCTGCAAGCAACCCATGTCCTCCGAGACTGGCCACGCTGGTTATTTAAAATCTGACCAAAGGGGAAAAAAGACAGCGGGGTTTGGCTCAGCCATGCCTGGGGAGGAGCTGGCAGCATGGGGAGGAAGGATGCACTGTCACCCTGCATGGCCCCTGTGCCACAGAGGTGGTCTCAGCCCCAGGGCAGTGCCAGGCAGCCTCAGCCGCTGCATCCCGCTCCGGCTGGGGACGCTGCTGCCAGACAGGGCTACAGGAGCCTGGCCATGGGTGGATGCCCATTGCAGGCATTCTGGCCTCAGATTGCTGTAGTGGCCCTCACTGGGGATCTCAGCGAGAACCTTGATGTGACAGGCCATGGTGATGCCCTTCACCAAGACCCCGTGATGCTGCAGGGCTCGGCTGTACCATCAGGGGACACAGGAGCTCGCCTGCCACCGCTGTCATGGCAATACGTTTCCCCAGCCCCAGATCCCCTTTGTGAGCTCTCTCCTCATGCTGAAATCTGCACCAGACTTGCAGGCGGCATCTTTCCTTGTTTTTTCTTGTTTTAAAAGGCTAGCCTGAAGCTTTCCCTTCCTTTTCCAGGGTCCCTGACTGCTAATGCCAATATGTACCTGTTCGTTCTTCTCCTGCCCTTTGCACTGAAACGCTGCTTGGGCATTTGCCTTCTGTCGGAGGAAACTACTTAAGCCCAGGTTGGGTTCATGCCTGCAGGAGGGGGAATGATGGGAAAACCCAAACCCTTAACCTCAAACCTCTTTGTTAGCTCCCTGACCCACTCTATACTGAGACAGAGGTAAATCCATCTCTGGGAGCAGGCTGCCAGCACACCCACAGCCCGTCCTCATGCACCCAGAGCCACGGCCACGCGCGAGGACATCAGGGGCTTCGCTCCCCCTGTGCCCGTCCTGTTGCTGCCCTGGAGCCTCTGCAGCATTCCTGCCTCCAGAGTGGGCAAGTGCTGACAAGCAAGTCTGGAGAGTGGCAAAGCTGGGCCCCCAAACTCAGCAGAACTTCACAGCCTGAGCAAAGAGCCCTCAAAAGGTCAAGTGAGGCTGTTTCCAAGTTGTTAGAGAACTGGAAGGGCAGCTTGTTATAAAACTCTACTATACATTTTCCTGCTGTCAGGAAACCCCCTTTTTTCCATGTCTAAGATGAATGTTAAAGCTGAAGCCCAAAGGACTTTGTTGTTGTTTTTGTTGCTGTTGCTGCTCCACCCTCCTCCCGGTTAAATCTCTGCTTCCACGAAATGGCCAAATTCAGGAGGTTTTGCAGGACGGGTGAGCAGCAGAGTGCTCCCCGCCTCTCCCAGTAAACACATCCAGGACAGCCAAGGTCCCATGGACCCAGAAGAGCCGATGGGGCAGGCTGGGGCATCACCCTCTGTGCCCACCCCAGTGGCTGAGGATGGGGGAAGTCACAGGCAGGAGGTCTCTGTCACCAGTCCCTACCAAAGAAGGAACCCAGAGGACTTCCAGCCAAAAATAACAGAAATAAAATAATTCTCCATGCTCCCAAGGAGCGCTTTCGCAGAAGGGCAAAGGGTCAGTCAAAACTCAGGGGTTTCCGTCTTGTTTTACACAATGCTCTGGATGCAGAAAGAGCCAGGATTTTGACTTCACTACAGTTTTACCCCAAAGCCGCTGGTACCTGTGTCCCCAGGTCCCACACAGCACCCGGACAGGCTGGGGGGCTGCACAGGGGAGTCACCCCACAGCTCGTGGACCAGCACAGCCCCAGCTTGGCAGTGGGTTGGTGGCTCCTGCAGAGCATACACAGCTGGATTTAAGATGTTTGATCCCTGTGAAAAGTTATGGGTGTCCTTCAAACTCATGGGCACAGTGGGGAGAGCTGGCTGGTGGAGTTATTTGCCACAGACAGCGCCACAGCTCAGTGCTACCGTTCCATGGCACGGCAGTAAGGATTTGGGACCTTCTGCAGGTCACCCTCCCTGTGCTGCATGGGGCAACCTGTGGCAAAGCAGCTGGGGAAAGAAACGGGCTGGCTGAGCCCAGTACTGATGGAAACAAGCTGGAGGAGGCCCACGTGGTGCTGGGTACAGGACAGTTTGAAAAGGAGATGCCTGCAGCGCTGGATGCCCCTTCCCTGAGCCGGCTGGAGCCAGGGGCGGTGATGACCACCGCAGAGCAGCTTCCTGGTCTGCGATGGGGCTGCTGGAGTCCCTGCAAGCTGGTGTGTTCAGTTTCTTCCCCTCTTACACCACAGAAGATGTCAGGCACTCTTCCCCATCCTGTCCTCCCCACGGGTGAAAACCATGTTGCAACATGTTGGGGGGACGAAAGTAACCCGTGATAAGGTCCAGTATCTTTTCTTCCCCCCAAATTAAGAGGTAGCCATGAAAAAATGTATATAAACAACTGGCTTTAGATTCACCCCTCTCTGAACAGCTTTTGTAATGGAAATGCATAGAGATGTGCAGAGACGAATAAGGAACTGAGTAATAGGAAGTCTCGGTGAAGACTGTGGGCACCGGCTCACCCGGAAGCTGCTGTTATTCCAGGCAAGAGGCCGAAGTGCCAAACCCCAAGAGCGTGTAGCATGGTGGCACAGAGGCAGCAATGGATGCCAGCCTTGCTCTGCTGTGGCTGCTCTGCTTTTGGGGTGCTCAGGCATGGCTAGGGGTTGGTGCAAGAAACCAGCCCAAGGAGCAGGAGAAGCTGGAAGGGAAAGGCAGGGCTCCCCATGGGATGGCTTAGGAGTGGCACCAGCACCGAGCATGGCTCTTATCTCCTCTTGAGCTGACTTTCCAAAATAGTTCTATCCAGAGGACTAAAATTTGGGAAAAAAAAAGAGAAAAAGCCACAGCAGCTTGAACTCATGCTCTGCAGAGGTCAAGGAGCAACACGGCAGCTGCTTTGCTACTCCAGACCTGTTGCTCACAGGGAAGAGCCCTGAGCACTGAGCTCACCAGCCCCCTTTGCACGAGCCCAGTGGAAACTCAAGATGCTGTAGCCCACGTCCAGCCTAAAAGTGAGATTACAACCAAAGATAAGCAAAGGCAGGGGAGGATGCACTTTGGGAGGTGGCAGAGATGTGCTGCTCCTGTGCCATGGGCAGTCTCAGCATTAATTACTCTGCCAAGGTATTTTTCTCCCTTACCCTCTCAGGGTTTGAGTTGCATTATCTGATTATCTGCTTTCGATTCCTTCTTTTTTTAATAACAATATCAAAATGGGCACCCACACCCTGATTGAGATATATTCATGTCACTAAATTCCTGCTTCTCCACTATAATCTTATGTCGTGGAGTTTGTTTAATTGCTGAAGAACATGACTGTATTTTGATTAGCGGCTTGAGTCATTTGTGGGGAAGGGCTGACGCGGAGGAGCTAAAATCCTTGTAGGGAAATCTGATGTGGCGCTCTCCCTTGGGAAATATTCTGAAATATGTGCCCACTGGGGCGACCTGTTTTCCCAAAGAAAACAATATCCACCAGGCCAGCAAACGCCACAGGCTCCGCTCATCCAGTGTGAACACCGGACGAGCGTCTCTATTGACGGGGATGGTGGAGACGCATCCAGAGGGGAATGAACTCCCCCCGCAGCAGGGAAATCCCTCCCACTCACTTAACACTTTTTGTTTAGTTTCTTAAATAAGGCCATGGATCTGCGCCAGAGCAGCCTCATGGAAGTGGCGGGGAGAGACAGCTTCCTGGAGGAACCTCTCTGTGCCCAGAGACACACCGCGATTCACACATGGAGCAGCTATGATGGCTGTGCCTGGCCCTCTCCCATCCCTCGGCCACAGGGACAGGGTGCCAAGTCGCGGCATCCCGCGATGCTGCCCACATGATGGGCTCATGTAGGGCGACGGTCGGATGTCACACCCCTACAGGGGAGTGCCATGTCCTGGACACCACCGAGCCAGGTCCCCCTGCTCGACCCTTTGGCCACACCGCTGGGGAACCTGGCGGGTACCAGAGCCCACGGTCGCCCTGACCTGAGCCAACCTTCCCAAGGCCCTGGCACTCCCTGCTACCCTGACCGGCCAGGTCAGGGCTCCCCATCGCTGCTGCTCTTATGACAAGGCATGGCACCCCTTTGCATCGGGGGCATGGGGAGCCCACCTGGCTGAGCCTGTGCATGGATGCTCCAGCGCCGTCCTGGCACCCACCTGCGGGTGTAAGGAAGGCCGGGGCAGCCCTGGGCCGGGGAGGCCTCCGGGAGGGGATCCTCCCTGCAAGCTCCCGCCCTGGGCTGGGCAAGCCCCGGTGCAGGCGGCCCTGCGGCTGGAGGGTGCCCCCCTCCTTCCTCCTCCATCCTCCTCCTCGCAGGAGCCCTGCCCTCCCCCGGGGTGATGCGGCGGGGAAGGCCCCCTCCCTGCCCGGTGCTCGGGGTCCCCCCGCTCTGCCGGCCGGTCCCCACGGAGCATCCCGATGCCCCCCCCCCGCCGGCCCTCGCACATGGGGCTGGTGACAGGCAGCAGCTGGACACACGGACGCACACACACAGACACACAGCCCGACCTCTCCATCAACCCCCGGCGCTCCGCGGTGCTCCGTGCGTGTCCGGGGGCGGCGGGGCGGGGGGGAAGCGTGCAGAAGGGATGGTGCACGGGGCGGGGGGCGCATGCAGAGGGGGGCGTGCAAAGGGGGGCGGAGGGCGGGCGTGCAAAGCGGGGTCCGCCCGGGGGAGAGGGGTGCCCCCGCAGCCCGCGGCGAGGGAGGCGAGGCTGGGCACAGGGCGAGGGAGGGGGCGATGGGCCCGTGTCCCGTCCGTCCGTCCGTCCGCCCGCCCCCCCCCCCCTCCCCGCGGCATCCCGCGGGCGGCGGCGGCCCCGGGCCACGGCGCGGGGTACGGGGTACTCACGGGCCGGGCATCCGCGCCGCCGCCGCGCAGCGCCGTCCGCGGCCGCCGCTGCCCCGCTGCCCCCCGGCCGCGCCTCTGCGCTGCCTCCGGGCTCGGCACCGGAGGGAGAGGGAGAGGCAGCGGGAGCGGAGCGGAGCGGCGCGGCTGCACTGCGCAGGCGTCCCCCGGCCCCTGCGATTGACTTCCTAAAGCAATTGCAGCTTTGGCACTTCCTCACGTCAAAACACACACACACACACACACACACGCACACCCAGCGCCCAGCGCCGGTGCCCAGCGCCGGCACCGACTGCATGCACCCAGCGCCAGCACCATGCACCCAGTACCGGCACCCCGCAGCAGCACCAGGCACCCGATACTGGCATCCAGTACCAACACTATGCACCCAGTACTGGCACCCCGCACCAGCACCAGGCACCCGATACTGGCACCATGTGCCAGCGCCCAGTATGGGCACCCAGCACTGGCACCCTGCAGGAGCACCTGCTACATGCACCCCGCAGCAGTACCATGCACCCGGCATTGGCACCCTGCACCAGGCATTTGGTACTGGCACCCTGCACTAGCACCCAGTATGGGCACCCAGCACCAGCACTGACTACATGCACCCAGTGTGAGCACCATGCTTCCAGTACTGACACCCTGCAGCAGCACCAGGCATCCAATACTGGCAGCCAGTACCAGCACTAGGCACCCAGTACCGCCATCCTGCACCAGTACCATGCGCCACCACCAGGCACCCAATACTGGCACGGGCACCCAGCACTGTCACCCTGCAGCAGCACCTGCTACATGCACCCAGCACCAGTACCATGCACCCAATACTGGCACTTTGCACCCAGTACTGGCACCCTGCACCACCACCCTGCACCCAGTACTGGCACCTCCGTCAGCAGCCAGTACCCGACACTGGCACCCTGCACCAGCACTGGAGGTCCCCTCTGCCCCTGCGAGGCCTTCGCCCATCCCTGGAGCATGGGGCAGGGCTGCTTGTGGGGCTGCCCCCGGGACTGCTGCCTGGCCAAGAGCCCCTGCCGAGGAGTGGCTTTCCCTAAATAAGTGGTTTCTCTGCATTTTTTTTCCAAAAGGGGGGATTATGCGTTGCTAAAAATAAAGGGTGATAAAACTTTGGGAGAGAAAGGAGGCATAAAAATTTCATGATCTTGCCAGCCAGGGAAATTATCCCACTTTATTATTTAAAACCTCATTAAAAACCATTTCCCTGGGAGAGACAATGATCAAACCACCGTCTATTTCAATCCTCGAGACATGCACTCTGCTACATGGGGAACGCATTTAAAATAGGCCCCGACATGTGACTGCTCAGCTGGAAACACCAACCCTGACCCCTGCCCATGCGAGCAGCATCTCCGAGCTGAGACCCCCTGCCCCTGCGTGGGGGGATCGCACGGCACCCCCTGTGCCTCCAACTGTTTCAAACCGCTCTGTCCAATACTCTGGATTTTCCTCTTCTTACCCATCCAGCTCACTCCAGTGAGCAGGGTCCTTCCTGCGACTGCAACTTTTCCAAATCTTCGGAGCAGCTCCAGTGCGGAGCCAGGGCTGCCATGCTGCTCCCTCCTGCCGTGCGACTGGGCTGCCAGCCCTCCAATTTGCTTTAGCGGTTCATTTAGCTGGAAGATCACAAATGCCCAGAAAGGCTCCCACATCTTCAGGAACTGCTTTGTAGTGTGTGTTTGGCATTTTTAGAAATCCCCATGGACATCTGGGCTTGTGATTCCTTGTGATTCTTGAACCAGTCTGTCCCTTCGGATGGTGAAAAGACTGAGAGTGTTTGGTTTAAAAGAAGTCGCCTTTTGAAAAGAAAGTGTGGATTGGGAGAAAATGTTTGGAGTTCCCAAATCACCTGCAAAGTAATGCTGCCAATAAATAGCCAAACTCACAGTGGTTTGCGGTCACAGTGCCACAGCTCGGCCTAGACACCTCCTCTTTAGATACACGCTGCAGGGACGGAAAGGCATCTTTTCTGGCAACCGCAAATACTCCGATAAACAGCCAGGAGCCCTGCTCCAGTCTGGCTTGGAGTTTGGAAGCTGCTTCCCCACAGCGCCAGCCTGGGCTGTGAAGCAGGGATGGAAGCAGAAGCTCCTGGGAAGGACAGGCAGTCTCCTGCCCGCGCTCCGAAGCACCAGGGAAGGAGGCAGCAGCCTCGCTCGGGCCGTTTCTGTGCTAAATGGCGACAGGCGGTGGCAGAGGCGCTGCCTGGAGGCTCCCCGCACGCCCCCACCGCAGCAGCCTCTCCGCCTGCACCCTGAGGTGTTAACGCATCCCCTCCCAGGCTCTCCCACCCCAACCCTTCCCAGTTCGGCCGCCTCCCGCGGGTTTCCAGCTGCCGGCGCTGCAGTAGCGGGGCCCGCCCGCAGGTGCCGCCCGACTCCGCCGGCCGCGGCTCGGCGGGGCCCCGCTTCGCTCCCGGCGGGGCGAAGGGCGTCCTGCGGAGCGGCTGGGCAGCGACCGGGGGCTCCGCAGCCTTGGCAGGGCAGCTCCAGCCCCGGAGCACTTGGGCAGGCCTTTTAGGTGCTGATGCCGCCTCCGGTTGGGGCCCGATAGGCATTTCCGAAGGGAGAGTGCGTGCCCTGACAGCACAGAACCGGGATTCCGATGGGCATTTTCTCGAATTTTCTGGCAATGAGCGGCGGTGACCTCTGCCTAGAGAGGATGGGCAGCGGGGAACTGCAAGCATGGCACAAAGCGAGCACCTGCAAAGCTCTTTTTGCTCAAGCAGAACTCCAGTAACTCCGGGCAGGATGCTAGGGAGCAGGAAGCCTCTTCCGATGAATATCTAAGAGGAGTTAGCCTGTGTCGGGACTGAGATACAGCAAGGCTCTGGATGGGTCTGCAAAGCACCATTTGATGGAGAAATCCTGTCAACGGTTGATGAATACCCATCTCCAAAGCACTCTGCAGCAGCAGCCTTGCCAGAGCGGCAGAGTGAGCGGATCCCTCCCAGGGTGTTTCTACTCTGTGCTCCTTGAGAGGCTGGCAGGTAATGAAACAGGGTGTACAGAGGCTGCTGCGATGCCTTGCTTTAGAAAAGCCTCTTTCTCCCACCAGCTACCTGGGCCTTTTCAGGCTGTCCAAGCAGCAGAGGGTAGTTTGACTGGAGCAATCAGAAAAGATGCACCTGGGCCCGGAGCTCTAAGGAAACCGCAGTACTTGAGCTATGACAGCCCAAGCGGGAGTTACAGAAGCAACTCTTGGCTGTCACCCCACAGGAAGTGTTTGTCATAGCTGAGATTGTAAAGGTTGTGTTCGTTCTGTCCCTGCATATGCATCTCCTGTCTGCTGAGGGCAGCCACAGGACACGGTGAGGTGAGGCTCACCTCACAGGCCCTGTGTGCAAAGAGCTGGCACGTGTGGGTGCAGGAGGCAGAGCTGCCCTGGAGACCAGCCCTGCCCCGCGGCGTGAATCCACCCTGTGTGCCGCAGTCACAGAGCTGTTTTTGCAGAGTACCTGGTTTGGGCTGTGCAGTCCCATCACAGCTAATTTATTCCCTTTCGAGAAATACCTGGGTGCCCTTTATAGCCTTTTTACTCTTTTAAGTCCCAGAGCTTCCCAGGGAATGTCAGAGCCACACTTCCCATACTGATCTCTACCTTAGCTATCAGCTGTGCTACAGAGCTGCATATCTCCATGGCTCCCCGTAACTGCTCACGTGCTGACTCAAGAGTCCTTCTGGCTGAGGTCATGTTTTTCCCACAGGGGCCTGAAGTGTAAAGATTGTCTCTCCTGTACTCAGGCTTGAAGGTAAAGCAACAGCTTGAAGTTCTGGAGTGTGGCACTCCACAGGTTGTAGAGCAAAGTTTAAAAGGGGCTTTTGCACCACCAGGAGCAACACAACTATAAATTCTATCACATTTAGAGGGAAAAGGGTCGATTATTTTGATTTCCTAATGTAACAGAGCTTATGCAATCACACTGTATATCAGTGCAGTCATATTCTTCCAAATTCCACTCTTTTAAAAACTTTTTAACCCTTTGGCCAGTTTTATCCAAAGCTGTCAAAGGTATAGAGCGCAGTTCCTGCATTTACAAACAGCTGGCTAAAAAGTGATCCTGCCTGGGCTGCAGCTGTGAGAAAGACCAACGCATGCTGTCAGACCTTATTAGACACCAGAGAATCCACATGGCTCTGACATTTGATTGATGCCCAAACCGTGGGAAAAGCTTTGGTTTGTGCCCCCTCAGGCACCCAGGTTAGCCCGCCCCGAGACGCCAGCCTGTTGAAAGCCAGACGCTGCAAATTGTGGAGCTCACAGAGCTGTTTGTTTGCTTTTTAATGCCAAGCTGGGGGCTGGGGGCAGGGAGAAGGAGCTTAGCAGAAGTCTTAGCCAAAAGGGCTAGTGCTGGCATTTGTGCATGGGGCTAAGCGCAGTACAGGCGCTGCGGCCCCAAAGCCAGCCTTTGGTATTGTAGAGATGTCCTCCTTGAAGGAATCACTGCCAACGACCATCTCTGCTGCCAGTGGTACAAGCTGTCAGGGCCTGTGGGCGCACTAATCGATATTACCACTACACAGTTTTCACCCAAGCCTCTCAGCAATCTACAGACTTTCTCTCAAAGTCTCATCACTGTCTGGGAGCTGGCTGAACAGTTGTTACAAAGTATGTCAGAGAGAAGTTGAAAGTGGTGCCAATAAAGACAAAACTGAGGTGGCTGGACTCTTCCATTTACTCTTTTGGCTGAGATCAAGGCAGGCAGAGGAGATCTGGACAGCTGTGCTCCTTGACCACGAGATGGACGGTGGAAAAAGTTGGACTAAATCCAGTCTGTTTCAGCCTATGTCTGCTGGGATAGTTCAAAAGCATCTCTGATGTTTCAAAGTGTAGGAGTTGAAAGACACTTTGGAGACCTTCCACCTGTACAAATGAGCACAGTTTGGTCTGGGCTCTGCTGGTGGATCAGCTCCTGCTGGTATGTTGGAGAGCTAGTGGAAAGTCTCCGTTCTTTGGCTGAGGGTGAAGGTGAGGTAGATGATTAGAGATCGGAAGAGTGTATTTGAGGGGAAGGTTTGAGAAGTCAAGGTTGAGTGTCTGTTATGAAAAGAAAATACTTTGCACAAGAGGGGAAGGTAAAGATATTCTTGGTTGTGAAATCTAGCCTGAGAACTATATTCTGTGATTTTTATTCTACTTGCATGAAAAGCATCTCTCCATCACTTCCTCGTCTCTAAATTGTTTGGTAGACACAGTTCATTAGAAATCTGCTCTGTTGAATAGTAAAGTAATGAATCTTTGTGCTTTCCATTTCCTCCGTCTGAACTGGAAAGTGTTTTTCTCACACGATCTCAGTCTTGAGCAGTAATAACAAAACCACAACTTCTGTTGCAGTTCTTTATTTGCAGGTTGGATTCCTCTGTGGACACATCTCAACACAAGTGTACATGACCTGCTGTCTACAAGACAGCAGACAAAGAAATTTAAGGTTATGACTAGGTGAACAAATATCATTCTGATATTTCTGTTTTAACATAGCAAGGTCCGGGACTCATTGTCAGGAAAAACTGCTCATGAACTTGAGGTTTCTCACTTCTATGCTAAGCTAATAACAACTTCTATATGCAGAATAACAATTTTTGTATGCGGTTTTTGGTTTAACACCATACAATCCCCATTTATAATTGATCAGGTGATACTGAAATGGGTAAAGCTTTGACTATGGCCTGATTTATGTGCGTGCAACTCCAAAGCAAACCCAATCAAGTCACAGGATTTACATTAGTAAGATCCTGGGCTAACTTGTGTGGCCAACCTGCCTGTTCCTCTGGCTTTTCCACACTGCAAGCACTGAAGGCCCATCTACTGTAGCTGAAGCTGTTGCAGAGGCTGGGAAACAAATTTATTTAACTTGGTAGCTGAAACAGGCTATTCCTGGTCCCCCATCCCAGTCTCTCAGTTGTCTTGAATTATTCTAAAAAGTTCCTCAAAGTTTCAGGGTCTTCTAATAAATATGTCATATCTTTTATCTTCTAGTATTGCCTGATGTGGCTCCTGTGTAACACAAAAGTTATGTGAGATGATGGAGTAAAGGAGAGCAGGGTGCTGTGCACTGAGGAAACATTGACTCAGATGCTAGTTCCCAAGTTATATCTGTTGGTGGTAAATTCACCTCAGTCCAGGGGAATAAATACAAGATGTAGGAATATAGATGTTTTCTCACTTTCCCCTCTTCTTTATGTAATGGATGTGGGACAGAGGGAAGGTATTATTTGTCATCCCTGCACTCTTAAGATGTTTTCATTACAGAAGTAAAAGTGTCAAAAATAAGAACCTCCCCCTGCCTTAAAATGCTTGGTCCAGTGTGGGAGGCACTGTTTCTGAAGGGAAAGGGTTTGTTTTTTCTCAGTCTTGAATCAATCTTGGTTTTCCCTGCTGTGACTGCTGGAGGAGGAGGGGAGGGCTGGCGGGCTTGCGTGTGAGGATTCATTTCCTCCAGGTTGCCGAACAACCATCAGATAGCACTAGGGTTCAGCTGCCACGAGCCCAAACTGAATTTGAACCAGAGGCCCCATAGGAAATACCTGCAGCCCAGCGTGTCTTGGGGAGACAACACTGCCCTGCTGCTTGTAGCAAAACCCCCGTCTGCTTCTCCTGCTGGAAATGGGTGTTAGGAGAGGTCTGAGCCCATCTGGTCTGAGCCCTCTTGGAGCAGAGATCTTCTCACTTTCTGTTTTCCAAGATCTGTGCTGGGGACAGACTTCAAAAGTATCCCTAGAACAAATTGACTGAGGCGTCCTCTTTCTGACACACTTCTGGACATACTCCTTCCCCTGCCCCTTTTCTCGGTGACACAGATATAAGCCATGCAGCTCTTCCTCTGTTTTGGCGAAGGGAGGTGCAGTTTCCTGTTTTGTTACAGAAATTAGATTGATCCAGGATGCCTTTGTGCTGCTGCTGGTCCTGATGCACACAGAGGCGCTGCCAGCATACGTGGGCTCTGGGGCTTTTACTGCAGCTTTCCTGCTTGCTGCTAGCACCAAGGCTTTGACCCTCCTGGCACTGCACTGTGGCTAGAGCCTCAGGGTTCAGATGTATGGAGGCCCACACCTGCAACCAGTGCAGGAGGCTCCCAAGCACCACTAACAAGCCTTTCCTGCAAAAACAGGGTCTGCTTTTCCAATAGCCCATTCCAGGGTGTTTGTAGGGTCCCGACACAGTACGGCAGCCCCATCCTACTCCAGCCACAGGACTGCCTGTCCAAGGCCAGGGCTGTATCTGGCATTAACATCCCAGGAATCTGCTCCAGGCAGGCAGGAATAAAGCGAAGAGACATGTTTACAACTACTGGGGGGGGGGGGGGGGGGGGAGCGAAATGCAGGCAGTGGAGCAGACACAGCCCAGCGTTAACAGTCTCGTGGTCTAGCTGTCGCTGTCAAGGAATTGGTCCTGAATAAGGAGAAATGGAGAGCAAGCAGCAAATTGACTTTGCTCAGTGCTTTGGCCACAGTTAATGAGGAGGGAACTGGGCAAAGGTAATATATAATTAAGTTGGCTGATAGCAGAGTTCTGTCCAGAGCAGGAATGTGTTGTATGCTGTCACACTATAATTAGTAACATTTTGTTATAGTGCTTTTCCTTTCCTTGAAGGATCCCAAAAAGCTTCACAAAATGCACTCGGTTAAAGTTGCCAGCTCCCCTCGGGGAGAGAGGCACCATGCCTGCAATGCCCTGATCCTGCATGGCTGAACTGCCCAGCAGAGGCCGGAGGATGAGGCTTCTCCTCCAAAGACACCCAGGTGGGAGACACACAGTCACTCTACCTGGGGTGACCTGTGAAATGGGTGATTGTGCCTGTGAGAAAGCTGGAGCATGGAGAGGTGAAATGGCTTTCTAAGGTCACCAAGTGAGTCATGGGTAAAGCTAGGAATAGAAGCCAGCAGACTCCCAGCTGCTGTACCTACGGTTATTTCTATTTATGCTCTTCACTCCTCTTGCCCATGGTTTACTGAGTGCATTCCAAGAGTAACTTGCCTGCCAAACTTCCTCCCCTTTAAAACCAGAAATGGACAGATAAGATAGTAGAAGAAAGCAGTTTAACTGCTGGTATGTGCACAAACATACCTGAACCCTGTCCAAGTTATCAGCCAGTTTTTTTTTAATGCTCTTTCGGGGCAGGAGAACCGCCTCCAGTCTCAAAGCGCCTATGGCAGTTTGTTGGCAGGATATCAGATGATTTATTTCCTTTGCCTGTGGTCAAAAGGAGAAAAAATTTAAAAAGCAAAAAATAAAGAAGGCAATTATGTTAGACATAGCAAACCCTGGTCAAGTGACTCCAATATAAATCCCATGAAGGCAATGGGAGAATTGTGGCACTGGGAATTAGAAACCCCAAATAAATGCTGTATTCTCCAATAAATTTTTACAGAATGCCTTATCTATCTCTTAGTGAAGGCCTTGAGACTTTCTTCCATCAGCTTGGGTTGTAAATCAGATTGGGCCCACGGCCAGAGTATCTGAAAAGCCCTAAACCAGGGGGTGATGATTTGGCTCCTCATTGTTCTAGGGGTGAGCAGAATTAGACTGCTGTGTCAACCGGGTTCAAAGGCAGCACAAAAAGGTTAATTCAAGTAGCAGAACTGACATGAAGTCAGATTGTTATATCAAACAGAAGCACGGTAGTGGCATGAGCGACCAAAAATTATGGCCATGCTGTATCTGCCAGTCTGCTATCTGAAAACAGGGACTGAGGATGGAGACAGGCTTGGCTACTTTGTGACATGAGCTATCTACATTCACTCAAGCTACCCTTTGTTGTGGATCAGCGGGTCAGCTGCCCTTGTACCCGTGTATCCCAGCACAGTATCCCGCCACTTCTTCATACTTCTTCGCTCTCCTTGGTCTCTCCTTTCTCCTCTGTTTTCTTCTTCCTGCGCTTTGCCCTTTTTTTTTTTTTTTTCTATTTGCAATGCTTTTATTGCAGTCTTGTTTTACAGTTTTCTTCATTCCGACTTGAGAGGTGACCTGCTGTATAAGGCATACAGAAGCTACTGCTGCTGGTGCGAGACCTCTAAAAGAGCAGAGGTGCCTGGGTCACTAGGCTGCTGTCTGAGCCTCAGGATGTGGCCGTGAGCTGTTCTCTCAGTGATCTGCGCCATGTAAGCAGGGAGCTGCCTTATCTTTGACTGGGAGGGATTCAGCATTTTGTGGCTTTATGTGCTTTTTCTGTTCTCTACTTTGCTGGATTCTTCCCAACCTTCCCTGGGACCTTTTTAGAGGGATCAGACTGGAATAATGTTGGTTTGGTCCCCAGATATCTTGTATACACAGGCTATTCATTTCTATGAGGTGACTTTCACAGAGCGTCCCAGGCATAAAAGCTGACCTCTCCTCTTTGCCCTCACAGTGATTCCCTGATGTTAGAGCTGATAAGTAGCGTACAACCAAGCTCTCCCTCCTCCTGCCAGTCCTGGCTCTGCACACTGGAGTTCGAGGTCTTTTCACAGAAATTAACATTAAGTACTAAAATAAACAAAAACAAATAAATCTCCTAACAAAATATGATCAATAAAAACATACCCAAGTGCTTTGTTTTGCTTAGAAGATGCATCTTTGTGCATATCCACTTGTGTGTTGCCAAGTTTGGGAAATCAGCAAAGGCTGACATTGTTTACTGCAAATTAAAGACCCTCTGGAGACACTCTGTCTTGCTTTCCAGTGTAGCCTTGGGCTGGGGGAGGGAGGCAGTTGGACAGTAGCATAGAAGAAACCTTGTTCCAGTGTTGCTAACTATAGCATTAATTTCAGAGTCATAAATAACTTCAGTACCATGGTTACAGCACTAGCCAAGTATGATATCATTTAGTTTAGGATTAGGGAAAAATATCTTCCTTGAGGCTGTGGGTTCTAAATTAAGCAACTTCTCCAGAATGGGTTTTCTCCCAAAGACTACACAGACAAACTCCAGCCTGGAGCTGTAAATTAGGAGGATTACTTTGGTAAAACTGACTGGATGAAAAGTGTCAGTAGGTAAAACAGCTCAGAGCATAGATTCGTCTAAACTCCTCAGTGAATGACAGCCTGGCACTTGGTTCGTTTTCTTAGGAAACAGCACCTTCCGTGAATGTGAGCAAGCATAGTCTTTTCCAACTCAAGTTCTGTATTATGGAGACATACAGAAGCATAGGTCCCTTCAGAAATCAGATGCCCCTATGACCATTAGAAAGATGGATTGGGAGATTGGCGCTGACAGTTCCCATGGCTGCATGGGGAACACGATAGTAACTGCGCAAGCAAATGACAGCCAGCATGCATCCATTGGTCCAGTCAAACAAACAACTGTGACATTTGTATTACAACATTTACACACAACTACATGCACATACAGTTCTGCAGGACCTTAGGAGCAAGAGTGTGAGGCTGTTGTGAGAGAGATCCTGAACATGTGTTACATATAGTACAGTGCTATAATGGACTACAAAAGAACCTCAAATGGGACGAGGGGCTCATGTGAGGAGGCATAACAGCAGAAAATTTTAAGGAGAAATGGACACTTTGAATACTGCCAAAATGGTCATAGGTTGATGATACAGGAAATCTGGCTCTAGGGCTCCTGGATACAAAATACTAGACCATACAATCCAAAGCACTGATCCCATTCAAAATTGCTCAAAAAGTTATGACATTAAGTCTGTATTGGTAGGCTTTATGCCAGATTAGATATTGTCTTTCTTCCTGCTGCCGGCATAAAGCCAGCATAAATGCCGTATTATGTACTCTGGCTAATTCAACAGAAACGTAATTGTGTGCCCAGGCATGATCTGGATTGAATTTGTCCTGCTAAATGATCCAGTAGTGCTCAAACCTGGTATAAAGGAACATAGAATTGTGGTAAAAACTTCCATTTGAAGTGTCATGTCTTCTCTAATACAAGGCAAGAGAATTTTGCCACAGGCAAATTTATATGATAATTGTTGAAATGTTTTTCCTCAGTTTAATGCCATTTCACAGCAGAGATTAGAGGGTGCCCCCATGAAAAGCAGTGGAGAAACTTGAAGACCTGGAGGAAAAAGAAATGTACTTTTTATTTCTGCTCTTCCTGGTTCTAATCCTACAGAGGACATCTGAAAAGTGACATTTCAGGATAGGCTGAACAAGTCTGATTGATACACCACATTCATTAGCCCTGCATCTCAGTGCTACAGCCTGATCCCTGCTGAGAGATCCTCTGGTGGTTAACTTACCCCTGGCTCCTAGTAGCAAAGTCTCAGGTTTTGAGGTGATTGCAGGCTTCTGCAGCTCTGAGCAGCTTGAAGACCCTGGCCTCTTTCTTTTGCTCTTTGTCTATGCTAGGCTTGGCTTCTCTGAAGTAACTGTTGGCCATCATGAAGATGTGGGAGGCCAGCATGGTTTTAATTTTCTCATCAGTGGACTCAGAGAATACCAGATACCTTGCCCTCTCTTGGGCTGTGTTAAATGAACAGATGCTTTTGGTTCGGGAGCAGTCCTCTGTGTGTGTGAATCTCTCTGTCTTGAAGTCATCTTTATTTCAGCTGTGAATTGCAAAGCAACCTAAAGGGAAAAAAAAGAGGAAGATGACAGGAGAATTATATTTGTGTGTGAGTTACCTGGTATACTTTACATGAAAAACTATAACGGCCATCTGGTCAAGGGAGTGGCTAGAAGAGATCTCACTGACATTAGTACTAATTTATGGTACCAATTGTTTCTTTAGTATGGCCAGTGAATAAAAGTATTGCTTTCAGGCTCAAAGGATATGCAACTTGCTTGTGGCTTTGATGCTGAGCTGTCCTTTAACCCCAGCAAACTTGGATCTTTGTCATTTCTTGTACTATGCCTGATTTCTCCACCTTGATTGCAGGACAGCTGTTCACTGCCTAATAATACAGGACCCTGGCCTACACTGGGATTTCTACCACTGCATAGAGCATCACTCCTACAACGACCGTCTTATTTTATCAGGGTTACTTAGAGCTTCACTGCTTTGTTTAAATCCTCTCTGTCAGGGAAAAGAGTCAGGTCTGGTCCACTTGAAAGCTTTTGCAGGTAGCTGAGCTGCAACAAGCCAAACAGTCTACTCTGTATTTGGGATGGGGCCTGGATAGTCCAAGGAGCCCTCTCTCCTACAGGGAGAACTCATCTGCCAGAGTTGTGCGTGCACCTCTACTTGGAAGCTCCTGGAAACTGTTCTCAAGTGTAGTTTAGAAATATGCAGACAAATACATATCACTGCTGTTGTACTAAGACTGCCAACTGTAGGGTCAGGTTGTCCCTTTTGTTTTCCAGTAATTACTATTCTTAGTTCGGGTTTCATTTGAGTGTAACATTTTTAGATGAGCCCAAAGGTCCTCTGGGCTGTGCTCTGTACAGCTTCACAGAAGACAGATGGGGCATTAAAGACACAGTGTACTTAGTCCCCGCCACTTCACGAGATTCAAAGTCCAATTCAGTTGATGAAAGAACAATGTTTTCAAGTTCTGAGAAAGCCGTCTCTGAATGGAAACAGAATACCTGCAGCACAAATGCAACTTAACAGGGAATAATTTCACCTGCACAGTATAACAGGAAGATTGCAAATGTTCAGGGATCACAGGGAAAGTCTGCCAAGGCTTGTGCTTTGTTTAGGTAGCTCGGACCATGTTAGCTTGTCAAGTGTATTTGAGAGATTCATGGCCCTCCTCAATTCCAAGGCAGTCTGTGTCCTAAAACCAAACCAAAAATGTAATGAAGGAACTGGCCAGAGCCAGTCAGCACAGCTCCACAGATCACGTCATGGGGGAAGCCAGGACAGGCAGCGTTCCTGTAACTGTGGTTCAATCTCAGTCTGAACACCGAGGTCACCAGTGGTCGTCGCAGCTGTAGCATGAGCTGAGGGCATGAGTCAAAGCTGCCACAACCTTGCCAAGTATAAAAAGCACAAAGATGCTAAATACTGCCTTGCATGTGCTGATTACTTCTGGCTGAAAGCAATGGAGAAGGTACAAGCCACTGGACACCAAATACTCGGGTGATCAAGAAATCCCGATACATCTGTTGTTCAGAAAGCATCAAATATATTCTAACCTTCCACATACATTAACCAACTGATGCTTATAAGAGGCCTGGGAAGATCCCTAGTAGCACAATCCTCATTTTCCTGAGGCCACAAGGGTAATTAGCTGACTAAAGATTGCAAACATCAGCACCCGTATTAAAACTAGGACTTGGAGAGTTCTTATGCTCATCACTTGCTGCTGATGACATGTACCTGTAGCATGCACAGCAGCTGGGGAGCGCTGGCTGGAATCCCAGTGTTGAGAAACAACACTTCTCAAATAGAGGACTGCCGCACAAACACAGGGGTCCCACAGTTAGGATGCTGTCATGACAGAGAAGCCCAGACAGGCGGGGTTAGGTCAACAACTTCTGAAAACAGTTTGTAAAATAGAAACTACTGTTGAATTTAGCTTGTTGCTACTGAAACAGGTTCCTTGAAGTCATACTAGTATTCTAGACTAAAACCTGAAGTCTAGCTCCTGGTTTCAACCTTCAGTGTAAAACATAGCTGATTGCAGATTAACACAAAGTGGCCAAACACTGCAGGTGAAAATTATACTAAAAGTGGATTAAACACAGATATTATGGCTGAAGTGTGGTGAGGTGCCTGCTGTAGCGAGGACCTGGGGAGAATGAGTACAAACCTATGGATGAACTATGGAGCCGAGATTGTTTTTCACAAGCCGTGTGAACCAAACCTGTCAAGTTTCACACGAAGGGCAGCCTGAGGCGTACTCGCTTAGTTCTCAGAAACTGGAATTTGTGCATAAATATGTGACAGCCTGTGGTAACCAGAAACTATTCTTATCACAGGAAATGCTGTTGGTCAGGAGCAACAAATGTGTTTGGTCCCCACAGTGCTACAAGCCTTCGACTGTCTATGCAATACAGATCCTCAGGTTTATTTCATTGACAATGTTCTTAAAATAAAAGAGACTGAGTAAATGGTTTGACTCTAAGCAGACAAGCCAACAAGACACGGAGGAAAACATGTTCAGAGCAGAGGGATATGGTAGAGTCTAAGCAGTCTGCCTTTGCCTCAGCTGGCTTCTCCTTAGACTGATTTGTACCCAGATGAACAGGACTAGCTGGAAGGTAAATTGATTTAATTTACATATTAATACAAAAGAAGAAAGTTTAGGGTGTTTGGAGGGTTTATAACATACAATGGAAGGTGGGTGGCAGTTTAAGTGAGACTAAAGAAACTAATTGAATGTAAAGGAGGTTAAATTTCTGCCAAAGCTCAGTTTCAGGAGCTGCCAGAAGATGCCAACTTACCTCAATTTAGGATCCATCAAAGTAGTATTAGAGTTTGGCCTTAAGCATTGAGTAAGCAGCTTTACGTGCCTGTGGGAGGGAGTGATATCCGAACAATAGTAGGAGTGGTGCATGGTGCATGCAAATTAGTGTGAATACATTTGCTCTTCACAGTGGATTTTGGATGAGGATGGAAAGGAAGTTAATTTCTTTTTGAAATAAAGCCCAACATGTTTGTAGTTATTAAGATCAGTGAGTGATCAGTAAGAGAATTAAGTGAAAAATTAGCTTTTGTGCATGCAAGAAAAACTGCTGTGCTGTATCTCAGAAAATAAATTTTGTAACAGAAATAGTGAACTTTGGGGCTTCTATGTTAACAATAACTGTATTTAAAAAAACCCAAAAATGAAAACAACGAACTAACAAAAAGCCAGGAAAAGGATTTTGACTGTAGTGAGAAACAAACTGAATTCCATGGGGAAAAAAAAAAAAGGAAAATAACCCCAAATTAAAAAAGAAAACCTGTTAGAAAAATGCTTTAAAGAGGTTTTTTTTAAATAGATTTAAAAGAAAAGCTGCTAAAGACAGAAAATGGCTTTCTATAAATGAGGAATCCTTTCAGTTGTACTGCTCTTACAAAACAACGCAGGAAATCACACAGGATGCTGCTGACGAGAAGGAGGAAGTGGTTTTAAGGATGACATTGGACTCCGCAAGTGGGATGTCAGACATATCTAAGTGTATGTCTTTCAGCTGGTTAATGTACTATGAACTGCTTCTGCTTTCTCTGCCTCTGCTGCCAGAGGAGCAGCGCATACGATGAACCACTCCGGGAGCTCTGTTTGAAGCCTCTGTGCCTCATGACTAAACACCGCCAAACTGTCTTCCTAAGCTCTTGCTTCAGGGTGTTGTTACAAAACCTGTTCAGGAACTGAAACTTTTGAAGTCTTACCGAGCTGTCTGGTGAAGGCCCCACCTACTCTGAGTCCTGTTTGACTCACGACACATCATGTGGGAAGCTGGCAATGCATGAGAAGGCCTTATTATAGAAATAGGGCAAAGTACTTGACTTCTGCAGAACTCAAGGCTGCCTTTGCCATTTTGAAGCGATTACAGTAAACAAGATAATCCATGTTTATTGAGGTCCTTCATGTGTTATTTTCCTTTCACTCTTGATGTGGTGTACAGGTTCAAAGGCACCAGCACAATACCTCTTTGCCTCAAAAGAAGCTGCATGAGGCGGTTTCTAAGAAGACTGCATGTGCACAGCCTTGCACGATTGCTGTGATAGCATGTGTGTCTACTGTAACTGCAAATTAAAACAGTTTCAGTTCTAGCTAGTCATTTGCTACAGTTTTGAATACACTTAAAAATAACTGTGCACACAAATAATGCATACGTGCAAATAAAGCACCTACAGAATTTGTGTACACATTTGTGTATATATATAATTTGGCATACTTTCAGTGAAGGTGCCTGTGTATTTCTGCATGGAATCTATGTCTGTGCTTCTTTTACTATATAGGTAATGTAGCTCAGGTTATTTTCAGCTAAGCTATGTAGCTTTTAAGCAGTTAAGTTCAGGTCAGTAGCCACATGAAGCTGAAAAATCTTAAACTTCTGTCAGCACCCTTAAATAAACCCAACTCAGAGTAAAATAGTTATTCATAAGGCTCGCTCATAAATGGTTCATTAAAATGTTATATTGGTGAGCCTGTAACAAAACACAGGCTTTCACCTCTGTGCTGTTTGTTACTTGCAAACAGAAATTTAGAGGACTGACTCCACAGTACTTAATTTAATCAGAGCCAGTGCAGATCTAGCTGCCTGTTCATGTGTCTTAACTCTCCAAACTCAGTAATGCATCAATGCTGTCAACTCCTGCTACAAAACTGAGATATATTTTCCTGCCACCTAAGCACCAGAGGGATGAGTCTCAGAGGGGAAAAAATCCCCACTCAGCTTGGCTCAAAAGGTCCTTTGCTTCAGCTGCATCTGCCCTACCTGTCCTGATGCACATGAAATGTGCTGTGTGCCTGTCTTCCAAGTAAAATGTCGCTTCATTTCCTGACTTCTATAGCAAAGCAAAAAACATCTTAAGAATATTGAGGGGAAAAGCTTTTGCATCACTAAGAAAATATTATGGACAATAATAGGAATACACATAGTCTATATTTAGTCTATCTATAGTATAAATAAATAAATAAATGTTTTAAATTTTTTATTTATAAAACATAATTCAATTTCAAATCTGCTGGAAAACAAGTACCCTTGCCTAATAAACAAGGTCCACCTGCAGTTTGGCTTTTTAGTTTCAAGGTTTCTCTTTGCTGATGGAAGTGGCATTCATGTGGGTTGAAGCTCTATAAATGGTTGCACTTTGAGGTTTAGTGCTTCTACAGTTTCTCGAGAGGAGGTCAGCGGCTGGTATTCGTGTGGTCCAAGGTAAAACAACATTGGTTTTCATGATGGTAGAAATGAGACAACTAAGATACTCATTCTACACCACTCTAAATGTTATCACAGAGCCCTGGAGCAGGAAGACCTGGGGCTAAGGTTATCGCCACAGATGCCTTTCCTGAGCTAGATCCATTGACTGGGCAGAAGAGTGGAGAGAAAGGATTGCTTCAGATGGAAAATATGTTTGCAAATGAAGCAAAGACGGATTTCTCCCAAAACACTGTGTCACATTTCCTAGGGTAGTGCAAAGCACTTCCCAAGACAGTCTGGATCACTGCTGCTTCGGTGTGGATGTGGCCACGCAAGTTCGATCTGAACACAGGCTCTCAGTAACAGCATCATGGCTGTCTTGACTCCCACTGCTGGCTCTCCATCTCGGGGAAGTATCAGGGTGAAAACTTATTGGAGGCACCCTGTAAGGACCTGGGTATTGCCTGGGTGGGTGGAGGCCCCGAGGCCTCAGGATTGTGAGGCAGATTTGCCCCCACACCTGCACAAGGCTTGATTTTCAGAAGAGCTCAGCTGCCATCTGCATGCTTGCTTTAGCAGCCAGGCTTTGGAAACAGCTCAGCTCTTTAGAGATTGAACTGTTGAAAATCTGGTCAGTTGTGTAACAAAAGGAGCTGCCACACACTAATTCATAGTCATTCGATCTCTAAGAAGAGCCACTTAGCAGATTTGGACAAGGGCTGAAGCTGATAAGGAAAGAACTCATTAAATTGGTAGAATTAGAGATCTCTTTTAGCTGAGAAGGCTAAAAAAAAGCCCTGTCATTTGCCCCCTGTCACTCATTCTGTTGTTTGTGTAACTCAGAAAGGTAGGTTTTGGGAGCAGATATTGTGTCTTCCTACATCTTCTGCTTAAGATTCTTTTAACATTATGTAATTACCAGTAATACAGAGAGAATAGGGAATGAGAAGAGAGCTGCAGAAATCCAATTATTGTGATGTTGCTCTTGACAGCAAAAGGTCCCTTATATCTCAAGAATCCTTTATAGTAGGTATGTCTCCTAAATAAAACATGATAAGACTCCAACAGAAAACCCCAGCAATGCTCTCTAGAAAAATCTCTGTAACTAACACATTGCTGGAGCCGACCACAGGCAACCTCACAGGCCTGTCTGTTGACTCAGACAAAGCTAACTCTGCCTGAGAACAAGCCCAAGAGCAGGCGTTCGGGTTCAAACACCGCAAGTCTAATTTCCCATGGACACTGCAGAAATAAGACTGAAATATGTATATATATTTAGTTATCTTTTTCCCCAAGAAGGCCTGGTAGAAATTGCAGATTGAGGAATGCAGTCTGGTTCAAAATTGTTGGGGAATTACCTTCTGAATCCTGATATCCCACAGTTCTGTATCTTGGGAAAAGCCACCATGGGACCTCTCCCCACCACCAGCCTCTGCTGCATAACTGCACAGGTGACCACCATTATGTAGATGACAGATGTAAAAAGAGACAAAAAGGAAGCTCCTTTCTGGGGACGGGACCTGTCGCCCTGTTAGCAGCGTACCCAGACCATGGCACAGCAGCGCCATGCACCACCCGTCCTCACCACGCCCGCGCACCCCAGGGCGGCCGCTCTTGCTGAGATCCCTGTCAGGAGGCACGGCGCAGCCCACCGTGGCTCCCCACGCTCTGCCTTCCCCACACACAGATTTGGGGTTTCCTTTGAGGTCTAGACACAGTAACAGCATTAGCACCTTCCTGGCCAGCCCACTGTGGTGCTCGGCGAAGCATGGCTTGGGGTGTCCCCGGCCCCAAAGGGGTTATTTTCTGTCAGGGTTTTCCCTTCTCTCCCCTCCTCGCTCCCCAGCTTCCCTCCTTTGCTTCAGGACAGTGCAAGGAGACCTCAGGGCCTCGAGGGCAGCAGTGTGCTGGACCGGGCGGCCTCCCTGCCCCTCACCGTGGCCTCTGTCCGACCGGCCGGCTGTGTCGGTCCCCCCCCGGTCCCCGACGGCCACTCTTACCCGTCCCCCTTCCCGCCTGTGCGCCCCGCCGCGGCCTGCTCCCGCCGCCTGTGTACGGGCGCTGCCATGGCTACAGCGCTGCTAGGCAACGCGGCCACGTGACAGCGGCCGGGCCCCCCGGATGGGCGTGGCCGTAAGGGCGTGGTTACACAAAAGAGGCGTGGTTAGAGGAGGGGGCGTGGCTCGGCGTTGCTAAGGGGGCGGTTGCTAGGGGCGCGGGGGAAATGGCGGCGAGGCTGGGGGAAGTGGTGGCGGGGCTTGCGGGCCTCCGTGGCGCCTGGTCAGCCAGCCCACCTCGGTGGCTACCTGGGCTGGTCTCCTGAGCTTCCCAGGAGCCTTTATCATGATCTGATCTGATAATAATGAACATTTTGGGCCTGGCCATGGCAGGCCGCATCTCAGCACTGGGCAGGCCCCAGTGTGGCGGCCCTGCTCTTTCTTGGCCCTTTGCAGCAATAATATTTCATAATTATCATTACTTTTACAGACAAACTAATTTGAATTTTTCTCATCTATTGCTCTCTCCACTGCCCTCTCATTGCCAGCAAAGATACGAGCCACTTTTTATGATTTAATTCACTGCACACTGGAGTTTTTTAGCGAGGTTTCTGCTAGCACCTCCTGCTTGCAGGCCTGGGCTGTATTTAGTATTGGTTTCCTGCTCTGTACCCCAGCCATGGGATACTTTTATTAAGAGGCTCTGGAGCAGCGTGTCTGTGTCAGGCAGTCTTTGTGTCCCTTTGGGCAGTTCACAGGCATCTTTCCTTTTCACAGCCATTTTTCCTTTGCCAGTTGCAGCTGGAAACACATAGCTTGTCTAGCTGAAGAGTTAATGTTTTTTATGTTAGTTAAGTGGGTTTTTTATATTAGGAAAAGGTGTACAGTGAAATAATAGAATTGTTTAGGTTGGAAGAGACCTTTAAGATCATCAAGTCCAACCATTAAATCTCAGTAAACAGGTACTGAAGCATGGGGCTTCATATGCCTGGTTTGTTGTTGGTTTTTTTTTTTATTATTATGAAGAGAAATACTTTGAGGAACTCCATTTTTATTTCCCAGCATCTTTGATTTCTTTTGGTTGGGCATTGTCAGCCAAATAGGTATAATAAAACCATGGAAGAAAGCAAATGTATAAGAACGTGTTTTACCTGAGCAGATGCAAAATGGCAGTCATTAAAGAAGCACATTTAACTGCAGCTCAGAAGTCTCCGTAAGAGCTTCCACTAGGGAAAAAGATTGCTTTGACCTTCAGAGATTGACGCAATGTGCAATGTTTATTAATAGTTTTAGCAAGAAAGTATCTATATGGGGGGATGTCTTCCCTTTTATTTGGCTGATTTTAAGAGTGCCCTTACAATTTCCTAACTTACCTACTGAATAGCGTTGATGAAAAACTCTCCTACTCTTAGGTTAATCACTTGGCTGCTGGCTTATACTAACGTCCATCAAAAGATTTCTCTGCTGCTCTGATGATGAAAGTAGCACTGTAAAAGCTGCAAGACTCTGGACTTAATCCCATTCACTGCCTTTCCAGAAAGGGGAGGTGGCTGCGAGGCTCTCAGTAGCGGGTCTGTGTATGAGGAATGCTCTCTGAAGCATAAGGGACTTTCTTGCACTGAGCTTCACAAAAGCTATCAAAGAAAATAAGGACCCCACAGGAAAGCAGGGTGGTGAGGGGTCATTTTTAGGATAGCATAATGCTGGGAGCCTAAGGCTGACTGAGTCCTGAGGAATAGTTTGACTCCCAGGTCCTGCTTCACCTCCCAAATATCGGGCAATCCACTGGCAGGGGTTTTAACACTCCCCATGTGTGTTGCTTCGAGCTGCTGCTATGGCCAGTGGCAGCAGAGCTGCTGTCTGAGATGGATGTGAGTTGTGGTGCTGGGCTGTAAGGGTTGGCAGCGCTGTGCTGTGTGATGGGGCAGAGAAGTGTGAGGTGTGCCACAGCCGCTGCTTATAGTGGCGATGAGCCGCCTGTGCTGTGTCGTGGTGTCTTTAATCGTTGTCTGTCACATGCACAAACAAAATACAGCCTGAAGTTGGAGAACATGCCACTGAAATGCTGCTGTAAAGAGTGTTTCCTGGCACAGGGCTTGGGAAGGTGCCTTTCTGAAGCATCCTCTGTTTCTCCTTGGGAGATGCTTCCTGCCCTTTAGGAGGTTTTCTATAACCAAGATTTTCAAGATCTGCTTTCATTTTTTTTCTCACAATTTGTCATGGATGTTATTACTCATGCTGAGGGTCTTCCTTTGAACACCACAGGTCAAAACCATCATCAGCAATACAATCCTGTCTCTTTGCTGTGGACGTGACTTTCAAGTGTAAGAGTTTCTCCATCTAAAGCAAAGATTACTTGAATTTTACCAAGGCACCCACATCTTTTTTTGACAAGACTCAGCATAACCAGGCTGTGAGGAATAAACCTGGCAGGAGAATGCCACATTCTCATGGTTTTAAAATTCACATTTAGCGAAGTGGGGTCCTGGGAAGGGTTTTTGGTGTAACTTTTCATAGGCAGTTGGAGCAGGGATTTGGTTTTCCCCTTCCCCAGCAGCCTCTCCTCCAGTCCAAGTGAGCCTGCCAGCAGAGGGAGTGCAGCACATGGGCTCACAAAAATAGGAGCTTGCTAAAAAAACCCAAACAAACCCAAACAATTAGCAGAATGATTATGGTCTTTAGGAGAATAAACAGAATAGTCAGAAGTCAGAAGGCTTTCCCCGGCAATGAGATCCAGCTGCAGGCTGGATGGGGAACAGGCACTGCATCTGGCAGCAATCATGTTCCTCCGGTGGGGAAGTCCCCACGGCGAGGGTGTCCCCGAGCATCACACAGGGCACTGCCGCTGGGCGGGGTGGACCCCTCTCCCTTTTTTCACCCTTCTTGGTAGATCCACTTCTGTAATTCCCCATCAGACCGCAACTGTTTTAGATAAACCAGAATGGAGCTCCCTCTCCCATGGTGCAGCATGAGAGCAAGCGAAGGGCATGAGTACAGGCAATGGGCAGGGTGATGGTCTCAGAGCTGCTGTGGTGTCATGCTTGCTCATGCTCTGGCCATGCTTCAGTTTTTGGGCAGAAGCTGGGAAGTTTGGGGCTTGCCTGTGAGCAGTGCAGTTCCGGCAGACAGTGGGCTATGCACAGCATGGGAAGGTGGAAGTTAAACTGGCTGTCTTGAAGAGGGTGATAAATAAAGGCTAATGGGAACTGAAGGTCTCCCCTGGGACTTTATCACCTGTGGTTTATGCTATGAATGGACTTTTCCAAAGGCTTGGGCTAGTGATCCCCTTGGGAATGTGCCTCACCTGCAACATCCCCCTCGTGCCTGGGCACGGCGGGGACTGGCATGGCTACTCTGGCTTGGGAAGCTGAGGACCCGTCCCCAGACCCTCCTGCTTCCTGCTCAGATGGAGGCTCCCTGGACCCAGCTGCGGCTGGAGGGCACCCCAGCAGTGCTCGGCCTTGTTACCAGGCTGCCGGGCTCCTCGGGACCCCAATGCTGCTGCCGTTAAGTGTAGGGAAAGCAGAGGACATGGGATGTATGGCTGTTTTGCTTAGGGGTCAGTAGCAGCTTGTCCTGCTGAAAGCTCTGGGACTAGCTGCTCTCTGCCTGCACTCACTGGGGTTAGAGGCAGCTAAATGGTTTCACCCATATCCCTGCCAGCATCTGAGCCCTCTCCATCAAAGTTAATGCTTGTGTAGTGTCTCAAAACAGGACAAATGGCACATCCAGACTCTGATCCCTCACCCAGAAGGAGGGGGCAGTTTCAGTGGACTCACTTCAGCACAGCTGTGATATAGCTGTGATCTGAATCTGGCACCAAACCACTCTTATAGCAGGTTGATCATTAGGAGGAACTCGGTGTTAGCAGGGTATTTCCATGAGAGTTCTGCAGCCCTTAAAAATCCAGCGCACTGCTTTCATTGTGGATTAAAAAAATGTAGTACCCAGTCAAGCTTTGGTAGTTTAGTTTTTAACAGGGATTTAAGCATTTTAAATCCTTTCAAAGCTGTAAGTAAGAATCATAATTTAAACTCTTCCAGACAGATGTCATGGGAAAAATATGAAGACTATTTAAAAGGCAGCCCGCCTGCCTGTCCATCTGTCTGTCACCTTCTAATCTGCCTGCCATGTGCAATCGCCTTTCTCTTTCAAAACATTACAAGGCCAGGTCCACACAGGCGCGTGCAGTGTGACCTGAGCTTCCCCGGGGTCCCGCATGCTGTCTGCCAGCTGCAGCCCGGCGGTGGGTGTGAGCTGATGCTCAGCCTCGCTGCAGAGGAGCCTGTACCTGCCTCTACCCAGCAATGTGGGCTTGCTATAAGGGGAGGATCAACCCATGAAGCAAACACCTGCAGATTTGGTGGAGGAACTTATCCATCCAAGGAAGGTGCTTGTCCCTCGGAAGTGAGTGGGAGAAGGGAAGACATTTAACTTACCACCGGATAGAGTTTCTTCCCTACTCGTCTGGGGGTGAGCGTGACATTTGCAGAAACTCAAGCGCCTTTGGAAGCAAGCAACTAGGATGATATTTTGCTTTTTTAGGTGACCTGATTGTATTTTGCCTCCCCCCGCTCCATTGTAGAGAATTAAATGATGCTCAGCCAAGTAAACCTCTTACTTGGTCAAGCCTTTCCAGCTGTCCTTTGCTGGCCAGGGAGAAGTTGCCTTGTATGGGAGACACGGCTTCCATAGAAACCCACTCACTGCCTTGCAGATGATTTTGGGGGAGGCAGGAGGAATCAGCAGCTCAGGCTGACACACACACATATCTAATTC
The DNA here is from genome assembly GCF_963921805.1 of Phalacrocorax carbo. NCBI lineage: Eukaryota > Metazoa > Chordata > Aves > Suliformes > Phalacrocoracidae > Phalacrocorax > Phalacrocorax carbo. The sequence goes on along the minus strand of NC_087526.1, from coordinate 8,115,523 downwards.
TGGCATTACAGGGGAGGTCAAAGGCGATGACCGATGCGGCGATGGCCCATCTGACTTCTGAGGCTGGATTTAAATGAGTGAAAAAAAATGTCCAGTTACTTGTCAGAAGAACCTTGGGAAGATTATTTTTAAGGGATTTTTGTAGATAAATGAACTGAGCCTAATTCTGTTTTAAGAAAACCATTGGGGCTGACTGCTGGAAAGCCTTTCGTGTCAGTGATGGTTTGAAAGAGAATCTGAGTTTATTTGGTGAATTTAATGAAGGGCTGGGGCATCTGAGCGAGAAACTTAATTGCAGGAATTCCCAAGGCTCTGGCATTGTGAGCTGGCATGTCCAGTGGAGCTTTTCCAGTAACTGGTCTGGTGTCATTCTGCAACCGGAGATGACAGTGCCCTTTGCCTTTAGCTCATCAAAAAGATTTGATTGTGGTGCTTGAATAATGTTGCACAGGAGTAGGTAGCTCTAGAATGTGGCAGAGAAAGGCTTAGTAAGGACCAGCATCTGGATGCAAAATACAGATGAGTTCAAATTAGAAATACTGGAAACTTTGAACAGTGAGAGTTTTAACCACTGGAGCACTCTGCCAAGGGGAGCAGGGAGTTCCTTTATCTCTTGATAGTTCTGTGTTAAGGCTGACTGCCTTTCTGGAGGTGCTTTTATCCATCACAAGTGCCTGGGCTCAGCACAAAAATAACTCTGAAGGGGGAGAAAATGTAGCAGTTTCTTTTGGCCTTAAGGTCTCAGGAAGGTTGAAAAGGGCAAGATACACTGTAAACTTACCTTTTGTTACTAAGATTATCAGAGAAGAGAAAGTGGTCATTACTGTCCAGGCTTTGATACTGACTCCCTGCTGTGCTTTTTTGCTGACTGTGGTCTGTGCTGTAGTTGCTGGAGCCCATCCTTGGGTGTCAGGAGGGTTAATCAGTGTTTGCAGAGCTCTCTGGGTGAATGCTTTAGTGAGGAGGGAGGGCATCATTTATTACTGCAGGCATTGGAAATTCCCTGATGTGATTATAATGTGTAGTGATGGAGGCTATTTTTACTGTATGTTGTGAATATTTCCTTGTATGGAATCACAAGGAACTTGCTTGTGACTTGTAGCTCTGTTAAAAGCTCTAGCAGTGAAGTTCCTGATGTCTTTGGCATTCCCAAGCCAGTACTGTATGCAGCAGTGTTAATTAGCCTTGGGGGGGCAATACATAGTAGTGACGAGATAATGAGTAACTGAAAATGCGTCTGGCCTCTGCTCTTTGCAAAGAGAGAGGACAGCGTATTGCAGTCTCCTCTGCATCTTAGTACCTGGCGTCTTGCGCCTGGAGTGAGTAATCCCCATTGAAGTGGGAGGAAACTCTTATTTCTTGTTAGTGATCCAGACTGCTGCTTAGCAAATCCCCTCACCCTTGGAGCTGCAGATATGGAGCTGTTAACAAGCTGAAATGGCATTAAAGAGGAAGTCAACCTTTTGCACAGTTTCCTCTTGGAAAGTGAGTGTTACTTCTAATTATAGCGATTGCAATTTTTCAAATGCTCTCCCAGGGACCAGACCATCGGGGGTGAGGAGGGACGGCTGGAAATGCAGATGTAGCCCTCCTCTCCATTGATTCATGTTAGTTATCTGAAACGGGAGCAGAGAGTCTCCTACAATACTGGCGTGACTGTTCTCCCCATGCTAGCCCCAGTGTTGAGTGCGACTGTGTCCCCTATAGGCATTGGCCTTGATTACAGAAACGGCTCTACCAAGTTGTGGTTGCTCTTCAGAGAAGCTCAAACAGTCTTTTTCTCCTCTTCCTCTAGGGCTTCAATGCTCTGGCTTCCTTTTGAGGTGATGGGTTAGAAGTGCTTTACCAGCGATTTTGTCCCAGGGCCAAACCCTCCTGCAGAAGAGCCATCATCCATGGACGAGTTGAGCCTGCCACCTTCTGGTCAGACTCTCCAGGACTAACCACAGCTTGGGGCGTGAAGCCTGGGGGCAAAATGCTTGGATGCAATGCCCAGAGCACCATGTGCACCCTTCTTCCTACCGCTGCATGGAGGGGGAGAAAACATGGCACTTTCAGGTCCTGGAGAGCAAGGAGGATGTGCTGGAGGAGGAGGAGGCCAAGAGGTCTGTCTCTCCATCAGCTTTGCTCCATGCGGGGTTTTGTTCCCGGCCAAGTGGCGATGGAGCTGCTGTGTCTCTTCACTGCTCTGAGGTCCCTCTCGCCCCCTCACCCTGACTCCAGTGCTGGAGCCACTGGCCTCTTCACTGTCCTGGGATTTTTTTCGTGGGGTTCCCCGTTTTGCAGAGGGAGGACTGAAGCTCAGCTCTGTCCCCTTTGAAGTGCTTGAGTTTGGTGTCTAATGGTTTGGGGACCTAGATTTCCTGGGTGGCCAATGGAGAAGACATGGACATCTGAAGAGGGCTCAAATCATGTTTTGGAGGCAAGGCAAGGCCGTGGCTGTGATCTGGCTCTGAGCCTTGCCTGGAGTGTGTCCCAGTTTTGGCCACCTGTCGTCCCCCTCGGTGGCTAATGGCTAGGCTGTTGTCAGAGGCTCATTTGCCATGGGAGTCTGCGGAGCCATGTCCTTCCTTCTGCGCGGTGTCTCTGGGTAATCTCATTGCAGCTACACTCAAATACCATCTCTATGGTGATGACTCAGAGGCATGCATCCCTACTCTGGGCTCTCCTCTCCCTGTCCAAATTCATATCTCAGAGGAGCTCTCTGACATCTTGTGAATGTTTCACCACCCGCTCAAGCACAACATGGCAAAATCAGAGCTTTTAACCTCTCCTTCTCAGCTCAGTGTTTCCCTGAGCTCAGCAACACCAGGATACTGCTCTTCTGCCAGAATCTGAGTGCTGTCTTCATCTCCTGCCTCCTCCTGTGTCTTCATATCCTGGCCACCTCAAGGGCTTGCATAACCTTGCTAAGCCTTTCCTAAAGCTAAAGCTCCTACCCGCTCTTTCATCACATCCCCTCCACTTGCTGCAATATCCCTTTTTTGGCCTCAACAAATCTGCTATGGGCCACCTTGCATCCACTCAGATGCTGCTTCAGGCATTGCTTGCCCACCTGTCCTGTTTCTCCTGCCTTACCCCTCTGGGCTGCCCTCGTGCCTGCAGCCACCCACTGCCTTCCCTCACTTCCCACCGGTGCTGTTGGCTGTGCTGGCTGCCAGGGCTGCAGCCCTGCTCAGCCCTTGTGTCTTGGTGCCACTCAGGTGGATCCTCCTGTTAGTTGCTCATTTTATTTCTTAATCGTAAATTTTTTGGGGTCAGAGGCAGCTTTCCTTGTTCCTGTTCTCAGCATTGCTAGACAGTCTGCTGGCATTTGAGTCAAGGTCCTATTAACTAGCACAAATGGGAAAACATCTTTCTTGTGAGCAGGGAGGAGGCTGGTGGGCAAAGTGGGACTTGGCTCGAAGGTTGCCCAGCTGTGCCCAAGTAGTACCTGCTTGGCAGGTTGGGAGATGTGGGGCCTGTTGCAGGCTGCTGGCAGCAGCATGCTGTATCCCTGCCAGCCTGCTGTGCTGCCCAGGCTTGGGTGGACCAGCAAATGGATGAGATTTCAAGTGCAAATAAGCAGCCCTGGCCCCAGGCACAGAGGACATGGCTTTTTCTTAAAGCTGCAGGAGTGCAGCTATCTCAGAGGGTAAATAAGCTGCTAAATGGGGACCGGCAATGGGAAACAGCTTCAGGGGAACGAGTGGGGAGCAGAGCTTTTGCTTGTGAATGGAGTGAGGCTGGGAAGATGGCTTCTGCCCCAGGGTCCGTGCTGTCAGCAGGGGCTTGCCGCACTGATGGGCATTAATGAAATGATGGAGCTGGATGGACTCTTGGGTCTGGTCCCTGTGGTGGGCAGTAAGGAGGTTGTTTCTACCAACGTGACATGTGCTGCCGAATGACTCTGTACCAGCCCTCAAGAAAGTGTGTTGCAAAGGGGACACTGGAGAATCAGGGCAGAACTGCTGTGGTGTCCCAGGAAGGTGTCGGCAGAGCCCACCTTTATGATTTCCCTGCCAGCTGAATGTATCCGTTTAGGCAATAGCAGAAAGCTGTGATGGGCCTGCTGAGATCTGCAGTGCCTCTGTTCAAAAGCAAAGGCAATTCTCTTCCCATTAATTCATTGATGCTGGCCTCCAGCCTCATCTCTGCTCACAGAGAAGGATGAAGGTGGCTCCTTGTTCTCTTCTGGCAGGAGTGAGGCAGGTGTGTATCAACAGTGTTATGTTGAGATATGAAGAGCTTATTCCTAAAGCAGCTCATCCCCAGCTCCCCCGTGCTGGTGCTGAAGTGCATCCCTGCGTGCCAACATTCACGGCAGCTCTCTGGGCCCCCAGGCCATGCCATGTGCCTCACTGCAGCTCTAGCAAGAGCTGCCCTTCCCAGATGAGCGATCCAAAGGATGGTTTTAATGTGGCTGCAGAAGCAGCACATCTGCATGTCTTGCTGTTATCCTTTCAGTTTCTTCCTTGGTAAGGGTTCAGTTCAAGAAGGTCTTACTGACTTCTCTGAGATTTAAGGGTGGAGACAGTAACACAGCCTTACGGCTGCCTAGCTGTGCTCTTTCTTCATTCCCCAGATCCTCCCAGATGGGATTTCTCCACTTTTGCACTGTCTTGAGTAGGTTTCAGCTATGGCACAGCAAAAGCAGCACCAGGTGTTTGGTTTTTCCTGGGAATTTGTCCTATGGCCGTGGTCTTCCCAGGGTTAAAAATAGCTGCTGGGCCCTGGGCAGTTTGCTTTGCAGCACATAACACAGCACAGTTGCCGGGAGACACAAATCTGTGACGCAATCCTAATTTCAGAGAACTTGACTTTGGGCCACGTGATGCCACCCTAGAAGTCCTTAAAAACGCTGGATGGGAAATCCTCCTATGTTCCCAAATCCCTGTAAATTTCCCACAGCGCCAGCCTGGAGGGGTGCTGTGGTGTGGCCAGACGCCGGTGTGCTCCTTGGGTCAGCTCTGCCTCCATGGAGCCACCCACACCCCTGGGGAGACCTGGCTGATCAGTGCCAGGCCAACTCAAAGAAGCCCAAGTCACTTTGGATGGAGTTTTCTTGGCTATCTGATGGTCTGCGCTTGAAGTGTCTTGAGTGGTTATCTGAATCAATAAGGTCTTCTGATTGTGTCATGGCACATTTACCTCTTCTATACTAAAAAGGCCTCGAAGCACCCATTTACTGTCTTAGGTAAAGGAGAAATAGGCTAATGGGCTTTCATGTCTGTCCTCACCTGTCAAAGCTCTTCCCTTTCCTGAGAAAACAGTAGGGAAGTTTTTGGTAATGTTCTCCAACTTCCTAATGCAAAAATTGCTGCAGGATATTACTTAGCATTAGCACCTCGTTCACAGATGTGAGCACTAAGTAAGAAATACTCATCAGCCAGAAGAGCGAGTTCTGCTGCTCAGGGTATTAGGGTGAGTCAAAGATGACCTGGTTCTTCTGACACATAACACATAATAATACCGATTAAAAAAGCAAGGTTCCTTGTTAAACATTACATTATCTTCCAGGAAAGTGCCCTGCAGTCTGCAGGTAGCAGCTCTCTCATGCTTTATAGGAAGGCAAAGCAACATGAGGGAGAGACCAGCTTGCTCCAGAACAGCTCCTGCTGCTCCCTGTGCTCTGCTCCTTGTAGGGCAATTTGCGGTGGCCAGACCCTGTTTGTATGGACGGACAGACAAGGCTGGGTGTGGGGAGCTTCTTGTCTTTGTGGTGTTGGGCTCTTGAAAAAACGAGGAAGCTCTTCCAAAGCCAGGAGCCACGCCAGGCATGAATGGGGGCTGGGACGCAGCTTGCTCAGAGATGCCTTGTTAGGAAGGATGGCAAATATTGCCCAGTAAGGGGGAGGTGAAGGGGGTCTGTCCAGCCCCACTTGCCTTCCAGCCAACACCACAGACAGTGAGGGCTGACACTGCTTGGGGAGGAAACTGGGTCTGGGAGGGGGTCAGGAAGGTGCCGGCAGGGAAGCCAGACCAAAGGAGGGTCTGGAGGCGCTCAGCACGGGAAACCAGCTCTGCTGTGCCAGGGAATCCAGGGCTCAGCCCTTGCTGAGCTCACCCTGCCAAAAAATGAAGGTCTTGCTGTTTCCACTGAAATTAATCCTTATGGGAATCCACTCTCTGATGCAACGCTCTGCAAGAGATTTCTTTTTCCCATCACTCTGCTTATTTCAGCTTGAAAAATAAACAGAGGCAAAAAAGCAATAGGCATTAAAAATATCTAGGAGCTGCTCGAAGAGTTAAGAGTTTGCCATCTGTCCGTGGGGAATGCACCACGCTGGGTAATGCAGAGTGCTGACTCAGCTGCCATACTTCAGTGATGAGAGCGGAGGGAAAGACTAAACAGTGCTGCCTCGTATTTTGGCTTGGAATTATATTAGAAATAACAAACCTCTGAGCTCTAATTCTCAGCTGACAATATCTCTAAATGGAAGGGAATGTACGGGATGGGAACCAGCAGTGAATGGCCAAAAGGAGTAAGCAGCTACTGCTGTGAGCAGAGAGTGTGTGGAGGGGCAGTATGGCTGGAGATGGCAGGAGAGGGGGCTGCGGGGGGGATGTGGGTGTCTCAGCTTATGGAATGGGGATGAAAGGAGCCTGCTGGAACCTGTGTCCCCCTAAGGACAATGGGGATTGAGATGTGGAGGAGGAAGACGAGGACTTCTGTGTTGCTTCCCTGCTCCATATCTGGAGCATATCTGAATTCTGGGCTCAAGCTTGAATTAGGGCCCAAAAAGTGTTTTGTGTCCAAAGCGCTTGGCCTGAGGTGCACACCCCAGCAAGCTCCTGCTAGCATCAGTTCACTGCCCACAGCAGGAGAGGGCTGGTGTCCTGGGGACTTCAGATGAAACCTTGTAAAGCTTACTGCTGTGACAGTCTCCTGGGTTTGTGCTGCAGCTCCAGGGCTGGCCTTGGGCTGCTTTGGTGCTAGGTCCATCTCTCCCCCACCTTTGCCAACCCATCACAGACCCCTTTGTTGATGGAGTCTGCATATGAGAGATTTTTTTGAACCCTTCATCTTGGGAACAGCAGAGTAGGGGTGGGTAAAGAACAAGTTTCCTTGTTCAGTGGCTGAACTAAAATTATTCAGGGAAAAATTCACTTGGGATTGAGCTGAGATCTAAAATTTTAGCTCTGTTTTGGGCTTTTCAGCCAACTGAATGGAGAAGAACTGTTTATTTCGATGTAATTCACAGCAGGTCCCGCCTCCCCAAAAGGAGTGTCTTGTTCCACTTGGAGGGTGATGTTGCCCTTTTTTCTTCTTTCTGTTAAATGGACACACCTTTAAAAATTGAGAACAAACATTTCAGTATAAATATGTTTCAATGCCAAATTTGACCATTTCCAAAATAGGAAGTTAATTTTAGTACTACCGGGGCTGAACCTTCCATCACAGGTTGGGAGAGGGTCACCCCTGCTCTTGGCTGGTGCTACCTGCAAGGTCCTGCAAGACACAGGGGTTCCCCCATCCTGAATGCCACATGCAAGGGGTGAAGCGCTAAAAATGTCACCTTTTTTGTCCCTGTTGTTTCAGCAACCTGTGTGTGCTGGTTGAGACAGCTCCATTTTGCCCTGGCTGCAAAACACCTCATGTCTCAGCTAGGGCAAGCTGCAGGCGTGTGATGAAGGGACTGATGCTTGGGGACTAAACATAAAAAGTGCCACTTTCCCAGTTGCTTTCCCTGTGCTCTTTTCACTTTTCCAGTTTGCTTTTTTCCCAACACAGTCATTGTTTTGCCATTTCTGTGGGGCTAGAGACTTAAATGTTTTGCTTTAAGGCTCTAGAAAAGAGACATCTTTTGCTCGTAGAGCTTCATGAAGATGTGTGGCTCAGTTAGCATTCATGGGACAGCGTTGTTACACGTTGTTGATGCCCCTGCTCCCCAGCTTCTGTGTGCTGTGCTGGAGCTGCCTTTTGGGAAATGCAGTGCTTGGGACGGTCCCAGTCTCTGGAAATTGGTGGCATTGGGCTGGATAACGCTGAGGTGGCTGGTGCTGAGCCAGATTTCCAGTGCCTCCTTGCATGTTTCTGCCTGGTGTGTGCCCTTTTGGATTACAAGAGGATTTTGCCGTTTTTGAAGGGAAGCTGGAGGCTCTGGGGTCGTCTGTGGTGGCTGGGGATGTCAGTCCAGCCTCTCTGCAGTGCTTCTGGGAGTCTGCAGGAGGCAACATGCTCCTGTTGCACGAACATGGAGTCAACTGCTCTGGCTCAGCCTTGGCTTATTTTCTGGAAGGATGGAAATGTGAGGAGCATGCAATGGGAAAGGCTCCCTTTGAGTGTGCTGAAGACCCACATGAACACCTTGAGGAGCTGGTGGCTGCTGGCCTGCAAGGCTGGGTGACTTTGTACCTGTCACCAGCCCAATGGCTAGCTGCCGTGGGAGCGCTGCTCTGCCTCGCAGGCCCTGGTGTAGCTGCCCATGGCCATGGGAAGTGAATCAGCCTCTCTGCTGCTTTTTCTTCTAGGGGTTCTTCCTCTGAAAGCTGTTTGTTGCTCTTCTTCTCCATCTCCCTCTCTTCTGGAGGGTTCATCCTTCTTCTTCTGCAGACCATCCCTGGTCCTGCTTTGAATCTGCCAGATCAGAGAGGCACCATGGGGAACCCCCAGAGGTTTGATGTGTGAGACCAGAGAAGGCATCATCAAATGCCATTTCCGTGTCAGATCTAATTTCCCAGGGAAGGAGGAAGAGAGAAGCTCTGTTTTTCTTCAGGATGGGTAAAACACAAATCCAGGGTGGGCACATCTGGGTCCCAGCATGTGCTGGGCATTGTGACCTGCAACTCCGACAGTGATAAATGCAGAGGCAGGGCAGGCTCACCTCCACCTCCTCCTCCTTCCTGACTGTAATTTTCTGCAGTGAATCAAACCATTGCTTCGATGGAAATAAATGCATAGCAGGTGCATCTCAATCTGAAACCCAATTTATCCTTGGAAACACTGAGAATGCATTCTTGGGACATCTGTCTTGTCGTGGGGACGCATGAGTAGACCATTCAAATGCAAACACAGGCCAGGTATTGCCTCCTAAATATGGCTTCATTCAGCAAGCGATGGATTCCTAATGAAATGAGCTCGACAAGGCAGGGAGTAGGACACATGGGAGATAATAGCCTGAGTGAAAAAACTAGCCGTATATAGGAATTTTAATTAAACCTGACAAAGCCTGAGAGGAAAAGGGAAGAGATTGCGGCCAGCTGGCATAAAGATGCAGAATGAGCTGAGCTTGGTGAATAGTGTTGACCTGATGCATTTTACAAGAACTTGCACATCTCTGGGTACATGGGCCAGGAACAGGGAGATGGGTCCTTCCACTGTGCTGGGTCAAGAGAGATGCCAAAATGAACTGTAGTCATGCTGAACTTTGCACAAATTCATTACACCTTCCCAGGAAGTAAATTTGCACTGGGAAGCTCTGCCCTGTTTCTGGCAGCACTGGGAGAAGAGGGTGTGAAGGGAAACCTTGGCAGGAGGATGGGTGGTGCTGCTGTGGGGTTTTGTGCCATCTCCTCATGGTGCAGATGGGGTTGATCCACCTGCTGCAGCCTGCATTGATACTGTGCTGCCAGGCGTGTTTTGGGACCCTCTGCCCTTTGCTGTGAACCCAACTCATGCTCCTGGGGGAAGGCAGGGCCATACAGGACCTGGGAGCAGCCCTGGCACCTGGAGCTTTATCGCTGCACAGAGCTTCAGTAAGATTGGCCTTAAGACAAGAAGAGCTGTTATCTTCACACCAAACCTCCCAGGTACATGCAGACCTTTACGAGCTGGAGCTGAGAGGCCAGCTCCACCATCAGGGCGGTCAGCTAGCCCGGGCCAGGAGGAGTGCTGGGCGGGCAGCACAGGCTCAGCAGCTGGCAGCAGCATCAGCAAGCTGGGAATAAACCAAGGAAGGGCTGTCAGAGCTCCCGGCCCATGCACAGTGCCTGGCCGCCTTTGCTGAGCTCTCTGGGGCATTTGACACATGAGTCGAGCCAGCTTTAACTCCCCTTTGGGCTATTAATGCAAACCGGCAAGGCATTGGTGATATGTTTTTGTTTAGCTAAAAAAGCCTTCAGAGCGATGCTGAATAAGTATTAAAAGGCCATTTAATTTTTTTTTTTCTTTTGCAAACACAAGGAAAATTCAAACCAGCTGGTAGGGCCAGTGGTTTAAAGCCAATTGCAGCAGCCCCTGGGATTTCCCTTGTATGCTGGCGTGAGGGGCTGGGATGAACCAGGTAATTTGGGCTGTGTCCTCGTGGTGTTGCAAGCAGGGGTGGCTGGCGGGAGGCTCTGCTTTCCCCTGTCCTGCACTGAAGCCCTCCGTGATGTGCAGCGAGCATCGTGCTAGGCATTTTACCTGCCTGGGGTGAGGATGGGTCCCTGCACAAACAGGGGAGCTGGGGGAAGAGAGCCAAAAAAAGCAGGAGAGATGCTGGAAAGATGACTTTTACCACACAGATCCTGCTAGCAGCAAGATACATCCCCAGGCATCGCTTACCTCACCTGGATGCCCAGCATCTTTTTTTGGCTCTGCCATTTCCCTGCCCCAGCAGACTCAAACTCTCCATCTCTCTCCCTTGCCCTCAGAAAATCTGCTCTGATATCCTGGCCCAGGGACCTGCTGTTACTTCCCAGGTTTTGTGTGTGGCTTTGGGGCTCCTTTCCTGGCTGTTTAACCCAGCTGTTAGGATACTTTGGGCATCTCTCCTGCATCTGCTCTGGCCAATGGAGCTGGGAGCACAGCTTGCCCCAGAGCTGCCTGGCCCTGGATCCAGCCACCTGGTACTTATCTGCTTTCTTTGCACCTCTCAGTGCTCCCTGTCCAGCAACTCATGGTGAGATGTGCCTTACTAGTCCTGAAATACATTTTTTCCCTAAGTGCAAGTTCCATCCAGAGTAATTGCTTCTTTATTACAGCTATTGTATTACGCAAAATAATAAAACTCCATTAATTAGGCATAAAAAGAGAGCAGTGGAGTCTGGAAAGAGGATGCACATTGAACAACTGCAATAAACCATGTAGGATGCCATGTTTCCCTGCCACTAGCACTGCCCACAAGAGGGACCAAGGCCAGCTTTCTACAGACCACCTGTGGGGCTCTCCTGGTGCCCTCCAGCCCTCACCGTGCCTCTGCCAGCGTTAGGCTGCACACACAGATGTGCCCAGCGCGTGTGCCACAGCCCGTCTTCACATGTCTGGAACACTCTTGAAATAATTATGCCCAAATGTTTTGACTATGTCCTCTGCTCTACCCTCCCTGCTAGCATCCCAGCTCTGTGGTATCCCTGGAAAACACTGGCTGTCGCTGTGGGACAGGCTCTCCTGCCTGCTCTGCCAGGCGCCGGTTGGTTCGAATTAACTTTGCAAGCAATGCTTTGTCTCATTTTCTTCTGACTCCAACGACCTCCGGGCTGCTCAGCGCCTGTGTGGCCTGTCCCACTCTGCACCTTTGGGAGAGACAGAATGAAAATCATTCTGGGTCGAGACTCACAGCCTGGGAGTCCGGGTTTCTCCTCACTAGGAGCCCAGCTGGAGAGCCCAGGCGGCTGAGCAGAGGGAACTGGTTTTGGGGACCAGGCAGGGATGGGGAGTAGGGCTGGGTGCAGGGCTTCGGGAAGCATTGTGGCTGGGACACAACGGCTTGCAAAGCTGTGCAAGGCCTGAGCCTTTCTTTTCTGCAAATTACGAATGTGGGCTAGGGGATATGCCAGGTAGCTCAGGGCACTCGGAGAGGCCAGGATATGAGTGAAGGCTTGAAATCCCCTTGGCACCAGAGCACGCTGCAACCACCTTCAGAAATTATCTAGCAAACTCTCTGCCTAGTACAAACTATGGTGTAAAGCGCAGGCTGGGCATTCCCAATGCATCTCAGGTACCTGCAGGGATTTTAGAGAGAAGCCTTGATCAATGAGTGCCACACACGCTGCTTGGTGGTCCGGCAACACACGGATACCCGCCTGCTAATTACCCATCCTTACATCCCCACATCTCCAGCTCTCGCTTGCACAAATGTGATCATAAGAGCAGGTTCACTAAGGAGAGGGTTTATTGGCTGGAAAACCAGCAAAAATCCTCAGTCTGCAGGGGCATGGTCGACCCTTGGGCAGGCAGTGGAGGTTCCTATGGTCCATTTTGGCAGCTCTGTCATGAGCATCCCTTCCTCTGTGCACTGCAGGCATGGGTGGACACAGGACTGTAATAACATTTCACACTGTTTTGCACATGCTGTGAAATTAATGCTCCTGAAAATGAGGGCTAGTTTCACTAGAGAAGAGCTGAATCTCAGTCTGGCAGCACCTGGCCTCCTTTCCTTGGTTTGGTGGAAGCCGCAAGGTAGGACTAGCAGAGCTGAAGTGCTCCAGTTTAGCGAGGACCAACTGAATGGGCTGCGCCAGCTCCTAGCTACATGCCTGGCCTCCAGGCAATCCCATCAGTGCACTGGCTTGCACATGATTTTGGCCAGCTCTGCCATGGGACACACCCGCTGCCCCGCCAGGCTCTGCAGCCTCCCATCACGGTCTCCCTGCAGCTTTAGGAGGAGAAGAGCGTCAGCTGGGAGCACAGCAGTTCTCTTGGCTAATGCAGAAAGCAGAGATACCAAAAAGCTCGAGCTGATCTGGTAAGTGCTTTGTCAGTGCCTAGCACGTCCGCTGTACTCAACCCCTTTGAGGGCCACCTTTCCCAGGGTAGTGGGTGCAACTGCGCTTCAGGCAGAGGAAGGAAAGCAGGAGAGTAGAAAGGGTTCTGCTCTCTCCAAAGCTGGCTCAGGAGCTGACCGGGAGGATTTCTTTCTGAAATGTTGGCAAAAGTTGCAGGGGAAATCACTCAGAGAGGCTGGCTTATTTCTAGATTCCTCCTGGGTTTAGGTAGCTCATGTTTATTGGCAGCCACTCAGGAGAGTGTGTTCATAACAACGGCACTCTGCAAAGAGCGGAGTGTAGAGAATTAACCAGTGTGTGTCCTCTGCGATGGCTCTCAAGGGGAAGAAGTCCACTCTTGAGCACAGCTGATAGCCCAGAGGAGCAAAGTGATTTCACTCATTCATTTTAATCTCCTCTCTATCAGCGATGGACTGGAAGCACCCATGATGAACTTGTCAGCAATGAGCTTCAGGAACAATTGCTTTTCTGCATGCTTTTCTTTCCAAACAAACAAACAAAAAAGCTTCTCTTTGAATTTGCTGGGTCAGTGCTTTGGCTGCTGTGGGTTATTTCAATTTATGCTTTTCTACTTGTTAAATCCTGCTCTCTGCGGAAATGCATGAGCTCAGGAACTTTGACACACTCCATCCCTGCCAGGGCCCTGCCACCAAGTCTCCTTGTGATTGATTACTGCACGAAAGGGTCTGCAGATGCTGTGGTTACATATAACAACAGGGAGCTGGTTTCTGTGGTCCAGTAAGATGCTATCTGCCTGGGATTTGCCTTGGATAAAGCCCCCCCAAGGCCTCCCCTTCAAGTTGCACAACCGGCTGAGGCCACCCTAGATTTCGCTGTTTCTTTGCATAAACACTAAATGGAAGCAAACATTTTAGCAGGCCCCTTTGGGCACACCGCTTGGCAAGAAACTGAGCAGGAAAGCCAAAATGCACGCTGGCTGCCTAAATGCAGGGAAATAGGCTTTGGTGAGACCTCTCCTGGCTTAACAGTGTCTGAATTGATGGAGCCATTGAAAAAACTGAGCTGCAGGGATGGTAGTCTCTGTACCCTTGACAAGGGGATCTCTGGATAAATCAGATGAAGCTGCACAGTTAAAGCCTCGGGGTGTCCCCCACCTAGGGGGACATTGCCACCCTTGGGGCAATGGTCGCTTGCTGAGCTGGGTGGATGTCGCCATTTGCCCTCGTTCTAGGCAAGGCAGAGCTGCTGCATGCTGACGTCTGCGGGGCTGTATCCATCAGCATCTGTCTTCTCCATTTTTAGCTCTTTTCTTTGTGGGATGTGGTCAAGATACAGATTTCCAGTCTGGGGCCTCTTATTTATATACAGATTGTTTGGGCAGGAACTTCCCAGGATGGAGCCCATTTTCCCCCTCTGAAACACACAAATACATGAAGCAACTGTTGCTACTTCAGACTGTAAAGCAACCCTGCTCAAATGTGTTGTGAAATCAGGTAGATCCAGGCCTCCTTGCTGTAAACAGCCAGTGTCTGCTGCAAGATTCTTTTTCAATTTGCAGTACCTGAAGAAAGCAATCTGCTGGGATTTGGTGAGATACGATGCCCATCCATCAGCTGTTGTCGCCCTATGCGGAGTCAAGCTTTATCCCAGGGAATCAATCCTGCTTAATGTATAAATATTAGATCTGGAGCCCCAGCTGTAGAGGAAAAAGCAGAGCTGTCAGATGAGCTGCAATTAGTGCATTTATCTACTTTATTTTCCTGTCGTGGCCCAAACTCCTTTTGCCTGCCTGCTTTTAATCCACATTATTAAACCTGTACTAAATGTTGATTAAAGAAGCAGAAATCCCAGGTGTTTGTTATCTAACACTGCTGTGAGATGTGCTCTTCAACTTCTTGTGTGAATTCTAGTTTTTAGGGGTTCCCCCCCCTTCTAAGTATATTCATAACAGAGAAATGACTTTTTAACAGGGGCTTAGTGGGTCATCCTTCTGATTTGCTTGGCTTCACCGGAGGGGTGACGGGTCACATCTTTGCAGTCAGCTCTGCTGTCTCGGAGGAGCATTTACCCCGCTTCATCAAGTGCTCCAGAACCTCTTTAAGCAAAATGCTGCAAAAGAGATAGATATATTCTTATTAGTCTTGCGAGAGAAACCACAGCAATCAATCCCAGTGCTAGACTAACTCCTTCCCTTTGTAGTTTGGACGTTTAGAAGTAATTTGGGGAGTAATCACTGCGAATGGCAGTGTGGAAGTAAATGCCTGCAATAAAACATTGCAGGGGTGACTGTTATCCTAATGATATTTCCAACAAGCATTACTGAATTATGTTTTCTTCTCAAAAATAGCAACAGAATTTTAATGTTCTTAGTGCTAACATGGAAATGGAGTAAAAATGAGCTGGGTTGGTTCTAAGATTTTTCTTTATTATTGCAAGGGTGAGGTGGGTTCCCCCCTTCCTACTGCCCTGCCTACCCAGGAGTATGGCATTATTCTCTGCTTCACAATCTCCTCATGTTTTATTTCATGTTATGAAGCCCCTTTCCATTAAACCAATATAAATAATTGCTATATCCTTTTACAGAGTAAACACAAACGTTGCAAGCTGGCAATAGCATTACAGGAAAAAGCTGCTGGCCTGATCCCCATGGCCTTTTCTCCTTTTTTCCAGATGGGTTCATCTCTTATTCTTTGTGAATAATTTATCCAGGCATGCCTGGAAATGTTCTCTAAAGAAATTATGACTGTCTTAAAACATCTATACCAGTGCTGTCTCTTGGTGCTGGAGAATCTTCCTTTTGCCCTTCCACTTAAGTGGTTTTCTCCCTGTGTGTGAGCAAGCCTGTGGTGCTGGGATGCACTGGGCTTTTGGGAGAGGAGCCTGGGAGGCTCAGGGGCTTGAGGTGGGCAGTGATGACATGGGCAAGGTGCGTGGTCCCTCCAGCCATCACCTAACTGCGACACGGAGAGTGGCTGAATTGTGCAGGGATCCAGTTTGTCATTGGGCAAATCCTCCAGCGACTGCTAGATGCGACGGTACATACATGTCTGGGTTGGTATCTCTATCTAGGCCACTTTGGAGAGATTTTCATGGAAAAGCTTTCCTGTAGACAAACCTTTCCAGGGTAATTCAGTTGGATTTGTAAAATTTGCCCTGTGAAACCAGCAAATTCAGCCTTCACATGTCTTGACTGAAGTAAATCTGCTTGCTGCAGTTTGGTTGAGTACATGGAGCATCAGAGCCAAGTGCACGGGGCTGCAGGTGGGCTTGCCCCTTCCTTCTTTTGATGGATGGGTGCATTTTAGGTGCCCCTGTCTGCAGATGGAGCCCATGGTGGCCAAGTCTTGCCAGCCAATTGCTTCCTGTTATTCAGCATTTGCAAACCAAAGTGGAGTGGATGGAGAAGCAGTGCCAAGCATTGCTCTTGTGATCGTGTATCTCCATCTGGCCAAACCTGTCTAGGGGGAGAAGCCAGAAGGGAAAACTCACCATGCTCATAATCAAAGCATTCAAAATCCCAGGACATTGTGAGCTACGGGGAACACAAAGGGTCAAAATTTGTGGAAGGCTTCAGATGTTTGCTAAGCACGGTGCTCCTGCTAGGAATGCAGCCAAGCTTCAAACTCTATCAGAGGCACGGCAAAGCCATACAAAGATACACCTACTAATTGAATGCAGCATAAAATGAAAGACAAGGTATTGTTCAGCCCTCATCAGTCCCAAGGAAGGGTGGGCTGCTGTCATTAGCGTGTTAGCAGGACTCTGCCGCTCCCTAAGGGGGGAGCTGGCTCTTTGCTTGGTAGCTCATAGCAGCTACCGGTGTTTGGGGCTGCTCTTTCATTGCATGCCTCTGTCAGATGCAAAGCTATTAGGGCAGGTGATTAAATCGGATGCCTCTTTATTGATTCTCTGCTGCTTCCCAGAGCCAGGGCTGACGTTATCCTCTTTGGATATTCATAGCGCAGCTACTGAGAGCCAGCTTGGAAATCCTTCCGGACAAAGGTGTCAGTAGCCGTCTGCCACCTTCTGCAGTCCTTTCATCTATCAGGCTCCTGCACTGAGCTCCTCACCGTGGGGGCCACAAGCTTTTGCTCACCAGCCTGTGGATGGTCATGGTTTGACCCCAGGCTGGTGCTGACAGTACATGGCGAGAAGGATGCGTCCTGGTGCCTGAGCCCACTCTGCATGCGGCTCAGGCTCCCTCCGGCTCTGTGCAGATGGGATGCCGATGTCTTCCCAGCAGCGGCACTGGATGTCGGGCAGACCAGGGTCCCTGGGCTGTACCTCTGGGTATAATTCCTCACTTCCCCGTGCCTGCGGATGCCACTTCCCAACACGTCATATAATTTTGCCTTTTCTCTGCTTTGTTTAATTTTCAGTGGAAGTATCCCTCTGTGAAGTGATGCCAAGGGAGCCCAAGTGACACCATCCCTCCTATTTGGCATGGGGTAGCCAAGGACAGAAGGGGAGGCCTAAGAGTGGGCAGGTTATTCTCCAAATATACCAGGAAAACAAAAAATTGTTTTTACAGCATTTTTTACTAGGTGTTTGGTTTGCAGCCAACAGCCTAATGCATCACTGAGTTTAGTGCCGTTATTCTGCAGTGCAGTTGCCCAAGAAATCAATGGCCTGACATACTTTCCTTTGCTAGAAAATACACTTTTGCTTGAGTGGGTGTGAAAACCGAGAGCTTGCCAAAACCCGCACAGTGCTGAGGGAAGGCTCTCCTGCTGAGTCTAGCATGAAACGAAGTCACAGGACAAAGACTCTGCGCTCTGACTTCTGTTCTGCTTGCAGGGGCCACGGGGCTTTGAATACCGACCAGAAGGCAATTTAACAGAGGGAAATATCTTCTATTCTCTGGCTAAAAATAACCTTTTTCTAGTGCGTGACCACCTGAATTAGTGTTTCAAGCTGATTTTCTGGCTTTCTCTATCCATTGTGATCATTTATAACGATCAGAAAAACCCTGCTGCAGCATCTGGGTAGACGCAGCTTCATTAGGGTGCATTTGGTCTGGCCGTGCAATCTGGGACGTCTCTGCTTCTTCATGGACTCCTCTGGGAAAGAGGTATCTAATCCTTCCTGCTTCCTTGGTGAATCCCAGCCTTGCTGGGAAAGCTGAAACATCAATATAACTTCTGACCTCACAGCGGTATCCCCCGGTTGGCCAATTGTTTAATACTTGGAGAACAGCCACTGTAAAAAATAACAGAACAAAAGTCACAAAAACAACCTCCGAATTACCCTCTTCCCTGCCCATGTTTTGACATGTGGTGGTGATTTCCAGCAAAGCCAAGGCAGACCCACTGGAAGCAATAACCGCTGGCCCCAGGGGCTGCCTGCGGCCATGAGGATGCAGTGATGGTCTCTCCCCAAAGGAGGGTGATATGCTTCCACACGATTGTCCACTGTGAGCATGGATTTTGCAAGACAGTGACTTTTCTGCAGGGAGAAACCCCAGGATTTGGGTCTGGGGGTTGCTCTGCTGCTGTCAGCCCTCCACCATTGCAGAGGAGCCATAACATCTGCTTGCAGAATCACTGCTACTGCTGGCATCGCCCGTCCCCATGGGCTCCCTCCTGCAGGGTCCCCTGACTCACTGCCTGTCTCCTTGTGACAAGTTTATTGGTTTTTCCAAAGCCTTTCCAGCGCTACTGAGCTTTCATTTCCCTAAAAGCAGCGGTGGGAGGGAGAAGCAAGGACTACTTAATGCCCACAGGAGTGAGTGAGCCATGCAGCCGGGGTGGCTCCAGCATGGGGCTCACGTGGGATCACCAGCCCTCTGTACTCCATGTCCCCAGTCCTGCCACAGCATGGACAAGCATGTGAATGCCCTGCTGCCATTTCTGGAGGGGCTAGCTTGTGTTTCCAGCCCTGCTGGGGAGAAGCTAGATAACTGGGGAATGAGTTGGGTGCTTTGGTGGTGGCTTTGTGCACAGCAGAGCCAGTGTGAGCCCCCTGCTGCCTGCTGGGGTCTGCCTGGCGTGGGGGCACAAGGAGTGTGTCCAGCGCCCGGGGCAAGGGGGATAGGAAAGCCCCAGAGGGTACTGTCAATTCTATGGCAAGTCTTATCTGTATCCTGTGCGCAGAGTGCTGTCAGCCCATCGGAGGGGCATGCAGGCTCCCAGATGTTAATTTTCTGGATGAGTTGATGGCTCCCAGCTCCAGACCTCACAGGAGAAGAAAAGGTGAGTGCCCTGGGCAACCTGCCACCTCCACTGTGCTTGATGGCAGCTGCTTCTGCCCTGGAGAAAGCACACACTCCACCTTGAGATTCACTGTGCTGTCGCTAAGAGGTACTTGACATCCTATCTCCTGCCTGGCTGCGAGCTTGTTTTTCTCCTGCAGGTCTGGCTGGCTGCTGGGCAGAGCAGGCATGCTGTCCCCTCCCCAGCACCCCAACCCTCTTGTGGCAGCACACCTCGGGGACCCACCTCTCCCCACTTTTCCCTGCCTTTTGGGGGCATGCGGAGGTCATTAATCCACTTTATGGATGAAATGAAAATATTTGGCGCTTGAGAAACCATGACCCAAACCTCTGCTGCCCCAGCACTTGGCACCGTGCCTCTGAAGTCAGTTTACAATATTGAGCCAACAATGTGGCATTCTTAGAGAAAATAAAAGTGCATCTGGGAAAAGGAAAAAAAAAAGGTGTTTGCTCCTTTGCTACATTATAATTGGAGTGTGATGGGGAAGAGTGAAGTGGTACAATAAGAGTGTTCATAAATGAGTGCTGTGTCCGTGGAAGGCGAGGCTGATGACAGGAGTGCTGGCAGGACCATCTTTGGGACCGGGGTGACAGATCATCTGCTTCAACAGCAGGGCAGAGAGAGACAGCAGGGCTCTGGGATGGAGTGAAACCAAACATAAAACCCCAGAAGAAAGGAAAAAAAAAAAACCCGAGAGCCACCACTTTCTTCCATGCCCAGAGCCCCTGAAGCAAACCTTTAATCATCCTGGAAGGGAAGCGCTCGCATGGTGGCAGGACTGTGGCTTCCCTGCTCACAGCCAGGGTTTACACAGTGATTAAGATCTCAGCTTGCAAAGAAACCCACTCAGCAGATTGCAGGGGAAAACAGCGGAGAGAGACACTTAAGAGCTGCTGTGTGAAACCTGTGAGCCCCGTGAGTGCTGGATGGCCATGCATGAGAGACAGCAGCTCTCAATATGAGCTGAATGTTTTCCAAGTATACAAAGGTTTCAGGGAGTTGATTTTCATTACGGGGAAGGCTCTGGTTGCCTGGGCAGTCCTGCAGTCCCAGCCTGCTCTTGGCAGGTGCCTCCCATCCAGGGGCTGGGAAGATGCTCTCCGAAATTGAACTGCAGTGGAGGAGTTGCTCAGGCATACTCCAAGTAATTTCCACTCCTGGAGCCCCTGGAGGTTTCTGGAGGGTGCTTAATCCTTTCAGGGAAAAATGTTGCTCCCAGTACTATAGAAATGGTGTGAGGTTGGGCTCCTCTACTCGCCTGGAGCAGTGAAGTCCAAGGGAGCTGCTGTTCGAGCCAGCTTGCTGTGCCCAAAGGATCCCAGCTCCCTTCTCCTGCAGGGTGGCAGGTAGAGAGGCCGGGTGAAAGCCAACCCCAAACCTCTGCCCCGAAGTGTACAACCTCTGAGCTAGAGCCTGGCTTGCTCTGTGCAGGGCACACTGGGGCCATGTCCAGGGTACAGCATTCAGGGGGAGAGTTTGAGGAGCAGCTTTGAAGCTTAGCAAAGGAATTTACTGTTCTTGCAGATCTGCTGTAGTGTTTCTTTGCAAATAAGTGCAGAATCAAGCTGTGGCTGGTACAGTTTGTAGTGGGTCTTTGCTGCACAGATAGCTAGTGCTGAATGCAAAACATTGCTCAGCCCAGCTTCCCTCTGGTCTGCCCAGGTGGCTGTGACCTGAAGAAGCTGAAGTCCTGCTCTTGCCCTCCCCTGAGAGATGCTGGATGTGCGAATGGAAGTTTTCTAAATGCTTTTGCAGTAGCTGAGGTAATGGAAAATGGTGTTTTTACTTTGCCTTTCACGTGCCTCCCCTTGCCCTTGTTACTCTGGTTCTGCCCTGCCCCCTGCGCTGGTCCTGCTCCATCACTCACCTTCTCCTGCCCTGCAAGCAGGGGAGGCTGTGGACCTGGTCATGGTTTGAAGAAGATAATGATGGAAGAAGTGCCTGCTTTTAACAGCTCTGCCAGAGTAGTGAGTGGTTCGGTGAATTCAGCTCATTATAGCAGGTTCTCACAATTTTCTGCTGCCCTCTTGTCAACTGCCAGCCTAACAGATCACCCTTTAGCTACCATCAGACACCATCTCGTACCTCCACAGTTGAAGGCTTGGGTAGCTGCAGCCTGACTCACACTGTGTGGGAGAAAGTAATTATTTCAGCCATGGCAAATTGGACCAGTAATAACCTTTCTCTCTGTAACAGCAATGATGGCCCTTTAAAAATATATTTTAATTGATTTTGGATAATGAGTTGGGCTTATCAGGGAGTCGGCAGTGGAGGGATGAGGAGTGGGTGGATGGGAAATAGCGGAGCGGAAAGGAGAGGTGGCCATAGCATCCTGCTGAGAGGGTGCAGAAGGCCTGATTCTGCAGGCAGGGCACGGGCAGCTGGTCTCTGGGACATGGGCAGAGGGAGACCAACACCACAAGCAGACTGAGCACGCCCTAGGTCTCACCAAGGGCTATTTCTCTCTCCTGCAGCCAGAGCAAGGGCTGTATCCACACAGAGCCTTGGTGAGCATTGCACGTGCATGTAAAGGCTTTCATTCCTCCTCCTCCCTCTGCCAGTCATTTCAGCAGCTTCCTCTCAGTTCCCTGCCGGCACCCTGGTGTGGTGCAGAGCTGTTTTGCCATCTTCAAGACGGAACAATTGCTCTTTTCCCAGAAGTGTTTTGCTGTGAGCCAGCAAAGCATGTTTGATGGAAAGCGAGCTGGATCTGAAACTACAGTGACCTCCTCTGCGAGGTTTTGTTAGCCCTCAGAGCTTGCAGAAGAGACGTACGGGGATTGTAACGTGAGATCGCTATGTGCCATTGCAGCATTTCAAGTGCCTCCGCTCCCGGCGCAGGGAGATGCCTCTGTTCCTGTGTCTTGCTGGGAAGAAAATGCAACAATGCTCTCTAGAGGCAGAAGAAGTCAAGAAGAGGTTCACTTTCTCTGGCTCTGCCTTTCACCATGACTTCACTGCTCTTTGCAGCTGTTTATGTCCTACAATTTCTGGGCATTTTGGCCTCTGGAGTTGTAGTTTGGGTGGTTTACTTTCCCCTCCCTCTCCACAGGACAACCTAATATAATTATTGTGGATGCTTGGAGGAGGGGTGGGAGCAGTGGTGAGTATTTTGGGTCAGGATGGAGCTCTGGGATGAGATGGCTGGGCTGGGTGATGGAGGAAGGGAAAAGGGCAGGTGGAGATGTGCTGCAGCATGGTACAGCATCACTCTGGGGCAGGGAAAGTCTTTAGGGCTCGTGGTGGGATCTTGGAAGGAGAAGGTCTAATCCCAGGCCTCAGGCAGAGGCAGATGCAGCTGTGGGGCTGGACTGGGAAGATGGAGCCACAGGAGCCCAGTCGAGCACCAACGGCCCCTTAATAAAAGCCAGAAGGGGGAGAGGAGCTGGTTTGGGAGGGTGTGAACCTCTTTTCTCAGGTCAAGCAGGCAGTAGCTCTGGTACTGTCTCACCTAGGATATATTTTGGGGTGTGAAGAAGGGACTGGAGCTCTGATCACTAGAGGGGTTTTCAGGGGCTTCCCTGGATGTGGGGCTGAGCCCAGGGAGATGCTGCAGGAGCTCCTGGGATGCTTTAGCCAAGGCTGAAGGAGGCTTTTGTGGGGCAGCTCAGAAGGAACTGGTGGTGGGGATGTGCTGAAGCTGTGGAGATGTCCTACAGGGCCTAGGGCCTGAGTCTGCAAGAATTGGCAAAAATGGGAGTACCAGCACATGGCTCAGTAGTTACAGATCCCATTCTCTCTCTTCCAGAGACCCCAGATGAAATCTGTGTCCAGCTGTGTTGGCTGCTGTATGTACAAAGTGTTTGAGTCCGCTGCCTGTGATCTTCCAAGGGGGAAGGGGTTAAAAAGTGGTGCTCTGCTCTGTGTAGAAGGGTGTCAGAGGTGATGTATGGGGCCAAAATGGGAATCCAGGTGAGATTTTTGGGGTTCTAATCTATGAACTCTTCCTCTGGGAAGTTTCTTCATGTGGACAGTTGACCAAGGAGAGCTCAGCTCATGGAGTCATGGTCAATGGGGTCCCTTTGTTTATGCAAAAGTCAGCTGGGCTCACTGCCCTCCTGCAGCAAGCAGGACCTGTCCCCGGCTCACACCCAGAGCTTGGTAGGAACACAAAGCCCAGACCACTTCTGGCCATAAAAAAAAATCCAAATAATATAATTCCTTTTACTATCCTGGACAGTTTCCAGTTCACTTAATTACATTCTGCCAATCCACCCTGCAATCCCATATGTTGTTTGTTTTATTAGCTCATATTGCGTATCTTTCACTAACAATGGCCCTATGAATAGCCTAGCCTGCCGAATTAATTGTGCTGGTGAAAGGCTCAGGTTAATGTATAAAATGTACTTGCATCCCCTGAATAAAGGAAATGAAGCAAATTATGTTACTGAGCTGAACTGGGCAAATCTGACATCCCCAAGTGACTGGGAAGATATGCAAAGAATTGACTGGACAAATTGTTTAAAAAGGCACAGGAGAATGCCTAGGCTGAGCGTGGTTAGCACAAAATCTGGTGTCTGCTGCCTGGCGAAGTGCATGGGGTGACTGATCCAGCTGGTGGGGGTGTGGGCTCCTGGGGTCTGGATGAGGCTGGGGAGGAGCACAGCCACCATGGCTGGTGGCTCCTGGTGCTGGGCAGAGCCCTGGGTTACATCCCTGCGCTGAATCGCAGCCTGCTTGCTCATGAGAGCATTTCCACTGGCACAGTGTGCCTCTGAGCAAGCTGGGTCCTAGAGAAGTCCAGCCTGAGGCCTCCTGTTCAAAAAATGTGGTTGAGTTCAGCCCAATGAACATTCTTATTAGACAACTCTGTCTCTTCTGCCCTTCAGTGGGGAGAGCAGGAGCAAGGAAGCAGAGGCTGAAGTCACTCATTTGATGTTTTGACATCAAAGGGACTTTGCGACCTGGGTGGGCATCAGGTGTCTGAGGTACTCCTGGGTTTTGACCCGTGTTGAGGGTCTAGTTGAGAAGCAGGAGATGTTATGGTTGAACCTTGCACTGTCTGGTGTGTGGGTGAGGATAATCCCCCAGGGACAGCTCGGTGGCTGTCTGTACAGCACCTGGGGCACCACAGCCCTGGTGCAGGTGTGTCTCCTTAATGAGAAAACTTAATGCAGATAATTGCAGTGGCAGTGAATCGCTCCTCCTGGCTGGCTGGAAGCTGGAAAAAGCAGGGCAGGCTAGAGTTTTGCAGAACTTGTGTTTTCACGCTATCTTTCCCAATCCATTTAATGCCCACGGTAAATGAGATGACCAGGGCTGTGAGGAACTGGTGGGTTATGGGCTGGGTACACACAGCTGCAGCTGCATCTTTTCTCATTGCTTTGTGCTCGTGGGATTAACGATACCTAATACTGTTAGATAGCAGATGTTATATTGCTTTAATTTCCTGTTATTCCCATAAATCAGAGACTCTTGTGCAGTTACAGCCCTGTATTGCAGAAGCGATGCAAAGTCTGTGACATCTCATGGAGGTTGCCCTGAGTCTGGAAAGTGGATTGGGAGCCGGAGGATGGGGCGATGCTGAGCCCGGAGAGCTGATGGAGCCTTGCTGCTGGTCTGCATTGCCCTGAGGATGGGGCTAGAGAGGTGATTTGGTGGCATTTGGGATGTCAATGTCTCTTTGATCAGGGGACAAGGACCTAAAGCCCAATTGGATTTCCTACTGCAAATTCAAATCTATCTGGTGGCATTTTGGAGTAGTGCTGGGTTGGGGCTTCATCAGCCAAAATAGACGTGTGCTGTCCTCCCAGGCAGATGGACTGGTGGTACTTCTACCCTTTTTTTTTTTATGTCTGCTAATTTTTCTATTGGAAAGCAAGTCCCATATTTCATGTCTCCCATTATTCAGGATGCTTGATGCGTCTGGACACATCTTCCAGCTTTTGCTATGTACAGTCTATGAGTCAAGGTAGGATGCGTGGGGCTTTGTGCTTCCTCTGCCGTGCTCTGGTCTTCTGAGACTGGTAAAACATCAGTGCTGGGGGGGTTACACGTGCAGACTGCAGATATGCACGGAAGGGCAGTTTGTGTTAAATTGCACCAGATTAAAGCATTTCAGTTTGGAAACTCTTGCCCTGGTTTAATTTCGTGGGGTTCTGTGCTCTGTTAAACTCGGTTGCTATGACACGGTTAGGGGAGCTCAATGCCTTTGAAACCAGAAGGGATCACTCTGATTATTTAATCTGACCTCCCATGAGGTGTAAAGCTTTCCCCCATCATTGCCCCAAGTGCATGTTTCTGTCTGAGCTCTTGCATCCATTGCATCTTAATTTCAAGGCTGAGTGATGCATGGTAGCAAACTCCCCGAAAGTCCTTGTTAAGTTTGGAAATTACCCTTGCAATTAAAAACTGTCTTGTTTCTAGCTCCAGTTTGACTTCATCTCAGTTTCCAGCACCAGGAGCTCATTACGGCTTTCTCTGCTGCATTCAAGAGATATCTGTTATCAGGGGAGCACCAGCCAGGACTGTCCCAGAGAGCCAGAGAGGTTAGAGGGAGACAACTGATGGCCTGGGCTAGTAAATGGGATTCACAGGCTGCTCTGGGAAGGGGGCAGATGTGTCTGTACAAAATAGCGGAGGCCTGATGCAGGAGCTTTTTTACTTATTTCATGGATGTCAGTTCATCAAGTCGGTGATGCTGGACATTGCAAATGTCCTGGGTTTGTTCAAAGGCTCAGCCATCTCTTGCTTGCTTAAGACTGCTTTGCTTTTCCCTCTGCATTTTTCCCACCTTGCTAGTGTTGTTACATGGCTGGATAACTAGTGACTTGTTCTGTCTCTGGTCTCTGGCAATCAATGGCACCCGCAGCATTACTACGAGGTGCTGAGGCCACTGGTATCTGTCTCAGCCTGACATGGCCCTTTGCCACTACCCCGTTTGCTTTCCAGGTATGGGTGAGCACTCCTAGGATGCTGGTGAGCCTCGACGATGGGGGATGCTGAGTCTGCAAGGGCAGTGGTAGACATGAGGAGCAGGGACTTGTCCTCAGGGAGGTGCCTGCGGTGTGGAACTGCATATTAATAAAATTATGGGGAAATCTGAACCTATGTGGGACTGGAATGCTGTTCTTCCCGTGATCGTGCAGCTGTGCTGCCAGTCTGGCAGCACTGTGCTGAGCTGGTATGTGCCAACCACGGAGCCAGCAGTACAGGATGGGCTGGAGGTCAGGAGGGAGGAAGCGCTACAGAGAGGTCCCTTCTCTGTTCTTCCCTTCTCCTTCAGTCACTCGTGTGCTGGAGCTGCTTCCCTTTGCCCGGGGGAGGCTGAAGGTCACCTTCTCTGACACTTGTTAAGTCTTTTCACTCCCTGCTTCGCCTCGCTGTGCTTTCAGGGCACGAGCACTTGCCTCAGCAGCATGGTGCACTGCGGACCCCTCCTGTTGCTCAAGGCTGAAGTGCGTGTGCTGCCGGCAATATGTACGTGCTGCGTACAGATTCATAATTTGGTATTAATTCTTATTTAACCCAAACTCTCATGGATGTATGCTGGAGTCTGTGGTGCTATGGAGAGGGCTTTTAATTGGATGGTGAGAAAATGGTGTATCCATAGGGATGCTGGGGTTTTCCATCAGGCAGTGAGTGCCATCCGTTATCTGCTGCCTGTAACTCGATTTGATGCACTGTGCTGTCAGCTGTTTAGATATGATTAGCACAAGTGTTTCTTCCTCTCCACAGTGATTTGCCATGGTCTTAATGTGATACCCGCTAATGACAGGGGAAGAAGCTAAACCAAGTTATTTTCCTGTCGACTAAATGGCAGCTTGCATTGCTCTTAAAAACAGTGAGCAGAAGAGGGAACATCCTTCATGGAGCCTGCTGGATGTAGTCAATTAATTCTGACTGCTAAGAGTGGGATAAATGGGGAAAAGAGAGTTGGACGTGCACTCACACCATCCCAAGAGGAGGAGATGATCTGCTCTCTGTCCAACTGCTGTTAGTCCTGCCGAGGGAATCTTGGAGCTCAAAGGTGGGTGAGGACATGTGGTTTGGGGCAAGCTGTCCTGCCACACTGGGGGTCACTGCAGACCTGTTAATCTCCCAGATTTCTTTTTAGCACCATCCACCTTCGTAGCCCAATTTGCAAGGGGAAGACAAAGCCTCGGGGATGTGCTTTGCGTGATTCCCCAGGTATGGAGCTGGTTCACTCTCCCTGTTTGCCAGGGCAGAGCTGAGGATGTGGGACTGTGGGGCTCAGGACCTCTTACTCCCAAGCCATGCTTTGCCTGGTGACTCACAAATGTTCCTATAACCGTTGGAGCGATTTCAGAGCGTGTCTATGCAGCAAAAAGTGAAGCAAGCCCCAAGTCTCCTCCCCAGCTTGCAGAGTGCGTCATCAGTTATGTCTCTGCAAACTGCCTGCAAACTGGGATGGGAAATGCAAGTCAGATCTCCCCTCTGCCGTAAGCAGTGCTCGTATTTTGATGCAGAGTGCAGATGTCTAGACAAGAAGAAACATGGCAGAGGCTTTGAGACAATGCAAAAAAAAAAAAACCCAAAAAGGAAAGACTTCTTTAGCCAAGTGCAAGTGCCTGCCCTTGTGCTCCATGGGAAATAGGCTAAAGGAGGTTTTTTCTATCTTAATCTTATTTTTCATTCTTGATGTGTGTTTTGCTCCAGGATTTACTACCCAGAAACAGAGACCTTTAGACTGTTTCCACAGGGCTTATTTAATATCTTGATTCTCTGGCAGTTCTTCCTTGGCCTACATGTTTAGCTGGTTTTTTCCGCACTGCAGTTTGGTATTAAATTTCACTGTGAGTCCTTTAGTGCTTTTGTGGAAGGATCTCACTGTATGATATGTTCACTATGATAATCATAACCCTGTGCTAATTATTTCCATCATAGATAACTGTGCTCGCTCTAAAGCATTTCTCCTTCTCTTTATTCCTTTCTCCCCCAGTTCCTCCTCCCTTCTGTGCAGCATCCCTATTCTGTGTTCTGATCATGACTGCCACTGATGAATTGCTCCTTGCTAGAATATCCTGAGTAAATTGTTTGGAAAGCAATCCTGCACATTACACATCCCATAATGATCCCTGATTAAAAATCGCAATGGTCCCTCGTGCTGAGTGGTCGGCTGCAGACACCGAGATGGCATTTTCCATAATTGATGTCCCATAAAAGGAGGTGACTTAATTATGCTGAAGTCATATTTGTTTTCCACAAGTCTCCCAAAGTTAATGAGACCAATTATTCCAAAGAGCTGAGACTTAATAGTGCCAATGTATCATCTTGTGTTGAGCTCATCCCCACGCGTGAGGCAGGGTAGTGCATGGGGTGATGGCTTGGAGCAGCCCCTTGAAGCCCCATTCTCAGCTTTCCTCTCAGCGCAAGGTGAGATGCTTTGCTCCATATGGACATGGAGCAGAGCCAGGACAGTCCCTGTTCAAGGGAATTTGCAATCCTAAAGCATCTCTGACACAATCCAGGACAGATTTGCTCTATAACCGGACTAAAGACTAAAAAATTGTCACATTGTAAGTAACTGCAAAAGACTTCTGAAGAGCAAAGCCTACAGAAGCGGAGTAAGGTCTTGCTTGCATGTTCCTCTGCTTCCATCTGCTCAAGAGCATTTTTACCTCTCTGTATTTCCCAGCTCAAAGGATGCTTGCCCAGCCAGCTGGCTGGGGACCCAGTACCGGTGTCAGCTGCATGTTGCTGTTGTAGTTTCCTTCATGGAAAAGGATGAAGATTAAAGTCTTGTAACCTTTACACCCAGGCCTTCCCTGGGGCTCCATAGGACTCAGATCCTCCTTTCATCCTGTTTCTATGAGCTGATTTCTGTGAGCCGTAACTTAATCAGGATGTTAATTTTAACCTTTTCTTGAAGGATTATGTTCCACCCCACTTACCTCCCAGAAATGCTGACACCCCATGGGCATTCCCTGTGACCTAACATTTTTCCCCCTTCAAACTTTCCTGTGCCTTCACAGTTCTGCAGTGTTACTTCTTTCTAGCAGTGCCAACTCAAACCCTGGTGCTCACTGAATAAGTTGTCTATATGCTAGAATTAATGATAATAGGCATCTATGAGCTGGAAGCTTTGCATTATCCAGAGAGGGATAATGCTTATGAGCAGCTGCTAACTGCCGGTGGAGCATCTCACCTGTAGTGTCATGTCACTGCACTGGGGGAAAGATGGGTGATTTGCTTGGTATCGGTGGGTATGTGGAGGGGGTGCAGGAGGCAATTCACCCCTGTGAAAACATGCCTTGCTTGCTGCCAGTACCCGTTTCTGGGGAGAAGGGTAAGAGGGATGGAGTTGAATCTCGCAGGGCTTTGGAATATTGGGATATCAGTGGGACAAGCAGTAGAAGGGCAGAACTGCCAAGGCAAAGCCTGCACTGCTTTCCAGGCACTGCTGCCATGACTCATGAGATTAGATCACAGGTTTGCCTAAGCGACAGCTTTTGTAGGTTTTGTTCTGCTAATTTAGATGACTCGTTTGTTTCCCAGAGGGTTTTTTTGGGGAGTCTGCCTCTCTGCTGTTTCTCTGAGAGCTTTTTCAATGTTACCATGATGTCCTCCTCCTAAAACACTGGAGCAGCCTGGTGCCACCCATGGTGAGGGCAGAGCTGTCCCATCAAGGCAGCGTGCAGAGCAAAACATTTTCCTGGTGTCCGGTAGGGTGAGGACAGGAACCCCTAAAGAAAAGATGCACAAGTGCTTTGCTTGAAGAAATACCTGAGCAAGAGCTGCTGATGGATTATAGTCTTTTGGAATTACTTTTTCCCGTGTGTACTTTTTATAACTAGTGAGAGCAGAATAAGCATCAGCCTCCCAGCGCCATGGGTGGCTTCTCCTTAGCATGGAGTACTGCCACTGCCAGAGTAACATTTCAGCATGGCAACAGTATGGTTCAAAATAGTAATAAGAATACAACTGTTGTTTGCACAGATGAATGCAGAAAATGATGTGAAATGGCAAGAAACCCATTAGCCTGGAAACACAGTTTGCTTTCTTAGCACCCGCTTAAGTCCTCTGACACATGACATTTCTTACTCTGAGTTTCGAGGGAAGAGAAGGCTGTGAAAAGCAGGTTGTCTACCACAGAAAGAAGAAATGTGTCTCTAGATTAGAGATGTAAGTCCACGTTTGCTTTTTTGCTGTGGAAAGGATGAGTTTGCCCGTGGGGCTGTGGGAACATCCCTTTGTGTCTGGCCGTCCTCGCTAGGAAGGTGGCCTGCGCCACTGAGGGTGGGCATGGATGTGCAGCCTAAATCTGGCTGTTCCTCCTTGTCGCCATTGCAGTGGTGCTTACAGCTTAAAAGAGTAAAAAAACATCTGCCTGCCAGTTCTCCTGGTGGAAACTATTCAAGAACCATGTTATAAGAAAAATGCAGTTACATGGAAGTGATGCTTTCAAATGGGTGCTTTCCATTTTTTCCATCAGCTATTGCTGCCTTGTTAAGTACCAGTCACTAATTAGCCTTCATGTCTTATTAAAATCATAGTGGTTTTTTTTACCTACTGGTATTTTGTAAATAGTCTTTATTCTGGTCTTTAATGCATGTTGATTGAAGTATTTATTGGATGCCACTTATGCAGCTCTGTGCCTGAATTAATTTTCTTAAGACATTTACTAAACCACTGCTTAAAATTGCTCCAACCCATCTGGCATATTAAGTGTTTGTGCAGAGTGTACCCGACTTTCCCATCCACTTCCTCAATTAATATTAAATATTCAAGGGAATTGAATTTTTTCCCTCCTTGCCATCTGATCTTCCTACCATCTATAACAGCGTATTTAGGTAGAAATGTGGCTCTAGCAGCGCAGCGTTAGCTCAGGGGCTGGGAGGTGGGTACTGGAGGTGAAATCAAGGTGCCCAGTTCTGCACAGTGACAGAGATTTCAGCAGGCAGATGGCTCCAGTAATGGGTATCTTCAAAGCCAAGGATATCAAAGTCAAAAGATATTATTCCACCCTATTCTGGCATAGCAGGGAAGGGTGTCCTGGAGGCAGGGATTTAAATCCTCCTTGCTAGCCATGTCAGCTCTGAAAGCTGCCCTGCATCCCCAGGGAGGAATGAGGATGTAAAGGATTAGAAATGAGCTCCACTGGCAGAGCTTTGTGGGGAAGCACTTGTACAAAACCTGTCTGCATTAGGCATGACAGCGACATGATTTTACTTCTGTAGTCAAGCTCGCAAACAAAAATGAGAACAGAACATGTCACTTGCCTGGTGATTATCCAAAGCAGGCTAAACCCTGTGCCAGCAGCAACATCAGGGCTAAGAATGAATTTAAGTGGCAGTAAAATATTCACAGTAGGGTTGAGGGTGGAAGGTAGTTATTAGCTCTGAAGAGGATCTCTTGCAATGAAGAGGGGATCTGGCTTTATAGTTCTTCCCAGCAGGTGGGAAAAGGTGCTTCTTGGACTACCCCAGCTATAAATCTGTCCACCTAGAGACAGAAATAAGAGATACTGAAGACGAAGATTTACAGCAATTCTTATTCCAGGATGTTGTCCTGGGTGTTTTAAGCAGTCTTTATAGAAGCATATTTGTTGGCTTGTAACGTTGATAAGAAAACTGTGCTGTATCTATTAGCCTTTCCACAGGAAGAAAGGAAGCAAGCGTTTATGGAAGTAGAAAGCACACATATTTTTATCCCTTGGAATTGACTGCGCACCGTGCGTGTGCTGCTGTGCAAGTTCACGCAGTGACATGTGGCCTGCACCCACAGGGGACAGGGCTGCTGCTTGCGCCAAGGAATCGGCGTAGCCTCCTGCTATCCCAGTGCTGCCAGTTCTGGGGGATGCTAAGGTTGCAAAGGCTGTCCTGAAAGAGGGGGGTCATGCTGTAAGTACCCCTCTGGTAGCTGGTGGAGGTCAGCGGATACAACTGTGGTCCGTGTGCATGCTGTGGGGCATCTGGGATGCCCTGCCTGCAGCTGGTGGGAGCTCCTGCCCATGCTGGAAATGTTTCAGTGGCCATCTGGCTTTGAACAGTGTTTGATCCGGGTGCTGGAAATACCTTCTCACCCAGAGCATGGCTGTGTTAAGAAGTTGCTGCTGGTGGGCTGAGCCAGCAGGGCAGCGCTGGGGTAACAGTGCTGTGCTGTCAAAGCTGTGCTTTTGGTTTTGGTTGTGAAATATCCCCCATCCCTCCAGGCAACCACACCATGCAAAATGAGTGTTTTGGCAAGAATCCGCATCCCTGGTCTGGGATGCTGCTGATGCAGCTCCGGTGGGCAGGGATGGCACTGCTGCTGTTGCCAGCAGCGAGCGATGCTGGAAGACATCCACCACAGAGGCAGCACCGGCAGCACCGTCTTGAATTATGCATGGCAAAGCTGCTGAGCACCAGCTCTGACAAAGCAAAGGGCCTGCAACATATAGACCAAAAAGCCTTTGTGTTAAGCAAAAGGGAGATGTCTCCTGGCTGTCAGTCTGAGGAAAGTAAAAGCTGTTCATGGAGTCTGCATTTGCCTAATGAACCATCTGTTCAAAATCCTTTTCCTAGGGATTAGCGATGACCCAGTCTGGCCAAACCAGTGATGTCAGTGTTTAAGCTCTGACTTGGTTTGGTCCAGCTTGAATACCTGGGAGGGGGAGCAGGTGTTCACAAATGCACCTTCTGCTTTGTATGACTGATATGGGGGTCCTCTTGGGGGAAAAAACCCCCTTATTCCTGAACCCATGGGAAAGGTGCACTTTGCTCCCAGAAAGCCTGAGTGGCTGCATAAAAGGTAAATGTCAAACCCAGCATGAGTTTGTAGAGCCTGAGCAGGGTTTTCAGGAGGCGGTTAGAGTTTGGGCCCCAGTACCCCACTGGAGGCAGCGATGCTGTGCTGCCCAGGACTGGGTCTGAACAGGGTGCAGGGATGACTGTGCTCTTCAGCTCAGCCAGCCAGAGATGAGGCTTACGAAACTGTTGGCAGTTTATTGTAATGACAGAATTATGCAAACACTAAGCAAAATTGGCTTTCGAGTACTTTGTAGAAAGTACTTATTTTGCCAGTTCGTAGAGAGAAAGATCTTAGAGGAAACAAAAGAATAAAACAAATCAAAATAATTAAAGCAAATATCCCACTGTATTGCAAATGAGTCTGCAGCCTGGACCAGAGCACTTTTAATTGGATTCTGAAGTCCCAGGATGCGCTTGGCAAGGAGCAGCTGGGGAACCTCTTTCCTTTCATTAACTTTGCCTGAATGCAAACAGTGAGAAAAGAGGGAAGGGAGCATGTGGCACTGGAGGGAGGAGGTAGAGGTGAGGAAGAAGAGGAGAGCAAAGCACCTGGAAGCAACAAGAAATCCCAGTGGAGTGGCAGTTGCTGGCAGTTCCTCCTGGCTAAGATGTGCTGCTGTTGTTTGGGCAGTAACTGTTCCTGCTGATTGCATCTCCCTGCTCTGCTCCATTGCTTTACTGAGCACCCAGGGCAATTCCTAGCTCCTTTCTCATCTGAGTTTGCCACCTCGTAGGGAGGAGATGCTGCAAATGATTCATGTACCTTTTGCTTATTGTAACTTGGATCATTTTGGTACTGCTGAGCAATCCTCCTTGCCTGCTTTGCTGCCTGCAGGGGCCAGGCTGGTGGGCAGGGAAGGGATAGTGAGCCACTGGGGAGAGGAGCAGGCTTTGCAGGCTACCTTTTTGCATTTGATGGGTATTCTGAAGTACTGGGCTACATTTCTACCAGCTGCGTGATGGCAAGCCCAGTTTTGTGATTTTCAGCTTTCTGTGCCTGCGGCATGCAGAAATGCGTCCAAGTTCCCTGGCAGTAATGTGACTGTCGTCCTCCAGACCTGTATTTTCCTAATGGGCACGTCAAGAACAGGTGAAGGCTGTCAAAGCCATCAGATTTTTTCAGGAGCTGCTCAGTGCAAACACAGATACTTGAATGTTGTGGGTGGTTTTGCCTCAGACAGCCTGTGACGTCTTGGTTTCCTTGACTTCTTAACAAATTTCTCTTCTCTTGGGAAAGGAGTGGAGCAGAACCAGCCCTGCTTATCGTCCTGGGGTGGCCAGTGTGAGATGCTGCTGTGGGAGTGGAGAGGCTGAGCTGAAGCCATGGGCTTACCATGTACTCAGGCCAGTTATTCCCCGAGTGCCTGGATGGGAAAATAATTTCCTCTGGTCCTTTTCCAGCCATATGCTTTTAATCCTGAATTCCAGAGCTCTGAGCTGCCAGATCAGATTTTTTTTCACAGCTTGCACTAACTCATCCTGGATAACTGTTTTTTTGGCTCCTTTGGGGCATTTACAACCTGATGCTGACCTGGATGTCAGCCCTGCTCCTGCACCAGCCTTGCCAAGGTCTCCCTCCTCCCCTGGGGCTGAAGGTGGGAAATGACAAAAAGGGTCCTGGTGTTTCTGTCCCAGCACTGCTGACACAATCCCAATATTTTTATAGCTTTTTATCCCTAAATGAATATAACCTTTTCTGAGGGCAGTTGCTGTATGCACAGATATGCTATGGGAAACAGTAAAGCAGAGAAATAGAAAAATGTGGTCATGGCAGGCCGACCCCGGCGCGGTGCCAGGCTGGATGATGATGGGGAGCCGTGCCAGGACTGAGCCACCGGGACCTGGAGAAGAAGTGCCTCTTCGCCAAGCAAACAGGGGCTGCTGGTGACCCATGAGGTCCCTGAGCTAGACCCTGTGAGCCCTTGGCTTCTGCCATTCATCTCGGTGGCAGATGCTTTTCTTAGCCTGTAACAAAGTCATCTTGATGTTATTTCTGGATATCATTACGAGCGCTCGGAGCTTGGCTTCGTCTCTCAGACAGCTTGATTGAGGGAAACCGAGGGGAGATGGGGTGGGACAGTATCATGCATGGGTGCACGCACACGCTTAGCATAAATGCAGTGTATAAAATTTTTGTTGATCCAAACAAGGCCATAGAAATGGAAATCAGCTGTGTCCTGCCTCATTAGCATGCTTCAAAACCTGCCAGTGCTGCTATCAGTGGGAGCAACATCTCCCCTGGGTTGTGCGGGGGATGTGTGTGGTGCTGTGGTCTCAGCGTGCGATGACAGAGGAGGCTCCGTGGCTTATTTTGGAGTGAATCTTAGATTCAGGCCAAGATTTTACTTTGCGATGCAGTCAGGGCCAGTGTGAAGTCAGTGATTATGTCACCGTGTGTGCAGGAAATTCCTGCCCAAAAAAGACCCTGCTTGTGTCTCTGGTGATGCTCCGAGATACATCTGCTTGGGAGGGGAGTGCTGACCCCATTTAGTGCCGTGCTCTTCTGTGCTAGCTTCCCGTGTATTCTTCTCATGGTGTTTTGTTTGCTGAAAATAATATGAAGAAGGAGGAAAATAACCCCCCAAGCTCTCTGCTGTCCAAATGGGATCTGTGCATTTTGATCCCCGTTTTGGGGGTGGCTGGTCTCTGCAGCTCCCTTCCCACCACTTTCCCTTCCAAGTCCCCAGGGACCTGACATCCTGGTTTTTGGAGAGCCTGAGCAGCATCTCCTCTGTTGCAGCCTGCCTGGTGCAAACCACATCCGCACTGCCCAGCCCAGCCCCGTTTTGCTGGTATTCATAAACGAAGCAGTGCAGAGCTACCGGGCAACTGCAGACTCCTATGGAAATTCTGCTTCTTCTTCCCAAAATAGCAGAAGACAGTGTTTAGCCATAATAATGCCTTCTGCAATAGGAGTGACTGACAACAGCATCTCCCGGTGAGAGATACGAGTGCCGTTTTTCAGACAAAAGGAGACATTTCCATTCCTTCAAGAACTGTAACCTGTATTTTGCAAGTTAAATTGCTCCAATCTGATTGAAATCCAGCTGGTGACGAGCTTGTTATTTAGTGACACACTGCTCCAAATTACACACCTGATACTTTTGATATTTCTAAATTACTTGCGTATTAGAAATTAATACTTAAGAAGGGCAAACACTCAGCATGCTGACAGCCTGTGAGTTCACTGCCACCCCCTTCAATAATTAAGAACTTCACAGAATAGTGGGAAGGGGAAGTGTGGGAAAGCCTCGAGCGATGCATTACCCTCCCCTATGGTTCAAGACCATGAGGACCCAGGGGAGTGTGCACAGAGGAGAACAACTGTTTTGATCATCTGGACGTGGTGATTTCTGTAGCGTGGGTGGCGGGTGAGCACAGGGCTGGCAGTGGGTGCGGAGGTGGCGGAGAGCCCTCCTCCATCTGCGCTGGACGGCAGCCTGAGGGTCTCCTCCCAGATTTTGCCAGCAATGTGTCTCCCCAAACTCGCCAAGGCAACAGAAGGGAAAATTAATCATGAGGAAAGCTTGTTGGAGCCGTGCTGGAAAGCAGGCACGAGCAACTCGCTGCGTGTTGGGTTCTTCGGTACTATTTCTTAAACTGAATTTTAACCGCTTCCATTACTTCTTCCTCTCTACTGCCATTTGGGATAGATCTACCCCAAAGCAGGGATTGGAGCCCATCCCCACATCCCCACCTCTGCTGAGCAGAATCCTGCCTGGAAGAATCTGCAAGTCCCTAATTCCCATCTTCTCACCTCTTTAGTTGCCAGTTTCTGGTGCAACCAGCCCTCCTGTGGCCGTCACCTCTGCAGAGCTGCTGTGAGCAAGTTGCAAAGGGAGGTTTGTCTTTGTACCTCACTTATGTCCTTTTGCTTCTGAGCCCTCGGCCAGGAGAGCATGTGATACAGAGGGAGAAATCCCCTCTGATGGGTTGCAATAAACATGTCATCACTCCACACTCTTTTCTAAGAGCAGCGATTGTGTCAAGACACAGCAGCCCCAATTGCTGGTGGGTTTTTGGGTGGAGAGGAAGTAATCTCTTCCCTTACTGTTCCCACTTGGAAAATTGCATGTGGGGATATTGCCAAGTTGCAGCTCCCAAAGCCCAGGAGGCAGATCCCTGCACCCCACTGTAGCTTTGATCGAGGCTGGGTGCAGCTGGGTTTGCTCCTGACATGATTTGTCACCTCCTCAAGCTGCTTCTGGCAAGCATGACAGTTAAAATGTACCTTTCAGTGAGAAATGCCAGGAGGAAATGGAAATGGTTTT
Source organism: Phalacrocorax carbo (assembly GCF_963921805.1). NCBI lineage: Eukaryota > Metazoa > Chordata > Aves > Suliformes > Phalacrocoracidae > Phalacrocorax > Phalacrocorax carbo. The sequence continues at coordinate 8,078,758 of NC_087526.1, read as the reverse complement.
CCTCTTTTCTAATGAAAATTGAGGGGGTTTCACCCAAATGCGTAGCTGTGATCTGGAGTTTTGAGAAACTACAGAATAACTCAGTGCTTAGCAGACGCCCGGGAGCACTCAGTGCGGTGATCCACCTTGTTGGTACTGCTGAAACTTCATGAGATCACTGAAAATAGGCCAGAAAGGGATCCCGCCCTCGTTTAGTTTCCTTTACTTAACTTATTTATTGTGCAGGAACTTCACCTTTGTATTCTGTATCTTCACTTTCTGACTTACTGCTCCAGAGTTTGGCTGCTCGGAGCCATTGATGGGCAAATGGATGGAGGTCACAAGTCTGCTCATTGCAGCACAATAAAAAAGCCCAGCTGGACTAGCCCAGTATACTGATTTCAGCAGCAACTGCACTAGGAGAGACCTGCAAGAGAAAGGGCTGTGCTGCTGGAGACGGGCTGCAGGTACGTGTGGTGCTGGAGGTGGTGAATCAAACTAGAAGGTTGCATGGTCGTAGGCAGGGGATGCGCTGGGCTTTCCACGTGGACCTGTCTGCTCTGGTGGGCTCAGTCATTGCTATTAAAATGAGATTTAGCATCTCTCTTCCCTCCTGTAGTTTCATCTGAGATGCACAAGACAAATCTGGAACAGTGGGCAGCTCTCTCAAGTGGACCTGCCATTGAGAAAATGCAGCTTTGAATGAGACACACACATGACAGTTGCCTGTCTCCAGGTTTTATACAGCTACTTGTCAACTTAAGGGCAATAAGTGAACTCTCAGGTGGCCTTAACAGTGTCTTTGGGATGTCCCTGTGCTTGGGTAGCTGGGTTTATTTCTTCTTTTCTTTCTTCTTGGTGTTCAGACTTTTAAAATAGCCTTTGTTTGCCCTGTAGCTCCAAGGCTGGATGGGTTAGAAGTGCAACAAAGTCCCTGAGCTTCGCTGTGCAGTTGTTATAGCTCAGCCATAAAGGGAGAAAAAATGTATCTAACTAGCAAATGCACCAGCCGTAGCTGTATATAAAAGCCTCACCAAACATCACTATACGTAATCCCTGCCCTAGTTTAAACACACAGTAGTTTACCTGCAGCCCCCATCCCATTTGGTTTTGAGCTACATCTTGTGGCAGCATCTCTTCAGAAATACAGGGTGGTTACACTTGCGGGAGCATGGGAAGCCCTGCATAGGGCAGGATCCCCCAGCTCGGTGGGTTTTTTGGGGGGGCATCTCTCTGTGGGCTGCCCCATGTGCTGGGCATCGTGTCAGGGTGTGGGACTGGAGGGGCAGCAGCCCAGCACCGCTCGCTGCGGCGCTCGGTGTGCCGAGCACGGCTGTGCCCTGCGATGCCTGCCGGGAGGAGCAGACGGCAGCTGGAGCTCTGAGGAAAAACGCGGCTACAGCGGGTTGACTCACGCCTGATGGTGTTACTTGCCATGTGTTATAATCACCGAGAAATGCTTTGCCTGTGGTATCATTTTCTTTAAATATATCATTAGAGAAAATGACAGCCCAAATTGTGGGAGGATGCTAATGGCTCTGGAGTGGCAGACAGATTGCAGAAAATAGTTCCCTGCAAACATGGCGTAGGTGGGAGCCTGTAGAGGAGGAAAGGAGATGGGCCGGCACGTGGTGTGAGCAGGCGGTGGTGCAACAATGGGGCATGGCCGCTAGCCTGGGGCCAGGACAGCCCTTCTCCCTCCCACAGCCTTGGAAAACCCTTCCCTGCCTCTCTGCTGCTTTTCTACAGGGGAGTTTGGAGGGAGTGGGGTGAGGAGGAGGCAGATGGCCCAGACGGGGCTGTGCAGGCTCGCTGGAAAGAAAAAATGTTGGTTTAAGCACTGTACGATGGAGTAACGCCCTGGCAAAATGCAGGCGGGACTGGGTTGCCACATGGCTGCCTGCCTGCCTGCTGCTTGGTCCCGCTGCCGGACCTCTCACTGCTGCCTCGAGCTGCGTGCCTGGCACGGGGTTTGTGGTCCTGCCCTCCTGGTATCCCCAACTGGAGGTCTGGGGAGGAGGACCCTCTCCTCCTCTGTCAGAAAGGCCTTGTGGTCCCCAAGGCTGCTGAGATGAAGGTCCTGGTGTGTACCATGGCATCAGGACTCTCTCCACCCCTTGCAGGAGCTCTGCTGCCTCCTAATTTTTTTATTGCATGAAGAATGGCAAGGAACAAAGTGTGTTTTGAACTTTGCAGCTCTCATAGTTTGTTGTTTTTATCACTCCTCTGTCCTCAAAATCTTATATTTCTGCTGCAACTCTGTAAGAAACCATAAAAAAAAATGACCTTTAATTTCTACACAGGAGCCCGCAGTTCCCAGGATGCTACACAAACACCATGTATCCTGGTGGATAAAGGTCTTCTGCCTTGTACTTCAAAGAAATTGTGCTTAAACCCTCTTGGACTTTAATTCTTATTGAAATTCTTCATCTCCAAGAGCAATTAGCAATGACTGTTGCTCTCACATCGGGACAGTTAATTTCCCCAAACCACATGCTGCTCAGATCAAACGCCGAGGGCTACATGGAGCCCTGCAATGCCCTTTACATCAGACGTTCGGTGTGAAGCAGAGGGCTCTTTTGAAGGAAGAGCCTTGTGGAAATGGTGCTTCCTCAACGAAACCTGCAGCCTTGAGACTGCCCAGAGGTGAGGACGGCTGGACCCCATGTTATTGGGAGCATCAAAGCCATTTTTGCCCGTGGCACTGGTGCTGTGGCAAAACCAGTGGGATTTGTCACCCCACTGCTCTGATGGGTAACGCCCCATCTCCCATCCCACCTTTGTGCTTCAGCACACTCAGCTTTCCCCCTTGAAGGATTTCCCCTTTTCTTCTGCACTTTTAGCAAGTAATCCTGTCTCCTCTCAAAAAAAAAAAAAAAGCAATACTCACACTCTCTGCTTTTAATTTCCTCTTTTATGCCTGGCTCTCCAGTTCCCTGCTCGTCTTTGCGCACCTTTGTGATGCATGGTGAGGCTTTGGTGGTGTCTGCACTGGAGCTGGTACCTGCAAGGTTGATGCCTGCAAGTCTGCGGCCCCATGGGGGTCTGCATGGACCAGATGCTCGCTGCCATCAGCTCCACAGCCCCACTGCTCTTCGCCTCTGGCAGCCCAGGAGGCACCAGCCACCTTCAGGACCTCCCTGGTGCCACGTGGAGGTGTTGGTGAGGCTGCTGGGCTCTGCACCTGCTGGCTGTATTTCCTAAGGACTGAAATTACTCTTTATTTTCCCTTTTCTGCTGCTAAAGAGCCACGGGGAAGACCTGCCAGCAGTTTGCCGTGAGGTGGCTGGGGAAGGATGGGGACTGGTAACATCAGCCCATCGCCTGCCATCAGGATGGGCTTAATGAGCCGTCAGGTGTGAAGTGTGGTGATTGGGTCCCCTCTGAGAGAGATGCTGATCTCCAGCACCTCTTCCACTCTTATTTCCCTGTACATATAATTAAATCAAACACTTTCCTTCCAGGCAACTTTTTCACTTGCAGAAAATTAAAAGCTTAGGGCTCCTTTTAGTGATTTTGTGGGCTTTTTCTGTACTACCTTGCCCTTTCCTCTCTGCTTGCCTGGTGTCACGACCAAACGAGCAGCAGACATTGCTGTGTGCAGCTGTGTGCAAGGAGGGAGCGGGCTATCAGATACCTACCCCAGGCTGGCGTCACTGTCGGATACGGGGCTGTGCTGGCTTTGGCTCTTCCGTGGGTTATTTTCTGTGTCTGGATGAGCTGTAACTGTTAGTGATAGAGCCATGGTGAGCAGCTTGTGTGTCCTCCAGCCAAGCCTTGATACATACATACCTGCAATGGCCATGGCTCAGCGTGGCTTCGAAACTTGCTGCAGATGGACACAAAAGTCCCTCCAGCAGAAGAAAATTGCTCTGTTTCTCCAGAATTGGCCAATGCAAGAAAATTGCTGGGAAATCCCAAGGTTTCCCTTCAGGGGGGTAGGAATCACCGCCCTGTCCCTGGCTCCCTAGGGGGCACAGGAATGCACTGGTGGGGTCCAGTGGTGGGACCAAGAGAAAACACGGTGCTAAGCGAGGAGATGGCAGCAGCAGCGGTGGTGGTGGTAAGATGGTGGCTGTGTGTGGCACAGTTCGCAGCCACCTGAACCGAGAATCCTAGCTGCTTCCAACCATCCCTTTATCCACTTAAAGTGGGAAGCTGCTTCCTCCTCTTGTATCTCCAAGTGGTCTGGGCAGGGTATTTCATTGCTGCAGCATAGGCTGAGGGGGATGGGAGGGAGACCAATGCACCTACCCAGGAGGTATTGAATTATCTTTGCATAGTCACATTTCTGAGAACATGATATCGCTTGTGGCACCGGTCTGGGACGAAGTGCAGATTTATGCCTCCACCAAGGGGGATGTAGCTGTGCTTTCCCCAGATGTGTCTGGTTCTTGGGTAGGAATATTTATAAACCCCTGACCAGCCTTCACCATATCCTTGCTTTCGATGGTGCTATGATGTTTCCAGCTCTCCAGCGAAGAGGGGGACCCGCCGCGCCGCCTTCAGCACAGCAGATGGAGAGAAAAGGGATCTATTTACTATAAGCGAGTTGGGAACATCCCCAAACGCTCCCCTCTGCCAGCAGCGGCAGTTGGGAAGGGAAAGCACTTAAAAATGATGGAATTTGTTGACTGTCATTAATGTTTTATCTCCTTCGTGAGTGCTGCGTGGAAATGTTGTTTCTAGCTAGCGGTGCTCCCAGGCAAGGAATTTCCAAAGGGATAAATCAGATCCTATTCCTGATGTGGGACCCTGGGTAGACGCTGTGGCCATTTTCTCAGCTTTCAGTTGTTTCTTCCTTCAAACTTGGCTTAATGAAATTAACCTACTTTAAAAAGGGTTTTCTTCTGAAGCAGTAGGAATTTAACTGAAATGGCACTAGTCATCCTGGTTCATATGGGAGGGGTGGATTCATCACAAGGAAAGTGTTTTATTTTTTAGCCTGTAACGTGAATAACTTCACACATTCAAGTAAGACACAACCCTCTGAGAGGTTTTTTTAACATGGATCTGTGAATTAAATAACATTTCTGTAAAGCTACAAAAATAAATAACAAACCAACGTGAATCTCATATTCCCATGTAGACAGTAAGAAAGTCACTGGGTATTTCTTGAACAAAATTTGAAAGAGCTGAAAAGGCCATTAAGGGAAAAAGGGTCAGTTGTGTGGAACCAGTTGGCAAATGAACAAGGAGGAAGGCTCAGTCAGTCCCACCTGTGTTGAATTTCTTGTTGCTCTTCTGAGTTGGTGAACCTGGAAATCATTATAATAAATGTGAAGGCTGATGCTGGAAATGAGATGGGTTAGGTGGCCTGAGGAAATCTTCCATTCCTGGAGGCTTTGATCACCACACAGGTATGATTTGGCCCCACTCTCAGAAGTGCAAGTATGGAAAAGCTACCTTTGCCTGAGCTATTTTTACATGCATTGGCTTATGACTCTAATTCTACCTTAATTTTCCTTTAGCAATTCTTCGCGCTTGGTGTTTGATGTAGCAGGCTGGAGATGATCATTGATGCAATTACAGCTATGAAGCAGGAACAGGCTGGAATACCTGATTTAAATTCCAAGCCTACTGTGAGACAGATGAAAGCAGTCACTTGGATAGCTGCCGGCTCCCAAGTTTTGTCTCTGCTATCAGTGTATGATCTCAGATTTACTCCTTGACTGGGTGGTATTACCATGCTCCCAGCTCAAGGCTGCCTTGTGGGTTTTTTTAGTTTTTTTTTTTTTTGGTCTTTCTGCTACTTAATTGCAATTGAAAGACATCAAGCGCTGCTCCTGGACGAGGGACGCTCGGTTGATGAAGTGGATATTCTTTTGCTTTTGGGCAAGTGTCAATCAGGCCAGCTAGTGAAGCTACATGGATCTCACTTCATTAGCTACCCGAGGGCAGGAGAAAGCCAGAAAGCTAGATGGGGTATGAGGTTGGTTAGTTCTGCTCTGAAGCTGAAGGGGAAATCTTCAACAGGGGATGCTTGGTGGACAATGTCCAGCACTCATCCTTGAGGAAATAACTTTTAATTGAAATATGATTTGCAGCTTAGCAAATGATGGACTGATTATAGCCTTCTGTTTGGCTTTCCCTGCTGATTTCCTCCTTCACCTCTTTCAGCAAGCTAGTTAGGTGATTTGCTCGCACTCCAGCTGTGCACACCAGCTCTCCTGCTTGATCTGTGCGTGCTCCCCAACCTTCCTCCTCCCGCTGCTGCAAGAGGGACTCAGCTCCTGGCAGGACCAGATGTGTTTCTGGAAACCTTCAGCATCTCAGCTGCTGCTCATGCCTCACCATAGTGTGTCTCCTTTCACTAAATATGTAGCTAGGGCTTATCCGCATGGTTGTCAAAATAACTAGGGATGGAAGAGGTAGATAACAATAGAAAAAACCCTCTGATAAGTGGTATGTAAAAGTTCTGTCCTGAAGTCCAGCCATCTGGCCAGCATTAACCATATGTCCCATTGGTACCTGACATATCTATGGGATTATCCTGCTGAGATCCCTCCATGCTGCAGGGACACAACCACGTGAAACAACTACGGTTTACAGCATTCCAAGAGCGTATGCCTGAGAGATAAGTAAGGATGTCACAAAACACATAGTGGAGACACACCAAAAAGTTGCCGCTCAGGGTTTTTCTCTAGAGTATTGAGTGCTTTCTAATGTCTTAAACTTCACAATTGTTTAAGGCAGCAGCTGAGTGTATTTTGCTGAAATCAGCAGGACCGTGGGAGTTCCTGAGATCATTCTGGGTGACCCACACCTCTTCTTGAGTCAGAGGTGCTGCCCTACAGGGGAATTCCCCCTCCAAGGGGAATGCACCTGCTATTTTTCTCTGGTAATTCTTATCACCCTGAAAAAGAAATCAATGAATCCACAAAATGACTCACTGACGTGAGGGCAGGTCAAATTACATGTTGTCGTATGCCTTGCTGAGATGTTTTGAATTAGCAGAATTAGCTAATTGGGCAAGCTCTCTGCTCTGTCCTGCAATTACCAGCCCCAGGCACTGGCGAGCGGGAGCAGCCTCCAGGATACGTCCTGCTCTGAGTCGGGAGGAGTCTTGGAAGTGACAATGAGAGGCTCCCAGCAGACATTAATGTCTGTAGAGGTCACGAGGAGTCAGTGTTTAAAAAAGGCGAAACAAACAAAAAAACCCGTGGTTTTCATCTGCACGGAGAAGAGCAGATATTCAATTAAGGTTCTAATCTCTATGTGCCATTTCTGTGGTGAAAGCAAACTGCTTGGTTATTTGTAAGTGTTGATAACTCGTCTTGCACCTCACAGGCAAATTGCCAGAACCGGGGAAATTGTAAAAGCTGACGTGTCGGGTCCCCAGCTGTGAGCGCGAGCCGTGCTGTCCTGAGCTCTGCTTTAATCGCACACTGGGGCTGCTGTCTGTGCCGTGGCTTCACCTGTGGGCCCTCTGGATGCCTCCAAGTGGAGTGAATCCTGATCAAAGTGTGTGGTTTCCATTCAGAGGCAAGGCTGTCTGGCACAGACAGGAGGGATGAGTGTGGCAGAGCCTCCCGGACCTGCTGCATCTCACTGTGTGCCTCTGGCTTGGGTCATCTGGGCCATCAGGGCGAATTGATGACAGTGAAGTGTTTTGGGACACTTAGTGAATGGCATGAATGAGCAGAAGAAATTAGTTGTGCTTCTGTAGGAGCCACATCTGAGACACAGCACAGCTTTCTGCAGCAGGGCTTGAATTTAGAGGGCATCTCCCGTCACACCTCAATGTGAAATGGCCTTCTTGAATGGCTCTCTCTGCCCTGAGTGAAGCTCTGAGCCCTGTCTAAGCCTGGGAAAAGGGTCAGGGAGAGGGAAGGAGCGTCATGGGGGCTCATGACTGCCTGCTGCCAGACCCTCCCCAGTGCTGCAGAGGGAGAAGCTGTGCAGGTAATTCAGTGTCTCATCTGCCCTGCAGTGGCCTCCTCTGTGCTATCCTTCCTGCTGATGGCTGGTGCCAGGATGTAAGTTGTCCCAGTGTGGCTCTGTCTCCGCAGTTCCCAGCCTCTAATGAGACCCTCAGGCTGCAGAGGTGCCAATTAGGGGCTATTTATAGAAGGCTGTTCCCCTGCTCAGATCCATGGGGAATTGCTGCACTTTGCTGGTGTTTCTGAGGAGGGTGGGAACAAAGCTCGAGGGAACCACAAAGGTGGGAGTCACCGAGGTCATTGTCTTTCATGGAGGCAGTTACTCCATGAGACCATCAAGGGATGAAGGGAAGTCCCGCTGAGGTCCTGGTGACTTGCTGTGAGCACAGGAAAGCTCTTGAATCTCAGTGAATCAATGAGCAACTTCTGTTTCCTTCTTACCTGTGGACAGGAGGTGAAACCTCCTTTGCCCTCTGTCCTGGATGAGCAAGGCTGTGATGCAGCTTGGATGGGGGCTTGATGGAGCTCCCAGCCCTGCAAGTGCACCCAGCCCTGGCAATTTATCATTATTATTATTATAACAACTGAAAAACAAGCTGGTAAAACTCCCCAAGCAGGACATTTACCTCCTTGGCAACAGGCGGAGAAGGGATTAGTCTCCTCGGTCTATTCTGCTGCTTGTCTTCAGTGAAGGAGCGGGGGTTGGAAAATCTGATGTGCTTTGTGGGGTGGCTCTTTGGGAGAAAGACAGCTAGAAAAATTTCCCCTAGATGGACAGGGTCCTGGTCTGGACCCTCTGGACTTAATCCTGGTTTGGCAGCACTGGAAGGATGGAACCTGCCTGAGCAGGACTGCATTCTGCACCATGATGCTGGACCACGGGGCAGCACTGGGAGCCGGGTGCATGCTTGTAAAAATGGGTGCATGCTCTTCTGCACTGGCCTCTCCCCTGAAACCAGCTGGTGATGGGGAACTTCTGCTGTTCCTTGTTGTACATAACAAAATATTCCTGTGTTAATACAGATGCTTTTTTCCAATTTCTCTCTGCTGAAGAAAGCAGTTTCCTCCCTCTCCAGTGTGAATATAACATCCCATGAGTTGCTGTAAAAACAAGCTATGTTCTGTGGCAAATCAGTTCTCCCATGTCCTTTTTCCACCCGCAGCAGCTCTGCAAGCATGCATGGGCCTGGGGAGGAAAGCAAGACCTCAGCCAGACAGTCATGGAGAGGGGTGCAATGCCAGAACAGTGAGAAATGAAAATGTACCTCCTTTTTTGTGATATGTTCTCCATTTGCATACAGTGGTGAAGGGCTGGCAAAGTGGGAAGCAGAGTTAGAGCAGGCTGGTGAGCTCCTCTGCTGAACATCACCAGCAGCCCGGCCTGGGGGAGTTACTCCTGATGTATTTCTGGGCTTTCATTCAATTTGCAAATTAACTTTACCGTTCTCAGTTGCATGAAGTGACTCTGGCATGTACCTGTGACTGAGATGGGGGTAATATCCAGATACTCAGGGAATTGCAATGAAATTGTAAAATCCCTTAAGCTTATTAGTGAGTAATGGTATCAGCTTTCAGGGTGGCAGAGTTGTAGTAGCAATAGCATTTTAATTTTCCTAAAAGGTCCGTGTAAGCCAATGCCTGGCTTGTGTAGTACGGTATGAATGACACATAACTCCTTGCCAAGGAAAGCTTAAAGTTGTTTTCCACCAAATTGACTTTTTTCTTCATTATTCCTTAGACTCTTATCTCTGATTCCAGGCTAAGGGATGCTAAACTTGAAATATTTGAAACATTAAAAGTTGCGAGAAGCAGTCAGAAGTGGTCCCAGGATATGAGGTGCGGACAGTCGTGTGCATCTGCAAGAGTTTTATGGTAATCGGGGGAGAAATCAGCTGAAATAAACTTTACTGGTGCATTGTTGCATGGCCCTCCCATGGAAACCATGTTATGAATCAAAAGAGCAATGAAAGTTTCAACGTCCCCTCCAGGTCCTGTAAAATGACAACAAATGCTTTGGGTCTCACTATCCCAGGCTGCAAAGTGCCTTTCTCTTACCGAGCTATCATGGCTATAGCAATGCTCCTGCCACAAAGCTTGGATCATTTTGGGATTGGGTTGGAGACTTTATGGTGAGAATCATATGTATCCCAGAGGTCCTTCTCCAGTTTTGAGCAATTTAAATTTTTGTAGGTTTGCTGGAAACATCCCAGCCTGCCAGCTCTGCCCTCATCTGATGCATTTGTGATCTGAGCCAGCTCGAGGTGAGCTGAAAATTTCTCCAAACATGAAAGATGCAGATTTTCCTTTGGCAAGACCTCAGGAGCTTGAGCTCAGCCTTTGATTTCTGTGAACACTCCTGCCAGGAACAGAAAAGCCAAATGGAAATCGTGGCATGGGAGGTATTTGCTCTCCTGCGTGCTTGCACCTGAGCTTCATGAGTCAGGGGCTTGCCTCTCAAACCACAATAATAACCAAACAGAGTAAATACAGGTAGTTAAGAAGCATTAGGGTTTGGCCACTACCAGCAATAGCCTCATTTTTCTGGCTTATTAGAAGGATAGAGAGAGTGTAATTGGGAGTGCTGCTCCTGCCTCTCCCCTGCGGTGCCTTTCACTTGGTGGATTATTAAACAATTCAAGGAGACCATGCACAAGCCATTTGTTTTGCTCTGTTTTTCCCACTCCTTTTTTTTTTTTTTTTTTTTTTTTTTTACGTGAGCCTTTGGGAACATAATGCTAAAAATGTTGTTAAGAAGCCATTGACCATACATGCCCTGCAGATTTTTCTGATAAAAGCCACTGCTTATTGCTTTACAGAAAGGAAGATTAAATACCGGCCAACTGAAAATATATTCCTGGGAAGAGTGGGTGAAGTTGCTAAAGAAAAGACCTTCAGTCTGTCAGTGATATCCTTTGTCGCTGGCATGATCGCTCGAGGTCTGCAGGGACACCAGTCTCCCATGGAGAGCTGTGGCTTCATAGATGGTTCTTGTCTGCAGAAAGTGGAATTAGATGAGAACATTGTGGCCTAAAAGCTTCTGAATAACTCAACCCATGCGCTGTGCTGCAAGACGGTGTGTGGAGCGCTTGAGTCTTGTTTGCCCCAGGGAAAGGTGCCGAATGGGAGACCTACTGGAAGGAGGTGTGCTAGACCACTGATGAACAAGAGACAGGCTTGCACCGCACCTCCCAACCTCTGTAACGTGGATCTGCCAACTGTCTGTGCACAGACACCTTCTCTGTGTTGCAGAGCTGGAGCCCGTAGCATGTTGTGAGCACTGAGAGCACATTTTCTAATCAGATGCAGAGCCCTTGTCAGCCCAGGGCTGGCTGTTTCGCCTATGCATTTTAAACAAGCTGCTGCCAGTTTTAGTTCAAGGGCATTACTGTTTGCACATTTTAACAGAGAAAAAACCTGCCTGATCCGTGCATTGAGTTTCTGTGGATCTGTGATCTGTGCAACCACACGGGCTGAGATGCATTACCTGATTATTATAAAAATGCAAAAGAGCTGGATAAAAAAAGTTCTGCCACTCTTCCAGAGGGCTGCTGGATGTGATTCACCAGAGCCTGGCGTTGTTCTTTTCCTCTCTGGCTGAACCAGGGGTAATCAGAGAGCTGGTGGAAGTGCTCAGCAAGCCACTTTCAAATATTTACCAGCAGTCTGGACTCACTGGAGAGGTCCCAGTTGGCTAGAGATTAGCAAATGTGACTCCCATCTACAAGAAGGGCCAGAAGGAGGAGCTAAGGAACTACATGGCTGTCAGTCTGACCTCAGTACTAGGGAAGGTTATGGGGCATATCATCTTGAATACCATCACACAGCACATACAGGACAACCAGGCAATCAGGCCCAGTCAGCTTGGGTTTATAAAAGGCAGGTCCTGCTTGACTAACCTGATATTCTATGACAAAGTGACCTGCTTAATGGATGAGGGAAAGGCTATGGATGTTGTCTAGCTAGACTTTAGTAAAGCCTTTGTCACCATTTCCCACAGGATTCTCCTGGAGAAACTGGCTGCTCATGGCTTGCACTGGCATACTCTTCGCTGGGTAAAAAAACTGGCTGGATGGCCAGGCCTAAAGAGTTGTGGTGAATGGACCTAAATCTAGTTGAAGTCAGGTCACAGGTGTCCAGTCACAACCTAGAGCTCAGTGTTGTTCTGTTTAATATCTTTATCAATGATCTGGACAAGGGGATTGAGTGCGCCCTCAGTAAGTTTGCAGATGGCACCAAGTTGGGCAGGACTGTCGATCTGCTCGAGGGCAGGAAGGCTCTGCAGAGGGACCAGGACAGGCTGGATCTGTGGGCTGAGGTCAGTTGTATGGGGTTTAACAAGGCCCAGTGCTGGGTCCTGCCCTTGGGTCACACCAACCCCAGGCAATGCTCCAGGCCTGGGGCAGAGCGGCTGGGAAGTGCCCGGCGGGGCAGGCCCTGGGGGTGCTGGCTGACAGCCGGCTGGGCATGAGCCAGCAGTGCCCGGGTGGCCAAGGAGGCCACCAGCCCCCGGGCTTGTGTCAGCACTGGTGTGGCCAGCAGGAGCCGGGCAGGGATGGGGCCCCTGTGCTCGGCACTGGTGAGGCCCCACCTCGAATGCTGGGCTCAGGTTTGGGCCCCTCGGGACAAGAAGGGCCTGGAGGGGCTGGAGCGTGTCCAGAGAAGGGCAGCGGGGCTGGGGCAGGGTCTGGAGCACAAGTGTGCTGGGGGGCGGCTGAGGGGGCTGGGGGGGTTTAGCCTGGAGAAGAGGAGGCTGAGGGGAGCCCTTATCACTCTCTGCAACTACCTGAAAGGAGGCTGTACCAAGGTGGATATCAGTTTCTTTTCCCAACTAACAAGCAATAGGACGAGAGGAAATGCCCTCAAGTTGTGTCAGGGGAGGTTTAGATTGGATCTTAGGAAAAATTTCTTCACCAAAAGGGTTGTTGAGCATTGGAACAGGCTGCCCAGGGAAGTGGTAGAGTCACCATCCCTGGATGTCATTAAAAGATGTTTATGTGTGATGCTTATGGACATGGTTTAGTGCTTATGGATTTGGCAGTGTCAGGTTAATGGTTGGACTTGATGATCTTAAAGGTCTTTTCCAACCTAAGCGATTCTATGATTTTATGATTCTAAGTTGTTCTGAGCAACGGCATATGACAGACACTACATCAAACTAAGTGGAATCAGATAGATAACAGGCCTTCCTGGGGAGCTGAAATTACTTGGCATTTGACTTTGTGGCTCTCAACACTCATGAGGCATCTTGTGTGTGCTGGGTACCAGATCACTTGCTGTGCCTTGGCTCCATTCCAGTGCTATACCTTGGTCTGGACAAATCCAGGGGCAACGTAATTGAAATGCTGTTAGTTTTGGTGTGATATGGGGTGGTGATATTCCTTCTGTGCTGCAGCCCCCCTCCTGTGGATGGGCTGGCGAATGGAGAATACAATATTTCTGGGGAGAAGATGCACAGATGCTACTCAGATAAGCACCCATGTGAAAAGCGGTGCCAATCCTGACTCTGAAGTTGTTCTCCACTGGGTGGGAGGGAGATCGTTAACTCTGATTAGGACATTTGTGATTCCAACGAGGCCTTTCATTTCCACCCTGGCTTCTGTTCTGCATGTTTGATGTCATTCTTCAACGAGAGAGTGCAAATGTTAAGATGTTAGAATAATATTGCCCTAAGGTTCACACACTAATGACAAGAATTATCACCGTCTGAGTAGTTCAGGACTTAACAAAAGGTACAAAACAATTAAACCGTGATTAACAGTCAAGTGTTTCCGTAATTGCAGAGCTAGATTTTGTGATACTGTTTACTGCCTTTTCTAAAACAGAAGAAATCCACGTGCAGATACTGGTTTACTTAAAAAAAAAAAACAAAACAAAACCAAAAATACCCAAACAACAAACACAAAAAACCCCACCGAACCGAAACCCAACCGACCTAACACCACCCCCGTCCCCCCCAAACAAACCCAAACACCAATGATACATGGGAAAGCAGAGATAGTGCTGCTGGCCCCTGAGAAGACCCAGCCCCACCTTATGGTGTATGAACTGCAGCTCCCAGTGAGATGTGGAGCCTCAATGCACATTGACGAGATGATTTGGTACCTTTAGGTGACAGATTGTGTTGAAGTGCCAGGGACTACTACATGGAAATAAAAGCATGAAAAGATGTTTTTTTTTCTGAAGCCCAACATGGCACAGCCTTGTAATCTCCCTGCTCCCCAGCTCTTCTTGAGGCAGGATCCACCTCTTAGTACCTTTAAATGTAAAAGGATGAATTTTTTTTTGTGTGGGGAAACATCTCACTGAATAGAAGAGAATGTAACTTCACTTTTTACATACAAAAGCTTCTCAAAGCAGTTTTTAGAATTAAATAATAGTGAGGGAATTAGACTAGCGTAGCAGGATAGAAAAATTAAAAGGTTTAGACAAAAAGCATGATTTTCTGTGAAGAAGGAGGAAGCGGCGTCAGAGGTCAGTTCTGTGTGGTGCTGCGTGCCCTTTGCTGCCCGGGCAGCCAGGAGGTGCTGCAATGTAAATGTACCGGAGGACTGGGTCTGTTGCATCCATTTAACTCATCAATCTATAAAGATCTGTCAAATGTATCGAAGAGGAAGCTGGGATAAATCACGTACAGTTTAATTATCGGGTAGTGCCATAAATATTTCTGCTAGCCTCCTGGGGATTAAAAAAGATCTTGTTTTTCTCTCTTGCCAGCAACAAGATAAGAGGCTGAACAGCTTTTCCTAAGGTTGAAGTCCAGCTGGGTTGTGTCTGGGGACTGGTAAGTCCCATGGGGTGAAGGGGAAGTCAGCAGCTTGGCAGGGCTGTATCACTCCTGAGTCTTGCCTAAAAGCTCCCGAGGTCACCGGCAAGTTATTTATAAGCAATCAGAAATCAGGAGTGATTTGTTATTACTCAAAGATGCTAATTCAGATTCTAGAGGGGATTCATTAGCTGAAACGGCTTTACTGTATGCGAGTTGATAACAGCCTTCTGGGTGCAATGTTTCTGGCTTCAGGGGGGTGTCTGATGGCTTTGGGAGCAGGAGGGAGCCCAAAATAGAAGCACTTTGGTACCAAAGGTTATTTGATTCCTTCTTGCCACTTTTTTCCCCTAGATATCTTATTGTGGGGTCAACGATCCCAGCTCATCCTGGGGTCTCCCAGATGGCCCTCAAGGAGGGAATCCTCTCCCCACAGGGGATGTTTTCTTTTTTGTAGCCTGACCCTTTTCACACCATGTTTTTTCCTCCCAGTGTCACCACAAGGCTGCAGAGCACTTCTTGCAGCAGACAGCACCACCAGTTAGGAACCAACTGCAAACAAAGACAGAAAAATACATGAAGTCATAAAGTAGGCAGCATGGCTACAAATGGGTTTGTTCCTCTTGGCAGAGGAGTTAACTATTGAAGAAAATTGGGCAATTGGTGTTGCTGCCAGCTGTACAGTGCTTTTGGATGGACAAGGTGGCAGAGCTAATTTTCAACCCTGCTGGGATGGAGAGAGCTGTAAATTACAAAGGGTGGAAAATGCCACAATAGAAAGATGAATAGAGTAAAAAAGAGTTGGTTTCTTCCCTTGAAAGTTTTCTAGTGATGTGAAAGAGACCTAGTTCTGAGCTAAAAAAGGACCAACCATGCTACTTGTATTTCACGAGTGCTCACTTACTCTTGGCTCAAATAAAGTAGGCACCCCTTATTGCTGATACACACTTGAGAAAGGAGAAAAAAACCCTCTGCCTTTATTTTCTCTGTTCTAGTTCCTTCATGGTGTAGCTGGTTTCACTGGCTTCTCTGTAGGATCAGGTCATTAATCAGCCACTGCCGCTGTTTCTGTAGGTCATTCATGGAAAACCTCAAGGAGGAGGAAGATGGATATAAAATGGGGCTGTCGGGGGTCAGTGGATAAGAGGGGACATCATCTCCCATGGAGGAGGGACCTGCCAGGGAGTCTCAGCTCTGCCTGCCGTATCTAGGGGTCTTTGCAGTATTTCTCTCCCTTACTGATTTGCTTGTGTCTAATAATAAGTTTGAGCTTCCCCCATTTGGTGGTGGATATTAGTGGAGGCTTCCTCCTCTATCCAAATGACTATTTTTGTGAAACTTTTAGGAATTTAATATGCTGGAGGTCATGGCTCTCATTTCAACTGAGGCTGACATTGCACCCTGTGTTAAGGAGTTATTGAGTGCACGGAGCAGGTCGTGGGAAGCCTCTGCAGCTGCTGGCACCATTAACCTGTGCAAACACTCCAGTGTGATGCCCTGCAGCACAGCCAGAGCAGCTCCACCAGCTGAGCAGGCACTGAAGGCTGGCGCTGTGGGATGCAGGGCCGGATCAGGGAGCTTGTCCCCGGGGGCTGTGGCCTGGAAATGAGCTGCCACTTGCTCGTGTCTCTGTGCTTCCCTGGCTCCATCCTGGCTCGCTCTGACTGGCAGGGTGTCAGAAATGCTTCTGCCTTCAAATAAAATCCCACTCCATTTGGCACTTTAAGAAATAAATGGAGGGAGAAACACATGTGAAACAGACAGCGATGCTGTCAGCACTAGTTTTTGTTTAGTGTGAGCCCTGTCCGATGCACTTGGGTGACGAAGCATGCTGTATTGCCTTTGCTTAATGTTTGCCAGGCTCTTTAGGAGATGAATTAGCTCAACACAGATATAATTATTCCAGCAGGATGATCACTTCTGCGAGGCTCCGAATGAAATTTCCCTGATGCAAGGACTGCAGGGAGAGGGGATGGGGCAGGAGCATGAGGGTGATGGACAGCCCATTGAAATGAGCCTCACGTCAAGGGAAGAGTTCAGCATTTCAGTTTGCTGGCGGGGTGGGTGGTCTGATGTATTCTGATGGCTTTTGGCCCATCAGAGCGTCTGATGTAAGCTCAGCTGGAAAGACCAATACCTGGGGACTTCTGCAACAGAAATAATTTGTCAGGCTTGGGATGCTGTGGAAGCTGAAGCAGTGTTTCTACTCTGAAGCCTATGCTGCCCCGTTTCCAGGCAAGATTATTCCCAGCCCTGTGCCAGTCCTGGATTATGGTTTGGGGGGGCATGTACTGAAAGGGAGTCGATCCAGCTCGGACGTTACTAACAGAAAAGTTTGCTCACTTTGGTAGAACTAAGGTATTTGTTTTGTAAGACATCCCACCTGGTTTTAGAAACATAAAATCTTCATGAATATGCCATCTCTCTCGATGACTTGTTTGAGTGTTAAATTATCTTGAATGTAAATAAAACCTTGGTCCATGTCTGGTCTGACTGCCAGTACTCAAACTGCAGGTCTGAAAGGCTTTACTGGACTGTTCTTGCATGGAAAGAAAAAGCATTGCAAAATGGGTCCATAATGTTCCTTTTGCACTGTGAGTAATGGCACAGTTGTGGTTCATGCCCTGCTGTGCTGTTTCCACTCCCTAAACCAGAGGATCTCCGCAGGGGCTGCCGGTGGAGTCTGGCACCTTAGCGGCTGGCAATCCCCACCTAGGGGCAGCGAGACTTTGATGAAGGTGGGAATCACAGGGATGATGTGTCCCATAGGGACCCTTTCCTCCAGGAGCATCAGGAATGAAAAAGCTGCACGGAAATGGAAAGCTCTTAAAATAATAATTAAAAAATAAGCTAAACCCAGCAAACAGGCACATGATCACCATCTACCAGCACTCAGTGCAGCCTGGGAAGAGGCTCTGATTTATCCTGGTGGCTCCAACACAGGAGCAGCCAAGGGCATGTCTATTTAACCCCCCCAGCACTTTGTTTCTTTCTTCCTTCTGCAGTAAGCGGAGCTATTTACTGAAAAAAGAAATGTAATGTTTATAAATTATTACCGAATGGATGTGCTTTAAAGCAGGTGGCGAGAAATGCGCGCTGAGTGGAGGCAGCTCTGAAGTGGTCCGTCTGTGAGTGCCTGGAGCACGTACTCCTCCCGTGCAGCGCCTGGCTGCTGCAGGCTGGCCAGCAACTCAGGACACAGCTGTGGTTATTGCTGGAGGGGAGTAAAAGGTTTCTGTTTATCTTTGCATTTGCTATTTCAAAAGGAAGACAGAATAAATACCAGTCAACAAAGCTTTTACCTCTTTGCCAGTTGTGTAATGCAGAGACCATTTGTGATTAATAAAGGGTGACCTCAGCTTCAGAGAAGTTGGAATTAAAGCTGTGTGAATAATGGATTAGTTTCCTACCTCTGTGGGTGGCTCCAGAAGGATGAAGTGCTAGTTTAATTTGGGGTTCATCTACAAAGATAGTTGCGTTTTTTGTGTGATCTTTTTTTTTTAAGTTTAGGTTACCTTTTCCTTTTGTAATGTGAAACAATAACCTCAGCAAGGAGTTAGCTTCAAAAGGCCACCATCTACTGTCCATTACAAACCCTACTGACGCAGAAAATATTCATCTGATGTTGGCAGGATATTTGGGACACTTGCTGGAAGGATGTTGCTTTACGTATCTTGGTATTTATTTTCTTGGAGGTGAGTTTAATGAACCATTGATGTGAGGGGTGGTGGGCACCCCACACCCCTGGTGTGACAACTCCTGCAAGGGCTGTGGGTTTGCGAGACGCTGCTCTTCTTTCCTCTGGAGTAACCACCAGCATCCCCGAGCTGGTTCAACACCTTTTCCTCCAAAATGCTGAAAAGCAAAGCCCTGCGCTTGGAGAATGCTTTGGTGGCAGCTCGTCACAGAAGATAAAAGCCAGAAGGCAGAATGTGACCTGGGGTTTGATCCATATTTATGCTGGGTCTTCAAATTCCTTTGGAGCATGGTAATCCTTCGTGCTGGATTTCTGGGTCCAAACCTTCAACCATTAGTGTCAGCTTTTAGTACCTTGCACTGAAGGCCTTGCTATAGGATTAAAAAGTATACTTAAAACAATTCTGTTGCAGGCAAGTTATTAAAGATTGAATGATGGCAGAAGATGCCTTGAAAGCAGTGTGAATAGTTTAACATAGATATAAATATTAAAGTGTCAAGGGAAAGTATGTAAGAAAGACAATCCCTGAATGGTATAAGGAGAGATAGGTAAATATTATATTTCAATAAGTTTACTTAAAAGGATTCTGCCAAATTTAATTTGGATCTTTTGTTTAGGTATATGGGGAAATAACTGCTACCAGACATCAAAAAGAAAACTGCTGTTTTTTCACTTTTTGCCTCTGAGTTTTTAAAAGTAACTTGCAGGTTACTTTTATGGATTTTATCCAGTTTACTTTGCTGGATGCTGAACACATGGAAGTAGCAGGTGGGTCCTGAAGGTGTAGCAATGCTGTCAGGGCTGCACAGATGTGATCTTGGTTCTCACAACACGACACAGGTGGCTGGGGCTGTGCTGCTGCACCAAGCACACAAGTTTTACCTTACCTGTACATTCAAATGAAGTCTGGTTGTTTTGGAGCATGTAGCCCTGCCTAGTAAATAACTAGTTATTAAATTGTGCAATTTCCTATTCCTTTGGGTGGCTGATAGAGGTCAATGATGTTGAAGTAAAAGAAGGTCTCAAGAGGAGACTGGAAGGATGGATGGATGGGAGCAAGGGGGTTTTATTGCACGCAAGCCCTACTGCCAGGATGAGCTGTGCTGTAAGAGCATTGCTTCCCAAACCAGCACTTCAAGCACAGATCCCTGAAGTCTGAAGCTGGGCATTTAAAATCTAGGGAACTGCAGAATACCTGAGTTCTTCTAAAAAGGTCATTTCTAACATCAATTTTAAAAGCAAATCTAATGGATGTCAGAGAAATAAAATACCCGAAGGTGGGCAATGGGTCTGTGGATTGAACAGCCTTGCTCTGTGCATCTCCTGGTCCAGTCCCACTGCTCCTGCAGAGCTCAGGCTGCCCAGATATGGCATATGCTTGGCTGAGGCTCCTTCTTTACTGGTGGAGGCTTTATCTGACCATTTTGAGAACTAGTGGCTTTTGCTTCATGTTTTAGCAATCTCAAATTTTCCTTGTCTCCTGCCTAAAGCCACAAACATTTATTCATTCCTGGGCTTTGACCTAATTCCTGGCCATAAATATTAAATTTCTACAACGGAGCAGAGAAGAGATGATAAAGCAGAGGCCCTGATGATATGACACAGATGTAAAACAGCCTTTAATTGATTTGCTTTTGTCAGACATAATTAAGTCCTACATTTCATTGTAGTCCTTGGCTCATGTTCAGATCTCAAGAAGTCTTTGGTGATAAGGAGTATTTTGGCTTCAAATGAGACTACTGGGTTCTTGCAGTAGCTTCCACAGGAGGCATAGCATTTTATGTCATATTGGCTGAAAGTGAAGCTATGAAGCAAGGCCAAAACCGAGCTTTTTGATTGCAATGAAGTGCCAAGATGTCACTCCTCCTTCTGTACATCTTGCTTGTGTATTCCTTCCACTTCTGTGAGCACCAGTTGCTTCGCAGTTTGTCAGCTCTGGGTGGGTTCAGCTGCCCACCCTATCTGTCAAGGCTTGAACGTACTTTTTTAGGCAAGCTTAAATCTCACCCATATATTTTTTTTTCCCCCTGGATAAGGATGGACATATCCAAGTGTTTCATTGAACTGAGGCCCCAGGGCCCCGTGCTGTGTCTGCAGTGCCCATGCCAGCACATCCATTATATTTTGCTGGGAACGGTACCAGTCCATATCACATTCTATTAGTTGTGGAGTAGGGTCCTGCTGGAGCTGCCTAGGAAGGCAGGTGGTGAGTCTGTATGGGGAATATTTGGGCCATCTTTGTTAAGAGGCTGAAGATATCCAGGGAGCTTAGAAGTGAAGGCTCCTGTAAGGTTTTCATACCTCCTGGTGAAGGAAAAGGACTTGAAAACCTTCCTTTGTCTTGCTCTCTTTCTGTCTATTGTAGTATTTAATCTCACCTTCGCTCAGTGGAGTTCTTATGTGCTGAAAGGAAATGAAATCTCTGCTGTGTTTTTATTGCTCTCTTCTTAGATAAATAACATTGTGCTGTATTCAAGGTACTGCATGCTAGCTTTTGCCTCCTAGATGCGCTGCTCTGGGGAAGCGTGGCTCTAACAGGCAGGAAGCGCTCAGAGGTGTTGCAGAAAAATCTTTAAATCTGTATCTTTGGAGCGGAATCCTTTAATAAGTAAACAAAGCTACTGGATGTTTTGGGTGAGAAGGACTCCAGGAGTTGTCACCTACCTGGAATACCACAGCAAAAGCTGAGTTTTGATTCAGTGGGGTTTTAACAGAGATACTTCATCTTGCTTCTTGCCTGCTGGGCTGAAAAAGCCCTTTTCCAAAGGAAATATGGATTGAATAACCGATTCACTGACAATGGTAATGCCTGGACACACAGAGACTTTGGGTTTCATACAGCCCAAGAAATGGCTCGGTTGCTCTGAAAGCAGATATATCACTAGCTGTGGTATGAAATGTTCTCATAGGACAGCTTCCCTTGCCCCCAAAATGAGGACAATAAAAAGGCAAGCATGAGCCGAGCTTCCCAATGCATTCCTTATTGGGGAAGGTGCTCCTAGTCTAGCAAGTCTGGGAGGTCTCTGATACGTGGGAAGGTGGATGCGAGGAAGGACATGGAAGAAATGATGGGAGATTTGGGAAGAGCCTTAGATGTGCTGAAGATTAGGAGGGAGCTCAGACTGCAGCGTGGATGGTTGGCCTAAAACAGAGCCTAGAAGAACTTGCGGATGGAGGGAGAGGGAGATTGGTTTGTTGTTTGATTGTTGTGGGTGTCTGTGGCCTCTGCCTGCTGGTGACCAGCATTGGAATGGCTACATGCCCTCTTCAGAGGTCATGAAGGAGACTTGACATGGTGGCTGTCAGCAGTTGTGGTGCAGTTTTTCCATTGATCACTGTGTCCGGACCATTTCTCTTTCAGGACATCATTCTTCTGGGGCCCTGCTGGGATCTGAGGGCAGATTCAGATGACAAACTCTCCCCGTGATCTGTTTCAAACCTTGACCTCCTGATGGTTGGCTGCTGACACTCAGGTCCTTTGCAGGTCCTTTGAAACGCACTGAGACTTTGGTTGTGTGCACTGACTCTTTCATCTCTTGCTGCAGAGGGCTGTTTTGTGCTCTTTTGAGACTTCTTTGCTGCTTTTAAGTTGCCCGCAATCTCCAGACTGGTTAGGACCTCAAGAAAGTCTGAAAAAGGATGAGTCTAATTCACATTTTTATTAATTGAAGTAAAAATAATATATTCTTTGGAGAGAGAATGTTATTTTCCATCAGGAATTTCCTTGTTCAGATTTAATTTCTGTCCAGGGTAGAAATTAGAAGTGGCTTAAGACAGGCAGATAGGTGAAGAAACCTAGAGAGATCAAACTCCTGTAAATAACTGCTTGCTCAGAAAAGCGACGGGAAATGCTGGGAAGCTAAAAATTCGGGAATCACCTGCCTGGGAAGGGAGATTGGGCAAAAGCAATGCCTACTCCTGGAGATGGCATAGATCTGTGAGATGTCTTGCTTCATGCTGGAGGAGTGAAGAATGAGCGTGGATGAGTGCATTACCTAATGAACCCCAGGAAGATGGGGGAGGGGTCCTTTGCCCGAGGGGATGCTGCGTCATGGAGCGGGGTGGACTCTGCTGTTTCAGCTCTTGACCTGCAGGAAGAAAACCACTGTCATTATGGGGGACACTGAGGGTGACTTCTGCTGGAAATCCTGTGCAGCCAGTAATTAAAACACTGTAAGGGTTTCTCATAATGGTAGCTAATAATTTTCTAACACAAAAGGTATTTTGGCCAAAACAAATCCCAAGCCTATTCTGGACCTGGTTGCTGGACAAGAATTTTGTGGTTGCCTAGGAACCGGTGATCAGAGCCTGATTACGTCCAATATGGGCTGACAGAGGACATTTTCAATATCAATATCATCATTGTTTACAGCCATACGGTCCTATGGCAGCTTCCAAAGGGCTGACTCTCCAGAGCTGGGGAAAATTGTGCTTGGAGTTGTCTGGAAGCTAAAATATGGGCAGAAAAGGGTGAATGACTGTTGGGAATTTTTAGGTAGAGATCATCATGTGGACAAGTCCCTGGATTTCATCATAAAGAGATGTTGGCTTTGCCTTCAGGATCTCCCAGATTCAGGAGACAAGTTAGAGCAGATATTAAAAAAAGAAGAAAGCAGTTGTTTGAAAAAAGAACTAGATAGCAAATGATGTGTATCAGAAATTATGAAGCTTAGCCAGCTGATGAGGGACAATTATGAAAAGAGCTGGAAATCTGTAGCCATCGAGAGTAAGGACAAAAAACTTTAAATGTATTTAAACAGGGAAAAAAAATGGTGCCAGCTGGTGGGTTCATCACTGGAAGACATGGTTCAATCAGTGCAATAATATCTGGTCAGTATTTCTTTGTGGCATTTGGAAACACAAAATGATGTGCTTTATCTCCCTAATGGGAGATAAAATCTTTCCCATTCCATCGCTAATCAGCAAGGTAGTAAATGATATCTGTGTTGTCAGGGGGCACACTTAGAAATCAGTGTCCCTATAACTTGTATTTGAGACTTTCAGAAGAGCTGGCTGAGGAGATTGAGGTCTGCAGATGTTCATTTTTAATCAACAACAGAAAAGCTAGGAAAGGGCTAGTTTATATTTTTTAAAAGGCTGTCATTATGTCCCAGATAACTACAAGCTAGTAATCCTGGACAAAATAATGGTACGGGTGAAAGGGAATTCAAACGATGAAGAATTAAAGGTTAGGGATAAAACTAATGGGTTTATGAAACACAGGTCTTTAGAAGAAGTCTGAATTAATTAGCTTAGTCACGGTTATTAGGTAGCTCTATTACACCTAACATTTTGCAAAGCGTTTGACATAGTTTCATATGTCATTTGGATTAAGCCATGCGAGGAGGCTCACTGAAACGGTGGTGGGAGCAGGTAGCTGGCAGGGCTGTGGGATTGCTACCCCATGGTAGGAGCTTTGCCAGGCGACTGGCAGTGATGAGGGCTTGGTGTGTGCCTCCACCAGGTCCAGCACTGGCCTTTTCAAGACATAAAGCTTCTTGATGTGCTATTTGTTATAGGATTGAGCTTCCCCCCCCCCCCCAGGACACAGTAATCTATAAAAATTATGGGTGAGGGTGTAATCCAATTGAAACGAACACTTTCTAAAAGAAAAAAAATATTTAAAAATAGTAGTATGGTCTCAGCGCTTGACTTAGCCCAGCTACAAACACATAGGTATCGTAGGATCTGTGTCCAGAGGTACCTTCTTTACAGTGCCCACAGTAGTGCTGCACAGCATCTTCCAAAGCCAAGAAACAGGGTCTTCACCTTTCTGCTTTTCCAGAGATGCTGAGGGCTCCATGTAGACAAGAGGATCAGCTGAGACTGTCAGAGGGCTGGTGGGTCAGGAGATTTTTGGACTTGGATCAGAGCTGGGAAACCACTGCCTAGTGTAAGACAGGTTCAGAGGAATGAGGTGTTTGCCTTTGCTTTCCATCTCGCCATCTGTTTTCCAACACCTCAAGGACAGTGTTTGTGCATTGAAAGAAATGAGCTGCTGGAGCATGCTGGAATAGCCCTGTCTGGCCATCCCAATGGCTCTCTGGGGACTGAGACACATGCCCACTGACTGGAATAAAGCCCTCTGTCTCCTCAGCCAGGGTTGTGCCAGGCAGCCTGGGCTTTGCCACGGGGGTTGCTTCCCCCTCTCCCTCAGCCCTGCTGTGGTGATGGTCCTTGCAGCGCTCCTCTCATGCACACACACAATTAACCAAACCTGAAGTTACTCTGTGCAGGGTCGCTTTGACTCTGCAAAGGCAGGCTCAGTCCTGGTTTACGACTGTACCTCCGTGTAAAATTCTGCCTTCCTAAGGACTGCTCCCAGCTGTGAGCTATTGGAAGCAGGGAGCGATGCTGCCCAAACCTCACTCTTCCTACTGGCATCACCCTGGCTATTAGCAATAATCCACAAGCAAACCATAAAGCCCAAGGAGAAACATGAATTCACCCAAACCAGGACCCAAGCTATTAATTCTCCTTGTGCTCTTCTACTGTTCACTTGAAAGGACATAACACTGCTGTGAAAGATATACACCAGGAGAGAGTATGAGCACAGGCAGAGCCTCTTGGAGTTGCTAGGTGACTGCTGCCCTCAGGGCACGATCCCCCAATACCGCCTGCTCCCAGGATGTGTTAATGCATCTCGTTTGTATCCATTGGACAAAAATGCTGTCACTTGGGTCTTGCTGGTTGAGTCATTCTCGCTGGGAGCAACGGGTTACGTGGGTGGCTGAGAGAGGCTCCTGCCACACTGAAGGTGCTCAGCCCCCCAAGCAAACCTCTCCCACCGGCTTGGGGTTGGCTCCAGGGAGCATCCCGGTCACCTACTGCTCCATGGTCCCATGTCAAAGAGCTGCTCTTGGCACACAAGCACAGCAATAGCAACAAAAGGACATGCCTGCTGGCCAACGCTTTTTGACTGACAATCAAAGACCTTGTCTGTATTTTGTTTTGGGCTGTCCCTAGAGGGTAGAGAAGCCTTTCACATACCAACTGTAGAGATGGGGAGAGCAATATACAGGGAGGAAGGCAATGTGACCTGTTCCAGGTGCACCCAGCACTGGGATGCAGGCCTTGACCCCTCTGGGTATGCAAGCAAACACTGTGACAGTTCTGTGGACTTCCAAGGTTTTTAATTAATTTCAAAAGTTAAAGGCAGTTAGAGCATAACACAAAAAAGTTGTTTGGCTTATCTTCCCTCTGGTTTCACATGTAAGACATGATTTCATGTTAAAGGCTATTTTGGCACTGGCCCAGTGATATTAGGGGTGAATCAATGAACAAGTCTTTTAAGGTCAGTTCTTCCAAAAGGACAAAGAAGAGATATTTTAATCCATGGTGGCCAGTGATTTTAATGCCTGAGCACTCTCTCTTAAGAACATATTATAAAATACAGGAAAATTTGTTTTCATTACATTCCCTGGTCAAGTTGAAGAAACTACAAACCGTTGTTTTTTCAAGCTGTTCCCCCTCATTTGTGTCATCGGAGGGGTGAAGTGGGGGTTGCAGCCAACGTGGTGGGATGCAGCTCCAGCACTTGTTGTACAGTGGCAGCATCCAGAAGGCCAGTCACAGGGCACACTGTGGCAGATGCTGCACAAACACCAACTGAACAGCAGGTCATGCCTCAAAAAGTTTGCAATTAAAGCTAAAGGGAGAGGAGTGGGAGAGTATGAGGAATCAATGGCAAAATATGAGCCATTATTTTCAGCAATGGTATTGGGCATGCTCATATCCAGCTGGGTTTGGGAAGCTTTTATGTAGAACATGAAGTAAGCACATACTAAGAGGTAAAGGAGAGATTTTTCCACTAAGATTTTGTTGTTGAAAAAAAGCTGCTGCAGATGAGCTGGGAAACATGGTCTGGGAGCAGAGTGTGGCAGCAAAACGAGGCCTGTCCTGTAGCAGGGCTTGGGGGTTGGGGTTTCTTTCACAAAACATCAGGAGGTTTTGGAAGCCCTGGGTGAGCTGTTGATGTGATCTGCACAAAGGGCATAGCCTCATACAGCTAACAAGCTCCAGGGCAGCTCATCTGCCTTTGATTTGAGGCTTTTCTCCAAGCAGGGATCGTAAATTGTAGGCAAAAATAATTTCTGTCAAGGATCTAATGATGCTTCAAGTTACTGCAGCCTTTCAGATAAACAGGGTAGTACAGTGCAGTGAATTTTGTAAGAAATCTCTAAAAATGTGCAGCGAACATAATGAAGCAAAATTGATCTGTTGTTTTATCTCAGGAAACAAATACTTCACGAGGAGGCAAAAAGAAGACAGGCCAGAAAAACACAGCTGTACTTTCAAAATGGGTCAGTGTTAGGGACAGCAGCTGTCCTCAGACATTAATATTTTCATATAAAGAAAAGAAAAAATCAGGACCCAAATTTATGCAGCTGAATGTTAACATCTAAGGATGAAATCCTCTAAACGGCCCATCTAAATATTTAGCCCAAAGCCACATAAATGCACGATCTGAAGAACAACCTTGAGACATGTACACTGGCCTTGCTGAAAGACAGGAATTTGGAAAAGAGAGCATGAATCTATGATTCAGAGCTGAGGGAGATTCACTTTACACATAAAAGACAAAACCAGGAGTTAACCAGGAACAAAGGCACGTAGCAGATTTCAAGCGCATAATGCCCTTGAGGGGATGGATTGCAAACTGAACAAAAGCAGCAGCTGCTCAGCTGGGTTGGGAAAAAGATGTCCCTCAGCAGGACTGCGAGTAATGCATGATCCCAGGGGAAATGATCTTAGGCATCTTCCTCCCTGTCTGAATCCCTCAGTAGGCTCCCAGGTAAATCAGTACAACAGCCCTGCTCTTCTCCAGGGGTAAGGGAGCCAACAGGGCAGCAAGTCAGAGCTGATGGATGGGGCCAGGAGCACCAGCGTGTACATGCCAGGGTCCCTAATTGGGTCTAAGACAATGTGAGTGGGGAACGGGTCTTTGCTTGCTCCTTTGTGGCCCATGCAAAGGCACTGGATAGTGTTGGGTTCTGCCCATGCAGAATTTCAGGGGAGCCCCAAGGCTTGGACCAATCCAGCTTCTTACTGCAGGCTTAGGGATGTCTATATGGGTGAGCGTGGCCCAGCAGTTGTGCATGGCTGATGCTACTGGTATACACACAGGCACTTACCCAGACCATGATCCCCCTGGGGCTCTTGATGTGCTTACAGACTTGTACAACTGGTTCTGTTTCATCCCAGACATGAAGGTCTGCCATAGCAGGGAACAGGTTTCATTTGGTGTCTGCAGAGAGCTGCACCCTTCTGAAGATGCTGCTTGGAGCCGGGGAGGACACAGCTCCTGCTCCTTGCACTGATCCACAGCCTGAGGAGTGACCTGGGAACTGAGAAGTGTGATTTCCTAAATGACTTCCTAAAGGCTTTCCCATGCATTTTAAATATACCCCATCACCAAGGGCTGCGATGAAGCAGAGGTCTGGCTGGTGCTTTGCTGCACCCAGGGTTGAGGCTCAGCAGTGGCAAGGGGATTGCTGAGGATGAAAAAGATCCATGTGTCTTTTTGGAGTGGGAGGAAGAGGATGGTGCTGGCAGACCCATATGGAGGGATTGGGGGAACTCTTCTCCTCGACACAAACGCTGGACTGCAAACAGGTTAGGAGAAGATGGATGAATGTAGACTTGCAGGGGGAGGAAGTTGGAAGTGACTGCTGCGCGTGTTTATAGCAGTGCTAGCAGGACTCATGTTTATAGCAGCACATGTTTACTGCCAGCTTCTGCAGCTGCCATAAACAGTTTCAGCACTCCTGAATTCATGGCTGGCTCTTGAGAGCCCTTTGCTGCATCGCATGGGCACAGGAGTGCTCCGAGAGCAGGCAGCTGCCAGCCCTGCTTCTTAAGGGCCAAAAGAGCAGAGCTCTCCTCTGGCTTCGGAGAGCTTCACGTGCCTGGTCCAATTCCCTTGTTAGGTTGTGCTGTGTCTCATTGTTAAGGAGTAAAAATCCCAACAGCCCCCCAGCTAAGTAGGAACTGGTTTTTCAACACTGTCCTTGAGGATGGCAGCTGCACTTGGTATTTCTTAGAATGAAAGCAAATATTTTTCTTTCTTCCTTTGTTTCTTCCTTTTTCCTAGAAATTAATTTTCAGTCACACCATCTGGTTGCCAGAGGTGACATTTTCCACAGCTGAGGTAGCCGATGTCACGGGAGGATGCTGTGGAGGACTTTGAACATTTCTGTTTCACATTTCTTGTGTTTATTTTCCATCAAGGTCACTGTGCCTCTTACTCAGGGTTTGGCTCTTACTTTGGCTGGAGCTTTCAAGAAAATGTTAGTGGCATCATTTCTTTCTGGGAAAAATGCTACGCAAGGTTGGCTGAAACTGCATGAAAATTTGGATGAAACTCACCTAGGATTGAGCTAGAAATGAAAAGGGGATATGAAACCTTGCTTTGAACTTGTTGTCTTTGTTCTGTTTGGATCCTCATGCTGCATGTGCTTTCAGGGAAATCAGTACACAGCAACTGAACTAAATCCTCAGGGGAATGAAAGTAAAAGAAACTAAAATCTTTTTACCAAAATATTCATCAAGCAAAACTTTTAAGCCCAGTAAATTTCCATGCTGGATATAAAAGCATCCTACAGACCCCCAGACTACCAGATTTTGCTGTTGGTTTTATGTGGAAGGCGCCCGGGTACAGTGGTGAGCTTCCCTAGAAGAGGATGTATGGGATTTGTGCAGGCAAAGCAGTGAGGAAGGCAGGGACTAAAACATCCCCTGTGCAAATCCATCAGATCCAGCAGGACTGGATGAAAACATGTGTGCGTATACTCTCTGCATGCCCACTGATGTGCACAGTCTTTGCATGCTTGGATCAATGTGCTGCAGCCCCCAGGTCCCAATTTACGCACACTGTTACAAATATAACACAGAAACTGGCGTGTTGTGGAGCCACCAGCCAATTTGCTGGTGTCCGCTTCCATGCTCTCCTGGATGTTTGGGTCTTCGTCCCCATGGTGAGCAGGGCAGGACTGAAGGTGTCAAACTATTCCCTTGAAATACTGAAGATTATTGTTTCCCCTTCAGCTTCTGAAGTTTGGCAACACTTGCAAATGTCGTTGCTTGTCAGGAAGATATTTTGCATTTCCCATCCCCTGGAGTGGAGGCTGCCTATCAAGCGCCTCTTCTCTACAGTTTAATGTTTCCGGTAAAACTACTGATTTGATTTTCAGGTGTTGTCTGAACAGAATTAGCATATATCATATGCTTTGCCTGCCAGTTAAGGGAAAAGCCAAGGAATGGTCAGGGAAATAAAATAAGTTATTCCTCCTGGGGCTACATCAGTAGACCAATCCTAGAAGGCAAAAGCCATTTAGTCCATGGGATCCCACTTTGCACATTACATGGATGACAGTGACAAGAGGTGAATGACAAGTAGGGCACTGGGACAGGGTCTGCACTAGTTATAGGGGTGAATGCTTGCAGGGCGAATGTGCCATCGCACCGGCCATGCTGCGCCTGCCCTTGGTGGCAGCTGGTGGGTATCAACTGGTGTGGAAACTGGGAGGATGAGCTGGCGGCTGGATGCGTGGATGGGGCCGGGACTGACCAGCTGTGTGCCATGGTTGGCTGGAGAAGGGAGGTGAGGAGGGCCTTGTGCAGGCATCTGGGTGCCCCTGCAGTGGTGGGGTGTTGTAGAAGGATGGCAGACCATTTATATCTCTTAGGGAACACTGGCAACAGCAAGGGATTCTACTGATATTATTGACGACATATCCATTTCTCCTTCTTTTTATTTAATAAATATGATCTCTCTCTCAGACGAAACATTTAGATGCAGAATTAACTCAAAAACTAAAAGCAAAAAACAACCCAGAGAGGTGCACCTGTAGCACTGTTAACCCCTGCAATGTTCAAGCATCAAGGGAAGACCATCAAAATGATTTGCCAGGGAGACTTGCAAATCAGTATGAATCTCATAAACTGCTGCTGATGCATGCCTTGGAAAAGAAAAAGCCATCTCTTCTTGCTTTAGACAGTGTCATTTACTGCACTACCTTATGTTTGCAGAGGAGTGCACTAGAAGTTAGGAGGATGCTGAACGTGAGCCTCCTCTCCCAACACAGCTGCTTCCCACAACGTTCACTCCAACACCTGCAGACTTGCAAGGGGACACATGGTGCCTGTCACACACTGGGAATGTCAGAGCGAGGTCAGGAAAGTGCAGCTTCGGGGCTTTGCAAGTGCTGTGAGAAGGTCAGCTCAAGGAAAGCTTAGACCCCGCTAACCTTCCATTAGAGAAATATTCCTGTTTTCTTTCAGGTGTCCTCACTCCATCCTAGGTGTGAAAAAGGCCATGTGTATTTGCTGGGATTGAAGAGCCGACTAGTGAGAACAAAGCCATATGCTATGTGTCATCATTTATATCCTACGCTTTCTAAATCCCCCACCAAGATCACAGTATTTTTCTCACTTATGAGTTTTATGGAAGGAAAATAAAAGCCTAATAGAAGGCAGAATGAACTCCATGTTTTCTGCTTCAGCATCACCTGCTGGTTCCAATGGGATTTGCAAACCCATGAAAGAGCTCAGGAGGTGCTGGGCAGAGGTGCAAAGTGGCCTATTTTGCAGGCTTTGGGATTTTTCATGGGAGGCATGCGTGCTGCTCTGTAATGGCTCACTATCTGAAGTTTTAAATGAAGAAAACAAGGGCGAGGACGACAGGCAGGCTTGTTAAATCATTTAAATTTCACTCTTGTACTCTGACATCCACAATGAGGAGACAATAAAATGCACTCTTGGGCAAAATTTAACAACCACCCTTGGTGACTGTGGCACTGAACTGCTTTAGTATCTAAAGTTAGTTGAAGCAACTCCAAGTATATTGCAAAATCTAATCCGTCTTGTCTGAAAGATCAAAATCTGCAGGAAAGCACAAATCCAAACTTCCAAAAGTGTAACTGCCCCTGAGCTCCAGGATCAATATTAAAAGTGCCGTTTCCCATATTTTTCCCTTTCCCTTTCCTCAGCCCTCATTCAGATTTTCATGAAACCAACTGATAGCATGAGATGATGCTCCAGCTTGTAGGGTGATCTCACATGAAGATAGATCTCAGCTGAGCTTTATAATTTTTGGACATTTTTTTAGATTTCAAGAACAGTGTTTTGAAAACTCTGGGAGAGTTTTTTTTGCTCTCAAGTCTGTCTGCTCACCTGGGCTGACCCTCAATGCAGAATGGGGGCTTAATCCATCTGCACTGAGCCTCAGCATGGGGAATCCTTGGGAAGAACTTGCAGAAACACCTTTTTAAAACAGCCGGTCCTGGAAAAATACTGGTGAATGACCATGCAGTGAAAGCTCAGACAGCACATGTTGCCCAGTACAGGAGTCATGAGGCAGAGGGTGTTGGGGCAGGGATGAAAAAT
Source organism: Phalacrocorax carbo (assembly GCF_963921805.1). Lineage (NCBI taxonomy): Eukaryota > Metazoa > Chordata > Aves > Suliformes > Phalacrocoracidae > Phalacrocorax > Phalacrocorax carbo. Next base: position 8,047,050 of record NC_087526.1, on the reverse strand, counting down.
TGCTCCTAGGATTGTCCCTTCCCTATGCAGCATTTTTATTATGTTAGAACTAGAAAGCTTCAATCACACATCAGGGGTGGTAGCTGGAGGCGTCCAACATATATAGTATTAATAAAAAATAAAAAACGGCGCAAGGTCTCCCAAAGTTTCCTCAGAAATTAATTCAGTGAGATTCCAGAGCAATTAGATGTGTAAGACTTTCTGCACTCCCCAAAGCAGCTCTGTCACTCCAAAGTGTGGAGGTTTGGCACTCAGATGACTAGGTGAGACCTGGGGAGGGAATAGTTTTCTTGTCCTACATAGTATGCTGAATGATTAGAAAACCTCCCTTACTTACTGGATGGAGTTTGAGACACTTCTAGGTAGTGAAAAAAACCCAAATTAATAGTACGATTTCACAAAAGCATGTGAAATTTCCCAGTTTCATATGTTACAGCTGTCCCATGCTTTGATGTTGCTGGGATCTGAGCAACATGATAGCTGGGCATGTCTGTGATCTCAGAAAGCTTTAGCACTTGCGAGTGCTATCAGAACCTCTCAGGAATCTGGGATGGCTTCCAGGGGAAATCTGATCTGGTTTGTATTAGAGATGGACTGTTTGGATGCCTTGAGAGGTTGTGATGTGAGCTGAGCAGGGGATGTGATAAATGGGAAGAGGACTGGGGATCCTCATGGCTGTGCTGGTGCTGGTGAGGGGATGGGTGGGAAAGCCATCAGGGGTGGGTGTCCCTGTCCATCAGGCTCACTGGTGGGATGTTGTTTTCAGATGTCGGTGCCCTCGATTTGGATAGCTTTCATGACTGCAGCTCCTCTGGCATGGCAACCGCACTTTGCAAGGTGTCACAATCCTCTGCTGGGTTGCACAATTTGGCAGAAATTAAGCCCCCTTGCTTTCTAACCAACCTCAGATAATTCTGGGTGGCTAGGGCAGCTGGGCTTAACTTTGGAGTGATGTTTAACTGGATGTTTTATTGTGACCAGGCTTGTTGTATTCTCGGGAACAGAATTAAGACTCAAACCGGAGTCAAGTGCCAAGTCACTTTATTTGGCCAACAACAAATATGCAAGAGAAAAGGAGAGAAAGATAAAAAAAAGAAAAGAGAGAGGGAGACAGTGAGAAAGAGTTACAATAGCTACCACCACGGATCTGCGGCGTCCCGTCTGTCCGACGTCTCTTCAGTCCGGCCGGGGAACGTCCCAACTGGTCTCCGCTGGTTCCGCCATTTATAGCGCGGCCGTTGCATAGTCCATGAGCTGGTTTGCACGGCCCCACCTCCCGCTCGGCAGGGGGGCGCATGCGCAGTATCGTCACTAGCGGGTGCTCAACGGTTCCAGGGGGTTCCAGGGGGTCCAAGACCCATATGTTGTAAGATGACCCTGGGGCCAGGCGCATGTGCAGAGGACTGGGCCTATGTCCTCCGAGAGAAGAAGATATAGATATATGTATGTTCCTGTTGGGTAGAACTTCCTCAGTTGCTGTCGTGGTGAAGCCTTGGTAGTCAAGCCATTCTGCTGACAATGTTGAGACAAGTTTCTAGTCCCTTACACAAGGCAGAGGCATTTTTACCTCTCTGGGGTGCTCCTTTACTCTCACCTCCTGTATTTTAGCTCCAGGTTCCTCGTATCTCTCCCCCTCCATTCATTTTGTAAATGAGTTTGCAGCTCTGTCTGGGTTTCTGCAGGAGAAATACGGTGTAAAAAGTCAATCCTTATTTCTGTGATTAGTGTAGCTGGCAGATCCTGCCTCCGGCACTGAGCTCGCACTGCTTTGGGAGACGGATTCAACCTGACACTGCCTTAGTGAAGGTGATGGACTGCGCAAATCTGGAAAAAGCAGAAGATGTGAAGCGAAACGGTCTTGAGGGCAATTTGGTGGAAGTAATGAGAGGTTCAGGAACTGGGACTGAGCTGTCAACAGGCCTGGCAGGAGCATTCCCTGTGCCTGAGGGAGAGGACGAGGTGCCAAAGTGCAGGTGTACCCCGCCGACCACCTGGGGTGTCTTCTGAGTCATGTGATGGTTAGCGAGAGATCCGACCATTTCTGCAGCGGGTCACTCTTTGGGAAGATCTCAATCTCTTCACCTCTGAGAAGTGTCTGATACAACTCCTCTCTGTGGCTTCCTTGCTCTGATTAGGAACATCTTTGGCACCTCCAGCATCTTCTTTAACTGCTTGCTTCTCCTTGGGCTGAGCAAAAAGGGAAGCATGGGAGAGCGGGGGGAGCAGAGCAGGGTGTGAAATGGCTGATGCTGGAGGGCTGGGTGCAATGCCAGGGGCTCATCCATCCCTTCCCACTGCCAGGAACATTTCCAGAACACCATTCTCATTCCTCCTGCTGCCTCCAGTCCCTCCTCCAGTGCTAACATGCAGCACGGCACATTCATGCCCCATATCCCATCTCCTCTGTCAAAGAAATCAGCCAAGAGTGCGGGAAGGGACCTTGGAGACCTTTCTCTCTCACACAGCCACTTCTCTCAGCCCCCTCACTTGGTGGTTGACCAGCTTTGCCAGCGCATCTGGTCTTGTTTGTGCTCAGCGCTGGCATCCCCTTGGTCCTGCAGCTGCTCGCCCCGCACAGGCTGCCCACAAAAGTGAGGAGGGAGCCATGGCAGGGACCAAAGCTGGGCTGATGAGTCCTGACCTGGGATAATGCACACACATGGAGGGATCTCAGTTTGGGTTCCCAGTTCCCTTTGACTTGGGAGTTGAGTCCCAACAGACACCCCAAAGTTTCCAGATCCCTCTGCAAGGATGCCCAGGAGCCCAGTGTTAGACCTCTGTGTGAAGAACCAATGCTGCTCTCGTTAGTGCCAGAAGCGAGGTATTCCCATGCCACCCATAATTTCCCAACTCCACAGCTGTGCCCCGCTTTCATTTACTCCTCATCCCAAGCCTTAAGTTAACCACAGCATGAACTGGACGCAAAACAATGCTGCACTGAGGGCTGCCCCATCACAAGAGGGCCTTTAAGGATCTTTACACCTCCTGGTTGGAAAGCACTTAAATAAAAGCCCCAGACTTGTTCCTTTTGTGTTTCTGAGAGCCCAGTAGTGAAAATTGTGGCAAGGTATCTATTTCGTAAAGACCTTTCACACAATTTTTCACATTTGGAAGAGGAAATTGTAGTAGGATATACGTTTCTCAAGGGCTTTTCACACAATTTTTCACGTTGAAAAGCCTGGCTCAATCACACACACTCAGTCCCAGCATAGGTGCTTTTGCTGAATCAGGTCTGGAATCCTCTCACAGTTCCCTAACCACCCTTGCACCATTTGTGCACCAAGCCTGGCTGAGGCTGAGGCCCATGGACAGGAGTAGCCCCAGGTGACACGATTTCATCCCATGATGAGTGCAGGTGATGAAGGTTGGGTGGGTGAGGGATAAAAGGTCTGTGTGGGCCAGGGGCATGGTTTGGTGATGTGAAGGGTGGGGAGCGTGTGGAAGTAGATCAGCTCTAGTGCCACCAAGCAGCTTCTAGGTAAGGCTTTGGCTTGGAGCAAGGCAGGAGAGGATCTTGATGGAGGTTAAATATTGGGGTTTTTGTAGGGGAATGGTACAATTGTTTCCCTAGCTGGGAGTGACAGCTGAGCAGCCCAGGGTGCTGGATAGCCCCTTTCATGGTCACCAGTGCATTCTGCACCCTCAGTCTTGTGTGCCCGTGGTCCTGCGAGCAGGCACGGCTGGGCGCTGTCATTGGCATCTCTGTGACATAAATTTAGAAATGTTCTATTCTGTCAGACCTTCAGGCCCTGTTTTTTTGGCTCCTGTGAAGCAGCACAGCTTTGCTGGAATCAACTTATCCCAGCAGGGCTGTTAACTCTCAATCCCACATAAAATTATGGGGAGCTGGAGTGTATGTACAGTACTTCTGGCATGGCTTTTCGCATGACATCCTCTGAGTGAGCATGACAGCTGCATAAATAGCATATGTGAGGAGACATTACATAGCTGCTGCTTGTTGCATATTATTTACATACATATCCTATACCTAGCTGATGGTTCTTCCTAGTTATAGATTTGTTATAGACTGGAGTCTTTTCAAGCCTTTGAAAAACTGATGGGAATATCTCTTCCTCTACAGTTGCTTGAAATTTTCAGTAAACATCTATTGTTTCCTCTTGCTAGAAAATGGAACAAGGGAGGGCTCCTGAGACTGCATTTAGGTGGGTTAAAACTGTGAAAACAAGCTGCCCAAAAGCAAGTTATCAGGCATCAGCTGCTATTGATCCAAATAACAGCAAGATCTTGAGTGACACCTCTTTGAGGAAAGCGAGCTTAGAGGGAAGCAAACAGCAAATGGATACTGAATATCTTGGTGCTAGACTTTTATGCAGTGAATTCGTTGCTCTCAGAGCTGTTCACTATGTAAAATGACTGCACTATAGAGGTGATAAACAGATCCTTACTTTGAAGGACTTCTGTGAAAATCGCCATCTGAGCACAGAGATGTTTTCCTCCCTAAGGGATAAGAGGTTAAAGTGCTGGGATGGAGCTTGGAGGATCTGAATTCAGCATTTGCTTGTTTCTTGTTTCTTACTGAGTACCTGTGTACATCGTGCAACCGTCATTTCCTTTCTTTAAGTCAGAAACCCTTCCTCTCTCAGCGTCTGGGCTGTGGGGACCCCCAGACAGTGAACCCTGGATGCTGGGTGCCCACTCCCAAAATGGTGGAAAAATCCACACCTGGTGTCCTGGGGAGGGGATAGCGGGGGAAGGAACATTTCTGTCTTGCTCACTTTAAGGTTGATGGGTTTGAGATGCAAAGAAGAATAAGACTATAAAAAAGAATATAATGTTGCAGAGAGGATTGTTAATGGTCTCATCCACAATCACCTGAAATGATCAGTCCCTGGAAAATTGAAAATAATGATGGCAAACAATAAAATATCAGTGAAGCGGGTAGCATCGTGTACTCTCTTTTTCCTGTTAGAGCTTGAGGGATTTTGCTCTAAATGAATTTTGGGTGAAAGCAAGATCCACTCTAATTATTTGTAGGCAGTAAGGATCAGGCTCACCACTGCACATGGTGTTCTTCAAAATGCAGGTGGCTGCTGGCATTAAGTGCATCTGGTTATTTTCCTTATTATGGACCTTGTAGCTTAAGGGGGTGTGGGACCTCTGATCTTGGTGGCTGCTGTCCTTTGGATGTGACTGAAGGGCATGAGCCCGTCACGGAAACATGGGAGAGACTGCAATAGGCCTGAAGCAACTATTCTTGTGAGTTTGTGCTCAGGTTTTGGGAGCTAAACAGCTCTTTCTCCTCCTATTGCGTGGTCCCAGGGAATGTAGCAGGAGCTGATGTATTTCTTCATACAGTAACTCCATGGCTTTGGGAGCTGGAGAGCAAATGGAAGGAAAAAGATGGGTGGAAGAGAAGTGGAGAGATTTCCTTTGTGTTTGTGTTTGAAATGGTCATGAATTATACTTAATTTGCTGTCCTGCTATTTTAGAAAGAGGAATCAATTGACTCCAGCTCTGTTAGGTGCCCCTGGGGATCAGCTGTCTCTGCAGGAAATTGTTTTATTGTATAATATGCCTGTTCCTACGGATTACTTCCTTGCCTGCAGCCTCAGAAATGGGTGGGGAGGTACCCAGCCAGCAGCAATGTTGGTTCTTCAGGGTACAGAGGGAAGCAGGTGCTGACCCCATGGCTCTGGCACATCAAGCATAGAGAGCAGGCAGGTGGAGCTGCCTTTCAGGGATGTGGGGGTGGATGAGCTCAGCTGCCTTTCTCTGCTGGCTTGAGCTATAGGCTATGTGCAAATGTCTTGGCTTATATTTATGGCTAGGTCTGAGAGTAGATGGGATGTGCTGGGATCAGTCACATGTGAGGCGGACTGGACCCTCACCATCACCCTGCCACGTGCATCCTGAGATCTTGTCTCAAATGTGCTCTCCACAAGAAGTTCAATGATCATAGAAGGGAAACAGGGACTTTGAAAGAGGTGGGGACATGGCCTGTGACATCCTGCTGACCCTGTTCCCCTCAGTATATCTGTCTTCTAAGTAGTGTCTCAATGCAAGCTGAAGTCAGCAGGAACCTTTTTTTCCACAATGTGTTTGTTCCCAGGCACCTGTTTGCTCCTTGTGAAAGTTATTCAATTTTTCTTTCTTTGTTCTGGTGCTTAGCATTACAAAAGAAGGTCTGCAGAGATTTCTGCCATCTCTAAAAGGAGTCTGATGGAGTAAATACAGAAGCTACAATGAATATGTATTATTGCAAATATTGAAGAAGCCAATGTCCCCCTTCTTAATAGATATTATTTCTCATTCTTTGAACAAGTCCATCTGTGATGGAGGACAGATAATCCACTTCTGGAATATCTCTCACCTTGCATTATTACATCATTTATAACATCACACAAGGAACAGAATTTGTCAGCACCATCTCTGTGAAGGACTGCTGAAATTCCTTGTAAAGAGGACTCTGGGGAGGTGGGTTTTGGGGCTCAAGAGACCTTTTTTCGTTTTGTTATGACTTTTCATTCATTACTTCCTGCCAGTTTCTCTGATGCTCTAGATGTTTGCCATAGATCTGTGATATTATGTAAAGCAGACGGAGTGTTCATATGCTGAACCCAGCATCTGTTGCTCTTCTGGAGCTGCTGCAGGGCTGAGCAGTGACTTCCCTGTGCTCTTCCATAGCTTCACCATCCTAGGCGTCATTTTCCGTATCTGTTTTGCAGGTTTTCCAGCTCTGGAAAAGAGCTTTTGCTCTAATTCTCTAGCTGTAATGCTGGTGGTTTGTTTGGGTGTGGGGTTTTTTTTTGTGTTGTGTTTTTTTTTTTCTTTTTTTGTTGTGTTTTTTTTTTTTTTCCTTCCTGCTAAAACCCAATACCTGCTCTGGCTGTTTCCTTAGTGTTTAATGGTTTGCTGAAAGATGCAGTGCCTGCTGGCGCTGCTCTGCCTGCTCAGCTGCAGACACAGTTAATGTCCCTGCTCAGCAGTGAAGGGAGCAGCAATGCTCAGGGCCCTCCCTGTGCTTGCTGGTAACGCTGGCCTTGGGCAGGCCATGGCTAGCCTGGGCCACTGCTGGGCTTTCCTTGACTTGTACCTATGTTTACCAAAACCAGGAAGCTGGGAGAGCTCAGGGAGGCACTTGTAAGGCCAAGGCTGAAGAGGGTGAAATGAGGAACCAGAGAGAATGCTCTGAGGATGCAATTCTTGCTGGAGGGGTGAATGTGGGGGCTCTTGAGCAGCCAACAGCTGATTATTGAAAAGCATGAACAGTTGATCAGGAAAATCAGCCCTTTCATGCTTTTTTGCATGAAGTTTAACAGCAAATAATAATTTTACCTGCCTGTCACATCTTTCTCATTCTTCCAAACAGCTTGAGCCCGGTTTTATGAGACTTGAAACAAATGCGTTCACCACTGGTAATGCACGACCAATGCCATCAGTTTTGATGAATGGAGGATATGTATATTAACCAGGGATGTTTTCAGTGTTTATGTTGCAGACGGTGGTGGGAGAAATGAGGCTGTGTGTCTCTTTGTGTGTGCCTCTTGTTCTTGGCTGCTGAATTTGTGTGATGATTAATGTCCAAAAAACAAATTTCACCCACCATCATTGTGGTGTAAACTTATCTAATTAGCCTTTGCACCTGGTTGGCAGGTGCCCATCATCCCAGGAGTGATGGATGCATTTTTGAACCTTTGCTTTCCAGCCTGTCCAGCACACTCTGCATCCCCCTCCCGCCTTCCTCCCTCTCCTCTTCAGTCCAGATGCTTGTTCCCTACGTGAGAAATTATTTCACATCTTGCAAAATTAATTCTCTGTTCATGATGGCCTTGATTAAACAGATTGGCAAACTTTGCTAAAGGTGGCAAAACAGCTCTGACATGCAGACATCTTCACCTCCTGAAAGGAAAAGCAAAAAACCGTGGGCTGTTGCTATTAGGAAATGCAGGTGGCTATGGGCTCTTTTCTGCAAAACCAGCAAAAATTCTTCATGTTTAGGAAGAGTGTCTGTAAAGTTAACCTAGCTGAAACAAGGATAGATGTAATCAATGGCACTAGAACTAGATTAGCTTGAAATAGGTAAGGTTCATTCATCTGCAACTGGATAGACTGTACTGATGCTCCAGGAGGTTGGAGATAGATATGCTATAGGTATGTGGGGAAAGCCCAGGGTCCTGCCTCTGCCAGGATACATCCATTAACCAAGCAAAGAACAAGCCTGCTTGGGCCCCAGCTGTGGTTCTTTATAATATAAGCCTCTGAAAATTTGCAATCAGACTCCAAATATGCACAAAGCTCATTTTCAGTCAAGTTTTCATTTTTAATGGATATTCTAATTATTTACCCAATTCATCAAAACCCTTTTGTATACATTTGAATCCTCTTTTGTGGATATTTAATGAAAAATGGGCTTGAGGAAAAATGGTATTTGCCCTGTGAATGTGTTTTTGACTTGTATGTTGATGCTCTGGGCACTCTTTTGTAAATCCAGCATCTATTCATGGTGTGTCACCTGCTGCCTTCAGGCGTGCTTTCTGGGCAATCATTGCCTGGGACAGGGTTGGCATTTTTTGCTTGTCTTTTTGGCTTTACGTTGCTGTCTGCATAGAAAGCTTCAAGCAGAAGAGTTGATCTATTTTTCAAAGAAATAGGCTGGCAAAAGTCTTTTTGGATCATGCAGATGAAATCTTGACGGCCTTCTTTCTCAGCCTTGGTGCATAGACCCCAATGGACATGGGGAAGACTTCTGATGAGGAAGAAATCTGGTCAGCGTCCTGCTCTTGAGATGGCTGTCCTCCTCTCTTCCCAGGGATCCTGAGAAGACTAGAAGGTAAGATACCATGAGGACAGATCTCTTCATGGTTGAATTAGGATTTGGGTCAAATCATGTAGAAGAGCAGGCTTGGGTCTGAAGGTGCAGCATGAACATCCTGGGCTTTTACTTGTGCAAGAGGACAGGGCTGAACGGTGTGAAGGTGCTAGATGGATGGAGGAGGAGAATACTTGGAAGAGTTTTTGTCCTGGGCACAAAACATGTCTTGGCTGTCAGTAGTTCAAGGTGGCAATCCTGATCCCCTTTTACAGCAGTCATTCCAAAACACTAGGCTGTGTCAAGTCAAAACAAGCACCACAACAAGATAAATAGGTGAACATACTGTATTTGCTGCACTGAATTAACATAAAATGAGTATGTGAAGGGCTAAGTGCATTTATTGAGGTGGGAGCCAACAGAGAGGACAGAGCTGAATTTGCAAACACTCCTGGGCTGTCCAGCCAGGCGCTCTCGCACTGATTTACTGCTGTCCTTCCTTCAGCCTTTGAAAATCAATCCATTAACAATTAAAGTATGTCTAGTCTAGTATTTATTTCACACTCTCTCGTTAATGGACTGACAAAAAAAAAAACCCTTCAAGCACTAAGACTGTTGTATTTCACAAGAAGTCTGTATCTCTGGGTTGTGCTTTTTTCCTTGTTCCCTGTTAGAGCTGAGACCTGCTCTTATGGAAGCATTCAGGGAAATTACCATGCATTACCATACCACACTATTACATTTCTTGTGAAGAAGGTGCAGCTTCTGTGCTAAATATCCCCAGACATCCATTAAAGCAGAAGGAGAGTAGAAAGGGCTAGTCCTGAATGTGTCTGCTGGGCCCAAGCACCTCTGTGTTGGGCTGTCTGTGGGGTCTGGAAGGGAGCGTTTGCTGCCCAAGATGTCTTTTTCCTTTTCTCCATCTCCTGGGTGATAGCAATGTGCCCCAAATTGGATCTGACCCACATGTCCCTGCTTGTGTCCCCAACACAAACTGTTGGGAAATGGCTTCTTCAGGGAAACACTATAGATGGGTGGAGGCACCAGACCATGAGGCTCTATTTCTCAGCAGTCGGTCTGCCCCTGATATGGGATCAAGCTGGGCATGGACCCCAAAGACCTCTTTGCACCCTGTTTGGAGGGGTGGCATACCTGAGGGCTCTGCAGTTCTTGGGCACTGAGTCTATTAGGGTCTATGTCCCATGGCCAGCTTGGGGAGGGCAGGGACCTGTGGGGTCTGCATGGGTCACCCCACCCTAAGGTAACGAATTTACCATTGCAGCTTCTTAAAATGCACTACTTTAACTCTGATCCAAAGTGCAGGATGTTTTGGGTTACAAAAATGGCCTTTAGCGAATGCCACTGTAAGAATACTAAATAATAACAATTTTCTCCCCCCTCCGTTCTCAGTCCTCCTTGTATTTTTGGCAGTTTCTAGGTCAAATTCCCCATTCTGCTTCTCCTGCGCTAGCACAGCTTTCAGGTTGCACAATTGCAGGGGAGGGAGGAACTCGCTTCCCGGAGCTGTATCTCCCCAGTGCCCCCATCCTTCCCTTCCCTTCTTCCCAGCGCATCTGGGTGGAAGCCCACCCCAGGTAGGCTGCGGGTCCCCTCCGCAGCTGGGGGCTGCGGCGGGTGGGGGGGTGGGGGCGGCGCTGGACCCCCTCCCCGCGCCGGGGGTGGGACGGGGGGGCCGCCGGCAGCTCGTAGCGCCTGCGGGAGCGGGGGGAGAAGGCTGCCCTTGGGCTCGCAGGTGTGGGCTCGCTTTCCGTTTGGTGCCTTTGGTTATTTATTATCTCCCCACCCCTCCTTTTTCCTCTTCTCCCCCCCCGCCCCCCCCGCTTTTCTCTTACGCAGTGGGAGAAGCCAGGCAGCCGGGGCTGGCTCTGCCCAGCCGCCGTCCGTCCTCCCTCCCTCTCCCCATCCCTCCCTTTTCGTTAAAAACGTGGGCTCCGAGGCGCAGCCCCCTGCGCTGGCAGCATCCCTGCCTGCGAGGAGCAGCCCCTTACCGTCCCCTCCCCCGCTCCCCTTCCACCGGCTGCCTCCGGAGCGGACCCCCCCGGCCGTGCCCGCAGCCTGCCCCGGTCCCCCCCCAGCCCGGGGGTGCTGGATGCGGCCCCGGGGAGCGCAGCCTCGCCCGGAGCCGCGGGGCGCGGAGCCGCGTTACAGGAGAAACCCGCACGCAGGTAAGCAGCCAGCGGCGGCTTATTTGGCAACTTTGGGCTTTTCCTGACGTTCTGCTGGGGCTGGATGGTGGTGGGGGGTGTCGTGCTCCAGCGGCGGGGCGAGCCCCCAGCCCCGGTGGGAGGAACGGGGGGAGAGAAGGTTTGGGGGGCACCAAGCCGCGTGCGGGGACTCACCGACCCGGCAAGGCTGGGAGAGGCAGGTATGAGCATCCAGCGCTTGGGAGGGATGGCGTTGTGCAGCCCGCATGTCCCCTGCGCTGGCGGTGTGGAGATATGCGTGAGCTCCCTGTGTGCTCAGACTGCACCAAGCTCTCAGGGCTGCATCCCATTAAAATGCTCCTGGGGAGGTTTGAGGGGGGCTGTGCTCTCCCCGGCGATAAATCATCCCTTTCCTCCAGCGTTTCTCACGCACATGCTTTGCTATGGTCCCGCGCTACCTGATTGATCAGCAGATCTTAAAACTGTCTCTTTGGTGCCCCAGGTCTTTGGCACAGGCTGGTGCTTCAGGATGGACCCGCTCTTTCCTGCCCATATTTTGGAAGACCCTGACCTGAGAAAGCTGCTGAATGACTCCTCCATGCTGAACCTGAGCTTTCTCCCCAGTAACTGGTTTAACAACGGCACAGGGGACAGCTTCCTGCCGCTGAGCATCAAGATCACCATTGTGGTTGTCTACTCCATTGTGTGCATTGTGGGGCTGGTGGGCAACTGCTCCGTCATGTATGTGATTGTCAGGTAGGACACGCAGGCAGCGCTCCAGGGAGGCTCGGGGGAGGGCTGTGAGCGGGACAGACCTTCCCCCCTAAATCCCTGCTGCGGGTGAAGCAGGCAGGCGCTTCCCTGGCAATTGTGATGCGCTTTAGAGGTAGCGGTGTGGCATTCCATTTATTGTTTTGGTTTTATTTGTTTTTCTCCCTTCCTAGGCTGTGATGAAGGTTCCCACCAGCTTTCAGCTGCCCTCTGGTGCCTCCTAAAGTTTAACCCAGAGAATGGAACAGAGGGATCAGATCTGCTCAAAAAATGGGGCTTTTTGCAAACTGCCAGGCAGGGAGCTGGATGTACCTGGGGAGGGAAAAGCTCTGGGAACATCCCGCTGCCAGGGAGTGCTGGATCTTTAACAGGATCTCTCCCTCCTGTGCTGTGTCCAGCACCCCAGCTGTGGCTGCAGGTGCTGCTCCATCTGGGAGCTGGAGCTCTCCAAAGCTGAATTTAGTTGCAAGGGAAAGAGCCTGCTGGGAGGCTCAGTCTTACTCTTACAAGGGAAAAATCACAAATGTAGCATTTCCAACTCTTTGGAAACTGTAGACATAAATAAGATGTGATGGGATGCTGCAGAGTTGAGGGCAACTTCTCCAGCTCCTCATGCTGAAGTGGGGAGAGCAGGGGGACCTTTGCAGAGGAGAAAAGCATGGAGCCTGCACCAGTCCAGCAGCACTGTCCAGCCTCCCTGCAGGATTCCTGGTATTTTAAGTGTCCCTGTCTGGTTTTCCTGTGGCTCAAACCACCCTATTTCCTGGAATCAGAAACCCTGTTCCCCCCGTAAGTACAAAATAAGTTTAGCAACCCTTAGGGCTGTGATTCTGAGTCAAATGGCCAGCAACCCCCTTCTGATCTCTGTACTCTGTATGTTAGGAATGAGCTTCCATTTTATACACATCTCAGAGCAGAATCCTGGTGCAGGTGGGTGCTGCCAGCACAGAAAAAACAGGATCAATTTGTTTTCTCCTCCAATAGAGGATGAAAATATTTAGCAGATATTCAGACACTGATGAGATTAAGTCTTGCTCCTGCCAGGAGCCCTGCTGCTTCCAAAGCATCTTTCCCTTGAATACACACAACTCATCTGGGGGAGATGCTGCAAAAGGAAATCTTTGGTATCACAGGCTGGTGAACGGTGGCTAAATCTCTGCTACAAGGGCAAAGCAACGTGACTGTTCAGCAGGCTGCCTGTCTGTGCTCTTTCTGCTGAGGAGTTATGGCAGGGAGAAGGGATCACAGTAGCCCTGGGGAATTTGGGGATGGAGAGAGGAGGTTTGCAGTGCAGCAGTGACAGTTTGGAGAGCTCGTGTTTCTCTTCCATGTAGTAGCAACCATTCAAGTAGGCATGGAGTTTGTGGGTGTGTGTAAGTGTGGTGAGTAGTAAGGCTCTGGGACTGAGAAGTCCTCGTCCCACGGCAATGCAGCTCCCAGGGAATGCCAGCCAGTGTGCATGCAGGGGAAAGGAGTCCATGCCCCATGCATGAACCTTAGACATGTGTAAGAAGGAGAAACCTTGGCAGAAATCTGTGTGCAAAGGTCTTGTGGGATGTGGATGGTAGGACCGTGCTGGCCCCTGCCTGGGGCTGTGACTGGTGTATCGCCAAGAATATGGATGTCCCAAACCGGCATCCTGGTCGGGGTGGATGTGTGCCGTGGCTATGTGAGGCTACGCTTTCAAAATGGTGGCTTCTGTTCTGCTCCTTTTTGGCTTTGATACCTTCTGGTCGGATAAATGGAACTCAAGAAAAGAAAGTGAGATTTAACACTGGCATATCCCTTGGAACTTAGTTTTTTTGTGTGTCCTCTGGTTTTACTGGTTCTAGACAATAGAAAACTGAAAGCAGATGTCACCCCCATCTCCCACAGCCCTTTCCCACTTCTGTTTCTCCTTTATCCAGTAAATCCCTATATATACAAAAGAGCTAATAGAAGGTTTAATTATTTATTATTCACACCTGTTTTCCCCGAAATCTTCTATGAGAGCCTGGAGGGGCCACTTGAATAATGTGTGCTGGGGAAGTTATAACTGAGCTAGAACACATGTAGAAGAAACTACTGTTTCTCTCCATCCGCGTCCACTGGGAGCTCAGTACTGGCTGAGACTAGTGCTGAGTTATACCCAGGGAAATGACCCTTCTTGGTTTGGTGAGGAGCTACGATGTCTGATTATTTCTGCCCAGGATTTTTTCCTCCTTGCCCTTCTGTTAAGGTCAGGAGCAGGTTTGGTGACAAGCTGGACTCGATAGCTCAAACTCTTGACCCTGGTCATGTATGCAGATTCACACAGAGCTGCCAAATTAGTGGCCATGCAAAGAAGATGTTGATGACTTCTCAAGTACAAGTTTTCTCCCCAGATGGGAGCATTGGTGCTTCTGGGCTTCATGCCTTAAATAGCATCTTTTTTCAGCAATGTTGCTGGTAAGTCAACATGGGGATTTGGGACTTCTAATGATATATCTCCTCCATTAATGGGAAAAACAACTGTCAAACCCTCTGTGCTGCACCCCGATCATCTATAGCTATGGTGCACCCTACTAAAGCTCGTGGTGGCTTCTTGGTTTTTATTCTTTGGGGTTCTCTTTTTTTTTTTTGTCTCTCCCACCCCCTTCTGTGCTTATATTTCACCAGGGATAATCAGACTTCAGCATGCAACACAATCTATAAGGAACCGGTGTATTATCTTCCAGAAAAGGAATGGTGCAGTGGCATAGACAGTAATTGTTTCCTGTTTAAGAGTGAGTTGGGAAATACAAAGACTCTAATATCAGCACTCGAGGAAATTGGAGGCATCAGGAAGGCTTGTTTTTTGTTCCTCTTGAATGAGTTTTTTGCAGTACTGAGGGAAAAGTTTAAAATCTCCCGGTATTTCACGCAAAAATACAAATTCAAAGCCTCCTCTGGGTTTTCCCCTCTGTTGTAGAACCCAGCCTACATCTCTATTATATTTGGAGTGATTTAACATTTGGAATGATTAATTTATAGAGACAGTCATCATGTGACTGTCAATCCTCTTCTAGTGCTGAGCAGCGCTAATTGGATAAGACTGAGAAGGGCTCTCGTCAGGAACATGATTTCCTGGACAGTAAAGGGCCTATTGTGGAAATCTGCCTTGTCTGCGGCTTTGTTCTGCTTGCTCATTGTGGAGTTCCTTGCCAGGGGAGATAATGCCTCCCTCCCCCTTTCTCCTTCTGCTGTTTGCTCTCTTCTGCATATATTTTCTGTACTGTTTTTTAATGAATGTGAAACAAGGAGTTGAACAGCACGAGGCAGGGTTTGGGGGAAGAGTGGGGGAAACCAGGCTGCTGAGCCTGAGTCCCTCTTACCTATTAACTGAATGCTGCAATGCTGCATGCCCGAGAGCTTTGGTTTTAGGAAGAAAAGAGAACGGGAATGTATCGTTCTTGCAATGGCCATGGCGTTGGATGACCAATGGGCCATGGGTCTGGAGGTGAAGCTGACCCATTCATGAGAGCAACCAAAGTGTTGCTGCATGGGGTGCGACAGACCCCCAAGCCTCCACTGCTGTGCCAGGGAAGAGGCCAGGGCCAACACACAGCTTCTGGCCCAGGAAGTCCTCCGTTGTCCCCTGCTCCATCATGCTGCTGCGATGCTCAGCAGTGATGATTTGGAGGACTCCCTCCATGTTGGCTCTGCTTGCCTGGATCAGACCCTGTGGGAATCATGCCTTGTTTCTAGGGCACTTCTCTCTGCCACGGCAGCTCTCTGTTGGGAGCCTAGCAAAGTACTGGGGATGTTCAGCGCTCTCTGTCGAAGAGCACTGTTTCAGAGCATTTGAAGCAGCTGTTTAGGTAGATTAGGGCTGTTAGGCCTCTGCAGGTTTATTTGCTGCTTGCAGGTGAAGCTTTAGGAGGAGGGCTGTGATGGGGAGGTGCCTGCCTGGGGATGGCTGCACCAGCCATTATTCTGCTTGAAAACTGCATCAATCCCTGAGAATAGGGTAAGGCAGCTGGCTGTGATGAGGCAGGGAAAACAAAGTTAATTATGACATTGCATAGATGCTGCTTTCTTAATAGAAAGCTTTCTAAGGGAAGAGCCTCGACCAGCTCTGTGTCTCAGAGCTGAAATCGAGTGTTTAATGCGACATTGACCCAACAGACACCGGGAGGGCCATCTGAGACTCCATCTCTCTCCAGATCCCCCCCTTTTAGTTTTTCCCGGCAAAAAAGCCCCAGAGACAATTGTTGCAAGTTGTCGAGAAGGGAAACCCATGCCAAGGGCTCTGTGCTGTGCAGGGTGGTTGGAGCCGGGGAGGATGGTGAGGTGAGCAGGAGGGGGACCTTCTGCAAAGGGCAGGTCTGCAGCTCCCCAGTTTCCAGGCCCTCGTGAGCCTGCGTGAGCTGGGCCCAGCCACATGGCCCATAGCAGCTGTGTGTGGCCCCTGCTAACACAACTCCTGTGACTCCAATGTGTGCTGGAGGGCTCTTGGTTTCCCCCGGCTTTGGTGGGATGAGTGGAAAGGAACTACCCATGTGCAGCAGTAGTTCTGTGATGTTTAATGTGGGACTTGGTTCCCAGTGCTTTTTAGGGCCTGGGCAATTCCCAGCAGCATTTAGGACATGAGCAATTCAGCAGAGGCAAGTCCAGCACATGAACAGAAAAGAGAGCATCTGGCTGCAGGATGGGTGCTGGCAAACGTCCTCCTTCGACTGAAGCACCATTCCTGGTGGTCATGTGCCTGCTTGGGGTTGCATGAGCATCCCTGTGAGCCCCTATGGAAGTTTCAGAGGCTTTTGCAGCAGCAGCTACCCAGCCTCTGCCCTCAGCATGGCAGCTATTGGGGCCACGCAATATCCCTGTCCAGTTTGGTCCCCAGAGAGCACCCTGAGGAGGGAGGGCACCAGTGTCACTCAGACACAGCAGCGAGACTCAAAGGGCAAGAAAATAATCTGTCCCAAAGTGTTGCTGCTCGCCCTGGCTGGCGGCAGACACCTTAACCCCTGCTAGTCCGTCACCGTCCTGCCAGGTAATTATTACGCTTTAACATGCTGGCATTGCTGGCTGCTTTTGCTGTAGCACCTATCTACAGTGATTTAAATTTGTCCTTCTTAAATTCTCTGGGGTTTTTTGTGGCCCGTTGAACCATTAAGAATAAACTGGCTTTAATTGGATAATTTCAGGATGAGGGGGCTCTGAAAAGGTGATCAGAGCAGCAGGGACACGGGGAGCATGGTGTGGGTGTATGGCTGGGAGGACACCAATCATGATGTACGTGCCAGATCAAATATCAGCTTCATACAACCTATGAGCTAAGAGCAGGTTGGGAGCAGAGATGTCAGTGAACCAGTGCTGATTTCCACTGTCAGAGGGTGGGAGCAGCTTGGCAAAAATCCTCCCTGAGCCTCTTCTGTTCTGTTTTTCTTCCCTGTGCCTGTCCAGGGAGGATGGCAAATGCTGTCACTGATGCCAGGGCGTGGGGTGGGAAAGGAGGGAGCTGCTCAAGGTGACACCACTGTCTGCATTCCAATTAGATGGACCATGAATATCAAAATCAAGAGGCAGAGAGCTCCTGGAGATAATGCTCATGGTTCCCCAGGGCTGAAGGCTTTGTTCTGGTCCCTCTGCCCCTGGTATCTGTAGCCCCATTTTGGGTTCTTGATTTGCTGCAGCCAGCTGGTCCTTAGCCCTGGGGCTTCTTGCTACCCTGCAGTCTCACAGTGGCTGTGTGGAAAGGAGGGAGTGCTACTAAGACAACAGGTTTGCAGCTTGCCCTGAGGCTCAGCCAGGGACAAAATCTGTCCTTGTTAAGACAGGACCTCAAAGGCCAGTATGTTGAAGAGCTGTTTCCTACCCATCTCCTCCTCTCCCAGAAGGTGGGTTCCCCTCAGTGAAGCACAGCTTTATTCCAGGTAATGCTGCTTGAGGTCCACTTAGCAAAAAGGAGGGGGAAGCTGAGTGCTGAGCTGATATTCAGGTGTTTTTCCTCTTAGGTGTCAGCACCTGGGAAAACAGGAGAGCAGAGCAAAGCAATTGTTACTTTTGTGAGAAAGGTGGAGCTGGATGGAGAGCTGAGAACTGCCCTGTGGGAGATGCTCCATTAGGAAATTGCCTTCGTGACCAAGTGCAAGAAAGTGGCTCAGCAGGGAGCTAATGTCTTCCATGGAGTCCACAGGCTTATCCGCATTGGAACTGTGCTGTTATGGGGACCTTAGGTGCCTCCTAAAGCCCGAGAGTTTAATTTGTCTTTTTGTGCAGATTAAAAAAGAGAACACTTTCAGTTCCCGGAGGAAAAGAAAAAAAGGTTAATCCACAGATAAGTGATTAATTGATTTTTGTTTGTACTGAACATTCTGGAAATGTTTGGGAACATTGGTTGGGATAATGGCTGTTGGCTCTCAGCATGCAGAGAAAGTGGAGCTAGAAGTAATTAATTAGGTGTAAATTAATTTCCCACCTTTTAAGAGCACAAGTTGGCCTTAAAATCCACTTGAAGGTGGGCTGAAGGAGGTAAGCAGTGGGCCAGCCACCCCAGCATGTTCCCACATTGGAGGCAGCGAGGGAAGGCAACTCTGCCATCACCTAGGAGGGAGTGAGGAAAGGGGCAGCGGAGAGGGATATGTGCACTGGGGGAGAGCAGGTTTTGCAGGACCAGGCTGAGCAATTGCACCTAGACTTTGAATTCTTGTTGAGAAGTGTCTTGGAGGAGAGGGACCAGCAAGGTCCCCTGGCGTGGAGGGGAGCAAGAGAGAGCTGAAGGTTTGCAATCTGCACACCCTAAGCTCAGGATTAGCTGAGATGCCTCAAACTCTGGGGACACAGGAGTGTGCCTGGAGGCAATGTTGTCCCCTGTCGATGCTGGATGGGTGGTAGAGGTGGGTGGATTGCTGCTTTTTCCTCCCACTGGTTAAAAAAAAACAAAACACCAAAAACAACTTTATTTTCTCTGTTTCACAGTGGTGAAGTTGCCCATCATGGTTCAAAAATGCAGTTGTTATTCCCTCAAGTTGTAACATCAGTTAGAGCAGTGAGGGTTACAGGCAGGTTGATGAATTGCCTCCAAGTCCAGACCTTCTGGAAGGATGGACTGGAACAAGCTTGACCTCTGGGAAGCTTGGGTGAGCCCAGCCAGGTCTGTGGTAAACAGAGGAAGACTACAGCTCCCAGGAGTCCTTTGCTAACACAGTCTTAGGTGATGGAATAATTTCCTGAAGCCTAAGCTGACAATACTTATTTTTGTGTGGGCTGTTAAAGAACAGTGATTTAATTTCTTAATTTCAATTACCCCCCCCGTTGATCTAGGGGGGGAAAGTGTCTGAATCCATTCACAGCCCCATCTCATGCTCCCTGTGTGCATTGCCTTGCTTATGCCAACTGCGAGGATTCAAACAAAAAAGCAAAACTCGCCTATCCTGAGATGCTGCTGCTCTGGGGTTCACAGCACTGGAGCCTGTCTGTTTCTGTGTAATTCTGCTTAGCAAGTACCAAAGCTTTGAAGCCCTGGCAGTTGCCTGCTTGTGCTGGATTTGCAAAGTGTTTTGCTTGTTCATCCCACCACAATAGGAAAGACGTTGGTATTTTTCCTTTACAGCTTTTGGTTATATAAGTTCATCTGATCTGGGCTGGCTTTCTAAGAACCCACTCTCTTGCTCAGCTGCTCTGGTTTCTGGGTCAGGAAGAGCCTGACTCAGGCTTACATGGGGACCTCGAGTGCTTGCATCAAAGTTCACCTGCTCCAAAAGCTTCCCTTGCCTTTCAAGGTCAAATGTAGGATCATTTGTTCTTGCTTTCTCAAGCCACTTTCAAACATCTGACTTCTAATACAAGCACAGCTTAGAGCTCTAAGAGGGGTAAAAAACAGACTTTATATTCTGGATTGTGGATCCCCTGGCTGTTGTTCTTGCAAACCTGGCTATCTCACCATGTATCTCAACAGAGTTCAGAGTGTGGCAGTGATAATGTTCCTCCAAGCATTCAAATAACCTGTCAAGAGCTGAAGCTCAGAGCACTGGGGGGAGGTGGGGTACGGTGCTGAGAGTGCAGTTGTAGGTTTGCTGTTCAAAATCAATTTGACAAAAAGAGCTTTTTAGGTCAAATCAGACCCCATAATATTCCAACACATATCAAACTGGAAACAGTGCAGTAGTTTATGGGTTTAAGTGTTGCCCTCAAATGAACTTGCCCTCCGTTAATAACACACGTAATTGGCTGCCATTTCTGGCAACATTTCTGCAAAGGCTATTGGTATAGTAAATTATAGATGAGCTGTAGTTTCAAAATTATACCTATTTGAGCTCTTATTTTGCCCATGAGGGGAACATCCTGGAGCTGAAATGTTAGATTCAATCACAGAGTCACTGTTGAGTTTCCATTTCTGCAGACTCTGCATGTATCCTTGGGTAGGCGATCACATCTTTCTTTGCATCATTTCCCATGTGTGAAAAGGACATTATTACCATTAAAGCAAGGTGAATCTTCTGTTGGAGTGGTCAGTTCATGCAATAAAAGTATTATAGAAATGACAAAACCCTTTGAAGTAGAGTTGACTCATGACTTTATCTGCAAACTACCCGTTTCTTTAGAAAGATCTGTTGTGATATTTTGATTTCTGATACAAACCTCATTCCTCACCAGTTTTTAGCTGCCGCTGGCCATCTTACCCATTCTGATTTGACAGCTCACATTAGCCATTGTCTTTGGCTATGAGCCCATACAAAATGGCTAATCAACTTACTCCTGGACCATATGATGCCTTTCAAATCAGCTTACCAGGTAAAGCTCTCACCAATATTTATAATAATGAAGCCATATGTGATGAAATCCTAGATTAGCCTTACTGAAGTAATTTTTGAAAAAGCATGGTCTGAGTTGACATCCTCAGGCTTTCGTGGTCCTCACTTACAGTCTAAGGGAATAAGCTTCTGCCCATGAAACTGATTGTGAAGGCACCATTTGTATTGTTGCAGGAGCTGGGCTGAGCTGTGTGTTGATAAGCATGTGGGAGGTAGAAAGGAAAGGGTGGTGGTCAATCCCTTGTTACGTAAGAAAAATACAGCACCTCCTTCCTAAAGTGGCAGAATGCCCTCTTTGGTAGACTTCAGTGTCTTACCTATTATGGCCAGGTGGAGTTCTAACCATCGCTTATTCCTCCATTTCAGATTCACCAAGATGAAGACAGCAACCAACATTTACATCTTTAACCTTGCTCTGGCAGATACCTTGTGTCTGATGACCTTACCCTTCCAGGGTACAGACACGTTTCTGGGTTTCTGGCCCTTTGGCAATGTCCTCTGCAAGATTGCCATCTCTATAGACTACTATAACATGTTCACAAGCACTTTCACCCTGACAATGATGAGTGTGGACCGCTATATTGCTATCTGTCACCCTATTAAAGCACTAGACATCCGCACTCCCCACAAGGCCAAAGTGGTGAACGTCTGCATCTGGGCACTGGCTTCCGTCTTTGGCATCCCAGCAATGGTGATGGGATCTGCAGAGAATGAAAACAATGGTCAGTAAAAATGCATCCAACGGGTGGGAGGTGTTGGTGGCCAGGAGAGCCCATGGGCTTGGGGAGCCATGGGAGAGGGGTACCAGTTTCATCAGTGTGGTGAGCTCTCTGTTATAAAGCCATCTTAACTCTTTCCGCTCTTTCCTTTCTGCACTTGCCTCTCTGCATCACTGCTACTGCTTTCCCAGTATTAAACATGCCTAAACTAAACTGAATGTGTAGGTGCTTTCTTTTCTTCTTGATATGGGTTTGCTGATCTTACCTTCCTTTTTATGTTTTGACTTGCAGAAATAGATTGTCTAATTAAACTCCCTTCACCTGTGGATTACTGGGATCCAGTGTTTGGCATCTGTGTCTTTCTCTTCTCCTTTATGATCCCTGTGTTGATCATCACCATTTGCTACAGTCTCATGATCAGACGACTCAAAAACGTCCGTGTCCTCTCAGGCTCCAAGGAGAAGGATCGAAACCTGAGGCGCATCACCCGAATGGTCCTGGTGGTGGTGGCAGTCTTTATCATTTGTTGGACTCCCATCCAGATTTTTGTGCTGGTCCAGTGCTTGGGTGCCAAGGCAGAAAGCGAGCTCGAGCTGGCCATCTCCTGCTTCTGCACCGCGCTGGGGTATGCCAACAGCAGCCTGAACCCTGTGCTCTATGCCTTCTTAGATGAGAACTTCAAGGCGTGCTTCAAGAAGTTCTGCTTCCCCACTGCCTTCAGGACCGAGCTCCAGATGTCCAACAGGATGTGCAGCATCGCCAAGGATGTGGCCTATGCCTGCAAGAACTCAGAGGGGACTAACAATCCGGCCTGACTAGGCATGGAAATTCCCATGGTGGCTGTCGCCCAGCAGAGTCCAACCACCCCCACATCAGAGCTAACCCAGATAACAGCTCTTTAGCAGGACCTCAAAACTGAGAGGCAAGAAACCGAGGAAACAATTTGGGGGTTGGGAAAACTGGATACTGCAAGAGCATGCAGAAAAAGTGAGCCCATTTGACGTATTTTTAATTCCAGTGCACCCTGCGCTAAGGAACGTGTTTGAAATCAGCTCTTTGATTCCTGCAAAACCCTGGGGGTTTGCAACTTTATCGAGAATTTGGGAATTAAGGGTTTAAAAATGGGCACTGCTGCTGGGACTTACACTTCTGCTGCTGGGAGACAGACAAAATACAAACTATTCCATGTCTTTTTTCCTCCCAGAGTTGTTTAAGGCGCTAACAGCTCACGTGGCTCACCAGGCACTCGGGTGCGGGTTTTATTCCCGCAGTATCACCCTGAGATCAGACTTTGCTGAAGCCGAAGTGGGCAGCAGCTGTCAGACGAAAACCCAAGATGGTCTCCAGGATGAGTCATCACATCACAAAAGAAAGGATGTGGGGAGGGAGAGGAGGGAGCCGGTGGAAAGGGAAATCCGAACTGCCCCAAGGCAGGCAGCCGGGGCGAGGAGCCTGGGGAGGCCAGTGCCAGCTCCTGTGGAAGGGGTCTGCAGTAAACCCTTGAGAGGGGAGCAAGGTGATGAGAAGGGAGTGTCAAAACTGATGAATGTAGCTCAGAAGAGGAGGAAAAAAAGATGGGTGAAATGAACACAGATCCTTGTTTACATGCTGCTATTGCTTTTTTGTTAAAATTGTGTATTTCCATTGTAATAATGGACAGAATGAGTCTGTATATACACATCTCTATAGTGCTATAGGTACAGATAAAAAGTAGGATTTCATCTTGCCAAGCATGCCTTGGGGATCTTCCTCAGTGAGAGGAGGAAAGAATGAAGTGGCCTATGCATACATATATTTATGTGTAGGGGAAAGACATTTTGGAGAAGTCAGAACAGGAGCTCCTCCAGAAGACATGGACATTTCTGGTAGGAGGGGCAGCCTGAAACAGTCCCACCTGCTCCGTGCAAGGTAAGTGGGGCAAAACCATACAAAAGGTGGGGTTGTTTTTGTTGTTGTTTTTTTTTTTTTTTTTTTTAATGAAGCGAGATCCACAATGCTGAGAGCACTTGGGAAATGCTGCTGAGGTACCACCCCTCCTGCTGACCATAGATTGATTTTCCTCTCCCAGTAGGTCAGAGATTTGTGTAAAATGAAATGCCCTGTCATTTCATTTGATAATGAAAGCATTCCCGAAGAGTTTAACCACTGAATTCCCTCCATGCTGGCAGGGACAGCAGATTTGTATTCTCCCTGTAGCACAAAACCCTGGGGAAATCTGGGCAGCGGTGACCAGTGGTGCTGATGGGGAAGCAAAGCAACGACCTCCATTTGGAGATGGGAGGTCAGCTCCAACGCGAGAACCGGCAGCATTGTCCGGACTGTACAGATTTCATGTGAATATATTTCCTGTGCTCTGGTCTATGAGATTCTGTACTTTTAATGTATTGATTTGCCAATATTTTAATCCTGTCATGTTCTTTATATATGCTGTATAAAAGAATCCAATGTTATATTTCTATGTAGAGTGGTTCCCTTATGGTTGGGCTTAAATTATAGATGCAAATCTAGTGTCCCACGTATAGGACCCAGATCCCTTGTAAACTGCTCAAGCTGGGAGGATTTTCATGCTGATTAGCATTTGACTGGGAATCTGGAGGGATACCAGGCAAACTTTGCAATTAGTGCTTCCCCCGAATAATGTAAGGGGAGGAGGAAATCTGGGCACTTTAAGCACTTTGGAATGGGTGTTTATCCCCAAGCACTCACTAGGAAATCTCATACAACCCCCAAGCATGCTAAAAACAGCTCCCTGAGAACCATGCTGCTGGCAAGTTGTATCCGTGCCATTGAAAAAATTTGTTTGGTGGGCTGTTGTTTGTGGATACAATAACAGCATTGGTGCAACCTCGAGTCTTCTCAGCCCATCAGCCATCGAATGGTCTGACAGAGTGCTGGGTACGGTTGTACGTGAAGCTGGGAAGTGACTGCTGGGCTTTTCTTGCAGTGCTATTGGGGAGCAGGAGAGTGTTTGTTAGTGGCTGGCTAAGGCACAGCCGCACTCCCTTTGTAGTTCTTGGTTGGATTTTTAAATAGATTTATGTCACCTAAAAAATATACACCAGTGTTTGGCATTTTTTTAAGTAAGAATTTTGTTATAATGACTATGCTGCAATGATCTTACATAATCAAGTACTCAATAAATGTGCGTTTACTAAGCTTTTGGGTAATTTTGTGGCCCTTGCAGTGAATGTGTTTAGGCATTCTGTTCAATGCTCAGTGGAGTTTGTTATAAGAGCAACAAAAACCTGAAAGAAAAAGCTTTATTGTACTGTGCCTATGGAATTAAAGGCCTGCAATCGGCTGGCTGGCTGAAGTGCAGGCTCTTTTAATTCTCCTCTGAAATGGTTGTGTTGGTATGATTTTACAATTACCACAGTGTAAATTGCAATTTCCTAGGTGGCTACTTGTGTGCATTAATAAAGGAAAATAACCCCCCCTGTATTTTGAATGATGTGGAGTCCAAAAGATTTAGCTGTGTGCATCAAGGGGTTGTTTCAACACCAGCGCTGCTGGGATCTTTGCACGTGGGCTTATTTTTCTAGCCAAAACCACTGCTGAGCACATGCAATAACACTGAAGCATCCCATCCCTTTTTACTGAGGCCAGTGGGAACTTCTGTAATGCAGGCAACTTTGTCTGCAGGCAACCTGGACACAGAAAATGTGAAAATGCTAGAAAATCAGTAGTTGGAGATGAGTGTGAGCTGCACACACCCTGCCAGCCTCCACAGTTACTCTGGGTCTCGCAACAGGCAGCTCTCCCGTGCAGGTAGGGCAGTGATGCTGGCAGCTGCCTGCTGTTAGAGGTGAAGTCTGAGGTAGGATTAAAATTGAACTCTTTCCACTTACTCCCCACACACTTCTCAGAAGTTATGGGGTTAGGCATGATCATGGAGAACACTGAATTACAGAACTGCTCTGAAAATAAAGCCACAGCCCTATCCTGGAGCCAGGAAAGATGGATTAGCTGGTGAGATGTGCAATATGGAAAGTGCCTTCTCTCTGCACAGAGATCAGTATTCCTACCCAGGCAGGTAAGTATAAGGAGAGGGTTTTTATTAGCAGTGGTGATTTTCTTTAAAAAAAAAAAAAAAACCAACAAAGAGAAAGAAAATTGGTGGGGAAGAATTGAAATCTTTATTTCTTTTCTAGTTCAGTTAATTATAAGTACCCAGCAGTGTGTTCTTATAGCAAAACCATAAACCAAAGTGCTTTATTCAGTATTATGAGATTTATCAATGTACTAAGTGTCTTCCCTGCTGGTGGCTTGAGTCAACTGCTGGAAAGGCAGAGGAATGGATGAGCTGGGGGCTGAGCTCTCCCTCAGGGAGCTCCTTGGCTCATGGCACTGGCACATCTGAGCAAAGCTCTGCCTTTTGAAGGGTGCTTTGCTCTGCTGGTGCGCATGTCCCTTCCTCTCTCCCTGTCCAGGCTGTTCAGCCAACAACTTTCCCCCAACATGAATCACAATTTCTAAAAGCAGAAATTTGTACCCTTAGTGAAGTTTGGATGGTTTTATGCCATGGGAAGGACTTACCCAGGGAGGTGTTGAGTTATCCTTTACCAAGCTGCAGGTAAGAATGAGGTTAGTTTGTCTGGGTGAGTATTCAGTTGAAATCACCCTCCTCTTGCCCACTGCCCGTAGGAGCCACAAAGCCTTTCACCTGCTCTGAATTCCTCTGTCCTCCAACGCTGATGACAATTTTAGCAGATGGAAGAAGTCCTGACTGCAGAAGGCAAAAGCTGCGTTTGCCTCACATGGTACCCCTTGCTCTGCAGCTGGGGAATTGCCCTGATGAAGATGCTCTCTGATGATGAGCAGTTCCCATGTCTGTTTTCCCACGGTGTTTTCGTGAGGAACTAGACTGTAAATATGTTTCCCCCTCCTCTTCTTCTTTTTTTTTTTTTAATTATTTCCCCCTGAGGAAGATTTGTTAACTCTTTAAGGAGCTGTAACTGGGCTCTGATCTCTCTTTGGGTGCTTTGGAATATAATTTCTGGGTAGGACAATGTGTGCCCGGAATGGGATGCCTCTCACCCTGCAATGCTTTGTAGGGAAAATGGGTGCTTTCCACAGTTACAGCCTCTTTGTTTAAATGAAAAGGATCTCCAGAAGCAGCTGATGCCAGTGTGGTCTTTGCTACCTGTTCAGAAGAGGGACTCTTAGAGTAGCAGCAAAGTGGGCTGTGCCAGAAAAACTCCAGTTTGCTTTCCCACACATTTCCCTGTGCTTTCCTTCAGCTATTTTTGTAGATATGCATAAACAAATTTCTCCTTCCTTCAACAGGGGGAACGTCCTTCAGTCAGATCCTGAGCTGTAGCCCTGATTTTGCATTCATGGCTTAATGCTGTGTTTCTGTGTGAACCTCTCTGGTGGCAGAGCTTCATTGCTGTGACTTTGCAGAATCAGCTGGTAATTCACATCCCTGATCCTCACCTCCCAAGCCCTGGCCAGGGCTGCCTGAAGAACCAGTTCTTACTCCCTGGCCTTCTCCTGTGTTGAGGGGAACCATGCAGCTGAGGTGGGAGAGATGGAGGGTTGCAGGAGGGAAAAGTGTCTCAGCTTCGCGGTGAAAAAGGCTTATGAGGTGGTGAGGCTGGAATAAAGGAGAGGAAATGGCAGGTGGACCTGAGGCTTCAGCATGAGCCCATAATCCAAGAGTCATTGTGGTGCACAAGGAACAAAGATAGACTGTAAGAAAATAGAGCATATGCTGTATGATGCCAATGGGTGTTTGACACATGGGTTTTTTGGGGATGGGGGTGTGATGTGACAGGATCTATAGCCCCTCCTTGCCATGGCTGAGCTGATGCACATCTATTTTGAGTGGCCCACAGTGGCTGCAAGCACCTGTGCTCTTACCCCTTTAGATTGGGGCTACATGCCACCTTTCCTCAAAATGCGTGGTAACAGGTGCGTTAAGGCCATAACTCATTTTGAAAGAAGGAATTTTATGGATTTTTTTTTCAAGAAAAGGGACTGCTATTGGGGTGGGTGCACTTTAGGTCAAAAAGCCTCACAGCTCATGAACTCTCTTTGTTCCTTTTTTCAGCACCCTGAAGCCTGGGTAAATTGCATGACAGAATGAAATAATCAATAAATAGAGCAACGTGGTTATGTATCTTGGCAACGATGATGCTAGTCAACCATGTAAACTGAGTTTGGTTTCCCTCTCTCCCTTAATACAGTGAAATCCCAGCTGCCTGCAGTAACAGTGATGCTGGCTCTCTGTAGTGCTGGGGGACACAGGCAGCCCTTGCCCCCACCTGCTGCCACTCCTACTACACACAAGGTTTCTGCTTCAGCAACCCAACAACTCACTGTTAAATGCTCCTTGGGGTAGAAAGTGCACAATAATATTCAACGCCAGCTGGGATCACCCCTGGAGAACACGCCCTGTGTACGGATTCTTGGGGATCTGGTCCCCCCTATGGTTAGGCTGCTGGAAGGGCCTCTGGGAACAAACCCCATCCCTCTGTGCTGGCACATGACATAACCTGGGATCTTCCTGAGTAATGAGCAGGTTGGATCATTTGTGGGTCTGTATAATGTGGTGTTATACACATCCTTGCCTCTTGCTCCTGCTTTGCTCTCAAATCCTTGTGCTTTTTGCAGTATATAGGTGCTGGGTGGGAAATCCTACCTGCAGAGCCCATACAGGCAGCTATTGCTGGGAGGGCTCATAACCTATGCAACCAGCCCACTCTTGCAGCAAAAGGTATTTTTCCTCCAGTATATGTTGTTGCTGCAAGGGGATGTATCGCCTGTGTGGATGGAGTCCTCCTGCAAGCCTGCAGTGGTTAGGGAGAGCACCCGCTGCTTCCCTCCCTGCCGGGCCTGCAGCCAGGCAGGATGGGCTGGCGCCAAGAGCTGAGCAGCACCAGCCCTGCCAAACAGCAGATTTTCAGCATAGTGAAGCGAAGGATGAATCTGCAAGAAACCAAGCAGGAAACTTGATTTTTTCCGAGGAAACCACTGACAGAATTCACATCTTCCCACAGTCTGGTTTTTGGTTACATCAGACCACCTTTCTCCTGGCCACAGAGAGGAGACCAGAAAAAGTTTGAACTGGCTCTGTCCATTCTATAAACATTGATTTCTCTGTGTGTTTTCAGTCTGCCATGTGCAGCGAGTGCTCCGAAAAGCTCGTTCCATGCTGATTCATTCAGTGATGGGGAATAAAAACACAAGCCATGTAGTCAATATGAAATCAAGATTAATGGCTTTTCGGCTTGATTTCCACTGTGTGAAATGAATCCCGTGTTGTGATTTGGCTATTTAATGTTTGTTCAATGTTAGGCATTACTAACAACTTCTCCGCATGCACAGGGCATTTGCTCAAATAGTTTGGACTTTCCCTCATCTCAGTTTTGCACTGCTCTTGCTTTGCTTAACCACAGAGAAAATTCCCGGAGATAATCACCTGCCTGCAGGGATTAAGCCTAAAAGAGCAGAAAATGAGCCCAACCTCTGGTGCTGGTGTTTATCCTAGCTCTGTGCATTCCTGCGGCAGCTCAGAGGTGGGTATGGAAAGCTGACCAGGGCTGCTTTTCCTGCAGTTTGCTTTGGCATCCACACTGGGGTTTAGTTAGACTGCGTTTGGCTGGAAAACTGCCTCTTGTCTTTTGACGAGTGAGTGTTAGCCATGCCACTGAGCCCTTCTGCCTTGGGGCTATCTGCCAGGATGGTGTATGATGAGCTGCCCGGCTCTGACCTGTCCAGTCCACTGTGAAACAGTGGCTATCAATCAGCCTCACCTCCCTGGCTTATGATCAGCTTGGAAGGAAGAAGCTCAGCCAAGAGCAGCCTATGGCACAGAGAAGTCCACTGCCTCCATTGCACAGATAAGAGAAATGTAATTACATTCATAGTATTTCCATCAATACCAAGCAGAAGCAGGTTGAGTCTCAGGGGAGGTTTTTCGTTGCGTTGAAACCTGACTTTATTAATTACCAGCCTCTGATCGCATTTGAGGGTTAAGTTTATGAAACTGAATCCTTATTTCTCTGCTTCCTTATTCAGCTGCATTATTGAGTTTTGTACAGTGGATGGCTTGGACCTTGGAAACTCCCAAGGTGTCTTGTTCTTCAGCCATGAGTTGTGCAGGGGCAGCAGCGGAGCAAGGGGAGATGATGGGGACGTACAGAAGTCCTGGGGAAAGACAGAGAAAGAAATATCTCAGGAAAACTGAAAATGGGGACAGTTGCCTGCTGTCGAAGGTCTTACTCCCAAACTATAGCTTATTTTCCCCTCTCTGGGAATTCCCGCTTCCTACATGGGATGGTGGTGGCATCACCCAGAGCCCCCCTCCATGCCCAGTGAGGGGACACTGTGGTGGGTGCTTTACCAGAGCCACCATCAGCCTTCAGTGCAGCCCAGGCTGCTCACCTCCTCCCAGGAAAAGCTTTCCAGCCTCTCTCTGTTTATCCAGTGAGCATTGGACTTGGCTGTAGGCATTTACGGGAGTGCCTGTTTTTTCTCTAGACATCAGATTTTTTTTTTAAAGGGAAAATAGCCACTAAACAGCTCTTGAAGCTTCAGGCTAGTGTCTAATTCCACTCAAAGAGCTTTGTTAGATAATTGTAATACTTTTCTGAGAGAAAATAGAGCAATTGAGGCTCGTAATTAAAAGCTATTCAGACAGCTTTGATCTTTCCCTCTGCATATCCACTTACCAAAAACATATGCCAATGAGAAACTCTTGGCAATATTTACTGTCACTATTCTTGGCATTTGCCTTTAAATTAACTCCTCTTCCTCCCTTTCAGCAAAAGGGAGGTGGAGTGTCGTGGTTCTGCCTTAGCTGGCAGCTAAACACCATCCCAGCTAAAACCATGACGTGGGGGAAGAGAAATGCGGCAATGTGGCATGTGGCTTTTCAAGAGGGGTTTCTTTGGAAAGCTTATTTTTCTTGGAGGGTGCCTGGTGTCCTGTCACTCCATGATGACAGCAAGTGTGGAGCTCCTCTGGAGGCCTCAGAGCTGCCCTGGATCAAGAGTTTATCACCCCAGAAACAGCTCTTGGCACGGCCTCCATTGCAGTGGTGGTGTAGATGGGGTAAGACCCAGCATGCTTTGCCTCAGGCATGGGACAGGGAGCTGCCAGCGCTGTGACCCCATGGCCCACAGGGGGTCTTCAGGTGAACTCCTGACTCACAGTGAAAGGGACCTGGGGAGTCCCATTCTCTTCAGCAGCAGCTGGGAATGTCAAACCTTGAGGTGTTGAGACCGTCTGAAGGCACTGACCGGGGCTCGTCTCTCCCAGAACTAGCAGTAAAGCTGGAGGGTCACCGTTTCTTTGGGTTTGTAGTGGGACCACCAGTGGCACATTAGCGCATGACACCCAGGGGGTCCCAGCATCCCACAGGTGACAAGGCAGGTGGATAAGTCAAGCTGTACAGAAGAGGGACAAATTCTCTCTTTTGGATTGTTTTTAACAGTATCCTCTAGAGATGCTTCTGCTCCATATTTTCTATATTCTGGGTTTTTGCTCATAGATTTTTAATCTCTTTTTTCTTTTTATTTTTCATCTAAAGATGCTTCTGAGAGCTGGGCCTTCATCTCTCAGTGGGGTATTATTTCTTTTCCCACCCGAAATCGTGACCAGCAGTAGGAGACAGTGGGAGGCTGCATAAGTATTGGGGGATTACAGCTTTGCGGGGGAACAAGCTGCAGCACAGCTTGGATGAGGACAATTGATTGAAACAGCCATTATTACTTGCTGCAGCACGAAGACTTAAAAAGCAATAGTAATTTCCGATCCCCGCTTCTTATCTCAGATGTCTGCGTTTAAAGCCTGCGGCGGGAATATGAGCCCTGTATGAGCCCTAATTCCTGTGTCTGGGGTGGAAAACAGCTTCTTCTCCCTCTCCCAGGGATGATGAAGCAAAGTCCTCCATGGCTGTCTGTCCTGTGGGTGCAGCTGGAGCGGGGAAGGTGACGTCCTTCCCAGAGAGGATGCAGGCAGGAGCCTGCTGCCTTCCTCTGTGCTGCTGCAGTGGGCAGGAGCAAGAAGAAAACCTTCAGCTCCCGCTGTAACCAGGGAGCTGAGAGGTTAACTGGCACTTTTGCACTCATTAGGACATCCTGAACTGTCCTGGAAGGAAATTTGCCCAGCTTTGGGGCTGAACTGGCTTCCCCACTTGATACACGGCTGTCTGGGAAGGTGGTTAGGACAGGAGGTAGCCATGCAGGTCCCTCATTCAGCTTCCTGCAACCCTGCAGGCTCTGGGAGGGATGCTTGGTTTAGAAGGGGATTTATTTGGTGAATTGTTAAGGGGATTTATTTCCCCACTTCCAGCCTGCAATTTGTGGCTAATGTGGGCTGTTGTGATCTGCAGCAAGCCAGCCCCAGCGGCCTGATGAAATTAAAACGAATGAGTGGGCATGCAGGTTTTCCCTGGGGTGAATGTGTGCAACGAGTGGGCAAGTGCCTCCCTGAAGGTGGTTTCTGCTCTCCCAGAAACAGCCGCAGCAGCCTGGCCTCGGGTGCTGTGCTCAGAGGGTCTGCCCGGGCAGGGACAGCCTGAGTTTGCAGCTTTCCTCGCAGAAGCACAGGACCAGCCTGCGTGCGAGGCTGAGCAGCGCTGCAGGAGACCCGGCAATGCCGAGCTGAAAGCAGAGAGTGCCGCTTAGTGCTGCTGGGCTGAAACACAGGGCCCCGCTGGGCGCTTTGCTGGGTGGCAGACCGGCCAGCTCGGTGCACCGATGGGAGCTGGAGCCCCTCCTAAGCATGGGAGGGGGCCTTGGCCAGAGCAAGCCCCTTCTCCCCTTGTAGCCTTGCACCCCATGACAGCAAAGAGAAGCCAACACTCCTGTCTTAAGCATTTCACATGGAGAAAAGCACAGAGGCAGGCGGGATGCTGTTGTAAGAGGAGATGCTTAGAGATGGGGCTCCCCATGGTCAGGGAGAGAGGGCTTGGGGGGATCTGAGCAATATCTGTAAATGGCTGATGGAGGGTGCAGAGAAGAGGGAGCCAGACACTTCTCAGCGGTGTCAGCGGCAGGACAGGAGGCACAAACTGAAATATGGGAAATTCCATTTAAACACAGGAAAAAAGTTTTACTGTGAGAGTGGTGAAGTACTAGAACAGCTTGCCCAAAGGTGTTTTGGCATCTCCCTCCTTGGAGAC
Organism: Phalacrocorax carbo; assembly: GCF_963921805.1. Lineage (NCBI taxonomy): Eukaryota > Metazoa > Chordata > Aves > Suliformes > Phalacrocoracidae > Phalacrocorax > Phalacrocorax carbo. The sequence goes on along the minus strand of NC_087526.1, from coordinate 8,014,738 downwards.
ATTCAAACCCAAGTGGGCATGGTCCTGGGCAACATGCTGTAGGTGACCCTGCTTGAGCCGGGAGCTTGGACTGGGCGATCTCCGGGGTGCCTCCACCCTTAGGCACTCTGTGATTCTGTGACAAACATGACATATGATTCAAAGGGGAAAAGCTCCAGCAATGACACTGTCAAGTTTTAAAGCGGGTGACTTGCACCTGAAAAGTCCTTTCCACCTAATGAAATATATTAGGTTTTCCACCTAATAAAATGTATTGTCTCTCCTACAGCCCTAATGCTAATGAATAGTGGCACTGCAGCTAACTAGACACTTTGTGTGTGAGGTGGTATCACCCGAGTCTGTTTTCTGCACTCAGAGAGGTTTTTCCTCCTGGGGAGCCCATTGCCAGCAGGTGGCAACCGTGCTAAAGCAGTGGGTGCCGGAGATGCCTGCCTCCCTGGGCTGCCCCAACGGGTCATGCAACACCTCTCTGCACTCCCTCCTCTGCTGCTGGCACCTGCCTCCTTCCCCGTGAAGGTCGGTCAGGACCACAGCACCCAGCTGTCCTTCCAGAATCGGCCACCTGTATGGTCTTCACTCCTCCGTCTGCCAGCTCTTCCCCCTCTTCTCCAAATTCTTGTCATTTGACACCTCTTGAGAGCCATCAGCACCTTCTAAGTGGAGCTGATCTATTCTCCAGGAGCCTCCCTGTTCCTCCCTTTGTGGCTGGGGCTTGCTAAGTGACCACACCACACACCTGGATGTGCCAACACACACTCTCCAGACCAGGTTTTGAAAAATCCTTGTGTTTGCTGATAGCTGTAAGGTGCACCTAATGCGAAATACAGATGAGCCATGAAACTTGGCTCTGGGAATTTTGTGGGCACTAAGTCTGGGTGGTTTAAGACTGTGAGATTAAGGACCCACTGCTGTGGTCTGTTCCTCATCAGGCTGGTTGAGACAGGGGATTCAGCTGTTAGTCTTTACAGCAAGTTAATGTTACAGTTGGTATAAAAAAAAAAAGTTCCTGGAGAAGTTTCACCTGGAAGAATGTGTAGAATGTGTTCTCCTTCATTGTTCTTCCAAAGTTAACACCTTTAATAAGGAGAAGGCAACACAATTTATCCTGTATTCACAAATCTCCTTCAGTTTTCTAAAAGGGAAAAATGAAGTTGCCATCATGATGTATTGAAGGTCATTAATTTTGGTGTCAGAGCCCTGAGAGCACTGATAGGACTGAATTGCCCTGAGTGGCCTCAGATGGGGCCTCCAGCCATGCTCTTGCCTGTTGCTCCAGGAACCCATTTAAGCTGAGCCCTACAGCATCCCATGTTTCCAGCTCTACCTGCTGGATGGATTTTGGGCTCATGTGGCAGCCTTATCTTTAGCACCATTTTCTGGATAGACCTTGGATGACTGCTCTAGGTAGCTTGTCTCCTGGCTGGGTTCTGGTGTGTGCAATATAGCTGGTCTCTAGCCCCATCTTTTGTTTTACCTGTTGTGTACTTTCCTGGTGGAGCTTGGAGAAGTAAGAACCCAGCTTGGTGCTTGTGGACCTGGGGAAAGCCAGAGAGTTAAATATTAACTGAGGCAGCCACCCTTAAACCAGTAGTATGTATGCCCTGCAGGGATTACAGGATGTGAGGATAAGCTCTTTACAGACCTCCTGCTTACCACAGCCCTACAAGACAGCTTACTGCTGTATTCAGCTGGGCATTGCCCCCTCGGACAAGGGCTTGGAGCAGTTTGGTTTTTGCAGAGGTGACGAGGAGAGGCATTCTCTGGCATTGCTTTGGCAATAAAAAGTCCACTTGCATTTAACAAGGTGCTTTGGTGGCTAATATAGAGCCAAAACAAGGGAGCTGTGGCATGTGTGCTATCCTGGCTGTGGTAGGTCACTGCTAAGGACTGAATGTGGGAATAAGCCCTGCTCACCTCCACAGGTAGGCTTTTCCACCACTGTAAAAGCTGGAAGATGTGGTGTGCTCATCCCACTATCAGTGAGGGAGAGGTTCCCTTGCTGGGAGGGGAATGGGATTTCAATGTGTTTATGGTAGTTCTTGAAGCTTTCAGTGCTGTGTTTCTGATCTCCAGCATTCCTCTCAGGCCTTGGCTCTGTTGAAGTACCTTGCTTTACTATTTACCTGTTGAAGAAGGAATTTTATCTGCAGTGTTTGTTTGGGTTTTTCTTGTGACTTACAAAACACCTTAATTTTGTTATAATATCTACAATAATTTCTTTTACAGTAGGTAAAATGCAATATATATAGCAATGACATAGGACAAGCAGCATAAGCTTTCTCTGGTGAAAGAAGGACCACTCTTTCCTTTCCCCATGAGGTTTATTTCATTAATTGCTCTTAAATATGTATTTGACACTTATCAGGAACAACTAATTAAAAATAATTTCTGACACGATTCCCCCAGTTGCCATTGTATTTGTATGGTGTGTTGTTTAACACTATTTTTGAGACCCAGATCTTGCATTTAGTTTAAATTTAACTTGTGTTAACAGTTAAATTGTGTTAACAGGAAAATGGAAATTTGGGGTGGAAAATAAACATTCCCTCAAAATCAAAGCCATAACACACATATACACACACGGACACGAAAATGGTGAGTATTTTCTTCCAAATAGTCCTCTTGCATCCTCTGTCCATTTTATTCATATGTCATTGAAAGTGTTTGTTAGCTCTGTTCCGTGAAACCATCCTCAGATGAACATAGATGTTCATAGATGAACATAGCTATTAAAAACTGAGCATTACATTAACCTGAAAGCTGGGCTCCAGCTGTACAGCAGATGGCAATAAAGGACCACTACGTAGTAGAAGTACACCTCTGACAAAGTTTTCTGTCCTTAATTTTTCAGGGTGTATGATTAAAAACAAGAATATAGAAATGAAACTTTGAGTAGTTGGGAGGCACAGAGAGTGGAAAATGCAAGACTCACAAGTAAGAGGGACAAACCATGTGAATGATAATGATAACCAGACGCATATATTACTTGTAAATGAAAGAAAGAATATTATGTGTTCATTAGCCACCCCTTCTGTCTGCAAAGGTGGTCCTGCAAAGCCATGGGAGGGAAGGGATCTGCAAGCCCCAACCACTGTTCAAGAAGTTCTGCATTCCAGCATCTTCCGGAAACTTTTCCGAAAGCTGTCATCCAGGAAAGCGTATAAGAAAGGATTCAGGCATGAATTGGCATAGCTTAGGCTGGTGATGAAGTAGGATATACCGATGACCATGGAGGTCTGGGGTAAGTCCGTGGTCAAAGCCACAATGGTGGCCAAGTGGAAGGGGGTCCAACAGAAGAGACACACAGCCAGGACTATGAAGACCATAATAGTGACTTTCTTTTTGGCTTTGTCCAGGGCTTTAGCATTAGAGTTCAAGTGCATGTTCCTTAGCTTGTAGAGCATCATGGTGTAGAGGATGCAGATTGTGGATACCGGAATGGCAAAGCCAAGAATGAGGGTATAGATCCTGCTGGCTTTGAACCAAAACCTTTCAGGCTTGGGAAAATTGAGACCACAACTCTTGATCTCTAGGTCATCTATGTAGACATTGGCAAAGATGCTGAAAGGGAGAACTATGATGGTGACTAGAATCCAGATGCACAAACTGACAATCCTGGCTGCTCGGTATGTACGATGTGGCATCCTCTTGGACCTGACTGTAGCCAGTACTACCAGATACCTGTCTATGCTCATCACTGTGAGGAAATAAATGCTGGAGAAGATATTGTAGTGGTCTATGGACAAGATAACCTTGCAAAGGACTTCTCCAAAGGGCCAGTAGTGGAGGAGGTGTTCAGCAATATTAATGGGCAAGACAAGTGTGAACAAGTCATCAGCTATAGCAAGGTTCAGGATGAACATGTTTGTCACAGTCTTCATCTTAGGGGCCTTGAGGATCACATAGATGACAGCAGTGTTGCCTGTGAGCCCAACAGCACAGATCACAGAGTAAATCACAGGGAGGACAATGTAGAAATCAGCTGCCTGCTCTTGGAAGGTTAAGTTGAACCTCATACTGTTGTCCAGGTAGCAGCTGTTGCCTGCATTGCTGCAGGTGCTGTTCAGATCATCCCAAAGAGAGCTGTTTCCCATGCCTGCTGGTCACAGACTACCCTCAGATGTCACTGAAAGCCTTGCTAGCTCAGGAGGGAGAGCCTTTTTTCTATTTGAGAAGCAGCTGCTATCTCATTCAGAAGTGGGTTGTTTCCAAAGGGTGGGTTGTGAGGCAGCATGGATCATCTAACTTACTTTTCCTGTCCCCTACCACTGGGGAAGTTAGATTTTTGAAGTGATTGGGGAGAGGGGGAGATGGAAAGACACGTAAGGCTCCATGAACAAAGCAAACGAGAGTTATAACTCCCTAGGTAAGTCAAGGAACTCTTCTCTCTGAGAGCATCCTGGTGAGCTATGGTTTTTTTCTGCTGTGAAAGTCAAGTAGCTCCAGTTGAGCTCTCTGCAGCAAGAGTCCTTCTTGGGGCTGGCAGGAACAGGGAGGGGAGAGAGAGGAAGCTTTGTGTCTGGTCTGCTATTCGCAGCCCTTGGAGGACTCGAGCGATGGCTGCTGTCTCACTTGCATAGCGCTTGCTTTTCCATGCCAGAGCAGAAGTGTTGCAGTATTTAATTAGTGCCTTTCTTTGTGCTGAAGTTCAGACTCCTTTCATTGACTGAGATTTCACAAACAATGAAGTTTCCGACATGGCTACTCCCCACTCCCAGGGTCCCCTATCAAAAGAAGAAGGGGGGGAAATAGAGTTCAAGGAGTATTTCCACAACTATGGCTTAAAGGGGCTTAACCCACAATTAAAGTAACTCTTTAACCAAGGGTAGGTTATGATCTTATTCAATATGAAGACCATCCCCATTGCAAACAACCGTGGCAGCACACAAAACTTGGCACAATGGACAGACAGACCTGTAAATCTCAAAAGTTCAGGATTATTCTGGGAAGAGGGGGGAGAAGTACCCTGAAAGCAAATCCAGTTTAGAGTCAAAGCAAGAATTACCCCATCTGTCTACATGTCTAGCAGTTGCCACTTCCATCACTATTGCCTGACCCGTACTTCCAAGAATTCCTCTGCAGGGAAGCGAACGAAAAACCAACCCCCCACGAAGATCAAAGATTTGGCAACTGGTCCCCAGCCCCTGCAAAGAGAAGTGCCTCACTTCACTTGCGTTTTGTTGTCGCAGAGCAATATAGTGAGCAGGAAAGCTGTCACTGGGAATTGAGGGTTCAAGCATCCCTTACCTGGTGAGCGTCTCCGGCTGCCTCCTCCGGCACCTGCTGCTCGGCACTGTTGAGCCTCTTCTCTCTAATCCGAGTTGGAGGAGGGTCTGTGGGATGCTGACGTTACCGGGCTTTGCAATCATATCAACATGGTGGCTCTGTGTGTGCATTGCATGTCTGAGCAATTAGCACTTGTTCACACCACAGAAGGGGGGAAAAAAGTTTTTTCTCTGCAGGACTATTTAAATAGTAAATAAGGTAGATGCTGGCGAACAGCCGATGCTCCAGGGCTGTTCTCTTCAGTAATGAGGGATATGTTGAGGGGCACAGGCAGCACCCTGGGCTGGCAAGCTGTGGCTGGCTGAATGAGGGCTATCTGAAATGGTGGGAAACAGCGGGGGGGTGTGTGTGTGAACGTTAAACTGCTTCAATAGGAAACACTGGCTGGTTTTAACAAAGGAAGATGCACAAATGGGGGGGGGGGGGGGGGGGAGTGGGAGGAGGGTACACAACACTACAGTGCTCAAAATGAACGAATAAACAGATGTACCTTGCCAGATCTGTGCTGGTTTCAGCTGCTCTGGGGAAGCTCAGCTGGTTTTCCCCAGCTGGGTCTCTGGTCCAGCTTTGGAAATGCAGCTAAATCCTTCAGATGTGCATCACAAGATGCAGGAGTCCTGTGAAGCTTGGCAGAAATGCACTCCAGGTTACACAGCAAAACCAGCAACAATGTTAGATCACTTTACCTTCATGTCCCTATAAAAAAAGGAAAAAGGATATCAAGGGTCTTTTGATTCTCCTTTAGTCTTCTAAATATATTGCCCGCCTGCAGGTTGCCTGACCTTTGTTTCAATACTAGTCGAGAGAAAATGCAGGCGTCCATCAGAGCTATGCCTGACAGTATGCAGTGTCATTTAACCAAGGAGGTCAGCTCGTTTATATGAACTAAGAGCTGTATCTGACTTTGCTCCTCTTCTGGGGTTGTTTACCCTTTTTCTAGCAAGATTACTGTGCACCAGTAACTGGGTGGGAGCAAAGCACTTCATTGCACTCAGGGAGGTGAGTTCTTAAGGCCATGGGTATAACTGACTTTTCAGCAGATGGTAATTTTTCTTTATACCCAGTGTACAATTCTTACAGCTGATTTCTGTATCTTGGCCAAAATGTGGCCAGCTATTAGGCCTAAGCAAAATTAAACAGAAATTAAAGACTATGCAAGAAGACCCATGGGAATGATATGGATAATTTTTCTTCAGATGAAAGACTGTCTCCCAGAGCCCTCCTCTTGCCTGTTTTGGGAAAGCTGGCACAGTTTGTAGGTAGTTTGCCCTGGTGAGACCACACCTGGAGTGCTGTGTCCAGTTTTGGCCCCCCCAGTTAAGAAGGACGTGGAACTGCTTGAGCCAGTCCAGCCGAGAGCTACCAAGATGATCAGGGGACTGGAGCATCTCCCTTATGAGGAAAGGCTGAGAGACCTGGGCTTGTTCAGCCCGGAGAAGAGAAGGCTGAGGGGGGATTTCATCAATACCTATAAATATCTAAAGGGTGGGTGTCAGTACGATGGGACTAGGCTCTTTTCAATAGTGCCCAGTGACAGGCCAAGGGGCAACGGGCACGGGTTGGAACATGGGAAGTTCCACCTCAATATGAGGACAAACCCCTTCCCTGTGCGGGTGCCCGAGCAGGGGCACAGGCTGCCCAGGGAGGCTGTGGGGTCCCTTCCCTGGAGACATTCACCCCCCGCCTGGACGCGGCCCTGTGCCCCTGCTCTGGGGGTGGCTGCTCCAGCACGGGGTTGGACAGATGCTCTCCAGAGGTCCCTTCCAACCCCCACCATCCTGTGATTCTGTTGTAAGGGAAGCAAGGTTTTGATGGGTCTGCAAGGGGAAGGCAGTTTTCCAGGTGTCGCTGTTGTCTTTGTCAAAGAGAAGAAAATACTGGAAGACAGAGAATTTCAGAAGAATTTTATGTTAAATTTACTGATCAGTAACTATTCCCCAGGGCAAAAGGGTGTAAAAATATTTTGCATTGAAAATGCTTCCATTGTGGCTTTCTGTTTTTCAGCATAAAGCACATCTCTCAGGTCTCTGGGAGAGCTGAAAAGCTGTCTCTTCACTCCCCAAACTGTGTTATCTTGGAATTGGCTGTCACACTGCCTTGGCCAGTGGCTGTGTGCCCAGGTGCTGTGTGTTTTGGGACATATGCTTAAGGGGATGGGAGTCTGGGAGCTGGAGAGGGCTGCTGGGGTGGCTGTGCCCTGTACGGGAGCCACATCCCTCCCCAGCTGCCTGAGCCGCCCTACTCCTTTTATCCATAGTGAGCATGGTCTCCTGTGCGCCTTGGTTAGGATGTGTTTGATTAAAACAACTTTGTCAGAAATGAGATGGAGACTGAGAATTTAATCTCATTGTCTGGTGTGAGTAGAGGGGCTTTTGTTTCTTTTATATCCCCAAGAAAATGCATGGCACCTGCTTTCTGAGCTGTGCTCCTTACTTAGTTCCTCTAACAGATTTGCAGTAAAACTCACCTGCTTTGGGGAGAGCGATTGCAAACAGATCTAAATTCATGCATGAACTTGCATTGCAGCAGGAACACCTCCATCAACAAAGAAAAAACCTTTCCCTTGTGTTGGCTCTGGAGCCAGCCAGAGCCAGTGGCTGAGCACAGAGGAGGCACTTTGTGTGTGTTGGCATGATGTGAAATAGGGAGTGCCTGGAGGGAAGGCTGAGAGGATCTTTTATTCATCTTGTTTTCTCTGGCTGGGTGTCCATTCCACTTGATTATAAATCTTAGTGTGGCACAAAGCCCTAAAAACCAAGCAGTAGTTCAAGTTGCTGTTACGAAGAACATGAGCTGTTATTTTCCCTCTGAGCCACTTGGACTTATTCTTGCACGGGCAGCTCCATTGCCAGCATGGTGCAAGAGGGACAAAGTTTCTATCCCTGGCAAATCTATGCCTTGGAGATGGACTTTGCCTCTCGAAACCCGTGTTCACACTGGAGTCAGCTGTGCAAACAAAAAGAAAAGGCTGTAAATTAGGGAGGGGGAAATCTCTTGCAACGCTGAATCAATAGCGATCTGTTGCCTTCAAAAAGTTGATGTGCTGCTGACTCCAGACAAAGACCATCCATAAGTTTGGAGTTATGGAGAACTGTGCTGCCACCTGTGCCTGGAGGGCATCAGGAGTGCCTGGCACCGGCAGGGCTGAGCCACAGCAGCAGCTCACACCTTGCTTGGGACAGCCAGGGCAGAAGCTTTCTTTGCCTGGGTTGTTTTTGGAGAGAACTGCAAAATATCTGTTTGAACGATGGGATTATTTCCCCACCAACAGTGTGAGTGATGCTATCTGAGCCCTCTAAGATGCTTCAGCCCTCCAGTGGGGACATGTTGTCTAAAGGGTTGTCATCTAAGGCAGAAGGGTGGTTGTATAAGGCAGAAGGCTGCCTCTAACCAGGTTTCAGTCATTTTGAGGAGAACCTCTCCAGGTCACTAGGAGTGAAGCCTACCTCACCTCCCTTGTTAATCCACAGGGGTAATTGAAGAGGATTAATTACTCTGGATCAGCCTCTGAGATGGACCTCCTTTTCCTTTTCCTATTTCAAAGTCACAGTAATCTTGGATGGATTTAATTTTGATACTTTGTTGAAATAAAGCTGTTTTTTATTCCATCCAGGAGCACCAAGGGAGATGAAGTCAGGCTTGCTAGAGGGGTGACTTCACTGGGGAAAGGAATGAGTGTGCCCTTCCTGCAAGGTCTCATAGGAATAGCAGACATGTTCAGTCATTTAAAATGAAATGCATTAACTGTGGGAAAGAAAACTCAGAACTGATTATGCTCTGCTTTACTGGGGGTGGTAATGTTTGAAATTCTTAATGCACCTGTGCTACTGCTGCCTAGAGTCAGATCACCTGCTGGTCAGGCAGTAGCTTTCCGGGGCTTTTTCACCCCCTTTTAAAACTATAATATTGTCTTTGAGTAGAGTTCAAGGAGAGCTTCTAAATAAAGCAAAATGAAGATGGCTTCTTTGTCACCCAGGGTACCCCTCAGGATGCACCTTACTTTTGGCATTCTCACTTTGGTGACAAGGTATGATCATCCCCCTGTGGTCACAGTCCTGGTAATCCTTGTCCTTTCTGGGGCAGGCTTTGAACCTCACCTCCATCTCTTTGCCAGTCATCCTGGGAAGATCCATAAACAATTTGCAGAGACAGAGCAGAGGTTTGTCTGAAAAGCTGGGACTCAGAGGAGGGTGTAATCAGATGAACAGGTCAGATCTGGATTGGGATTGCTGTTCTAGGACTCCAGCTTTCCCAGACACCTAAAGGGATTGTTTTCCACTTCGCTTCACTTCCCAGCATTGGATGAAGGGGTTGTGCAGTGCTGGGCTCAACATCCCTCCCACCAGCTAAGCCAGGGAGCAGCAGCCCTCTGCTTCACAGGCCCTGGACATGACCATGGAACTCCTGCAGCCCCAGAGAAGTCCTGTGACTCGTTCTTGGTAAGACTGCTTTTCTTCCCACCCCTGCCCCTTGAGAGGAGATAATGCTGTTTTCTTGGGCTCCAGCTGTGGTCAAAGAGTCAAGTTCATATCAAGGACACAGATACACAATCAATACTCTTTGCTCAGCAAAACAAAATGTTCTCAGCTGACTATCTTCCAGTCACTGCTTATTAGGGTTATTTATTTGTATGAGGTGTTCAGGCTTTTCAAAAGATGGTACAACACTGCAGGTTAATATTCAGAACCGATTATGTCCAACAGTCAGTAAGTGATGGCTTTTGGTGAGTAAAGCCAGTGTGCCTACCCAGGTTATTTATTGTAGGATAATTGTCACTATGCTGTAACCTCTGTCCTGGGACTGAGCCTCCCCCAAGCTGCCCTGGTCCCAGCCTGGGGGTGCATCCCCACCGCGGTTGGACGCCGCATCCCCCAGGAACCACCTGCTCCTCCTCAGTGTAGTGCTGGCTCAGCAAAGGAGCAGTTGGTGGGTGTTGGGGTGAACTGGAAAGGAGAAACCTGAGCTTATTCATCACACCTGTGCTGGGTGTTTTCCCCTTTGCGATAAGATAGGAGTTGTCCTCCTGATTCCTAATCCTTCCCAGCCAAATTGAGCCAGCTTGGCTTAGACAGATGATTGTCCTCACCTTGTGGGACATGCCTGGGAACCAGGCGAGGTGTGTGGGTGCTTATTTTTCTGGGGGATGAGGGTAGAGCAGATGTCTCCATCAGTGAACTGGTCAATTGTGGGTGAAGAAAATGCTTTTGATCATAACAATTGCAATGGATCCTACAGCTGGTGACACATCCAACCTGCCACAGGCTGGAGTAAAGGCAAAGTGGTACTGGAGGTGCTTTAAAGAAAAAGAGTAATGAGTCTTACTTATGAACAGCCTGTTTTTGTCAAGCAAGGGATGTATCAATAACTGCCCCATCTCCACCTCTGCAGGGGAGCAATCAAGACAAATGCTGTGTGAGTTATTTCCTCAGACCAGAGGTGATGGGGAATAAAACTGTAGCACCAGGAGGTGGTGGGTGGGTGGACACCTGGGGCTGTTTGCACCTTTCCTGCAAGTCAGGAAGGAGACTGTGAAGCTCCTGCAGTGGGTCAGCCCTCATTCCCAGCAACTTTTGAAGACCCTGATTCTTCTGCAGAGCACCCCCAGCCCCATGGTGCTCGCACAGCCTTGGCCTGGGCATATTCCCAGAGGTGTGATCCAGCTGTGGAGGGCAAGTGGCATTGCAAGAGGCTGCCTGGCTCCCAGCAAGAAGCCCGTGCTGTCAGAGTGCCTCTGCCATGCTGGCAGTGGCATGTTAACTAATAGAACTCTGGCAGTGTGCTCAGGGCCATAAGAGCAAAGACACAGTGCCAGTCTTGCTGCAATTTATACATATCCGTGATGATTTAAAGAGTGCAGGCAGAAAACTACGCAGCTTCTTTAAACACCTCCCCACCCTTGGTCTGGCTTCAAACAGCCTTGTTCCAGAGAGAAATTAAAATGGGTTTCCATTCCAGGATGCTTTTATTCTACAGTATTTTTCCTGCTTTTCCCTAGGGCTGGAAGTGATTCTATACTTTAGTTTGTTTTCTGCCCTGAGCCAGCTGACTCTGTCCAGACCAGAGCCCTTTGGGAGAGGAAGGTTTCTGGAAGGGGGCTATCACCCTTTTCAGTGCTGCTCATCAGCTTTGCGGGGTTTGTGGGGCTCAGGGCAGCTGCTGGAGGTGCTGGGCAGTAGCCTGGCGCTCCCCTTCTTGTGCCAGAGCTGCTATGAGCAGTGGGCAAAGGCTGTCCCACAGTGTGTCCTGCGACAGCTCTGACTACTGTGGGGGAGCTGCTGCCTTATCCTCCTTAACTGTATCTGAAATCAGGGGAAATCAATCTGCTGGATCAATCAATGGAGCGATTTGTTCTTCTGGGCTTTGATTTTCTGCTGTTCCCTACCTTGGGTTTGTTCTGTCAGCCCACGTGAGTCATGGCTTCTGCGTAATCTGATACGCGACCTCTGCCTGCGAGGAAAAAGCATCATCTATGACAGTACCTTGTGCTGCAGTATTCCAGGTACAGTTGATTGATTACTTTTGCAGTTATCTTGGAATGGTGTTAACTCTTGAAACTATCAATGACCATTGAAATGTTAGCAGGATTCTGTTTTCCTGCTGGTTGCCTTTAGCAGATGTACATGGCATGTCTACAAGGGGGTTCTCCAGCACCATTGTTGGATTGCAGAGGTAACAACTAAGACATAAGGAGGAATCCTAGTTTAAAAAGGTTAGAGTAAAAGAGAAATAAGAGGAAGTTAGTTGCCCTAACTGGGTGTGAATCAGCAGGTAGAGATCTGCTCTCCTCTTGGTTCCCCATCCACACCGTGCTTTCCAGTGCTGTGCTGCTGGCAGACAAGGCTTGTGTAGGACACACGTGCTGTCTAGTGCTGCAACCCATTGCTATCCCATGCAGGAACTACACATTATTTAGTCCTTATTAAGCTGGTTGTTATACAGCTGCTAAGAGCTCTTGGTATCTGTGCCACTTCTGGGTGATATGAGTTGTCGCTTTGACTTTTCTAATGACATCTGAAATTGCTTGACCTGCTTTGAAAGCTATGAGGCTTTGCAAACAACGGCATTGCAATAGGGCTATAATTCATCCTTGGAAAACCAGCACGGAGCCCTTCAGGGAGGCTTGCTGGGAGCAGGCTCTGTGCAATATATTCCAATATCTCTAAGCAACAGCTAAATGTGTCACCTCGTCTGCTTAAGTAGCAGAGCTCCTCTGGCCTAAAAGCCTAATCATCGGAGGGTTATGGAGTGCAAATTGCTGCTGAATGAATTTGCTGCTTTGTTCACTTCAGTTTCCCTTCCCTGCCTGTGTTATGACAGTGAAAAGGCTCATCTTCACCTTAATATTATATTTTAGAGAAATGTTTTAATATTTTATACAATGTTCATTGTATTAAAAAAAAATCAAACAAACAAGCAAAACCCGCAAAATCCAACATGTGAAATCTGTCTCTGGCACAGCATTATGCGTGTATATAAATACACACACATATATATATATATACGTATTATATATATACACAGTGCAATTATGCGGAGCCATCACCTTTCTCCATATGCTCTTCAGGCCAACATACATGCAAAGTTAATGATAGTGTCGATTATTCTAAGGAGAAAAGAGAAAAGCAGGAGGCCTGATTTGAGCTTAGTAAAACTTGACTCTATGGTTTGGTCTATAATCACTTACTATAGCTCTTTTTTGCAATTAATACCAACCTGACCTACTTAAATAGGTCATTGTAATTCATGTGGCCAAATATCTGCTAATGAAAATTCAGTTTTAAGAGCATGATCCTTGTTGGATGTGTCAGCATGATGGAGAAAATGAAAGTTGGATAACAGGGGTGAACTTAGTAGAAAGTGGTGTGCTGTGAAACACCAAGAAAAAAAATAAAAGGAAAAGGGAAGAGAAGGCATTGCTGCAAAGTGAGGTTTACGGCTGGTGCATCTGCACCCCAGGGTCATGGATATAGTAGGGACATTTGTCTCTGAGCAAGGGGGGCAGGGAGTGGATTCAGTACGTGCACCAGAAGTAACCAAAAGAGCAGCAACAGCCAGTAGGACCTGGCTCTTCTCTCTTTAAAAACTAATTTGGTCCCCAAAAGAAAGACCCAGAATTTAATTCCCTGGGGCACTGAAGCTGCCAGGTCACTGACTGGGGTTTTCACAGCTTGCTGGGGAAAATGAGGTCCCCATCGGAAATCCTACTGATGCAAATTTAATTTCAGACAGCCACCCCATAGAGAAGATGTTTCAGATGCTTGTGGAGGAGAAGCAGAAAAAGAAAAGAAACAAAAATATACCTCTGTGTTTTCTACGGAGAATAATTTCTGAAGCACAAAACTCCCCGGGCCATGCAGCGCCTCTGGCCAGGTGACTAATTTCAGACAAGCTGAATGAGCAGGAGAAGGTGTTTTGTGTTGGAGGGCTGAGTTATGACCAAATAAGTCTTTCCACTTCTAATACCAGTGATCGTTGGTAATATCAGTGTCATTTTGTCAATAAGGAGCATGCTTCAGCTCTGTGAGAGCTCTTCATCTCCACCTGCTTCTCAATTCCACTTGAAGGTGGAGGAAAATGATTTCCTTGTAAATGGCCCATTTCCACTGACTTCTGCAAGCCCTCACTGAGGCTCCTTGCCGGGAAGTTGATTTTTTTTGTAATAAGAATTGTTTTCTTGTAAATGTTAAGTGATGCGTTTCCCCACCTCAGATGTCAGAAGGTACAGCATCACAAGCTGTACAGAAACACTCCCCAACTGCATCAATAACCTTTTTGTGTTGCTTAGTGAGTCCTAGATAACTGTAGAGCGGTTGTGTGTCTCTGCGGGTTACTTGGCAATCAATTATACATCTCCAATACATCCTAATTTACAGGGAGGCTGTGATGAACTCCTTTCTCTGCTATCAGGCGCTGGCACTGCCTGTTCTCTTGCGCGTTTATGGGCCCAGCAGAATAACTCTGTGCTCAGCAGCCAGCTTGTGCAGGAATCGAGGTGCTTTTTACTTTTGAGACTTTGAATCTCCCTATTATCTGGCCAGGACTTAAGGTGAGAAGAGTTTTTGGGCTGTTATAGCATCTCCCCTGTTTTCCCTGTGCAGCTCTGCAGCACTCCTGCTTGGCTTGCTCCTCATTGTGTGGGGCAGCCAGGATCCTTCCACAGCCCTCTGAGGGATGAGGTTTTCTGGGTTGGAAAGAAAAACATCCATGAGAGAGGCAAAATATGATGTTGTTACCTGCGGCTGGCTCCCTCTACTCTCAGTTTTTCCCTTCACTGCTGCCCTGGGGCACCTGAATAATGGAGTTTTTGTAGGTTTGTTGTCCGTATTGAAACTGGTAGATGAGTTTATGGACTTGTTTCCAGGGTGAAAACAAGGCCTGTTTTGCCCATTTATAAAATGGGCAAAACCTATATCGGGCAGAAAGCAGTGAGAAAAAGACAGGTGATCAGTGGATCTCTTTCATGTGGCTGCAGGGAGGGAAAACAATTGCGGTGTGTGAGACACGTTGTTAATGTAAAAGCAAAAAAATGACCCAAATAGTAAGCGAACATCAATTGAGCTGGCATCATTGCCACTAATGGAGCATCTCTGATCTCTGCCACTGCACCTGCTCCTTCGCCTGCCGATAGGCGCTTGTGTTGCAGCTGATTGTGCCTATCATTTATGTTTTGATTGCACAGCTTGTTCTTAGAAAACAGGTTGGCTTTTTTAACTCTGTTGAGCATTCGAGTCCAGGAGATGCAGGGATGGGCTGATAAGTGGGTTTGTATTGTCTTGGCTGTTAGGTGTTTTGCTGCTTCCCAGTGCTCCTACTGGTGATGGGGCTATTTGCTCTGAAGCAATCCCAGGCATGCTGGTTTTGTGGAAGGAAGAATAGCTGAAGAGAAAAACGTGCTGGACATTACCCATTCTGGGGAAGCGCTGCCACTGAGAGTTTTCTTTTGAGACCTGCTGGTGAGCAAAAATGGAGCCTGAATAGTGATCTGTTCTTGTGAGAGTCCCCTAAGCTCACATGATGCTCTCTGTGCATCTACAGAGGGTTGTCACCCCATGGAACCATGTTCCTGTAGGGACCTTCTGGCAGGAGGAGATTTGACATTGCAGCCGTGCGGCTTGCAAAAAACATTGAGGCAAATTTTCCCTTTCATCTCCCTTTCTCGCCAGAAAAGCCAGGACGTCTGCCTGCTGTTTTTCACCAGTAGGAAATCAATTGCTGAGGGATTCCCACTGGGAGATCTGTGCTTTATGAAATTCATGCCGGGGGGCAGAAAGGCAAGCTGGGGAGCTGGAAACGATAGCTCTGTCTTTCTCTCCTCTGCTGCTTTAATTGTTTGTAAAGACTTAATAAGCAGCACTAAACAGGGAAGCTGGTCTTTCCCCACAGCAAAGACAGGCATGCATCATTTTATTAGCTTTTCTACAGCCTCTGCTTGGAATTTCTTTGCTGTATTTTCTTCTTTATGGGCTTGATCCAAAGCCTTGGAAGATTGGTAGGAAAACTGTTGTTGACTTCGAGGTGTCAACGCTCTGAGTGTCAAAGCAGCTCAAAATCCATTCAATAATCTAGGAAGAAAATAATATGGAGAAATGGCATACTTTAAGTAATTAAATGCTCTCTGCCTTGGCACCCTATGTGTAGAAATGCACACTAGGGAGTGCAAGAGCAAATTAGGTACAAAAAAAGTATTTGCAGAAGAATGAATGGAAATAGCTTGCCATTTAGTCTGGAAATGAGGAGAGACTTTGTGCCCATCAGAAAGGTGCAGACATTGACCGGCTGCCCAGTGACAACAGGCAGATAGAGAAGGAAAATCACAAACTGAAGACTTCTAAGGTGGAGCTTTTTGGATATGGGGGCTGTAAAGGCAGACCTTGTGAGTCCCATGGCCAATGCAGGAAGCTTTCTGAGGGAGCATCCCTGCCCTGTAGCCAGGGAGCCACTGCCTGGACAGCAGCAGGTCTGGTCCCACAGGGGCAATTTGATTTGTACCTGTTGGCTCAGCAGAGCTTGGGGAAACACCCCAGCCTCTCTGTCTGGCTTGGCATTTGGGCCAAATCAATGCATTTCTTCTCTAAGGGATGGAGTCTTTCTCCCTGGTTTTGCTTGAATACAGCGGTATTTCTCCAATCTGCACCCAAAAAAACCCCCAGCAGACTCCCTCTTCTTACCGTTCCATCTTTCCCACAGCTCTGATATTCAGAGTTTTTTTCCCTTAAACTACAATAACTGTAAATTAGATGTTTTTTGCTGCCTCCTGATATTGTGCAGCTTGGGGGAAAGAAACTTGTTCCTACCTTCATTTTTCTGCAACCAAGCATTTTGCATCTCTCTGAAGGAGTCAGAAGAAACACTTTTTTTAAAGCTAACAGAGCCAAATTGAATTCCCTTATCATTTGGAACAAAATAACAAAGTTATTTATGTTAAAAATAACTCCAAATTTTTGAAGAGGTCTTCTGAGAAAATATTTCTCTTGGTGACTGATTACAAGAGGGTATGGGAAGAAACTCTTTGCCTCAAAGCACTCAAAGGAGTAATGTGGGCAGGACTGTCGATCTGCTCGAGGGCAGGAAGGCTCTGCAGAGGGACCAGGACAGGCTGGATCCATGGGCCGAGGCCAATTGTATGAGGTGTAACAAGACCAAGGGCCGGGTCCTGCCCTTGGGTCACACCAACCCCAGGCAACGCTCCAGGCCTGGGGCAGAGGGGCTGGGAAGTGCCCGGCGGGGCAGGCCCTGGGGGTGCTGGCTGACAGCCGGCTGGGCATGAGCCAGCAGTGCCCGGGTGGCCAAGGAGGCCACCAGCCCCCGGGCTTGTGTCAGCACTGGTGTGGCCAGCAGGGGCCGGGCAGGGATGGGGGCCCTGTGCTCGGCCCTGGGGAGGCCCCACCTCGAATGCTGGGCTCAGGTTTGGGCCCCTCGGGACAAGAAGGACATTGAGGGGCTGGAGCGTGT